>NC_082684.1:87743049-88943049 GCF_949987515.2 Delphinus delphis
CATGGGTATTCATCATAACTTTATAATTTCAGTATATGATATATGTGTCTTGTGAGTCAAAATGTTGTCCTGGGAGTATGGTAAAAAGATAATAGGAAAAAAATTTAATTGGTTTATAAGCAACTACAAATGTTTAAATTTAAAAAGTCAAGGCACAAGCTACAGTTATGATACATGAGTAAAGACGCTCAGAGTTGACTGATACGATGTCTGCAGCATTGTTGTGATAGCTTTGACACATTCCTGAGCTGGGCTGAGAAATATTTATCGTGATGTCAACAAACCTGTGCAATGTTGAATTTTAATAGTAATTTTAGTAATAAAGATGTTTTTGTTACTGTGGACTACAAATAACAGATGGTTGATCAAGACAGACAAAAACTAGCCCAAACCCTTCTAATGGCCCAACTAAGAGAGAGTGGCAGGGATAAACTCCAGCTCAAGTCAGACTCCACAGCCCATGTTTTTTCCACTATATCATATCCTTTCAAAGTGCTAGTGCCAGTAAAGCTCTAACTAAACATCATCCCAGAGAAACTTAGCTGAAAGTCAGCCTTATGAGAGAAATGAAAGCGCCACTTGACACACTGATTCTAAAAGTTATATAGAAAGGCAAAGTAGCAAAAACAGCCAAGGCCCTTGTGAAGAACCAGAAAAGAGAATTTAATCTCCTGGATATAAAGACACGGTATAAAACTTTACGAATTAAGACAGTGTGGTGTTGGTGCAAGGATAGACAAATAGAATGGAATACAGAGCTCATGCATTGATCAACATTTGATTTTAACAAAGGTGCTACTGCAGAGCAGTGCAGAAAGAACAGTCTTTTCAATAAATGATGCTTGAATCTTGGGGAGAAAAAAGGAAACTTAACCTTTAACTCATACCATACATAAAAACCAATTCAAGGTGGATTGCAGATCTAAACTTAAAAGTCAAAAAATGTTTCTAGAGAATAATACAGAACATTTTCATGATTTTGGGGTAAGGAAACACCAAAAACAAGACACATAAATTTAAAAGTTGATAAATCTGACTGAAATTAAAATTAAGAACTTCTGTTCATCAAAAGACATTATTAAGAGAAGGAAAAACAATCGGCAAAAAGAAAAAGAACTTTACAATGTATATAACTGACAGAGGGCTTGTATCCAGAGTACATAAAGGACTACTAGAAATCAATAAGAAAATGGTAAACAATCCAGTTGAAAAGTATGCAAGAGATTTGAGCAGGCATTTCACAAAAGAGGATATCAAATAGCCAATAAACATATTAAATTTGCCCAACCTCATTAGTAATCAGGGAAATGCAAATTAAAACTGCAAATGGATAATACTACATATTCACCAGAATAGCTAAACTTAAATAGACTGACCATAACAACTGTTGGCAAGGAGGTGAAGCTCTAAGAACTCTCATACTCTGTTGGCAGAAGTGATACAACCACAATTTGACTTTACTAAAGTTAAGGACATATCCCATGACCCAGCAATTCAACACTCTGATACCCAATAGAAATGTGTGCATATATATACCAAAGAGACATGTACATAAATGTTCATGCAAGTATTATTTGTAACCTCTCCAAACTGGAAACAACCCAAATATGACATCAGCAGTGGAATGGATAAAAATGTAATGTGATATATTTGTACAATGGAATGATATACAGCAAATGAAAACGAACAGACTATACCTACATTAAGGATAAATCTCACAAACATAAGGATGAATAAAAGAAACTAGATACCAAAGAATACATAATGTGTTATTCCATTTGTAGAAAGTTTGAAAAAAACAGGCAAGACTGAACAACAGTGTTTTAGAGCACATGCTTAGAGAAGTCAAGAAAATGGTTACCCTTGGGAGAACAAAGGAGATAGTAATTGAGAGAGAGTTGCTGGTGATGTTCTTTTTCTTGAGCTCGGCAGTGGTTACATGGGTGTTTATTTTTGGGATAATTTGATGAGCTATTCATTTTTGTATTGTGCACTTTGCTAAATGAGAGTTCTATTTCACAACAAAAAAGGTTTTTAAAAAAAGCAGGATCTTTTTAATCCCCGTTATATTCCATAGAGGGGAGAAAAGTATTGACCACTTATATGTTAGGTTTGGTGCTCCTTTTCTGAAGCCAAGGGAAGAATGGCATACAAAGATGCATGTCATGATTCCTGCCCTTAAGAAGCTTATAATCTTATAAGGATGAGAGATACACAAAGTATTACAAGGTAGGATTAAGTGAGTAGCAAATAAAGATACCATTCTGCTATTTGAATTAGTTGGGTTCCTACTAAATGTTATATTATCTAAAAAGTGCATTATAAAAGTGATTGTCTCCACTCCTGGGTATATAACTGAAAAACACTAAGTTGAAAAGATACATGTACCCCAGTGTTCATAGCAGCATTATATACAATTGCCAAGATAGGGAAGCAATCTAAGTGTCCATCAACAGATGAATGGACAAAGAAGATGTGGTATATTTATGTATGTATATACACACACACACAATGGAATACTATTCAGCCATAGAAAAGAATGAAATTTTGCCATTTGCAGCAACATGGATGGACTTGGAGCGCATTATGCTAAGTGAAATAAGTCAGACAGAGAAAGACAAATACTGTATGATACCACTTCTGTGTGGTATCTAAAAAATACAACAAACTAGTGAATATAACAAAAAAGAAGCAGACTCACAGATATAGAGGACAAACTAGTGGTTACCAGTGGGGAGAGGGAAGGGAGAAGGGGCTATATAGGGGTAGGGGTTTAAGAGGTACAAACTATTATGTATAAAATAAGCTACAAGGATGTATTGTACCATACGGGGAATATAGCCAATATTTTATAATAACTATAAATGGAGTAAAACCTTAAAAAATTATGAATCACTATATTGTACACCTGTAACTTATATAATATTGTACATCAACTATATTTCAATAAAAAATTTTAAGTGATTGTCTCAATGGGAAGAATTGAGATATAACAAAGAAAAATAATAGTTATTTTTCTTCAGTATTTTCAGCAATGAAGATGTTTTTGTTATTGTGGCCTAAAAATAACAGACTGGTTGATCAAAACAGACAAAAACAAACCTGAACCTTTCTCATGGCCCTTTAACTTCACACACTGAAGCTTTTCCATTTCTGTTTTCATCTTTGGCCCTGAAATTTTCCAAGCACTTATGTTCCAGAAAGATAATTTTTAAAATCTTATTAACATTTACTCTAATGACATGAAATCCAGCAGCTCTAATGACATTGCATATCTTTTCAAAGAATTTATTACCCTTGACTTTTGCATAAGTCATGGCCTTTATTTTCCTAGCTCTACACAATATTATCATTAACAAAGACTTCTTATACACACTGTTATCACTTTTATTACCCATTGTAATGAAAGATATGAGACACAAGTGAAATAAGATGCAAAATAAATTCCAGCCCAGTTCACAAAATGAGCCGCCAGCCATTCATTCAGCCTTACGTTTCTATAGCAACAAGCAGCAGCAGTTCCATAGCACCATCATGTTATAGAACCTGCAACCAGTCTAGGCACTGCAATTCACGTTCTCTATGTATTTAATTACATCCAGTTTGCAATATGAAAACCAACTGTAGGTGAAATGCCTGTGTATGTAAGTTGCTATGGAAATATGGAGAGGGAAATATTTAATTCCTTCTTGGAGGGAAACTGAAGTTCAGGGAAGGTTTCATATTTGATCTGTGTTTTAAGTAAAGAGAAGGTGTCCGCAGGTGTTGAAGAGGGGGAGGCACCTCCAGGTCAGGATGCAGTGTGAACAAAGCCAGGAAACACTGCTGCGAAAGCCCAGAGAACAGAAATCAAACTGCATGGTTGAAATAGGGTTTTTTGAAAGTGAGTCTTCAAAAATCTTTTAAAACACTGCAAATGTATATCCATCTCACTGTGTAGAACTAGTATATCTTATTTCCTCAGAACAGAAGCTGTTGCTCCTCAGTCACTTCTCAATGACATATTTAGATGATTTCACTCCAGTTAATCTGCATTCATTTTCTTCCCATTAGACACTTTCCCCCTTTATAAAAAGGACTATAATTCACAAAAGGCACTGGCAGTCTCTGATAAAAATATATCTCTATGGACAGGCTTTAGAGTGATTTGGCAACATGAATACTGAACTCTAAGCAGGATATCTCGGTCCTGATCCTTCAAGGAGCGTGTCCTTCAAGGAGCTCCGAGATCCTGCTTAAGTCACTGAACCTGTTTTGACCTCAACTTTATTTACCTGTAAAACAAGATGATCTCCAATATCCCTTCTATTATAATGGTCCTTTCAGATGGTGAACCATAAACTAATCAGCAGCCTAATGTCCTAATCTGATGCTAGGAGATCTGCCTCAGATACCTGGCACAAAACAGATATTAAAATATTTGCTTCCTAAGAAATGGGCTTTCAGGGCTTCCCTGGTGGCGCAGTGGTTGAGAGCCCGCCTGCCGATGCAGGGCACACGAGTTCGTGCCCCGGTCCGGGAAGATCCCACAATCCGCGGAGCATCTGGGCCCGTGAGCCATGGCCACTGAGCCTGTGCGTCCGGAGCCTGCGCGTCCGGAGCCTGTGCTCCGTAAAAAAAAAAAAAAAGAAAAAGAAATGGGCTTTCAGATAGAGTTCCTCAGACAACGCTAAGGCAAGGGAAAGAACCTCAATCTAGGTACGTGACAAACTATACTATAATGCTCATCTGTCATTAAAGTTTAGTTCAATTAGATTCAGAAATCTCTATGCTTGACCAATGCTATGCTTTTTCTAAAAATTGTAGTAAAATATGCATAACATGAAGTTCACCTTTTTAACCATTTTTAAGTGAACAGTTCAGTGGCATGATGTACAATATCAATGTTGAATAACCTTCACAGCTATTTATTAATGCTATGTTTTTGTATTTTGCTTTCTCCCCCAGAGTTTCCTTAGAAAATATTATTTTAATTACATTTTCTCTTTCTCTCAGCTGAATTAAAAGGTAAAGGACATTTCACGCCTCTATCACAGTGGTTCTCAAATTGGGGGCCATCTTCCCCCTCAGGGGATACTTGGCAATGTCTGGAGACATTTTTGGTTGTCACAACTGAGGGGATGCTATTGACATCTAGCAGGTACAGGCTAGGAATACTGCTAAACATCCCACAGTGCACAGGACAGCCCCCCACACAGACTTAACTGTCCCAAAATGCCATTAGGGTCACTTTTAAGAATCCTTGCTCTTTTTAAATTTTTAAAAATTTAAATTTTTTAAATTTCATAATCAATATGGGACTCAATGTCTCTCACTCTCAGCAATGGAGACGCATGGTAGCAGCAACATTGGGAAAGTTTTGAAACCTAACGAAAAACAGCAAGGCTTGGGCAGATAAAGTGTAGAAACCAAATAAGGATGAGCTGTGAACATTTCCGTGTGGTGATGCCCTCACTGCTCTACTCTCTGATTCTGTGGTAATGGTCATTTAATAACCCTTCCTGTAGTACAAGGTTTATCAGTGGTACAAGTATAATATTTAAAAGGCCAGTCCAAAAGGCAAGAGGTCTAAACTGAGAAAGGCAGTGTTTAATTACTTCTTCCTTTGGGATGAGTTCTTTCTAAGAGGCAATCTCTCCTTGAAATCTGGCTTCTATTGCACCTTGATTACTCCCATCTCATCTCATCCTTAATTTACTGGAAATATGTCTGGCTCTGATTTTGACTTGTTTGAGATCTTTTTTCAAAGAGGACTACTAGCTTGGTTAAACCCAGCTGAGTTCCCTACCAGAAAAAGTAAGTAGTAGTTCCTTTTATAACATCACTGCATTCTAATATGTTTTCATGAATTGGAAATAAAGGGATAGAGTTGCAGCTTGTCTGGCAATTGCAGATAACCCTAGAACATTGTCACATCAGTGATCATCATCCTTCGTGTGTGCCAAAGAACAACTACAACGAAAACGATGAGAACAATTGGCTTATTAGAAAAATTTAGCAGTGTTGTAAACGAAACATAATTAGAAAGGTAAATTTGCTATAGTAAAGAATATGCGTTGTAAACAGCTTTCAATAGTATTATATGACCTGCTTTTATAATTTATATCCCTGTTCTCTTTTAGAAAAGATATGAATTAAAGTAATCTAGGGGCTTCCCTGGTGGCGCAGTGGTTGAAAGTCCGCCTGCCGATGCAGGGGACAGGGGTTCGTGCCCGGGTCCGGGAGGATCCCACATGCCGCGGAGCGGCTAGGCCCGTGAGCCATGGCGGCTGAGCCTGCGCGTCTGGAGCCTGCGCTCCGCAACAGGAGAGGTCACGACAGTGAGAGGCTCGCGAACCGCCCAAAAGAAAAAAAAAGATTGACAGTGAAGACATCCAACCACTACTTCTTCCTTCTCATCTGGAGCACTAAAAGATAGGTTTCCTCTCTTCTCTACTAGAAATATTATAAAGTGGTAAGCATGCAAACATTTTTGTAACATTATAGTACATCTGATATATTCTTTCCTTCCCTTTGATATAATTTATATACATTATTTTGTGGAAGAAGAACAACCTAAGCCTAAGCTAATACAATATTTTGCCAGTGACAGCTTAGCTCATCAAATGACAGTTTATGATGTCTAAATGCTCACAGGCATATGGCTACAGTCTCATCTTGCTATTCAACACATGCAAAGTTAATAGGTTTCCTTGTACATGAATGTTTATAGCACCAGTATTTATAAATAATAAATTAAAAATAATGAAGTACTGATGCAGGTTACAAACATGTATGAACCTCAAACCTTATGTCAAGAAGACAGCTAAGAAAGAAGACAGCTAGGACTTCCCTGGTGGCGCAGTGGTTAAGAATCCGCCTGCCAATGCAGGGGACACAGGTTCGAGCCCTGGCCTGGGAAGATCCCACATGTCACGGATCAACTAAGCCCATGCACCACAACTACTGAGCCTGCGCTCTAGAGCCCACAAGCCACAACTACTGAGCCCACGCATCACAACTACCGAAGCCCGCGTGCCTACAGCCCGTGTTCTGCAACAAGAGAATCCACCACAATGAGAAGCCCGCGCACCGCAACAGAGAGTAGCCCCCACTCGCTGCAACTAGATAAAGCCCACATGCAGCAACGAAGACCCAACACAGCCAAAAAAATTTAAAAAAAGAAGACAGCTAAGTGAACCTTAGGCTAAGTGAAAGAAGACAGTCACAAAGGACCACATACTGTATGGGTCCCTCTATATGAAATGCCCAGGAAAGGCAAACCTCTAGAAAAAGAAAATAAGCCTAGACCTTGTGGGGCAGGAGGATGGGGAATGACGTCTTATGGGTTTCTTTTGAGATAATGAAAATGATCTGAAATTAGTGGTGATGGTTGCAAAGCTCTGAAAATACACCAAAATCATTGAATTATACATTTTAAATGGGTGAACTTTATGGTAAGTAAATTGTATCTTAATGAAACTGTTTAAAAAGTTAATAGGTTTCTTTATTATAAAACTTCTCAGGACTTTAATAACTTGATGTAATTTGTGAATCTTCAAGAGGAAGGTTGAGAATGAAGTGCTTACCCAAATGATTTGCCCCATGGACCCATGCTCCCCACCCCCATCTACTTTTTGAGCATTCCCATGGAATTGGTGTTTCTATGTATCCATTAAGAAAGTTCTAATCTAGGACATATAAACAATCTTTAAAGAAGTTCTAATCAAGAGGCAAATACTTGTTAATCCTTGGATAATGATTTGAAGGAATAATTCAATGGATTTAGGTGAGATGGGCCAGGTCTTGCTACTTTACCCAAAGTTATATGTAAATAATACTATAGCTAAGACATATATTCTATGCTTGATCTTACCCCAAGGGCAGAGAAGCAATAAAACATTTATTCTAACAAGCAGTGTTTTAGGGTAGTAAATTCTTAGACTTAATTTGCTCCCATTCAAAAATTACCCCTCACTGGAAGAGGAAAAGGAAGAAAGGCAGTGGAGAGAGGTCTCCTGCTGCAAGCATGATGGAGAACTGGCCATCAGTCTTGCTTGTATAGGTCCTGCTTGGGGAATAAAAGGCAGATGCGCAGAGCACCAGGCATAATGAAACTTTCCAGGTGCTACCTACTATTCCCCTCCTGGACTAAGGGAATTTTTTGTCTTGTTAACTAAGCTAGCTGACTAAACCAGAAACCTTGTTTCCTTTTCCTGTGGAATTCATTTCTCAAAGTCTCAGTCAACCATCCCTAATATTTCCTAGAAGTGAAGAACAGCCTGCACAGATGTTTCCTCCAAAGCAGCCTCCCAGAGAGTGAAAAAAAAAGAAGAAGAAGAAATAAGGGGGCACAGGGATGATCACACTTTATGAGTTCATTATCAGAAGAAAATTTTTGTACTTTTTCTTCTGTATCTCTTACACACTGGCAGGAAGAGGTGAAAGGTATGACATGGTATTCAGTCAAGAAAATTGATTTCATTATGATAGAGAATAAAGCCAGAGGAGTGAAAGTGAGATTCACAGCTTAAAACTGAAGACAACTACATCCCCATACAGCTCTTGCATAGATTTGAGAAAACAGAAAGATTTGAGGTTGTCAGGTGAAGATCTTCAAGGAGGTAGTGAAGCAATGTGCAGTTTTCTCTACAGCTGGAAAGATTTCTGCAGCTATAAAAATGGCTGTAAGTTAATTTACAAAGAAACTTCTGACCATTTCTCCAGGGTTCCCTATTTCAGTGAATGGCCCAGGAGTGATCCAGTGGCCGAAATTAAAAACTGTTTCCCTGACTCTATCATTTCTCAGCTGAATTATCACAACAGTCTCCTAACTGGCCCTCTGTATACCGTCTATATACTTGAGGCACAATCACACTTGGCTGGAAAAGTCTTTCTAAATCATAAATCTGATTGCATCACTCTCTCTTAAAACTTTTTCATGGCTTCTTATTACTCTTAGGTAAAAATCCAGACCCCTTAATATGAACTTCTCCATAATCTGGCCTTCACTTATCTCTTCATCTTCATCTCTTGCCACTTCTTTTTCTAGTCTCTACACCAGGGGATCCAAAGTGGAGTGCATGTACAAGGCCATCCTTTGGGTGTGGGATGAAAATATTTGAACTTCTACAGATTGAGAAGCAGGAACAGAAGCTGAAGAAATGGCATACATTAAGAGTCTGGAGTGAGCCAAGCCATAACTACGTGCCAGTGGATGTCTAGAGGAAGCAAACACTCTGAGGAAGAAAGGACTATTAGGGAAATATGGGGAAAAGGAAGATAGAGGCACCAGAAAGAGAAGGTGTTCCTAGAGCTCTATTCCTGATAGATGCACCTCTGGTTCTACTTCCAATCTATATACATCCTTATAATACACCCTCCTTTTCCTTGAGAAAAGGGTCTTATTTATATTTTTTAAATGTCCTGGAAGAGTGGTATTTGATCCATGCAACCATAAGAATCTGCCTAAAAAACCTGGTGTCCATCTATAGGGATTGGTTAAAGAAAATAAAATACATCTTTCTATGCATTTACCGAAAGTGAATATGTAGGTCCTCTGCTTCTTTGCGCCCGATTTGCATCCTGTGGTTCCGGAATAGCGGGGAAGATGCGGTCCTTGGACATCGCAGAGCTGGCAGAGCCGGAGGAGGTGGAGGTGATGGAGCCCGAGGAGGACTTCGAGCAGTTCCTGCTCCCGGTCATCAACGAGATGCGCAAGGACATCACGGCGCTCACCCGCGAGCACGGGAGAGCCTACCTGCAGAACGGGAGCAAGTTGTGGGAGATGGACAGTATGCTCATCCAGATCAAGACGCAGGTGGAGATCTCAGAGGATAGCATGCTCAACCGTCTGCACAACGCGGACAACGGAGTCGAGGGCAGAGGGACCAAATGGTGCAAGAAGGCGGAGGAGAAGGCCAAGGAGATCGCGAAGATGGCAGAGATGCTGGTGGAGCTGCTCTGGGGGATAGAGAAGAGCGAGTCGTCCTGAAGGAGGGTCAGCCGTTTACAGCCAATGGATTCTGGTCAACTGATGGAGGTTGGCTGACACCCTGGAGAAGCTGAAACCAGAGAGCCTTTTGTTTTCTCTTTTTTTCTCTGTCTACGCTCTGTCCTCACTTACACCACGTTTCTGCTATGGTCTGTGGTTAATGACCTCAATGTGAGGTTTGACTGTTAAATGTTTTTCTTTGGGGAGGTAAATTTTATTTGGAAAATGCTCTCAAGAATTAGGGCCTAGATTGTAAGCTCTTGCAGCAGTCACATTTGTTCCTGGGTTTTCGTTATTTCTAAATTTTTGAGGTGCTTTGCTCTTTCTTGTGTGACCTGATCGCTCCCTGGAACTTCGAGTCTGTGTGTAACAGATGAGACTCAGAGTTGGAGTTCTCCAGCTTTGAAGGTGCTGAAGGAGCTGCATTATTTCTAGAAGACGACTCCATGAAGCGATTGCTAAAGAAGTTGAAGAAGGGATCAGACGCCAACTGGGAATGTGAATGGGGCTGATCTGGCTAGGACTGATGAATCAGAAGAAGGGCTGAAGGATGGTATTGTACTTGGGGACTTTAATTTCTCTGTGAGAACAAAGGAGGAGAGATGTATTTTGTTCAAATTTTAAGTTTTATACGGCACACTGATGTAACCTGTCTGGTCATATTGTTTGGACAACCTAACTTAGCTTTATGTGACATGGAACCTAGAATAGGAGACAAGATAGATCTTGGTATTCCGTATAATCGATGTAATACCCTGATGCATTTCAGGGGATTCTGGACATAAAATGAAAGAGATATTTGCAAAGGCCCTTGAGGGTCTGGGGAAGAAAAGCAAGGGCTGTCTGTTTTGGACCCTAGACTGAACAGGGACGAGGTTTCTTCAAGATTTGTAAGTTGTCTAGCTGTAAGTTCATTTCAGTAGCAGACCTGACAAGTATTTGAGGTCAAAACCCTACCGTGTGTTTAAAAAAAAATTTACCATGTTAATAAAAGTATTCATTTGCTTAAAAAGACAGGACGTAAAAAAAAAAAAAGTGAATATGTAGTGCTAATTTGATTCATGGAAAGTTGTTTCCAAGGTATTTTTAAGTGAAAAAGCAGGTCACAAAACTTTTGTTTAATATTTTGTGTGTGTATGTATGTAGACAGAAAAAAATTAGGAAAGATCTATACTAAAATGTTAGTAGTGGTTACGTTTGGATGGGTGGAATTGTGGGCAATTTTCACTTTTTGTTTTTCCTTTCTGATTATCTGATTTGCTGTTGTTTTGAGCATGCATTACTTTCAGAAACATGAAGGTAAACTATTAAATTTTTTTTATTTCTATGAAGAGAAAATATTAAATTATTTCCATTCTTTAAAAAAAACAAGAAAAATTTAGACTTTTAGGATTTTCCTTATATGTGGTAGAGTGACTAAGGATGAGCCAACTACATCCAGAGGGAATAAATCTTTTTCATTCATTCATTAAACATAATATATGTGAGACACAGCACTAGATGATGGAAAGATAAACAGGACAAAATTCTCATCTTTAAGGATCTCACAGTCTAACAAGATGATAAATATGTAAACTAATAGCTGTAATACAGGTATAATAAGTGTAATATCATGTATGTTAGGTGTAGCAGGACACAAGGAAGAAATCGTTGGGGAAGAGGCATTCAAACAGGATCACAAAAGGCTTAGAGAATGAGAAGGGAGTGCTTTCAAGGGAAGAGAATGAGAAGGGTGTGCGTTCAAGGCACAAAGGCATGAAATAGCACAGGGTACACAGGGCATCATCTAATCACATATCATTTGACATAAGTTACTTTGCTATGGAAATGAACAGATTTTCTTTAAAATACCAATGATTTTTAATATAGATTTTAAATAACCCCAATAATGCCCAGATGTCAAAAGAAAGAACATTGTGTACACTGATATAATGTTAATAAGAAAGTGTTCACAGACATATTTCAAAACATATTAGTATTTCAAAGTTACTATACTACTGTGCTGAAAAATGTGTTCTTTTGCAAACACTGGCTTCTGTTCTGTCTTGGGATGTCATGTGCTACCTCTCCAAGATACTGACAAATCAAAATAGTACCTGAACAGGAACAGTGAAGTGAGTTCAATCCATCATCATGTTTACTTGATATAGATCAGGGGACTGCACTGCTGAAAACAACACAAACAACATGCTGAAACTAACAGATTCAGTGAAAAATTATGTAGGTTTAAAAAAAAGCTTTTAGCTTCTACTTAAAGTTCAGACAATGGATAAACAAGGATCCCTTAAAGGGCACCATATGACACATGACTAGCTCTCCTCACAGCTGTGTCTTCTGCCTGAACATCAGTGCAAGAGGATTTATTGTGTTGCCATACTAGCATCAGCAGCAAGTACACTGTTTCAGGGAACCAAAATTAACAAATAAAGGTTTGGAAAATTACAGGACGATCACTTGAAATTAGCCCCACATAAAGTTCCACTACATTAAATGGGGCCATATTTAATTGGGTCATTACAGAACAATGTCTAGCAGAGAAAGCCACCAAGAGCTAGAAGATTAGATGAAATGCAGTACAAACAAACAAAAAAATAGGGCAGAAACCTCGGGTTTTCTGCCAAGTCCAGAAAAAAATACATCGCAGCAGACTGAGCAGAGGCATGACCGTCTTTTCATTGGTTGCCGAGAATCTAAGTCTGGTTTTTAAAAATTACAAAGGAAATAGAAGCGAAATGTTAAGGAACAAGACCCACTATATTTTGGAAAGGTATGTGAGAAGTGGTGATTAATTAGTAAAAATATTTACTGAATTCCTACTATGTGTCTACTATCTACTGTGCTACCTGCTAAGAAGAGAGAAAATAAAAGTGACAAAATGTGTGCTTTTTGGAGTTCATAGCTAACTGGCCAGGCAAGATACACCAATGTGAAAGAGTAGAGTAACAATGTAAGGTTAAATGATTATTGCCAAAGTGATGCAGTTTGTGGACAATTAGTGCATAATTCAGAAGAGAAAGACATGAGCTGAGCTGGAACTTGAAGATCTCAGAGCGAGCGAGAGAGAAGATTTATACTAGATCTTGAAGAAAGCTTGGATTCTAATCCGAGGTTGGTCTTTAACCATTAGAATGATTTTGAGCAAGTCACACTACTTCTCTGGATTTTCATCTTCACTTATAAACTGGAAGTTTTAAATCAGGCAGTCTCTAAAATCTCTTCCTGTTCTAAAATTCCATAATTCCAGAATATTTTTTTAGAAGGTGAAATGGTTAAGAGAGTATTCAGAAAGTGTTTTAGACAAATCCAAAGAAACTGGGAAGAAAGAAGTGAGCAGTCATTGGAGAAGGGGAAGAAAGCCTAATGATGTGAGGTCAAAACAAAATCACAGCCTACTCTATACTATCAGTTAATATGGTCCTTCAGAAAAACACCTACCAAAAGTCTAGTAGGAGGCAGATATGTCACAGAAAAATAAACTGCTATGGTAGAAATCTAAAGAACATCATGGAGGCACAATAAGATAGTGGTCATTTCTACTTGGGAGCAGCAAGGCATGGAAGGTGTCAAAAGGAGGTGTTAAAAGGAGGTGTTTTAAAGGAGGTAGACTGAGTAGTTTCCTTGTTGGGTATTGGTAAAGGAAGAAGAGACTGAAAGATTCAGGAGGACATTTCTGTCTCTGCTGTATGCTCTGCAACTGCTCCTACCTGCAACACTATCTGGTACACAGCAGGCACTCAAATAATATTTAATTAATTAATTAGTCAATTTTAATTAATGCACATTTTATGATATAAAGCCTTGAACAAAGTAGGATTCCAATAACAAAGTGCCACAATAGTGAAGTTTTAAATTTTTCATTTAATTCCAGGCTCTTGGATTAGGAAGAATTAATATTGTTAAAATAGCCATATTGGGACTTCCCTGGTGGTGCAGTGATTAAGAATCCGCCTGCCAATGCAGGGGACACGGGTTCGAGCTCTGGTCTGGGAAGACCCCACATGCCGTGGAGCAACTAAGCCCATGCACAACTAGTGAGCCTCACTCTACAGCCCGCAAGCCACAACTACTGAGCCCACATGCTGCAACTACTGAAGCCCGTGCACCTAGAGCCCATGCTCTGCAGCAAGAGAAGCCACTGTAATGAGAAGCATGCACACCGCAGTGAAGAAGCCCCCACTCTCCACAACTAGAGAAAGCCCGCATGCAGCAGTGAAGACCCAACGTAGCCAAAAAAAAAAAAAAAAAAAAAAAGCCATACTACCCAAGGCAACCTACAGATTTAATGCAATCCCTATCAAAATACCCATGACAATTTTCACAGAACTGGAACAAACAATCCTAAAATTTATATGGAACCACAAAAGGCCCAGAATTGCCAAAGCAATCCTAAGGAAAAAGAACAAAGCTGGAGGGATAACCCTTCTAGACTTTAGACTATACTACAAAGCTGCAGTAATCAAAACAATGTGGTATTGGCACAAAAAACAGACATATGGATCAATGGAACAGAATAGAAGGCCCAGAAATAAACCTATGCACCTATGGTCAATTAATCTATGACAAAGGAGGCAAGAATATACAATGGAGAAAAGATCATCTCTTCAACAAGTGGTGTTGAAAAAGCTGGATAGCTGCATGTAAATCAATTAAATTAGAACACTTCTTCAGACCATATACAAAAATAAACTCAAAATGGTTTAAAAGGGGGCTTCCCTGGTGGCGCAGTGGTTGAGAGTCCGCTTGCCGATGCAGGGGACAGGGGTTCGTGCCCCGGTCCAGGAAGATCCCACATGCCGCGGAGCAGCTAGGCCCGTGAGCCATGGCCGCTGAGCCTGCGTGTCTGGAGCCTGTGCTCCACGATGGGAGAGGCCACAGTGGTGAGAGGCCCGCGTACCGCCAAAAAAAAAAAAAAAAAAAAATGGTTTAAAGACCAAAATACAAGACATGACACCATAAAACTCCTAGAAGAGAACATAGGCAAAACATTCTCTGATGCAAATCATAGAAATATTTTCTTAGATCAGTCTTCCAGAGCAAATAAATAAATAAATAAAAGCAAAAATAACAAATGGGGCCTATTCAAAGTTAAAAGATTTTGTACAGCAAAGGAAACCATCAACAAAATGAAAAGACAACCTACAGTATTGGAAAAAATATTTGCAAATGATGCAACTGACAAGAGGTTAATATCCAAAATATACAAACAGCGCATACAACTCAATATCAAAAAAACAAACAACCCAATCAAAAAATAGGCAGAAGATCTAAATAGACACTTTTCCAAAGAAGACATACAGATGGCCAACAGGCACATGAAAAGATGCTCAACTTTGCTAATTATTAGAGAAATACAAATCAAAACCACAATGAGGAATGACCTCACACCAGTCAAAATGGCTACCATCAAAAAGTCTACGAATAATAAATGCTGGACAGGGTGTGGAGAAAGAGAACCCTTGTATACTGCTGGTGGGAATGTAAATTAGTGCAGCCACTATGGAAAATAGTATGAAGTTCCTTAAAAAACTAAAAATAGAGCTACTATATGATCCAGCAATCCCACCCCTCGATATATATCTGGAAAAATTAAAAACTCTAATTTGAAAAGAAATGCGCACCCCAATGTTCACAGCAGCACTATTTACAATAGCCAAGACATGGAATCAAACCAAGTGCGCATCAACAGATGATTGGCTTAAGGAGATGTGGTATATATATGTGTATGTATACAATGGAATATTACTCAGCCATAAAAAATGAAATATTGCCATTTTCAGCAACATGGATGGACCTAGGGAATATTGTACTTAGTGAAGTCAGACAGACAAACACTATATGATATCATTTATATGTGGAATCTAAAAAATAATACAAATGAATCTATATATAAAACAAAGACTTATAGAAAGCAAATTTATGGTTACTAAAGTGGAGAGGAAAGGAGGGACAAATTAGGAGCATGGGATTAATAGATACAAACTACTATACATCAAATAAATAAGCAATAAGGATTTACTGTATAACACAGGGAATTACATTCAATATCTTGTAATAGCCTAAAATGTAATATAATCTGAAATACATATATTGATATAATTGAATCACTTTGCTGTGTACCTTAAACCAACACAATACTGTAAATCAACTATACTTCAATTAAAAAAAACAAGCATTACTCACTTCATAATAAACTTTTCAATTAAGTATTTTCTCAATCAACTATTATAGTAATAATATAATTGTGATCACATGGGTATCTGAGATATTTGTAACATTGTTATTAATAATGAAGAAATTAATGAATAAATGGTAGTGAAAAAAGAAAGTTACGGAAGCTTTCCAATATGAAATAGTCAAACAAAGCATCAGAGACATAAGATAGCATGAAAAACAGGATATCCTTAGAGCTAGGGCATGAGATATAGGGAAAAAAATAAGGCTGGAAAGGCTACTAGATGCTGGGTTGCAGTCCTACCAAAACCACGGCCCTTTAGTCCCGAAATTACCTATATTTTGACCTAAGAACTTCTTTTTTAATGTCAGAAACTGTACAGATACTCATGTGACAGTAATTATACCTTCAGTGTCCACTGATTAAGAAAATATATAATGGAAAAGGTTATGAAGTCACTAGTAATTTTAAATAAGTTTTTATTTTATTCATCACAATAGCATCTCAGATTTTTTTTAAAAAGTAGTGAGATTTCGTAGAAATTATTTATTCAATATATAGACAAAGGTTAGTGAACATATAGATTCATTCATGCCCCCACCACAAACTGAAGACCACTGCTCTAGTAACAGCAGCAGTAGTAGCAACATTTACTGAATACTTGCTAAGTGCCTGTTCTAAGTACTGCACATGTATTAACTCATTTAGTTCACACAACCACCATATGAAATAAGCATTATGATTACCCCGCTTTGTGACAGAGTTTGTTTTTGCTTCCTTATACTTTTTCTTCCCTTTTCCTTCACTAAAAGACCCTAATTTTCAAATGAGGACATTGCTGCTGTAAGATATATTTCCTTGCCTCCTTGGCCTCAGGGTGTTGACTGTGTGACTAGCTTCAGAGCAATGAGAAGTGGAAATGTACATTTGGAGAAGTCTTCTTAATAGTTGGAGAAGGGCATACCCTTTCTCCTTCCTGCTTCCTGGACCAAGAATGTCATGTCTGGAAGTGAAGATGAGGTCCATACTGTAGGGATGACAGAGCACTGAGCTGGAAAGAGCCTGCCATACCAGTCCCGGATGGCCTGCTTCTCAATTTATTTTATGTGAGAAAGGAGAAAACCCTATCTTGTTTAAGTTATTATTTTTTTCCCCTTCAATGGAGCCAAACTTTATCCTAACTGATAGGCCATTTTGGAAATGAGAACACTGAGGTTCTGAGTTTAAGTAGGTGGCTTGATGTTACAAACTTATTAAGAAGCAAAGAGAGACTTTTAATTCACACATTCTTACTCCAGAGCCCACATTACCCATTACAGTATACTGCCTCTTGCTATACAACTGTAGGAAATGGGTTTGACATAGGGAAGTAGCACAGTCGTTAAGGGAAGTAACTTAACGACTGTGTTTTCTCTTGACTAGTACTGGCTGCCATGGGAAGGGGGCACTCTCTTCACAAGGTAACCCTTTTCAGCTGAGGTAATTCTGAAGGGGGCTGATAGCTCAGAGCTATCTGTTGACATCTGTTGACAGCACTCCCAGCAGCTGGGGGAAAAAGTCCTTCATTCCTGGAATGGGATCTGAGTGGCACATCATAGCACCACCTCCATGCATGACATCATACCCCTTCTTGTGACTGGTTTTGGATGGCTAGGGAAAAGTCAATTCCCCTAGCCATCCAAAACCTGGTTGATCTGGGGGTATAAAGGACTGGACCCCTCCAACGCAGGACAGGTCTGAAGGGATATCCCCGCTTCAGAGCTCTTCAGGGAGTTGGCTGAGGCTTTCACTGAGACTTTATAGCAGCCCAACTTCTCCCTCTGCCCATCCTGTTTTCCTCCCTTCCCTTCCCTTCTCTTCTCTGGGTGGTGATCCCAGGAACACTCCCTTAAAATACCTTCCTGGGCTTTTCTGGTGGCGCAGCGGTTGAGAGTCTGCCTGTCGATGCAGGGGACACGGGTTCGTGCCCCGGTCCAGGAAGATCCCACATGCCGTGCAGCGGCTTGGCCCGTGAGCCATGGCCGCTGAGCCTGCGCGTCCGGAGCCTGTGCTCCGCAACGGGAGAGGCCACAACAGCGAGAGACCCGCGTACCTGAAAAAAAAAAAAAAAAAAAACCTTCCTAACTTCCATCTCAGAGTTTGTTTCCTGGGGAACCCAACCGGTGACACCATGTCTTTATTCAGTCATTGACTGTTCTTAATTGGAAGGGAGGTAATATATGTCAAGAAAAAGAAAACTGTGGGAATTCCCTGGCGATCCATTGGTTAGGACTCAGTACTTTCACTGCTGGGGCCCCGGGTTCAATCCCTGGTTGGGGAACTAAGATCCCAGAAGCCACGACATTATTTGTTTAGTTCTACCCAACTCTCTTTCTGTTTCTTGGTATCAGACTGCTCACTGGCAATAGAGTAGTGTCCTATGTTGGGCCAATCATAATCCCCCAACTCCCTGGGCACAGTGATAAGTACAAGTGGCGTGCACACGATCAGGCTTGGACAACCAGAACCTTTACTTGGTCATTTTTGTACTGACAGCTAGAAAACTGAACTCCTTTGCTTCTCAGATTATGGAACTGGCAGGATGTGTCCCTATGGATGCTGGGGCCACATTTCCTGTCTACAAGGAAAAGGGCCATCTGAAGTAGGAGAGAATAAAGCCAAGAAGAGGGCGGAAACAGAAAGACCCCAGTTCTGGTGCTCTTCCAATAGTACTGTAAATTACCCTAGTATATATCTATCTATGCACACACACACACACACACACAAACACATATATATAATTTTACTTATTTATTGCTTAAACCAGTTAGGTTGTTTTTTATTTACAATGGAAAGAACTTGCCTACACACCTGTGTATTTTCTATTTCTACAAGCTACCTTCTCTAACCTAGTCCTACTCAATGTCCTAAATATTGAAGAATATGCTATAAAATAACTACTCCTTTGCTCAAATCCAGGAAGTCAAATTTTTTATGAGTCAACATATATTGAAGACGATATATGCCAAACAGTGTTTTGAGCTCAAGAAAATGAGCTCCATATAAAAGCAAAATTCCTATGATTTAACCTCACTTGCCACTGGGTAATAGAGTCTTACGCTTCAATTAAATCTTTTTTTTTTTTTTTAGAAAGGGTTTTTTTTTTTTTTTTTTTTTTGGCTGTGTTGGGTCTTCGTTGCCGCACACTGACTTTCTCTAGTTGCGTTGAGCGGGAGCTACTCTTTGTTGTGGTGCGCAAGCTTCTCATTGCAGTGGCTTCTCTTGCTGCACAGCACAGGCTCTAGGTGTGGGGGCTTCAATAGTTGTGGCACATGGGCTGAGTAGTTGTGGCTCACAGGCTCTACAGCGCAGGCTCAGTAGTTGTGGTGCACGGGCTTAGTTGCTCCACGGCATGTGGGATCTTCCATGGACAGGGGCTCGAACCCATGTCCCCTACATTGTTAGGTGGATTCTTAACCACTGTGCCACCAGGGACGTCCTCTATTAAATCTTAAAACATTATTTATCTGTGCTTATACTGCCTTTCCAATTATATGAATATATTTATATCCATACTTGATATCATAAATCTTTTTATGGAGATTTTTTATAAATAGGAAATTTTATAACTAATTTTAAAAATTTTAGAACAGTTTTAGAAGTACAGAAAACCTGTAAAAATACTACAGAGTTCCAGAGTTCCATTAGATAGGGTTATGAGTTTTGGGGAGGAAAACCATAGAGTGCTACTTCCATCACATCCTATCAAAGGTACATGCTAACAACATGACTTACCACTGTTGTTAACCTCGATCATCTGATTTAAGGAATTGACTTTTACCTCAATTAGTTTAAAGCCTAATCCAGAACCATCTACAGGAGAGCACTTATACACTGTCTTCATGATATCTGGATTGGGTTTGTTAGTAGAGGGAAGAACTCAAAGAGGTAGCCATCAAAACAGATAAAAAATTTTTTCTCCCTGGGGGAGGAGTGGAAAGAGGATTGTTTTTCAAGCTTCAGCCCTGCCACTTACTAGATGTATGACTTTGGGCAAGTTACTTCCACATCTGTAAAATGGAATCATGGTACCAAATAGTTCTTTTAAGCATCTGATAAAAAAAAGTATGTGAATGTGTTTTGTACAATATTATACTTCTACATGCTAGAATCCCACATAAAAATGAAAACACTTTTGGAAAGATCATCTGAAACATCTTAAGCAGTTTAACGTCACTTTACAGTTTCAACTGCTGGCCAAGCAAAGCAAAGTCAATATGAAATTGATAGACGAGGATTTCCCAGTTTTGCCTTGCTCCCTTCTGCCAAGGTCTGCTTGTCCTTTGAGACTGGAGGGGATTTCTTAGATCTTATGAAGCCAGAGCAAAGGGCTCAAGTTTGATGTGGATTAAATATTAATAATTTTGGTGTTTTTTTCCCGTATTTGTGAGAGAGAAATCATCCCTCTTTCAGGGTGCAATAATTCTTCCAGGCTACTCTAGGACTATTAGGCAAGAAACTTTATTTTTGAAATGGACAGGAGACATAGAATAATTAATCAAAGATAACAAGTCTTCTTACTTCAAAATCATACCACTCTGATTTGAATGAAAATACCAAAGTTCTTGCGTTTGGTTGGTTTATGTTCGTTCTTGAACCTGAGGTCTGAAAAATAAACCAACTCCATCTTCTCCTTAAACAGGATAGAGCCAAATAACTTTTAAAACTTCTATGCGAAAGGTGTTTAAAAAAAAACCTTTTATGCGAGGACAAATACGCAGAAAACACAAAAGAGGTGAGGGCTTTTTCTGCATCACTGTAATTAATGCCGAACATATAGCAACAGTTAGCCTGGTATAATGCAAAGAGCAATGATGTTAGAGACCAATGACCCGAATTCAAGCCTAATTCTGTCTCAAACAAGATATGGGATTTTGAGAAAGTTTCTGGTACATCTTTGTGTCTTGGATTCCTCATCTGTAAAACTGTGTTGCTGAGACGATAATATGAGACTAAGTATGCAAAAACAATTTGTAAGAGAGCTACTATATCTAACCCAGACCGTGCTTGCTGTCAGTAACAGCATAAGTTATCATTCATTGTGGGCAGCTTCTGGACTTTCTACTTGGAAGCCCAGTTCAAGGCAAAAGCAGCAGTGAGTTTAGGAACAGAGGCTCATACATTCTGAAGTTCTTTCCATTAGTGAAAGCAGTAACCTTGGAGACCAGGCTGGTACCACCTCTTTCAGTCATAAAACTTAGTTTCTCTTGCTTTCCCCCGTAATGTTTGGGGCACCACAATTTCATGGTCTTTTTCTTTCTTGTTATTGTTTTCTCTCCACATCGTTAGCACAAGCAAGAAAACCTACTGAAGCAAATACAAAATCTAGTCGCCCCTTCTGCCCGCAGCTCACCTAAGTTTTCCTTACATAGCGGTCGCAACCTCAGATGTCCTCAAAAGCAAAAACTCTCACGAGGGCCATGGCATGGTAGGCACTCCCTTGACCATGGGTCAAGGGGATTGAGCAGGTAAAAGCCGAAGGGGCTCCAGTTCAGGTATACAAGTACTAACCCAGACCGCCAAAATCATCACAACACTCTTCCAGACAGAGATAACCCTCGCGAGATAAGACTGCGAAGAGCGAGAAAAGCCCACTTTCTCGCGAGAAGAGGGGGCGTTGGCGGAAACTAGGAAATGGCCCCCTTGGCGACCCAGACCCAGCCAATGGGCGGGGCCAGAGTTAAATCCACCCCCTTCCGGCTCTTTTCCCCGCCCCCTAACCCTGAAGTGTTGGACCTGGAGTTCGGGCAGCTGGGTTCTCCTGGTTCCGCCCAGCTGGTGCGGGGTCTAGTTCAGCGCCTGCGGAACGCGCTGTGGCAGGATTTGAAGGGGGGGGCGGGGAGGGGCCTGCGGCTTGCGGCCCCGCCCCCTTCTCCGGCTCGCGGGCGGGCGAATCGGCCCGCCTCCGGCTTCAGCCGGCCCTGGGGCCGTGTACCCCAGGCAACTCAGCCACCTCGGCCTGAGCGTCTGCCTGCAGGCGTCGGCGCCGAGGCATCGGAGTACAGCCTGATTCGGCCCCATGGTGGGTTTCGGGGCGAACAGGCGGGCCGGCCGCCTGCCCTCCTTCGTGTTGGTGGTCCTGCTGGTGGTGATCGCGGTCCTCGCCTTCAACTACTGGAGAATCTCCTCCCGCCACGTCCTGCTTCAGGAGGAGGTGGCCGAGCTGCAGGGCCAGGTCCAGCGCACCGAGGTGGCTCGCGGGCGCCTGGAGAAGCGCAATTCGGACCTGCTGCTCTTGGTGGACTCGCACAAGAAACAGATTGACCAGAAAGAGGCCGATTACGGCCGGCTCAGCAGCCGGCTGCAGGCCAGGGAGGGCCTCGGGAAAAGATGCGAGGATGACAAGGTAAGGACGAGCCCTCTCCCCTCAACCCCCAGTTTTTTCCAGCTCCGCGGTGGGGGTGTTCGCCCAGCCGTGGCTGCCTTATGCCTTCCAGAATTGAAGCCTCGGAGGCTCCCCTTACCGCTAACAACCCTATTTCTGTCGGACTTTAACCGGTTTAATCACTGCTACATTTTCCAGTCCCTGCCAGATGAAACTGGCTGTAAGTTTTGGTTCTCAAGAGTGGCCTGTGTGTGGATGCCGCCTCTTCTCCAAGCTCAGCTGCTGAGCTGGCAGTAGTAATCATCTGGCCTATGTGGTCGGCCGCCTTATGTTTACAGATACACAAATCTGGAGGCTGCCGGATTTGGTGTGTTACCTTATCCTTTATTCCGTGCACACTGATTATTATTAATTAATTTATTTAAAGGATGGGGCCTCCTCTAACTCCTCTATTTACGATGGTCACCATATATTTTTAAAAGCAGTCTGAGTTTTCTTACATCTCTATAGGGCTATGTATTAAGCAAAGAGTCGGATATTACTGCCTTTTTTGTGATGAAAATGTTATGATGGGCTCTGGAGCCATATGTGAGCCACTTGTGACTTGGACATAGATAATCCAAAATTATGTACTCAGTTTGAATGGTTAGTGAAATTAGCCGAAAAGGTAGAACCTAGAAATAAGTTCTAAGCAACAGAATCTCATGTCATTGTCCTGATTGATCTTGAAAGGAAATAAAAATGAAATTTTGTATGCCTGACTATTAGGGTTGGTGTTGGAAGGCCATACTAAGTTTAAATTTTAAAAGTTTAAAGCTAGACTGTAATTAGACCCACCGCTGAATAGTCTTTGTTCTCACCAGCATATTGGGAACTATGTTATTAACTTATGACCTATGCAACTTCTGTTGATTTACCACAGTAAATTTCTGGGTGGGATAAGTAGATGCCTTTCTTTCTGGACCCTCTTTTGGTAGTCTTCACACTTTTTTGTGTGTGTTCCTATTATAAGTTTTTATTTTGTATATTAAAATCATTTGTAGTAAGTCATTATAAATTAAAATCTCCTGAGCTCCCAACTTCCTTATTGTCACCGACCTCTACCTTGTTTCTTATTTCATGAAGGTTGAAGCCCTCAGGTAAGTGCTTTTCTATGACCTACACCTTCACCATAACAGACAGCTTCTGAGAGGGGCAAGAGCTCAGCAAACTTACAAACATACTACATCCTGAACTCTACAGACTGAAAAATTCTCTTGGGTGGAATAGGCAGAAATCCATGAAATTTTGTAGTATTAAAACAAGGTCTTCAGTCTTGGAATGGTTAGGCATACTATTCAAATTCTCTCCAATCTGGAAAGAAAGATAAGTCTTTTTTAGTAATTTATACTCAGGATTCCATTTCTTCCATCTACTGGACTGTAATTTCAGTTTCTTTCAGTAGGTTTTCACTTTTACCTTCAACCATATGTAGGTGTTTGCTGTTCTAAAATTTTTTTATTCTTCCATATACTCCCTTCTCCCAATCAACCAATGTCTTTTTTTTTTTTTTTTTTTTGCGGTACGCGGGCCTCTCACTGTTGTGGCCTTTCCCGTTGCGGAGCACAGGCTCCGGATGCGCAGGCTCAGCGGCCATGGCTCACGGGCCCAGCCGCTCCGCGGCATGTGGGATCCTCCTGGACCGGGGCACGAACCCGTGTCCCCTGCATTGGCAGGCGGACTGTCAACCACTGCGCCACCGGGGAAGCCCCAACCAATGTCTTTTTAAATTTTCACTGCTAAACTCCGGTTATGGGTGGTCTATAAATGTTTCATCTATTTCTTTTTTCATCCCCATCCTAATTTTTTTATTCTGTATGCCATCCTTCTTTCCTTCTCTTTTCTGAAGCTATTCTCTTGAAGGTCACAGGTGTCAGTCTTCCTGGTCAAATCCAAAAAAACATTTTTATTCTCATTCTATTTAATTTCTCAGTAATTGATTGTCTCTAGCTTTTTGGAAACTATCTCCTTTCTTGCTTCTGTATCATTGAACTCTCTGGCTTTGCTTCCTGCCTTCTTCACTATATTCTTTGATGGATTTTTTTTTTCCCCCCTCCAACAGTGTAATAGTAATGGACTTTATTCTTGGACCTTTGCTTTCCCCTTACAGCAGTATTTCTCAAGGTGGTGTTAAACAGAATGCTGTCCTAGAAATTGTTTGTAGATGGTCAGGAGAAAAGCCTTCTTGGAATTCATAATGCCTGCTAGCATATAAAGGCTCTGAGAAATGTATTAGTAAAGAAGCCTATTTAATTTTGTTTAACTTAGTCTCTATCAGTTAATTTGATCACCGACTACTGTTTTCATGGCCTACTTGTTACCATGGTACAGAAAAATGTAGCAAAGCACACTAGTTTGGGAAATGTTGCCCCAGGTATCTTAACTATTGTTTGGCTAATATTCTATGCAGCTGGCTCACAAATCTGTACCTCTTCTTTGCATGTCAATTTTATATTTTGAACTAGCTATAGCATCTTCGTTGGAGAGCTTGTGAGTGTATGTTCCTGGGGTTAATGAGGAGGCTTTGAGTTACTAATAGAAAGGGTTGTCTTGGTCTAGATGAACTATAGATGAAATTTGTCCTTCAGAGGTGTTTCCTTTATTCCTGCTACTCCCTCAATAGCTGAGAGGAGGGATTTATTTTCTATAAATGATATAAAATCCCTTTGGGTGGTGATAGTGTTGAAGTAAATTTGACAATTAAAAGTGTCTTCCATTTTGAAATAGACTTGTTTTAATGTTTAATCATTAATGTAGTCTCTTTAAAGTAAAGGCTCTCTCTGCCTTTCAGGGTTTTTACCTATAGTACACACTGGTGCTGGCCCCCTCAATAATCATTTATACCCCCTTTGTTTGGTATATATCCTTCTCTGTGACTCAGGGGTAAGTCCTGATTGGTTTAAACTGATTATGGTAATTTCATTATTCCCAGTGATTAGTTTAGGAAGGGGCTGGCTAGTGAGTCATGAAGGGAAGTTTCCTTGCTCCTTAAAAGAGTCATACTTGCACCTCTGTGGTTATCTTACCCCAAATCAAAAATCTCCAGTCTAATCATAAGAAAGCATCAGACAAACTCATATTCAGGGACATTCTACAAAGTACCTGAGCAGTGCTCTTCAAAATGAAGAGATGGTCTCTTCTGCCAGATAGTGTTGCTTCTGCACGTGATACCTGAAATTGAGGCAACCGGAGTGCCACGAGAGTTAGCTAAGGAATGGCTGAGGCACTGAAGATGGCAGAGTGGGGTGTTACAATAGAATATTGGCACTCGTTATGTGAGATAAAAAAATTTCCATATTGTTTAAGCCAGTCAAGTTGAGAGTTCCTTAGCTGCAGCCTAAGTAAGGTATCCTGACTGACAATGAGAATATTTTCTCATTGTCACCGTAGTGTCTGAGATGTAGGTTAAATCTTATGTGTCCCCAGGGCAATGTGGGCAGTGACCTCAAATCTGCACGTGGTTTGGGGTTCCTCAAGGGTCTTTATCTTAAGTATCAACAGTGGTGTTTGGTTGCCTGACTAGGTACTTGCTTCACAGTTTTTTGGAGACCAGGATCTTATGGCGGCATCACCTCCCTATATACCCTTTCCCCCTCCACTCCATAGATGTTCCACACCAAAAATCCCTTTGCCCTGATGAGCTAGCTGCCTTAGGTATGATGTGTTTTGAGGGGGTGTTGGCAAGGCAGTCCTTGCTCCGGCTACCATTTTTTTTTTTAACTCTTATTTTAGAACATTTTAGATCTATGGAATTATTGCAAAGATAGTACAGTTTCCTCATACCCCACACCTAATTTCCCCTGTTATTAATATCCTACATTAATATGGTGCATTTGTCATAATTAATGAATTGCTATTGATACATTATTAATAACAAGTCCATACTTTATTTTGATTTTCTCAATTTTTCTCTAACGCCCTTTTTCTGTTCCAGGATCCCATCCAGGGTTCCACAGTACATTTAGTTGTCATGTCTCTTTAGTCTTCTTTTAGTTGTGACAGTTTTTCAGACTTTGTTTTTTATGATATTGAAAGTTTTGAGGATCACTGGTCAGGTGTTTTGTAGAATGTCCCTCAGTTGGGATTTGTTTGATGCTTTTCTCAGGATTAGACTCAGGTAATGGTTTTGGGGAGGAAGACCACAGAGATAAAGTGCCATACTCATCGTATCAAGGGAACATCTCTCAAAATGACTTATCACTAGATGTTAACCTTGATCACCTGGCTTGAGGTAGTGTTTGTCAGGTTTCTCCACTGTAAAGTTACTCTCTTTTTCTCCTTTTCCATGCTGTACTCTTTGGAAGGAAGTTACTATGTGCACTTAATGAATTGGGAGTTATGTTCTATCTCCTTAAGGGCAGAGTATCTATATAAATTACTTGGAATTCTTCTACATATAAATTACTTGGACCTTTATCTCTTCTCCCTTATTTATTTATTCAGTCATTTATTTATATCAGTATGGATTCATGGATATTTATTTTATACTTTAGGTTATAATCCAGTGCTACTTTATTTTGTTGCTCAAATCGTTCCAACTTTGGCCATTGGGAGCTCTTTCATTTGCCTCCTGTATCCCTCTGACATAATACCCCATCATTGTGACAAACCCCTACTTTCTGGCACTACAAGATGCTTCTGGCTCATCTTATATACTTCCTGCCCCAGTCCTAGACTCCTTCTCCATGGAGCCCTAGTTCCTTTTATTGGAAAATGGTATTAGAGACCAAATTCTAGGTGCTAGGTGTACTCATTGCAACTGTCAGGCTATCTTTGGGAATCTAGGAATCCCTGCTCCACAGGAATCGGAAAGGTGACATTGGACATCTTCTAATTTATTATTCTATCCTGCCATTTTCAGTCTGTTATCTGGGCTGTTAGAACACAGAAATTCTTTAAGGGAGCTTGAAATTGTCCATGGAAGTGAGAAATAAGCTCCACTTCTTTGGGATTCCCCCCACATTTACCTTATTTTTTTGCCTTCCTCCCTAAGGAGTTTCAGCCTAGAGGGGTGTATTAGTTGGTTACGGCTGCCGTACAAAATACTACAGACTGGTTGGCTAAAAACAACAGAAATTTATGTTCTGATGTAACATAAACTCTGATGGAGTCTAGAAGTCCAAGGTTGAAGTACCAGCAGGTTGGTTTCTTCTAGAGCCCCTCTCCTTGGCTTGCAGATGGCCACCTTCTTGCTGCTTTTTCATCTCATGGTTGTCCTGTGCTCCTGCATCCCTGAGGTCTCTTCCTCTTCTTATAAGGACACCAGTCGTATTGGATTACAGTCCCACCCTAATGGCCTCATTTTAACTTAATTACCTCTTTAAAGACCTTATTTCCAAATAGGTTTCATTCTGAGGTACTGGGCGTTGAGACTTCAGTATATGGGTTTTGGAGGAATACAGTTCAGCCCATAACAAGGGGGAATCAGTGACATACACACTGCTTTTTCTTTCTTCTTTCTGCGAGAAAGACCCTTTCTTCTATTTCCTAGGTGTTGGTTATTTCTCTTTTCCTAACTTGAATTCTTCCTGCCTGTATCTTGTACCAAAGTTATGTGATCCAGGTGGGCCAAGTCAAGCTCTTGATAAATAAAAGAAGCTGTTAGAATGTAGAAAAAGACCTTCCCCAAACTGTTGTTTTATTACAGATGAAAAAAAAAGTCAGTTTTTAGGTTTGAAGCTGAACAGTAAATGACCTCTTTTTCCCTTTAACAACCATAATCCTCCTTGATGGCAGTAATATATTGTACCTTTGCTTGAATAGGGGAAAGGTCATGTGCCAGAAAGGAGGGTGGGTAGCATATTACTTTTTTTTTCCCAAAAAAATCCTCGTTGCGTTTGTGTGTGTACACAACACTCATACACATACCAAATAAGTATATGTAAAAACCCTAGCACAGAGTAGATGTTCATTACCATGGTCTCAAATCCTGGCCTGCCATTTGCTATGTGTAGAACCCCGGGCAAATCACTTAACTTCTCTGTGCCTTGGTTCCGCATCTGTAAAATAAGGACAGTAATAGTTAGCTCTCTCACTCTTGTGAAGTTTAAGTGAATAAATTCTTTTAAATGTTTAGAACAATGCCTACCACATAGTAAAAAAAAAAAAAAGAAATGTTTAATAAGTGTTATGTTAGCTATTACTATTCTACAACCTCTTCCTTATTTCTGTCCTGACTTCTTTCCAGGATGGGATTCTGTCTGGGTTCCTGCTTAAGATCCGTCCCAGCTCTAGCCAGCCTGCCTCACCCTTTGCTCCTGGTTGTCTGACTCCACCCCTGCCACCTTTCCTGGTCCACTTCTAATTAGGCTTAGTTAACTCCTCTCATACTTGTCTCAGCTGACTCCCTGAAGCCTGCCTTTCCCTCTGTAATTTGAAGATCAGCCTTGTACAGTTCTTTAATATGCTGCACATGAAAATTCCTACCTTTGCCTCTGCCTCCCCCATCATAATCTGGCCAAATTCTAGCTGTTGTTTAATTGCTACCTCAAATTATTCATAAGCCATACAAAACTCATACCTCCTCTCCAAACTATATATCCCTTTCCTACCTTCTTGGTCTTTATAAAGCTCATGCAACTATTATTAAGGTGGAGGTTAGAAATTTTGGTGTCATCTTTGATTCCTTCAGCATCTCATATTCAGTGAAGGTGCAGAGGAGTTACTTGATCAGATTGAGTTTATAAAAACATCACTCTGGTTGCAGAATAGAGAATTGATTGGAAAGGAAACAGGAGCTTCCTAACTAGCCTCCTTGCCCTGGACTCTATTTCTTTCAGTTAGTTCTCCCCCTTAATCAAACCTGATCTTCCTCAAACCTTACTTTCAGAGTAGTTGTAACACTCACTGTGTCAAATCAGAATTCTGCTGTCTAACCTTTAAGGTCTTCCATGGAGTGCCTCCATCTACCTTCGTCTCCCAGTCTCCTGACCCAAACTGTGTTCCAGACATGTTGCTTTGCTTACCTTTGTCTCCCCACCTGCCTTTCTGTGTCATATTAATTTCTGTTTCTGTACCTTTGTTCCTGTTAATGACTCTTACCTCTTTTCTGTTTCTCTGTTATACTAATCTTTTGGTACTTCGACCATGAAGCCCTCTGGGACTTCTGACCTGGAGTATGCTTTTTTTTTTTCTTTGTACACAAGTAACATTTATTGTTTGAGCCACACTAATTTATTTTGTTTTTCATTTTTCACTAATAGTTTCTTAGATGTTGACTTTGTCTTCTCAACAAAATCTTAAGTTGCTTGAGGAAGGACCATATTTTAAAAATTTTCCAATAATCTCTTGATAGTCCTTAGTGCTGATACAAAGTGTTATGGGTTACTGGATTAGAGTGGACCCTAATCCAATTTCTTGTGTCCTTATAAGAAGAGGAAATTTGGATACATAAAGAAATACAGGGAAAAAAAAAAAGAAATACAGGGAAGAAGGCCATGTGGAGATGGAGGCCTTGATTGGAGTGATGCATTTATAAGGTAAGGAATGCCAAGGATTGTCAGCAACTGCTAGAAGCTAAGAAAGCGGCAAGGAAGGATCCTCCTTTACGGCCTTCAAATAGAAAGCATGGCCCTACAGACAACTTAATTTTGGACTTTTAGCCTCCAGAATTGTGAGAGAAAATTTTTGGTTGTTTTAGTCACTGGGTTTGTGGTACATTGTTATAATGGCTCTAGAACAGCGGTCCCCAACCTTTTTGGCACTAGGGGCCGCATTCGTGGAAGACAGTTTTTCCACAGACGGGCGGGGGGCGGGGTATGGTTCAGGCGGTAATGTGAGCGATGCAGAGCAGGAGATGAAGCTTCGCTTGCTCGCCCACCGCTCACCTGCTGTGTGGCCTGGTTCCTAACAGGCCGTGGACAAGTAATGGTCCGTGCCCCGGGGGTTGGGGACCCCTGCTGTAGAAAACTAATATAAGATTCAATAAAAACTCTGGCGGACTTTTAAAAGTTATTTTATTTTTTTGTAGCAACTGACAAGCTGTTTCTAAAATGTATATGGAAGTGCAAATAACCTAGAATAGCCAAAACAATTTTAAAAAGAACAAAGTAGGAGGACTTATACTCCCTGATTTCACAACTTATTATAAAGATATAGTAATCAAGACAGTGTGGAATTATTGAAAAAAAATAGGCATATAAATCACTGGAACGGAATAGAGTGCAGAAATAGACACACAGATATATGGTCAATTGATTTTTGGCAAAAGTGCCAAGACAATTTAATGGGGAAACATTTCAACGAAAGATGTTAAAGCAACTGGATATCTTTACGGTGGTGGGGTGGGTGGTGGTGTTGTATACTGTTGTGCTGCTTCACAACATATACAAAATTAACTTGAAATGAATCATGGACCTTAAATGTAAAAGTTGAAACTATAAATCTTCTAGAAGACAACACAGGAGAATATTTGTGACTTTGTATAGGCATGGATTTTGAGGGCGCAAAAAGCATGAACCATACAGAAAAAAACAGATAAATGTGACTATCAAAATTAAGAACTTTCCTCCTCAAAAGGCACTATTTAAAAAAAGAAAGAAAGAAAAAGCAAGTCATGGGTTGGAAGAAATATTCACGATACATTTATCTGATAGAAGAATTATATCAAGGCAGTCTTCTGTACCAGGACCCAGCCCACCCATCAACAGGGCAGCACCAGCCCTAATACCCTCTTGGCCCCAGCCCTGCCCACCAGTGGCCAACACCGCTCCTAGACCACCAAGGCCCTATAACCAGACCCTGGGAACTCCACTCAGCCCACTAGCAAGTCAGCACTAGCCCCTGGCACCCCCTGGGCCACAAACCCAGCCACCAGCAGGCTGATACCACCTTGGACCCCTTAGCCAGCTACCCCAGGATCCAGCCCCACTCACCAGTGGGCCAACACCAGCTTTGGGACACCCTGGACCCTGCAGCCAGCTGTGTCAGGAACTGGCCCCACCCACCAGTGGGCCAACACTAGTCCTAGGACCCCAGGGCCCTCAGCTAGTAGCCCGTGACCCAGCCTCACCAACCAGTGGCCAGCAGCCTCCATACAAGGCACAGCCTGGTAGCCAACAGGGCTACCAGGGGCCAGCTACACCTACCAGACTGCCTGCAGTAGACAGACCACCACAACAGAAGGGCCCGTGTAGCCCACATAGGGGGCACCCCTAGAGCATATAGCTCTGGTGACCAGAGGGGAGTGTGCTGCTGGGACGCATAGGACATCTACAAAAGTCCACTTTTCCGAGGTTGGGAAATGAAACCAACCTAACAGATACTTAGAAATAAAAACAGTAAATTAGGCAAAATGAGGCAACAGAGGAATATCTTCCAAATGAAGGAACAAGATAAAACCCCAAAAGAGATAAGTGAAGTGGAGATAGGCAATCTACCCAACAGAGAATTCAAAGTAATGATTGTTAAGATGTTCAAGGAACTTGGGAGAAGATTGGATGAGCAGATGTTTGAAGTTTTTAACAAGACTTAGAAAATATAAAGAACCAAACAAAGATGAAGAATACAATAACTGAAATGAAAAATACACTGGAAGGAATCAACGGGAGATTAGATGATACAGAAGTATGGATCAGTGAGCTGGAAGACAGAGTAGTGGAAATTACTGAAGCTGAACAGAAAAAAGAAAAAAAAAGAAATGAGGACAGTTTAAGAGACCTCTGAGACAACATCAAGCATACTGACATTCATGTTGTGTGGGTCCCAGAAGGAGAAGAGAGAGAGAAAGGGACAGAAAACATAATTGAAGACATTATAGCTGAAAACTTCCCTAACCTGGGAAAGGAAACAGACATCCAGGTCCAGTAAGCACAGAGAGTCCCAAACAGGATCAACCCAATGAGGACTACACCAAGACACATTGTAATTAAAGTGGCAAAAATTAAAGATAAAGAATGTTAAAAGCAACAAGGGACACACCAGTCAGAATGGCCATCATCAAAAAATCTACAAACAATAAATGCTGGAGAGGGTGTGGAGAAAAGGGAACCCTCTTGCACTGTTGGTGGGAATGTAAACTGATACAGCCACTATGGAGATCAGTATGGAGGTTCCTTAAAAAAACTAAAAATAGGGCTTCCCTGGTGGTGCAGTGGTTGAGAGTCCGCCTGCTGATGCAGGGGACGCCGGTTCATGCCCTGGTCTGGGAAGATCCAACATGCCGCGGAGCGGCTGGGCCCGTGAGCCATGGCCGCTGAGCCTGCGCATCTGGAGCCTGTGCTCCGCAACGGGAGAGGCCACAACAGTGAGAGGCCCGCGTACCACAAAAAAAAAACCCAAAAAACAAAAAACTAAAAGTAAAATTACCATATTACCCAGCAATCCCACTACTGGGCATATACCCAGAGAAAACCATAATTCAAAAAGACACATGCACCCCAATGTTCATTGCAGCACTATTTACAATAGCCAGGTCCTGGAAGCAACCTAGATGCCCATTGACAGACAAATGGATAAAGAAGATGTGGTACATATATACAGTGGAATATTACTCAGCCATAAAAAGGAATGAAATTGGGTCATTTGTAGAGATGTGGATGCATCTAGAGACTGTCATACAGAGTGAAGTAAGTCAGAAAGAGAAAAACAAATATCGTATATTAACACATATATGTGGAACCTAGAAAATGGTACAGCTTAACCGGTTTGCAGGGCAGAAATTGAGACACAGATGTAGAGAAAAAACGTATGGACACCAAGGGGGGAAAGCGGCGGGGGTGTGGGAGTGATGAATTGGGAGATTGGGATTGACATGTATACACTGATGTGTATAAAATGGGTGACTAATAAGAACCTGCTATATAAAAAAAATAAATTAAATTTAAAAAAATAATGCTTATGCAGTGAAACCTCAATTAAAAACTCTGAACAGTGAAGTTTGGGGAGGTTCCTCATTGATGAATATATTGACGTACTGGAGTGCACCCTGACTCCACAGGGATGGATGCTCTTGCACCCTCTTCTCCCCCATTCTGTTGCCCTACGTACCTCTTCATCTGGCTATTCATTTGGATCCTCTATAGTAAAAGGGCAATCACAAGTTTACTGCTTTTCTTGAGTTCTGTGAGGTATTCTAAAATATTTCCGAACCTGAGGAGATCATGCAAATCCCCCAATTTGTAGACAGCCAGACAGAAGTGTGGGTTTCTTGGAGATACCTGAAAATTGTGGCTGGGGTCTGATATGGGAAGGGGTAATCCTGTGGGACTGTGTCCTTAACTTGTGGGGACTGTGTTAACTCTGGGTAGTTGGGTAGTTAGTGTCAGAACTGAATCAACCCAGTCAGCGTCAGAGAATTGGTGTTGAAATGTAATCACATATCCCAGCCTTCCCCACCCACCCATGTCACCAAGGATACAGTACACCTCACAACTGGCCTGAGTTCAGTTCTGTCCAACAAAGCTTTCCTGAACACCCAGACATACCAGGAGCTGGGAAGCATGCTGAAAATAAAAAGATTAATCAGCCACAGTTCCTGCCCTTAAGGAGCTCATGGCCTAGCCAATATAAGTAAAGTCATAGGGTATGGGTAGAAGAGTGCAATGTATGGGGCTATAGAGATACATCTCTAAAAAGCACAGCTATCAATTTAAAAATGGGCCAAGGAGCTTAACAGACATCTTACTTAAAAAGATACACAGCTCCTTACTTACAAGGAGCTTAACAGACATCTTACTTAAAAAGATACACAGATGACAAATAAGCATATGAAAAGATGCTCCATATCACATGTCATCGGGAAACGCAAATTAAAACAACGAGATACCACTACATACCTATTAGAATGGCCAAAATCTGGAACACTGATAACACCAAATGCTGGTGAGGACATGGAGCAACAGGAACTCTCATTCATTACTGCTGGAAATCCAAAATGGTACAGATACTTTGGAAGACAGTTTTGGGGTTTCTTACATTTGTACCATCGTACCATCCCAGCAATCGTGTTCCTTGGTATTTACCAAGAGGAGTTGAAAACTTATGCCCAGACAAAAACCTGCACACATACATTTATATCATTTCACTCATAATTGCCACAACTTGGAAGCAAACAAGATGTCCTTAAGTAGGTAAATGGATAAATAAACCGTGGTACATTTAGACAATGGAAGAATATTAATTAAAAAGAAATGAAACTTAAGAGGGAGGAGATATGGGGATATATGTATATGTATAGCTGATTGACTTTGTTGTAAAGCAGAAACTAACACACCATTGTAAAGCAATTATACTCCAATAAAAATGTTAGAAAAAAAGAATAGAAAAAAAAAGAGGGAGGGGATATGGGGATATATGTATATGTATAGCTGATTCACTTTGTTGTAAAGCAGAAACTAACACACCATTGTAAAGCAATTATACTCCAATAAAGATGCTAAAAAAACCCAAAAAAGGTCACGAAGAACCTAGGGGCAGGACAGGAATAAAGACGCAGACCTACTAGAGGATGGACTTGAGGACACGGGGAGGGGGAAGGGTAAGCTGGGACAAAGTGAGAGAGAGGCATGGACATATATACACTACCAAATGTAAAATAGATAGCTAGTGGGAGGCAGCCACATAGCACAGGGAGATCAGCTCGGTGCTTTGTGACCACCTAGAGGGGTGGGATAGGGAGGATGGGAGGGATGGAGATGCAAGAGGGAAGAGATATGGGGATATATGTATATGTATAGCTGATTCACTTTGTTATAAAGCAGAAACTGTCACACCATTGTAAAGCAATTATATTCCAGGAAAGATGTTAAAAAATAAAATAAAAGCAGCAAGGGAAATGCAACAAGTTATATGCAAGGGAACTGCATATAGAGCTGACTTTTCAGCAGAAACCCTGCAGGCCAGGAGGCAGTGGCACGATATATTTAAAGTGATGAAAGGGAAAGACATACAACCAAGAATACTCTCTCTGGCAAGGCTTTCATTCAGATTTGATGAAGAGATCAGAAGTTTTACAGACAAGAAGAAGCCTTGAGTTCAGTACCACCAAACTAGCTTTACAGAAAAGTGTTAAAGGGACTTCTCTAAGCGAAAAATAAAAGACCACCACTAGAAACCTGAAAATTACAAAAGGAAAAGTCTCTTTATAAAGGCAAATATACCATAATGGTAGTAAATGAGTCATGTATGAAGCTAGTAGGAAGGTTAAAAGACAAAAGTAGTAAAATCGTATATATTTGTAATAAGCAGTTTAAGGGATACACAAAAGAAAAAGGTGTAAAATATGGTGTCAGAACCAGTGAATGTGGGGACAGGGAGTAAAAATGCAGGGTTGTTAAAATGCGTTTGAACTTAAGAGATCAGCAACTTAAAATAAGCATATCTATACATAGATATAGATTGTTATGTACAGTGTGGAAAATATAGTAAATAACTATGTGTTATCTTTGTATGGTGACATAGTGTAAGTAGACTTATTGTGGTGATCATTTTGAAATGTATAGAAATGCCGCATCACTATGTTGTGCAACAGGAGCTAACACAGTGTTGTAGGTCATTTATACTTCAAAAACAAGCAAACAAACAAACTCATAGTAAAAGAGATCAGATTTGTGGTTACCAGAGGGAGGGGGTGGGGGAGGGGAAATTGGGTGAAGGTGGTCAAAAGATCAAAATAAACTTCCAGTTATAATACATCCAGTATGTACTAGGGATGTAATGTATAACATGATAAATATCAGTAACACTGCTCTATGTTATATATATGAACATTGTTAAGAGAGTAAATACTAAGTTCTCATCACAAAAAAAATTTTTTTTCTATTTCTTTCATTTTATATCTATATGACATGATGGACACTCACTAACTTATTGTGATAATCATTTCATGATGTATTGTAAGTCAAATCATGCTGTACACCTTAAACTTGTACAGTGCTGTATGTCATATATCTGACTAAAACTGGAAGAAAAAAATTTTACCAGAGTATATAAAAAGCCTTTACATGGGCTTCCCTGGTGGTGCAGTGGTTGAGAGTCCACCTGCCAATGCAGGGGTCACAGGTTTGTGCCCCGGTCCAGGAAGATCCCGCATGCCGCGGAGCGGCTGGGCCCGTGAACCATGGCTGCTGAGCCTGCACGTCCGAAAAAAGCCTTTACAACTCAATAATAAGACAACCCAATTTTTTAAAATGAGAAGAAATTTGAACAGACGTTTCATCAAAGATTTATGAATAGCAAATAAGCACATGAAAAGATTCTCAATAAAATTAGTCATCAAGAAAATGCAAATTAAAGCTGCAATGAGACACCACTACATATCCATTAAAATGACTAATACAAAAAGACTGACAATACCAAGTGTTAGTGTGGACGTAGAGTAGCTACAACTCTCATATACTGCTGGTGGGAGTATAACATGGTGCAACCACTTTAGCAAACTACTTAACAGTTCCTTATAAAGTTAAATATAACTTTAAAGTTAAGTATTTATGTTATAAATATGACCCAGCCATTTCACTCTTAGGTATTTGCCGAAGAGAAATGAAAACATATGACCACACGAAGACTTATACACATATACCCCTAGTCGCTATATTCACAAAAACCAAAAACTGGAAAAACCCAAATGTTCATCAGCGGATGAATGGATAAACAAATTGTGATAAATTCATATAGCAGAATATTACTCAACAATAAAAAGGAATGAATTATTGATACACTCAACAACATAGATGAATCTCAAAACATTATGCTGAGTGAAAGAAGACCAATGTAAAAGAGTACATACTTGTGATTCCATTTATATAATTGTCTAGAAAAAGCAAACTAATCCATAATAGTAGAAAATAGAACAGTTGTTGCTTGAAGCCAGAGGTGGAGGGAGGGAAGACGAAGGGGCAAGAGGAAACTTTGAGGGGGTGGTAAAAATGTGCTATATCTTGATTGTAGTGGTGGTTACACAGATGTATAAAGTTATCAGAAGTCATCAAATTGCATACTTTAAATAGATGCAGTCTACTGTATGTAAATTATACAAGAACTAAGTTGTTAAAAAATAAAAATTAAAACATGCAGTAGAACTGTGGGAAAGCCAATCAATGGCTTCCTATTGCCCTTAACATAGCTCACAGATATTTTCACAGTATGGCTTCAGCCTTGCAGTCCAGTATCAAATATTATTATTCTTTTAGCTCCCTCCACACCACATACTGAATTTTCAGATCCTCAAACTTTCCATGTTTTTCCCTATTCTGTGCTTTGAAACATAGTGCCCTACACTCAGAACCCTCTTCTCATCTCTCCCAAGCTCCTTATTCCTTCAAACCTCTCACTAATTCTTTACCTCACTAAAGTCTAATCTTTCTTAGGACTCAACTAAAACTCTCTCAGAAATGTCTTCCCCAACCCCTTAAGCGATGTTAGGACCTCCCCTCATATTCCCTGCTAGATTGTAAACTCCGTAGGTATACTGTATCTGTCTCTTGTTCATTTGGTCACTGCTGTATCCACAGCATGTAGCACAGGAACTGACCCCAAATAGAGGCTCAAATATAAATAAAGAAATGAAATTGGGGTTAAAAATGGAAGCACAGGGTATATAAACATTGAGTGGGAGAGGGATCAGATGAGAGGAAATGGGTGTTATTGAAGCTAAGGAGAAAAGTTACAGGAAGGAGGGACCAGAGAGATCTACAGTACAAAATGCTAAAGATAGTCAAGCTCTTAACTTAAGATAGTTAAGAGTGGAAAATGTTAGTGGATTAGGCCTTTGTTAATCATCAAATGAGAAGAATTTTTTTCCCAAGTTGATTTAAATTAGATATGTAAGTTTGAAGTTGTAAAGAGAAAATAAATTATTTCATATTAAATAGAAAAGTCTTCCTAGAGATAAGTTTTGAAGTCATCCTTAGGGGAAGGACATAGTTTGGCAGAGAGGAAGAATGGGACATGGAAGGCAACTGATCAAAATCTCTGAGGAAACACTGTTCAAAAGGAGCTACCTGGCCAGGAAAAAATAAAGCAAGAAAGTTAGATAAAGTTTTAAGAATCAGAAAGAGAAAATTGAAGCACTGTGAGAAACTAAAATTACTCCATGCCTTGCCTGTGCCAAGATGGACAAAAACTTTAGTCAAAGGGAGCGTTAATTCTCTTCCAAGTAAGAAGCCAAAATGCGGAAACCTTAGGTCTTCATTCACAAAAAACAGTTTTTGCTTTATGAAGTCACAGTTAAACAAGTACTCCCTGTTGCTTCAGAGGACATATACTACATTGCCACATTATAGAACATGAATTGTTTCTTTTCCTCTATGCAGTGGGTGGAAGGAATCTCCTTGAATGTTCTTTTAGGTTTTCTCTGCATAACTGAATCCTAGCCAACATTTTTCAAGAATCAGATAGTTTTATGATCTCCATGAAACCTCCTGGGATTACTCTGATCCTTATCATGGGAAAAAGAAAAGGCAGAGAAATATGGAAATAAGAAAGGAAGCCAAAAAAAGAAAAGTGGGGACATGTTTCTAAGAACTTTGTAGTACAGAGTATTATGTGATCAATATATTTTTGTCAGTTAATATATTAGTGTTTTAATACAAGACCAGGGAATTCCCTGGCAGTCCAGTGGTTAGGACAACATGCTTCCACTGAAGGGGGTACGGTTTCCATCCCTGGTTGGGGAACTAAGATCCTGCAAGCTGCGTGGCGTGGCCAAAAAAAAAAGACCAAATTTCTTCAAGATTAACTATACCAATGCACCCAGGAAATAAAGAAACGAACATTATTAAATGTCAAAATCTGTACTGGAGGGCTTCCCTGGTGGCGCAGTGGTTAAGAATCCGCCTGCCAATGCAGGGGACATGGGTTCGAGCCCTGGTCTGGGGAGATACCACATGCTGTGGAGCAACTAAGTCCGTGCGCCACAACTATTGAAGCCCGTGTGCCTAGAGCCCGTGCTCTGCAACAAGAAAAGCCACCACAATGAGAAGCCCGCACACCACAACGAAGAGTAGCCCCTGCTCTCTGCAACTAGAGAAAGCCCGCGCACAGCAACAAAGACCCAACGCAACCAAAAATAAATAAATTTATAAAAAAAAATCTGTACTGGACAGGCTTTTATGTATTTCCATTAATCCTTCTCATTTTATGGTGGAAGAAACAAGCAGGTGAGAGAATGGCAGAATTCTAAACTCAAAGGTCTGTTTGATTTCAAAAGTCATTTCCAATAAAATATATTGCCACACATTATATACCTATATCTATATATTGTTTTAAAATATATAAAATTATATATTATTATATGAGTAGTTATCTTGCCGACAAATCAAATAACTTTTGAGTATTCACTATGTGTATTAATTGCCTAGGGCTGCTGTAACAAACTACCACAAACTGGATAGCTTAAAATAATAGAAATTTATTATCTCACACTTTTGGAGAGTAGAAGTCCAAAATTAAGGTGTTGACAGGGCTATGCTGTCGCTGGAGCCTCTAGGAGAAGATGCTTCTAGGTTCTGATAACTGCAAGCGTTCTTTGGCTTATGGCAGCAAAACTTCAGTCTCTGTTTCCATCTTCCATGGCTGTCTTCCCAAAATGTCTGTGTGTCTTTGTCTCTACACATGGTGTTCTCTTCCCTAATTCTGTTTTCTTTTCTAATAAGGATACTGGTCATATTGGATTAAGGCCTACCCAATCCAGTGTGACTTCATTTTAACTTGATTACATATGCAGTGACACTATTTCTAAGTAAGGTCACATTCACAGGTATTGGCGGGGGGGTTAGGACTCAAACATATCTTTTGGGGGATACAACTCAACCCATAATAAGTCTATAAATCAATTTGGAGTGAACTGAATCTTAACCATATTGAATCTTCCAATCCATAAACGTGGTATATCTATGTTTATGTCTTCTGTAAATTCTTTTTTTTTTTTTTTTTTTTTTTTTTTTTTTGCGGTACGCGGGCCTCTCACTGCTGTGGCCTCTCCCGCTGCGGAGCACAGGCTCCGGACACGCAGGCCCAGCGGCCGTGGCTCACGGGCCCAGCCGCTCCGCAGCACGTAGGATCCTCCCGGACTGGGGCGCGAACCCGTGTCCCCTGCAGAGGCGGCAGGCGGATTCTCAACCACTGCGCCACCAGGGAAGCCCGTCTTCTGTAAATTCTTGCAGCAACATTTTATAATTTTCAGTGTTCCAGACTCACATATTTTATTATGTTTATCCCCAAGTATTTCATGTATTTGATGCTATCAAAAATGGAATTGTGTCTTTTATTCCATTTTCCACTTCTTTGCAGGTGTATAGAAGTGCTATTAATTTCTATATATTGGTCATTTCCCTGCACTAGAACTTATTAGTTCTAGCACTAATGGAATCTAAGGAATTCTAAGGATTCTACAAAAAGCCATTAGAACTCATTAGTAGTAGCTTTTTTGGTAGATACTTTAAAATTATTTCTGGACAGGATCATGTCATCTGCAAATAAAGACAGTTTTTTCCCCCTTTCCAGTTGGATGCTTTTTATTTTATTTTTCCTTGCCTTATTGTACTGGCTAGGACCTCCAGTACAATGTTAAATAGAAGTGGGATTGGATATCCTTGCCGAGAGAGCATTTAACAAAATTTAACACTCATTCATGATTAAAGCTCTCAGCAAAATAGGAATAGAAGGAAACTTCCTTGTATTCATCCGGGATGTCTGTCAAACCCCCACAGCTAACATTATATTTAATGGCAAAAGACTAAATGCTTTCTCCTAAGATCAGAAACATTGAAGGATTTTAAGTAGAGGAATTACTTGAGCAAATTGAGCTTAAAACACTACTCTGGCTGCAGAATAGAGAATTGATTAGAAGGGAGAAAAAGTAGATGTAGGGAAAATAAATATAAGATTTTTATTAAAGAATTTTTTTAGTAGTACAGATGAGAGATAATGGAGTCTTCAGGTAAGCACAGTATAATTCTTAACCTGGGCAATACCAGCCTCAGGAGGCATTTTTGTTAGTACTGATGACTGGGGAGTGTTAATGGCATTTAGGTGTGGAGCCAGGAATGCTAGATGTTCTGTATTGCAGAAGAGAGTGCTAACAATGAAGGAATGTTTCACACCAAATGCCAGCGGTACAGTGATGGAGAAATACTGGGTCATTAAGGCACAGAAATGGAGAGAAATAGAATTAACAAAATTTTGTAATACATTTGATGTGTGATGGGGAGGCAAAGATGAATCCTGTGATACTGGTGATACTGGTTGTGGTGCCATGACCTGAGGTAGGAACCTTAGATTAGAAGTTAGTTTGAGAACAGTGCAATTTTAGGTTAGTCGAGTTTGAGGAATCTATTAAATATCTAGTAGGCAGTTGAAAATACACTTCTGGAACTCAGTAGAAGGACAAGCTAGGAAAAGATTTTCGTTGTTGAAGTCATAGGAATGGTCCAGGTTATAGAGTAAGATGATGAATATGTAAGACAGAGCTTTGCAGCATATAAGGGTATAGTAGAGGAGGAGCAGGTTTAAATGACTGAGAAAGAGTAGCCAGAGAGAGGAAGAAAAAGCTGGATACTGTGGTGGCATGTAGGTCAAGGGAAGGAGTTTTGAGGAAGAGTCACCAGTGTTAATTGCTGTAATTATCTACTTATGATTGTTTCTCCATAACTAGATTGTGGGCCAAATAGGGCTGTATGTTTTGTTCATCTTTGTATTCCCACAGTCCCTGTCATAATATTGCTTAATAAATGTTTAAGATTCTTGAGGAAGAGTCTATATTTCTTAATCTGCATATTGTTTTAAGTACCTGGTTTATACCTAGTTAATAAATAACTGTTGAGTGAATAACCATATCTGAACATTTATACTGGATCTGTTTTTTCATGTCTTCCAATTTTATATTGTGAATTTCTTTACTATAAAAATCTAGTCTAGGGCTTCCCTGGTGGCGCAGTGGTTGAGAGTCCGCCTGCCGATGCAGGGGACACAGGTTCGTGCCCCGGTCCGGGAAGATCCCACATGCCGCGGAGCGCCTGGGCCCGTGAGCCATGGCCGCTGAGCCTGCGCGTCCGGAGCCTGTGCTCCGCAACGGGAGAGGCCACAACAGTGAGAGGCCCGCATACTGAAAAAAAAAAAAAAAATCTAGTCTAGGGCTTCCCTGGTGGCGCAGTGGTTGAGAGTCCGCCTGCCGATGCAGGGGACACGGGTTCGTGCCCCGGTCCGGGAAGATCCCACATGCCGCGGAGCGGCTAGGCCCATGAGCCATGGCCGCTGAGCCTGCGCGTCCGCAATGGGAGAGGCCACAACAGTGAGAGGCCCCCGTACCGCAAAAAAAAAAATAATAATAATAATAAAAAAAATATATATATATATATATAGTCTAAACTTTGTAAACACTTAACATATTTGGTACTATGCCCTATGTATGGACTCAGTAAATATTTGATGATAGATTCAGCAGTTTGCACTGGCTCTTAAACTTTTTAAAAAAAAAATTTTTGGCTGTGTTGGGTCTTCGTTGCTGTACGCGAGCTTTCTCTAGTTGTGGTGAGCAGGAGCTACTCTTTGTTGTGGTGCGCAGGTTCTCATTGAGGTGGCTTCTCGTTGCAGAGCACGGGCTCTAGGCTGCGGGCTTCAGTAGTTGCAGCACGCAGTCTCAGTAGTTGCAGCACACAGGCTGTAAAGCACATGGGCTTCAGTAGTTGTGGCTTGCAGGCTCTAGAGTGCAGGCTCAGTAGTTGTGGTATATGGGGCTTAATTGCTCCGCAGCATGTGGGATCTTCCCGGACCAGGCCTTGAACCCGTGTCCCCTGCATTGGCAGGCGGATTCTTAAGCACTGCGCAACCAGGGAAGCCCCTGCACTGGCTCTTAAAGCATGTGTAAATATGTGCTGGGGCTACCACGGATATTATCCACATATCTGATTACACTACTTTTCTGGAAGACATAATCAAAATATTCTGATGTAAAGGCACTCATTATCAACTCATTATCTTTCTGGCATACATAGAATGTATCCTTTTTTTGAAGCATATGATAGTACATCTAGATTAGTATTTTGTTCATTTAGAAACTCAAAAATATTCTCCTGGTTCAATTTAGCATTTATATGAGAAGAAAACCTTAGGATTAGTTAATGGGAGCATAATGAAAAAAATTGAGTTGTCTTGTATACTGCGTATCATCAGGGACTTGTTGCATAAACTGGAAACTAACTTAAAATAAATTCACAAAGGGTAAAATGAAATAAGTCCTTTTCCTGATATAGTGCTTTGTGATTTTTCAAAGCACATTATATGTGTAAGTCATTTATATGGGAAAGTTGAGTATTTACCATGTGCTAGGTTCTAGGGATAGAAAAATAAGATTCAATACTAGTCCTCGACAGTGGATATGTAAATCAGCTATACTTCAATTTTAAAAAAAGAATATTAAAAAAAATTACTAGTCCTCAAGGAACTTGGTCTAATGGGGGAGATACACATAGAGAAATAATTCGTAATGCATGATTAAATGCCACAGTAGAACTGTTTCCAAAGGGATTTGAAAGTATTAAGGAACAATTGATTAACTGCTTCAGGAAGTCAGGAAAGAAAAGATTCACTAAAGATGAATCCTAATGGATGAAGGGTAGTTCACCAAACTTAGAAAGGGGTAAGGACAGAAGGAACATAAATGAAGCCAGGAAAGCTTGAAAGTATGTTGTACCTTCACAGGTCAAGCAGTTCAATAAGAGAGTGGAATGCAAGGTACATGTTGGTGAGAAGGAGGGGAATTTGTGGCTGCAGATAAAGCTCTTTAGGGCCAGACTCTTTATTATTAATTTTTTATTGTGGTAAAATTTACATAACATAAAATTTACTGTTTTAACCATTTTTAAGTTTACAGTTTAGTGCCATTCACAACATTGTATAATCATCACCACTATCTATTTCCAGAACTTTTTCACCATTCCAAGGAGAAACTCTGTACCCATTAAGCAATAACTGCCCCCCTCTCTCAGCCTCTGGTAACCTCTATTTTACTTTTTGTCTCTATGAATTTGTGTATTCTGGATACTTCACATAAATGGAATCATACCACACTTGTCCTTTGTGTATGGCTTATTGCACTTAGCATAATGTTTTCAAAGTTTATCTATGTTGTAGCATGTATCAGAGCTTCATTCCTCTTTACAATTGAATAACATTCCATTGTATGTTTATACCACATTCTGTTTTCCATTCTTTTGTTGATAGACACTTGAGTTGTTTCCACCTTTTAGCTATTGTGAATAATACTTCTTTGAACACTGGTGTATAAGTCTGTCTGAATCTCTATTTTCTGTTCTTTTGGGTATACACCTAGGAGTGAAATGCTGGGTCATATGGTAATTCTATGTTTAACTTTTTGAGAAAGCACCAAACTGTTTTCCACAGTGACTAAACCATTTTACACTCTCACCAGCAATGCACAGGGTTTCCAGTTTCTCCGTAGCCCTGTCAACACATGTTATTTTCCCTTTCTTTTTTTTTTTTAAGTAATAGCCCATCCTGGTGGTATTGGTAGTTTTGATTTGCATTTCCCTAATGACTAATGATGTTTAATATTTTTTCATGTGTTTCTTGGCCATTTTTATCTTCTTTGGAGAAATCTCTATTCAAGTCCTTTGCTCATTTTTGATGTGTTTTCTGTTGAGTTGTAGGAGTTCTTTATGTAGTCTTGATATTAAATCCTTGTCAGATATATGATTTGCAGATATTTTCTCCTTTCTGTGGGTTGTCTTTTCATTCTGTTGATAGTGTCCTTTGATATACAAAAGTTTTAAATTTTGATAAAGTATAGTTTTATTTTTTTCTTTTGTTGCCTGTGCTTTTTGTGTCATATTTAAACAACCATTACCAAATTGAAGGTCATGAAGATTTTCCCCTGTTTTCTTCTAAGAGTTTTATAGTTTTAGCTCTTGAATTTAGGTTTTTGATCCATTTGAGTTAATCTTCCTGTATCGTGCAAGGTAAGGGTCCAACTTCATACTTTTGCATGTGGTTATCTAGTTGTCTTAGCAGCATTTGTTGAAGAGACTCTTCTTTCCCATTAAATGGTCTTAGCATTGAAAAATCAGTTTACCAAATGATATAAATACACTACCACGTGTGAAAAAGCTAGCTAGTGGGAACCTGCTATATAGCACAGGGAGCTCAACTCAGTGCTCTGTGACGACCCAGATGGGTGGGATGGGGGGGAGGGATGTCCAAGAGGGAGGGGATATATGTATACATATAGCTGATTCACTTCATTGTACAGCAGAAACTAACACAACATAGTAAAGCAATTGTACTCCAATAAAAAAATAAGTATCTTGCACCATAAAAAAAAAAATCAGTTGACCAATATATGTGGGGGTTTATTTCTGGGCTGTCTACAGTCAGACTCTTAGAATCTTTATATGCCATACTAATCACCCTCTTGGTGATGGGGAACAATATAATCAAATTTGTATTTTGAAAATATAATTATGGGCATAGTATGGAGAATAATTGTAGAGAAAAGAAATTGAAGTCAAGATCAGTTACGAAATATATTATGCAGAATTTTAGGCAAGAACTATGGGCCTAATTTTAAAACAATGGCAGCAAGAATAGAGAATAATAGATCTGAAAGGCTGGTTAATTTGATATTTACAATGAAATCATAAGGTAGATAGGGCTTGTAGTTCCCATTGTATAGATAAAACTAAAGCTTTTAAAAGTGATTTTCCTCTGGTCTCATACCTATTGTTGGAATTAAAACCTAGGTCTTCTGATTTCTAATCCAGTATTTTTTCCATTGTACCATGGTTACTTTCTCGGAGAATAATAAACGGTGGAGGACGAGATCATTTTTGCAACTGGTCATATTTAACATTTTTAATGAATGATTTAGAAAAAGTTCACAGTGTACAGATGGTACTGTTGAAGGGGATAAACCACAGAAAGATCATTAACTATGCATTGGGGGAAAAAATTGAAGATTCAGTGGAAGCATTTAGGAGAAAATAATCCACAGTACTTATAGGATAATTAGCTCTGAGCTATCAAAAAAGGGAAGTGGGGATAAAGTAATAAATTGGGAAATTCTGTGAAATTTCCAATATACTACTTTAGACAAAAAGGCTAAATTTTGGGGACTGCTGTGCTAGGTCCTGGGAACAATAAAGTAGACATTCTACTCTTTTACATAATAATAATAGCTAACATTTATGAAGAACTTACTACTTGTGAGGGGGAGGAGGAGATATTGTAAACATTCGTTTGTCTCCGATGAGGCAGATCATATTCTCATTTTACAGATAAGGAAACTGAAGTGCAGAGAAGTTAAGCAGTATGTCTAAGGTAATAGAGCCAATAAGTCATGGATTCAGAATTCAGACTCAGGCAATTTAACCTTACAGCTTGTTCTTTTAAGCAATATGCTATTAGGCCTCTGTATAATCACAGTCTTTCCATACCTGCAAAACTTTGTTCAGTATTGATTACATGATTTAAGTTTTAAGAAAGATCCAGAGAAGAGCAGCTAAGATCAAGGGATGAAAGAGAGTTCCAACTAAAAAGACCTGGTAAAAAACTTGAAAGACTATATGACTAAAGAATATAGATATAAACTTTCATATAAAATTCTGCAAGGTAGTTTAGTACTTATACATATTCTACTTATAAATAACCCATTCGTATAGCTTATGCTGCTGCCCTAATGCCGTACAGTATCTCTTACTTTAACTAGAGGAAAGGAGGAAACTATATTACAGCTTAGTGAGAAGTTTCTTAACAGGTTTTACTTCCTTAAATGGTGCCCCTCCCCCAAACAAAACACATTTTACTCCCCAAATATTGTTCTGGTACCTGCAATGCCTCCAATTAGAGATTTATTTGACAGCAGGATATGATGTCTGTAAAAGAATTTTTTAATTGTGATTTAAAAACCCCACATAATATAAAATTTACCATCTTAATCATTTTTAAGTGCACAGTAATGTTAGCTATATGCATATTGTTGTGCAATAGATCCCTAGAATTTTTTCATCTTGCAGAACTGAAATGCTATACCCAATGAACAAAACTCCCCTTTTCCCCTTGTCCCAGCCCCCTGGCTGAAAATGAATTTCTTTTTTAAAAAAAATAAATTTATTTATTTTATTTATGTAATTTTGGCTGTGTTGGGTCTTTGTGCGGCACGTGGCTTCTTGTTATGGAGCATGGGCTCTAGAGCGCAGGTTCAGTAGTTGTGGCACATGGGCTCAGTTGCTCCGCGGCATGTGGGATCTTCCTGGACCAGGGCTCCAACCCATGTCTCCTGCATTGGCAGGGGGACTCTTAACCACTCTTCCATGAGGGAAGTCCCCTGAATTTCTTTTTTATTTGAGAAAAAATTTTAATATGAAAACTCTTATAGTGGCATAAAATTAAATCATGTTTAATTGCACATACAAAGAATCCCCTTCATTAACAGGACAAATTATATTAAATTGGAACCTTTAGAAAATCAAGGATGTATGCTCACTCTAGGTGCTAAGAACTGAAGTGAGCTTTCTAATACAGTTATTTCTGGAAAAATTCGTTTCAGAGGACCAAGGACTAACTCCACCATAGAATTTTTTACTTGAAAGTAATGAGTATGATCAACTGAGGTAACTTTCACAGAAAGTGAGCTGAAATCTTATTGGCCTTCTGCTAAGTAGAAGGATTATTGGTGGAAGTAAGTTCCTCTCGCAGCCTATGCTGGAAACAGCTTAAATATATTCCCCTTAAATCCACTCTAATCAGGCTTTTGCCCCTGCCATAGCACCAGTGTCCTTTTCAAGGTACCAGTGATTTCAGTGTTGCTAAATCCACTTGTTTATTCATAGTCATCATCTTACTTCACCTATGAGCAGCATTTGATTAGTTGGTTACTCCTTCCTTCTCCTCCTCTTTGAAACAGGCTTTCCGGAAATCCAGCTTTCCTTCTGCCTTCTAGCCAGTCCTTCTCATACTTTTTTCTGGTTCCTCCTCAAAGGAAATGCCCTACGGCTTAGTTCTTGGACCTCTTCCTTATCTTTACTCAGTCTCTTGGAGAGCTCCTACTAACACCTACTTAAGTATCACCTATATACTGTTAATTTCCAAATTTATATCTCTTATCCAAACTGTTCTCTTGAATTCTCGGCTTGATATTCCTACTCATCTTGAACTCCTTACCCATTATTTCCTCTTGGATGGCAAGTACAGTTTTGGACTTAACCTGTCCAAAGCCAAACCACTGATCTTTCCCATACCCCAGATCTTCTACTCACAGCCATCCCCAACGAAGTTGATGGCAACTCCTTCCTTTATCAGGCCAGAAACTTTGGAGTTTTTCTTGACTCCTTATTTTTCACCGCCACTTCCAACTTACCAGCAAATTCTGTTGGCCCAGGTTACAACACATATATCCAGAATCCAGACACTTCTCCCTACCCCCATTACTATGACCCCAGTCTGAATTACCACTATCTCTTGCTTAGAGTATTGGTGATGGCTTATCTGGCCTCCTTCTCTCCTTGCTTCCACTTCAATGCATTTTCAACACAGTATCATGTTAAAATGTCAATTAGATCATGCTCCTTATCTGCCCAAGATGCTTCCGGTGGCTTCCATCTCAACTGCAGAAAAAGTCCAAGTCTTTACAGTGGTCCACAGGCCCCATACCATCTGCTTTGCTCACAGTTCTCTGACCTTGTCTCTTACTACCCTTCTTGTTGCTCACAACATTCACACCACACTGGCCTTTTTGTTGTTCTGTGAAATAGAAATCATTCTCCTGTGGTAGGGCTTCATGCCCTCTGCCTAGGACACTCTTTCTCCAGAGAGCTACATGGTAATTCTCACTCTTGCAAGTCTTTGTTCAAATAACACCATTTTGGTGAGGCCTTCCCCCCCTTCTCCATCTCTAATGTATTTCTTCCACAGCAGTTATCAGTTTCTAATGTGTTGTGTAACTTCTTTGTTTATTGTAGCCACCCCCATCAACAAGAGCAGGAATGTTTTTCTATTTTTGATTTGCTGTATCCCCAGTGCTTAGAACAGTGACTTATGCAAAATAGGTACTCAATAAATATATACTGAATAATCAACATAGGAAGAAATTAAATGTGCCCTCAAGACCTAAAACAGGATTTGGCAACGGTAGTGGGTAGTCTTGGCAGGAGGTAGCTGGACATGACTAAATTAGAGGGAACCTGGAAGTGGATGGTATGAATAGGGCCTAATAGCGTAAAAAATTGGGAGCTTGTTGGAAGGATGGGGGACAGTGAATGTAATGACATTTTTATCTGTAAAAATTAACATCATGCTACTGTAGAATCAATTTAAGTTTTGGTTCTGATTTTAAAGGAGGCAATGTAATTTGTAGTAGTAAAAAGGAAAGGGAAGGATACTCCATTTGCTGATGATAAATGGACATAGGAAAGAGAAATTTAATTATTAGAGATGGTTAAAACTAACTTGACTATGTCAAAGTGATCATTTCTGATAACTGGCTAGAGAAAGTGGTGCCCACCTTATGGAAGGCATTAAATCCTCAGTAGAAGAATTTTATTTTATTTTATTTTATTTATTTATTTATTTATTTCCAACTAGAGCTAGCTTATGCAGGAAACAGGAATTTATTTATTTATTTATTTGCGGTATGCGGGCCTCTCACTGTTGTGGCCTCTCCCGTTGCGGGGCACAGGCTCCGGACGCGCAGACTCAGCGGCCATGGCTCACGGGCCCAGCCGCTCCGCGGCATGTGGGATCTTCCCGGACTGGGGCGCGAACCCGTGTCCCCTACATCGGCAGGCGGACTCTCAACCACTGCGCCACTAGGGAAGCCCCAAAGAATTTTATAGTCTATGCTAGGGTCAGTAGTATTCTATTGTTAGATCTTGACTAGAAGAAAGATGATGGAAAACAAAGTTTTTCCAAAGATGTTTCTCACTATGGCTAGAAAATAAATAAAAGTGGGAAAAGACAATTGATAGATTAGATATCTTCGTTTATTTATTCAGTAATAATGTTGAGTACCTGCAGTATTCCAGGGGATACAGGGGTGACCAAAGAAGTAAGTTCTCTGCTCTTACGGAGCTTATATTCTAGTGCAGCTAGATGAGAATAGTCCATGTAGGTGGATGCCATGAACACAGAATAAGTTAAGGGTCAGATCTGAGAGAAACTGCAGAAGAATTGCCAGGGCTTGGTGATAGCTTTTATTTATTTTATTTATTTCTTTATTTTGGCCATGCCGCACAGGCTTGTGGGGTCTTAGTTCCCCGACCCGGGCCCATGGCAGTGAAAGTGCCGAGTCTTAACCACTGGACCACCAGGGAATTCCCCGGACTTGGTGATAGCCTGTGCAGCATATGAAGGCATGTAGTTGTATGCACTAATGGACTGGTGAATAGGATGAGAAGAGGTAAGAGGCAGGAGAACCAAAAGGATGATGATGCCACTGAAAGTAATGGGAAAGTTGACAAGGGTGCTAATTTGTGGAGAAACTCTTTTGATTTTTTTACATTTCAAGTTTCAAGTATTAGTGGATGTGCAAATGGAAATGTCTTATGGGCTGGATATGGCAGGTGGGGAGGAGACTCTTGCTCTCATACTTTCCAGGTCTGCCTTGCTTTCCCTTCCAAATCTGCCTTGATTTCCCTACCTATCTCTCATTCTCTCCTTCCCTTTCATAGTCCTCCATCTGCATCCTCTTATGTGGCTTAAAATTGCTCACTCATTCATCATGCCCTCTGTGGGTCTACTAGAGGCATTGCTCTGTGTCTTTGTCTTTTTATGACCCTAGAGGACTGAGCAGTCACCATCTGAAACATTGGTGGCTTTGGTAGAATGAGAGAATAATGAACTGTGCTCCCTATAATTGCTTATGCCTGGAAGCGATTCCTGTCATTTTGCTCACATTTCATTGCCCCTCCCTTAACCCAATTTCAGAAGAATGGGGAGGAGCAATCCTACAAAGTGCCTGGGATGAGAGCTAGAAATATTTGCCAACATTAATGACTACCAAAGGCCTTAATTATTAATTCATTGTAACATGAACCTGACATAAGATTTCAAATCCTTGAAACTGAAAGTTTGTGAACCTCAAACATGCATATTCTTGGGAGAATATGTTAAGAAAAAAAAAAGGATTAGAACTGCCGAACAAACTATACTTGTTTTTCAACTTCACCTAGACTGCTGATCCTTTTCTTCTTCCTTTCCAGTATCCCTATTCATTCTTTACTTTCCTCTCTATACAGCTAAGATTCAATGGTCTGTTGTTTTAGTTTCTTGCCATTATTCTTTTACATGTCTATTTCAAGTGCAGGTGGAGAAATTCATACAACCATACTGGTACTTACAGAAATTTATGATCAGCTACCCCAACTGGATTTTCATCAGCACCTTACAGATTACATATATCTAGTCAACACACTCATTCCAACAACTTTCAAACTTCTACCCTCCTCAGACCCTGCCTGCCTTAAACTCCTCTTCTCCTTGAACTCAACAGGTGATCCTGTTTCCTGCTTGACCAAGAATTGAACAGGAACTACTACCCTACCAAATCTGCAGGCATACCTACATCTCCACCCATATGTCTTTCCTCCTTGTTAGAATAAAGAAGGGTTCATCCTTTCTCCAGGACCAGCCTCTCCACCTGTTCTCGGGGTCCAATCTCCTCTACCTTTTCAAAGACCTCGTCCTGTTATTAATCCAGCCTCCCTCTTATATTCAATCCCTTTATCTATACTTGCTCCTCAGCACTTAAAATATACCTGAGTCTTTCTTCCCCTTCCCAATCACATTTCTTGAACAGAGAATTGTCTTTGTCCACATTTGCATTTTTCTCTCCCTATACCTAATTTCTCAGCATCTTTTTACCTAGCACTGTGCTCCTGGCTTCCATCATGCTAGACTCTCCCGTTTTTCTTCTCTCAGTTCTTAGTCTCCCTTACTGGCTTCTCTCCTATTCATCATTAAGTGTTATAGTTCATAGTTTTCTATTTGAGATCCTCTTCTCATTCTACTCTCTTCCTAAGTAATCATAATCACTCAGAAAACTTCACTTAACGCTGATGTCTCCAAAATGTGTATCCTTTATCCAGACCTCTCTCCTGTTTCTTGTATATTGCTGTATTTCTAGGCCTTCTACACTGTCTTTCACTTAGTAGGTGTTCGATTAATGCTTTCCTTATGACTGGCTGATAGAATGAATGAATAAACAAACTAGTGATTTTTTGTGACTCTTCTTAACAGACCAAAACCAAATACTTTGTATCCTCAGGCCTAGCACATAGTGCATATTCAGTAAATGCATTATAAATGACTTATCAAAAAAAAAAAAAGAATGAGTGAATAAAAAACCTTTGTAGTGATTCATTGTAGCCAACTAAGACCAAAGACCTTGCTTATCTTATTCTCTTTAAAAATGTAACTGGGTATAGTTTAAACTAAAACTTGCTTCAAGAGAGACTAATTCTTTGACAGATCAAGTAAAAGTTGCAAGTGTGTTTGGAATGTTGACTGAATTACATGTGTGCAATGTATGAGGAATAAGAAAAAAAGGTTATAGACACCTACTAACTACTGATCTAGTATATGCATGGGGGTCATAAGCACAGACTTTGGTCTGGGACTGCTTGGGAGAATATCCAGAATCTACTGTAGGCATATGATACAGAGCACAGTTTCCTCATCTGTGAAATGGAGAGTCCACCTCAGAGGGTGGTTGTGGGGACTAAATGCAATAATATTTGATTAGCACTTAGCACAAGGCCTGGCACAGAATAAGCATTTAATAGTTATTATTAATGTTATTCCATTTTGATCCAGCTGGTATAGTTGCCAGCCAGAGACATACTATAGATGAGTAATTGCTAAACATGGCTGCTTATCAGAATCACTTTAGCTTTTTAGAAAAAAAGATTCCTGGACTCATCCCCAGACTGCTGAATCGGACTGAAGTGGGGTTGGGGAGGCAAGGATATATATTTCTTAAAGCTCCTCAGGTGATTCTGAGCATCAGCCAGGTTTGGCAATTATATTACAGAAAATAGTTTTGTTTCCAGAAATCATCTGAGTATGAGATATAATCAGGAAAAATGTTTCTAGTGTGGAGAAAAAGGAGCCAGAAATGACATCTCTAAAAAGCCAATTGTATGTAATCTTTGGGATCAGTGGTCATAGTTGTGCTGATTGCCTGAGAACAGGTCATAATGAAAGTGAAGCATGCACAGCTGAGCCATTTTCAAGGTCCCAGAATGAAAAGAAAAGCAGAGCAAGTGAGCTGGTAACAGCTGCCAAACTTAATTCACAGTAGCCGTGTGGGATGGGGAAAGCATTAAGAGAGCTTCAGAAAAGAGGGGGTAGAAATATAAAGATTAAGTTTTAGGTATTAGAGAAACAAAGATTAGAGGAAAATAAATGAAGTAGCTGAGGGTGAGCTCTAAGAAGTGCTATAGGAAAATATCAGGAGAGGATAATTCTTACTGAAAAAAAGAGATAAAGAACACATGCCTCAGAAGAAGAAGGAAAAAAGAGGTTGCAGGAAGGGTCATAAACACATTTTGAGAGATTAACATGGAAAAGGCCAAAGGAAGCATGGATAATCGGCCTGTTATAGATGGACTCCAAATCCCGGAGAAACAAGTATTACAGAAGGAGAGAGGGAAAGTGAAGCCTAACTACAGCAGTGAAGTTGATAACAAAGGGAAATAAATGAGGTAGTTCAGCAGTATTGAAGGATAATTAGAATTATATAAATAGGGCTAAAGTACAGCTTCAGGTAGGATAGCATGTAGTACAAAGAATATGGAACACAAAAGTCTAAGGAGCCATTCAGCAAACACTTATTGAGTGTTTATTGGGGTCAGGCAGTATGCCAGACACTGGACATAGAGATGAACGAGAGACAGTTTCTGTTCTCATGGAATTCTCATTTCTGATGAACCTTGGGGGTAGAAAAGAGACAAAGTGACATTCTGGTTGGAAATAGGGCTGCATGTGATAAAAGAACGTTTTGTTTTTGAAAGGACTGAATATGAGCTTTCCCCAGTAGACTCTGAAGCCAGGCAAGGCATTTTGAGCATTGAGGGGGTTTGGAGGATATATTCGAATCTGGGTTGGAGTCTATCTGACCATAGATGTAAATTAGGCAAAGAGATGGGTCTGTGTTTGTGAATGTATGTGTGTGTGTGTGTGTGTCTGTCTAAACACATCTATCTCTCATCCCCAAAGAAATTTAAAAAGGAAACGATTATTTGGTATCTTTCTTGCGTATTGTAAATAAGGATATTATGGGAAAAGTCTGAAAGTAACCAAGAAAGGACCTAAGAAGCCAATGAGAATCCATTTATAAAATAAGGATTAAATAATACTTCTTAGGGTTTATATACTGTTACTTGTCTGGAATATACTTAGAAAGAAAAGAAAGTATAGTCGTCCCTCGGTACTGAAGGGATTGGTTCCAGGAGCCCCTGTGCAGAGATGTATGCTCAAGTTCCTTATATAAAATGGTGGGTGCAGAGGACCATCTGTATTTTATAGCATTGCCAGTTCAAGAGAGCATATATGTGGTAAAGTGAAATACCTTTTTTCTAATTATGCAGTAGTGAGAACTCAAATTAATTTCTCAGCAGCTCGGAAGTTTTGATAGAGTAATTTAGAACATAAGCAAATTCCTGGTAGAACACAAGGAAATTAAAACTATGAGGAGGAATGATCAGCTTCCTTTTGAAGGTGATGAGGTGGTAGAAGTATTAAAAGAAATGAAGGATCTCAGAGGGTTAAACCCAAAGAAGTTAAAGAACTAAAGAGACCTATCTATATGCAGAAATGATTAATGAGAAGCATAAAAGTAAAGAAAACCAGATTGAAGACATTGAAGAAAACATTAAAAATCAGAAGCCTAGTGGAAGAAGTCTTTAAACAGATCCAAGATGGTAGAAAACATAAGATTAAAGCCAAAATTAAGTCATTGCTTTACATTCTTAGATTTTGCAAAAATACAAGGGAGTGCCATGGTAGGTAAAAACACATTCAGATTGCCTTAAAAGGATAAGATTGAAAGTTAGAGGAATTCTTTGTCAAACTGTTTTAGAAGCTAGATAAGAATTTTGGGGATTGGGTTGTATATGTGGAGAGAAGAGATATCAGATGCCTGTAATATTGCAGTGTCAAAAAGATGAACAGATAATTTAGTAGCAGACATCTAGATTCTAAAACTGAGCAACATAATAAAATTATTCTAGAAGGAAGAGAACTGGGATTAATGATCTACCAGAGATCTATGAGCAAATCTGTGGTGCCTCTGTTCAAAGACATATGGAAGGTGAGATAACCATAGCACTGAAACTAGTATTAATAGGAGGTGAGAGAAATTGGGAACTGGTACCTGATAATACTGAACCCTGAATATAAGATTTTTGTGCAAAGAAAGACTGACAGGAATAATAGAGAACATGAGATGCCAAGGAAACAATATGCCATAAAGTGGGTCTTAGAAGCTAACTGGAAAATCCTTGCATGGCAAAAGAATGAGGTGGGAAATAAATTCATTCTGTTTGGATTAAGAAAGGCTTTTATTTAGACAAGCTGTGATTTTCTCTTTAATACCATGTAAAATATATTGTTCCAGAGCAGCTTTTGAAATGTGAGGACTTTATATACGAGCCATTGGGATCAGCATCTCCATTCTCAATTAAAAAGATTGAAGAGAAAATTAAAGTGATAAGAATAAAGTAGTACTGCTCATAATATCCTTTACTATTTTTGAAGTCTGTAGATTGAATTCCCCCATCTCCGTTAAAAAAAAATTTTAAGAGTATAAGGATATAGGGGACTTCCTTGGTGGTCCAGTGGCTAAGACTCCATGCTCCCAATGCAGGGGGCCCGGGTTCAATCCCTGGTTAGGGAACTAGATCCCACATGCATGCCGCAACTAACAGTTCGCATGCCATGACTAAAGATCTCGCAGGCCGCAACTAAGACCTGGCACAGCCAAAATTAATTAATTAATAATTAAAAAAAGAAAAAGAATAGCATCTCTGTAGCTGTTTCAAAAGTAAATTTAAAATAGAGTACAGGAAGCTGGAAGAGCATCATAAAAATGGATAAAAAACAAAGTAATGCAAACTTGTTGAAAACAAAAATAAAGGATGGCTATGTTCTTTGGAGGGGCAAAAAATGTAAAAAGAAATTGGATCATGAAAATACAATAATCCCCCCTTATCCTCGGGGGATGCATACGAAGACCCGCATTTTATACCTGAAACCATGGATAGTACTACACCCTATGTATACTATGTTTTTTACATACATACATACATACATACCTACGATAAAGTTTAATTTCTAAATAAGGCACAGTAAGAGATTAATAATAATAAAATAGAACAATTATAACAATATACTGTAATCAAAGTGACATGAATGTGGTCTCTCTCAAAATATAATATCTTGTACTTTACTCACCCTTCTTTTGAGGATGTGAGATGATAAAATGCCTGCGTGGTGAGATGAAATGAGATGAATGACGTAGCATTAAACTACTATTGACTTTTTTGCTGATAGGTTAGAAGGAGGATCACTTGCTTTGGGTGATCTTGGATCATCAAGCCATGGCACTGTGAGTCGTTGGGTGTTAGGAGCGGGTGATGTTGATGGTTAGGGATCCCAGGAAGGACGGAGCGTGTCACCCAGATTTCATCACGTTACTCATAACAGCCCGCAATTTAAAACTTATGAATTGTTTATTTCTGGAATTTTCAGACTGCTGGTAACTGAAACCACAGAAAGCAAAACCACGGGTTGGGGTGGGTGGGGGACTACTGTAAAAGAAACGGGAAAGAAAATAGACATAGGCTAATTAGAAGTTATTAGAAAGCAGTTCTTAGTAGTCAGCAGATCACATAGCTGTTGGTATCAGATTTTCCTGCTGCCTCTTGCAGCTTTTCATCAGTGATATCACTCCCATGGCTTTAATCGCCATCCGTATGCGAATAACTCTCAAATCATCTATGCCCAAGCTCTAAACCCATATGTCCAACTTCCTACTAAAGATCTCTTGGGTGTGTCACAAGTGCCTCAAATTCAGTAGGTCCAAATCTGAAAAAGAATCATGTCCCCACTTCTCCCTCCCATCCCAAGTCTGTTTCTCCTGTGTTTCCCTATTATGGAGTATTGCAGTCTTACCTTAGTCCCCTTACTCTAGAAATTTAAACATCATCCTTAATGTTTCTTCTTTTACTCCTCTATCTAATCAATCAGTTAGACTATTCATTGTTCCCCTTTAATATCTCTCACATATATTTATCTCTCTGTTCTCATTCTGTTAGTTTGGACCAGGAATTGGCAAACTTTTTCTATAAAGGGCCAGATAGTAAATACTTTAGGCTTTGCAGTCCATATGATCTTTTTTGCAATCACTGCAGCTCCAAAGCAGCCATAGACAATATGGAAATGAATGGATGGGGCTATTTCCCATAAAACTTTATTTATAGACACTGACATTTAAGTTTCATATCATTCATGAAATATTCTTTTGGCTTTTCTCTCCAACCATTTAAAAATGTAAAAACCATCCTTTGTTTGCCATCCATACAAAAGCAGGCAGCAGGCTAGATTTGGCTCACAGGCATAATTTGCCCACCCCTGGCTTAAAGGAACATTTTCTCTCACTTGAAAAACAACAGTAGTCCCCCATTCTCCTACTCTCTTACCTGGTCTCTCTAGTCTTGTCTCTCTAGTCCACTCATCATACTGAAGCCAGATTGACTTTTTAAAATGCAAATTGGGTTTCATTACATTGTTTGAAGTCCTTTAAAAGTTGACCATAGCCAGTGGAATGTATCCACATTCCTTGGCAAGACGCTTTGTAATGTGGACCTTGCTTATCTTTCTAGACATATTTCTCGTCATTTCCCCCAACTCTCTGTTCCAGCTTAAAACTGCTTAGAACTGCTTGCAGTTTCTCTGATGTGCAGTGTTTTTAACTTCGAAATTTTGACACGTTTCCTTACCCTCTCCCTACTTCCACTGGCTAGCCACTATTCTTCCTGCTGGACTTATTTCAGTTATCATCATCTCCAGAAACCTCCTCTCATTTCCCCAAGGCTGGATTTAAATGCTTTTACTAAGTTCTGCCATCCTGTCTGTAGAATCCAATAATAGCACTTATTTTACTATAATTGCCTGTCTACTTGACTGTGTCTTCTAAATAGTAAACTTGAGTGCCTAGTGTTTATCCATTATTTCATCCCCAGTTTCCTATATGGTGCCCCATAGTACCCTCAGCATTTTTATTTTTATTTTTTGCATTAAAATGTTGATATAATTCAAAGACCATGAAATTTGCCCTTTTTAAAAAAAGTGTGCAATTCAGAGGTTTTTAGTATACTCACAAAGTTGTGCAGCCATCTCCCTATTTTATTCCAGAACATTTTTATCACCCCAAAAAGAAACCCCACGCCCATTAGGAGGTCACCCTTCATTCCCCCTCCCTTCAGCCCCTGGCAACCACTAATTACTTTTTGTCTCTATGGATTTGCCTAGTCTGGACATTTCATATCAGTGGAAGGGCCCTCCAGTCTTTTTTTTCCCAACCTTCTTCATTATTATAGTTTTCCCTGTATCATGTGCTTTAGCCAAACGGTACTTTGTTGGGGTCTTCATACATGTCTCATGCTTTCTTACCTCTGTACCTTTTCTTAATGCCACCTCCTCTATCTGAAATGCTTTTTTCTACTTATTTAGAGTTTTACCTAGCCTTCAATGCCTAATTCGGATAAGACCCCTTCCAAGAAACTTTCCTGATCATATTAGGTAGGAATCATCTCTGAAATCCTACAGTAATTATACTATTTTAGGTGCTACCTTGCCTACTGATTCTTTGAGACTGCTCTCATGTTTTCTAATTGTTTTATACTCTCCCATCCAGTACCTTGGCACAATAAGTTCTTAAAACGTAGTTGAAAATGTCATGGACACTGGAAAATAACATGACAGTTTCTTTAAAAACTAAACATAGACTTACCATACAACCCAGCAGTCTCACTCCTGGGCATTTATTCCAGAGAAATAAAAACTAATATTCATGTAAAAATCTGTACACAGTTTTTCATAGCTGCTGTGTTTGTTATAGCCAAAAACTAGAAACCACCAATATGTTCTAAAGTAGTTGAATGCTTAAACAAACTATTGTACATTCGTATCGGAATACTACTCAGCAATAAAAAGGAATGAACTATTGATGTATACAACTATGCATTATGTTGATTGAAAAAAATCTCAAAAGGTCACATACTATATGATTCCATTTATATAATATTCTTGAAATGACAAAATTACGGAGTGGAGAACAAATTAGTGGTTACCAGGGATCAGGTATAGTGGGGAAGGAGGATAGATTTGACTATAAATGATAGCATGAGGGAGATATTTGTGACGATGGAATAGGTCTGTATCTTGATTTTGATGGTGTTTACATGAATCTATACATATGATAAAATGGCATAGAACTATATACATACACATTGTACCAATGTCAGTTTCCTGATTTTGATGTCATATTGTTGTATAAGATGTACCCATTGGGGAAAATTGTGTGAAGGGTATATCGGATTTATCTGTGCTATCTTTGCAATTTCCTATGAACCTATAATTATTTCAAGATGAAAAGTTAAAGTTTTTTTCTTTAGAGATTGAAGTGGTATTTAGCATAATCATTTTGCCACTCATGGTGCTGCTTTTCATCAGTATGAATCAGTCTGCACCTTTCAAAATAATGTTACTCTTGAGGTTGACAAGATAACCTGTTTACAGTATTTTAGTTGCATTTTACAATTAGATGAAACCTGTTTAAGCAAGAACTGAGACAAAGTAGTTCTTTGATATCCTGGCTATCCAAGGCCTTGTCTTAATTTTTAAATTAAGTGGTGAGCCTTAAACTGAGTCATATTTTGGTACACTTTAAGTTCCTGGTGCTCTTGTATACTGGCACCTAGAGGACAATGACTGCAGCAATGAGTCCTGTGTAGTATCTGTCATCCTGTGGGATGTTGATAAACAATAATTATTTTTGACTTGACATTAATTGATTCAAACAATTCTTTTCTTAATATAGAGTTGAAAATCTTCTGGTAAGATTTCGAAAAACCATACTATTAACCAATATTCAACTCAAAAACTTTTTCTTCTTTTTTTTTTACATCTTTACTGGAGTATAATTGCTTTACAATGGTGTGTTAGTTTTTGCTTTATAACAAAGTGAATCAGTTATACATATACATATGTTCCCATATCTCTTCCCTCTTGCATCTCCCTCCCTCTGACCCTCCCTATCCCACCCATCTTGGTGGTCACAAAGCACGGAGCTGATCTCCCTGTGCTATGCGGCTGCTTCCCACTAGCTATCTATTTTACGTTTGGTAGTGTATATATGTCCATGCCACTCTCTCACTTTGTCACAGCTTACCCTTCCCCCTCCCCATATCCTCAAGTCCATTCTCCAGTAGGTCTGTGTCTTTATTCCTGTCTTACCCCTAGGTTCTTCATGACATTGTTTTTCTTAAATTCCATATATATGTGTTAGCATACGGTATTTTTCTTTCCCTTTAGGACTTACTTCACTCTGTATGACAGACTCTCTCCATCCACCTCATTACAAATAGCTCAATTCCGTTTCTTTTTATGGCTGAGTAATATTCCATTGTATATATGTGCCACATCTTCTTTATGCATTCATCCGATGATGGACACTTAGGTTGTTTCCATCTCCGGGCTATTGTAAATAGAGCTGCAATGAACATTTTGGTACATGACTCTTTTTGAATTATGGTTTTCTCAGGGTATATGCCCAGTAGTGGGATTGCTGGGTCGTATGGTAGTTCTATTTGTAGTTTTTTAAAAAACCTCCATACTGTTCTCCATAGTGGCTGTACCAATTCACATTCCCACCAGCAGTGCAAGAGTGTTCCCTTTTCTCCACACCCTCTCCAGCATTTATTGTTTCTAGATTTTTTGATGATGGCCATTCTGACTAGTGTGAGATGATATCTCATTGTAATTTTGATTTGCATTTCTCTAATGATTAGTGATGTTGAGCATTCTTTCATGTGTTTGTTGGCAGTCTGTATATCTTCTTTGGAGAAATGTCTATTTAGGTCTGCTGCCCATTTTTGGATTGGGTTATTTCTTTTTTTGTTATTGAGCTGCATGAGGTGCTTGTAAATTTTGGAGATTAATCCTTTGTCAGTTGCTTCATTTGCAAATATTTTCTCCCATTCTGAGAGTTGTCTTTTGGTCTTGTTTATGGTTTCCTTTGCGGTACAAAAGCTTTGAAGTTTCATTAGGTCCCATTTGTTTATTTTTATGTCCATTTCTCTAGGAGGTGGGTCAAAAAGGATCTTGCTGTGATTTATGTCATAGAGTGTTCTGCCTATGTTTTCCTCTAAGAGTTTGATAGTTTCTGGCCTTACATTTAGGTCTTTAATCCATTTTGAGCTTATTTTTGTGTATGGTGTTAGGGAGTGATCTAATCCCATACTTTTACATGTACCTGTCCAGTTTTCCCAGCACCACTTATTGAAGAGGCTGTCCTTTCTCCACTGTACATTCCTGCCTCCTTTATCAAAGATAAGGTGACCATATGTGTGTGGGTTTATCTCTCGGCTTTCTATTCTGTTCCATTGATCTATCTTTCTGTTTTTGTGCCAGTACCATACTGTCTTGATTACTGTAGCTTTGTAGTATAGTCTGAAGTCAGGGAGCCTGATTCCTCCAGCTCCATTTTTCGTTCTAAAGATTGTTTTGGCTCTTCGGGGTCTTTTGTGTTTCCATACAAATTGTGAAATTTTTTTGTTCTAGTTCTGTGAAAAATGCCAGTGGTAGTTTGATAGGGATTGCAGTGAATCTGTACATTGCTTTGGGTAGTAGAGTCATTTTCACAATGTTGATTCTTCCAATCCAAGAACATGGTATATCTCTCCATCTATTTGTATCCTCTTTAATTTCTTTCATCAGTGTCTTATAATTTTCTGCATACAGGTCTTTTGTCTCCTTAGGTAGGTTTATTCCTAGATATTTTATTCTTTTTGTTGCAGTGGTAAATGGGAGTGTTTTCTTGATTTCACTTTCAGATCTTTCATCATTAGTGTATAGGAATGCCAGAGGTTTCTGTGCATTAATTTTGTATCCTGCTACTTTACCAAATTCATTGATTAGCTCTAGTAGTTTTCTGGTAGCATCTTTAGGATTCTCTATGTATAGTATCATGTCATCTGTAGACAGTGACAGCTTTACTTCTTCTTTTCCGATTTGGATTCCTTTTATTTCCTTTTTTTCTCTGATTACTGTGGCTAAAACTTCCAAAACTATGTTGAATAAGAGTGGTGAGAGTGGGCAACCTTTTCCTGTTCCTGATCTTAGTGGAAATGGTTTCAGTTTTTCACCATTGAGGACAATGTTGGCTGTGGGTTTGTCATATATGGCCTTTATTCTGTTGAGGAAAGTTCCCTCTATGCCTACTTTCTGAAGGATTTTTATCATAAATGGCTGTTGAATTTTGTTGAAAGCTTTCTCTGCATCTATTGAGATGATCATATGCTTTTTCTCCTTCAGTTTGTTGATATGGTGTATCACATTGATTGATTTGCGTATATTGAAGAATCCTTGCATTCCTGGAATAAACCCCACTAGATCACGGTGTATGATCCTTTTAATGTGCTGTTGGATTCTGTTTGCTAGGATTTTGTTGAGGATTTTTGCATCTATGTTCATCAGTGATATTGGCCTGTAGTTTTCTTTCTTTGTGACATCCTTGTCTGGTTTTGGTATCAGGGTGATGGTGGCCTCGTAGAATGAGTTTGGGAGTGTTCCTCCCTCTGCTATATTTTGGAAGAGTTTGAGAAGGATAGGTGTTAGCTCTTCTCTAAATGTTTGATAGAATTTGCCTGTGAAGCCACCTGGTCCTGGGCTTTTGTTTGTTGGAAGATTTTTAATCACAGTTTCAATTTCATTGCCTGTGGTTGGTCTGTTCATACTTTCTATTTATTCCTGATTCAGTCTTGGCAGGTTGTGCCTTTCTAAGAATTTGTCCATTTCTTCCAGGTTGTCCATTTTATTGGCATAGAATTGTTTGTAGTAATCTCTCATGATCTTTTGTATTTCTGCAGTGTCAGTTGTTACTTCTCCTTTTTCATTTCTGATTCTATTGATTTGAGTCTTCTCCCTTTTTTTCTTGATAAGTCTGGCTAATGGTTTATCAATTTTGTTTTACTTCTCAAAGAACCAGCTTTTAGTTTTATTGATCTTTGCTATTGCTTCCTTCATTTCTTTTTCATATATTTCTGATCTGATCTTTATGATTTCTTTCCTTCTGCTAACTTTGGGTATTTTTTGTTCTTCTTTCTCTAATTGCTTTAGGTGCAAGGTTAGGTTGTTTATTCGAGATGTTTCCTGTTTCTTAAGGTAGGATTGTATTGCTATAAGCTTCCCTCTTAGAACTGCTTTTGCTGCATCCCATAGGTTTTGGGTCGTCATGTCTCCATTGTCATTTGTTTCTAGGTATTTTTTGATTTCCTCTTTGATGTCTTCAGTGATCACTTCGTTATTAAGTAGTGTATTGTTTAGCCTCCATGTGTTTGTATTTTTTACAGATATTTTCCTGTAATTGATATCTAGTCTCATAGCGCTGTGGTTGGAAAAGATACTTGATGCCATTTCAGTTTTCTTAAATTTACCAAGGCTTGATTTGTGACCCAAGATATGATCTATCCTGGAGAATGTTCCATGAGCACTTGCGAAAAATGTGTATTCTGTTGTTTTTGGATGGAATGTCCTATAAATATCAATTAAGTCCATCTTGTTTAATGTATCATTTAAAGCTTGTGTTTCCTTATTTATTTCCATTTTGGATGATCTGTCCATTGGTGAAAGTGTGGTGTTTAAGTCCCCTACTATGAATGTGTTGCTGTCGATTTCCCCTTTATGGCTGTTAGTATTTGCCTTATTTATTGAGGTGCTCCTATGTTGGGTGCATAAATATTTACAATTGTTATATCTTCTTCTTGGATCGATCCCTTGATCATTATGTAGTGTCCTTCTTTGTCTCTTCTAATAGTCTTTATTTTAAAGTCTGTTTTGTCTGATATGAGAATTGCTACTCCAGCTTTCTTTTGGTTTCCATTTGCATGGAATATTCTTTTCTATCCCCTCACTTTCAGTCTGTATGTGTCTCTAGGTCTGAAGTGGGTCTCTTGTAGACAATATATATATGGGTCTTGTTTTTGTATCCGTTCAGCCAGTCTGTGTCTTTTGGTAGGAGCATTTAATCCATTTATATTTAAGGTGATTATCGATATGTATGTTCCTATTCCCATTTCCTTAATTGTTTTGGGTTTGTTATTATAGGTCTTTTCCTTCTCTTGTGTTTCTTGCCTAGAGAAGATCCTTTAGCATTTGTTGTAAAGCTGGTTTGGTGGTGCTGAACTCTCTCAGCTTTTGCTTGTCTGTAAAGGTTTTAATTTCTCCATCAAATCTGAATGAGATCCTTGCTGGGTAGAGTAATCTTGGATGTAGGTTTTTCTCCTTCATCACTTTAAATATGTCCTGCCAGTCCCTTCTGGCTTGCAGAGTTTCTGCTGAAGGATCAGCTGTTAATCTTATGGGAATTCCCTTGTGTGTTATTTGTTGTTTTTCCCTTGCTGCTTTTAATATGTTTTCTTTGTATTTAATTCTTGACAGTTTGATTAATATGTGTCTTGGCGTGTTTTTCCTTGGATTTATCCTGTATGGGACTCTCTGTGCTTCCTGGACTTGATTAACTATTTCCTTTCCCATATTAGGGAAGTTTTCAACTATAATCCCTTCAAATATTTTCTCAGACCCTTTCTTTTTCTCTTCTTCTTCTGGAACCCCTATAATTCAAATGTTGGTGCGTGTAATGTTGTCCCAGAGGTCTCTGAGACTGTCCTCAGTTCTTTTCATTCTTTTTTCTTTATTCTGCTCTGCAGTAGTTATTTCCACTATTTTATCTTCCAGGTCACTTATCCGTTCTTCTGCCTCAGTTATTCTGCTGTTGATCCCTTCTAGAGTATTTTTAATTTCATTTATTGTGTTCTTCATCATTGCTTGTTTCATCTTTAGTTCTTGTAAGTCCTTATTAAATGTTTCTTGCATTTTCTCTATTCTATTTCCAAGATTTTGGATCATCTTTACTATCATTATTCTGAATTCTTTTTCAGGTAGACTGCCTGTTTCCTCTTCATTTGTTAGGTCTGATGGGTTTTTATCTTGCTCCTTCATCTGCTGTGTGTTTTTCTGTCTTCTCATTTTGCTTATCTTACTGTGTTTGGGGTCTCCTTTTTGCAGGCTGCAGGTTCGTAGTTCCTGTTCTTTTTGGTGTCTGTCCCCAGTGGCTAAAGTTGGTTCAGTGGGTTGTGTAGGCTTCCTGGTGGAGGGGACTAGTGCCTGTGTTCTGGTGAATGAGGCTGGATCTTGTCTTTCTGGTGGGCAGGTCCACGACTGGTATTGTGTTTTGGGGTTTCTGTGGACTTATTATGATCTTAGGCAGCCTCTTTGCTAATGGATGGTGTTGTGTTCCTGTCTTGCTAGTTGTTTGGCATAAGATGTCCAGCACTGTAGCTTGCTGGTCGTTGAGTGAAGCTGGGTGTTGGTGTTGAGATGGAGATCGCTGGGAGATTTTCACCGTTTGATATTATGTGGAGCTGGAGGTCTCTTATGGACCAGTGTCCTGAAGTTGGCTCTCCCACCTCAGAGGCACAGCACTGACTCCTGGCTGCAGCACCAAGAGCCTTTCATTCACACAGCTTTGATGATAAAGGCGCTCTTCTTCACTGTTGTTCAAGTTCTAGGTAGAGATTTCAGACTGCCTTTACCCTAAAAAGAGCTGGAGAAGCATTGGTGGTTCTTCTCCAAAGGAAGGTACCCTCTGAATGTTTGGGAGATGAAGAAAGGAAGATGTTTGTTCTTTTTCCTATGGTCTCATCCTCCAAATCACCTTTGGAATCAAACTTAAAAACTTTTGAAAATTGTTATACTATATATTAAGTAAAATGAATATTCTTGTGCAAATTTAAAATGAGTATTACAAAATCAGAACTTATTTCTAATTCTTTTTGGAAAGTGGTGTAGTATGCATAACTTAAGGATTTTTCTTTTGTACTTATGATCAAGTTCAAAGTGAATATGAGAGAACAAAAGTAAATATGAGCAAAACTACATATTCTTTAGTAAAATGAAAATGATTTTTTTTTCAGGTTAAACTGCAGAACAACATATCGTATCAGATGGCAGACATACATCATTTAAAGGGTAAGAAACTTAATTACAGATTAAAGATAAAGGTCACTAAATGTCTAAAATCCTGAAGAATTAAGAAATCCTCAAGTTAAACAGCTAAATGAAATAGAATTTTTGAACAAAGCTCCTCTGATGGCAAAACATTTATCCTTTTGTCTTAAGATATAATGAAAAATTTTTAATGTTGCTTTATATATAATAAGTGCAAGTTAATATTTGAGGTCTGCATTTTAATCTTGTGCTGTAGACAGAGTTCATGCAATGAAATGTTAGAAGAATCCTCAAGGAAAATTGAGGTGTAACTTCGGAGACTGTCAGATTTCTAGGGAAAAGATTAGGGATGATTCCTCTGTACTGTGTCCAGTCTGCTAAAATAATCCACTCAGATCTAGTGATGCGTTGGAAAGATCCTCCAAACTTAATGTTTTAGATACCCCAGGATCAAAGAAACCTTCAACAAAAACTGGGAAGAAACCTGGAGACGGATTTGATAGATAGGTAGGTAGGTAGATAGATAGGTAGAAAGAAAGTAAGAAGACAGATTTTTTTTCACTTAGATGAAGTGATAGGAGATGACTAAAGCTCTTATGAAAAATAATAGGTGAAGAGAACAAGCTCTGTCATCTGCTTACATTACTTCACACTGTCACTGGCCTTTGGAGCTTGGGGTCTGAGGACTATCCCGCTTCTCCCTCATATCTTTTGATTACAACCCTATATATTTTAAAACTTTGCATGCAGTGACTCTGAGTTTATATATGTGGGTAATACTTGCTCTCTAATTTCATAACTATATCTTTATAACCATTTTAAACCTGTTTAGATAGAATTAGGTAATATATACATATATTTTTCAAATTTATTTATATTTATTTATTGGCTGTGTTAGGTCTTTGTTGCTGCATGTGGGCTTTCTCTAGTTGCCATGAGCTGGGGCTACTCTTCATTGCAGTGTGTGGGCTTCTCATTGCAGCGGCTTCTCTTGTTGTGGAGCACGGGCTCTAGGCACGTGGACTTCAGTAGTTGCAGCACACAGGCTCAGTAGTTACAGCATGCGGGCCCTAGAGTTCACGGGCTTCAGTAGTTGGGGCGCACAAGATCAGTAGTTTTGGCTTGCGGGCTCTAGAGCACAGGCTCAGTAGTTGTGGCGCACGGGCTTAGTTGCTTCGCGGCATGTGGGATCTTCCCAGACCAAGGATCAAACCTGTGCCCCCTGCATTGGCAGCTTCTTAACCACTGCACCACCAGGGAAATCCCAGGTAATATATTTTCAAACATCCTCTTGAAGAAGTCAACCTAAGTTGACTTTGTAATTTCTGTAAGTTTTGCTTCTCACCTAGCAAATCCATTAGGAAATATCATTTGTATGTTATAATCCAGACATAGGAATTATTAATTTTTTACTATCTATGATTTAGAACAGCTTTGATTTTCTGTTAAAAATTTACTTTCTGGTTGGCCACAATAATTGTTGTTGCATTTGTGTCCATATTCTACTCTTTTTGACTCACAGGAGTGCACAGGATGACACAGAAGATGGCACACTGTCAGTGCTGCTTCCAGCTTGCAATTTTTACAAATGATTTTGCTTGTCATCAAAGTATATTTCTTATTAAATAGTAATAGATCAGTTGAAAAGGAAGTCCTATGGGTTTTGCTAGTACATGTCAGAGAAAATGACAGCCTATGTTACTGAGTAAAAAATCTTTATTTTGCTGTATGTGTTGAAGTAGATCTTGAGATGTTTTGAAATTTTGATGATAATCTTTAGCAGAGAAAAAAGCTTTGATTTGAACTCATACCATGCAACTTTTGGTTTTAGTGCAGTTACTGAAGCTTGGATGCTTGAGATTGAATTTCATTAATGTGACTTTTGCACCCTGGGAACTCTTTCTGCTGAAACAAACTTCTTGACAAGTTGACAGTAAAATCCGTATTTGACTATTTTCATTGACATTAATGTCGGATATAATGGAATTAATACACATCAAGATTCTAAAAAAAATCTTTTAATATTTTCTTGGAAATAAGAGGATTAGGGTTGGTTTTTAATGCCTGAGAAAGTAAATTAACATTCTACTATACACTGATTTATTTTGAATAGCTTACCTTATTTTTATTCCTATTACTGAAAGAAAATTTGCAATAAAAAATTTCCAGAAGTAAATTTTTTTTTTTGGCTTTAAAAGATCATCCTAGAAGTTAAATTGAGAGATTATGGCCATATCTTTCTATAGCATACCCTGATATTACTGTCAGAGCTAGACTACCCTGCACAATCAACCTTGGACCTGATCTCATATTAAGTTACTCTGGGGACTTTCCTGGTGTTGCAGTGGTTAAGAGTCCCCCTGCCAATTCAGGGGACACAGGTTTGATCCCTGGTCCAGGAAGATCCCACATGCTGCGGAGTAACTAAGCCCATGCACCACAACTACTGAGCCTGTGCTCTAGAGCCCACGAGCCACAACTCCTGAGCCCACGTGCCACAACTACTGAAGCCTGCAAGCCTAGTGCCTGTGCTCCGCAACAAGAGAAGCTACCACAATGAGAAGCCTGTGCACTGCAACGAAGAATAGCCCCCCCCACTTGCGACAACTAGAGAAAGCCCACGTGCAGCAACGAAGACCCAACGCAGCCAAAAATTAAAAAAAAAAAAAAGTTACTCTGAGCATCCTGCTGTGGTGACCTAGAGCAACCACACTAGACACAGAGTATCTTTGGGTTTAAAATGAAGAAAACACATGGCAATCAGTTGAAAGTAAAATTGTGATATAGGAAAATTTTGTCTTTAGTTTTGCTTTCTGATCTGTTTACTCCCCTTGCCCCCATTTTTTTGGCCACGCCACGCGGCTTGCAGGATCTCAATTTCCCAACCAGGGATTGAACCCTGGCCACTGCAGTGAAAGCACCGAATCCTAACCACTATACCACTAGAGAACTCTACTTGTCCCCTTTCAAGTCTTTATTTTGGCCCACTCAAAGCATCAATCTGCTGCATGCTTTATAATCCTTTCCGTGTATTCAGATAGGTTAGAATCTGATATTTTACATGGACTGGAACTAACTCATACTGATGTTCTATTTTTCTGTCAATTGAATTTTAAGCCTTTTATCTGCATTTAAAAATGAAAACTTTATTTCCTGATAAAGGTATTTCAAATATTGTTAGTGAGAAACTTTGTGGGGAGGCAGAGAAGCCATCCCAAATCTTAACATCATACTAAGCCTCAGGTTCATTCTGAAGGTAAACTTAGCTGCTTCAGTTAGTTTACTGTGTAGGAAAAAGAAGCCTGAATTAGTCCTGACCACCAGTTGAGGTCCATTCCCTAGTAGCTACTAGGTAGTGCTGATTTGATTTTTCTTTTTTTAATTGTAGTAACTTTCAATTCTAAAATATTTCCTTCTTGAGTACAGTTTCAGGGAACTGGCTAACACTGTGTGTAAACTACAAGGCTTTTTGTCACTGCCTCCTGCTGGGATCTCATTGTTTCTGTAGACTCAACATCCATAGCTGAGGCCAGAGTTCTGCTACCTCTAGCCCTCTATTTCTTAGTAAATGGGACCAGGGATCAGGTAACAAGCTGAATATGTTATTCAGGGATACCTGACCTCAGATTTGTTACTTTTATCTAGGGTGGGAGTAATGTGAAAAACTACAGAAATCAACCGTGTTTATATATTGGAGAATTAATAGAGTAAGAAGAGAAATTTAAAATGTGACTTGACTAAACTCATAGACACAGAGAGTAGAATGGTGGCTACCATTCTACTGGGAGGTGGCTGGGAGGTGTGTGGGGAAAATGAGATGTTGGTCAAAGGGTACAAACTGTTATAAGATGAATAAGTTTTGGTGATCTATATACAGAATGGTGATTATAGTTAACAACACTGTATTATATACTTGAAAGTTGCTAAGACAGTAGATCTTAAATGTTCTCACCACAAAAAAAGTGGTAATTATGTGAGATGGTGGACATGTTGGCTAATGCTATGATGGTAATCATTTCACAATACGTGAGTGAATCAAATCAACATGTTGTACACCTTGAACTTACACAATGTTATATCTCAATTAAAGTAAAAATAATAGGGCTTCCCTGGTGGCGCAGTGGTTAAGAATCCGCCTGCCAATGCAGGGGACATGGGTTTGAGCCCTGGTCTGGGAAGATCCCACATGCCGCAGAGCAATTAAGCCCATGCACCACAACTACTGAGCCTGTGCTCTAGGGCCCGTGTGCCACAACTACTGAGCCCACATGCCACAGCTACTGAAGCTCATGTGCCTAGAGCCCATGCTCCGCAACAAGAGACGCCACCGCAGTGAGAAGCCCGTGCACCGCAACAAAGAGTAGCTCCCACTCGCCACAACTAGAGAAAGACCATGCGCAGCAACGAAGACCCAACACAGCCATAAATAAATAAATAAATAAATTTAAAAAAATAAATTTTAAAAATAATAATAAAAATGTGGCTTGAATAGGCAAGCATATTTACTACCTATAAGCACTTTATGTAAATCATTTACTTTTCATATTTGATTATTAATACTATACAATAGCTGTTATTATGCATATTATTAAACTTTATATACTTCAACGAATGTTCATGTGACTTTAACATTTTTACTTTTTGTCATCACCATAGTTATGATTCCACAATAAAATTTAGAAAGTAGAGAAAAAAATATGCTCAGAATCCCACCACTAAGTGTAATTAATCACTGGTAGCATTTTGATGTATTTTTATTCTCATCTGTTTTACATGGATATATTTTATATTATAAATATATGTTTATATCTGCTTTTTAAAAACTTACATCACAAGCATTTTTTGAGTGCCTTTAAAGTGACAAGATTATTTCTGTAAGCCCTCTATGAAAAGTAGATGTTATGTTATAATATTGTACATTATGGTTAGATATTATACTTTAATCTTAATAAGTCATTATTGCTTATACAGAATAGACCTCTGTTCCCATTTATAAAAATTAAAACTTTCTTTACTACTTTTGCTTAACTTCTAAGGCTGTTGGCTAATTTTTTAATCCTCTATCCAAGAAACTGACATTTCTCTTTTCTGGCTGAATTTCTTTTATTTGTAGGGTTAGATAAAGAGGGAGTGACTAGAAAATGTGGGGCCAGTGATGATGGATTAAAGGTTCCCAAAGGGGATCTGGTCCAGCTTTTAATTTACTATCCAGTTTGAAATTTCATGTTATTCATTACAGCTAAAACTTTTATCTGTAGTCTGGAGGTTATAAGCTTTGAAAATGGAATTTTGGTATATGTGGACCTTAAACCTCAGTAGCAGAACTAGAAATGAGATCTAAAATGATTGGTACCTAATTTGGGAATCAAGTATGATTTAGAATGAATTGAATTCTGTATCCATATCCAATACACCTAAAAAATATGATTTTTTCTCTACTTTTATAAAGCAGTAAAGTTTAGAGAGATAGTTCTTTTTGTACTATTTCTACAACTTAGCGTATTGTCTACCTAATGTGAAAAGATGTATATATTTTTAATATTTCTGACTTATGTGAAACCACTGAGGCTATCTTGTTTTATTGCCCATGCATGTGTGTGAAAGGCAATTAAATGTGGTACTAATTATATAAATTTAACTTCCTGTATATAATTTTTGAAAATCCCATACCTTCTCAATGGGAAGCAGTAAAGTAAACTTCATTCCTTTGATTTTTACCTTCTGTGGATAGAGCAACTCGCTGAGCTTCGTCAGGAGTTTCTTCGACAAGAAGACCAGCTCCAAGACTATAGGAAGAACAGTACTTACCTCGTGAAGAGGTTAGAATATGAGAGGTAAGATGCTACGTGCAACAAATATTTATGAATCTTTAATATTTGTCCAACTTTCAATTCATTTCTTCCTTTCTGGCTTTTGTTTTTCTTCTCTTCTTTCATTTTACTAGGTCTTTTAAGTTCCTTTTCTGTTATCTTTCTATGCCTCTTTGAAATCACTCTTTTATTTTGATATGTTGAACAACATGAAAGTATCTCTTATAAGGCATGTTGAATCTACCCATGTAGTAGAGTTCGTTGTGAGACAGAAAATCTTTCAAAGTCTGAGTTTTATTGAATGAGATGTGGCAAAGACTGAAAGAAGATTCTGTAGTTCTTTTTGAGGGTCAGTCCAGAAGATAAAGCTGGCAGTGGAAGATATCCCCAGAATAGCTGAGGGACTAAGCACCAGCTGCTTCTCCTGTTCTGCACTTCAGTCCCTTTGCTTATGCCTCTGCACTGTTGGTGATGAGGTTGGGAAACCTCTTAGGGGCCTTTCTAGAATTACTCTTTAAAAAGGTTTATTGTGTATTAAATCAGTTCTACAGTTAAAGGTATTTTTGGGTCTACACACCAAAAATTAGAAAGATTCACTGTATTTTAAACTGTTTATCCATTTCTGACTTCTTACTCTTGTAGGTTATCAATATGCATCTACTTACATATATGTATTTTAATCTAATAGTATTCAGTAATTTTACATATATCTTTAGGATTAAAGAAATATTATTCCAGCATGTTAGTGTACCAAAGCTTGTTTAATCTCTCCCAACTGCTGGACCATTGTAGGAGTTTTCCTTTTCTCACTGTTATGACTATCAACTATAAAAATCTTTGTGCAAAAAGCATTTTCTCCCTCTTAAGTTATTTCACTGGTTATATTCTCAAATATAGAACTTCTGAGGTGGAATGTTTTATTGATCTTGTTGCTCTTATCACATATATGAAAGATTGCTTTGTAAAATGACTATACTAATTTATAATGTAAATGTTTCCCTGTAGCCCCACCAACATTGGCTTTTATATTTCTAACTTAATTTTGCTAGCATAGTAATAAGATAGTACTATATATACATATAAGAAGTTTAATTTGCATTTTAAATGGTGGAAGATAACATTTTTCTGTGTATGTATTCTTTGTTTCTTTTTGCATGAATGATCTATTTGTATTCTTTGACTACTCGTCCAGTGGAAATTCACAATCTTTATGTGTTTTGTTCCTTTACATTTTCTCTTGCTGGTTGCATTCTCTCTTCTTTATTAGTTTCTTCCATTGTTGCTCTTCTTATGGTTTAGGCTTTTATTATTGCGTTGAAAGTACTAACTATTTGATGAATCATCTGCTGCCACTCCTTATCAACTCTTATAATTCTAGCTTTTCTTATCTATTACTATATATTGGTCTTACAGTTTTCTCTTCTAAAGTGTTTTTCTCTTCTATGATTGAAGTTGACTTTGACAGTTGTTTCTTTATAAATGCAATTTATAAAAATAAATTTTCATCTTTCTAATTTCTGTTTTTTAATTAGTTTTATCATTATTTTTATCCTCTGTTAAAGGTTCAAATATTATAAGAATTTTGACTGTGAGCTATTTTTATGTCTGCTCGTTGTCCTTCCCTACCCACTCCCCTGCTAACTGAATGCTTTATCCTTATAAATGTATGTTTTCAACTTCTAGACATCTTTGAGAATCAATCCAAAATAATAGTCTAAAAGAATGACTTGTAATTTAGTTTTCAGTGTGGACAACAGATCAAGGAATTAAGAGCACAGCATGAAGAAAACATTAAAAAGTTAGCAGACCAGTTTTTGCAGGAACAAAAGGTAAATTTTAAAAATACTTAAAATATGTTCTTGTTATAAATCTTAAAATTTAGAAGTTAAAATTTGTATTTTTGTTATAAAACATTATATTTTTAAGTATTTTAGCCTGCCTAACTCTAAAAGTGACTTGCAGTGGCTTTACTGCTGAGTAAATTAGACATTTACAAAAGTATAACCTCAACTCTTAAAACTAATTTTGAGCTAAATATCTTTTATCTGACTTTTAAAAATAATTTTTGCTATTTATGTCTTAGATTGTAAAGTGGATGATCATTTTACTTGAAAATCAACTATTTGCTATTTTATGCTTTTGAGAAATAGAAAAAAATTGAGAAAATTTTTCCTTAATTATCAGTCTTTGTTATTCTGAATTCCTTTCTTAAAACACAGAAATGAAACACAAGCCACTATTTTGATTCATATTTTGGGGGTGGCAAATTCTTTTAGTTCATACAATTCCAGTTGATATATATTATGAAAGTCCTGCTAGAAATGGAGGGAATTTGTCTGAAGTTTACTAGTCATAGGACATTCATTTTTTTATACACTATAATCTAATCTGACTAGCTGTGGCTTGTATAAAGTCTTGTGATTTAGAGTTAAGAGAGATTGAATAGTGAAAAGTATTTTTCTTGGTCTTTGGCAGCATCTCATCTAAAGGACTAGAAGCTAAGGAAACCAGGTTTTCATTCTTTGCTCTTTCACTATTTTGCAGCATGATATTGAGGGCATCATTCTTTTTAATCTATAAAGTGGAATGGCTGCTGCCTATCTGCAGTCTTCCTTGAAGAGACATGGGGATAGATTGCTGGAAGATGGCAGGCCTGAGTGAGCTACCTAGGTGGCATTGAGGGCAGCCAGAAGGTATTATTGAGACACTGGATGGTTAGAGGAGCATAGCAGAACATGGAAGGAAGGGGACAAGAGGCTTGCTGTTGCAGTTGTGTTATTACAAGCCCAGTATATAAATAATGGGATGAATTTGCTCTCTTCTCTTCTCCCAAGAAGCACATATATAAGCTTTTTCCTTTTTCCTGCCAAGTGTAGTTCTCCCTTTCTGCTCTTCTATATTAGGCTATTTTTACATTATTAATTAGCTAATATCTACTCCAGTTCTTCTTTGCACTTATCCTGCCCTAAATGGAGCAAGGTGGGGAGGAATGGAGATGCTTAAGAGCATTTCTCCTTTGTAGGGTGACATACCAGCTGCCTAATCTACTCCTCATCCTCATTCTCTGTTCTTCGACTACTATAACTAGTTGATTCTGTGAAATTTGAGTTGTTTTTCATAGGAACAAATCCATTGTAAGCTATATGAAACAAGCATAAGTTGTATTGAGGTTTTTTTTTTTTTTTTTTTTTAACTAAGTACATTCCTGTTTTGGAAATTACTCTGGGGAGGGGGTCTGCAAACTAAATCCAGCCTCCTGCCTGTTTTTAACTGCCCATCAGCAAAAAATGGTCATTACATTGAAAAATGGTTAAAAAGTCAAAAGAATATTTTATGACATGGGAAAGTTGTAAGAAATTCAAATCTTAGTGTCTACAAATACATTAGAACACAGCCACACTCATTTGTTTATTGCTTTCATGCTACAAAGATAAATGGTTATAAACCAGAGGAGACTAAGAAGACCTGAGTACTTAAATGCAATGTAGTAAAAAATTAAATAAATAAATAAATAAAATAAAATAAATGCAGTGTAGTATCCTGGATTGGATCCTGGAACAGAAAAAGGTCTTAATGGAAAAAGTGGTGAAATTTAAGTAAAGTCTGGAGTTTAGTTAATAATGCACTAATGTTGGTTTCTTAGTTTTGTAAATGTGCTGTGCTAATGTGATGTTAACATTTAGGGAAATTGGGAGATGGGTAATTACTTTTCTGTAAATCTAAATTATTTCAGAGTAAGAAGTTTATTTAAAAAACAATTGGGGGACTTCCCTGGTGGTGCAGTGGTTAAGAATCCGCCTGTCAGTGCAGGGGACATGGATTTGAGCCCTGGTCTGGGAAGATCCCATATGCTGTGGACCAACTAAGCCCATGTGCCACAGCTACTGAGTCTGCACTCTAGAGCTAGCGAGCCACAACTACTGAGCCCACGTGCCACAACTACTGAAGCCCACGCATCTAGAGCCCACGCTCCACAACAAGAGAAGCCACCGTAATGAGAAGCCCACGCACCGCAACGAAGAGTAGCCCCCACTCTCCGCAACTAGAGAAAAGCCCTCGCGCAGCAACAAAGACCCAACACAGCCAAAAATAAAAAAACAAATAAATTTATTAAAAAACAAAAAAACAATTAGGTGGCCCCCTTACCAAATCAACAGTACTGCATTTAGGAAGCCATCTTATTTTGTTAATAGTATTTAATATCGTCCATTCATGTAAAGGTATTGCCGTTAATAATGCATCAAAGGGACAACATCTCTATTAACTGTTTTAAATGGAAAAGTATTTTTGACCAGTAGTTTGTTGACTTTTAAGTTTTGTTTATTATTGTTTGTTTTATCCACATCAAAAAGCAGTGGAATATTATGGAAGTAGCCTTATGATGTAGCATTATAGCAAAAATGCACAGAGATGGAGGATGGCTGCTCAGGTTGTACCTCAATGATTTTCTCACCTTTGGCCTTCATACTGGCATGTTCAGAAATTTCAGTTTATCGTTTCACTCATCAGCAATTAAGCTCTCAGAATTGGCTATCGCTTACCAAGTTCCCAAAAACTGTGGGAGTGAGAAAGACTGTGGTTTGAATCCCTTTTCCACACTTCTCTAGCTTTGTAATCTTGAACAAGCTGCTTAAACTTCTTTAAGCCTCAGTTTTATTTTGTTTTTCCCAAAACTGTTCATTTATCTCCACTAAAGGATAGACTTGAAAACAATTTGTAAACTATGAAACACAGTGCAAATGTTTGTTGTTGATTTTATCTGCCAGGTAGACTGGTATACCTACACCTGATTGTCAAAGCACCCTTTCTTCTTTATTGTGACAAATTCTTACAATTTGCCTCCTATTTTTCTAGATTTTCTACAGATTTTTTAGTACTATTGTTTTTTATCATGTTACCAATGATTGCACTGCATAATGCTTTAGAGTTGACAGAACATTTAATGTTAATATTATTATGCATTAAATATTAATATGGCAACCCAAGCATGTGTACTTGACTCCTTGCCTCTCCCAGTTTTCCACTGAGGCAACTCAACCAATATAAAAGACGAAACTGGCCCCCCACAGAATTGAGTCAGACCTAATCATAAACCTGAAGATTCAAGTTTCCAAGGAGGAGATATGGTTAGTTGAAGCAGGTCACAGGGAGCACTACTTGTGCATTGTTCTGCCATTCCTTCGTATGCTTGAGTGGCCAGTGCACCTGGGAAGAAGTTTGCCTGTTTTCTACCCTTGCTGTTTCTACGTGGGGAAAAGCCTGACAATGTCAGTAGCCATCTATCACACTTGAGGGGACACCTGTGTGCCATCCTCCTGCTCTCTGCTATCCTACTCGATTACAACATATGCCTATACAGAATCCACTCTGCCCACAGCACCCAAGACTGTGCCAAACTGTAGGCCTCCACAGCAACCTACAGTGCTCAGCAAGACTGTCTTCTCACAGAATCACCAAAGAGAATTATCAGCATAGCCAAAGGGAATTATCTCTGCCTAAAATTTTAGGCCATTTATGATAGAGACTTTTAAAAAATATTACTTGTTCTCTGAATTCATATCAGGTATAAAAACTGAACAGAAAATAATATATCCCACATCTCTAAGTGTTTAGAATTTAGACCCATGGTATGTATTTCAAAAAAATGAATTGTTTCAGAATATTAAGTTAATAGTTGTTTCAGTAGTTTCACATTTTGAACTGAAAAATACTTACTGTTACCAAATCTTAATCTAACAGCAAGAGGCCCACAAGTTTGAATCAAAAGATGGAAATGAATTGGATATAAACCATCATGCGGTACCTAAAAACATTCCAAAAGTTGCTGAGAATGCTGCAGACAAGCATGAAGAACCCTCAAGCAATCATATTCCACATGGGAAAGGTATTACTATTATTTTGTGTTAATAGAAAAACTAATAGAAATAGTTTCTAATAGTTTGTGTTAATAGAAAAACTATTATTTTTCTCATTTTGAAGTGGATTATTGAATCATAAAGAATACTGTTTGATTTTACTTCCATTATGATTAGGTGTCTTTTTCAAATTTGGATTCTTTAATAGAGAAGAAAAAACAGTAAGTTTATAGAGTTACAACTATGTCCAAAGCAAGATATAAAGATATTCATTTGATATAGCCTATTGCTCTACAAACTGATTATTACATTCCTTCCAAATATTTTCAATTTATGTAATGAAAAATATAAAATTATATTTTTTGTTACTGTTACTTGGTCAGAACAAATCAAACGAGGTGGTGATGCAGGAATGCCTGGAATAGAAGAGAATGACCTTGCAAAAGCTGAAGATCTTCCCATTGGTAAGTAAAAGTTAATAGAATATTTAACTGAAGTGATCATGTTATTTTTCATGTGACTCTATTGTTTGTTTTTTTTTAATTTATTTATTTATTTTTGGCTGCGTTGGGTCTTCGTTGCCACGCATGGGCTTTCTCTAGTTGTGGCAAGTTGGGGCTACTCTTCATTGCAGTGCATGGACTTCTTATTGCGGTGGCTTCTCTTGTTGCAGAGCATGGGCTCTAGGCACGCAGGCTTTAGTAGTTGTGGCATGTGGGCTCAGTAGTTGTGGCTCGCAGGGTCTAGAGCGCAGGCTTAGTAGTTGTGGTGCACGGGCTTAGTTGCTCCACGGCATGTGGGATCTTCCCGGACCAGGGCTCGAACCCGTGTCCCCTGCACTGGCAGGCGGATTCTTAACCACTGCACCACCAGGGAAGCCCATCATGTGACTATTGTTTTTCTGAGTAACACCTGAGAAGAGTCACAGATATCTGGATGATTGATATTTCCAGTTAACTAACTCCCCATTAGTTGCCAAGATATAAATGTTTTGGATATATTTTTATGAAAAATTTTGCTAAAATGTGTAAAGTACTTGTTTTTGCCTTAAGAGTCAAGCATAAAGAAAAAAAGCGTCAAACATATTTGAACTTTTTCTTGATGACTCAGAGTTATTTCTCATGACAGTTATGCTATGTTAGTTACTTATGTTTACTAAAAGTATGTGTGGCTTATTTCTTTCAGGCTAAATGTTCCTAGATTGCTGTGTTGTTGATGTGCTTTAATATGGCATAGTAATACCGTTATATAGGTTTTTAGGACTTGGCGTTTCTTTTCAGTTAATCACCCGACACTTTAAATAGCTTATTCACTTTTTTCCCTTGTTTTATGGCTACTTCTGTTCAGTGTATATCTTTTTCTCCATTAATGTGTCTATTTCTTGTCCATTTCCACTTGGTCTGTATCACTGATGCTATCCTAATCACATTCAGTTTTTTCTATTTTTCTTGGCTATCATAGGTACCCCTCCCTGCTGACTGCAGTATATTATGGTGGAAAATAGGAAGAAACAGCACATCTTTGGTCCTTCTTAGCTGTTTTTGCTCCTTTTCCATCTCTGTGATCACTTCTGTGGTTATATAGCTCATTGTATGTGGCTGAAACTGCTGAGTGTCTGAGGTCCAAATGCATGAAGTATTAGTCCTTTCATTTGTATAGTTTTTTTATCTTCTCAAATTCTTTCGTATCTATTCTTTTGAGTTTCCAATTCACAGTATATTCCCTTGAAATAAAGGTCGGGACAAGAGGAAGAACGTGAGTTTAAAAATAAAGAGTAAGGATGAGCATGATTTGTTTATAAGGCAATGAAATTATCCAGTGATTCTTAAAGTGTGGTCCTTGGACTAGCAGTATCAGCATTACCCAGGAGCTTGTTAGAAACACTAATTCTTAGGTCCCATTCCAGACCTGCTGCATAAGAAATTCTTTTTTTTTTTTTTTAATAAATTTATTTATTTATTTATTTTTGGCTGTGTTGGGTCTTCGTTTCTGTGTGAGGGCTTTCTCCAGTTGCGGAGAGCGGGGGCCATTCTTCATCGCCATGCGCAGGCCTCTTACTGTCGTGGCCTCTCTAGTTGCAGACCACAGGCTCCAGACACGCAGGCTCAGTAGTTGTGGCTCACGGGCCTAGTTGCTCCGTGGCATGTGGGATCTTCCCAGACCAGGGCTCAAACCCGTGTCCCCTGCATTAGCAGGCGGATTCTCAACCACTGCGCCACCAGGGAAGCCCAGAAATTCTTGAGATATAGCCCAGCAGTTTGTGTTTTAACAGGCTCTCCAGGTGATTTTGATCTTTGCTAAAGTTTAAGAACCACTGGCTTAGATGTAAATTTAAAGAAATGTTGAAAGCAAGGACTATGTATTCTGAATTTTTGCAGTACTTACTCTAGTCCTAGGCTTACCGAGTTTTAGATTGATTTTTCTCTTTACGTTGTGCTTACTTTTTCTAACTGAATGAAAGATTCTTTAAATTCTGTAGTGCTTCACAATTTTCAAAAGTTTCACACACATGATTTCATATAATCCCATAATAACCCCTTTTTTTCCCCCACCCTTATATCGCTCCTCCCCTCTCCCCTCTCCCCACGGGTAACCACTTGTTTGTTCTCTATATCTGTGAGTCTGCTTCTTTTTTGTTTTATTCACTAGATTGTTGTATATTTTAGATTCCACATGTAAGTGATATCATATAGTATTTGTCTTTCTCTGACTTACTTCATTTAGCATAATTCCCTCCAAGTCCATACACGTTGATACAAATGGCAAAAGTTCACTCTTTTTTATGACTGAGTAGTATTCTATTCTATCTCTGTACTTATATTGCCTATACCACATCTTCTTTATCCATTCATCTGTTGATGGACACTTAGGTTGCTTCCATATCCTGGTAATTGTAAATAATGCTGCTAGGAACATTGGGGTATGTGTATCTTTTCAAATTAGTGGTATTTTTCTTTTGGATACTTACCCTGGAGTGGAATTGTTGGATCATATGGTAGCTCTGTTTTTAGTTTTTTGAGAAACCTCCATAGTGTTTTCCACAGTGGCTGCACCAATTTACATTCCCGCCAACAGTGTACAAGTGAATTAATTTTTTTTATCTTTGATTTCTGTAATTTGAAAATGATATACTGTGGAGCAGTTTTTTTGTTTAGTTTTTGTTTGTTTGTTTTGGCATTTATCCTGCTTGGTGTTCCCTGAGCTTCCTTGATCTGTAGTTTGGGGTTTGACATTAATTTGGGGAAATTCTCAGTCATTATGATTTCAAATATTTCTTCTGTTCTTTTCTCTCTTCTCCTTCTGGTATTCTCATTATGCATATGTTACACCTTTTGTACTTGTCTTAGGTATTTGGTTCTGTTTTTTTCCAGTCTTTGTCCTCTTTGCTTTTCAGTTTTTGAGGATACTATTGATATATCCTTTAGCTCAGAGCTTCTTTCCTCAGACTTCTCCAGTCTACTAATAAACCCATCAAAGGCACTGTTCATTTCTGTTACAGTGTTTTTGATCTCTAGTATTGCTTTTTGATTCTTTCTAGGATTTCTGTCTCTATCCTTATATTGCCTATCTATTCTTGCATGCTGTCTGCTTTATCCATTAGAGTTCTTAGCATATTAATTACAGTTTTAAATTCCTGGTCTGTTAATTGCAACATTTCTGCTGTGTGTGGTTCTGAAGCTTACTCTCTCTTTTCAAATTGCATTTTTCGCCTTTCAGTGTGCCTTGTAATTTTTCCTTGATACCTTAACATGATATACCAGGGAAAAGAAACTGTTGTAAATAAGTCTTTAGTAATGTGGTGGTGAGGTGTCGGGGAGGGAAAGCATTCTGTAGTCCTATGTTAGGTCCCAGGCTTTTAGCAAGCCTGTGTCTCTGGACTCTGAACTTCACAAGTGTTTCAGTTTTTTTCCTCCCCCCTTAGGTGAGACAGGGTGGCTAGAGTGGGCTGGAGTTGGGTATTTCCCTTCCCCAGGTCACTTAGACTCTGATAATGCCCTAGCAGTTTAGGTGCTGTTCAACTAGTTTCTGCAGAGGGCAGACAGAGAACTGAGTGCTTTGGTGTATTTCAAAAATGGTTCCTTTTGCCCTACCCCTGCCCGAGGGGATGTTTCTCCTATTTACTATGGGAACCTAGTTGAGCTCCTGGAGATAAATTTCACAGCTTTGAGGGAGCCCCCTCTGTGACTGGGTCCCCCTAGAGTTTTAACTATGAGTTGCCCATACTGAGCCTCTGGCAATTTTGGTACCCTGTCACTGCCTTCTATGGCAGTTTCTGTTCATTAGTGTCTCTTGTAAACCAAGACTCCCATATTTGCCTGTCCCTCTAATCATGGTAGTAGTAGTTTGCCCTGTGTCCTACTCTTTCTTATGGACCCAAGAAGAGTTGTTGATTTTTCAGACTGTTTAGCTTTTTTCTTGTTGTTAGGATAGAGTGGCAACTTCTGAGCTCCTTGTATGCAGAACCAGAAACCAGAAGTCTTCTGGATTAATTTTTGAACCTCTTTGAATTGTTGGTGTTTGCTTTGAGAATCATTGTTCATAACAGTTATCCTTAATTATTTAGAGAAGTGTTTTGAGTATAAAAATTATTTTGATATAGTCACTGGTGAAAAGAAACTTTGAGCTATAGAGTCTAGTTAGATGCAAACACAAAGGAGAGCCATGTTGTACCTTCGTACCTTGAGCTCTCAGTATGGTAATGCCTTGCACATGGCAAGGTCCCAGTAAATGTGTATGGTTGAATTACCAGAATATCTTTAGCAGTGGGGCAATGGTCTCTAGAGTCAAACTGCTGGATTCAGACCCTTGGCTCTATCTTTTAACAGGCATGTGATCATTTATTTGCCCTTATCCTTATCAGTGAAAGAGGATAACAGTTTCAACCTCATAGGGTGGATGTGAGGTTTAAATGTAAAGCACCAAGAACAGTGTGCCTGGCATATAGCCTGTGCTATATAAATCTTAGCTGCTGTTGTTATTACCATGATTATTTTATATTATTAGAAACACATTTTTATCTCCTTGTCACTCCTTTTACTGAGTATTGTCTTTTCTCCCTGAAATAATCTATGTCATAATTCTTAATGCCAGTACAAGTTCTGGTGTGTATGTGGAGTCCCTAATGACTATAGAGGCAATAATCCCACAGAGGAAGTAGAGGGAAGAACAGTTCATCCTTGTATTTTTTTTTTCCATCCTTGTAATTTAAAAACAGACCCTTATGTGTTAATAGCAGTTTTGTTTACGATAGCCAAGACTGTACTATAGCAGAGCAGTGCTGAACTATCTTAAAATACAGCTCTGAAACAGTCAAGGGGTATATAGCATGCGCCTATGGTTAGCATGATGCTTCAGCTTCTCAGCTGCCAAAGCCATAGAGCTAAACCTTAATGGGTTTTGGTTTTGTTTTGTTTTTTGCGGTATGCGGGCCTCTCACTGCTGCGGCCTCTCCCGCTGTGGAGCACAGGCCCCAGACGCGCAGGCTTAGCGGCCATGGTTCACGGGCCCAGCCGCAACGCGGCATGTGGGATCCTCCCGGACCTGGGCACGAACCCGTGTCCCCTGCATCGGCAGGCAGACTCTCAACCACTGCGCCACCAGGGAAGACCCTGTTTTGTTTGTTTTTAATGTTGATTTGGAGCTAGTCATAAGATTTTACAGGAGTCTTGTAGTTTAACCCATTACCTTCTTGACCTGGATATTTTAGGCACCTGTGATGTTAGGCAGTTACATATTTATATCACTAGTTTTTAAACTTTTTTAGTTTCAAAAACATTCCAAACATACAGAAAAAGATAGAAAATAACATAGTGAATACTCAAGTATCCAGTGCCCTTTAAAAAAAACACACAAAGATAATGTAACATTTTGCCACATTAGTTTCAAATATTTCTGTTATTGATGTTATCGTTAAAGAAATAAAACATTACTGATAAACTGAAGCCTCCCTGTGTACCCTCCAGATCTCAATCCTGTCTCTTCTTCCCCAGAGGTAACTACTGTGCTGAGATTGGTGTGTATCAATTTCCATACATGTTTTTCGACTTTTACTGCACTTGTAAACATCTGTAAAACTATGAAGTATTGTTTTGTTTGCTTTCTTAAACTTTAAATAAATGATGTCATTGTTTATATGATTCTGCAACTTTGTTTTCCCCTTGGTATTATGCTTTTGAGACTTACCTGCGTTATACCTGTGGCTTTTTAACAGTTATAATTATTTCACTGTATAAGTATACCATAATTTATCTATTCATATATAATAAACAATTAGGCCACTTCCAGGTGTTTATTTTGTTGTTGTTATTTCAAACAAATACTACAGTGGACATTCTCATATATATCTTCTTGTGCACCTGAGAGTCTCTGGATACTTCTAGTATTTGATTAGTACATTGAGATTAAAAGGTGAGCTTGTTGCTGACTAGAGGACAGGCCTAGAGATCTAGCTGTCCCAAGTCCTACCCAGTCACTGAAGGTTGAGGAGATAAATAGCTCAACACACTGGTAGTCTGTAAACAATTCCCAGCGCAGTGGTTGCAAAGCTGTGCACAAGGATATGAACTTAAAAGTAGAAGTCTTGCATTATAGAGTATCTTCAGCTTTACTATACTTATATCAGTTTACACTTATGCTAGTAATATATGACAGTTTTTGTTTATCCACATCCTCAACTAATATTTGGGTTTGCTATACTTTAAACTTTTTGCCAATCTGAAATGGTACCTTAAATTTGCCTTGGTATGAGTGACATTAAACATCTCTTCATATGTTTATTGGCCATTTTTGTTGCCTTCTTCTGTGATTTGCCTGGTAATCATTTTTGCCCATTTTTCTATTGGATTGTTAGTATTTTCCTTATTGATTTTTAAGAGTTCCTTAATAGTATGTAATGCAAATACCTTTTCCATATCATGCATATCAACAGAGAGGAAAATCTTATTTCTTACTTGGAAATTTCTTTCTAGTTTTAAGATCTAGTTAATCTCAGTAAAAATTGCCTCTAATGGTTTACTTTGGGGAAAACCCCATAAAGTTATAAAGATTTTTATGTACCTAAGCAGTCAGAAGTTCTTTTATAATTAATAATTTATAAAGAAAACCTTTTTGGTTTTCTAAAAGTTTGCTTTTCTTTCTAGGTAGAGCTACTCTATTTATAAGATAATTAATTTTCTAGAACAGAAGATTTCTACCTTGGCCATATATTGGAATCACTGGGGAGTTAAAAAAGAAAAAAAAAACCAATGCCTGAGCCCCACTCCAGAGATTTTTATATATTTGATCTGAGTTGTGGCTAGGGCTCTGAATGTTTAAATGCTTCTTAAGTGATTGTATTATGTAGCCAACCTAGAACACCACTGCTCTCAGAGGATTCTCTAGATCTGTACTGCCTAATATCAGTACATTAGCTGCTGGTCACATGTAGCTATTTAAATTCATTAAACTTAAACAAAACTAAAATTTCAGTTCCTTGGTCAAACTTAGCCACACTTCAAGGGCTTAATAGTCACCGTGGCTACTGGCTATTGTATTGGACAGCACAGATATAGAACGTCTCCATAATTGCAAAAAGTCCTATTGGATAGTGCTGCTCTAATTGAAACTGGTAATAGGGTTTGTTTCTGGGGAAGAAGACTGAGGATAGAGATGAAAAGGGGACTTTTCATTATATAACCTTTTGAATGTTGGTTTCAAAATTTTATGAGGTAATTTTATTAAATACCTATTCAAAAATAAATATTTTTTTAAAAATTAAAGAGAGATAATTATAGTGATATTTGAGAGGAGAAAAAAGAAGATTATGTTTTAAAGAAGCAGTGTAGTTAATCTTTTTTGGGGGGGCAAAGGTTCTTTCTCTAAAGTTCAGAGCTTTTAGAGGAAAAATTACCTAAATTTATAAAAACAAATTAAAATATTTTAACAAATTAAATCATTGTAAATAGACTTTTAGGCATCTTGTAAAACAGAAATTGGCAAACTACAGCTTGGTTGCCTGTTTTAATAAATAGTTTTACTGAAATATTACCATGCTCATTTGTTGTGTATTGTCAGTGACTGCTTTTGTGCTAGAACAGCAGAATTGAGTATGGACTACAAGCTTAAAATATTCGCTATCTAGCCCTTTAAGAAAAAGTTTTCAAAGATCCCTGTTATAGAAGAAACAAATCAGGTAAAATTGGGCATTTTTTATTGTTGTTATAGGGGAGAAATACTAGCACATTATCAAATTGTACATAGTCCTGGAAACTGCTAGTAAAGGTACATAATTACATAAACTTCTAATGATACATTTGGTTTATAATTGAAAGATTTCTTTCACTGTCATATTTTATGGGGCCACAATTTATATTGGCCACAATTAAGAGAAAAGGAATCAAAATAGCCTTGAACCAGCAAGTATCATCCAGGGAGAATAGGATAGAATAGGACTCAGTGAGTTTGAGGGTTTAATTGGTACCTGTTTCTCTCACTTTTTAAAAACTATACTTCTAAAGTATTGTGTTTTAGTGGTTATTCTAGTGATTACTATATGCATCCTATACGTATCATGGTATACTTAGAAATAGTATCGTACTACTTCATGTAAAATGTTAGACCCTTACAGAGATATAATTCCATTTACTTTGCCTCATTCTTTGTGCGGTTGTTATCATATATGGTATTTCTATATGTTAAAAATCCCAGTGTTTTCATTATTACTTTGGTTTACAAAACCTTTTAAGGGCTTCCCTAGTGGTGCAGTGATTAAGAATCTGCCTGCCAATGCAGGGAACATGGGTTCGAGCCCTGGTCCAGGAAGATCCCACATGCCGCGGAGCAGCTAAGCCCGTGCACCACAACTACTGAGCCTGTGCTCTAGAGCCTGCGAGCCACAACTACTGAGCCCGCAAGCCACAACTACTGAAGCCCGCATGCCTAGAGCCCGTGCTCTGCCACAGGAGAAGGCACCGCAATGAGAAACCCGTGCACTGCAATGGAGAGTAGCCCTCACTCGCCGCAACTAGAGAAAAGCCCACGTGCAGCAACAAAGACCTAAGGCTGCCAAAATTATGAATAAATAAATTTTTAAAAAAAACCTTTTAAGAAAATGGGAGAAGAAAATATTATGGTCTCTTATATTTACCACATACTTACCACTTAAACAGTGCTCATTATTCCTTCCCATGGATTCTAATTTCTATCTTGATTATCATTTTCCCTTCAGCTTGAAGAACTTCCTTAAGCATTTCTTGAAATGCAGGTCTTCTAGCAACAAATTTTTCCAACTCTTGTTTATCTGAAAACATTTTTATTTCATACTCATTTTGAGGGATATTTTTACTGGATATAGAAATATGGTTGTTGTTTTTTTTTTCTTTCAGCCCTTTAAAGACACAGTTCCATTGCCTTCTAGCCAACAATGATTCTAAGTCAACCGTTATTCTTTCTGTTGTGCTTTTGTATTAGTGTGTATTCGTTTTCTCTAACTGCTTTAAAATTTTTCTCTTTAGCTTTCATTTTTATCAGTTTGACTAAGGTGTGCCTTGGTCTCGTTTTTCTTTGTACTTATTCTGCTTGGAATTCCCTGAGGTTATTTAATCTGGGGGGTGATATTTTTCACCAAATTTGGTGAATTTTCAGCCTTTATTCAAATTCGAATATTATTTAGAAATTTTTCTGTCCTATTTTTTTCCTAAGACTCAAAGTACATGCATTGCAGACTGCTTGATATTGTCCCACATGTCACTGAAGTTTTTGTTCATTTTTTTACAATAATTTTTCTCTTTCAACTTTTTAATGTCTTTGATTTGTCTTCAAGTTCATTGACCCCTTTTTCTGCAGTGTTTAGACTGCTGTTCAGAACCCATCTAGTGTAGTTTTTCATTTCAGATGTATTTTCAGCTCTAGAATTTCCATGTGGTTCTTGTTTTAGTTTCCACTTCTCTGTTGGATATCCCTATCTTTCCCTTTAAATCTTTGTGTGTGTGTGTGTGTGTGTGTGTGTGTGTGTAAAACAGTTGTTTACCAGTCCTTGTTTGCTAGTTTATACAAATGGATCATTTTTGAGTCTGTTTCTGTTGATTGCTTTTTTTCTTGATTACGGGTGGTATTGCCTATTTCTTTATATGCTTAGTAACTTTATCGTGTACTGTATGAATGGATTTTGTTGTCTTCTTTTAAAGGGTGCTGAGTTTTTTTCTTGCAGACAGTTAAATCTGTTAGGCTTGGTTTTATGCTTTGTTTGGGCAGGTCAGTGTTGATTTTGTTCTTAGTCTGAGGACATGGCCCTTAACTCCAAGGTGTGATCCCTTCTTTTAAAGTAGACTTTTAGCATTTCATTTGAATGCCCAAGATGCTCAGTGAAGATTCTGTACTGTGGGCCAGAGATCCAGTCGTCTCCAAGTGCTACATGACCTCTGTTTTTTTTGTTCAGCTCTCAGCCCTGCAGCAGGTACTGTGTGTTAGGCCCCATAGAGTCTCACCGTATGTATACACAGCCCAGGTCTTGGCCAGAGACCCAAGGGGACTATCCATGCAGATTTCTGTCCCCCATTTCACACAGCTTCTTTTTCTATAGTATTCTGTCCTACAGGTTCCAGCCACCTCAGCAGCCCAATCTGCTTCCTCTGCTCACTGAGACTGTTCATCTCATGTATATCGCTTCTTTCAAGAATTGGTCTTGTACTCTGGTTGTCCAATGCTTTATCTATTTTGTCCATATTAAAAATTGTTTAGGATGTGAGAGAGGGTAAGTCCAGTACTGGTTATTACATCATGGCTAACATTGGACGTCCATGTTATTCTTTTTAAATTATATAAATGGATTTTTAAGTATGAAGGAATTTTGAGTTCACAGACCAGGTCTTAGAAGCCATATGAGAACATCATTTTAATAGTCTCTATAGACATGTACCTGTATTTCTTAGAGGGCTGAGATGGCTCCACTGGTCAATATTTGAGCAGTTACAAGCATGTTACATCTGTTTATGTACGCAGAACAAAATAACATAAGAATGTTACATCATTGTTTTGTATTGAGCATTCATGCTTCTGAATGATTACTATTTTAATGGGTAATTACTGATCAGAGTTTCGTGAACTTCCAAAAACATTACTATAAGTAAACATTCCTCAGGATTCCTAAGTGTGAGCAAACTGTGTAATCAGGAGGCTCAATAAATTGGTTAGGGCTGGTAGTTTTACATTTAAATGTTTTTGTTTCCTCAACCTGAATCTTGGATTCTTTTTTCATTTTAGTGATAAATGCTTAACTTTGACAACTCTAAATACTTAGTATATGTTGAACACCTACTATTTTCTAGGCATCTATCATAATATATTAGCAAATATTCTCACTTATTCTCCACATTGATCATGCAGGGCAGATGGCATTATCCCTGTTTTTCAGATGAAGACTGAGGCTTTAAGAAATTAGGCACTAAAGTCTTACAGTTAATAAATTACAGAGCCATGATTTGAGCCCTGGCCTAACTCTAAAGCCCATGCTTTTTATTCTATCTTTTATTCTCTTAGCTGTGCAACAGAACCACGTTTGGAGCTTTTAATAAATACAGATACCTAGGTACCATCCCAATATTCAGTATGTCCGGGGTGGTATCTGTAAAACTGAAGTGTTGCCAGATTTAAGCACCACTGGTTACTAGTGCCATATTCCTTCTCCATCGTCACAGGCACTGGGTTGTGAAGCCCTGTAAGGCAGAAAACTAGGAATGTGAACATTTTAAAGATTGTAGCTGTCACTGAAATAAGAAAATGAGAGTGAAAGGCAAATATACTTCTTTTTTGGTTCTCAGGAGGGCTAATAGAGAAGTTGAGGAGGATTAGCCCTAAACTTCCTATTACCTTTTGTAAGCATATCAGCCAGTTTCTCCAGAAATGACTACTTTGAATTTTTAAGTCAAGTGAGAGGTATGTCTCATCTCTACTGTCATGAGTTTCAGTTCCTCATCTGTGAAAGGGGATATCTATCTCAGATAGATTTGAGAGTGACATGAGATTATTGCCTGGTTCATACTAAGTATTCAGAAAGTGGGAGCTACTATTATTATAATTAGTACTATTACTGCTTCCTTTGGAATTACCAGTTTAGTACCAGCCCTCAGCCCCCAAACTACCTATCCTAACATTTTTTATTGTTCGTTGTCTCTAATATGACCCCTCCTCTCCTCTCTGACTTCATTTCTATGCTTTCCCTTCACTGCTTTCTTTGCATTTCCTCAGATGTGCTGTGCATGTTCCTGTCTCAAGGCCTTTGTACTTACTGATCTCTGCCTGAATAGTCTTCCTCCATGTTTCATTCATACCTCTGCTCAAATATGTCTTCTTCAGAAATACCTCCCCTGACCAACCAACTAAAATAGAATGTCCCACTACTCTCTCTCACACGTCCCTGTTTTACTTTATGCATAACATTTTCACTCTGACATTTATATTATATTCTGTACATACTTTTTTTTAAAGTAGCATTTAATTAATTAATTTATTGAAGTGTGGTTGATTTACAATTTTATATTAGTTTCAAGTGTAAAGTAGCATTTTAATACAATAGAAATAAATCAAGGGCTGATTGGATCTGGTGAATATAGTTAAAAATATATTGTCTTTAACATGAAAAGATGCTCAACATCACCAATCATTAGAGAAATGCAAATCAAAACCACTATGAGTTATCACCCCACACCAGTCAGAACTGCCATCATCAAAAAGTCTACAAACAACAAACGCTGGAGAAGGTGTGGAGGAAAGGGAACCCTCCTATGTTGTTGGTGGGAATATAAATTGGTACAGCCACTATGGAGAACAGTATGGAGGTTTACCCAAAAACCAAAACTAGAGCTACCATACAATCCAGCAATCCCACTCCTGGGCACACACCCAGAGAAAAACATGGTTCGAAAGGGTACATACACTGCATTGTTCACTGTAGCACCGTTCACAATAGCCAAGACATGGAAGCAACCCAAATATCCACTGACAGATGAATGGACAAAGAAGATGTGGTACATACCAGTGGAATATTATTCAGCCATTAAGAAAGAAATAATACCATTTGCAGTAACATGGATGGACCCAGAGACTATCATACTAAGTGAAGCAACTCAGGCACGGAGAGACAAATATCATATATCGCTTATATGTGGAATCTGCTAGTGTTGGAGGGTCTCCTGCAGAGGTGGGGGGTCGCCATGGCTCACCGTGAGGACAAGGAAACCGGCAGCAGAAGTTTTGGGAAGCAACCCCCAGCGTGAGCCCTCCCAGAGTCCGCCACCAGCCCTACCAAAGAGCCCAGGCAGGCTCCAGTGTTGGGTCACCCCATGTACATACTTTTTAATTTACTTGTTATATAACTTGGTCTGTTTTGTCCACCGTTGAATCTCCAGCTTTTTAGAACAGTGCTTAGCATATAGTACGCACTTAATAAGTATTGCTGAAGGTTGCCCACTCTCACCACTCTTATTCAACATAGTTTTGGAAGTTTTAGCCACAGCAATCAGAGAAGAAAAGGAAATAAAAGGAATCCAAATCGGAAAAGAAGAAGTAAAGCTGTCACTGTTTGCAGATGACATGATACTATACATAGAGAATCCTCAAGATGCTACCAGAAAGCTACTAGAGCTAATCAATGAATTTGGTAAAGTAGCAGGATACAAAATTAATGCACAGAAACCTCTGGCATTCCTATACACTAATGATGAAAAATCTGAAAGTGAAATCAAGAAAACACTCCCATTTACCACTGCAACAAAAAGAATAAAATATCTAGGAATAAACCTACCTAAGGAGACAAAAGACCTGTATGCAGGAAATTATAAGACACTGATGAAAGAAATTAAAGATGATACAAATAGATGGAGAGATATACCATGTTCTTGGATTGGAAGAATCAACATTGTGAAAATGACTCTACTACGCAAAGCAATGTACAGATTCAATGCAATCCCTATCAAACTACCACTGGCATTTTTCACAGAACTAGAACAAAAAATTTCACAATTTGTATGGAAACACAAAAGACCCCGAATAACCAAAGCAATCTTGAGAACGAAAAACGGAGCTGGAGGATTCAGGCTCCCTGACTTCAGACTATACTACAAAGCTACAGTAATCAAGACAGTATGGTACTGGCACAAAAACAGAAATATAGATCAATGGAACAGGATAGAAAGCCGAGAGATAAACCCACGCACATATGGTCACCTTATCTTTGATAAAGGAGGCAGGAATGTACAGTGGAGAAAGGACAGCCTCTTCAATAAGTGGTGCTGGGAAAACTGGACAGGTACATGTAAAAGTATGAGATTAGATCACTCCCTAACACCATACTCAAAAATAAGCTCAAAATGGATTAAAGACCTAAATGTAAGGCCAGAAACTATCAAACTCTTAGAGGAAAACATAGGCAGAACACACTATGACATAAATTACAGCAAGATCCTTTTTGACCCACCTCCTAGAGACATGGAAATAAAAACAATAATAAACAAATGGGACCTAATGAAACTTCAAAGCTTTTGTACTGCAAAGGAAACCATAAACAAGACCAAAAGACAACCCTCAGAATGGGAGAAAATATTTGCAAATGAAGCAACTGACAAAGGATTAATCTCCAAAATTTATAAGCAGCTCATGCAGCTCAATAACAAGAAAACAAACAATCCAATCCAAAAATGGGCAGCAGACCTAAATAGACATTTCTCCAAAGAAGATATACAGACTGCCAACAACTCATGAAAGAATGCTCAACATCATTAATCATTAGAGAAATGCAAATCAAAACTACAATGAGATATCATCTCACACCAGTCAGAATGGCCATCATCAAAAAATCTAGAAACAATAAATGCTGGAGAAGGTGTGGAGAAAAGGGAAGCTTCTTGCACTGTTGGTGGGAATGTAAGTTGATACAGCCACTATGGAGAACGGTATGGAGGTTCCTTAAAAAACTACAAATAGAACTACCATATGACCCAGCAATCCCACTAACTGGGCATATACCCTGAGAAAACGATAATTCGAAAAGAGTCATGTACCAGAATGTTCATTGCAGCTCTATTTACAATAGCCCAGAGATGGAAACAACCTAAGTGCCCATCGTCGGATGAATGGATAAAGAAGATGTGGCACATATATACAATGGAATATTACTCAGCCATAAAAAGAAACGAAATTGAGCTATTTGTAATGAGTGGATAGACCTAGAGTCTGTCATACAGAGTGAAGTAAGTCAGAAAGGGAAAGACAAATACCGTATGCTAACACATATATATGGAATTTAAGAAAAAAAGGTCATGAAGAACCTAGGGGTAAGACAGGAATAAAGACACAGACCTACTAGAGAATGGACTTGAGGCTATGGGGAGGGGGAAGGGTAAGCTGTGAGAAAGCGAGAGAGAGGCATGGACATATATACACTACCAAATGTAAGGTAGATAGCTAGTTGGAAGCAGCCGCATAGCACAGGGAGATCTGCTTGGTGCTTTGTGACCTTCTGGAGGGGTGGGATAGGGAGGGTGGGAGGGAGGGAGACGCAAGAGGGAAGAGATATGGGAACATATGTATATGTATAACTGATTCAATTTGTTATAAAGCAGAAACTAACACACCATTGTAAAGCAATTATACTCTAATAAAGATGTAAAAAAAAAAGTATTGCTGAAAGATTGAATTTCTATATTTGATAGCTCTCCTTTATAAAAAAGACAAAATCCAGTATCATAGTGGTAGGATAAAAGCTATGTGCTCTAGCGTATCTGGTATTTTATCTTTTTTTTTTTTAACATCTTTATTGGGGTATAATTGCTTTACAATAGTGTGTTAGTTTCTGCTTTATAACAAAGTGAATCAGTTATACATACACATATGTTCCCATATGTCTTCCCTCTTGCGTCTCCCTCCCTCCCACCCTCCCTATCCCACCCCTCCAGGCTGTCACAAAGCACCGAGCCAATATCCCTGTGCCATGCGGCTGCTTCCCACTAGCTGTCTACCTTACTACGTTTGTTAGTGTGTATATGTCCATGACTCTCTCTCGCCCTGTCACAGCTCACCCTTCCCCCTCCCCATATCCTCAAGTCCGTTCTCCAGTAGGTCTGCGTCTTTATTCCTGTCTTACCCCTAGGTTCTTCATGACATTTTTTTTTCTTAAATTCCATATATATGTGTTAGCATACGGTATTTGTCTTTCCCTTTCTGACTTACTTCACTCTGTATGACAGACTCTAGGTCTATCCACCTCATTACAAATAGCTCAATTTCGTTTATTTTTATGGCTGAGTAATATTCCATTGTATATATGTGCCACATCTTCTTTATCCATTCATCCGATGATGGGCACTTAGGTTGTTTCCATCTCTGGGCTATTGTAAATAGAGCTGCAATGAACCGGTATTTTATCTTTATGTTAAATAGGTTTTACCATTTTATGTTTGGTAATTTTACTTAATAATGGCTTTATCAATGATATATATTTTAACAGCCTAGTTATTCATGATATTATCTGATAGCAGCATGCTATTCTCTGTTGACTTGTATGTTTTCCCCTGGCTCTCAGTGGTCGTCAATGGAGAGGACCTGAGTAAAGTATATCACAGATTATAACTTTAATATCATACATAATTGTTTGCATTCTTTTCAGTGTCTTAATTCTTTCCCAGACTTCAGTTGTCTTTGAGCTCACATTTATCGTTTCTCTTAATTTGTTTAATAAGTACACATAGTCATTGACCTAGTGTTTAGTACTTCCCTGAGAACTCACTCTATCATGTAGTTACAAAAATTCTCACCATAAAATTATTTATAATGATAAATTGAAGACCATATAGGTAAGCTTATTAGTTCATTAAATGTGTTTTATCCATAAATGTGATATGTAGTCATTAAAAAAGATAGTGTTGAGCTGTTTTTATTAACATATACATATATCTATGATTTTTTTTTTTTGGCCACGCCATGTGGCTTGTGGGATCTTAGTTCCTCAACCAGAGATTGAACCTGGGCCCCCGGCAATGAAAGTGCAGAGTCCTAACCACTGGGCTGCCAGGGAATTCCCAATATACCTATGATTTTTTTAATGAAAAAAAGGTTACAAGGAAGCACGTACAATATAATCTCATTTTTGTGGAGGAAAAATTAGATACTTGTATGTGTATAGAAAAAAGTCTGAAGAATCCTATCCAAAATCGGAGAGCAAGATTAGCAGTCTTATTTTGTGTCCAAGTCCACTGGTAATTTTTCGGATGTTCATTTGTTTTGGTACCACTAACTGTAACTGTTAATTCTGGCTCCTAGGAAAGCCTCTGTCTTGTCCTAGATATAAATAAATCACCTCTCTCCTTAGTTCAACAAAGGAAAAAGGCTGGAGTTTTTTTTAAAGGAACTTTTCTAGGAAAATAAACAAAAAAGTCACAGTGAAAGCATAGAAACCAAAGTGTTTACAGAACACACATTACTTTTTCCTAAGTAGTAAAAGTCTATCCACCAACTAGCTTAGCTGATGCAGTTTATGGCACTCTAAAGTCCTTGTGGCAATTCTTTACCCAGATCTTTCTAGCCAAACCTAGTAAGTTGGAAGTTTTGATTCAGTACTACCATTTAGGAATGCTGTAAAAGAAAATGGGATGACATAGAAAAATGTATGTAAAATATTAAATAAAAATCAGATTATAAGATAGTATATATGATGGTATCCTAATTTTGTTTATGGTATATGGTGTAATGTACAGAAAAAAACAAAACAGATAATCTTGAAATGGTAGCAGTGGTTATCTTTAAGTGGTAGAATTACAGCTCATTTTAAATTTCTTTCTGGTTTTCTATTTTTCTAAATTTTTACAGAAATGTAGTAATTCACGTCAAACTTATAAGGCTCCATATTACCACAGTCACGTCCTCAGGTTCCTCCTTGGTGGATTCAACCAGCCTCAGATTGTATACTATATTTGCACTCCGTGATTGTTTGAATCCTCAGATGCAGAACCATGGATAAGGAAGACTGACTAAGGGACTTGAGCATGGGGGTGGGGTCGGGTGTCGTGGAACCAGTCCCCCATGGATGTCAAGGCTTGACTGTATAGTTTCTGCTACAGACACGCCGTGTTTTATTGTGCTTAGCTTTACAGTACTTCACAGATCGTGTTTTTTTACAAATTGAAGGTTTGTGGCAATCCTGTGTCAAGCAAATCTATCAGTGCCATTTTCCCAACAACATTTGCTCTTTTCATTGTCTCTGTGTCACATTTCGGTAATTCTTGCAATATTTCAAGCCTTCCACCAACAAAAAGATTATGACTTGCTAAAGGCTCAGGTAATGTTTAGTATTTTTTAACAATGAAGTATTTTTAAATTAAGGTGTGTACGCATTGATTTTTAGACATAATTCTACTGTACACTTAATAGACTACTGTATAGTGTAAACATAACTTTTATATGCACTGGGAAACCAAAAAAATGCATGCAACTCACTTTATCGTGATATTCACTTTATTGCAGTGGTCTAGAACTGAACCTGCAATATCAAAGGTATGCCTGTATATCAGTTCTAAACTCCTCTGGATGTTTTATAAAGGCTCTTTCTTTTTGGCTGCACCACATGGCATGTGGGATCTTAGTTGCCCAACCGGGGATCGAACCCATATATAAAGACTCTTTTTAATCCAGCTTTTTCTACCCATCTAAATCTTCATAGTTTTGCCTCTGAATAGTCACCTTGTTCTTGGGCAGGAGGCATTATTAAATAAAGCTAAGAACATGTATGATCACTTCCTGTTTAGTATTGAAAGTACCCTCTCTTGTCTTTTGGTTTATATAGTACTGGAGCCAGCTAGGGTCCAACAGTGATCCATATGTTTGTACATTGTGACTGACTTCTCTTTCCAGTATATCTACCAGATGCTTAGTTGTCCTCAGAGTCTGTTAGCAAATCAAAATGGTGTTAAACCTGGGAAAGTACTGCTCTTTAAAGATGTTAGCTGATTGTTGTTATTTAGCTGTCTTACGTGCAGTGGTGGGTGTTGGGCATTGCAGCTGGCAATACGAACAAGGAAATGGGGGAACACAGTAAGATATAGAGAACCTCAACTTTCTGTAAATTTGAATGGGTTGCTTTCTTAGAGTGAATTTTAAACTTCTTGGGTCCTTAAGTTTAGAAATCTATATAATAATAAATGAAATACAGTCACCGAAATAAACTTTGAGGATTATAAAAATAACCCAAGTATACTAGTTAGGACTGACGAGGCTGTTATGTATTAACAAATAATCCCCAAATTGCAATTGCTTAAAGCAATAAAGTTTCATTTATTGTTCACATTACAGACTGATGCAGGTTTTATGATTCTCTTTGCAGCTCTCTCTAAGCAGTGTCCTCTTCCATTATTTGATGCCACTATCTTCATATGTAGCCTCCTAATTTGTGACAGAAGGGAAGAGAGATTGTAGGTGATTTGCACAGAAGATTTTATTGGCATAGTTGGAAGTGGCTCATTCTGTTTCACTTACATTCTGTTTCACTTACATTCTTATGGTTAGAACCCAGTTTCGTGGCACATAAAAGTAAGGAAGGCTTATCTTCCTCTGTGCCTAGGAAAAATATAATGAAATGGGGTCACAAAGCATCGTGTCTGCCACACCAAAGTTTTAGAAGAATAAAATGTGCCACTAACCATATCTTATAGATGGGCTCTCTATTTTTTTTTCTCTTTATCTGTTTGCCTTCTCTCTAGTTTCCTTCTTGCTCTCTGCCTTTCTGTCACATTAAGCTGCCCAAGGTTGCAGTGGAGTGAGTGAAAAATGATCTTTTTCCCTATTGCCTTTATTTCTTAAGAGAAGAAAGAGAAGAAAGTCCCAACTCTAAGTAAGTACATCTTGGCTAGTAAAGCTTTTTGTAGAAAACTTAAAAATTCCCTTTTCAGGAACATTCTTGCACTGCTGGTGGGAATGTAAATTGATACAGCCACTATGGAAAACAGTATGGAGGTTCCTTAAAAAACTACAAATAGAACTACCATATGACCCAGCAATCCCACTACTGGCCATATACCCTGAGAAAACCATAATGCAAAAAGAGTCATGTACCACAATGTTCATTGCAGCTCTATTTACAATAGCCAGGAGATGGAAGCAACCTAAGTGTCCATCATCGGATGAATGGATAAAGAAGATGTGGCACATATATACAATGGAATATTACTCAGCCATAAAAAGAAACGAAATTGAGTTATTTGTAGTGAGGTGGATGGACCTAGAGACTGTCATACAGAGTGAAGTAAGTCAGAAAGAGAAAAACAAATACCATGTGCTAACACATATATATGGAATCTAAGGGGAAAAAAAAAGGTCTTGAAGAACCTAGGGGTAAGATGGGAATAAAGACACAGAGCTACTCGAGAATGGACTTGAGGATATGGGGAGGGAGAAGGGTAAGCTGTGACAAAGTGAGAGAGTGGCATGGACATTTATACACTACCAAATGTAAAATAGATAGCTAGTGGGAAGCAGCCACATGGCACAGGGAGATCAGCTCCGTGCTTTGTGACCACCTGGAGGAGTGGGATAGGGAGGGTGGGCGGGAGGGAGACACAAGAGGGAAGAGATATGGGAACATATGTATATGTATAACTGATTCACTTTGTTATAAAGCAGAAACTAACATACCATTGTAAAGCAATTATACTCCAATAAAGATGTTAAAAAAAATTCCCTTTTCAAAACTAAAACCTGAACTTGTTGAATCAGTCATATTTAGTTTTTATTTAAAATCTGAGCAGCTTAGAGTAGCATATTCTCATAGCTTTGCCTAATCTATAAATGTCAATTTTTATTTATGCTATCCATATAAAAAGGTCTCACTGTATCTGAAGAGATTCATTTATTTATTCATTCATCAAATTTTAATTGAGCTCCTGTTATATGCCAGGCACTATTCTAGGTATTGGGGATATAGTGATGAACAAGACAGAATTCCTATCTTGTATTCTGGTCAGATTTATTGATCATCAAAATCTGTGATGGATGGTGCAATATATCAATTAGTAACCATAAATTAATTAGTTAATATACCAATTATAAGGATTACAAAATTAGAGTAAGCATCATAGGATTAGTGTAATGTAAACAGATTCATGGTGGTTGGTATTTAGAAACCATAATATCACGGGGAATAATATGGATCTGTTTTTAATTTTAGCTTTAAAGAAACCGCCTGTTTCCTTTTCTCAATATGAAAGTCATCAAGTAATCTCCCATCTTCCAACTGGACAACCTCTCTCCCCAAATATGGTTCCAGGTATGAAGTCTTATTCTTAAAATTCCATTTGAAAATCAATTTTCTGGTCATGTATTGTTACATAGTGAATAAAAGATGTCATTTAGCAGCACAGTGAAGTATCATTCATTATTCTACTTAACTTTGTATATCATCAAACGACTGATAAAAGCTCAGGGAGATTCATTGCAGCTCTATTTACAATAGCCCGGAGATGGAAACAACCTAAGTGTCCATCATCGGATGAATGGATAAAGAAGATGTGGCACATATATACAATGGAATATTACTCAGCCATAAAAAGAAACGAAATTGAGCTATTTGTAATGAGGTAGATAGACCTAGAGTCTGTCATACAGAGTGAAGTAAGTCAGAAAGAGAAAGACAAATACCGTATGCTAACCGATATATATATGGAATTTAAGGGAAAAAAAGGTCATGAAGAACCTAGGGGTAAGACGGGAAAAAAGACACAGACCTACTAGAGAATGGACTTGACGATATGGGGAGGGGGAAGGGTAAGCCGTGAGAAAGCGAGAGAGAGGCATGGACATTTATACATTACCAAACGTAAGGTAGATAGCTAGTGGGAAGCAGCCGCATAGCACAGGGAGATCAGCTTGGTGCTTTGTGACCTCCTGGAGGGGTGGGATAGGGAGGGTGGGAGGGAGGGAGACGCAAGAGGGAAGAGATATGGGAGCATATGTGTATATATAACTGATTCATTAAAAAAAAGAAAAAAGCTCAGGGAGAGATCATTACAAAATGAACTTTGTCTACTGGACTATTAAGAGTGGAAGAATTATTTGTTCTGCCACTCTGGACTACGTTCCCTTTCATCACTACCAGTATATATATATTTACCTTCTCCAAAATGTGTTCAAGTTTATCTCACAGAGACCTTCTATAAAATGAGATCCGCCTGTATTAAACTCCCTACTCTGTACTTATCTGTGTGTTTTCTACTGAGTACCTACTCAATTTTACAGAAATATTCCCCTAAAATGAGAATTGATATAATTAAAATTAATTGTAATAAAGATCTAAATCGAGGCTTTGATGAGTAAAAAGGAAGGTGGGGGAAAGAAAAGTTATATCCAGGAGATACTAATAAGAAAGAATCAAGAGTTAACAGTTATGTCGCTGTGTAGATGAAAATGACTTCAAGATTAGAAATTCTAAGAGCCTTATTGGATTTTGGAGATTTCTGACAGCAATATAGAATTTGGAGGGAAGAAAAGTTACAGGTATCACTGACATTTTAATCTTTGGGTTTCTACTATTGATATATATTCCATTGATGAATAGGTTTATAATCAATACTAAAGATACCCACCTGGGAATGATTAGTAAACTTCACACAACTAAAATCACATTGGTTATAAGATTTGATTAAAGAAATGAAATAAAGCTTTAAAAAAAAGCTACCTGACTACCCAGTATCAGATAACAGTGTCTTACCTTTTCTCAGGTACATCTTATGAAATTCTTCTGCAAAATATGACCTTAATTTGATGTTTTTATGCCATAGATTCTCATGTAAACCACAATGGAAACCCCAGAACTTCAAAACAGAAGCCTTCCAATCCTCTTCAACATTTAATTCCAGGCCCTAACTTGGAGAGTGAACCCAGAATTCAAGCAGATATTCTAAAGCAGGCTACTAAGGATCGAGCCGGTGATCTCCATAAATTGAAGCAAAGTAAGAATCAGTTGATGAATATTATGCTGAAAAGATTTCTTTAAATATAATATATTTATTTACAAGTCTGAATTAAGGTTTTCATTATTATAATCTCTAACTAATGGATGTATAGTGAAGTTATATACATACAAAGAGAAAGTATGGCGGTTATAAAATTTAAAAGAAAAGCAGGTTTTAAATGGATAGAGATATTTTAAAGAACACTTTCAAAAACTTCTCTTGTTTTCCAGTGTTAAAAAATAAATTTCAGGTGAGTTGATTTTAAAAAATGCTATTAGTTCTTATGAATGTAAAATTTTTCTGAGAAGTGAGAGAAGATATATTTTGTTAGGCTAATATATGAAAACTTTGATTAGAAAGGAGGGAAGATAAAGAGTTTTGAAAAATGAGTTCTGGAAGAAATAAAGACTGCCATGGTAGAAAGTTCAATGCTGTTTCCTTCTCCATTCCCTCCAATTGCAGTTTGCTTCATTTAGGTGCTAGAAGTGAAAGAAATTGAACAAACTCATAATACTGTGTAATAATGTTTGACTGCTTAATTGTTTCAGAGGTATTGATTATGATAAATGGACAATACCTGTTAATCTGCATAATTTTCTAATTGGTAGATTTTCAAGATGTATAAGAAAAAATTCCAGTAGTAGACAGAATTGGGGACAGGACAGTGGCTCTTAGACCAGCTCTCTTAAACTGTACTTTTCACTGCTTCTGCTTTTTAAGGCTTCTTCCCTTCAACTTCTGAATAGACAGAATGTCTGAAAGCTCCAGTTTGCTTTTGTTTACTTTTAATGATGGCTTCTTTGGCAACAACTCTTCAGAGCAGTGTTTAGGCATTTACTTGTACACAGGTTGTTTGTACTGTGATAACTGCACAGTGTTACATTTTTAAATTGGTCTTATGACAGTTATTCATATTTCTGCATCTATATGAATATATAGTTTGTGTACATTTAATTGACTTTCCTTCCTTGACATTTTAAAGCGTATCCATGTATCTTGACTAAAGTATTATATAAAAAATATTTTTATTTACAAGAATATGGTTAACATTTTAAATACAGTGAAAAAATATTACCTCCAAATCTTGTTGGGGAATTGGCTTCAAAACTTTTATCTCAAAAAAAGAGGTGTATAGTAAGGTCAGAATCTTACTAAGGTAAAATATCTTAATTTTATCACTTAAGATTTTCTTCTACTTATAGTTTATTCTATAAAAATTTTTATTGTTGTCTTACCTCTCTTTTTTTTAACCAGTCTTTGGATAAAGAATGTGATTGGAAAATGATCACCAGGAAATTACTACATTCCACAATTTTTTTTTTTTTTTTTGTCTGTGCCGTGTGGCATGTGGGTTCCTAGTTCCCCAACCAGGGATCAAACCCGTGCTCCCTGCAGTGGAAGCATGGAGTCCTAACCACTGGACCACCAGGGAATTCCCTACAATTTATTTTTAAAAGAGCCTATTGAGTTTTAAAATCTTACTCTGAATTCTTTTCAATGTATATATAGAGTTGAAATCAATGTGAGCACTATTTTGTGATTTACTTTGGCATTATTTCTTACCTGTGTTTTAACCTATCAAATAGTTATGTAGTTGTGATTTAAAAATATACATATATACATATACACACATGTAGACATATGCATATATTCCATTGTGTTTAGGCAATAATAATAGTTCATTTAGCTCTACTCTTTGATTATTTAAATTATTTTGTATTTTCTTATGTTAGATGTCATGATTATGAATATCTTTTTTTCAAATTATTTCCTGCTTCTCCTACTTTGGGTATTCCTTTAAAAGTGTAGTCCCCTAACTGAATTTATTAGGTCAAAGTACTTGACTAACTTTATAGCTCCTGTTACATAATGTCAGATTGTTCTCTAGAACAGTTTTACAATGTCACTGGAGATGTTTACATTTATTTCTTTCCCTAAGGCCTGGCCACATTTGCTTTTTAACTCTTTTGTAAGGCATTTAGAATATAATGATTCCTTAAGGGTGTTTTAATAGGCATTTACTTTCTGTTGGCCTGTCCATTTTTTTTTTTTTTTTTTTTTTTTTGCGGTACGCGGGCCTCTCACTGTTGTGGCCTCTCCCGTTGTGGAGCACAGGCTCCGGACGCGCAGGCTCAGCGGCCATGGCTCACGGGCCCAGCCGCTCCGCGGCATGTGGGATCTTCCCGAACCGGGACACGAACCCGCGTCCCCTGCATCGGCAGGCGGACTCTCAACCACTGCGCCACCAGGGAAGCCCGCCTGTCCATTTTTATGTGAGGAATTATACTATAATTATAGCTTGGTATATAATCTGTGCATCAGTTTTGACCACTGAGCCTGATAACTTTGGAGATTGATCCTATACCTTTCTGTCGAATCTTTATGAATAATTCAGATGCTAACCTTTGATAAATTAACTTTACTGCAGTTTCCTCTTATGCCTTTTGTGATATGAGACTTTATTGTATCATGCAAATGATTTTTTTAGAAATTAAAAGTAAGTTTAAAATTGTGGTAAAATACATATAGAATTCACCAAAGTGCACAATTCAGCGGTATTTAGTACATTTATAATGTGCAATCATTACAACTGTCTAGTTCCAGAAAGTATTCATCACTACAAAAGAAAACCCTGTACGCATTAAGCAGTCACTCCCCATTTTCTCCTACCCACAGTCCTTGGCAATGACTAACCTATTTTCTGACTCTATGGATTCACCTGGAATCCTGGATATTTCATGTAAATGGAATCATACAATATGTAGCCTTTTGTGTCTGGCTTCTTTTTCTTAGCGTACTGTTTTCAAAGTTCAGCCATGTTGTCACAGGTATCAGGACTTTATTTCTCTTATGGCTGGATAATATTCAATTGTATGAATACATTTTGTTTATCCATTCATCTGTAGATGGGTATTTGGATTGTTTCCACTTTTGGGCTATTGTGAATAGTGCTGCAATGAACATTCATTTACAAGCTTTTGTTGAACACTTGTTTTCAATTCTTTGTGTACCTAGATGTAGAATTGCTGGATTATATGGTAATTCTATGTTTAGCTTTATAGGAAGCTGCCAAACTATTTTCCACAGCAGCTGCACCATTTTACGGTTCCATCAGCAATGCACGAGAGCTCCAGTTTCTCGACATCCCTGTCAACACTATCAGTACTTTCCACTGTTGCTGTTGTTTTTACTGTTGCCATCCTAGTGCCTGTGAAGTGGTATCTCATTGTGATTTTCATTTGCATTTCCCTAATGACTAATGACATTGAGCATCTTTTCAAGTACTTGTTGGCCATTTGTATATCTTCTTTAGAGAAATGTATATTCAAGTCCTTTGCCCATTTTAAAATTGGGTTGTTTGTCTTTGCTGTTGAGTTTTAAGCATAATTTATATATTCTGAATACTAAACCCTCATCAGATGTATGATATGCAAATATTTTTACCCATTCTATCATTTGTTTTTTCACTCTCTGATAGTGTTCTATGATGCACAAAGTTTTAAATTTTGATGAAGTCCAGTTTGTCTATTTTTCTTTTGTTGTTCATGCTTTTGGCGTCATATCTAAGAAACCTTTGCCAAATCAAAAAGGTCATGTTTTCTTCTAAGAACCTCATAGTTTTTGCTCTTTTTTTAACTTGAGGTATAATTGATTTACAATACTATATTAGTTTCAGGTGTACAACATGATGATTCAGTGTTTGTATACATTGCAAAATGGTCACAACAATAATAGTTTTAGCTCTTATATGTAAGTTTTTTATCTATTTTAAGTTAATATTTATATACGGTATGAGGTAAGGATCCAACTATGTTCTTCTGTGCATCGGTATTCAGTTGTCCTAGCACTATTTGTTGAGGACACCTTCTTTCTCCATTGAACAGCCTTGGTATCCTTGTTGAAAATCAGTTGACCACACATGTATGGGTTTATTCTGGATTCTTAATTCTGTTCCATTGAGACCAGATGCCAGGAGCACACTGTTTTGATTACTGTCACTTTGTAGTAAGTTTTGAAATTGGGAACTGTGAGTCTTCCAACTTTGCCCTTCTTTATAAGATTATTTTGACTGTTTGGCATCTCTTACAATTCCATGTGAATTTTAGGATCTGCTTGTCTATTTCTACTAAAGAGACAGTTGGGATTTTAATAGGAATTACATTAAATCTGTAGATTACTTTGGAGAGTATTATCGTTTGAACAATATTAGGTCTTCCAATCCATGAAGATGGGATGTCTTTCCATTTATTTAGGGTATCTTTAATTTTCTTCAGCAGTTTTTGTAGTTTTCAGTGTACAAGTCTTATGCCTCCTTGGTTAAATTTATTCCTAAACATTTAATTCTTTTTTATGTTATTGTAAATCAAATTGTTCTCTTGATTTCCTTTTCAGATTGTTCATTGCTAGTGCATAGAAATATGACTGATTTATTTGTTTACTTGGCTTTTGGTTTTAAAATTTTTAATGCAAATTTCTAAGAATTGCTAATATTTGGGTTCATCTTAGAATGGTATTTTATTTTCACTCTTTTAGAAATAATCGTGTTTTTAAATATACTGTAAAAATATACCTGTGTTATATACATTAGCATAAACATGTGTATATATATATATATAAAAAATCAATATTTTGAATATGATTCAAAAATTTTATGAGTATTTTACATCAACTACATTTTTTTTTTCTTTTTACCTTTCGACGTCCCTTCACCCATTTCTCCCATGTCCCCACCCCCAACCTCTGCCAACCACCAATCTGTTCTCTGTATCTATGAGCTTGATTTTTTTTTTCTTTCTTTTTGGCTGCATTGGGTCTTTATTGCTGTGGGCTTTCTCTAATTGTGGCAAGCGGGGGCTACTCTTCGTTGCAGCGTGTGGGCTTCTCATTGCAGTGGCTTCTCTTGTTGCAGACCACGGGCTCTAGACACAGGAGCTTCAGTAGTTGCAGCACATGGGTTCAGTAGGTGCGGCACGTGGGCCCTAGAGCACACAGGATTCAGTATTTGCGGTGCGTGGACTCAGTAGTTGCGGCATGCGGGCTCACGGGCTGGGCTCTAGGACATGCAGGCTTCACTAGTTGTGGCTTGTGGGCTCTAGAGCGCAAGCTCAGTAGTTGTGGCTCACGGGCTTAGTTGCTCCATGGCATATGGGATCTTCCCAGACCAGGGATCAAACCTGTGTCCCCTGCATTGACAGGCAGATTCTTAACCACTGTGCCACCAGGGAAGTCCCTATGAGCTTGATTTTTATTTGTTTGTTTTACTTTTTCTTAGATTCTACATATAAAAGAGATCATATGGTACTTACTTATTTCACATAGCATAGTACCATCAAGGTTCAACCATGTTGTTGCAAATAGCAAGATTTCATTCTTTTTTGTTGCTAAATAATATTTCGTTGCATATATATACCACACTTTCTTTGTCCATTCATCCACCAATGGACACTTAGGTTGTTTCCGTATCTTGGCTATTGTAAATAATGCTGCAATGAACATGGGGGTGCCTGTTTCAAGTTAGTGTTTTCATTTTCTTCAGATAAATACCCAAAATGGAATTTCTGGATCATATGGTAATTCTATTTTTAATTTTTTGATGAACCTTCATACTGTTTTCCGTAGTGGTTACACCAATTTACATTCCTACCAAGAGCATAAGGGTTCCCTTTCCTCCACATTTCTCCAGTAATGACTGATTTTTGTTTGTTGATCTTGTATCCTACAACTTAGCTGAACTTAACACAATAGGTTTTTATTTGTGTATATTCCAACATATCCATCTTGACTCTTACGACAACTTTCATTTCTTTTATTGCAAATCATCTGTCCTTTTTCTGGCTGTAAATATACTACTCAATTTTCATTTATTTTTTTTTACCACGAATGGATTATTTGACCTCTTTGGAATATACAGTGATCCAAATTTAGTTGTCTCTATCTTGATAACCATTTGTCCGAGGATTATTATTTATTTTCCCTTTGTGATATTTACTTCTGGTTTATCTTGTACACACATAAACTCACATTATATTATTTCACTATTTTTATCTCTCTCTAGAATTTCCATTTTTTTCCATTTCTTGTCTTTATCCCTAGCATATGGTACGATTCTGATACCAGTTCCCATGTGTGTGGGTTTTTCCCACACCACTAAGCAATTCTCTAACACCAGCTGGGTATCTACAGATTAACTCAATTCTGACACTATCTACCTGGAGATAACCTCAGATCTCACAGGTTAAGGGCTCAGTCCTCCCCCACTTCAGATGCCAATTACAAGTCCAGATTGTTGCCTATATTTCTAACTGACTGGATGAGGATCTAAGGTACCAACAGCCACCTTCTTGGGTGCAATTAATTTGCTGGAGCAGCTTGCAGAACTCAGAGAAACATTTTACTTACTAGATTACCAGCTTATAAAAACTAGAACTCAGGAGGAGCTATACGGAAGAGTTGCATAGGACAGCACAGAGCTTCCATGCCTGTTCCAAGCATGCCAATCTCCCTAAATCTCCATGGGTTTTTATGGAGGCTTCATTACATAGGCAATACACATTCATTACATTGCTTTATAATAATCTGAACCTACCTTAAAATTTTTTAAAAACTAAATTTTTCTCTGTTCTTCCAGAAGAATTTCACTGTCAGTTTATCAAGTTCTATGACTAGCCTCAAATGTAGTTTTAATTACAATTTTATCCTTTTTTTTAATCCTTACTGTTTTCTTCTTTGGTTTTATCCTTCTCAAAATCTTACTTGCCTAAAAGTTTCTATATAGTAGAAGAATTATTTTAAATAAACATTTGGGACTTCCTGGCAGTCCAGCAGTTAAGACTCCATGCTTCCACTGCAGGAGGTGCAGGTTCCATCCCTGGTCGGGGAACTAAGATTCTGCATGCTGCGCAGAGTGACCAAAAAGGAAAAATAGAATAGAATAGAAAACAAGTATTTAAGGTATATACAAGGAACTGTTACCAGAAGGGGGACTCCTTCCAGGGCCCTAGAGTGGTCTCTTGTCTAACACTTGGAAATGAGTTGTCCATGGAGACGCATTTACTGACAAAGCAAAAGACTTTATTGGAAAGGAGTGCTCGAGCAGAGAGCAGCAAGGTAAGGGAACCCAGGATAACTGCTCTGCCACTTGGCTTGCAGTCTCAGGTTTTATGGTAATAGGGTTAGCTTTCTGGGTTGTCTCTGGCCAGTCTTCTTGCCTGTGCCCATATTTGGTCCTATTCAAGGCCCTTCCTGATGGCGTGTGCATCTCTCAGTCAAGATGGTTTCCAGCAGGAGGGTTTCTGGGAGGTTGGCAGGACATTTTATGGACTGGTGTCTCCTCCCTTCTTTGGGAACCAAATTCTCCTGGTTGGTTTGTGGTGGCAGCACTGTGTTCATTATCAGGACCTCCTGTTGTGAGACTACTCATGCAGGTGGTTATTACCATGTCTGGCCAAGGTGGGTGGTTTTGGTCAATGGTTTCCTAATAGAACCATTAGAGATAATCTAATGCCCTATTACTCACTACTCTGGACTAGCAGCATCCACATCACCTGTGATTGTTAAGATTTCAGACCCTACCCTAGACCTTATTTATATTAACATTAAAGTTTGAGACTCCACTATTATGTGATTTCTTCATTTTACAGACAAGAAAATTTAGATCCAGAGTGTTTAATTTACTTGAGGCAAATAGTGGAACAACCAGGACTATTATCTAGGTCCCTTATCTTCAGGTTCACTGCTTTTTCACTGTATCCACTACCTCCTCTATACTTTTAAAGTTTTGGAAAAGTTCTTTAATAGTTCCTTTTCTTGTTCTATTTCTGGCAAACTCCTAATTGTACTTTAAAGCTGTGCTCTGCTGGCATCTATTTGATAAAGCCCTTCTCATATCCCTACTGTCTTGACCAAATCAATCATTCCCTTCTCACTGTATAGTTGACCCTTGAACAACATGGATTTGAACTGCATGGGTCCACTTATATGTGGATTTTTTTCACTAGTAAATACTACAGTACTACACAGTTTGCAGTTGATTGAATCTGAGGATGTGGTTGCTGCATGTATGGAGGTGCAACTTTAAATTATATGTAGATCTTTGACTCTGCAGAGGGTCAGTACCCCTAACCCCCATGTTGTTCAAGGGTCAACTGTACTTCAATCCATTGAACATATTATCATTAGTGTATATACCACATCATTATGTAATTAACTGTTGAAGGGGAGGAAAAATTTTTCCATGACCTTTTTAGGATCCCTGGCTGGGTCTGAAAATTAAACTGAGAAAGATTAACAGGAAAAAAAACCCTACAAATTTATTTAATGTGACACAGGGCCCTTCATAAGGAAAAGGAGACCCAAATAAATGGTTAAACCTGAATTTTTATTTTTAAAAAAATTTAAACAGTAAGTATATATATGTGAAATAATTACTGTAGTAGTACAAAAAATTTAATCATTTTACATTATAAAAATGATTTATGCAGAAGTGGTTTAGTTTAGAGAAACTGGCATTATTATTACTGACATCATTTGGATATAACTGAGAAAAAATATAAGATGAATAAAAAGTTTTTGGAACATGATATTCAAGAAAGTTTTTTTTTGTTTTTTGTTTTTGTTTTTGTTTTTTGCGGTACGCGGGCCTCTCACTGTTGTGGCCTCTCCCGTTGCAGAGCACAGGCTCCGGACACGCAGGCTCAGCGGCCATGGCTCACGGGCCTAGCCGCTCTGCGGCATGTGGGATCTTTCCAGACTGGGGCACGAACCCGTGTCCCCTGCGTTGGCAGGCGGACTCTCAACCACTGCGCCACCAGGAAGGCCCCCAAGAAAGTTTTTAATCTTCGTTTTGTTTTCAGTCAGTATCAAGGTGGCTCTCTCCAGGTCATTGTGCAATAAACTATTGGTACAAACCAAAACATGATTATGGAAATACTGTATGAGTTTACCCACCCTTTTACTGAGAATCTCCTCTCTTTTGTCTCCTCCCCTTAGTGAAATAATTTCAAATTCCCTAATTTCAACATATTCCATAATAATATGTCTAACTATAAAATTATATGTTTACATAATATGTATATGTAAAATATATATACATACACACAACACTTAATACTCATGCAAATATTAGAGAAAAGTAAGAGATTCTTTAAGATACTTTTTTTTTTTCTTTTTTTTTTTTTTTGGCGGTACACGGGCCTCTCACTGCTGTGGCCTCTCCCGCTGCGGAACACAGGCTCCGGATGCGCAGGCTCAGCGGCCGTGGCTCGCGGGCCCAGCCGCTCCGTGGCATGTGGGATCTTCCTCGACCGGGGCACGAACCCGTGTCCCCTGCATCAGCAGGCGGACTCTCAACCACTGCACCAGGAAATCCCTAAGATACATTTTTAAAGGCAGGAAAAAAGAGGCAGAGGGAGAGATATCCATTCAGTTTAAACAGAGAAAGGCAGAAGACAGATCACATATTTCATTGAATCTGAAAGTCATTAATTTTAAGTTCAACACTTTTTTTTTTTTTTTTGGCGACGCCATACAGCCTGCAGGATCTTAGTTCCCTGACCAGGGATCAAACCCGTTTCCCCTGCAAAGGAAGTGTGGAGTCTTAACCACTGGACTGCCAGGGAAGTCCCAACACATTTTTTTTTTTTTTTTTACCACCAAGAAAGGAAAAAAGTTGCTGCTAATTACACTATGACACATCACTGATTTGAAGATGTATCCTGATGTTAGCAGTATTAAATGTGAAAAAGTCCATCTTAGAATCAATGAAATGTATATGTAGTATTTTTTGTCTTTTTTCTATTTTGAGTGATATCTTCTTTCTTAAAAACACATTTTCAAGATTAATATTTTAGATTAACATTAGGGTAAGTTTTACCTCCAAGTAACTGAAATGGTAAATGAGAATGTCAATATGCTGCAAAAGTTTCCTTTTTTCATGAATTATCTCTGAAGTCTAAAACGTATTTAGTGAGTGACCCGTTCATAAAGAAGAGGTTTCCTTTGCCAATAAACAAGTTATAGATTTGATACAAATGAGTGATCATTATTCATGTCTGGAACTTCATGGGCTCAGCCCTCTGAGTTAATAATTAACGCAGGGCTTCCCTGGTGGCGCAGTGGTTAAGAATCCGCCTGCCAATGCAGGGGACACGGGTTCGATTCCTGGTCCAGGAAGATCCCACATGCCAGAGAGCAACTAAGCCCGGGTGTCACAGCTACTGAGCCTGCGCTCTAGAGCCCATGAGCCACAACTACTGAAGCCCGCGTGCCTAGAGCCTGTTCTCCACAACGAGAGAAGCCACTGCAGTGAGAAGCCCGCGCACTGCAATTAAGAGTAGACCCCGCTCACCGCAACTAGAGAAAGCCCACATGCAGCAATGAAGACCCAGTGCAGCCAAAAATAAATAAATAAATTTTAAAAAAATAAAATAAAAATAATTAACGCAGAATTGGGAACATATTTGCCTACTTTTTGTTTCCTCTAGATTAGTGTTCAAAGTGCAAATCTATATTATTAGGCTAATTTCTCCTTCCAATTTATTATTTTTTTAATTAATTTTTATTGGAGTGTAGTTGCTTTACAATGTCGTGTTAGTTTCTACCATACAGCAAAATGAATCAGCTATACGTATACATATATGTCCTCTTTTTTGGATTTCCTTCCCGTTTAGTTCACCACAGAGCACTGAGTAGAGTTCCCTGTGCTATACTGTAGGTTCTCATTAGTTATCTATTTTATACATAGTATCAATAGTGTATATAAGTCAATCCCAATCTCCCAATTCCTCCTACCTCTCCCTTCCCTCTTGGTATCCATACATTTGTTCTCTACGTCTGTGTCTATTTCTGCTTTGCAAATAAGGTCGTCTATACCATTTTTCTAGATTCCACATATATGCGTTAATGTACGATATTTGTTTTTCTCTTTTTGACTTCACTCTGTATGACAGTCTCTAGGTCCATCCACATCTCTACAAATGACCCATTTTCGTTCCTTCTTATGGCTGAGTAATATTCCATTTCCCCCTCCAATTGAGAACCCTTCAACAAATTTGTTATTCAGTCTTCAAAAGAAATGTATTTATCTTGCCCAAATTAATGGGAGTCTTAGACAGCTGAATATTCCTTCCAAATCTTTTGGGGTTTTTTTATTAGCTGTTACATAATTAAATAGTGCAATCTGGCATCTCACTATGGTACAGGCAGATTTTAGGACCAACTATTCCTTTTCCAATCAATGCTAAATACTTAGCGTTGAATGTTTTTGTAATAGGCTTGATGAAGAGTGGAAAGATATGATAGGACAAAGGATATGAAGTAAGTGTAGTAAACTGGGAGAAATTTAACAAGGCTCATTTGTTCAGATTCTTCTTGATGTTCTTCTGTCTTGGATATAAGGATATTCCTTTACTCCAGGTATAGGGAGGATACCACTCACATAAGGGTTTTATGACCTGCTTCAGGGGAAGGTCAGAAAGTCCTTTCTGCACATGCCATTTCTCAAATTCCTTCAGCTTGAAATATTTGATATTTCAAGGTGCTATGTTTTCAGGTTGCATGTCCTGAAACCTGTCATTCCTCTGTCTGAAAGTTCCATATGAAGTTTCACAATCCAGAAACTGAGTTGTTAGCTTGCTCCATAACCCATTGAACTAGTCTCAGTCCTGGGTATTTCAAGGGAAACATAAGAAAAACAAAGGTTAATGGTTGGTACAAACTGTAAACTCGGTTTTTTAGTCCAGAAGACAGTCAATCAAGAAGATTTTCTAGATGTTGGACCTGAACCATCTTCAGATGCTTCATATTGCATTGGCAATATAACAGCTTTTCTTTGAATATCTGGTAATGTCATCAGGTGATCTGTTGAACTTTCTAAGTGGCCTAAATGGCAACAGGCACAAAGGTTGTCCATACATGAACTGTTGTGGTGATTTCTCTGAAGTTTATATCAAACTGTCCATCTTCAGCTTGCAAGACTTTGGGAAAAGGACAGTTTTAAGTTTTAATGATTCAAAGTTAGAAGGGGTGAGAAAAATTGGAAACTTTAATTTGGAGAGTTGCAGCCAGATATTGAAGGAAACTAAAAGGATTCCGCATCTAGTCTAGTTTGCAGGTAGGTAACAAGATCTTAAAGACAATAAATAGGACTAGTATTTAATAGCCACAAGGGTTTACTGTCATTTTCTATTGAAGCATCATTTTTCTCTCTATAGTCACCCCATTTCTATCAAAGATAATCAAAGACTATTTTTCAAAATAAGTCTAGTCTCATTAAACTTGGCCTGATTATTTATGTGAGTACAAGAATAGTGATTGACCACATAGGTCTTTTGAGTTTTCTTTGCTGGAACTTTTCATAAGGATTCTCAGATTGGATTTTTAAAAGCCTCTGGAGGTGAGGAAGCCAAGCCAAAGACTCGCCTTCAGACTTCGCCTGCAGTACCTAGAGACAGTTCCTATCTTCTTGAGGTTCACAAGATATCCTGAAGTTCCTGGGCCTGCCAGGAAGTGACCTTCCTTATTCATCTGTAAGGCTGGGAACTTTGTATACCAGGTATAAGCTGGTTTTTCCGAGGGGGGATGGGGGCACTTTATAAGTATTGACACTTTAAACCCAGCCCTAGTTCCATGAAGCTGTCTGGTCATATCAGATTTTATGCATCATTCTCAAATATGACATTCTAGTCAGGGCCTTGGTAATATAGCCAAAGTTTCCAACTGTGTTCTATTACAAGGAGAGCAGATTCTTACTGAACTTAAAATAACTATATTGCCATGAAAACAAGATTTCTGACTAAGAGCTCCTGAATTCTGGAGGGATTAGGTAGGGAGAAAAAGTAGTTGTTTTATCTTTATTCACAAAAGTATACTTTTGTGAATAAAGATAAATAACACCAAATTGCTGTGTTATAGATAGCTTAAGAGATATGAGCAAAGGGTTTCCTTAAATCTGGAAAACAAAAGATTAAAGGACCTCAATGTTGGGTAGTGTGTCCTGAATCCTATAACTGTTTGTATACATGTCTTCTCTGTTAGAGTGGTAACTCACAAGGGCAGGAACTGTGTCTTATTCTTTTTTATTTCCCAGCCTTGCATGTACATAGTAAACATTTGTTAAACTTACTGCGTTACTTTTGGAATTTTATATTTCTGTAGTTAACACAATCAAAATGATTACTTGGTCATAAATTATATAATACATGAGAAGTTCCCTACTTTTAATTTCTTTATTCTAAAATTCTTAGTCCTGAATCTTTTATAGTTTTTCTTTTTTTAAATTGTAGTTTACAGATTGTTTAAATTTTTTTTATTCTCCAAAAACCCAACTACTAATTTTGCCACTTTTTAATTTTCAATCTGCCTTTTATTTTATTCTTTGCTATTTGTGACTTGTCACTTTATTCCCCTTTTAAGTTTTTGGACAGATACTTAATTCTCCACACTTAATTCTTTCTTACTAATATATTAACTTATAAACAAACTTTTATCAAACGCCTGTTAGGCAAAACACTATGCATTTGTAACCACAATTTTTCCTCTGTTGTTTCGTTGCGTGTATTAAGTTTTTATATACTAAATTTCCATTTCTATTGTCTTTTAAAAATATTTTGCCATTTTATTCTGACTTTATTCTTCATGAATAAGCATTAAGGGCATTTTTTTTCTCTATAGTTTTAATTGTTTTTGTTTGTTTGTTTGGCCATGCTGTGTGGCTTGCAGAATCTTAGTGCCCCGACCAGGGATTGAACCTGGGCCCTCAGCAGTGAAAGCATGGAGTCCTAACCACTGGACTGCCAGGGAGTTCCCTCTATAGTTTTAATTGTTAACTTCACTTTTCCTTCTGTATTCAAAGTAGGTAAAAGAGAACGTTTAGAATAGCAGATGAGGGATAAGTGTATTTGTTCATTAGGGAGATTAAGGCTTATAGGAATGGCCAGGCTTTAGTGGAATTTGAAGAAAGTGACCTTGTGTTAGGCTAGATCTATATGTTCTGTTTCCAAAACTTTGTTAAATAGCAAAAATAATTCTTTGCAGAGATTGAAAACTGATGAGACTTCACCATATCCAGCTAGCATATTAGTTTTGTTCAGTCCACACAGTGATTTTTAAAAATCTGAAATAGTTGCCAGTATTTAAAAGTCAAGAGATTTCATGTAAAATTCCCAGTCTCTAATTCTCTTAAACCAGATTGTTTGACATAATCACTGGAACTGATTATGACTATTCTGTTTAGAATGAGACTTGCCTTGTCCCATTTCTCATAATCCCACTTTGACATAATACATCCAGTTATCTTGCTTGTCTGATACTTGGAGGCGTTTGAGTTTGTGACCCCTTTCTATAACATGAGAATATAGAATAGAAACCTTGTAGTTGATCCAGGGCAGGGGCTAAGCTGTATGTTAGAAACCTTGTAGTTAACCTCATGGCAGTATAGAAAGGTACATGAGGTTAGACTGGGCTTGAGAGGGAAGTATTACCTGAAAGTTAGCGAGCAAGGGGTATTAGACTGAGAAGTAATATTGAAAAATGGTAAATGAGGAGATGGTAGTCTCGAGAAAAAACGTACTGCGTTAAAAATGCCAGAGACAGAGCACTGTTATCATAATGAGACCTTATTGATAAATGAAAAGTACGAAGTAGGAGTAGGAAGAAAGTGTCTGAGTATGTGAAGAAATCTCTTTTCCTGTCCTGACTCCTTTTGCATCATGGAGACAGTTATAATCTCAATCCATATCGTCATCTAATTTTACTTCATCTAGAGACCAAAGGTATATATAGAGATCAATAAGTACAAATAATAGAAGTGTAAATAGGTAATGAATATAAAAGTATTTGATCCTGTAGATACTAAATGATATGCTGTTAGAACAAGTTGAAAATTTTGTTGAAACTGACTACTGGACATAGGGGGGAAAATCTTAGATTTTATACAATAACCACAACAATTTTTTTTGACAGTTTTAAATTTAGCATATTTTATAACTTAATACATCACACTTATATTGATACATTTTTTATAAATTTAATTTTGTCTTGCCACATCATACAAAAATGGCTAGGTAATCTGTTGGCATGTTTTGCCATTATTTAGAAAATATATTTGTGTTGGCTTAATTTAAAATGTAGAATGTAGTCTATATGGTGATACAAAATATAGTTTAGGGGATACTTCAGAGTATCCTGGAGGCACACTTCAAAGAAATAGTCAGACATCCTCCAAAGTAGTTGAAATGGAGAATTCATGGAAGACCCACCTGTTTGCCAATTAGGAGGGCTGTACTCTATATATTTAGATGCCTTGAATTGAGAAAACAGTTCATTTCAAATGTCAGCCCTGTACTGAAAGTCACAAGGACTTTCAAAACAGTAGGTGGTGATTGTTGATCAATATGGGCTTTTCTGTATGCCTGCTCCAGGGTGAGTAGCAGCAGAAATTCATTTATTTAACTGTGGTTAATGATTCCCCTGAACAACTTGGTGAGACAAGGTAGTGTATCAGAGAGTACATCATTTTATGTATGGATTTTTTTTTAAAGTATTTTTCAACCTCTGATCTAGATGGCTTAGTGGGTTTATCACCTTTGAGATATCCACTCTGCTCACACAGATAACAATAGATAAAATGTAAAAAGAGAGAACTAAAAGGATATTGATAATCTCAAAAACATGTTAAAAATTACTGTGGTCAAGAAATAGGGGCTTCCCTGGTGGCGCAGTGGTTGGGAGTCCCCCTGCCCATGCAGGGGACACGGGTTCGTGCCCCGGTCTGGGAAGATCCCACACGCCATGGAGCGGCTAGGCCCGTGAGCCATGGCCGCTGGGCCTGCGCGTCCGGAGCCTGTGCTCCGCAACGGGAGAGGCCACAACAGTGAGAGGCCCGCATACCGCAAAAAAAAAAAAAAAAGAAATGAAACAAAAATACACGATGATGAAAGGAAATGAATGATTAGACCTATTAGATTCCAGGTCTGGAAATGAGGCTTCAAGGAATTTGACTCTTAAGAGCAAAAGAATATAATGGGAGCCAGGCTTATTGCTTAATGCCAGAATCTAAATAAGGCCCCATCTTCCTTGGCAGAGGAAGCAGAAAATAAATGTTGCTGACTGCCATCAAGAACTACAGTGTTTAGCAACCTGAAGGCTTATGGAGCCAGAAACCTGCAGATGCAGCCTTACGACCATACTGCATGGTCATACCACATCACTATTAGTTCTGTAATGAATCTGTGCTATCCCAAATAGCATCATGGTATAGAAACTCTGAAATGTGATTTAAAAATCTTATCCTAGTCTGGGGAACTGGGACATCTCTAAAATGAATACATAATAAAATAAAATAATTTTATTTTAAATAAAATACAATAAAATGAATAGGTGAACACAGAGGGTAGAAGAGAAAATACACAAATACCCCGCCCCCCATACACACATCCACACTGAAAATTAATCAGCAAACCAAAACCCCCAAATATATGAAAAATGTTAATGCTAAGAGAGCCAACATACCAACAATTGAAACATAAAAATTATTTTTGTGTTTAAGGGTCCTCAAAGAGAGATGATGAAATAACTTATTCAAAAAAAGAAGAGATTAAGAAACAGGCAGAAATAAAACAAAAACAGCTAGCTATAAAAATCAGTTGTACATTTTAGAAATGAAAAGTATAATCATTGAAATAAAAAATCAACTTATGAGATAGACCATGAACATAGTTGACTGACTGATTAGGAATCTTGTACTGAGATATTCAACAAGAACGTAGCACAGAGTAGCAAAGACATAGATACTGAGGTAAGTATATATCATATGTATATGTGACAGAGATGTTAAGAGAGACAGAATATATATGTGTGTCTAATAGGAGTTTTGGGTAGAGAATAGAGTAAATGGTAGATAATCAATATTTGAAAACTTTAAAGTGCTCAGAGTTTTCTGAGGTTGAAGAAAGACATGAATTGTTAGATCAGATATGCCTGGGATAAATGAAGAAAGTCTTTGCTTTTAGGCATTGTAGGAAAACCTCAAGAGTATCCAAAAATAAAGGGAAAAATCTTAAATGATACCAAAAAATATAGATTATTTCCAGGGAGTGACGATTATATTGACAGCAGATTTTTCATCAGCAAATTAAATGCCAGACAATAATAGAATAATATCTTCATCCTGATGAGTAGAAAATAACTATCAACATAGACTATTATACCAGCTAATGAGGACAGCAAGGACAAAATGAAGATGTACTCAGTGGGCAGAGGAGGAATAGGAGATAATATTGAATGAAAGGAAGAAGAAAATTCAAAGAAAGGCATCCAAACAGTAAAGTCAAAGAACTAAGATCAAATACTACAAAAACCACGATAAATATAAACAGATTAAAGTTACCTGTTATAAGAGATGATAAAAAGATATGCAAATCAAATCCAGCTATATATAGTGTTTACAACTAAATCTTAAACACAAACATGTAGAAAACATGAAAATAAAAGGACTATAAAAGAGGCTTCTCACTTCTGGGTATATACCCCAAAGAATTGAAAACAGGGACTTGAACAGGTATTTGTACATTCATATTCATAACAGCATTATTCACAATAGCCAAAAGGTGGAAGCAACCCAAGTATTCAACAAATGAATGTATAAACAAAATGTGGCATATATGTACAATGGAATATTATTCAGCTTTAAAAAGGAATGAAATTCTGACACATGCTACAACGTAGATGAACCTTCAAAACGTTATGATAGGGCTTCCCTGGTGGCGCAGTGGTTGGGAGTCCGCCTGCTGGTGCAGGGGACGCGGGTTCGTGCCCCGGTCCGGGAAGGTCCCGCGTGCCACGGAGCGGCTGGGCCCGTGGGCCATGGCCGCTGAGCCTGCGCATCCGGAGTCTGTGCTCCGCAACGGGAGAGGCCGCGGCGGGGGGTGGGGGGGGCGTACCAAAAAAAAAAAAAAAAACACGTTATGATAAGTGAAATAAGCCAGTCACAAAAGGCAAATACTGTTGTGATTCCACTTATATGAGGTACCTAGAGTAGTAAAATTTCATAGAAACAGAATGGTGGTTGCCGGGGGCTGGGTGGGGAAGGGGGTATTATTTAATGCATACAGAGTGTCAGTTTGGGAAGATGAAAAAAGTTCTGAACATAGATGGTGGTTATGGTTGCACAACACTGTCAATGTATTTAATGCCACTGAACTATACACTTAAAAATGGTTAAGGGGGCTTCCCTGGTGGCGCAGTGGTTGAGAATCTGCCTGCCAATGCAGGGGACATGGGTTCGAGCCCTGGTCTGGGAAGATCCCACATGCCGCGGAGCAACTAAGCCCGTGAGCCACAATTACTGAGCCTGCACGTCTGGAGCCTATGCTCCGCAACAAGAGAGGCCGCGACAGTGAGAGGCCCGCGCACCGCGATGAAGAGTGGCCCCCGCTTGCCGCAACTAGAGAAAGCCCTCGCACAGAAACGAAGACCCAACACAGCCATAAATAAATAAATAAAGTAAGAGTCAGAGCACTGGAAGACAACTGATACTTTAAAAAAAAAAAAAAAAAATTTCCCCTGAAATCCAGAAGACGACTAGGATAACCATTATCATCACTTTTATTCAGCTTTTCACTGTAGGTCCTAGTCAATGAAATACAGTACAAGAAAAGAAAATAAACAGTATAGAGATTAGAAAGGAAGAAATAAAACTGACAAAACTGATATTAAGATGATTTTTATGTAGAAAATTCAAAACCAATTTACAAACTATTAAATAAATATATTTAGCAAAGTTATTAGATATAGGATTAATATAAAAATTAATTGCATTTCTACATGTCAGCAGTAAACATATAAAATGAAATTTTTAAAAAGAAACTTTTTTAGCTTTTTGCAGGTAACTATTTTTATTTGACGTATAGTTGATTTACAATGTTGTGTTACTTTCACGTATACAGCAAAGTGATTCAGCTATACATATATGTGTCTTGCTAAGAATAGCCAAGACAATCTATAAGGAGAAAAAAACTTATTGATGTCCACTACCAGATATCAAGACTTACTATAAAAACTGTTATTGATAAAGTAATTCAGACAGTGTGGTATTTGCACAAGAATGGACAAATGGACCAATGGAACAGATCAAAGAATACGGGAACTGACTACATATATATGGTCACTTGATTTATGACAGAGTTGATACTGCAATGCAATGGGGGGAAGGATAGTCTTCTCAATAAATAGTACTGAGTCAGTTGGATAGCCAAATGGAAAAATAATAACCTTGGCTCCCCTATCTCACACAATACACAGAATTAAATTCAAGATAGATTACAGATTTAAAATTTTAAGCTAATAAAACTTCTGGAGGAAAACAGGAGAATATATTCATGATGTGGAGTAGGCAAAGATTTCTAAAACCAGATAAGCCCCCCAAAAAGCTAACCATAAATGAAAAAGATGATAAATTGGGCTTTATTAAAATTAAGAACTTTTGTTAATCCAAAGATCGGGGCTTCCCTGGTGGCGCAGTGGTTGAGAGTCCACCTGCCGATGCAGGGTACACGGGTTCGTGCCCCGGTCCGGGAAGATCCCACATGCCATGGAGCGGCTGGGCCCGTGAGCCATGGCCGCTGAGCCTGCGCGTCCGGAGCCTGTGCTCCGCAACGGGAGAGGCCACAACAGTGAGAGGCCTGCGTACCGCCAAAAAAAACACAAAAAAACAAACAAAAAAATCGATCATAAGTGTGAGAAGATGTACATACCATGCAATTTAGCACCTAATATGTTACCTACAAACGTTCTTATATATAAGGAGGCATGTACAAGAATATTTATTGTTTATTACATTGAAAATTGAAAACAAATAATCATCAGTATGATAATATCAAGGTGTATGTACCAGACATACAGTAGAATCACATAGGAGTTAAAATAAATGAATAAAGCTACATTTATCAACGTTGGTAAATCTCAAAAGCATAATGTGGAGGGAATAAAGCAAGTTGCAGAACAGATATATTAAGGTGCTGTGTTGGGAGTCCCCCAAGACCACCCTGAGGCTTGATGATTCAATAGAAGAGTTCACAGGACCCAGAGGAGTTATAATACTCACAGTTATAGTTTAGTACAGCAGAAGGACAGAGATTAAAATTGGTAAATGGAAAAGCTCATGGAGCAAGGTCTAGGAAAAAGCAGATGTCAGCTTCCAGGTGTCTCCTTCCAGTCTCCAGCAAAGAAGTGTGACAAAACACATGTGAAGTGTTGCCAACCAGGGAAGCTCATGTGATCCTTGGTGTCCAGGGTTTTTATTGGGGGTCATTCATGTAGTATCCTCATGTAGTCATGTAGTGCCCACGTGACTGAGGTCAGCTATTCAGACTCTAGACCTGCCTGCCTCCACCTAGCAAAAACAAATATTCACCATGAATCACTTCATTAGGATAAATTTGTCCAATCAAACTGGTAAGCATGGCTCAAGGGCTCAGAAGTTATATCCCACAATCAAGCCAAGGACCAGTCCTGAAGACAAGCCTTTCTTTGCAGTGTACAATGACCTTGTGAAGTAGATATAGGAAGCCTTTTAAAATCTCTGACTTTAAAGGTCTTCCATAATTATTCCCAATTCAAACTTCATCTTTCAGACTTCATCTTTCTGCTTCCTAATATAAATCCAGTCAAATTAATCTCTTTACTGTCTCCTGAATACTCCATCTTCGTTCTTATTTGAACGCTCCTTTCCTTCTCTCTGTCATGGTCCAATATATTTGCCTCTTTTTTGTGAGGCAAACATGATAACCACTACACTATAGAAACCCGATTGCCTCTTTTTTGAAACCTTCCTTTCTAGCTCTAACCCACACTGATTTCTCCCTTGTATAATTTTTTGCAAATATGATGCCTAATATATAATTTAGCAGTCTGTTATATTGATCAGCATCATGCATTTTATTTATATAGCCATATTCATTCACTGTCTACTGTGAAGTTTGATATCCCCAACTTGACTGGCAATTTTATGTAGTTGGCTCTGTTTTTTTGTCTCTTGTTGTCTATTGTACTGTATGAATTACTATTGTGGTCATCCATTCTTGTTAGTGATTTTCTTATTATCTCTGTAGGTCACTGTAACTGTAGTATGAAAATTTTATGACTGAATTCAGGCTAGTCAGAACACCAAACACCTTTTAAAAAAAGAGAAGAAACTTTGTAAATTGTTCTGTTGGAATATTATAATAGGTACAGGTCGACCATTTCTTTGATTAATATACCATGTCCTTATAATATTAGTTAAATTAACTATATTTTGCAATAACTTTTTTAGACTAATTTTTTGGTCTTCTATATTTCATAATTCTCATAAAAAATGAAAATATTTTCTTGGAGGAAATAATGTACCTTGAGAAACTCACTAGTAAGTACCATATCAAAATGTTTATATATTTAAAACAGCAATTTCACATTGCATAAAGATGATTTAACTGCTCCAGGTATTTTGTCCATAATATTGCATATTAAAAAAAGAAAATATAGATTTCTATAAATCTCCCTTTTTTCTTTCTTACATTGGCATCATTTATGTTATCATTAGAGAAACAGATAATAATAAAAGACACCAAAATGTTTTGTTTTGTATAACTATCATTAGGAGACAGGGTCTTTCTCACAAATAGCTTACCTATTCTTCTCTTGTTAACTCTTGTATATCCTTTTATATAACTCTTGTATATCCTTTTATCCTTCTTAACTCTTGTATATCCATTTCTTTTCTCTAACTCTTTTATCAACTTTTCCATTTATTTATTGTACATACCCAACTCTATTCTAGAATAGATTTAAGATGACTTTATGCTCTTTTTCATTATCCCCATTTACTTCAGTCCTCCTTTTTTTTTTACTGCCCCCCCCACCAAAAAAAAGCCTATGTGAGTATGATTTATTTTTTAACTATTTTCCTGATAGACTATTTTTTTTATTGTGATATAGCTGATTTACAATATTACATTATTTTCAGGTGTACAACATGGTGATTCAAAATTTTTATAGATTATGCTCCATTTAACGTTATTATAAAATGTTGGCTCTATTCCCAGTGTTGGACAATATATCCTTATAGCTTAATTATTCTGTATATAGTACTTTGTACTTCTTAATCCCCTACTCCTATCTTGCACCTCCCCCCTTTTCTCTCCCCACTGGTAACCACTAGTTTGTTCTTTTTTTTTTTTTTTTTTTTTAATTTATTTTTGGCTGCATTGGGTCTTCGTTGTTGCTAGTTTGTTCTTTGTATCTGCAAGTCTGTTTCTGTTTTGTTATATTCATTAGTTTTATTTTTTAGATTCCACGTATAAGTGATAACATACAGTATGTATCTTTCTCTGTCTGACTTATTTCACTAAGCATAATACCCTCCCTGTCCATCCATGTTGTTGCAAATGGCAAAATTTTCATTCTTTTTTATGGTTAAGTAGTATTCCATTGTATATATATATACCACATCTTCTTTATCCATTCATCTATTGATGGACACTTAGATTGCTTCCGTATCTTAGCTATTGTAAATAATATTGCTATGAACATTGGGGGGTACATGTATCTTTTTGAATTAGTGTTTGCATTTTCTTCAGATATATACCCAAGACTGAAATTGCTGGATTATATGGTAGGTTTTTTTTTGTTTTTTTTTTTTTAGGACACACAGTGCCAAATGTGGGATCTTAGTTCCCCGACCAGGGATCAAACCTGTGCCCCCTGCATTGGGAGTGCAGAATCTTAACCACTGGACTGCCAGGGAAGTCCCTATTTTTAGGGGGTTTTTTTGTTTTGTTTTATTTTTTTAATTTATTTTAGGCTGCCTTGGGTCTTCGTTGCTGCACGTGGGCTCTCTCTAGTTGCGGTGAGCGGGGGCTACTCTTCATTGTGGTGCGCAGGCTTCTCATTGCGGTGGCTTCTCTTGTTGCAGAGCACAGGCTCTAGGTGCACAGGCATCAGTAGTTGTGGCATGCAGGCTCAGTAGTTGTGGCTCGTGGTCTCTAGAGCGCAGGCTCAGTAGTTGTGGCGCACAGGCTTAGTTGCTCCACGGCATGTGAGATCTTCCAGGACCAGGGCTTGAACCCGTGTCCCCTGCATTGGCAGGCAGATTCTTAACCACTGTGCCACCAGGGACGCCCTATTTTTAGTTTTTAGGTTTTTAATTAATTAATTTTATTTACTTTTGGCTGTGTTGGGTCTTGGCTGTGCACAGGCTTTCTCTAGTTGTGGTGAGTGGGGGCTCCTCTTCATTGTGGTGCACAGGCTTCTCATTGTGGCTTCTCTTGTTGTGGAGCACGGGCTCTAGGCATGCGGGCTTCAGTAGTTGCAGCATGCTGGCTCAGTAGTTGTGGCTCGCGGGCTCTAGAGTGCAGGCTCAGTAGTTGTGGCACACGGGCTTAGTTGCTCCACAGCATGTGGGATCTTCCCGGACCAGGGCTCAAACCCGTGTCCCCTGCATTGGCACGTGGATTCTTAACCACTGTGCCACCAGGGAAGCCCTATTTTTAGTTTTTTAAGGAACTTCCATGCTGTTTCCCACAGTGGCTGCACCAATTTACTTTTTCCCACCAACAGGGCACAACAATTCCCTTTTCTCCACACCCTCTCCAGCATTTATTATTTATAGACTTTTTGATGACAGCCTTTCTGATTGGTGTGAGGTAATACCTCATTGTGGTTTTGATTTGCATTTCTCTAGTAATTAGCGTTGTTGAGCATCTTTTCATGTGCCTGTTGGCCATCTGTATGTCTTCTTTGGAAAAATGTTTATTCAGCCCATTTTTTAATCAGGTTGTTTGTGTTTTTGATATTGAGTTGTATAAGCTGTTTATGTATTTTGATATTTCCTGAATGACTCTTTACACAGCAATTAGAAATATATTGGCCTGATGATGTGGTGAGCCATCTGTAGAATTGACCAATACCTCCATAATTCTTTCTCTTTATACTTAACTTTTCTTTCCAAGCAGAGGAAGTTTGTCTCATTGCAATGTGGATTTTAAAAATATAATTTGAAAATTTTTAAACCTATCATAGAAAGTGTTTATAATTTCTAAAAAAGTCTTAAATTCTTACATCATCAGTAAGTTAATGTTATTCATATTTTAGGGATTTATTAAATTTACTTTTTTGCCACTTCAGTGTCAAAGTAGAGTTTAACTTGTGTTGTGAGTCACACCTTAGTTTGCCTAGCATTTTTATTTTCAATGTCCATTTGTTGAATATTGTTGAATAGCTTTCTACAGTAGGTGTTATGTCTGTTGCTCTTCTTGATTTCTAATTGCTATGAATATAATATAACAGCCTCATGTCAGTCAACTTTCTTAAGCTTCCTCTGTCATTGACTTTTAGAAATATTGTTCAGGAAATGAGAAAGAATAAATCAGAATTACTTGGGATGTTTTTCAAAACACATACCACTAGGGATTCTGATAGTTTACTCTCTTTGCCATCCCTCCTTGGAAATCCATGACTATAGTGAATCACTGTTAGTGAAGAAACTTAAAATAGCCCTCCAGTATGTTAGTTTGTCTTATTTTCCAAAAAGAAACTAGCTTACACGGTACTCATTTATTCTGATAAGAAAAGTTATCAAAATTATTCGTGGAAAGTGATGTTTCACAAAGCAGTAAATGACTACAGATTTCAAGTATGTATTGTATCTAGTAATAAAATTATTTATTCTTCTCCTAAAGTGTTAAATTAGACAAATACTTCTGTCAGAGAAGTTGCTGGTTATTAGGAAAACAATTCTGAAAATTGTGCCCTTTTCTTTAAGAAAACATTCAAACCTTAAGCAGCAAGTACTGGAATTAACACAAAAGAGAAATTCTTAAATAAAATTATTTTCGGTCTTCATTCTTATTTCCTTTTATCTTGGATAACCTTCAGAAAGTGTATCTTTTTTTTTATAACCAGTATCCTGAAAATTGCCAGGTTTCACTTGTCTACTTTCTGGTCTACCTCCAGTATAGGTCCCTTCTTTTCTTCTCTCTTCACTCTTGAATTAATCCTCTACCTACTTCACAGGCCGATTCTTTGATGAGAATGAATCCCCTGTTGATCCGCAGCATGGCTCTAAACTGGCGGATTATAATGGGGATGATGGTAACGTAGGTGAGTATGAGGCAGACAAGCAGGCTGAGCTGGCTTACAATGAGGAAGAAGATGGTGATGGTGGAGAGGAAGACGTCCAAGGTGAGCGTGGGCCTGGCCTCCATGCTGTGACCGTGAAACCCACCTCTAAGTTTTTTGGTTGAATTTGTGTAGAATTTTCCCCACTTAATAGCAGTACAGTCTTAATACAGAGAGGTTCTGTGCAGTTTTTCAATTTTATTTTGGAAAACAATTTTATGATAGTGGTATTTGTAGACCTTTAAATAAATCATTTTAATTTTTTTCATTTTTAGTTATTATGTGATATATATTAGTGTTTATAGTTACAATCTGAAACTCAGACTCTTCAGAAATTTTAGAATTAAATTGTTTAAAATGGCTCTAGACTTTACCTAAGGCAAATACTCCCAGAAAAAAATCTTTTCCAATTTCTCATCTGAAAGCATTTCATCATTCTAAGTACAGATATTAACCAGACAGCCACAAAGGGAATGGTCTCATCCACAATGAAGACAGGATTATTTCACTAATGATTCAGCATAGGAAGGCTCTTTTTGAAATTTGTTCTGAGAGGCTTAAAATTTATACTAAACAATCAGTTTTTGAAGATTTGTCTGTTTTGTGTTTAATACACAGATTCAACATATTTTCCTTGTTAACTGTGTTCCTTCTGAACTTTTAACTTAGTGAAAGTTCAGAATCTACTTGTTTGCATGCACCCCTACCCACGCATGCATATCAGAGTATGTTGCTTTATTGCAAGTTCTTAGGCCTGTTTTCTGCCTGCTTATATCATTTAGTAGCATTTATGGAGCTTTTTCTCTTTTCTATAAAAATTGATTATGAACTTAATGCGTGAAGTATTCAATTTTATAATACATTGCATGAAATATTTTTCAATGTAACCTATCTTGATTTCTTCCTTAACTCTTTTTAAAGTAATTAAATGTTATTTAGGTTCCTGACAAGAATTGTTTCTGTAAAACTCAGAAGAAAATATAGTTGTCCTAGAATACTACATAGTTAATAGAAAAAGGAAAACTAGAGACTCTGACTTCCACCTAGGCATTATTTTGTTAGTACATTCTAGTTTGGGAAGAATGGTTATTGGATTAGAAAGAGATTAATAAATGCTAGGAGTTATATACGGATGTTAATGAGAAATTCTCAAACACTTTTTGGTATCAGTGAAAAAATTGTACTCATCCATTTTTCTTCAATCTCATCCATTTTTCATAAATCTTACCATTTCTTTCTCATTGCTTTTGTAATTTGTTTGGATTATATTTATTTGCAATTATTTATAACTTAGTTTTAAGGCTTTTTCATGCATGCATATCGTATCACCAATTAGATTGTAAGCTCTTGGAGGGCAGGAATTTTCATTTATTTTGCCTTCTATTTTGTTTGTATCCTTTTCTGCCTTCATATTCAGCCCCCACCCCCACAGTAGTCCTTAGCGTACCTAGGGCCCTCAATAAATACTGTTAACTGATCATTTTATGCCTTTCTCATTGAGTTTTTATTCGTACAACTGTGACTAGGTTAATAACCCATTAACTTCTGGTCTTATAATCTTGCTTGGTTTACACTTTAAACATTCTCTGTTTTTCTTTCATAGAAGCTTCTATCATCTCATTGTATAATTTTGAGGTTTTTATTAGAACAATTAATTTCAGTGGTATTGAAAATTATTTCTTATATTTTGGCTATCTTAATGTTGATGACTTTTATCACAAAGTTCTCATTTGATATTTTTATGATTTTTATCCATAATAGATACATTTATCTTCAGTGCCTTCTCTCTCTCTTTCCTATGCTCTTCTCCCTCTCCCACCCCTAGTTCTCATTGCCACTTTCTACTTTAGGTCCCCGGTACCCTCATTCAACCCCTCCTTTTCCTTTCACAAGAGAATAAATCCATTGATTCTCAGGAATATAAGGAAATGACCTAAGATGATACTCTCAATGAAGTAGGGAGGGGATGGTTAAATTTGGGGGTTTCCTCATTTGCAAGTGAATCTTACTTGAGCTGGAGATTGCCATTTAACATTTTTTTTATCCCATTTTGAGGTTCACTAGATGATAGCAGCAGAAGGATAGTGCAGCTACTAAGGGACTCCTTTATCATAGGGAACAGAAAGATGTAAGAACATCTGCTCCAGCAAATACAGAGAGAGAAGTTTGGGTGAACTGACTAAAAAGGAATACTGGAGACTTGGATATTTAATACCAAATAATTTTAAACATGTTTTCAGAGATTCTTTAGGTATAGTATTAACTGTCTAAAAAGTGGAGAGTGAGAATTATGGTTCTTCCCTAGTTTATCAACAATATGTATTCCAAATGTTTATTATTAAGTTAGAGTATTTAAAAGCATTTCTTCATAGCTTCAGTGTAAAAATAATGGTTGGGTTCCTAGGTCAGTTTGCACTTTCAGCGAAAGCAGGCAGTAGAGTGGGAAAAACCATTAGCCTTAGAACTAGGAGACCAGCTGTGTATTGCTTTTCTAGTCACTTATACTCTCTGGGCCACCATTTCTTCATCTGTAATGTAAGGGTGTTGAACTAGAATACATAGATGATCCTTCTTAGTTCTAAAATTTTGTGGTCACATTCATAGTGGATTCACTGTAACACAAGTATTAGGGACAAATGTGTTTCATATTTCAGCATCTAAAATAACATCTTCCCCCAAACCCTAGGAAGAAAAGTGGAAACTTTATGCTCCCATTGAAACTCTGCAGCCAGAGATTTCAAAAATTGAAGCATGCACTTCAGAAGCACTTTAATGTTTCTACCAGTAGGGGCTCTGCTCTGCTCTCCCTGGTATTAGAAGCAGTTGTGTTTTTTTGTTTTGTTTTGTTTTTTCTCAAGCTGTTGGGTCCCTAGTATTAGACATTCCAGCTGCAGGACTGAGGTTCTAGCTTCAGCTAAAGACACTGACTTTGGTCTCCGAAATTCTGGATTATGAAATGGAGGCTTTGACAGCATCTCTGCCAATAGGGAGCTAAAGAATTCCAGCTTTATCTCTGATGCCTGTTTGTGCATATTGATCATTTGGGTCAGTACTGCCTGCAGATTCACTTAATTCTGTAGAATTAAGTGAAGCCTGTTTTTCCTGTGTTTACAATCCTGGTTTATTTTGATTTTTAATTCCTGGTTTCCTGAAGCATCCTAAAAGAAATATTATATTATTTACATTGGTGTAAACATTTTTTCCCTGACTTCTGCTAATGATCCAATGAAAAGGTTAACTAAAAGATTAACTCTGGAAACACTACACATCTGATAGATATATCTTTTAATTCATTCTTTATTATAAAAAGGATATGGATGTTTACAAATTCCCTTTACTCTTATCTTTAATGCCATAGAAGTTCCAAGTTTGTTTAATAGAATATGAAATGCACATTACTAAGTATACCTATGGAAGGAAGTTTAGCATAGTGCCTAAGTGCCCGGATTCTGGAGCCAGACTGCCTAGATTTTAATCCTAGCTCCACCACTTACTAGCTCTGTGACCTTGTGAATTACCTATACCTCTATGCCTTGAAATCCTTATCTGTAAACTAGGGATAAATATAGTTACCTAACTCAACAATTGTTATGTGGATTGTATGATTTAAATATTTATTCAGCACTTAGAACAGGATCTTTCACACTGTAAGCACTGTGTAAGTGTTGAATAAAACAATTTTTTAAAAAGTAAAAGCAAGTGTAGAGTTTTTTCCCTGGGTTGCCTGCTTTAGAGGACAATTGCACTTTGGCCTGTGGATTAATTTGTACTTTTTTTTTTTTTTTTTTTTTTTTTGCGGTACGCGAGCCTCTCACTGTTGTGGCCTCTCCCGTTGTGGAGCACAGGCTCCGGACGCGCAGGCTCAGCGGCCATTGGCTCACGGGCCCAGCCGCTCCATGGCATGTGGGATCTTCCCGGACCAGGGCACGAACCCGTGTCCCCTGCATCGGCAGGCAGACTCTCAACCACTGCGCCACCAGGGAAGCCCTAATTTGTACATTTTAATGGAGGCTCACTGCCTTATTTCCCCAAGGCATTCTTGCTTGGTAGAGCTTGCTTTATGGAGGTGGTCCTTTCTTGAATTAAGAGGGAATTTAGAAATTATTTGATAAATTATAAATATCTTTATATTTAATAGTCACTTTATGTTGATGAGTTATTTACAGATTTTGCTTCTTTGTAAAATGAAATAAAATATCAGTCCATATAATTGTATTTAGTGGCTGTTATTGTATATCAGATTTGGTTAGGTAATTTTGTCATAGATAAATGCAAAGAGGTTGTTGGTAGAAACATGAATTCTGGTTGGAATAGCTACACTGAAAGTAGACTCTAGTTAATGTAAATGGTAGCTCAATGTAAGAGAAAGGCAATCAGAAGTCCTATGAAATTATGAAAAAGCAATGTGAAGGCACCATATTAAAACTTTGCTAAAGAGCATAAGTTAATAAAACCAACAAACTCCTCCTTATATTTATAGAGGACTTCGGAAGTAAAGACTGCCTTCCTATGCATTAATTTACTTTGAAGTTGGAAAAATAGTTGTTACCCTAGTCTACCGAGAAGGTAATTAGAAGTCTAAAGAGATTTAGGAACTAGATCATGTTTGTTAAGTGCCTGAGCCAGGACTAGGGTTGTTTTTCTGTTCCTAGACCTTTGCTGTTATCTTGTTTTCTCTTTACAATTATTTATTTAAAAATCTCAAAAAGTAACATCATTTTTTCCTTTGAATAACTTTCCTGTAAATTTCTAGAAATTCTTCTTTATATAGTAGCTTTTCCCACTGCTCCATGGTGATTGTCTTCATTTAATTACTAAAGTCCTAAAAGATGTGTTTATAAAAAAAAAAAAAAAAAAAAAAAAAAAAGATGTGTTTATAGCCATACAGTGAGGTCCCATAACATGGGTCCTAAGGAGAGCTTTCTGGAGAGGTGCCAGTGATTATTTTCCTTTTTAAAACCAAGATAATTTTTTAAAGTATGAAGAGTTCTTTGATAAGAGAATGATTAGTATATTTTCAAAATACAAATGTGATTATGGATGTAATTTCAGCCTTTGCACCTAACAGATTTGGGGTTATCATTGCTGTTGAATTACAGTATTAAAAATATGAGATCAATTTGCTAGAATATGAAGAATGATTGCCTGCAATTCTAAAAGAGAATTTCTGTAAATTTAACAGGAAAGTTATTGAAAGGTGAGAGAAAGTTGGTTTGTTTGGCATTTCTAATAACTAAATGTAAAGAAGAAATAAGAACACATCATTATGGAAAGTTTACACATAGTACTTACACTACATGGTACATACAAATACACGTACAGAGTACATACACCACATGGCATCTTTCTTGAACAAAATGTTACCATACAATATACTAGAGAAACTGAGAGTGGAAAACCTATCAAACCTAAAAGAATAGATTGGAGATAGCTATAGTATACATATGAATTTGGAATCCAACCCCTCTTTAAAATATATACCCAGACAGTTATGATAGTAATACTTCAATATATCAAAAACTAAACTATTGGGTAATTGTAACTGTGAACCAGAAAGTAACAAAAGTTATTTTTAAGGCTGTGGAGGAGACAAAAGATGTCATTAAAAACCATGTACGGGCTTCCCAGGTGGCTCAGTGGTTGAGAGTCCTCCTGCCAATGCAGGGGACACGGGTTCATGCCCCGGTCCGGGAAGATCCCACATGCCGCGGAGCGGCTGGGCCCGTGAGCCAATGGCCGCTGAGCCTGCGCGTCCGGAGCCTGTGCTTCCCAACGGGAGAGGCCACAACAGTGAGAGGCCCGCGTGCCGCAAAAAAAACAACAACGATGTACTAAAAAGGGAGCCTCTTAAGCTCTAATTAAAATACTAATTTTAATACTCTGAGCAGTCTTATTTCAAAACTTGAAGATAGAAATAACTATAAAATTAGAAAGGAAGAGAAGAATTGTTGTTGGTAGTTAAGCTGAGAGTAGTGAAGTGACAGGTGATAGCCGAGAAGGACCCAGAAAAACCTGTCAATAGCCAAATAAGTCGAACTCTGAAGCACTATATGGAGTCGTTTAGTATAGCTACTCAAAGTGACTTTGAGGATGTTAGTGTCTAATAATATTGTGTGATAGTTTTTTTCTTTTCAGTAAAGAAAAGGTTGTTTTTTAACATACTCCATTTAGGAAGTTGCTGGTAAGCTATTTGCAGAATAGCAAAGAAATTCATTTAAACGCTAAATTTGGGGATCATGAGTAACTTTTATTTTATTTTCTAATTTTTACTTGATGACTATGGATTAATTTTACTATTAGAAAAAATGTTTGGTTTTTAAAGGCATGAAAATGTATAAAGAACGATTTCTACCAAAGCTTTAATTTAAAGGACTAACTTTCATCTATATAGAAATAATATATTTACATAAAAGGATCAATTCTTCAGTGCTTGTGAAATCCTAAAGCTTTGCTATCTAGCTCTACTTATTTCTTTCATCCTCTTTCTTTTCCCTTCTTCCTTTCTTCTTTCCTTTCTCTCTCTCCCCCCACCTTTTCTTCTTTTCTTCCTTCCCTTCTTTCTTTTTTCTCTATCATCAAAAGATTTGTTAAAATTAAGTGATTTTCCAAAACAGTTACAGACTTTTCACTCATTTGCCAAGCAACTAAGAAACAGAACAGCATTTACAGAGGTGTAAGATAACGAGTAGAAAACTACATTAAGGCTGAAGGAAGAAAATAAAAGAGAGAGATTATTTGATTGGATTTCTGTAAGTGATTTTAAAAATAATATTCTTGATACCTGATTATTTTACTTACAGATGATGAAGAACAAGAACTGCAAATGGATCCTGCAGACTATGGAAAGCAACATTTCAATGATGCCCTTTAAGCCGTAAAGGAAAACTTCAGAAAACCTAAAGTGCTGTAAAATGGAATCATTTCTACTTTGTCGATTTTGACTTTTGTTGTAAAGATCAGTTGTATCAGTTGTAAAGATACATTGAGATAGATTTAAGGAAAATTTTAAATGAAGGAATGTACCCATGTACATATGTGAACTTTTCATATTGTATTATTAAAGCAGAGACTTTGGGGTTATGTTACAGTTGAGCCAAAAACAAAGTAAGCAAAACTGTAATCTTTGCATTTAAAGCAAACTAATGTATATTTTACATTTTATTGAGCCTAATTCTTTCCACAAATAGACAAACAGGAAAAATGATTGTACAGTTTATATGTTGCACATAGCATAACCACAAAGAGAACAATTATTCAACTGGAAAACTTTTAATACACTAATACATGCTTGTTAGCCCAACAGGTGTTCTGTTCTATCCACCCCTCATCTCATGCTGTTCAAAGAATCATACCTAGAATAGTTGCATGAAAGAGGGGAACCTGAAAGCCAAACACTGGGCAGCAATGTACAAAATCACTTCCCTACTCTTTTTATTTTACATGAGTAATGATGTGTTTCGGCAGATGAGCTTTCAGCTGAGGCCTGATGGAAGCTGAGATAACCTGCAAAGACATAACAATATTTATGAGTTTTACCTTACTTAGTTCATGAAATTGTGAAATGCATGATCGATGATGTACTTTCAATTTTTATTTTTTCAGGTAATACCAGTACGGTTTAACCGTTACTGGCTAAAATTTTTATATTTTCAGAGTTAAAGTTGGTGAAGATATTAATGATTTAAATGCCAGATTCTGAAAGAGGCTAAATCAACCTTGAAATGAATTTGCAATCAGTATTTCAAAGCGTCTCTGGTAGTTTTAGTGATCTTATTTGACTAGACTTTTCCAGAAGTATTAAATAAGCAATTTTAACAGATTTTTATTAATGCACAGATAAGTAGAAGTACAGTGAGATCTACAGCCATTTTATTAAAATAGCTTAAAAGTTTGTAATAAACATGAAGAACCTTTGTATTTACTTAATATGTTAGTTAAGAACCCATAAACCTCATATTTGCTAGACTTACAAAATTATTTTAAATGCATTTGTCTTTTTTGACACTTCAGTAGAACGTGTAAGCTAGCTAATCCTTGTTTTCTGATTGAAAGAACTTCTAAATCTTATCCCCCTCCCCCCAAATAAAAGGTTTTGATCATGAGAAATTTAAGCTTGTTAACTCTGTGTTTCAGAAGGGCTACTGTTAATTGCACATGAACATAAGATGCTTCCCCCCCACCCCGTACTCAGGTTCTAGTCAAAATTCAAACTTACAGAGATTAAAAAAAACAAAACAAAAAAAAGGTTGTTCAATTATTGGAGGTGCAGAAATTCTTAGACTTCAGTTTTAAATTATTTAGCAACCCAGAAAAGATGTAGTGACTTACTAAAATTGTTTTTTCTACCATATCAAAGTTAGTAATTCATGGCTTTGCTGTAGAGTTAGGCCTATAATGAATAGGTATGATAGTTCACAGGATTTTTTTAAGTGGAGTTAAAGGGAATTGATTTACACCTTTTGGAAGTTAGGGTGGGAAGATGAATCTAAAACAAATTCCTAGTAATACTTTATATTTAATACTGTAAAATCTTTACAAATGAAAACCATGAAATTTCCTGCCTTAGTTCCTTTGTCATAAAAACAATCACTTGGTTATATGGTAGCTATTACTTACACAGCAAAATTTCTTCAATTATCAGTCTAGACATTTTATAAACTGAGAAATCTTGGATCAATTGATAATATTTTTGACTGTATTAACATTTTAGTGCTATAAAATACTATGTGAATCTCTTAAAATTCTGACATTCTACAGTCTGTATTAGACATGCTGGTTTTATAACGTTTTACTTCTGCCTTAAGATTTACGTTTTTTAAATGTATTTTTGCCCTGAATTAAGTGTTAATTTGATGGAAACTCTGCTTTTAAAACCATCACTTACTGGGTTCTAATAAATTAAAAATTAAACTTGTTTTACTATTTTGCTGATTCTGATACATATACACACATCACACTCATGTGATGCAGTTAGATTTTAACACTAAAATTTGAGTAAATTTAGAACTCATTTTAAGCTAAGCTAAACTAGAATGGCAGAAATTTTTACACTAGCACTGTTTACTGTAATGCTAGTTTATTCAGCAAATTCTGAGTGCTTCCTATGTGCCCAGCGTTGTTCTACTTAGTAAGAATACTGTAGTAAATAAGGTAGACCAGGTTTCTGTTCTCATGGAGCTTACATTCAAGTGGGAGCAGTCAGACAATATACAGGTAAATACTTGAATCAGATAATTTTAAACAGTGGTAAGAGCTATTATAAATAAAACAGTTCCAAGGTTCCAAGGTCTATAAAGTTCCAAATAATCAGGTTTTCACATAACTGAAACATTGCAGTTGTAAGGCTAGAGTATCATGAGCAAGGAGAAGACAAATGAGGCTAAAGAGGTATGGAAGGGGTAAGATTAGGGAGAACCTCGTAAGTTTAGGTTATTTGTTACTGACCCATAAAGAGAATATGCAGAATATAAAATATACATTGGAAGATGGTTCCAGGGAAAATGTAAATATGACTTCAAAGTCATTTCTCAAGCATATACCTCTATTTAAAAAAATAAGATTGTATGACTTTTTGACTTCTCATTTGTATCATCCTGTAACAACAAAATTTGCTAGAATATTAGGGCAGAGAATGTTTAAAAAAAAATAAAAACAAAAACATGAGGGAGGTAGTCACTTCCCATAATGGCTGACCTTGGAAACTTCCGTTCTTTCACATGTCTTACTGTATGGTTTTAATAAGACAAACAGTGTGACACAAATACATTTCCAAAGTTTAGGTTACTGAGTCTTAACATCACATGTGGGCCATCAACATTCAGTTCTAATTGGAATACATCTAGTTCCTTTTAAAAGATTCTCCTCACTAAGGGTTCCAAATGAAAATTAAACCAACTATCCCAGAAAAAAGAGGGAATTTAATGGTCCATGTAAGCAAACTGCATATAGGGCAGGTGTCTCCTGGACTTGAAGACAATTGAAACAAGGACTTGAATGCTGCCAACTTGTTTCACCAGCTCCCATTTCTGCTTCCCTCTACTTGTTCTTCATTCTCTCAGACCAGCTCCCCTGCTCAAAGCTCTAACCAAGATTTCTAGCAGGTCATGTTTTCCTAGTTTTGCCACTTTAAAGGGGCTCCTCCTCTTAGTTCCACTTCAAAAAATCTGAGGAAAGGGAGACTTCTGCTTCTGGCTATGATTTAGTAACTTACCTAGACCTCCTGGATTAGGAGCAACTATAAAACTGGACAAGATATATTAAGCAACTGTTTTCAGGTAGCACAAAACTGAAATTTCTGAGATAAGGGAAACTTAAGCAGTTGAGCCCCACAATCACTGGGCTTCCAGCGGTGTAGAGAGGCTGGAGTGCTAAGCCAGGAAGATAGAGATCACAGTGGGGAGCAGCTGAAATATTGGAAATTATGGGATGGGGCATCAGAGAAGGAAGCAATTCAGAGAGGTGGCCCCAGAAATCCATATAGGGGTCCCCACAAGTCCATGGCTGAGGACAGGCTGTATATAACCATAGCAAAACCACCTCATGTGTACTGAATAGCAGTTGTGACAAACTTGAGAATGGAACAGATACCAGAGGTCAAGCAGTGATGGCATAAAAAGAGTGCTAAGGGACATTGGGTGTCTGGGCCTGACAAGATGCAAATCTCCTTAACAACTGTGGCATCCAGCTGAAACACTAGAAAGGTTGCACCTTAGGAGTAAAGACCATGCCCTAGAGTAAGACCTACTGTAGACTGCCATAACATGCTCTGACACCATTGACATGGGAGACAGAGTATGGAGATTTGAGTCCTGCCAAGTTAGAACTTATGAAACTCCTTTCCACAGATAAGAACTAACAAAGCATAAAACCAAGCCTACAAAAAAAAAACCAAGCCTACACTAGTTTAAGGTGACCACTCAGTAACTGAAGTACCTGCTAAAACAAGAATCATCACTTTTCAGAAGAAGATAACACAATTCAGAATTTCTACAAGATATACACAATATCTGGTATTCAATGGAAAACTACTAGAAGTACAAAGACACAAGAAATTGTGATCCATATTTAGAAAAATTGAGATGGCCTTGGTATTAAAAATATGTTCAAAGATTAAATGAAAATATGAGTGAACAGATAGAGGATCTCAGCACAGAAACAAAAGTTACAAAAAATGTAATGGGAATTCTAGTGTGTGTGTGTGTGTGTGTGTGTGTGTGTGTGTGTGTGTGTGTGTGTGTGTGTGTGTGTGTGTGTGTGTGTGTGTGTGTGTGTGTGTCTTTGTTTTTTTTTTTTGGCTGCTCGGCTTATAGGAGTTCCCCAACCTTAATGGGAATTCTAGAACTGCAAAGTACTATAACTGAAATGAAAAATTCATTGGATGGGTTTAATAGCAGATTGGAGATGGCAATAGAATGAACTTAAAGCAATACAAGTGTAGTTGTTCTGTAAGTGTTTGGAAATGGAGGGCTGAAATGCTGAGAGACCCTGAAATGTGGATTTGGGATTCATTTTTCAAATATTTATTAAGTATTCAAGATGCTGTCCACTCCATTCCCTAACACATAAGCCTAAAGAGTCCGTCATGAAAGAACATGGATCATGTTTTCAATTACTTATTAAGTAGAGAACTGTTCTGAGTACTGGGGATACAACACTGACAAAGTCACTGCCTTCATGGAGCTTATATGCCAGAGGGAGAGATAGATAATTATTTTCTATACTCACAGTGATAAATGCTATGAGAAAAATAGATCTGAATAAATAGTGATGGAAGAGTGCTATTTTAGATAGGATAATCAGGGAGGGCCTTTCTGAAGAGGTGGTGTGAGAACAAGCCATTTGAATAACCTGTGCAAAACTACTTAATAGAAATAATGCAAGTCACCTATAATTTAAATTTTTCTCCACCTTTAAAAACAGGTGAAATTCTGATATTTAACCAAAAATATTACCATTTCAACATGAAATCAATAGAGAATACTACTGAGATATTTTACATTCTTTTGTACTAAATCTGAAATCTAGTGTATATTTTGTACTTACAGTACATCTCATTTTGGACACTAAATTGCCACTGAAAATATTTTATTGGTATTTAGAGTTCATTAAACTTATAGTTGAATAAGTATATTTACATACTCAGGTTCCAAGCATACTTAAAATAGACTTTACTTTTTAGGGCAGTTTTAGCTTGACAGCAAAATGGAATAGAAAGCAGAGTCACCACATACCCTATTACTGCGTGCGCACACACATGCACACACACACACAGCTTTCCCCACCAACATCCTGCACCAGTGTAAAATTGTTACAATTCATAAACCAACACTGACACATCATTATCAGCTAAAGTCCTTAGTTTATGTTAGGATTAATACTTGTACATTCTATGGATTTGGACAAATGTATAATGACATGTATCCATCATTATAGTATCATAATCGTTTCACTGCCCTAAAAATCCCTTATATTCCACTTATTCCTCCTCCCTTACCAAACCCCTGGAAACCACTTATCTTTTTACTGTCTCCAAAGTTTTGAGTTTTCCATAAAGCCATATAATTGGAGTCATATAGTATATATAATTTGAGTCATACCGTATATAACCTTTTCAGATTGGCTTCTTTCACTTAGTAATATGCATTTTAAGATTCATCCATGTCCTTTCATGGCTTGATAGCTCATTTCTTTTTAGCTGAATAATATTCCATAGTATGGATGTACCACCGTTTTTTACACAGTCACCTACTGAAAGACATATTGTTTACTCCAAGTTTTGGCAATTAGGAATAAAGCTACTGTAAACATTTGTGTGCAGGTTTTGTGTGGACCTAAGTTTTCAGCTCCTTGTAGTAAAAAACACATAAAATTTACCGTTGCACATTTACATTTAAAATGTACAATTCAGTGGCATTAAGTAAATTCACAGTGTTGTGCAGCCATCACCACTATCTAGTTCCAGAACTTTTTCATTACCCTAAATGTAAACACTGTTAAGCAGTCACTCAAGTATTAATTTTGAAATTTAAGTTAATTAAAATTAAGTAAAATTAAAAATTAACTTCCTCCACCACACTAGCCACATTTCAAGTGCTCAGTAGCCACATGTGGTTAGTGGCTATTGAATAGCACAGGTCTGGGGGAAGAGAATTAGAGGCAGGGGAAACAACAAATACAAAGCCCTTTATGCAAGAATACACTTTTTCAAAGAACAGTTAGTTGGCCAATATGACTGGAGTACAAGAGGTAGGGAATGTGGTCAGTGAGGTAGCCAAGAGTCAGCTAATGGTTTTTCATGTCATAGTAAAGACGTTAGATTTTATTTTAAGTGTGATGGAAAATTTATAAAGACTTTTAAAATGATCAGTCTGACTACTGTGTTGGAAAGATTGAAGGAGGTTAAAGAATGAAGCAGGAAGACTTTAAAGACTGTTACAGGTGAGCGATGTTACAGTATTCCAGGTGAGCAATGATGGTTCTTGAACTAGGGAGGTAGCTGAGGTGACGAAAAGTGTTTAGATTCAGGATATATTTCAAAGGTTTAGATTATTGCATTTACAATGGATTGGATGTTAGACATAAGAAAGAAAAACTGTATTCTGTAAATTGGAGAACACTGAGAAACAGGTTTGAGAGAAAATTAAATTTAGTTTTGACCATGTTATGTTTTAGATGGTCATTGCCATCAAGTGATTGCAAAATTGGAGCTAGATGACAGCTCTGATATTTTGATATTTATTATAAATATTACTTTCTTAGTGAGTTGCTATAAGAGTGATAAAAAACATATAACTCATAGAGATAGGATTAATTAGAATGGATTCTGAAGTGCACATGCCTTATATATCAGGTAAAAGGTAAATATATATTCCATATATTCTGGAATAAGGGATCTACTGAAAGACTGTTGAAGATTCAAGATACTTGTATTACATTACTTAGTGATTAAATGATAAATAGGATTATTTTTAATGTTTTCATATAGCATAGTTTTGAACAGTTTAAACAGATACACGCCCAAACAAGACATACAGGTGGCCAAGAGGCATGTGAAAAGCTGCTCAACATCACTAATTATTAGAGAAATGCAAATCAAAATTACCATGAGGTATCACCTCACACCAGGCAGAATGGGCATCATCAGAAAATCTACAAACAACAAATGCTGGAGAGGGTGTGGAGAAAAGGGACCCTCTTGCACTGTTGGTGGGAGTGTAAATTGATACAGCCACTATGGAGAACAGTATGGAGGTTCCTTAAAAAACTAAAAATAGAATTACCATATGACACAGCAATCCCACTACTGGGCAAATACCCAGAGAACACCATAATTCAAAAAGACACACGCACCCCAATGTTCATTGCAGCACTGTTTACAATAGCCAGGTCATGGAAGCAACCTAAATGCCCATTGACAGACGAATGGATAAAGAAGATGTGGTACATATATACAATGGAATATTACTCGGCCATAAAAAGGAACAAAACTGGGTCATTTGTAGAGACATGGATGGACCTGGAGACTGTCATACAGAGTGAAGTAAGTCAGAAAGAGAAAAACAAATATCGTATATTAATGCATATATGTGGAATCTAGAAAAATGGTACAGATGAACTGGTTTGCAAGGCAGAAATAGAGACACAGATGTAGAGAACAAACGTATGGACACCAAGGGGGGAAGGTGGGGGGTGGGGTGGGATGAATTGGGAGATTGGGATTGACATGTATACACTGATGTGTATAAAATGGATGACTAACAAGAACCTGCTGTATAAAAAAATAAATTAAATTAAATTTAAAAAGAAAACAGGGGCTTTCCTGGTGGCACAGTGGTTGAGAATCCGCCTGCCAATGCAGGGGACACGGGTTCGAGCCCTGGTCCTGGAAGAACCCACATGCCGCGGAGCAACGAAGCCCGTGCGCCATAACTACTGAGCCTGTGCTCTAGAGCCCATGAGCCACAACTACTGAAGTCTGTGTGCCACAACTACTGAAGCCCATGCGCCTAGAGCCCGTGCTCTGCAACAAGAGAAGCCACTGCAATGAGAAGCCTGCACACCGCAACGAAGAGTAGCCCCCGTTTGCCACAACAAGAGAAAAGCCCACGCGCAGCAACGAAGACCCAACGCAGCCAAAAATAAATAAATTTATTAAAAAAACCAAAAAACAGATACATGCCACTAGTTTTTTGCATTATTTTTGTCCTATGGTTAATGCTTTGCATCTAAATATACTTCACACTTTTTTTAAAGTCCATATTTTTAAACCTTTATTTTATTCTAAAATCTTGGGCAGGGCTATTGAAGCTTAATGACATTAACAACTACCATTTAAGGAGAAAGGAAAACATAAATAATCTCATTTGATCTTTTGATGCTGCAGAAAAAAAGGCTAGCAGAAAGTGACTGCTGGATGTAAACGGTGTTAAAATGTTAACTAAATTGCAAAAGCAGTTAGGCTTACTACCAGTAACCTTTCTAATCTTAACATCTAACAATAGTAACACTGTCATAGGACACAGTAGGATGTGATGTAATGAGCAGGAGGAGGACTTGAATCCTGATTGTATTTCTTACTAGCTGACTGCACTTGTCTTTGGATAAGGTATCTGTTTTTCCCTTTTTCTTCCCCCCTTTAAAAAAATTTTCAGTGTCTTCAACTAAAGAATGGAGGGACTAATATCACCTACCTATCCCTCAGAGTTGTTGGAAGAATCAAAATGCATATAAAAGCGCTTTGTAAATAGCATATTTTACTTAAGTTTTAGGAATGAAGGTTTGAAACAATTACTACTTGAATTTTTTCTTCAGAAATATTTCCAATTTTAACCTGATTTAATAATTATTTTAGTAATCAATTGGGGTAACTGTTTATATTCTATTGCCTTCCACAATACACACTGGATAATTAGTAATTATCTGTTGATTTTCAATTAGTTTTACAGTAACCTATTATTTTGTGGACTGTTGCCAGTTCTACACGCTGTATACCACGGGCTCTCAATAAATGTCACATACAGAGCATTCTTGTGGCAGGAAGATTTAGGATCCAAATGAATTCTGAGCTCTGACAGACAGGATCTGTAGAATATAAGGCTTTCAGAAGACAACCCACCTGCTCCACACTTTCAAACAGCAACAACCAGAATCACAAGGTTCTCTGCCTACCTCTCAGCCTCATCTCTCTCCACTGTCTTCCCCTCAACTTCTCCATCCCCGGTGCACAGAACAACTTCCCCAAATGCTCAACGCAATCTCATATTTGGACTTTTCCATCTCTTGTTTCCTTTACCTAGACACTCTTCCTTTGTAACATCAAGTCTTTGTCTCACTTAGATATCATCTCATGAAAAGCCTTTCCAGACCTCCTGTGCTCTTACAAAGGCCTGTCATGAACTCCTTCTTGTAGTCATTTTATCACACGGTATTTAAATTCTGTTTACTTGTCTGTCTTCTTCAATAAACTGTGAACTCTGGGAAGGCAGTGTCTGTGTCTGCCTTGTTCACTGTTATATCCCTTGCATGTAGTATGGTTCTAACACATTATGGTTTTACAATAAATATTTCTTGATTGAATAACGAGAGTGGTCCGGAGTTTAGTAGACAGATACCAATCACTACGCTTGGTTTTCTGCCATTCAGCTAGGACTGGACGCTCCGGATTGATATATTTTCACCTCGTGAGGTTGGCAGCCCTTCGACCAGGCCTGCAGGTAGCAACCCATTTATCTGAATGATCTGACTTAGCAGAACCACTGCCGACACGCGTGGCGTGGGTCTCTATGACCCACGAGCAACTGCTATGCCCTCTAGGTAACGAGGTGGAAAGAGGATCTTCAGGGGCCACCAGTATCCCAGGAAAGACGAAAGATTCGTCTTAACCTGGCCTCTGGCAGCACTGTCTACACACTACCTCCTCCTGCGCGCCAAGCCGTTAGTACCACCCGGTCCCACTCGGCTCCACCCACCTGGCGAGCCCGGGTTAATAAACCCTAGTCGCCAGGTTGCGCGAGGCGTTCCTAAGCCCCGCCTCCGGGGCGAGGGCGCCCTCCCCCTCCCAGTTCTGCCTAAACAGTTCCGTTAGCAGCGGGAGGAAAAAAACCGTCCTTTGGGTCCCCGCCTCTCCGCTCCCAACGCTTTACTCCCTACTCCCCTTGCGACCACTACACACAGCTACGGAGGCCCCTAAAGTACAAATATCCCCCAGGCACTGCCATAGCCTGATAGATTTTGTCCTTGTTACTTCATCCCGTTCCAGGGCCCTGCGTTCTGCTTTTGTCAGGAATTCGAGCTCCTGCGTTTCTTCCGGCGGCAGGAACTCTAACGCTTTTCACGGAAGTAAAGTTGTTTTGTTGGCTTTTTTTTTGCGGGGGGAGGTGGCTTTTTTTTTTTTTTTTTTTTGGCCGCTGGGGCTGCCCGCATTCCTTCCCTCCCACCTCGCGGAATTGTGGCGGGAGGGGGAGGAGAAAGTCAAAGCGCCTGCGCGGAGAGGCCGCTTTCCATCCGGGTCCCCGTCCGTGCGGTGCAGCAGGTCGGTAGGCGGGAAATGGCGACTGGCTGAAGGAGCTGGTTCTGTTGCTGCTGCGGGCTACGCGGGAAAGACACCACGCGTTGCGCAGTCGGGACCATCGCCGGAGCCTGAGGACACTTCTCTGTCGTCACAGTTAGGTAATCCCACTCGTCCAGACGCTGCCGCTGCTCCCAGTCTTAGTCCTCCTCTTCCAGGGCCGTCTGCCGGGATCTCCTCCCCTTCTTAACCGGGTTCTCCAGCGGCTGCGGCGTCTTGGTAGTCATGCACTGTTGGCGCCTCGTACGTCCGCTGTGTGGAGCCGCTCTTCTCTGGACTTTCCCCTGGGAACAGAAAGGGAGCTCACTTCCCGCCAGCTTCGGCTCTCAGGCTGCGGCCTGTGTTGTGATTTCTGGGGTTAGATTTCACTTTGCTACCCACCCCCATCCCGATCTCACGTTCGTAGTCCGAAAACCTGTGGTCGTCCCTCCCGGTAATTGGGTTAGATCAGCTTTTCTAACCTTGACCCGTCTGACGTTTTAGGCATTTCATTCTTTCTAGTAGGGTGTTTTTGCGGGGGGAGGGCGTTGCTCTATCTCAGTTTTTATAAATACCTTTTGAGGATCTGGAAGAAGAGATTTCACTAAGTTCTGTTTGTCTACTGTTAAAATGTTGAGTTGACATTGTTAGCTTTTTCAAATTAAGAGTGGTGGTAAAGAACAGCCCATGTGGAAGGCCTCTGGTTTCTGTAGTGGTCAATTAAGGGTGAATCTTACTGTACTTCGTATTCTACACTTTCTTTGGGTATCAAATGCCTGTATAGATGCTTATTTTTGTATTCTTGACTAGAATTCCATGGTAAATAATTGTATAAGTAAATCGTCTTTATTTACTTCTCACTTGAGTGGTGGCTGGAGGTGTGAAGGATGTTAAGCACTTTAGAGTACCTTAGGGAAACCTACAGAGATACTGCTCGTAAACTGCACTAAGATCCTGAAATGAAATGTACTTGGTAGATGTTCCTCCAAGGCAGGGATTTACCTTTCCAATGCTAATAAGGCAATACCAAGATTACTGCCTAACATAGGTATACAATTAGTGACTTAAAAGATTTATCTTCGTAATTTTCAGGTTGTAGATTTCTTTATATACTCTCTCCCCATTCTTTGCCAAGTTTTAAGTTTTCGTTTGTTGTCCAGCTGTTATCCTTATAAAAGCAAGGAAATGGCTAAAGCTACTTTTATTCTTCCTTCTTGTTCTTTTCCACATTGCAGACCAGTTGTCCATAAAGAGAAGTAATAAGGAGACTGTTGGTATTTTTCAGAATTTGTTTTTCAATATTGTTGAATTTGGGGCCTTTGTAGTTTTTTTTTTTTAAACTAGTTAAATTAAGTTTTGAAAATGTGGTTCACATTACACGTCATTTGATGTTTGTAACTCAAAGGCTTTCAGCTCTCTAGGTTCAGTTTAAAAGACTTCACTATTGTTTGCATATTAGGATTAAATTTCATTAATAAACAGGAACACACAAACATTATTACAATTGTCATTTAGTAGATTCCCCGCCAAGGTCATAAAGAAAGTCAAGGCAAAATGTAGCTCTTAGGTGAAGCAGTCTTCTAGGATTGTGTTGAACTTCATACTTATCTTCAAAACCAAAAGAACAGGGGGTGGGAAGTGGAGGTGAGGGCATACTGGATACTTGCTCAGTCAATTTGTTTAAAAAATAGGGCCAAATATTTGACTTAAAAGGATGTAAAATAAATTATTGGTCTAGTGTAGGTTTTATCTGTACTTTAATGATCTTTTTGGGTAGTTTATGAAGCATTAATGTTTTAAATAAAATTTGTTTTACGGATAGCTGAGTGAGCACTGTTTGTAGACTTCGTCTTCAAGAACTCTTCCAAATTGTTTTAATTCTTCATTCATTTGATTCTTTTAATATTCTTCCCAGTATACGTTGAAAGGCTGTGAAAGCTCTAAGTGGTATAGTCCTTAACCTTTGTGGACGTGTAGCTGTACAGAAGTTCTAAATAGGATTCCATAGAAAAACCAAATAGAATTGGTGGGTTTTATAGTATTCTACGTAGTGTCTCTTGGACACTTCATTTGAGCTAGTAAGGTTATTCTTTTCTCACTATCAAGAAATTAAGAATTAGGGGTGTTTTATCTTTCTGAAATTCATCTAGCTGATCCGATGTTTGAGATTTCTGGTCAAGAGGATTCCTCACAAGATTATTATATTAGCAGAATCCATCCAATTCTGATTTTAAAAAAACCTTGGCTCTTTTGTTCAGAAAGGATGTTCTAGACTCGAGACTTGTAACTATAGGATTAATTGCAGATTGAATAAAATGGTATAAATTGATCTCATTCGTAAGAGATTTTTCGATTAATGCGATAAAGAAAAAGTGGTTTGTCTGAATAAACAATATCTAACTAAATTGTAATTTACTGAGTTGTTGTGAAAGCATAAAGTAGAAAAGACACTTTAAGTCATAAATACCAAATGTTCTAAGAAGACCTCATATATGATATTCTCTAAGTAATTCTTTTGTGTAGGTTACCTGACCATTTTAACTGGATTGGCTACAGGGGTCATTTGCTCTACTTTGAAGATGAGAAGATTTAACAGAGATGGGACTTAAGATAAAACCGTACAACTTTTAGTTTCCACTTTACATTTGCCATGAGACATATATCTAAGCCAGACATATATTCACTACTGGTTTATGACTACATTAATTTTTAATTTAAATTGTATTAAATTATAATTGGATCTACATTACAAATAGGTGGACTAGGTGGTTGACTGTGTGGTATAATCTGAGAATTGCCAATGCGAAACTTTATTTGTGTCTCTCCTTTGTGTTATGAAATTCTTTCTAAAATGTTTCATTTAAAATTACAAATTCTCTGGAAGGAAAACTTTAAACTATTGCCTTTTATTGGCAATATTAGCACAGATTAGTTTATCAAATAAATTTGCTGATACCACAAACAGGTGAGGGTTCAGAGGCAGTGGAACAACAGAATTAAGCTTCTTTGCATTGGCTGTGATCAGGAGAGGTGTGGCATGTAGGAACATTGTCTGAGGGAGAAAGGCATGGTGGGAGTAGAGTTATAGTGAGAAGCTTGGGCCTCTTGGGGTCCTTTGGGAATCTTGTGAATCTGACTGACAGTAATGAGGAGTGAGACTAAGTGTGGTCCCAAAAAGAATTGTAGGACCTTAAGGACAAACGTTGTTTATAGCTTTGGCCTGCCCTTTTGTTTATTTACCTCATCTGCAGGTCCCCATTTAGTATGATATTTTTAGAAAAGAGTGAAGGAAAACACTAAAATGCCATTGAAAAAGAAAGTGTTGTAAAATATTTACATAAAAAGTCTTTTAACTTTAATATAAGGTCACAGTAGGCCAGTTAACTATATTAGGGACCCCAGGTTTTATGGTAATCATAGGCTCTCCTATATTCATTTAGAGAAATTATAGAAAAGGAAGTTTATCTAGATTAAACATGAATTATCAACTGTGCTTTGACTTGAGGTTCTAGCAGTCAGGTTTCCATAATAGCTATAATAATTTTAGGACAAGGAACTGTGTTTATTACTTTGATTAAAGAAACATAAAATTGTTCTAATAGAAGGCACTTGAATACTTCAGAAATAATTGGGATTATACTTAGTAATAGTGGCTTATATATAGTTTAGGAAGAATGTTTTCTTTCTTTGGACTAAATACTTCTATATGGAGAAATTGGAAACTAAAAAGGCAGAATCATTGCTAAAAATAAATAAGAAAGGGATATTAAGAATCTGTTAGCATCATGACATGATATTTTAAGTTTCTCGTGTTGACCAGTTAAAGTAATGTTTAAGTAGGAATTCAAAATATATTTTATTAAAAGAAGAGTGTATTATTTGTTAAAGAAAAATATACAGAACCAATAAGTATCTTTTCAGTTGAGAACAACTATGATTATTTGTTTCAGTAATAATTGCTTTCTTTCTGATGTTCCCCAAATATATATGATTATTCTATTGAGTTGAAATTGATTAACTTCACACTGACTTTACAAGTACCTGCTTTAGTGTATTTTGTTAAATAAGATAATTATACAGTAAAATCCTTTAATTTTCTGATGTACTGATAAAAATTATTTGAAAAATATAATCACATTTCTAACAATCATGCATTTTTCCCTCATTGGTAATATACCATTTTACTTTATTTTATTTTACTTTTTTAGTAGTAGCAAACAAGAGGGCACTTCTGTTAGAGAATTATGATCTTACCTCCTCTTTGACTAGTAATTTAGATAAAAATTCTTAAAACTCTTCTTAAAACTTTTTGTCTTCGGTTTATTCAATCATAATGATTAGTTTTTCTTTGGTAGGTAGCATTAATAAGAATAGTAGGAAATTATTTCAGGTACTCAAAGATTTTTAATTAATAACTATTTTTCCTTTTTGCCAACATCTCATTGATTCTTTTATTATCAACTTAATGTGTTCTGAGAGTTCCATATTTCTACTGGCCTGAGAGTAAGTTGAATATAAAATTAATTTTCTTTAAATAGAAGCTTTTATTGAAGGAGTAGTTATATCTCTCCCCTTGCCCAATTTTGGTGAGAACTACTTAAAAAGCATTCTTAGGAAAATTCTGCCAAAATTAACTTCACGTTTTTATTCTTCAAATTTTCTTTAATGTATCCAATAAGTACATTGTAACTTGCATGTATACAGGTAACTCCTGTAAATTTTAAAAATTGCATATATTGGAATATATTCCATAGAAAGGATAGTAATATGATGAAAAGTGATACACTGGAGTGACAGGTTTCCTATGTGCTTTTTTTTTAATCTCATTAATAGCTTTTTAATATGATTTTTTAAATTTTATTATTTCTTTTTGGTTGCATTGGGTCTTTGTTGCATTGCGTGGGCTTTCTCTAGTTGCGGTGAGCGGGGGCTACTCTTCACTGTGGTGCGTGGGCTTCTCATTGCGGTGGCTTCTCTTGTTGTGGAGCACAGGCTCTAGGCTCGCGGGCTTCAGTAGTTGTGGCTCGCCGGCTCTAGAGTGCACGCTCAGTAGTTGTGGCGCACAGGCTGAGTTGCTCTGCGGCGTGTGCGATCTTGCCGGACCAGGGCTTGAACCCGTGTCTCCTGCATTGGCAGGTGGATTCTTAACCACTGCGCCACCAGGGAAGCCCTCCCATGTACTTTTGACAAGTTTCTAATGAATATTATAGTACTCAGTTCTTATGAATTCATAACTATATTTTTTCTAAAATAGCACATTTTGTTATAAAGTTTTATTGGTATGAATTTCTTTCATGCTGTGTAATAGAATACTTCTTTTTACAAGATGTGTACATTATACTTACTGCAGTTAGTTAAAATTAGAACAATCTCCAAATTACTGTTGCTTTAAAGCTTAGGTGAGAGAAATACAAGTCTGTCCTCAGCAGAAGCACATACTGTCTCATTCGGTACATAACAAATATTGATTTTGCCCTAATGGTATTTCTGCTGAGTACATGCAAAGTTTTAAGTTGGGGTCCTGATAATAGTATTTTAAAACATGTATGTGAGTGGCTGTATTTTCAGTGATCAACAAACGAAATAATGCCATCTTTAAAAAATCATTTCATATTTTCATTGAGCATTTTAGTCATCAATAATCTAACAACCCAGAGAAAATTAATTGACCATGGTTTTAGAAAAAACTTTTTTTTTTTTTGGTTGTTGTTCATTGAAGAAAACTTTAAGAGGAAAAAGAGCCATAATTTTATCAACCCAACTCAATAGCAGTTTTTTTTCCCAAATATTTTTGATTATGTTTATAGTTAGTAGTTTTTGAAGAATTCCATTATCTAGTTTAAAAAAGGAGAGAAAGTTATGTATCACATAATAATAACCTGAAAAGACCACTTTATCACATACTTTGTTGGGCAGGGTTCAGGGAAAAGAATCTCCCTGTCTTGGAGTTGATGCTTTATATAATCCTCCTCTACTTAATCCTCCTGCCCTATTTGACTTTTGACTTTTATTAGGTGATAAGTGGGAGGGACCAAGAAATCTCTTCTTTCTATAAAGTCATTCAATGAAGGGCTTGGGAAAGTAGTAAAGGAAGGAGAGTAAAAGTGGACAGTTGTAGTATCTGAACCTGTTGATTTCAGATTATTCAACTGGAAATATAGTGAAAACAGATACTGATACTTTTGTCATTTGGTGTCAACGAAGGCAGTGATTTTTAGCTTTTTCTTTCATGAGTGTAAATTGAGTAGTGATACCATTTATAATAGAATATAAATTAACAAACTCAGAAATTTAGAGCTAGAGGAGACTAAAAGGGTCGTCTAGTCTTTGTTTCCTTAATGATGAACGATCTGAAGACTTTTTAACATGTAGTAAGTGTTGGTCTTAATTAGGGTGCTTCTAGATAAGTTGTATGTGATAGAAGGATGAAAACAGCTCAGATTAATTAATGACTCATCTCCTGTTGTGACAGCTTTCTTTTTAGGTAAAATTTACATGTAGTAAAATGCATAGATCTGAAGTCCAATAACTTCTTTTGCTGTTGAGGAAATGAAATGCTAGAATGATTGCATGACTTAATTAGTGTCTAATCAGTGTTACAGCTAACTAGTGATAGATTCAGGACTGATACCTCCCAGTCCAGGGGCTCTTCCTCTAGTAACTCCCTCAGGAGCCTACTCCAGAACTTTGCATGCATATTTTCTTTATATAGGCAATTTATAACTTATATATACCTAAATTTTATGGGGAAACCCAGACTTTGTTGCCTTTAAAGTTTGATTTGTGATCTTTTTACAATTTTCTTATTCATATTTTTTTGTCCACTTTCGTTTCCCTTTTCTCTCTTTTATTCAGCAAAAATTTGTTTGAAAGAATGCACATTAGATTAGTCCTAGATAATTTGTTAAGAATCCTTCATATATAATGTGCTGTTTTGTTGTTTTAATAGAAAATTGTGTACTCAAGACCTCAACAGCGAATTATCAACTGAGTTTATGCTTGTATCATTATTATAATCTTGTTAGCACAAGACAATTTGCAGCCATAATTGTTGGCATCAAATATTGCTTGGGGTCAGGGATTTTGTGAAAAGGAAGGAAATCTTATGAGGAAGGAATATTTTTAGTTTTATTCTTGCTCTTTTTGTGAGCAAGAATTGATTACTGCAGTGAGGATTTTGTGTTTCAGTGACATATTTTTTTCCCTATTCTCTTGTCTCTTTGAGGGAAATGAGAAAAATTATAGTTCAGTTCAACAAAGGTTGAGCTTTCATGTGTACCGGGTTGTTGGAGTTACAGATAAGATCTCTGCCTTCAACACTCTTACAATTTAGTGCAGTTAAAGATATATAAATAGATTATTTCAGTACGATTTGTTAAAAGCTAAGGAGAGATAATCACCAGTTTACACAGGCATGGGCATGTGGGGGTGGTTACTTATTGGGGTGCATGGTACTTGGGCTGAGCTTTAAATGATGAGGATAAGAATTAGTTGAAAGGAAGGAATATTTGAGGTATAGAGAAAAAGCAGAAGCATGATACAGCAGTGTGGGCAAGAAACTATTATTACTGGAGTGCAAAGAGTGAGGCAGCAAATAGCAGTGAAAAAGACTTGGAGAGGTAGATCTTGGAGGGTTTTATATATATTGCTAGAGTTTAGTCTTTATTTTGAAGAGAGTTCGTGGGATGGAACAGGCAGATTTGTAGAGTGCAGAGGATGGATTTAAAGGGGGAAGACTGAGAAATATTTTAGAGGTAGAATCATGAGGATTTGGTGATTGTAGGGGACAAGGGAGGGGAAGAATGACTAGGTGTTTAGGATGGCTTCTGGCTTCATTGATTAGGCAGATTACTTGTGATTAAGAATATAGTAGAGCCGGGGGGGCGGGGGACACTTCCCTGGTGGCACAGTGGTTAAGAATCCGCTTGACAATGCAGGGGACATGGGTTCGAGCCCTGGTCCGGGAAAATCCCACATGCCGCGGAGCAACTAAGCCTGTGTGCCGCAACTCCTAAGCCTGTACTCTAGAGCCCACGAGGCTCAACTACTGAGCCTGCATGCCACAACTACTGAAGCCCACACACCTAGAGCCACAACAAGAGAAGCCCCCACAATGAGAAGCCCACGCACCGCAACGAAGACCCAATGCAGCCAAAAAAAAAAAAAAAAGCTGAGCTCATTTTATTTAAAAAGAATATAGTAGGGGGACTACCCTGGCGGTCCAGTGGTCAAGACTCCACAATTCCAATGCAGGAGGCTCGGGTTCCATCCCTGCTCAGGGAACTAAAAAGGAATACAGCAGGAAATATACAAAAGGAAGAGCAGGTTTGGGAATAGGGGTGGGATAGGAAAGGTGAATTCAGCCTTGGGTAAGTTGAATTTGAGGTGCAGAGTGAAAGTGTTGAGAAAGCTGTTGGATGATAGTCTGAAATTTATAGATGATACAAAAGCTAGAAGAATTAATGTTGCAATTTGGAAGAGGCACCCACGCCCAATCTTTTTAGCTGGGCTGCAGATACATAGAAAGCAAACTTAATTGCTTGGTTTTAAATTGCTGAACAATCAGCTTTTTCTATTCCTGAGATGAGATCTGGTTCAAATGTTGAAAAGTGGAAATGTTTTACATTATATACTCGCCCCCCAATGTCATGAGTTCTTAAGCTTAAAATGTTGTTGCATCCATTGCTATGTTTGTTTTGTGATGTAATCTACTTAAATTGTATCTACTTCATTCATTAGTAGTAGATTTATTTCCCTGATGTACTCATTTCCCAATCTTTACTTGTATTATTTTATTTTTACTGGTAATAGAAAAGAATTTATCTAGTAATGGAGCTCTAAAGAACCTAGAGGATTGTTAATTTCTAACATAAGTAGTAGAGTTAGCAAGATGAGGCTGTATATGTATGTGTAAAACTCTTCCTTTTATATTTTATGTTTAGGTAATAAAATTAGACTATTGCAGATATTATGTAGGCAATTTCTGATCAGTACTTGGCCCAATTGGTATGTATTGTTTTTGGTTTTGGTCAGGTAATGCTGGCCTCATAAAATAAGTTGGGAAGTGTTCCCTTCTGTTTTCTGGAAGAGTTTGTTGTTTGTTTTGTTTTTATTAAGATGTTTGGTAGGATTCTCCAGTGAAGTCATCTGGGTCTGGAATTCTCTATGTTGGAGACTTTTCCTGCAATTTAATTTTTTTTAGATATGGGGCTGATCAGGTTATCTTTTGTTTTTTTGGTTATAAATTTATTTATTTATTTTTGGTTGCATTGGGTCTTCGTTGCTGCACGTAGCCTTTCTCTAGTTGTGGCGAGGGGGGCTGTGTGTGGGCTTCTCATTGCGGTGACTTTTCTTGTTGTGGGCTCTAGGTGCATGGGCTTCAGTACTTGCGGCACGTGGGCTCAGTACTTGTGGCTCACGGGCTCTAGGGCTCAGGTTCAGTAGTTGTGGCTCACGGGCTTAGTTGCTCCACAGCATGTGGGATCTTCCTGGACCAGGGATCGAACCCATGTCCCTTGCATTGGCATTCGGCCACCAGGTAAGTCCCTTTACAGGTTATTTTTGTTGGATGTAAAATCCTTGGTTTACATGTTCTTTTTTTTGGGGCGGGAGGTGGGGCTGCGTTTGGTCTTAGTTGCTGCATGTGGGCTTTCTGTAGTTGCAGCGAGTGGGGGCTACTTTTCGTTGTGATGTGTAGGCTTCTCACTGTGATGACTTCTCGTTGCGGAGCATGGGCTCTAGGCGCGTGGGCTCAGTAGTTGTGGCTTGCAGGCTCTAGAGCGCAGGCTCGGTAGTTGCGGCGCACAGGCTTAGTTGCTCTGCAGTATGTGGGATCTTCCTGGACCAGGGCTTGAACCCATGTCCCCTGCATTGGCAGGTGGATCCTTAACCACTGCGCCACCAGGGAAGGCCAGTTTACATGTTCTTTCCTTGATTATTTTATTTTAAATATTTTACTCCATTTTTTTCTGGCATAAAGCGTTGCTATTGAAAAATTTAGAATAGTCTCATATTCTGTCCATTATAAAGTCACTTAGTGTATGCCTAAATCAGGGGTCTGCAAACTACTGCCCATGGGCTGACTGCCTGTGCTTGTAAACACTTTTTTTGTACACAGCTATGTCTGTTCATTTACATATTGTCTTTGGCTGCTTATGCTATGCAATGCCATAGACAATTTGGAAACCAGTGAGCATGGCTGTGGACACTGGACATTGATATTTGAATTTCATATAACTTTCACCCTATGGTTTGTAAGCCTAAAATATTTACTCTCTGATTCTGTAAGAAAAAGTTTGCCTATGTCTATCTTGCCTATATGTCCAAAGAATTTTTCCCCCATTTCTTAAAATTCAGTAATTTAAAGTTCTAGTAGCTCATACTAGACTGTCTTGGTATTTGTCTTTCTGGGTTGCTATTCTCATGTCTGTGTCTTTCAATACATGGTTTCAGACTTCTGTTTCTGGAAAGTTTTCTTGTTGTACTTTTGAGTGTCTGATCTTTGACTCTCTTCAATATTTGATCAGTTTTTCTTGAATCTGCATTTTTTTAATGTTTAGAAATATGTCTTCTTTTTTCTATCTGTTGTGTTCATTTACTTCTTTGTTCTTTTTTCTTTAGTCTTCATTTATGAAATAATTTTTTTTTTTACTTTTTAATTTTTTTCTGACTTCTGTCACTTTATCCCCACCCCCCTGAATTCCAGTTAAATTTGTTCTTATATTAGTGGTTTTAACCTTTCCTTGGAAGTGGTTTATAGTTGCGATCTGTCTTTATGGGGTTACTTTTTGTAATTTTATTGTTTGTAGGAAATTAGGGATTTTATTCTGCTTCTCTTTTTTTTTTCTTCTTCTTATGATAACTATATGGGCTCTGGTCTGATTTCTGTTACTTTTTAATGTGAAATTTGTTTTCCTAAACTTTTAGAAGGAGCTTTGGTTAAAGATAGGTTTTGGCTTAAGTGGAACTTTCTGTTGTTTTCTTATAGTGTTTGAAAATATGGAGGACTGCTCTCTGAGATTGCTTAGTTTATGTTCCTCTTTCCGTCTTTTTCTAGTATTCTGTTTGCTTTTCTCATTTGATTCTGTCCTACTCTGTTTTGACTTTATTCGGCAGTTTCCTCGTATTGAACCCTGTCAGTAGCTCTCATAGTCAGGATTTTTGTTCTTATTTTTTAATGGAAAATATCAAACATATGCACAAAGTAAACAATGGTATCGTGAATCTCCATATAACCATCACTCGGTTTTAGTAGTTATTAACACTTTGTCTGTCTTCTTTGATCTATACCTCCACCCACTCCTACCTGGTTGGTTGTTATTCATAAGAACTTTTTATAGGTGTTTATTTAGGTAAATTTTATATACTTTGAAATACATAGATCTTAGCTGTAAGTTTTGACAAATCTACACCCGTATCACAATATAGGACATTTCCTTTCCTCAAGGCAACTTTTATTCTGATTTTTTTTCTCCTTAGATTATTTTTGCCTCTGCCTTTTTAATGCCATCACCAAATGCATACTCTTTTGTGTCTGCCATTGCTCAGTGTCTGTGAGATTCTTTCATGTTGTTGATGATATTAGTAATTGTTGCTTTCTGTTTCTGATTATTATTCCACTGTAAAAAACAAAGCAAAACCCACAATATTCATCTTTCTGTTGCTGAGCATTTTCGTTGTTCCCAGTTTGGGGCTATTGTAAATAAAGCTGCCAGGAACATTTTGGTAAAAGAACCTTGTGGACATGTTTATATTTCTCTTGTTTAAAAACTTAGAAATGAAATTATTGGATCAGAGGGCTATGTGTTGTTTATTAGAAAGTGCTCAACTTTTACCAAAATTACATTCCCATCAGCAAAATATGAGAGTCCTCATTGTTCTACATCCTTGCTACCATTTATTGTTGTCAGTCTTGTACAATACTTTTTACGATTCAAGTAGATGCGGATTAGTATGCTATTAATGTTTCTAACTTACACTTCTGATAATAAATAATATCGAGTATCATTTCATATGCTTGTGGCAAGTTATCTAGCTGTTATGAAATATCTTCTCAAATCTTTTGCTCATTTTTTTCTACTGGTTTGTCTTCGTTGTGTTTTAGGATTTCTTTGTATTCTGCATACAAGTGCTTTACAAGATACATGTTTTATGAATATTGCATCAGTTTGTTGCTTGCCTTTTGATTTTTTTTTACTGGTGTCTTTTGGTGAACAGAAAATTTTTAATGTTTATTAAGCCAAGTTTATTCAGTTTTTCCTTTTATGGTTATTGCTTTTATAGTTATTCTTTGTATAAGAGCATTTCATCTACAAGGAGATAGTTTTACTTTCCCTTTCTGACATAGGTTTCTTTTCTTTTCTTGCTTAATTGACTAGAACCTACAGTAAAATGTTGAATAGAAGTAGTGAGAGTAGACATCCTTGTCTTATTTTTGGTCGTAAGAGGAAAGGCATTTAGCTTTTCACTATGAAGTATGATGTTAGCTCTGGGGCTTTTGTAGATGTCTTTTATTGGGTAAGAATTCCCTTCTACTCCTGGTTTGTTGAGGTTTGTTTTTTTTTTTTTTTGCGGTACGCGGGTCTCTCACTGTTGTGGCCTCTCCCGCTGCGGAATACAGGCTGCAGACGCGCAGGCTCAGCGGCCATGGCTCATGGGCCCAGCCGCTCTGCAGCATGTGGGATCCTCCCGGACCGGGGCACGAACCCGTGTCCCCTGCATTGGCAGGCGGACTCTCAACCACTGCGCCACCAGGGAAGCCCCTTGTTGAGTATTTTTATTGGAAAAGGATGTTGGGTTTGGTCAGATACTTTTTCTGTATCAACTGAGATGATTGTGTGGAGTTTTTCCTTTATTCTTTTAATATGGTGTATTAGATTGATTAGTTTTCATATTAAACCACCCTTGTATTCCTGAGAGAAATACCACTTGGTCATGGTGTGTAATCCTTCTATTAAGCTGCTGGATTTGGTTTGCTAGTATTTCGTTGAGGATATTTCTGTCTATGTTCCTAAGGGATATTGATGTGTAGTTTTCTTGTAGTGTCTTTGTTTGACTTTGGTATCAGGGTAATGCGCCTCATAGATTGAGTTGGGAGGTGTTCCTCAATTTTTTGGAAGAATTTGAGAAAGATTGGTGTTACTTCTTTAAACATTATGTAAAATTTACCAGTGAAGCCACCTGGTCCTGGACTTTTCTTTGTGGCAAGTATTTTTTTATTATTAATTAAATCTCTTTACTTGTTATGAGTCTTTTTCTGTTTTTTCTTGAGTCATTTTAGTTGTGTCTTCTTAAAAATGTGTCCATTGAATCTAGGTTATCTAATTTGTTGCTGTACAGTTTTTCGTAGTATTTTCTCATAATCCATTTTATTTCTGTGAAGTTGGTATTAATGTCACTTCTTTCATTGATGATTTTAGTAGGTTGAGTTTTCTCTTTTCTTCTTGTCTAGTTCTAAAGATTTGTCAATTTTGTTGCTCTTTTCAAAGAACCAACTTTAGGCTTCATTGTTTTTAAAAAAATTATCTGTTTGATTTATTTTTGTTCTATTTCTTTATTATTTTCTTTCTTCTGCTTGCTTTACATTTAGTTTGCTTTTCTCTTTCTGGTTTTTTAAGCTAGAAGGCTTTTTTATTGATTTGAGGTCTTTTTAAAAATATTAGCCTTCACAGCTATAAGTTGTCCTCTGAGCACTGCTTTTAGGGGCATGCTATGAGTTTTGGTGTGCTGTGTTTTTGTTTTCATTCATTGTGAAGTATTTTCTAATTCCCCTTGTGATTTCTTCTTTGACACAGTGTTTATTTAGGACTTTGTTGTTTAATTTTTGCACATTTGTTAATTTCTCAACTTTCCTTCCTTGTGATTTCTAATTTAATTCCAGTGTGGTTGGAGATCATATACTTGCATGATTTCAGTTATTTTATTTATTTATTTTATTTATTTTATTTTTGATTGTGTTGGGTCTTCATTGCTGTGTGCAGGCGTTCTCTAGTTGCGACTGGGGGCTACTCTTCATTGTGGTGTGTAGGCTTCTCATCGTGGTGGCTTCTCTTGTTGCAGAGCACGGGCTCTAGGCGCGTGGTCTTCAGTAGTTGTAGCATGCAGGCTCTAGATTGCAGGCTCAGTAGTTGTGGCACATGGGCTTAGTTGCTCTGCACCGTGTGGGATCTTCCCAGACCAGGGCTGGAACCCATGTCCCCTGCATTGGCAGGTGGATTCTTAACCACTGTGCCACCAGGGAGACCCGATTTCAGTTCTTTTAAAGGTGAGACTTGTTTTGTGTCTTAACATGTAGTCTTTCATGGAGAATATTCCATTTGTAAGTTGAGAAGAATGTGTATTCTGTTGTTGGATGGCGTGTTCTATGTATATGACTCTTAGGTCTCAAGAATCGTTCAGGTCTTCTGTTTCCTTATTGATCTTTTGTCTAGTTATTCTATCCGTTTTTGAAAGTGGAGTATTAAAGACTCCAACTCTTGTTGAATTGCCTGTTTTTCACTTTGATTGACAATTTTAACTTTATATATTTGGGGACTCTGTTGTTAGGTACGTGTATGTTTATAATTTCCCTCTAAGTGCTGCTTATTACATCCCAGAAATTTTGATGTGCTCTCTTTTTGTTAATTTTCATTACAAAATATTTTGTATTTCCCTTGTGAATTCTTGTTTGACTCATGATTTATTTATAAATTTAAAAAATTTCAAGTATATGGTACTATTTAAGATTTCTTTTGTTTTTGATTTATAATTGTGGTCAAGGAACATACTTTGTAAGATTTTAGTCTTGATGGTCAGTTTCAAAAGTTCATGAGGGCTTGACTGCTCCAGCCCTTTTAGAACTATTAAGTATACCTTTTACAACTCATTATTGAAATGGACTAAAACCCTCTACATTTCAGCCTCCTTCTTTAAATGCTCTTGTCTTTCTTTCCAGTGACTGGTTATTTTTAAGTTCAGAGGACTTTTCTCCTAAGCTTTCCTAAAATCTTCACTCTCCATGAAGAGTGATCTAGCATTTTATATATACACTATGATGTGTATCTATCCTTAACCTGTTAAACTTTTTGATTCTCATGGGAAGAGGTATCATTTTTATCCTTTTATTACCATACTGGTAGCAGGTGACCAATATTTAAATTTTAATGAGCTGAACCCCTTGGACTGAACTAGCTATATGTGTTTAGTCTTTTAAGACCTACTTTATATGAAGATATTATTTCATAAAATTTTTAAATTTCCATTAAAGATTCTGGGTTTAAGATAGGTTCACCCATAGGTATTTTTGAAAATATTAAAAAAAAATTTTACAGATTTTTAAAGAAATTGAATACAAATAACTTTCTTTTTGAAAAATTACCCCATGCATTTGCTTTATGGGAATTTTCCTTTTTAAGGAGTGCTGTGCTGAAGAACAAAGGAATCAAGACAAATTTATACACTGTAAATAGAGTTATTTAAGTAAATAATACATACCTTGAGTAAATCCCTTTAGAAGTTAACATTGACTCTTTAGGAGAAAAGGCAGTATTTGTTTTATTTGGGGATGACAGCTTAAAACTGAACACTACTTGGTGATGAAAAACAAATGGTTGTTTGGAAAGATATTTTAGGACTCCTCTGGTGAAGCCTTTGAGGTTGGGACTTTTTTGTTGGAGTAGATTGTGTGTGTGTGTGTGTGTGTAGTTTCTATATGTTAAAAAAGGGAGGGGTCCTAACTTTTTTTCTGTGACTGTTGTGTTGCATTACTAAAGACACGACTTTTTGGTTGTTTGTTTTTGGCTCTGTTGGGTCTTCATTGCTGCACCGCGGGCTTTCTCTAGTTCCGATGAGCAGGTGCTACTCTTCGTTGAGGTGCGCAGGCTTCTTGTGGTGGCTTCTCTTGTTGCGGAGCATGGGCTCTAGGCGCACGGGCTCTAGAGCGCAGGCTCAGTAGTTGTGGTGCCGGGCTTAGTTGCTCCATGGCGTGTGAAATCTTCCCGGACCAGGGCTCGAACCCATGTCCCCTGCATTGGCAGGCAGATTCTTAACCACTGCGCCACCAGGGAAGCCCAAGACACGACTTCTTAAGCTTCCTAATTTGTCTGCGAAGACCCTACTCTTTGCCAAGAATTTCTTCACCTTTAGGAGTTTAGAGTGCTTAACTGGTTAGACTTTTTTGCTAATGCATTCACTGTTGTGAGTAGTTTTACTCTTCTCTGCACTTTATAGCTTTTCTAATTCCTTCTTCATTTTGAGCATCAAGATGGTAAGATGAATAATGTATTCATTATACAGGTGAAAAAATATTTAAGTGGCTTAGCTATGATTGAAGTAGGATTAGACCTAATTAATATCTCTCAATTATTAGTGTAGTAGTTTTTGTATTCTATTTCACAGATTATAATTCAGGGAATGTTCTCAACTACTTCTAAGTCTTGGGACAATTTTTGCCAGCCATTAATTTTCTCATCAGTGAAATGAGAGAGTTCAAATCGATGGCCTCATATTTTCTGTCTGATGTGAATTTGGTATTTAAAGGGTCATTACAAACAAATGGCCAACAGGCACAGGAAAAGATGCTCAACATCATTAGCCATTAGGAAATGCAAATCAAAGCCACAATGAGATACCACTTCACCCCCACTAAAATGGCTATAATAAAAAAATAAACAAGTAGCAAGTGTTGGTGAGGATACGGAAAAAGTGAAAACCTTGTACATTGCTGGTGGGAATATAAAATGGTGCCGCTGCTGTGGAAAACAGCAGTTCCTCAGTATGTTAAACATAAAATCACCACATGAACCAGCAATTCCACTCCTGGTTACATACCCAATAAAACTCAAAACAGGTGGTCAAAAAGAAACTTGTACATGAATGTTCACTCCAGCACTATTCACACTTAACCAAAAGGTAGAAACAACACAGATGTCCATCAGTAGATGAATGGATAAACAAAATGTAGTCTTACCCATTCAATGGAACATTACTCAGCCGTAAATGGGAATAATGTACTGATACATGCTACAACATGGATGAACCTTGAAAACATTATCCTAAGTGAAAGAAACAGTTATACAGGACCATATATTGTGTGATTCCACTTACATGAAGTGTCCAGAATTGGGAACTCCATAGAGACAGAAAAGAGATTAGTGGTTGCTTAGGGCTAAGGGCAGGGGGAAATGGGGATTGACTGCCAATAGGTATGGGGTCTCCTCTGGGGGTGATTGAAAATGTTCTGAAAATAGATAATGGTGATGGTTGGACAACACCGCAAATTAATAAATGTCACTGAATTGAACACTTAAAAAAAAAGATCATTACATATGGTAACATCAAATACCACAGAATGATCCAGTCATTCTTGTTATATTGATACTTGTATACTTGTTGGTATTTAGAATTGTGCTCATGGAATTAATTCATTCATTGACTAAGGGTTTTTTCCACTACATTGTAAGCTCCAGAGGGTAAAAACCTTCTCTATCTTGTTTTACTAGGCACTTACCTAGCCCAGTGCCTAGAATGTGGTAAGTGCCCAATAAATACTTGTTGAATGAATGAATGAGTGATTAAATGAATGATAAAGTCAGCATGGGTGGAGGCAGCATAGTGCTCTGGAAGGAACATGCACGCTCTATTAGATCATAGGATATAATATTTCAGAAGTTGTGGGAAGGTTATTTGGGAGAATGTAATAAAATTCAAAGCACTACACGTTTCAATTAAAAGGTTAGTTTCTTGGGAATTCCCTGGTGGCCCAATGGTTAGGACTCCGCACTCTCGCTGCTGAGGGCCTGGGTTCAACCCCTGGTTGGGGAACTAAGATCCCGCAAGTCATGTGTGGTATGGCCAAAATAAATAAATAAATAAAATGTCAGTTTTTTATTTCAATCCCTTATAGACCTGGACTTCTTTTTAATCAAGATATTTTTATTATATAAGCTGGGCACATATGGGTATGCTAGGTTTAATTTTAATAACCTGTATTATTTTTCTCTTATAGTTTTACATGTGGCACCCATAAAAGATGAGGCTGAGAACACGGAAAGCTTCTCAGCAATCAAATCAAATCCAAACACAACGCACTGCCAGAGCAAAGAGGAAATATTCAGAGGTTGATGATAGCCTGCCTTCAGGAGGAGAAAAACCACCGAAGAATGAAACTGGCTTGTTGTCTTCAATTAAAAAATTCATTAAAGGAAGCACACCCAAAGTAATGGTTTTACCTTTTAATTATATCATTAAAAATGAAGTTTAGGTTGTTTTCTTTAAGCATGTAAAGATGAGAAATCTAATATTGCTAGAGCCCTATTTAAGGGAATGTGTCTACATTTTGGTGTTAAGAGTATTGACATGTAAAATATTTAATGGTCGGTCAAGAAAACATTATTTATTCTACTTAACTGATCCACTTAGCCTTCTGTTTTCTCAACTTAGAATTATGGGAAGTAAAATAAATTTTTTCTTATTTACTTGAATTATTTCTTTTACTTCCATTTTTTTTCATTTCAAAGATAAGTTAAAGTTTCTTGTTAATACATTGTCTAATTAGGGAGATGATTTATCTATCTGAATTCTAACATTTGTACAATGAAAATGTATTATTCATTGATGAGAAAACAAAAGTTATTAAAGAAAGAATGGGGAATTCCCTGGCGGTCCAGTGATTAGGACTTGGCACTTTCACTGCCATGGGCCCAGGTTCAATCCCTGGTCGGGGTACTAAGATCCCGCAAGCCATGTGGCACAGCCAAAAAAAAAGAAAGAAAGAAAGAATGGACACTGCCCAGGAGTCATATGCTCTAGATTCATACTTCATACTCTGGACCAACTTAAATGATCTGAGGAAAGGCATTTGCCCCTCTTAGCCTCAGGAAGACAGTAAAATGGGACTAATACTAACTGCTTTGTCTGCCTCAGAGTTGTTTTCAGATTGGATGGCAAACAGGTGGAAAAGCATTTTGAGAAATTTTAATGCATTAATGATAATGTTATTATCATTCATTGTATGTAGATTTTGTTATCACTGTTGCCTACTCATGTTCTTTCTTGGGATTATTATATATATGATAAATTTCTTATTATAATATAAGTTTGTCACTTTGATAAGTAGAAAAATAAATCAATGTGACGGTTTATTCATAGTGATAGATTTTTGTCATCATAGAACTAAAAAAGCCTAGTTATTGTGAACCATTGGCCAAGATTTAGAAGTATTCTGTGTTAGAATTTTCTTTTTCGTTTTGGTGGTTTTATTTTGTTTTTCTAATAATATAAGTAAAATTTCTTTTGTTAATTTTAAATGTAATTTTTAAGTTTCTTTGAGTTAATTTACATGAGCCTAGAAGTATTCTAGTATTATTGTATAACAATGATAAAATTCCTTCCAGAAACATGAATTCCTGAATCTTTAAATTCCGTATGGGTTATCATTAGCCTCTGTTGATGAGAACATCACTGTATGTCAGTTCATTCTCTGAACACTTCTAAATGTTGTAAAGTTCTTCCTTATCTTGAAGAAAATATACCTACCCTTTACTTCTTTTTTTTTTTTCTGGTATGCGGGCCTCTCACCGCTGTGGCCTCTCCCGTTGCCGAGCACAGGCTCCGGACGCGCAGGCTCAGCGGCCATGGCTCACAGGCCCAGCCGCTCCGCGGCACGTGGGATCTTCCCGGACCGGGGCATGAACCCGTGTCCCCTGCATCGGCAGGTGGACTCTCAACCACTGCGCCACCAGGGAAGCCCATACCCTTTACTTTTTCATAGGTTCTTTTTCTTCATGTGCAAGTACAAACCCTCAGTCACTGTCCTGGCTAAATATTTCTAGTTTTCATTATATGACATATATGATATAGATCACCACCTTGGTCACCCTTTTCTGTTGTTCATGAAAGGTAACAACCAGAAGCGAACATTGGTTTTTCCTATGTCTTTTGACTTCTGTTCATATTTATTTCCGTTGATTTGGACATACTTCTACTAATGTGGCATTATATTATATTATATCATATATCATGTCATGCTTTCTTTTTTCTCCTTTAGTAGTTTTAGATCTTCTTTGTTGGTCAGCAAATTTTTGCCCATGTCAATTAAAACACTCAGGGTTTTTCTATAGTAATTGTTGTCAATTATTTAACAATATGCACTACTGCCTTTCCAATAAGTGACAATGCTGGGATTTAACCCAGGTACAATTTGACTCTGATATCTGTGCTCTTTTTCCTATACCATTCTGTCTCAAAGCAGCTAGATAATATCTTTATAGCATCACCTGTCTTGTGTAAGGATTGAAAACTTTCTTGATGAAAGTAAATAAGAATTGAGTCTTTCTATGCTGCTGATTTTGTCATTTATTTATATTCTATCATCAGCTCAAAGCTTGAGGCTTATTCTTCTTCTAGGAAATTTTTTTTTCCCTAGTACTTTTTGCATGTATCATCATCCTCTGTCTTCAGTCTTTCTGAGTGGATGATAGACTGCTTCTCTTATTTCTACAAGTGTCCTTTTAAAATCCAAGTTAGCTAGATAACTCCCTATGCAGCCACTGGTTTCTTTGGTACCTTTCCTTTCTCTTCTTTTGGACTTTTAAAGTTATGTGGTTAGAATTGAACTTTATAGACAAGTCTTCTTGCTTTCTCTTTGAGTTGTCTTTCTTCTAAGGTGTCTGACATTGCTCTCATGCCTGTCTTATGAGTCTGGCTTTTTGAAACTTGGTCTCTGCATATGGGCCAACTCTTTTGCTCTTCTTTACTGTATGATTTCCAGTTTGAATGGCTGCTGGTATTCTTGCCAGTTTACTCTCACTGACCTATTTTTATTTTCCTTATAAGTTTTAATCTGTATTCTAGTCCTAACTTGGCATAAATTAGCCATGAGAGTATTTAGATAATTTAAACATATGTTGTTCATCTAAGAGGTGTGTATTAGTTTACTAGGGTACGTAATAGTCTGCCATAACAAAATATCACAGATTGGGTAGCTTAAACAACAGAAATTTATTTTCTCACAGTTCTGGCAGTTTGAAATCTAAGATGAGGTGTTGCCAGGTTGGTTTTTTCTGAGGCTTCGCTCCTTGACTTCAGATGGTCACCTTCTTGCCGTGGCGTCATATGGTTGCCACTTGGTGTATGTGTTGTCTGTTTTGTAATCTCTTCTTGTAAGGGCACTAGTCATATTTGGATTAGGGCCCATCCTAATGATCCCACTTTAATTACTTCTTTAAAGGCCCTGTCTCCAAGTATGACTACATTTTCAGGCTTTTGGGGTTAGAGCTCCAACATAGGAATTTAGGGGACACAACTCAGACTGTAATAGAATGAATGAAATCTCTCATGTCTTTCAGATCTAGATTTTATGATTCAAGGATCTACCACTTCTCTCATTTCAGAATTATGTAATTGTCAGTAAGAGTACTCAGGAAGTGTTCATACTCAGTCTTTCTGCTTTTAGCATGATGAGATTCCTAATATATATTTGAAGTGAAAGAAGACCTCACAACTAAAATGTATTTGCTTTGTACCAGTGATCTCTCTATTCCTTTCTAAATAGGTGGTTTCTAGAGTTTTCCCATAACAAAATGGTCTTTTTCTCTGTTACCTAAATACTGTTACACTGTCATAGTTAGGAGTCATCAGTTTCCTGTTACATAAATCAGTGTTTTTAGATCTTTTAACTATGATCCACAGAAAGAAATAACATCTTCTATACTACATTCATACATATGAAACAAAACTCACCCTTAACATACTTAATGTGTTCTGATTTTTCTTTTCTATGCTGTTGTTTCTCATTCTCCTTTTAAAGGTGATTTTCATGTTTTAAGTTGATTTTATGATCCACTGATGGGTTGTGCTCCTTAGTGTGAAAAACATGATTAGATGAAAACTTTGTTCTCTTTAACCTTTGTATTACTAAGCTTCATAGTTATATTTGGGAATTTTCTTCCTTCCAGAGTTAAATCTCATTTGTTTGTGTAAAAGAACGTCTTTCTAGATGAGTTCTTTAACAACTAGATTAATTTACCGTTTATTTTTATTTTTAATTAACTTATTTATTTTTGGCCACATTGGGTCTTTGTTGCTGCACAAGGACTTTCTCTAGTTGCAGCGAGCAGAGGCTACTCTTCATTGTGGTGCGTGGGCTTCTCATTGTGGTGGCTTCTCTTGTTGCAGAGCACGGGCTCTAGGTGTGTGGGCTTCAGTGGTTGTGGCTCGTGGGCTCTAGAGCACAGGCTTAGTAGTTGTGGAGCACGGGCCTAGCTGCTCTGCTGCATGTGGGACACTCCCAGACCAGGGCTCGAACCTGTGTCTCCTGCATTGGCAGGTGGATTCCCAACCACTGCACCACCAGGGAAGTCCCCTTGCATGTAAATTTTAGAATTAGCTTGTCTGTTTCTCCAGAAAAGCCTACTAGAATTATAATAGAGATTGTATCACATGTAGATCATTTAGTGAGACTGGACATCTTAACAATATTGAGTCTGCCACTTCATGATCGTGATATATCTCTATGTTAATATAGGTGTTCTTAATTTTTTCCTGCTAATATCAAGGTCTTACACACCTTTCATTAGTTTTATTCTTAGACATTTGATGTTTTACAATGCTGTTTTAAATGATGTAATACATTAAAGTTTTTACTTTCTGTTTGTTGCTAATATATATAAATATAATTTATTTTTCTATATTAACCAGGTACTATGTGAAATTGCTAGATTCACTTAATCATTCTATTCTTTAAGATTTCATAGTGTTTTATACATACATAATCATATACCAGATAACCATAATTTTCTTGTTCTTTTCTGATTTTTAGGCCTTTTATTTCTTTTTCTTCATTTATTGCATTGGTTAGGACCTCTAGTACATTGTTTAGTAGAAGTGGTGAGAGCAAACACTTGTTACTGATCTTAGGGGAAGAGAGTTTGTTTACATTAGGTATGATGTTAGCTAAATGTTTTCCGTAGTTATCTTTTATCAGTTTGAGGAAGTTCCCTTCTGTTCCTAGTTTGCTATAAGATTTTATTATGTTGTTGAGTTTTATCAAAGACTTTTCTGTATCTATTGAGATATTCTTCAGATTTTCCTCTTTTAATGTGGAGTAGAACATAAATTTTTTTGAATGGAAAACCAAACTTGTATGGCTGGATTTGATTTGCTGCTGGGTTTGTTTTTAAGGATTTTTACATCTGTGTTCATGAGGGTTTTGGTCTGTAGTTTTGATTTGTAATGCTTTAAGATTTTGGGATCAGGATTATTCTGGTATCATAAAACAAGTCAAGAACTGTTCCTCTGCTGCTTTTTTTTTTCTAAAAGAACTTGTGTTGACTAAGTATTATCTCATCCTTAAATTATGAGTAGAATGCACTGATGAATTCTGGAGAGGGATTTCTGGAATGTGACTGGGATTTCTTTATGGAATAGCTTTTATTATAAATTTGATTTCTTTAATATATATGGGGTTGTTTAGCTTTTCTATTTCTTCTTCAGTTTTGGTCATGTGTTTTCCAAGGAATTTGTCTGTTCATCAAAGTTGTCAAATTTTTAGGTGTAAAGTCTTTGCAGTATTTCTGCATTAACCTAATAATGTCTGCAGGATCTGTAATGATATGTTCCTCTTTTCACTCCTGATGTGAATAATTTATGATTTATCTTTGTTTTGATCCGTTTTGCTCCTAGAGCTTTATCAGTTTCATTACTTTTTCAAAGAACCAACATCTGTCTTTGTTCATTTTCTCTTTTCTTTCCAGTGTCTGTTTAATTGATTTCTACTTTTTATTTTTACTATTTTCTACTTTATCTGATTTACTTCTACTTTTCTAACTCATAGAAGTGGGAGCTTAGAATAGGAATTAGTAAACTTCTCCTGTGAATATTTCAGATAAGTGATACTTGAGGCTTTGCAGACTATATTGTCTGTAATTGCAGTTACTACACAACTCTTCCATTGTAGACAATACATAAATGAATGAGCATGACTTTGTATACTGATATTTGATTTTCGTCATAATTTTCGTGAGTCATAAAATATTATCGTTCTTTTCTTTCCCCCCCCAACCATTTAAAAATATAAGAACTACTCTTGGTTTGCTGGCCATACAAAAACAATGTGCTGGACTTGGCGTTTGGACTGTAGCTTGCCAGCCCCTTGCTTAGGTCATTAATACTACACCTTAATTTTTTTCTAAGTCAAGTATTTAAAGCTATGATTTTCAAAGTACTGCTTTCCTGCACATTCTGATTTTATATCTGTGTGTGTGGGGGTGTGTGTGTGTGTGTGTGTGTATTTTTGGGGGGGGGCCGTGTCATGCGGTGCATCTTAGTTCCCCGAACAGGGTTCAAACCCGAGCACCCTGCATTGGGAACACGGAATCCTAACCACTGGACCGCCAGGGAAGTCCTCTGACTATATTTTTGTTACCTTATTTGTGATTTATTCTTTGACCCATAGATTATGTAGAAATGTGTTATTTAATTTCCAGATCAGATATTTGGGCATTTCTTAGATATCTTCTAATTGTTTATTTCTAATCTAATATTATTGTTATCCAAGAATATACTCTGTATGATTTCATTTCTTTGGTGTCTTGATATTTTGTAGCATATAGACTATTTTGGTGAATGTCTTATGTATTTGAAAAAATATGCATATTCTGGAATTGGTTAGTGCAGTTCTATAAATATCAGGTCAAGTTAGTTGATAATACTCCAGTTTTCTGTGTCTTATTTTAAATCTCCAACTCTTAATTGTGAATTTGTCTACCTTGTCTTTCAGTTCTGTCAGTTTTGCTACATGTGTTTCAAAGCTCTGTTAGGTGCATACACATTTATGATTGTTGGTTGTAAATTGTTCTTGTTACCACTGTGAAATGTCCCTCATTATCTCTAGTAATATTATTTGCCTTGAGGTTTTACTTGGCCTAATATTAATAAAGCCCTACAGTTTTCTTGCTTACCATTTGCATGATACACCTTTTTCCACCGTGTATTTATATTTAAATTGGCATGGTTAGTCTGTTTACATTTAATGTAGTTATTAATATGGTTGAGTTTAAAGTCTCCCATCTTGTTATTTATTCTGTGTTTATCCCATTTGTTATTTGTTACTCTGTTCTTATCCTGCCTTCTTTTTGATGAACTAGTTATCTTTTAGAATTCCACTTTTTCTCCTATGTTGACTTTTTAAAAATTAACTTTATGGGGTATAATGAAACACAATAAGACACACTGATTTAAAGTATATGTTTTCATGAATTTTAACAGAATTGTACACCCATGACCAAAAAGTACCCTTGGAGTTTTTGCAGTCTCACAGCATCACCCTAAACACCATTGATTTGCTTTCTATCATTATAGATTGTATAAATCTTTTCTAGAGTGACCTATGAATATAACATGTCTTGCTTCCTTCACTCAACATAAAGTTTTTGGATTCATCTATGTTACTGCATGTATCCGTAATTTATCCCCTCCCTCTCCTGTACTCCAAGTAGTATTCTGTTGTATGAGTATACCACATGTCATAATTTGTTATCCACTTGGATTATTTCTGGTTTTTGGCTATCATGAATGAAGTTGCTATGACTATTTCGGTCTTGAATCCATGTGTGGGCATATATTTAGGTTAAACGTGGGTAAATAACTAAGATTGGCATCGCTGGATTATATGATATATGTGTGTTTTTTTATGGTAGCTTTATTGAGATACAATTCACATACCATAAAACTCACCCATTTAAGGTATAAATTCAGTTGCTTTTAGTATATGCACAAAGTTACGCAGACATTACCACAGTCAATTTTAGACCACTTTTATCATTCCCCAAAGAAACTCTGGACCCTTTGACTCTCACTTGTCAGCTCCACCTTCCAGCTTAAATTTTTTTCTCATTTGTTGGGGGTGACTTTTAAAATCTTCTCTTGTGATTTCATTAGTAGTGCCTCTTGAGCAAGTGGTTCTTAAACCTTTTGAACTTCGGGTCCTTAACCTTCTTATAAATGATTAGAAACCCTAAAGAACATTTGTTTATGTGGGTTATATCTGTCAATATATCTCATTAGATATTAAAACTGAGGAATTTTGAAAATATCAAAATTATAATTCTAAACCCTACATGTTGATACAAATAATATTTTAACTATTTTCTAAAGACAAAAAGGAAATTAGTGGGAAACATGACATTACAGTTTTATAAAGCTCTTTAATCGAAGCTTCATAGAAGGTAGTTTGTTGTCATTGAAGCATATAAAGAAAATTATACATGTATTTAGAAAAGGGAAGAGTATTTTAATATTCTTTGTAGATAATTGCAGATATTATACCAAAACTTGACAAATTGTGTAGTATCTTAAGTTCTTGTTCCAAGATTGAATTTGAGAGCACTACAATGATCTTTTCATTGGTCTGTCTTGCGCTTGGAATGAATCTTTTATCTATATATGATTTTGTAACATCATGCACTGATTATTTGGAAAATATTGGTTCCCTGAATTATGTAGATCTTCCACATATGTGTCCACATTGACATAGTTCATTATTTAATACTTAAAAATCACATTTCTGAACAACCCCACTGATCTCAACAGAACAATCTTTAAGTATTGGGAAGCTGTCAGTCTCATGGTGCTTTGTCCAAGTTTTCAAACATCTCAGTTTTTGCTTGAATGCTCAAATTTTATTGTTGGCAGCAAGAAGTATCGGTTTTTCTTGAAGTGACAGGCTTGCTTTGTTCACTTTTCAGAAAATAATCTACTTCAAGTAAAGATAGTTTTCTATCAGAAAAAGTGGTCTAATTCAGCTTACAATTCAGTCACACAAATGCTTTTTCTCAAGACAGTTGTGGAAACACAGTTTGCAGCAGAAACGCTTTGTGTGTACTTCCCATCTTGTCATACAGAATTGAACACATATTTAAGGGTTGAGATTTAATTAATTTTACAGCTTCATCATGGACCTTCCTAAGTAGAGCTGGCTTTTTTCCCCCCATGCGGGTGCATGGCAGTGAAAAATAACTATTGGGTGTCAGTGCCTTGATTTGTGCTAAGGTGGCAGTAGTTATAAACCATTTTTTTTGCACAGTCATTGCAAATTTTGGCACAAGTTATTCTAGGATAAATTGAGATGTAAAAAAATAATTTACCACTTGTGTTTGTTATCATGCATTCACAGTAAAGACAATTTTTGATGATTAGTTGATACTAGTATCAGACAAGTACAGTCAAAACAGAAAGTCCAACCACATTAGTAAGGCTAAAGTACAATTCAACACACCAGATTTTAACTCATTTTCTGTATTTACAGTTAAGTGTTTAATTCAGTGATTTACTTTATCATGAGAAAGTGGAAGTGCCTGTTTCTTTTATTGACCTTTTTTTTTTTAAACATACACTCATCTGGAAGGTAAGACCTTCCAGATTCATAATTTATATATTTATTTATTTATGGCTGTGTTGGGTCTTTGTTGCTGCACGCGTGTTCTCTCTAGTTGTGGTGAGTGGGGACTACTCTTTGTTGCAGCACGGGGGCTTCTCATTGTGGTGGCTTCTCTTGTTATGGAGCACGGGCTCTACGCACGTGGGCTTCAGTAGTTGTGGCACGTGAGCTCAGTTGTGGCTTGCGGGCTCAGTAGTTGTGGCTTGTGGGCTCTAGAGCACAGGCTCAGTAGTTATGGCGCACAGGCTTAGTTGTTCCACAGCATGTGGGATCTTCCCGGACCAGGTCTTGAACGTGTGTCCCCTGCATTGGCAGGTGGATTCTTATTCACTGCACCACCAGGGAAGTCCCTCTTTTATCGACTTTTATTGAGCAGGCTTCAGCACAAACTACTGTGCAAGAGTTTATAAGTCTCTCATAAGTTATGTACACTTCTTCGAACAATGCAATATGATAACTTTTTTAAGATATCTCATTGGGTTTTGTAATTTAAGTTTGAAAAACTATAACTTTTTGGCTTTTAAAGATCTCATCATGTGTACATTTAAAATATTGAGTTTCTGTTTTTAAAACGGAATGATTGTTCTCAAATGCAACTGAATCGGCACCATAATTCTATTTGAATATGTTCTATTGCATAAGACAACTTAATTTTACAGCCAAAGGGACATTAGTTTTATCATATTTTCATTTGTGATTTACAGTTTCGTTCAGTTATTTCTTAGAGTATATTCCCCCCTTTCATGAGTTAGAGAATTCTATGTCGGTTTCTTTTTATCACTTGCAGTAATGGATTGAATTTACAAGTCGCCCAGCTCCAGTTTTCAATCCAACAATCCATTCTTAGTTATAAATTATAAATTTTCTTTTATTTAAAAAGAGTTACTAAATTCTAAAATAACTGTTTTAGGTGAAATTTTAAAAACCAAATTTAATAATATTGCAAAGCAAAACAAGAGTACTCTTACTATGTTTCCGTATATACATAGAGAAAAAAAAATAAAACTTTGAGACTTCAGAATAATTTATTGGATCATAATGAGACTACAGAGATTATAGCAGGTATTAGTGTTGAAGACAGTAAAGGCACAGTAGAAATATTGAACACAAAGATCTTTTGTATTTACTCATAGATTTGCCTTAGTGGTATTCATTCCTTATTGCAAATTTAGGATCCCATCTGGTATTATTTATTTTATGCCTAAAGAACTTCATTTGTTATTTCTTGTGAAGATCAGCTGGAAATGAATTGTTAGCTTTTCTGTCTCAGAATGTTTTTAAAGTGAACAATTTAAAAAATTTATATATTTACTATCTCTTGCCAATTTTTCTTAACAGTTTATATATTCTGAGCCTGTAGCCATTACATACTATCTTTTTTTTTTAATTACAACATGTGGTCTGATAAAGTATGTATGTATGTATGTATGTATTGATTTATTTTTGCTGTGTTGGGTATTCGTTTCTGTGCGAGGGCTTTCTCCAGTTGTGGTGAGCGGGGACCACTCTTCATCGCGGTGCGCGGGCCTCTTACTGTCGCGGCCTCTCCCGTTCCGGAGCACAGGCTCCAGACGCGCAGGCTCGGTAGTTGTGGCTCACAGGCTTAGTTGCTCCGCGGCACGTGGGATCCTCCCAGACCAGGGCTCGAACCCGTGTTCCCTGCATTGGCAGGCAGATTCCTAACCACTGCGCCACCAGGGAAGTCCTACATACTATCTTTTAATCTTCATTTATCTTACACAGGTTCTACATGTGTTCTGTATGTTTAATGCTTATCCTCAGTCCTCTAGTTATGATCTGTAGTCATTTTTGTTGTTGAAAGCTCAATTTCTGGTAGATGCCACACAAAGCACTCATGGGCACTATTATCTGAGTTCTGTGCTTAAAAATCAGTTTTACTGAATATGAAATCCTTGTCTCACAGTTTCTCTTCTTGATTTTTTAAAATATTATTCCATTTTCTTCCAGCATAAAAAGCATTGCTTTCACAGTTTGATGGTACTCTAATTTTCCCTATGTAGATAAATGGATTTTGCCTTGTTCTCCAAAGGATTTGTTTCCTTTAAATTCTGTTAAGTTTAGGATCTTGGTAGTTGTTTTTTGGGGTTGATAGTTTTAGTTAAACAGTATAGTCTGGGAATTTCCTGGTGGTCCAGTGGTTAGGACTCCAGACTCACTGCCGAGGGCCCAGGTTCAGTTTCTTGTTGGGGAACTAAGATTGCACAAGCTGCGCAGTGGTTGCAGCCAAAAATAAATAAATAAATAAACTAGTGTACTCTTTCAGTATGTAATTTCAGATATTTTATTTGAGGAAAACTTTCTGATATGCTCTTGTTTTGGCTTCCGTCTCGGCCTACTGTTTTCTGTCTGTTGGATCTTCTTTGTCCATATTCAGTGCTTGACACATTTTGGTGTCTTAAAATCCAGCCCCCCTCCCCCATTTTACCTTCTCTTTCTCTTAAAGGCATAATCTATTCTATTTACTCACTTCTATGTCTGTTCTAGTTTAGTCTTTATTTCCAAAATTTTTTTTTTCATTTCTAATTATTTTGTTCTGTTACTGAGTTTTTTCTAACTCTGATGTATATGTCATATCACTTTCTTAACTTTTTTTGTCTTTTTTGAAATAAAGGTATAATTTTTGTCTGTTCTCGTGTGCATTTTTTTTTCTTTTTTTTTTTTTTGGCCACGCTGCGCGGCACGTGGGATCTTAGTTCCCCAATCGAATCCACACCCTCTGCAGTGGAAGCGCAGAGTCTTAACCACTGGACCACCAGGAAAGTCCCTCTTATTTCATCTGCTGTCATTAAATTGGCCTGCCATGCTTTCAATTGAATATCTGCCTGTTAGCTATTTGGGGCTTCTCCTGTTCTCAGATGTGTCACATGCCATGTTGCATTCCTTTGCTTTCTTCTGCACTGGTACAGATGGTTACTCCAGTGTTATGACTGTTGGTTTGTTCTCATCTGCTTGGAGTTTGGGGGAGAAACCTTGTTTCCTGCTTTTGTTGTAAATTGGCTTTTGGGGTTTTGTTGCCTCTTTAGTTCTCTGTATTTTTCCTTTGAGATTCAGAGATTTAAGAATACGACCTTCCCAAGATTTTCCCTTTAAAAGCCTATCTTAAGAGGCAACTTTGAAAAATACAAATTCCAGACAAGACATTGTAGGGTTATTAAATTTTAAAAATGTACAGTAATGTAGAAATCTTGTTTTTCCTAGTTCCTCTTCTAAAAATCATACTATATCCAAAAATGTCCCCAAATTATATACTTGAATGTTTAAGGAAGAGTAGGATTTGGTGACACATTTCAGAATTGGAGCATCATCAGACATTTGAATGCATTATTCTGAAGGGTGGAATTTTATTGTCAATGACTGCAGACCTTGAATCCTGATCTTAACAGCTTCCTCTTTCTCTTTAGAGATATAAGCTCAAGTATTTGAATATATTCTCAATTGACCACAGTATAACCTTTTCTGTTATATGGGGCACCTGCATATTATCAGTTAGCTTATATACTATTGGTAAATAGGGAAGTAGTTTCAGTATAACATGGGTGGGTTTTGGTTTATACGTGATTTTTTTCTAAACTGGACAGGGGGATCCTGAATAATGGGGGTAGAATTTTATACTGCACAGAGTTTTTAATTAAAAGTGGTAAGCTGTGTATGGGGTTCCCTTTCAGAGAGGTACACCCTGGTCTAGCAGGGACTCTTGTTTTCATATGGCAGTTTGCATTTCCTTTTTTGTCCATTTTAGCAGTCTTCCTGGCTTAAAGCTCCACTTCTCAGCTCCCATAAACCCTCGTTTCTACTTCTTTTTTTTTTTTTTTCGGTACGCAGGCCTTCCAACGCTGCGGCCTCTCCCGCTGCGGAGCACAGGCCCCGGACGCACAGGCCCAGTGGCCATGGCTCACGGGCCCAGCCGCTCCACGGCATATGGGATCCTCCCAGACCGGGGCATGAACCCGTGTCCCCTGCATCGGCAGGTGGACTCCCAACCACTGCGCCGCCAGGGAAGCCCCTCTACTTCTTTGCTTCTAATACCTTTATATTAAGCTCTGAGGAAGCATTTCAGCTGCTCTTAGCTGCTTAACTGAGGTGTGCAAGTTCTCTCTGGAGGTTCCAATCATTGGTTTTCTTAGTGCTGTGGTTACAGAGTTACAGGGGCATTGGCTGATCTGCCCCAATGTACCTCTCTCTACCCTTCTGGACCCATTTTTTTCCCCATAAGCCTTGTTATTTTTAGGGTTGCAGAGTGCAAAGTTTCCAGGAATGTATGTATGTATTTACATTATACCAGATGTACTAAGAAACTTCAAGAAAATGTTGGAGCTTAGTGTAGTGAGGCTTTACAGCATTGTTTCTGTTCTTGAAGGACTTTATAAAAAGAGCCCCTATAATTCTCCTGTAATAAAGATCCAGTGTTTGGGATTTGAGGCTTCCTATTCATCATTTTTAAATGCAGGGGAATAATAAACAGTAAAAATTTGAGGAATTATGTTGTGGATCACTGAGGCTTTATTTTGTGCTAATGAGATTGTTTTGATGAACCTACCTAAAATTAGAGAAACTGGTGAGTAAATGTAAAATTCTGTATTGGATGATACAGTATTATCTTTTTTCTATTTTGATCCTGGTAGGGAATTGTAATTTGGACCATTTACAATATCAAGGTTTGTTTCAGAAATAATAATATTCAACTTACAGAAAATGCATAGTAGTATACTGTATTATTATTTGTTGTGGAAAAATCTAATCCTTATCAAAAGATTTTGGGTACTTTCCTTAGAACAGCAAGGAATTATAGGCCAGTATTACAGTAATGGAAGAAGATTGCTCATGTGATGGATGACTCTAGAAAAATTGTACAGATGAGGAAGATGGATGTATAAATGGAGAAAAATCAGGTTATTGCATGGAGTATAATATTTTAGTTAAGTCCTGATAAACCCATTGTAAGTTGAAAATGTTGTAAGCTGAAAATGCACTTAAGACACTTAACCTACTGGATGGACATCATAGCTTAGCCCAGCCTACCTTAAACATGCTCAGAACACTTACATTAGCTTACAGTTGGGCAAAATCACAAGTGTTGAATGTCTTATGTAATTGATTGAATACTGAAAGCGAAAAACAATAGTTGCATGGATACAGAATGGTTATAAGTGTGTCAGTTATTTACCCTCATGATCAAGTGGCTGACTTTGAGCTGTGGCTCACTGTGGCTCACTGCTGCCGCTGCCCAGCATCACAAGAGTATATAGTACCTGCAAATGGCTAGCCCGAGAAAAGACCAAAATTAAAAATTCTAAGTACAGTTTCTACTGAATACGTATTGCTTTCACATCACTGTAAAGTCAAAAAATCTTTAAGTCAAACTATGATAAGTCTATATTGCAAAAATAGTGTAAACTGGTCATGTGGATTTGCCCCATATAAGGAAATGAATAGAGAGCTTTGTTAAGGAGTAGACTCCTTAGTGTTAATTTGGACATTTTGAGAATTGACATTAGGTGTGTGGCAGTGGCAGGCCCTATTAATTTTGTGTCATTTTTGGGACTATGTGATAATGCCAGCAAATTCCAGTGGGGTTCGCTCAAGGAAATGACCCCTGTTCTTTTGAGTAATTCTAAAAGTAAGGAAAATTGCTGGAAACTTAGACCACATTGTGAGATTCAGTATTTCAGTAGCATGAAAATTTAATGGACCCTGGGGAAAGAATCTGAATTGTGAGGATGCTGTAATTATATTTGTGTATTGTAATAACGTTAATAAATACTCTTATGACTGTCAGATTTTTTCTGTGTTTTCTTCTACTGTTAGGTATTAATTCTGTTTGTTTCTCCTGGAAATGAAAAAAGAGGAGAAAGCATATTACAACATATTTTATCTTTTTAAAAATCTGGGCTTCCCTGGTGGCGCAGTGGTTGAGAGTCCGCCTGCTGATGCAGGGGACACCGGTCCGGGAGGAACCCACGTGCCGCGGAGCGGCTGCGCCCGTGGGCCATGGCCGTTGGGCCTGCGCGTCCGGAGCCTGTGCTCCGCAGTGGGAGAGGCCACAGCAGTGAGATGCCCGCGTACCGCAAAAAAGAAAAAAAAAATCTGAGCATAGTTGACATACAACATTATATTAGTTTCAGATATATAGCATGATTCAATTTGTTTTTTGGTTGCGCCACACGGTATGTGGAATCTTAGCTCTCCAACCGGGGATTGAACCTGTGCCCCTGCAGTGGAAACGTGGAATCTTAACCACTGGACCACCGGGGAAGTCTGATTCAGTATTTTTATATATTGCAAAATGATTACCACAATAAGTCTAGTTAAAATCTGTCAGCATACGTAGTTACAGAATTCTTTTCTCTGATAACTTTTAAGGTTTACTCTCACAGCAATTTTCATATATGCAATACAGTATTATTAACTGTAGTCACCGTGCTGTACGTTATATCACTGCAACTTATTTATTTTATAACCTTTTGTACCTTTTGACGCCTATTACCCATTTCACTCATCCCCACCTCCCTGCCTCTGGCAACCACCAGTCTGTTCTCTGTATCTGTGAACTTGCTGTTTTTGTTTTTTGTTTGTTTTTGTTTTTTAATTCCACATGTAAGTGAGATCGTATGGTATTTGTCTTTCTCTGTCTGACTTTTTTCACTTAGTGTAATGCCCTTTAGGTTCATCCATGTTGTTGCAAGTGGCAAGAGTTGATTCTTTTTTATGGCTGAATAATATTCCATTGTTTATGTATGTATGTATACGTGTGTGTCTGTGTGTGTTATATGCATACATATATATATATTCACTGCATTATTTACAGTAGCCAAGATATGGAAACAACCATATCTAAGTGTCCATCAATTGATAATGGATAAAATTGGCTATTGTAAATAATGCAGTGAACATGGGGGTACGTGTCATATTTTATCATTTTAAAAGTGTAACCTGTAGGGAATTCCCTGGCGGTTCAGTGGTTAAGACTCGGTGCTTTCACTGCCATGGGTCCAGGTTCAGTCCCTGGTCAGGGAACTAAGATCTCACAAGCTGCGTGGTGTGGCAAAAAAAAAATAAGTAACCTGTAAAGCAGAATGACTCTGTTCAATGCATGTTTTTCCCTCTTATATCTTAAGGAAGAGAGAGAAAATCCTTCAAAACGGAGTAGAATTGAACGTGATATAGATAATAATTTGATCACATCAACACCAAGAGCAGGAGAAAAGCCTAACAAACAGATATCTCGAGTAAGACGGAAAAGTCAAGTAAATGGAGGTTTGTTAATGTTTACATATTGCTTTATTAGGTGTAAGCAGAGTTCTCACTTGACATGTTTGTGTTCTGTTTTTAAAAATCTACTTTGAGCAATTTCTGCCTTATTTTTGTAATCTCCTTTGTATTAAATATTAGTGGCATGAAGTAAATAAAAATTTACCTTCCTAATGTAAATCTACTTTGATGAATTAAAGTGACAGAGGCAGAGCAACTAGCTTTATAGTGTTTAGCATGAAAATGTATATGAAACTCATTTCTTAAAGCAGTAATAATTGTGACTTAATTTATTTGAAATATGTACAAAGAATTTGTTTCTGGATTATGGAATTTCAGAGCTATAGAGGGGGCTTGGAGCTCTCAGGTCCGCGGTTCTCAACTAGGGGTGTTTTTGTCCCCTAGCAGACGCTTTTCAGTGTATGAAGACCTTTTTGGTTTGTCACAACCTGTGGAGGGATTGCTACTTGCATCTAGCAGGTGAAGGTCAGGGGCACTGCTAAACATCCTACAATGCACAGGACATCCTCCCATAACAAAGAATTATCCAGCCCAAAAGCCAATAGTGTTGTTGCTATTTATAAATCCTGTTCTAGATCAGTACCTTATTGTATTGCTGACAAGCTCCTCAAAGTCAAAAAGGAGAAAAAAAAGATGGACAAGCAGAGAAACCTATACAGAATAGCACTTTAGAGCATGGAGTGCTACCTTTTAACCAATACTGTTTTAAACACAGCAGTGATAATAATTCCCTACCTCTTTCCTCTTAATGCAGTGATGTATCTCCATTGTTAGAATTGACCATGAGGGAGAAAAGGGATAAACAAGTTAAAAGAGCACTAACAAAGAAGGAAAGAAATGTGCTAAAGTTGTGGAGGGTCAAGGATGATTTATTAAGACATTTGTATTTTATATTTTCCCAAAACCCATTAAATTTTTTTATTTATAAGAAACTTAAAAAAAAAAACTGGTTATTCTTCCTAACTACTCTGAAATGGTGCCTCACAATATCCATAAGTAGTTTTTGACACTGCTGTATATATAGTCTTCTGCTTCAGTAGAAATAGTTGCCTCTATTTATTTAGCTGTTACTCATTAGAAATAGATTGGGGGGTAAGTTTTGTGAAGTAGGCAGCATCCCAAAATGTAAATAAACAAAGACAAAATCTTGCATTTGTGTTTTTCATATTGTAACTTGCTTGCTTTACTTACAAAGAGTTTTATTTCATTTTCTGTTACACTGTGTTGATTTGAAGACTTTCAGTCTGTGTAATTCCAGATATAAATCTACTTTGTAAAAACTCAGTAAATTTTAGCATTTATAAACCATTATAAATAAATTTGTTATAAAGATCATTTGATTTACAAGTGATTTACCTCAGGATTTCTTGAAATAATAAGCTTTTTAACATTAATGTTCATCAGTTTTCCTTATGTATTTTGAGGGAAAAAGTTATTTTTATAATGAATCGTTTAGAACATATTTATGAAAGTCATGTTTTCTAGATTGCAACTATTTTTGTTGTTTCTTTCTTAGAAGCTGGTAGTTATGAAATGACAAATCAACATGTAAAACAAAATGGAAAATTAGAAGATAATCCTTCCTCTGGCAGTCCTCCAAGGACTACATTGTTGGGGACCATATTTTCTCCTGTCTTCAACTTTTTTTCACCAGCAAATAAAAATGGTAAATATAATTCATTAACCATAATTTGGGTTTAAAAGATTAATCGTTTTCCTGGCTTTTTAAAAGATCTGTTTGATTTTTGGGGCATATTTTTGTTAGCATCTTATGTTTGTTTTCAGTCTCGTTAAAAATACACAGACTTTTTTTTTTAAAGAATATATTTTCTTTCTTTTATATTTATTTACTTTATTTATTTATGGCTGCATCGTGTCTTAGTTGCGGCACACGGGATCTTTTGTTGCGGTGTGTGGGCTCCTCATTGCGGCACGTGGGCTTCTCTCCAGTTGTGACATGTGGGCTCTGTAGTTGTAGTACACAGGCTTAGTTGCCTTGCAGCAGGTGGGATCTTATTAGTTCCCTGACCAGAGATTGAACCCAAGTCCCCTGCATTGGAAGGTGGATTCTTAACCACTGGACCACCAGGGAAGTCCCCAAAATACACAGCTTCTAAAAGGCTTTTTTTTTTTTTTTTTTAAATGACTGAAATAAATGTAGGTTATGTTTAATTAACTATCTGAAAAGCTAGATGATAAACTTTGGGCTGGAGGGAAAGTATTATTTTTTCTGCGTTGGGATGACTTCTGCATCTTTAGAGAGAAGCATTTTCAATATTCTAGATTAGTAAAGTAGAATTTGTTGAATATTTTGAGTGAGTTGAAACCAGATTTTTTTTTGGTAATACAATTTATTTTTATTATCATTTGCTTGTTTTTTTTCCCCCGTAGGGAATCTTCAGTTTAGACAAATAGTAAAACTACCCTAATTCACATGAATTGAAGGTTCCCATTGTATGCCTTTGCAAAAAAATTAAAAATGGCCTCTTTCTCAAAATATCTTTTTAAAATTATCTGGTGTCCTATTTTTTCTGATAATTAATGTCTAATTTCATACATGATAATTTAGTCTCTAGATTATTTGAGGGCAAGAGGTCATGTCTTTATTTTTACATCTACCATGTTGTTTGATACAGTATTGGGCACATGGGAAATAGGCATTAAATACCTGTTGCCTGATTTCTGGATGATAAAGCAATTTTTAAAAGGCAGAATGGTGCACTGTAAAATCAAGATGATGTAGGGGCAGAAATAATGTATATTAGCACATTAAAGGACTGTGAAGTCCTAGAATAGAAACAAAAAACTACCTTTAACTTTGTTTAACCCAGTATTCCCTAGACATATCTGACCAAGTACTCTTCTATGGAACATCTGTTAACATCTTAACATCTTTTAGAACTAGTGCCTCCTAAAACATCTTTGGAAATGCTGGGGTAGTGGGAAAAGAACAGGCTTTGGAGTTAGATAAACTTGTTTTAAATTTGTTCCCAGCTGCCACTGTTTACTTATGTTATGCTGGACCAGTTCTTTAAACTCTTGAGCCTCTTAATCCATGAGAAAAGGTAATTATACTTAAATGTGAGGAGTGAAGATTCCAGTTCACTCAACAAATATTGAGCATCTACTATGTTCCAGCCATTGTGATAAGTATAATAAATTTTTATAGGTGCCTTGAGAGAGGTATGGAACAGTATTCAAAGAATGGAATGGTCCTGTATTCTGGGTGGTGGCTCACAAAAGGCTTCATAGAAAAGCTGAATCTTGAAAGATGGTAAAGGGCATTCCATGTAGAAGGAGCAGTGTAAGCAAAGGTACAGTGTATTTCAGAAACAAATTAGTTTGTCACAGATGGAGCATCAGATTTGAGGAGTGCATGGGAAGGGATAAGATAGGACAATTATAAAGAAGTCAGATTATAGAGCCAATTTTGTAGGGTTTTTGAACTTTATCCTTAGTCATGGGGGGATGAATGAAAAGTTTTAAACTGTGAGTAATATGAACAGATTTATGTTGTTGTTTTTTAAGTTTACAGATTTTATTTTTTTTTAATTTATTTTTGGCTGTGTTGGGTCTTCGTTGCTGTGTGTGGGCTTTCTCTAGTTGCGGCGAGTGGGGGCTACTCTTTGTTGCAGTGTGCGGGCTTCTCATTGCGGTGGCTTCTCTTGTTGCGGAGCCTGGGCTCTAGGCGTGCGGGCTTCAGTAGTTGTGGCTCGCAGGCTCAGTAGTTGTGGCTCACAGGCTCTAGAGTGCAGGCTCAGTATTTGTGGTGCACAGGCTTAGTTGCTCTGCGTCATGTGGGAGCTTCCCGGACCAGGGCTCGAACCCGTATCTCCTGCATTGGCAGGTGGATTCTTAACCACTGCGCCACCAGGGAAGCCCAGATTTGTGTTTTCTAAAGATCTATTTGGCAGTAGCATGTAGGCTAAATTCTAAAGAGGCTGGATGCAGGGAGAACATTAGTAGACTTGTAGTCCATGTGAGACTTCATACAACCTTACTTGTAGTATTAGAGAAGAAAAGAAGGATCAAAGATACAAATGGACAAATTTTGGGAACAGATTGGAGGTGAAGGAAGAGAGAGAGTAAGATGTACACATTAGATTTTCAAGAGAGAAAAGTAAGTTCCTGGGAGATAGATAATTGAATTTAATTTGGGCCATGCTGAGCCTGAGAGGCCTTGAAACAACCAAATAAAAATGTCTACTAATAATTTGTCATTCAGGTATGGGGCTTAGAAATCTGAATAAGCAGTAGAGCATGGTATTATCAGCTTACAAATATTAATTGAAACCAGTGGACTAAATGGTCCATTTGGTTCATCAAACTAAGACCAGAATCTTGGGGAAAGACATTTAAGGACTGGACAAAGCTAAAGAAGCCAACAAAGGAGAAATGGAGGAAACCAGGAGAAACTGAGTCATAGAAGCCAAAAGAAGAGACTGTCAAACCCAGGGTCAAACAATTGTAAAGATAGAAGGAACGGAAATGAGCATTGAAAAGGTATCATTAAACCTGGTAATTAACTGGTCATTGGTTTCGTTTGCCAGAAGAGTTTCAGAGGAGTGATTGCAGTTGGCAGCCTAATCCATGGGTTAAAAGAGTGAAATGGAGAGTAAGAAAGGGATCAGCACATATAGATTACTGTTATGAGGAACCTGAGTATGAGAAAAACTAGAGAGGTCATGAAACCTCAAGGGATGTTTTGTATTTGTGAGAAGGAAGCATGTTGTTAAGCCTCAGGGAAGGGTCTAATAGGTTGAACATAAGGGAAAAAGGAAAACTAATGAAGAAAGTTTCTAGGATCTACTGATAGGGATGGGATCAAGAGAACAGGTAGAAGGATTAGAATTGAAACAAGGAGAATAGACATTTTTCTCTGATGCTGGAGGAAAGAACGTTTGGGCAGCAGTAGTTCATGTTTGATAGAATTTTTTCTTTGAAGGAGGACATGGTATCATTTTGCTGAGATGGTCCTGGTGGCAGGGATTGAAGAGAATGAAGGTTTAGAATGTTTGCTATTTGGTATAAGTAAAAGAAGCTGAATGACTCACACACAGAAATACTGAGCAGCATGCTATAGGCGTAGCTAAGATTAGAGGATTTTACTTGGAGTACAAATCAGTCTTTATAATTCTATTGTTTTCTTTATTACCTGAGTCTAGTGCCTGAGAAGCCTGTTAGATTGATTCAAGAGGGATTTCTATGATGAATGACAGTGGAAAGACAAGGAAGCGAGGACAGTGAGGCTGCTGGCTTGAGAGTGGTTTAAATAATACACCATGAAGTCTAACTAGATGAGGAGGGTGGAGAAGAAGCCATTGAGGGATGTGTTTGGATAAAAGAGATTGGCTTTTATCAAACGTGAAGATCACATGTAATAGAAATATTAGATAGATAGATAGATAATTAGAAGATTAGGAGGTCGTGGTAGGAGATTAATTATTTGAATTATAGGTTTCAGAGGTGAACAGTTTCTCTGTGATAGTGTCCAGGTTTTAGCCATGGTAATAACTACTAAAGAGCATTACGAATGTAGATGGGGCTAAATAGGGCAAGACCTTTGAGGGTTAGTTATTGGATGAGTCATTGACATCACCTGCAATAACTATATAGGCATTTAATAGAGCAGTAAACTGGTATCTAGGTGTTAAATTCCTCTGAGATTGAGAGAGGATGCTGGCAATAGATGGTAGGTGACAGCAGAGGGCATAAGCGAAGAATTGTATAGCCAGGTGACAGCAATCTCAAAGGAGCAAACATTTTTACACATTAGTGGAAAACCAATGATCTGGTGGCGGCAATGGAGGTAAATGAATTCTGATTGAGTAACAAGTATGGGAAAATAAACAGCTTTGAGGGAAGGGTATCAGGAAAAGATGTCTTTTGGAAAGAGCTTAAATGTAAGGCAATGAGGGAGAAAGAATATTCTGTGAGGAAGTTGAGAGTTATTGGCGGTTGATTTTGTTGTTGACAGTGACATTCGGAGGATTTCATAAAGAAATGGAGACTTGGGGTCAGTCCATAGTGGAAGAAAAATTGGGCAGTGGGTTCATCTAGGGGATGGTTGAATATAATGAGGAAACTAGCTTCTATCTTTGTTATTGAGATGGAATTTCATTGAGAAATTGTTCTTGTGTCTTTGAATAAAAAGGGTCTCATGGTTAGGGGAACAGTTAGCTCATTTTTAGAGAACTGTCTCTGGTTTAAAAATTACAACTGCACAAAATGGCTAGGATGCTTAGTACTAGAAAGATCAGGAGCTGTTTGAGGATAATGGAAAATTTTGTGTGTGTGTGTGTGTGTGTGTGTGTGTGTTGTGTGTATTGGCCAGCACATAGTAAGCACTTAATAAATGATATTTGCTTTAATGAAGAGAAGTTCTGTGGTCAAAAATACTATATGATAGTTGACCCAACAACAACATGGGTTTGAACTGCACAGGTCAACTTAATACAAGGATTTTTTTCAATAAATACTATAGTATACAATCTGTGGTTGGTTGAATCTGAGGATGTGGAACTGTGGATATGGAGGGCTGACTGTAAAGTTATTCTCAGTTTTCTGACTGCATGGGAGTCAGTGCCCCTAACCCCTATGTTGTTCAAGGGTCAACTGTATATACTTCAGAGTTCCTAAGAGACTGGATCTTAAATGTTCTCACCACAAAAAAGAAATAATTATGTGGCAGGATAGAGGTGTTAGTTAACGCTCAGTTGGTAATCATATTGCAGTATATAAAGTATTAAATCAATACGTACACCTGTAACTTACACAATGTTATGTTAATTATATCTCATTTAAAATTTTTAAAGTTCTAAATTGACTTGTTTGACTATAAATGGGTGTTTCTAAGCTATTTGAACACTCTTAAGAAAAACTTTGCTCACAAATATTACTCTAGCTTATAATAGTCTTATTCCTTATTTTTGAAATGTCTAGTAAAGAGTCACTAAATAATGGTATCCTCAGCTTTGTTTCTGTTCCATTTAGTTTTTCTAAATATTTATGAATTTTTATTGAATATATTTGACATATAACATTGTATAAATTTAAAGTGTACAACATGTTGATTTGATAATTTATATATTGTAATTTGATCATCATCGTAGTGATAATTAGCATATGCTCTCTATCATGTTATATAATTATTGTTTCTTTTTAGTGGTTGGAGTAATTAAGTACTAGTCTCTTAGCAGGTTTGATGATTATAATACAATGTTGTCTGTATTCACTATACTGTGCATTATATCTCTAAGGCTTATTTATTACTTGTTTTAAGTTTGTTCCCATCTTTCCCCACCCACTATGAGCTTTTAAGTGACGATTAATGTACAATTAATCATGATTTCAGGAACATCAGGATCTGATTCCCCAGGACAGGCTGTGGAAGCTGAAGAGATAGTAAAACAGCTTGATATGGAACAGGTGGATGAAATCACTACCAGTACTACTACATCAACTAATGGAGCAGCTTACTCAAATCAAGCAGTTCAAGTGAGGTCATCAATAAATGGTTTAGAAGAAGCAGAAGAAACAGTTAATCGTGATATCCCACCCCTTACAGGTAAATAAGATTCCTTTTTTTCTTATACATTTTCATGAATAGTTTGTAAAAATACTACTGTAATTTTTCTTAAATAGGCAGATTAAATGCATAAGTTTTTCTTCCTTGAAGTTAATAAAGTTAAAACTGGAAATAAAACTTTTCCCCCCAAATCCAGTCATTTTGAAATTGAATTTTTTTAAGGTTATTTTACTGCATATTAGTCACTTTACAGTTTAATTATGTGTACCGGTCTTACCACTTAGAGAAATTTAACACAGCTAACAAAATAATATGCTTACATTTATGAACATATTTATTATAATTGCACGAGTCTTAGATCCTTAATGTCTGAAGTCCCTACATAGAGGTAGTCTCATACCTTCAGATTTGTTTCATATACAGATGACATTCCCAAAGAAGAAGCTTCTGTTCTTGGGTCTCTCCTATACACAAACTTTGCAGCCTAATCCTGGATGCTTTTAAAGCCCTAACATAATTGTTAGGTCCCTGAGCCAGTTGTTATGGAAATGTAGAAACATGTGAGGTCAGCATTTGTTACTTCTGAGGGTTAGATAGAGGTGGTAGATAGACCACTTCTGAGGTGGTAGATAGACATATAAGGCTAAAAGATGAAATTGTATTCCATTATGATTAAAAGCAGAAATAAAACTGAGGATGGACATCTTTTCCCAGAAGGAGAAGATCTTAGACTTTTATTTTAGATTTGTTTGTTTTTCCTTGTGGTGCCAGATATTTGAGAGAGCCTAGTACATATATATTGGTTGAGAAATAAGTTTGGCAAAGGAAGCAAAATGATGATCTCTCTGATATAAAGGGGAAACTTGAAAAAAAGTCATTGAAACAGCATGATAACATTTAAAGAAAAAATGCATACAACTATGAAACTTATATACAGTGCAACCCTGTATCAGTATGAAGAGAAAAGCAACATAATAGAGTTAAGGTTTATTTTATTTATTTTTTAAATTTTATTTATTTTTGGCTGTATTGGGTCTTCGTTGCTGTGCGCGGGCTTTCTCTAGTTGCAGTGAGTGGGGGCTACTCTTCGTTGCGGTGCGCAGGCTTCTCATCGCGGTGGCTTCTCTTGTTGCGGAGCACGGGCCCTAGAGTGTGCAGGCTTCAGTAGTTGCGGCGCGTGGGCTCTAGAGCACGTGGGCTTCAGCAGTTGTGTCATGTGGGCTCAGTAGTTGTGGTGCTGGGCTTAGTTACTCCGAGGCATGTGGGATCTTCCCAGACCAGGTCTCAAACCCATGTCGCCTGCATTGGCAGGCAGATTCTTAACCACTGTGCCACCAGGAAAGTCCAAGGTTTATTTTAAATTTGTCAAATAAGGAATTCCCTGGCCATCCAGTGGTTAGGACTCTGTGCTCTCACTGCCGAGGGCCTGGGTTCAGTCCCTGGTTGGGGAACTGTTGGGTTGGCCAGAAAGTTTGGTTTTTTCTGTAAGATCTTGAGGGAAAAACCCTAACAAACGTTTTGGCCAACCCAATAAAATCCCCCAAGCCATGTGGTGCGGCACTCAATCAATCAATAACAAATAAAATGTTAATATTGATAATGTTTAATTATAATGTTATAATTTAAGAATAATACTGAACCTAACAAGCAAATCTAATGCTGATTACTTTGCCTGTTGTTACAAGCTAGTGAATGATAAGGTATAGCACAGACTTCAGACGTGCAGGCTCAGCGGCCATGGCTCACGGGCCCAGCCGCTCTGCGGCATGTGGGATCTTCCCGGACTGGGGTACGAACCCGTGTCCCCTGCATCGGCAGGTGGACTCTCAACCACTGCGCCACCAAGGAAGCCCCGAAGCCAGGGCTTTTGACTTCTTTGATGTTTTTTCTGTTTTTGTGCTTCTATATAAACCTTTGTACTCGTTTTTTTCTGACAGCTGTGCCTACCGGGAAGGGATTTCTATAACTTTAGTTTCTAGAGGGGAATAGTAAGATTTACTCCATTTGTCTCATTCATTCGTTTTTCTAACATTTAATTGAACACGTACTTTTTGTGATGGGCACTATTTATAAAGATGACTAAGATGTGCTTATTGACTCTGAAGAGTATATGATCTAATTGATGAGCCAAGTATACACAAAAATTACTGTACAGTGTGGTGAGTGTTGTTACAAATAAATGAGCAAAATATTGAGGTGGCACATTGCAGTTACTCTGGGAGGATCATGAAAGGAAGAAGTAAAAGTTTTGCTGATCTTCAAATATGAGTATGAGTGACAAAAGTGGTACTTTTCCCCAACTTCAAGAACGTAGCCAGAGAGAACAAGAAGGAAGGAGGCTGGCTCTACCATTTACTTATCTGTGTGACTTTAGATAACTTATTTAAGCTCTCTGAGACAGTTTTCTTAGCTTTAAAATGGCAATAATAATTTAGAGCTTTGAAGGCTAAATGAGATGAAATATGAAAAATGCTTAGCATGGAGGTGCTCGAATACTAATTACTTCCTGTCCCCCTTTCTCTGAGATTAATAGGAATTTGAAATAGTAAAGTGGTAGGAAGATATATTTTTCCATTTGTCCCCTTGTGCTAATGAACCGTTACTGGCATAAAGTTGTTAGAAATGAACAAAAATTCTGCTTTACATCTGTTGTCATTTATTGAACATACACACTGTATTGGCTCTGTCTCAGAAGGTATTAATACATGGTAATAGCAAAAAACATAAGTTTTTATCCTGAAAGACTACTATCCACCAGTATTCCATTCCTATAGATAGAGTACAGCAATTTTTATTGAGGCCCACTGTCTTAGTCCTTTCAGGCTACTGTAAAAAACTACCATTAGACTAGGTGACATATAAACAATAGAAATTTATTTTTCATAGTTCAGGAGTCTAGGAAATCTGAGATCAAAGCCCCAACAGATTCAGTGTCTGGTGAAGATCTGCTCTCTGGTTCATAGATAGCTGTCTTCTTACTGTGTCCTCTTATGCCAGAAGCTCTGCAAGCTCTTTGGGGGTCTTTTTTAAAGAGCATTAATCTCATTTATGAGGGCTCCACCCTCATGACCTAATGACCTCATGACCTCCCAAAGACTCCATCTCCAGACACGATCACATTGGGGATTAGGTTTCAATATATGAATTTTGGGGCAACACAAACATTCAGTCTCTAGCATCCACCTTAAACTTTCATCTCCAAGACATTACCTGTTTAGCTTGTAAGTTAACATTGTCTCAGTGAATTTAAGTTGTAAATATTGTCTTAGAAAATTCCTAACATAATTTCTAAAGCTTTATCAATTGATCAAATTTTAATTCAAACTTAGAATGGACTATGTGTCGTGGAATACAGAATTGTTTCTTGATTATTTTTAAGTTGCTTGTAAATGAGAAGTAAAATAATGGGTCTTCTAAAGCACTGATTTCTATATACAGCATAATTTCTTAACTTTTAAGATCATAGACAACCTTGAGAATCCTGTAAAAATGTACATAAAACATTTTTTCATAAGTCTAGGGGTTTGTAGACCTCTTAAAGCCTGTTCATGGATCTTAGGTTTAAAACTACCTTCGGGATCTGTTGTCAGCACACATATATTGACTGCCTGTATGTACTGTGCACTTTGTGAAGTATTACTGCTATGAGCACCATGAAATTTTTATGGTTATACATACAAATATCATCCAGTTAGAAATGGAAATTTTGTGGAGTGTATTTTCCTAATAATACACTCCACAGTGTAAGTAGTAAATAGTAGGAAATAGTGTAAGTAGTAAATTTTCTCTTAGCTGTTAGGGATTTAAATTTTGCTAGCCACGATATAACTTGCCACTTTGTATGTAATGGTAAATTTTTCCTTTGGATCCAGAGTTAGATCTATGTGTTTATAAATTTACTTTTAAATACTGTTTACAAATTATTTCTGTCTTATCTTTAACCTAAAATACACAGGGCTTCAGGAAGATCTTAATAAAAGCAGTAAAAATGTATACTTCATGGAAGCATTAAGTGAGTAAAAGCAACATTTTGTTTTTCACTTTGTTAAATAGCACCAGTAACTCCAGATAGTGGTTATTCATCAGCCCACGCAGAGGCCACCTATGAAGAAGACTGGGAAGTATTTGACCCGTGAGTTTTTTTTTTTTTCCTTTCTCTCTTTGAAAGGAATGAAAGTACATGTGTAGAGGGGTGGCTAAATGGTATATTGCAAAGAGCATTTGACCTGTAGGTATTAATACTTTGCTGAGTTACTGAAATACTAATTTGTATATTTTCAGTTTTACTTATGTGTTTTATAAGTTTGGTTTACTAGGTTTAAATATGCATTATTTAATTAAAAACTTAAAGATGGACTGAATTTAGTAATATGTTTTATATTTACAAAAAAGTAGAAATGTTGAAATTTTCTTAAAATTTGATTTATAGCTATTATTTCATCAAACATGTTCCACCACTGACAGAAGAACAACTAAATAGGAAACCTGCCCTTCCACTGAAGACAAGAAGCACACCAGAATTCTCCCTAGTTTTAGACTTGGTAAGTATATTATCTGTAGAGTTAGGGAAAATAAAGGCGTTAAATTCTTTTTAAAAATACTAGCCCAAAATACCTAAAAGAATACAAGTGAATGAATAGCCTTACACATACATTTACTATAAAAACATGTCTTAGGTGTTCTGAAATGTTTTTATTTTAAGCACAGTCTAATGCCAGGGCCTCCCCAATTTGTTGGTTTCCAGTACCCTTTGAAAATAAATTAGGCTTTCTTTTTCTTTTTCTCCCCCAACAACCCCCGCTATTTCACTATTTTTCTATTTAAATTAAATTAATTATTGCCCCCATACTCCTATACCCTTTGTTTTGTTTTTTAATCTCCCAATAAATTCTAATTTCATGGCTAGATTTCAACCTTTTTGGGGGGTGGGGGAGTCCCAGTCATGTTCCCCTGAAGGACCTAGGTCTTAATGAGTTAACCTCATGCAAGACCATACTCCTTTTCTTGTTCCTTTTTTGGGGGGAGGGGCAATCTATGTAATACTTAATACTAAGTATTAGTATTATCTAATACTAATAACTTTATTAATAGACTCTCAAAAGCATGACTTCTTAATGCTGACTAATAAAACCTTTAATATGCTCTCTTGGTGTGAATTTTAAAATTTATATTTTTTTAGGGTACCCGAAGAGCTTTGAAAACTGAATATCTCTTATCTTTTCCTAACCAAATTTAATATATGGTCACCATTATTTACCATCTGCCGGCAATTTCTTGATATTAGCAAAAATATGTATCTATTATATAATACTGGAAAACATTTTACTATTTAAAAGCCTTTGTTACTAGTAACCTATAGTTGGAAATGTGGTTTAGTTCTTATTAAAAAAATTTTTTTATCTTAAGGAAAAGCATATTTTTAAAATCTTAACTAGCATATATAGTTGTTTTGAGAGTTGAGCACCTTAGCCTTTGCCTAGCCAAAGAGATATAAATAAAATAGGCATCCAGAAGGCCTAAGTATTTAAGGTGTTTATTAGAGGATAAGTAGGCAAAAAAAGAGAAATTTTGAAACTGATTATGAGTAGTTTAGATTTGATATACAGAAACTGAAAAAGATTTTGCTAGATTTTTATGTTAGCAGTTGATGTCATGATAGCAAGTTTGGCCATATAATTTTTAATCCAATGTGGAGGTAAATAGAGAGGGAAAGATAAGAATTGGTGAGCATAAATGAGTAATTTTACAGAATTGGGTAAAGAAGAATGATCAAAATTTAGATAGGCTGTAGATGAAGAAAGTAGAATTAGCTATGATTCAATTATAAGAAAGAGAATACCTTTTTTAAAGATACTAAGAGAATACCTTGAATTGTGTACTCTGATATGCTATTAAAAGAAAATGTGGGTGGACCTAGAGTCTGTCATACAGAGTGAAGTAAGTCAGAAAGAGAAAAAAAAATACCATACGCTAACACATGTATATGGAATCGAAAAAAAAAATGGTTCTGATGAACCTAGTGGCAGGACAGATATAAAGATGCAGACGTAGAGAATGGACTTGAGGACATGGCGGGGTGGGGAAGCTGGGACAAAGTGAGCTTTGACATGTATACACTACCAAATGTAAAATAGATAGCTAGTGGGAAGCAGCTGCATAACACAGGGAGATCAGCTCGGTGCTTTGTGACCACCTAGAGGGGTGGGATAGGGAGGCTCAAGAGGGAGGGGATATGGGGATATATGTATACATATAGCTGATTCACTTTGTTATACTGCAGAAACTAACACAACATTGTAAAGCAATTATACTACAATAAGATGTTAAAAAAAGAAAAAGAAAATGAGGCATATCTAGAGTGTTTTTTGCTCTTTGCCTCCTCACAGTTTAACTTTAGGTTAAAAGAAACACTCCAGCTAATAAGATGTGGAATCACAAGGTATGAGCATTTGTGTTTCATTTTAATTCATCTTAAACACATTGAAAAATTTGGGGGGTAGTTACTAGCAGCTTTATTTTTTTAAGTGTTGTCACTTTCTACAAATGGAAGCCTTTTTTTTTTTTTATCCTTCAGGATTTGAGAAATATACATATTTGCACATACCTTACGTTGAATGATCCTTACCTTCTTTTCCTCATGAGAAAACAGGGCTTGGTAATCAAAGATGAGAAAGAAGTCTTGATTGACTGCTAATTTAGTTAAACAATGTTTATGTCTATGAAACATGTTCAACAGATACTGAAATATCCATTTTCTAAAATAAAATTCTTTATAAAAGGTTTAAGAATAAGGAGCTATATATAAATAGAAGATATATATTTTTAATAGTTAGATACTAAACTTCCATTGGCAAATTGTAAAAAAAAAAATTAAGAAAGTTTATATGTGGTTTACTTAACAGAAAGTTGGCAACTGCAGGACTCAGAACAGTGGTTGCCAAACATGCGTATGCATCCTAATCACCTAAAAGGCTTATTGAAACATAGATTGCTGAGTTCCTCTCTACTCCTTGCTGAGTTTGAATGATAAGAAATGGAGCTGGAGGTTTTGCATTTCTAACTAGTAGTTCCCAGATCATGCTGATGCTGCTTGCTGTTCTAGCAGCCACACGTGAGAACAAGTGACTTAGAAAATTCTATCCCAGATTGCTATGCCACACACAATAATGTATTATAAATATAAAATTCCATGTATGAATGGGTGCTTTAATAAATGTTTTTGGTGAGCATGAATACATAAAATTATCAATTGAAATGTCGTAATATCTTGGTTCATTCAATATGTCCTTTTTATTTTAAGGATGAAACACTAGTACACTGTAGTTTAAATGAGCTAGAAGATGCAGCACTTACTTTTCCAGTCCTTTTCCAAGATGTCATTTATCAGGTAATTAAAACTTTTTAACTTGAGTTTTGGCCTGTTAGATATTTTGAACCAAGAAATCTTCTGTAAATTTTTTTTTTGGTGAAATTTAATGTGTTTATTCCTAATGGATTTCATCTGTATTTTAATGATTTAGTAACACAAAGTAGCATCATGCTAAATAAATAACTACATAAAACAACATAAATGTTACCCAAAAAATGTGAACTTTTTTTACCCATTGCTCTCTGCTAGTTTCATAACCTGTTTGCCAGCAGGTGGAGGCAGGAACACTGACATCTTAGGTCCCCGAGAGCTTGCCAGGTTAACACTTGGCGTTGTTGTTGTTGTTTTTCCAAAACCCAATTAATAGGAAGAAACCTTATTCCTTGTTGGTCATTTTTATTGCCTTTTGTAGTAATATGGTGTGTAGGTTGCAGTGTAGTAGATCTACTTTATTTTAATCACAGAATTCCAGGACACTCTTCTAGTTACTGCTTTACTTAAAAAATTAGAGTATAAGTATTTCTTCCTCCTCTGTGTCGATGGACAGGTAACAGTGCAAAATACAAATACCATTTACATTTCACTGCAGATTATGTGTGTTGACCATAGGTTTTACTTTATGTTTCAGATTTTCCTATTATATAATTTGAATTAATATATGTGAATACACTTCAAAAACTACGACGTGCCTTTCTGTTCATGGAGGTTGTTATTGAACTAGCATTACCTTCTTATAAACCAGTTGTTGAAGGATTGGGAAAGGGTCAAAAACTTTGTTGTTTGTCAGGTGGAAGCCAACCCAAGGATTAACTAAATAAAGTCACAGAACATTTACCATGTGAACAATGAAAAGGTGTTTATGGTTGTTTATGTGCTCTTAATAGGCAGTTAGAATATGTGTATAGTTTTCTTGGCACATGATAGTTATTATAGCTCGGAAATCATAAAATTTTAGAGTTAAATAGTTTGTGGTTCAGGATCTACTTTACCTACGTTATCTTGTAATCAGTCATAAGAGGATTTAAGCAGTTATTGTCAGTTCTGGTTTAACCTAGAAAGGTACTGTAGGTATGGTAATATCTGGATACTATCAATATATTTATTTCCCTTTTATGTAAACTGATTTTAGTTCTGATATAGATCAGAGGATGAGCAAAATATACATAAAAATGAGGGATTTTAGGGTTTTGAATTCCTTTTTAACTGTATATTATTTGTTTAAGGTAAATCTTTTTCTTAAGACATTTTCTGCCAGATAGGTTGTTCTTGTTTAGTGTAATTCAAGGACAGGAGTCTTGTGGCAAATATAAATAGCATGGCAATATGTTCTCTCTTTTTAGCTTGATAACCTTGTTTTTATGTTCAAAATTGCCCTTAAAAACAATGGCTTTCAGGCTTTTGAATTTGGAAAAGAAAACTGTTACTGAAAACTATAAATAATTATTTTGATGTGATTTCTTAAGCTTCCAGATTTGAAATTTATTTCTGATAGATGGTTTTGGTCTGTTTACATAATTTTTAGTAGTGAAATAAGAAACTTGGAGAGTAGATGAGTTTGATTTCCCTTTCATGAGTGTATTTCTTTTCAGTGTGACCATAAAATTGAATTTTTTTCTTATTGCTTCCACCATTTCTTCTTTAGTTCTCTTCTTTATAAAATTCTTACTGTTTCCTGTGGATCCAGACAGTTGTCTTATTTTGAATAAAAGGCTCCTAGCAGTGCATATGACTAATATAAAAAAAACTTCATATGTACTGCATCTACCTCTGTGGAATTCAAAGAATTCTTTTTCTTATATATCTGAGTTATACTTTCTGAAACAGGAAAATTAAATGAGCTAACCTAAATCAGGAGCAATGAGCAGGAAGTTTGAATCTTAAAAATTATAGAGATGATTGTATTTTAAAATGATTTAGTTACTACATCATGTACAGAGTTTAGTTCCCTTTCAGTAAGTTTTGAGGATGTCCATAGTTAATACTGGATTTCTAGTTTTGGCATAGCCATTCTGTCTGCTTTTTAAAAAATAACTTTGAAGAAATCTTGGGTTAGGGTTCCCCCAGTTTTCAGACCAGCAAGCTCCCTTTAAACAGGGAATGATGTCTTTTAAACTTTCAGTGGTGTTGTCTCCATCTACTGGCAAAGAAGAAATATACACAAGGGTCTGGGATGATCTAAGAGATTTTGGAGAAACCACATTATTAGGTAAGATGTAACTTACATGTTTAACCACTACAGTATAATGTGGCCCACTTAAAGGTAGAAACCTGTAAAATACTGTATATACTCTTAAAAAAATAATTTGTTGAGATGAAATTCACAACATAAAATTAACCATTTTTAAGGGGGAACAGTTTCATGGCATTTATATACTCTTGAATATGTCAATTCCATAACATTTATGTATATACTCTTAAAAATAAAATGGTAATGTTAAGATAGGATCAAATTCTTCATCTGATTCAAAGCTAGATAAATTTCCTCTTGGAACTTTTGTTACTTTTGCTTTTTGTTTATGGTAAGTTTGTTATAGTAGAACCATATCTAATGTTAATTCTATTTGTTACTCTCTTTCTTTCAAAACAATTTAAAATATAAGTTGTCTTACGTATCTTTTGATAATGGTCTGTATCAGGGGTTGGCAAACTTTTTCCTTTAAAGGGCCAGTTGTTAATATTTTAGGTTTTGCAGTCTGTGTTACAACTACTTTTTCTGCCATTGTAGCATGAAAGTAGTCCTAAACAATACATAATGAATAAGCAATGACTGTGTCCCATTAAAACTTTATTTACAGAAATAAGTGATGATCTGGATTTGGCCCAAAGGCCATAGTTTGCTGACCCTTGGTCTAATAATTATGAGAGTATATGCAATAAATTTACATATTCAAATTATAAGTGGAAGTAAGTAATCAAATGTTCATCAAAATTCTTAATATATAGAGAGATTTAAAATTAGGTCCACTGTAACCTGGTTATGGGCTTTCTTAGGTTTATTCAGATGAAAGTTTGAGGGAAATTTAAGGTGGTCACTACTCACGTTTAAAGATTGCCTTACTTCATGATACACACTCTTCTTTTGATTGATAAGTAGGACTCAACCTAGTTAATGCAAGACTTAGAATATATGAGGATGTAGATTATTCAAGCCTCAATTAGTACCTTGAATGTATTTGAATTTCCATTTCTCTAGGAGATAAACCTAAAAGATCCAACTCAAATTAAAATTTTGGTATATGTTACCACTGACACTATACAGATAGACAGATCGTAGTTTGTGTATATGGAGAAAAAGTCATTTGAAAGAAGAACTGGGTTTTTAAAGTGAGGGTGTGGCATTCACAAAGGCAAAGTATATGGATTTTTGTTTGAATGGGTCTTTTCCTCTCCCTTAATTGGTAGTTTTTCCATGAATTGTTTTACAGTTAGATATTGGGAAACGTATTTATTCATAGAATGGTACAAATGCATTTGATATCTGGAAAAACAAGTGCGTGATGAGTTCCAATGCACATGTTTTAATTTTTATATTTAGCTTATATTGACACATTGTCAGGAAATCCATCTCGTGGTGTTACTCAGTTAAGAGGTCTCCACTGTATTTAGTTTCTGTTCCTGCAGATCCACCAATTCAAGACTCTAGGTCATCTCACTCCCTCTTCCATCCAGAAGATGACTTCTATCCACAAGCAGGACTGAATCAAAAGACAGATTTTTCACTTAGCTCTTGAGCTGAACCACCTCCTCAATGACCTTCCTCTGTCTCCATCAAGAACTGGAGCTCAGTTTTTTGAAGATGTAATAGAGCTACTCAGCCCAAACGTGGCTAATTGAAGACAAAAAGAAGATGCCTCATATGTTTCACTACAGTGCAACCAAACGTAACTGTGTTGTCCAACTCCTCATTCTGTAAAGTATGGCAGGGGCATCTGATTTTTGACTCTGTTCACCAATAAGACTTTAGCCAGTCAGTGGCTTTCTGAAGATCAGTAAAATCAACAAACTTTGGGTCAGCTGTCCAGAAATCAGATTGTGGTAAGCACTCAAGGAGAGATAGGATCCTGTAGGGAGCTACTTGCTAAAGGATGCTTTGTTTTAATAGTAGAGGTTGCCTTTATGGGAAAAGTTGGGGGGAGAGGTGGGTGGGAAGCCCCATGTTAGCAAAGCTCAGCCTCTTCCTCATTATTATAGTTTGTTTTCTTGGGAAACTTACAACCTAGGATAATTTTCATAAGGATCTCAAATATTTTATACCACAGAAAAATAGAAGTAGAGGGTCAGTGGCATCTATCTCTTTTCCACAGTCTAAGAAGAAAAGTCAGCATTATTTTTGCTTCACGAAGAAAAAAGCAATCGTTTAAATGAAGAGTTTTGTTAGTAAACACCTAATGAAGTTTTTCCTCCCCTCAAGCTCTGGCTTAAATTGATACTAAATAAGAGGCATTTTGTTTTGACATTCATAAAGCATAATTTTATTGTACAAAAGTAGAATGTAGGGCTTCCCTAGTGGCGCAGTGGTTGAGAGTCTGCCTGCCGATGCAGGGGACACGGGTTCGTGCCCCGGTCTGGGAGGATCCCACGTGCCGCGGAGCGGCTGGGCCCGTGAGCCATGGCCGCTGAGCCTGCGTGTCCGGAGCCTCTGCTCCTCAGCAGGAGAGGCCACAACGGTGAGAGGCCCGCATACCGCAAAAAAAAAAAAAAAAGTAGTATGTATTTTGTTCCTTAAAACATCTGGGGTCATCGACACAGTATTGAGGATAAAAGTAATATTTTATATCTGGTAGGGAAGAATATTTTGATAACTAATTGTGAGTCAGTATTTTAAATAATTTTAAAGTAATTTTTCCATCCTTATAGCTAGTCATTGGCACTAATTTTTTCATCATGGTTTGTATTCTTTATAAATGTATCTTCAAATTAGAAGAAGTTCATTTAAAAATACAGAAAATTCTTGTTCAGTAACTAAAAATATTTTGCAAATATAGGAGATGTGACAGTTGATTACTAAGCATATTAAATTGGAGGCTTCAAAATTTAGAATTTGTTTTTAAAGGCAACATTTGTGGGGTTTTTTTTTTTTGCTCTTAAAATGAGTAAACTTGACTTTAAGATAAACACATTAATATTTTATATATATGCACAAATATGTGTACATACATATTTAAATTCAAAAATTATATATGTATATTGTATATATATTATATATGTATGTAAATGGCCATGACTTGAAAAGTATGCTTCGTTGCTAATTTTTAATATACCTTCTGTATGAATACATTAAGCACTTTATCCCTTTGGGACTCCATAAGAAAATATCTTTTCAAATTTATTTCTATTTAATACAGTATAAGGTTTTGCAGAAGGTTTTAGTTTGGGGGTTTTGTTTGTTTTTATTTTTATTGGTTCTGATGTTTTAGTATTTACCTATTCATCCTCAGATTGATCCACCTACAAATACTATCCCCAGCAGCCTCTTATTGGAACTGTGTGAAGCAAAAGGTGACTTGTAAAATACCCAATGGGTTATGAAGTTGAGGCCTCCACAAGGCCTATCTGAGCAACCCTCTTTCTATGGAGAAGGTTTGGGTTTTGTCTCTATGATCTGGTATTGATGCTAAGACAATGTTAACTAAGTTAAATAGTTAAGTAATCAGTTGACTTACTTTACGTCTTCTAAAAGTATAGATATGGCTTTCTCTTTGAGTTGAGGTTGCCCAGTTCTGCCCCCATAAAATCCTACTCATTCCAGCTATTCTCCTTATGGCTGATTACTTTTAAATAATAAAGTGGATAGTAATAATAGCTATTAGGAGTCTCAGTGTGCTGGCACTGTTCTAGGTGCTTTATATGTATTAACTTATTTAATAAACAACACTATATAGGTACTGTTATTATATGCATTTTATAGATAAAGAAACAGAAGTGTGCAGAAGGGTTAAAAAAAATGGTAGAGCCCCTTGTACACCTGTGGTATCTGCTAATACCTGTAGCATCTCTTCTTCACATTGTTCAGTGTTGTTAGTTTTCTACTGTTTTAACTTATTACTGCTGATTAAATAGATAGCATCCACCAATCATCTTTTTATTTAAAGGTACCTACTCTTAAGTAGGTGAATACCACCAAATTTATCTTTTTGTTTTCCTTCCTGCAACAGTGTAGCAATAAGTTCAAAGGATTTCATGGAAAAACTATTAAAGATACTTCTTTTTGAATATGTTAGGGTCATATTATCTGTGCTTAAAACCATTTAGAAATATTTTTCCTAAAAAGATCCACATGTAAGAAATTTTTTTTCAATTTTGCCCACAAATTGAAATTGCTTATCTTTTGGATGTTTTCTCCCCCTACCCCCCTTTTTTGGTCGTGCTCATAAAGTTACCTAGATAACTTAGATAATGGTTTGGTAAACTAATAGTCAGAAATTCGTGTATATAACTTGACATTGCATATTTAGACATGAATTTGACTTTAGGCAGACTGTCAGAAAATATTTATAATTAATTTATAACTGGCTTGCTATTTTAATGACTATTAAATCTAGTTCCATTAACCATTTATTGCCTGTTAGGATCATCTTACATGCACAGTTATAGGACATCCTCTTGTACTAAAGAAAGTACAGGCTGACTGTCAGATATTGTTCAAATCAAGTAGTGTTAGTGTACTGTTAATGTAATATTATTTTTCTATAATATATTTATCATTTTTCTATATAAAATTTAAGTTTTGGTAAAATCAGCCCACAATATATTATACAAGATTAGTTCCATTATCACTATTTTGCAGACATTATTCTAGTAGATTTTGTTTTAAAAGTTTACATCATGAACATATAATGAAGTAAGTGAGGGAGATTAAGAGGTACAAACTTCCAGTTACAAAATAGAGTCACGAGCATGAAATGTACAAAAATTTTACATAATAAACATTTCATAACATGAACATCTTTGGGTAGTAGGCAGTCTTATTTAAGACATGTTTTGGGTATGGTATTTTTGTATAACAGTTGTTCATTATTATAGTATTATGCATTATTTTAAAACTGACTTTTTCAAAATATATTTGGTTTAGTGATAGATTAAAACTATGTGTTGTGTAGATAGAATAATTGCTGTATATTTGGAGGAATATATGTATACCAGCCTGAAATGAAACGTATGGCCTAGTCTTACATTTGAGAGACTATATCATTTTGAAGAATTGCAGGTTTGAAGAAGGATGGTTTCTGAAGTACTAAGTAGTAGAAGAATGTAGAAAATAGGAAGTAGGCAGCTTGGGACAGGAATCTTTGTTACGAGAAGGTTAGGAGAAGAAAAATGGAGTTAAGAGCATCTGTGGAATAGATTTTGAAGCATTTGGAAGCATGTCTATGTGTGTATCTGTATGTTTGTATATCTCTGACCTAATACAATAAGTGATCGTAGTCTCACTGTATTATACATACCTTAAAATTGTTCTTATTTCCTACTGGACAGTGCTTAGTGCTTCTTAACTTCTATATATTTCTGCTTTAATATATCCATCCAAATGAGTTAGACCTTGTTGGCCTTATGTCTCTATTTCTTTTTTTATTATAAATTTTTTGTTTTATTTATTTATTTTGGCTGTGTTGTGTCTTTGTTGCTGCACGCGTGCTTTCTCTAGTTGCAGCGAGTGGGGGCTACTCTTTGTTGCGGTGCATGGGCTTCTCATAGTGGTGGCTTCTCTTGTTGCGGAGCATGTGCTCTAGGCACGCGGGCTTCAGTAGCTGTAGCACGCGGGCTCAGTAGTTGTGGCATACGGGCTCTAGAGCACAAGCTCAGTAGTTGTGGCGCGCGGGCTTAGTTGCTCCACAGCATGTGTGATCTTCTCGGACCAGGGCTTGAACCCGTGTCCCCTGCATTGGCAGGCAGATTCTTAACCACTGCATCACCAGGGAAGCCCTATGTCTCTATTTCTATTTTTCTTTCTGAGATTTTACCTTTTCAGCACATGGCAGAACCTCCTGTGGTCCCAGCCACATCCTAGCTTGCTGTTACTTTGTACCTTTCTACATTCCTTCCCCACCCCCACCCCCCGCTAACCATCTCAGTTTCTGCCTGTATCTTTTAATCCTGAAACACCTTCCTGTGTTTCAAATGGTGAATCTGTTCTGAGAATAGGAACATTTACAGTCAACAGTTATTCTGTTCTCATGGTAAGGAAACACTCTAGCATTATATTCCTCTATCTCAGTGCCACCTTTCATCCCCAGTGAACAGGTACATTATGAAAGTAATATCAAATTTTAAGATGTGTTTTATATTTAAGTATAGTCAAAGTAGTAGAATGCATAATGAAGTTATAGTTTTGACATAATCAGGAAGTCACTGTGTAAGAAGTTGGAAAATGTCACCTTTGTACAGTGCTCCACTTATTATGCTTAGATAATACTGTTTAAATAGAAGTATTCCTTTACAGTGGAAGTGTTTTAGTGTTCAAAGGAGACAAATCCCAAATTGTAGAGGCCCTGCTTATTTTACTTTACAATATGGAGCGAGTGATAGCAGGGATATTGAAAGCAAATGAAAACATTTATACATACGCAAAAATGAAGTATTTTTGGTTATTAAATGCATTTAACTGATAAGCCTTCTTAGCAATAAACAGAAGGCTCTGATGGTTCATGGTTTATCATCCTCCATGAGATAAGGTAATTGAAAAACAGTATTGGCCGAATTGTGGGGTTTTGTCAGTTAAGGTAGAAATGTATCTAAATCTATCAGTTACTTGGATTATCAAACAAATAAGGTGTGTTGAAAACTAAACCAAACTATACCAAATATTTCACAATGTAAATGTTAAAATTAATTAGAAGCACAACTCTAGTTAAAAATTTTATACCTCATCCTAAGTGATAGGGATTGGATACTAAGGATTTCGTCATATTTATTTGCTAGGGGTGGGGGTGTGTGGCTTACTTGGTTTTTGATTAGTCAAGATGCTGAGATAAACTGCCTAATAGGCTTAAAAATGAGTAAACCTTTATTATTCTAGCCTGTAGGCAGGGATAGAGTGATATTATTAGCATATTAATGTTTGAAATTGGTCTTCCACAAGTGATCAGTTCTTAAGGAAATTCAGTAGTTGTCCCTGTGTAGTATGTAGTCTTGCCTCTCTTTCTCTATTTTGTTTATATTGCTTAAGTTCAGGCAATTATATTTAATTTACTTAACAGATTTTTATCATGTACTTACTATATATTTGGCATTGTCTTACGCCCTTTGGGCTTCAGAACTTACAAAGACTGGTAGTACATAGTCCCTACCTCCTAATATCCTTTGCCTGATTTCCCTGTTCTGCCCTAAAACATTCCTAGAACTAGATTTTTATCATAAGGGCATTTTTGTTTAGATGTGTATTGACAACAAAATTAAATTCCATGAAGCCTAAATTTTGAATTTGTTGCCACCACAGCTTTTTAAAAAAAATCTGAATCAAGTGAATCTGGTGCATAGGCATTCTATAAGTATTTGTTGTTCATGTTTTTTGATGTTAATAATCACCTTTGAGTAGAGTACAAACTTTTCTTTTTATAAATTTTTGTCACAAAATAAATACAATTTAAAGGAGTCAAATTCTTTCGTAAATCAGTTTTAGTGGTTGCTCATGGCTTATATTTCTGTGCTTTTTGAATATTGAGTATATTACAAGAGCTACATTAAATGTAGGCAAAAAGAAGACAGAAATAAGAAAATAATGTATTTAAGTCAGTTCTTCGGGTACAGAGTCTTTCCTGATATTGTCAGTTGATTTTGATAACTGGTGTATTTGACTGTTATATTTTCAATCTCAAGTAGCCCAGTAGCGCTAATTTAGATACCACATCTGAATCAGTAAGTATAGAACAAGATTGATTTCTGAAAAATTCCAGTTATTTAAACCCACCAATCCAGACATCTCTTTCTTGAACATTATTTACCTTAATAGAAATTTAAAATAAAGGTACTCTTAGCAGGTGATTGTTAAGAAGAAATTCTGAGTAATTATTGAGGAAGGTCATTGAGATAGGTCAGCTAGAGGTGGATATACAGCCTGCCTAATAATTGGATGGATGCTACCTGGCTGGAAGATGGAGCTGATTGGTGGATCAAAATCTCAGAGGGAAACCTGCCATTTTTAGTTTAAATGTTTATTAAAATTATATTCCATGAAGTACTATTATATGCTGCTATTTAACTATTAAAAAGTGAAATGATCACCAACGATTATTATTACCCTACCAAAAGATTGTTTTAAGTACCTTTTGGTATATGTGAAATATATTTGGTTGAGTGGTACTTAGTAAACTTTTGTATTACTTTAACATATGAACTTCTAAATTATATCCAAAGTTAGAACATATCTTATAAATAAGTTGTTCCTGTTTTATATGTTTGTTTGCTGAAGCCTATCTTTGTATTTTTTCAGGTTTACGTGAGATTAAGACCATTCTTCAGGGAATTCCTGGAAAGAATGTCTCAGATGTATGAGGTAAATATACTTAAGCTAATTATATAAGTATTTTTATTTTATTCAATATAGTACCCATATTTAGATCATGTATAATGATTACTTCTTTTCCCCTGAATTTGTAGATCATTCTTTTTACTGCTTCTAAGAAGGTGTATGCAGACAAGTTACTGAACATACTAGACCCTAAAAAGCAACTGGTCAGGTAAATTTAATTAAGAAATAGTGGAAATGTCTGTCACACTGATCTATGAAATTACTATGCTTCTACTTAATTTTGATAGCCATTTTCAGTTGGCTGCATATATAGAGATTTGTGTGTTAAATGGGGAAAATAAGTGAATTTTTTTTAAGCCCCAAAAGTCTTTAAGAGTTCCTAATTATTTAACTCCAGACAGACGTTCTTTAAAGGATACAAAGATCAAATGTATTTATTCACTTGTACATCTGTATCCTCACTTCTTTTGGGATTGGGAGGAGGTTGGGGGTATGTGGAATTTTTCACTGTGTGCATGATGTTTTCCCTTCCTTCTGTCTCTGAGATAATGCATGTGTTGTCATCTTTTTAATGGCTTAGAGAAATAAAAGTTAATTTTAACAAAAAGGATCAAATTAAACTCTTTTGCTTTTTTCAAGAGCAAATTTATCTTCCATGGAAAGAAAATGTTACATGAAATCTAACTGGAAATTGCAGTTGGTTTAGTCACTCAGGTTTTCCTGATCTGGACTCAGTTCCTTCTGTGTGTCCTGAGCCAGCAGATGCAGTGTGTTCCTGGTTAGATGGCAGTGTGTTCCTGGTTAGATGGGAATTTAAAACAATTTGAAAATTAGTTTCATTATTTCTGTCAACTGAAGTGAGATACCAAGACTCAGCAGTCTTGCTGCATCCTCTAACATATAGGAGTTAATGTTTGAGTTTTGATCAAGAGCTGAGATGCCACAAAAGGCTCCTAAAAGCTTTAATAGCTGGGTGTTCATTGTCTTGAATACTTTCTCCCATACTGTCTTAGTGGAAAATCCTAAACTTAATTTCTACTGTTAAAAGTACCTGTATTATTGAGTGGTTTCAGCTGTGGTGAAAGGCTTTTCCTAATGTCCACATTTAGGAGATTTTTCCCTTGTAAATAGAATGTGATTTTTTTTTTTTAATCTAAAGGATCAAAATGTGTCCTGTAGTCAGTTTCCATTTTGTCTTCCATATAAGCAAGCTTCAGACACACAAATGAAAATGTGTGTGTTTCATAAAAGTATATAATTTATTATAATTTATGCTCATTTTACCTAACTTTTATAAAAGCATACAAGTGATTTTGCTCTCATGACTTCATTTATTCTGAAGATTTCTATTCAGCCCCTCCAATGTTCAGGGAACAGTGGTGAGCAACACAAGCCCTTCCCTCTTGGAGCTTTCATTTTTACTAGGGGACAAATCATAGTCACACAGTTACGTTACAAATTAAAACCCCTCTTTTAAACTAGTTTTATAAAATCTACACATTTGGGAGTTTAAACTTGTTTTATCTAGTTGTATTTTGAAAAAGTTAAAACAGGTAAAACTTTTTGAACAGTATATTGAATGCGTTAGAGTGCTTTAGGGAATCATCTATGTTGGTGACAAGGTAGACTCAGAAATTCCTGTGATCTCTGAATCCTGTGAGTCCGAATGCAAATTTGATGACTAGCAAAAGTAGTTTCTTTCTAAAACTGCAAATACATGCTATTGACCCTCAGATTCCTGAATAACTGGAAGGGGTTTAGTATAATTTAATTAAAATAATCATTAGTATCCATATATATATATTCAGCTGTCTCCTGTGTCTGGTGAATTTGCTGCTATTGGAGAAGAGTTATCAATAGTGATTTGCAGTTATGTGCTGTACCTGCCTCTCCAATTTCCTCGTATCTAAATGTTTATACAAATAAAATATGGAATCTTACTTAGGTCCAACCAGGACTTAAATTCTTTTGCCTAGTCTTATTTTTTTCAAAGTAGGACTGTCTTTAAACCTTTCAGAGGTAGGTGATCATTTAACTTATGAACATTTAATTAAAAGCATTCTTTGTAATAAGGGAAAAAGAATTGTTTATACTACATTTTGTCTGGTTTTAAAATTCTTCCACTTTTCCATCACCATTGGCCCTGATTAAAATATCAGTTTTGTTGTTATTAGAGCCATGGCAGATTTTGTTGGTAGAAAATGCCCCTTTCTTGAAATTGGATAATTCAAAATATAGGTATGTGTAAGCCCTAGCTCCTGAAAAATTGTATAGTGGGATTAAGACACAAGGAAGCCAAACTACCAAATGAATTAATGTATGCAAGTGGAGTATTTCAAGGTGATCTGTATCAGTTATTAGTAATATTCAGAATCTAATATTCTGAGTGCTAAATGGAGATTAATTATTACAAGTATATAAATATTATTATAAAACCTTAATACCTTTTTAAAATGATATAGCATTTTTCAGTTTCATTGGTGAAAGATAAGTTTACATTTGTAATACTTAAATCTGAATTCATCTTTTCATTCAATCCCTGTTTTTCACCCCCCCACACACACACGCATGCAATTAAAATAAAGATGGGTGTTTGGGAAAAGTTGAAATGATGGAATGTTTTGGCCTCTGCACCTTTCCTCAAAAACTATAAGAGAAACTAAAAACATTTTTTAAAAATGCCAACACGGAAACATTCCTTCTTATATTTTCTGTTCTGGCATGTGCAGGGATAGGGAGGCTGTGTGGTCTTCTGGTTAGAGCAAAGGACTGGGAGCCAGGAGGATCCTGGGTTCCAATGCGGGGCTAACCACTGACTTACTGTGTGACCTTGGGCAAGTCACTTGACCTCCTTGTGCCTCAGTCAACCATCTGGAAAATTGGTTAAAAAGCAGGACCTCGATGACAACCAGATGCTGCATCTGAACTGAGCTTTCCTGGGTAAATAAATTACAAAAACAATTTACAGAGTTTTTAATCCCTCTTTATCATTTAATATAACATTTTGGGATAAAACAAAGTTCTTTAAGGCATGGTAATATTTGGTTGTAAGGTTTCAATAATTGCTAAGAATTTTTTTTTTTTTTTTTTGCGGTACATGGGCCTCTCACTGCTGTGGCCTCTCCCGTTGCGGAGCACAGGCTCCGGCACGCAGCCTCAGCGGCCATGGCTCACGGGCCCAGCCGCTCCGCGGCATGTGGGATCTTCCCGGACCGGGGCACGAACCCGTGTCCCCTGCATCGGCGGGCGGACTCTCAACCACTGCGCCACCAGGGAAGCCCACTAAGAATTTTTATAATAAAACTGTAGCCCAAAGCTTAGGCCCACACTTGCATTTGAATTTCCTTTGTGAGAGAAAATGATAAGGCTTAACTTGAAAAGCCTATGGTATGTGTATTGTATATGTGTTTCAGTATATGTTGTGCTTTTTACATATATATATATATATATATTTTTTTTTTTTTAGTTAATTTGTTTTTACTTTTATGTTTAGGCACCGGCTTTTCCGCGAACATTGTGTTTGTGTACAAGGAAACTATATAAAGGACTTAAATATCCTTGGAAGAGATCTTTCAAAAACTATAATAATTGACAACTCACCACAAGCCTTTGCATATCAGGTAGGAAGAGGGTTGCTAAACAAACTCAGACAAATGCTGCCAAAAGATTTGATGGGATAACAGAATTTTCACTGGTGGAATTTCCCTGTTTAGTGTCATCTTTTAGAATTAGGAATGCCAAATTAGTATATTCCTTGTGGAAATTTTTCTTTTAAATGAAGTACAACATACATAAAAATCTGAGTAGTAAATCTGAAGTAGTAAATCCCTAAGAAGGGACTATAAGATATATATCATTTAATAGCATTCTTATCTATTGTTAAATCAGTAATTTGATTATAAACATGTTTCAGAATTATGAATAGCTTAACCATGTTCTTCTGGTCTGTTTGATTTGGCATTTCAAAATATTTTCTTAGACTATTTTGTCAATATGTTTGTACCCTTTGTCAATGATTCTTAGAAATATAAATTCAACTAGAGGGAATTCCCTGGCAGTCCAGTGGTTAGGACTCAGCACCTACACCTGCTGAGGGCCCAGGTTCCATCCCTGGTCAGGGAACTAGGATCCCGTAGGCCATACAGCACAGCATATGATAGATAGACAGATAGATAGATAGATAGCAGACAGACTGGCAAGAGATTAGCCATCCTTGCAAGATATATTTTACATTATGAGTATGTTCATGTGATATGGCTGAGATTTTCTTCAGAATAAATCAGTACAGAATTGGAATGGTGGAAAGTGGGTTGGGTGTAGATGAAACAAGCTTTGCCCGTAACTTTTCTGTTTCAAAAATGTCCATAATAAAACGTAAAAAAGAATACATGGGGAAAAATTGCATATATGGTATTGAAGTATGTTCAGTTTAGGTCACTACTTTTATTCACTTGCATTTTGAAATAATGTTTTTAAGAATTGGTTCGTAAATAAAATAATTTCAGTTATCCTCCATCTCAAACACAGTGTTCTGCATAAATGTTAAAAGATATTTTATCCTAGAGAATATTTACTATAAAACAAATATGGTTTGTATTTTTGTTTTTAGACCAATGAAATGCCATTGAGTCAATTTGTTATGTTCCTACTATGTTTCAGGTTATCTTGCTAGTTGCTGGGAATAAAATAATGGGACACAGTCCCTGTGTAAGAGTATATGCTTTCTAATAGTATTCTCTGTTGAGATTGGTAAAATTCCTTTATTCAAAATGCCTAGCATTGACTAATAATATTTCTTGAATGAATAATGTTTTTAGTTATGTTAATGCAAAACTTGTTTTAATGAATATTTCTTATTAAGTTTTATATACTCTAAGAATAAATTACTCTGAAAAACCAATTATGTTTCAGTTCCTTCCTTAACATCTGTCTCTTGCACTATTAAGCTGTCAAAGAATATGACAGACATAAACTCTGATGGCATTCCTTTTTTCAAAGGAACTTACTGATTAATGTTTACTAAAATCTGTTACTTTTAAGCTTTTCCGAAGTAGGCAAAATGTAAATGAAAAGAGTTAATTACTTATTTTTCACTTTAGCTATCTAATGGAATCCCTATAGAAAGCTGGTTTATGGATAAAAATGACAATGAACTTCTAAAATTGATTCCATTTCTGGAGAAGCTAGTAGAACTGGTAAGTATATCTTATCATTTTGTTAGGTTTTTGTTGCTTTAACTCTGTTGAAATAAATCTTCTCAGTTGCTTTATGTGTACTAACTTTAAGTCAACATGGTGGGACATTAGGGCAGAGATTGAAAAAAGATTGCAAGCATTTTTGAAACATAAATTATATTAAAATTATGTTTATCAGTATTTAAAAATTTATATATCGAATGTTTTATTTTACCAGACTTCCTCTTGCTAACTAGTTGTTACTAACTAGTTTTGTTAAATTGATTTTGTAGTTCAGGTCTAGAATTAATGCTTATGGTACTGAAACTTTATTCTGGGAACTTTTTCCTCTGTGTCCATGGATTAATTTTAAAACTACTATATAAAGTAGAATTCATTGACTGAATGCTTTACCTATCTTTTGGTTTGACCTCTTATTGCATAATTGTTCTTACAAAATTAATACATTAATGATAGGCTTTTTTTTTTAATCTAAATTTAACTGCTTCTGTGTAGTATCTTTTTATTTGGCAAACAAAATAATGTAAATTGTAAAATATTGATAAATGGTGGTATAGTTTCTTTGCAAAGTAAGAATGTTCATAATGTTATGGGGATCATGTCTTTGAAATTACGTGGCTTTTAAAATGTCTATTTCTCCACACAGAATGAAGATGTTCGACCTCACATCAGAGACCGATTTCGCTTGCATGATTTGCTGCCCCCAGATTAAGTACAAAGACTTGTCAAATCACTGAAGGGGGAGAGAATGCAGGACCCTTTTGGACTAAGACAAAAACATTGCCATTACTGTTGAAATTTTGCATTTTTGTACCCCGTCTTGCTTTTCTTATCTTGGTGCCCAATAATAATCAAGGGTTACAGAAAGAGACTTTATCTCAGATTGAATACATACAGTAGGTAGGCTAAAACAGAAGAGTCTTTAGAACTAGTGCAACTTCCAGTGAAATTTTTTTATGTACAGGACATCTGCAGTTTATAAAGAATTCTGTTTCTGCCACCAGCAGTTTGACCTGTAGTCACACAGGATTTTATGATAATAACAGAGATGAAAATGGACTTTTATTTTCTCTCTGTTTGGTGCTCTAAGTGGGTTTGTAGCCACTTTTCTGTTACTTTAAAATTCTCATTTCAACAGGAATGGCCAGTAAAAGTTGTTTTATTTTTCCTGTTAAGGTTTATAACCTTTTTACATTTTTGACCTGTATTAGATTAGAATTTCATTATGCATTCCTTTTAGTTGAGGCGCTTCATAGTTTTCTGGAAATAGTCAATTTTTAGTTTTTTATTATACATTTGAATGGCCGTTTTCCTGCTTTGTCTGCCTGCATATTGTATATTTGTTTAAAAATATTCTCTACTTTTAGTCCATGTAAGTTTCATTTAGAACATGCATTTATATTTTGTTTCTGTAATATTCTACTGTAGGTGAAATCTTTTCAAAAATCAAGAGACTGGGTAGATAAGAATATATGAATGACTAATATTCAAAAGATTTAAACCATTGTGATGGCATGTGTTCCCAAGTGGTAATATCTTGCAGTGGCACACAGATTTGATGGATAAAAGGTATACCTCAGACTTCACTGTGCTCACCAATCTTTGAGGAGAATGAGTTTGGTCACCTTTTGGGCTTGATTTGGTTACTGATGCCTTTGGTTTTCTCCAGGAATGAAGTATTCAGCACAGTGATTCAGTATTTTTAGTTATTTTGCATGGGCTGGTAGTACCTCTGTTATGCTCTCAGTTACAATCAATTAAAACTCTGTGTAACAGTCTTGGTACCTTACAGTAGCTATGCATAATCCTGTGGCACAGTAAACTCCCAAGCCACCAATGCAGTTAATATGTTCTCATAGTGGTTTTCTATGCTATATGAAAATAGTCTTCAAGCCTTGGTTCTCTAATGCAGCTACCACAAGAGGTTGATATTTTTATAGTGGCGTGTAATCTCTTTTTCGGGAGGCTTTTTATGGAAGGTAGAATTTGTAAAAGTTAGTATGCTTTGCCTCTCAACTGCATTATCATGCCACAGGCTCAGACTGTTTTTGTGTAAAGGATGTCAAAGAACGGCACTTTTTCTAAAGAGAAGTTTGATATTTTGTATGCTTGTTAAGAAAGTACAGTATTGGAAATTAAAGGTGGACAACTGATAATTGAGGAGTATGTCACTTAATTTTTTATGTATATTACCTGTTTACTTGTACAACTTATTGTACAAATTACATGCAGCTTCATTTTCAAATGAATCCTTAAAATAAGGAAATCTTTTTAGGAAAACATTTAATTTTTGTATTTTTGATTTTAAAGGCATGAGTTATGTCAATTTTCAGTGTATTAATGAAGATTTTAACTTTTCATCAGGTTGAGTGTTTTCTTACTATATTATCTGTTGTGTATGTAGTTAGCATATTGTGTCACTGAACTGTTTAAAAATCTAGCATGTAGAGCAAGCCTGTTTTGTGGAAAATCCTTATTCATTAAAAAAATAATCATGGCAGATTTTCTGCAAAAAAAAAAAAGCAAAAGCATTTGCAATTCAGAATACTGGGGTTTTTTTGTTTGTTTGTTTTTAATTTAAAGAAAGGTATTTTGCTTGCAGGAAAAAATACTACAGATTCATTTTAATGAGAATCTTTGAAATGTATTTATCTTTAGGGCATCTGGGCATCTTTATGCTGTTTGTCTTCTGTCTTTCTTGAAATAAAATGTACATATGTTACCTTTACATATGCTCTTGCTCAAAATTGTGAACCTGGTTACATTTCTCCTTGCTCCCTTTTTATGTTCAAACAGCAAAACCCAAAACCTATACAGGATCTAAATTTTCAGCTTGCATTATAATTGCTGAAAGCTTTTCTGATTAAGTAACTACAGTCTCAACGGGCTTTCCCACAACTAAAAGGGAAATGTAAGCACCTATATATACCACTGTGCCTATAGGCACTTTAAAAACAACTTTTAATCATCTTTTATTGGTAAAGCTGTTTTTGATCCCCTGCTAGCAGAGCTCTTTTAAGTTGACTGACAAATGAATCAAGCCTAACAAGATTCTGTAAAGAAATAAACTAAGGGAGAATTTTATATGGCCTGAGAAAATTTCTTGAGATCAATTCAGTCTCTTTTTCTTCATTACTTGATTTGAGTCATTTTAAATTTGTTATTAATACAAAATTTAAAATAAGTTATAGAGACAGTTATCCAGCTTCCTCCACTTTAAAATGTGTTATCTTATTACCCCTTCTTTGCTTTATCTGTTGGTAGATATTACCTTAAACATTTCCATTAGTTAAATGGAGGTGTTTATGAATTGAGATGTGCCCAGCCTCTTCAGTTCACACAGAAAACATGAACTCTTAAAAACTGACTAGTAAATGCAGGAGAGATGGATACCTGATAAGACACGGCAAAAGTGACCTATATACACATTACGACTCTGAAGTACATATTATAATTGTGATATTTCCAGTGGTAAATGTCTGACTTTTAAAGACATTCTTTTAAATATTTGTATTATTGTTAGGATGTTTTAATCAGTTGTGTTTTTTAATTCCATGTAATATATGTAGCCCTAATCAGATTTATAGCACCATATTTCTCCTTGGGTCTTAAAAGAGAGTTGACAACAATTTAAAAGCATAAATTGTTTTATATTAGCTAGTATGTATATTTATTTACCTGATGGCTTTATCTTGTTTCCCAAAATTTTGGGGGCATTTGTTGAAAGCATTGTAACTTCTATAAATGGCTATTTTCTTGTAACTGTCAGTGAAAATGGATGTGTACATTGTGTTTTTATATTACTTTGGTTTTCCTGGTTTGTTTGTTTTTTGGGTTTTGGGGGGGATGTTAAACATAGAATCATTTTTTTAAAAAAAGTTATCTTTGGCCAATGACTTTTTCAACTAGATATTACTTGCATTCAACCATCTAAAGAAGTTTGTTTTTTACTGTTTCGTTTAGTCAGCTTGCTGAAAAACAGAGACTTCATCTCATCAATGAAGAAAGCATTTCATTATTCCTACAAATCTTTGCAGCGAGCACAGACTTCTTCATAAGGACCAGATCTTTTCCACGTCTTGTGTCAATCACATAAAGCTGAAATGTAAAGGACACTGAAGCCTTCATTTAATTGTCCTAACATGATGGTGTTATATACTACATCATTAGCTAGTTAAGGTTTTCTGACCTGACTTCTCTTTGTCTTCCTAGGTATTTATTTGTTATCTCTTTTAAACTTGTGTTTCTAAATTAACTTAGTGTTAATAGTCACCCACCAAATAACTATGCCAAGTAACTAGGAAAGAATGTTTATTTTATTTCCCCTTATAGGGGAAGAGTGGACTGGGAACAAAAATGTATGGGCCAAAAGGCCTTAGGTTGTCATTCATTCACTTTCTTATTCCTCTCATGAGCTGTTTTTGAGTATAGTATTTTTTCAGTGCTTATGTGCTTGATTATGTCATTACTTTTCATGTCGTCCCCTGAGTTAAAAGCCTGCTAAGAACCTGTATAAAATACATTTAAAAAATTTCAGAATAAGAACCACAGAACTCAGTATCTTATATTTAAATGCTATTTAAATTATTATTGGAATCCAAGTCTCATTCACTAGGATACATTTTTATAAAATGTTTCTCTGTATCTTGAATTGAAATTACTTGCCCAGAGGCAAGAGTTCCGGGATTATGTGTTTTGAGAAATTTTTAAAAGGGGAGATGAGAGCAACAAGTTTATACTTACTTTATGGTTTTTATATTAGTTATTAGTATTTTAAAATATATCACTGGTTCCCAAACCTGACTCATCATTAGAATTACTCTGTGGAGCTTTTGAAATACAGATTCTTGAGGCCTGACCTCTGCCAAATTGTCTCACTGGGTCTAGAGTGGGGCCTGAGAGTTCTGTATTTTTTGAAAGCTCTCCAAGTGATTCTCATAGATTTGGGAAATCACTACTTTACTTAATGTGACAGTGGTTTGGGAGTTGAGAATAGGCAACAAAATTAAGTTTACCAGACATCTCTTTGTGGTAGAGTTTTCTTTTTTTAACTGGGACCAGATTTCACAGAACTTACTCAAGATGCATGGAGGAATAATAAAGAAGATTGAGGTTACTGCTTATTATCATTCATGTCTTTCATACTTTTTAAGAGTTTGCATTTTCTAGCACTTGGAATAGTTGATCATATACACAGCTGAAGGACATATCCCTGAATGAGACCATTATATATATTAACTGTAAAATATTTCACTATTTTTTTATTTTATAAATCTTTGTAGAAATAAGCAATGAGATACTACTTTCATCTTTTGAAATGGGATTTTTCAAGGCAGTGTCCTTTTGGCATTAAGGTAGGGGGGAGTTAATATTCTCTCTGCCTTTTTCCACATGAATCAATATAAAGTCATGGACATTTAAAATATTCAATTTAATTTCTACATATTTACTATGCAGTATAGCCGTGAACAAGTAATGTAGATTTAGTTTTCTCATCTTCAAATGCCCTGATCACCCTACCTCACAGGGTTGTTGTGGGGATAAATAAAACTTTTATGGAAGCACTTTTCTTTGGTGATATTTTATCAGCCATTAGAAACAATATAATATCTAACAACTTATATTTGTATAGTGCTTTGTTTACAAGTACACAATTTTTTCACATTGCTTTCTCTTTCGATGATCTGTAAGGAACGTAGAGCAGGTTACAGATACGGAAAAAACAGATAAGGAAACAAGCTCAGAGAGGGCTGTGACCCAAGACCACACAGCTGTTCTAGGAGACTTGAATTCAAGTATCATTACCACAGGCTATTTCCCAAGGCATTGGCATTTTTGTATAATCATGTTTGTACATAAATACAAAGCTTTCCCTAGTTTATAAAATGAATGTAGCCAACAAAATGTTCTTATAAAAGAATATATTAACTCAGTGCAAAAGCTTGTGGTACAAACTAGGCCCTAGAGTTTAACAATCCAATATTTAAACTAGAAGGAAATTCCATCTTCTAAGTGTACATCTTTATTTTACAGATGTAAAATGTGTCTAGAAAAGTGTCTTCCCAAGATCACAAAGCTGGGATTAGAATCTAGCTCTCTTAATTACCATTACTCAAAGTAATGACTTTAGGAGGAATAACAGTCTTAATTTCTGGAACTACCAGAAGTGCAGAAGTTGCATAAAACCTGAATAATGAAGTGGTTAGCTTTAAAAAGTAGAGAGAAAATGGCAAGAAAGAACCAGATTATGGTGAGCTAAAATGAAATTATACTTGATGTAATGGGCTAAATAACTCGAACCAGTATAACAACAAAATAGCAAGCTGGTCCCACCGCAATCTCTGTGATGAGACTTAAATACAGTATTGTTAACTCTAGTCACCATAGTATACGTTAGATCCTTGGAACAGTAGATCCTCAAACCACTAGAAGTCTGTACCCTTTGACCAACATCTCTTCATTTTTCTCACCCCGCCAGTTCCTGGCTGGGATGAGACTTGATAACTATTTTCCCTGAGCTTCAAAGGAGTGTGATGCACACAGACTGGTTTGAGTGTCACTGCAGTAGGCCTTTAGAAATAAATGACAGGACTTGGGAATAGCTGACTTAGGAGTATGGGTAATAAAAAGGAAAGTTCAGAGTCAAAAGACCTGAATTCAAGAACTTAAGAACTCATCCACTTACTAGACAAAGGAGTTCTCTGATCCTTAATTTGTTCATCTGTAAAATGGGTGGTAAAACATGTATACAAATAACTACCAGAACTGAAATGTTAAAGCAGCTAATTTTCTTGAGGGTGTGTGAGATCTATACAGGGTGTTGGGAGATGTCTGAAGCTAGAGGGGGCAGAAATGAGCAGTAGAATCAGGTTATTGTAATACCACAGATGTCAGGGAGATTTTTTAAGAAAGACATGAGCAGCAAGCAGTCTGGAAAGAAGGACTGGAGAAGTGGTAATGGAGAGGTCACCTATGATTGTTAAGAACAGCGGTCCCCAACCTGTTTGGCACCAGAGACCTGTTTTGTGGAAGACGGTTTTAACACGGCCTGGTGGTGGCGGGAGGGATGGTTTCGGGATGATTCAAGCGCATTACATTTATTGTGCACTTTATTTCTATTATTAGTACATTGTAATATATAATGAAATAGTTACACAACTCACCATAATGCTGACAGGAGGCGGAGCTTAGGCGGTAATACGAGCGACGACGGGAAGTAGCTTGTAAATACAAATGAAGCTTCGCTTGCTCACCGGCTGCTCACCTCCTGCTGTGCGGCTCGGTTCCTAACAGGCCACCGACCGGTACCTGTCCGCAGCCCGGGGGTTGGGGACCCCTGGTTAAGAACATTTTGGATGAAAATAATGCTAACTGCGAAGGAAGAAATGGAGGATGAGGAAATTAAAGAGTGAGTATTAAATGGCTTGAGAAGTAAGTAGTTGGGGTAGCAGGCTCATGTAAATGACTTGCCGAGTTAGAAGTCTCTTAATAATCAGTGAACCAAATGAACTAGAGCTTTTAGTGGCTCCCATATACTGAGCTTTAATGTTATATTTGATGTATGACAATTGTTGAAGGTAGCTGTAGGTAGCCTTTCTGATGACAGTAAAAGTCGTTTAAAAACACTGCCTTAACTATGCTAGGCTCTGTGGATGGCAGAAGAAAGCAAACCTGACACTGCCCTCAAGCTAACAGGCTAGCAGTGGAGACTGACATTTGCTGGGAAAAGGAACACGAACGAAAAGATTGGCTTTGTGGGCTAATAACACAATCTAATCTGAAGTCAGGCTTGGATTGGCTGAAGAAGTATTAAGTTGAGATCTGTAGAACATTTATTGAAAGAATATTAAGCCAGGCTTGGTTGGGGGAGGGGGTAAAGTTAAGCAAGGGGGTAAATAATCAGATTTGTTTTAAAAAGATCACTTTGACTGCTGAATAGGGAATAGATTGAGTGGGAGACCAGTTTGAAGAAATACAGACGTTGACCTAATTCGTTCCACACAAAAAATTTCCTTTCTCCACGATAATATGGTTAATGTATTGGGTTAATGTATTAACCCAATGTAATGTAATGTAATGTAATGTATTAATGTATTGGGTAGCATCGTAATGGACAATCTGAGGTCGGAGATTGGTAAAGTTCTAGGGAAAGTATGGCTTGCCCAGCTTAATGATAGAAATGGGAAGGTACTCTAGGATTTTATGGCACCATATAAAAGTTAAGTACGGAAAAATGTATAGGAGTTGAAAGGAGACAGATGCTGTCATTTCACGTCTTGGGTAGGCTCTTTAGGGGAGGAGGGTTAAAATGGAAAAAGTCATTAGTTGTTTCTACATCAAATCATGTAAATCAAATCAGTGATTTTGGTATTTTATAAATGAGTGGGGTTTTTTTGGTGGGGGGGGGGGGGTGGTTTGGCCAAGCGGGCCAGCATGTGAGATCCTAGTTCCCCAACCACGGATGGAACCTGTGCCCCCTGCACTGGAAGTGCGGAGTCTTAACCACTGGACCGCCAGGGAAGTCCCTATAAATGAGTTTTAATCTGGTGCTATTTGCAATTAAAACCGCCTCCTCAGCCTGGCCTTATTTCATCTTTAGGAGATTTTGAATCTGGTGCTTAAGGCACTTCACTTAAAAATAAGCCATAAGCAGCCCTGCTTCTTTTCTGCTGGCATTTACTCTCCTATGGCTTTAATGATGAAGCTTCTTAAAGGCAGAAGTTTTAATGTTAATTTGTTCAACAAACACGGATCAGTCACTCTGCTCATCTGTAAGATGGGAATAGTGTTATGTGTGATTATAGGGTTTCCCTAGAGATTAGTGTGTGGTTCACAGATAAGTTTTAAGGAATAATCGAAGTCTCCAGCACAGAGTTCTTGACAATTGTCTCCCAGCTTCTTTATTTCAAAAAGCAGCATGCACAATTCTGTGAATAAATTCTATTCTCAATTTCTGTTTCAAAACTTTATCAATGAAGCATACATAGAGCCCATGTATTTTTTGCATAGCACCTCCAACTCTCACACCCTAGTTTCAATTGCATGTGGTTTAATACCTTGAAGTTAACACCCCAGAGCCTAGAATAGTACTTGGTACAGGGTAGGCCGTCAATAATTATTTGTTGAATACATGATACAATGAATGAGCTCATATTTCAAAGTTTGGACTTCAATTTATAAGTCCAGAAAATTGATTCTGAATGTGCAACTTAGAATTGATGAAATTCAGAGGAATTGGTTCACACTAACTAAACTCACAAAACACTAATTTTTAGGCCAAATATCAATTCCATTCATTTACCTCCTTATGAAACTAAATCACAGTCCAATGCCATCTTGGTAAGGGTAGAACCAGAAAAAAGGTCTACTGAAAGAGAATCATAACGGCTAATATCAAGTCAACAGGATGCCCTCATCTTCATCTCTGCTAGGTATCTGCCAGAAGTCTGCAGGTCAGCTTAGCCTTTTCTCTGGGGACTGTCCAAATCTTATTCTTTGGCCTCACCTCCCCTATATTTCACCTTCTTTCTGTTAACATTTTTTGTTTGTTTGAAGGTACATTGTCTTAGAACATCTTCAGGCAAGTAATTACAGATGACTGTACTACCACTTCAGAAATACACAGGCTTGCTTTCCTGAGTCTTCACCTTGGGATATTCGATTGAATCTGGCACCTTCTTAGCCAATTATTTACTATTTCCTAGTTCAGGTCATTGCTATAATGCTGTGGGCTTACTAGTAATATATTAAAAAAGCAGCTTTCTTTGGGGTGCAGCTGTATTAATTTTCTTTTGAGACTACCTTTCATGAGGAGAAACAATGGCCTGATGGGCGAGTTTTTCTTTGAGGAAAAAACCAGTTTTGCCTAGAAATTTATTCATGCAGTCATTCAACAGTTATTAAGTGCCCACTATGTGCCAAACAGACTTAAGTATAGCAGAGCTTAGCCTCTCAAGATTTCTTATCTGCAGATAAGACTACTATGATGTATTCGTTAAAAATTTTAGCTGAGGCCAATAATGGAATTTACTGGAAAGATACTGGGGTACCTCATGGCATTTAAGGAAGAGCTGGACAACTGGACCTCAAGGGAAGGCAAGAGGAAGTAAGGTCGCTTGGGAAATCATCACTTCATCAGGAGGTCTTTCCTTCAGGCTGCTGTCATCTGCCACCAACTCCCAGGCCCTGAGAGTCTTGAGTTCCAAATTCTAAAGTCCTGGGAAAGAGAATCTTTCCGTTATCACTGTATAACAATTCACCTCAAGACTTAAGAGGCTTAAGATAAGTTATCTCTCACAGATCTGTGGGCTGGCTGGGCTCAACTGGACAGCTTTTGCTTGGGGTCTTCTGTGGTTGTGATCAAATCGTAGTTGTGGATTGCAAATTCCCTGGTGGTCCAGTGGTTAGGACTCCAAGCTTCTACTGCAGGGGGCCCGGGTTTGATCCCTGGCCAGGGAACTAGGATGCCACAAGCTGCACAGCAAAAAAAAAAAAAAAAAAAAAGGGTAGCTGTGGATGGAATCATCTGACAGTTCAACTAGACTGAATGTCCAGGATGACTTCTTTGCTCCCATGTCTGGCATCTCTGCTGGGATAATCTGGAACAGCCAGGGGCTGGCTGAATACTTCTCTCTCCCTAAACAGGCTCTCTGTAAAGTTATCTTGAAACAGCATGGCAATCTTAGGGTAATAAGGCTTCTTAAATGGCGGCTGGCTTCTACCAGTGTGAGCATTCCAAAAGGCACAGGTGGAAGCTGCAAGGCTTGTTATAGCCTAGCCTTGGGTGTCACTTCTGTCCTATTCTACTGGTTAAATATGAATCATAGGGCTACCCCAGACTCAAAAATTATATAAGGGCTTGGATACTATTCATTAAAGGGCCATCTTTGGAGACTAGCTACCAGATAATTTGATGGTTCCACTGGGTTATTTATATCCCACCTAGGGGCAGATTCAGATTTTATACAGCTTGAAGCATATACAATTTGGAGGGCTTTCTTGAAGAATGGAAGGGGCCTATGCAATGAGGGGCCCTGAAGCTACAGCTTCATTAGATTCATAGATAATCTCCTTCTGACCCCCCTTCTCAAATCAGCTATGGTAAGGGAGTAGAATGGCTTGGGGAGCCCACCTACTCTTGTATACTAGGACGATTTCCAGAAAAGGAGAAATCATTGTGAGCCTTCCCCACTCCTCACCATAAGTGTCCAGTGTTCAGTTCAATATAATCTGATCATTTGAATGTTTAGAACTCAGGTCTCCTGACTTACAACAGTGAATTTTCAAATATACTATATTGCATAGTATTTAAAAATTTGTATTAAAAAATGTAGTAGAATTGGAAGGATACAAAATTTTTTTTAACTTACTATCCTTTATATACCTTTTTCTCCTGGCTACTTTTAAATGTTGATGTCCTTCAAGGTTTCTCATTCTATCCTATCTTCAGATGGCCTCTACTTCACTTGATTCCATCTACCCCCATCATCAGATAACTCCTAATCCTCTATCTGTGGCTCAGACCTCTCTAGTTCCAAATATATACTAGACATTTCTATTTGGATGCCTCAGAGGAATGTCAAGATCTGTGTGGCCAAAACTTAACCTATCCTCATTCCTTATTATGATGAGAAACACCATTCAGGCATCTTCAGAAACATTTACGGAGCATTTACTACATGCCAGGCACTGGGAATACAGTAGCAAAGAACACAGACAAAATACCTGTGCTCCAAACAGATATTAAATAAGGAAACAAGGTCATGAGAAATTGTGATAAATGCTATGACAAAACCAGAGTGACAAGATGAGTAACTGGGAGAGGCCCCTTGCTGGAGGGAGAACAGGGAAGAACTTTCTACAAAGGTAACACCTGAATTTTGGAGGAAGAAAAGCCAACCATGTAAAGGTGTGGAAAGAGCACTGTAGACAGAAAGAATAGCAAGCACAAAGTCCAAAAATAGGAAAAGGCTTAGTAGCCTCAGAGGGCCAGTAACAATGATGTTAATGAGACGGAATGGCATCATAAGGGGGTTGGTGGGAGGTAGGAGTCAGATTATGCAGAGCCTTGTAGGCCATCATAAGGAGTTGAATCTAAATCCAAAACAAACAAACACCAAGAAGCCACTAAAGGGATTTCAACTAGGAGGAAGGGGTGTGATGATCTAATTTACATTTTTTAAATAAACTGCCTGGTGTATAGTGAATGGACTGTGGAGAGGGAAGAGTAGAAGAAGGAAAACCAACTGAAAGCATATTATAGTAGAACAGCCTAGAGAAAGCTTGGATTAAGGTGGTAGCAAGAGACATGGATTCGAGATTAACATTGGAAGTAATTCACAGACCTTGGTGATGGACTAAATTTAAGGGGTAAGTGAGAGGCAGAAAGCAAGGATAGCTCCCAGGTTTTTGACTTGAGCACCTATAGATGGATGTTACTTCCACTCAATCTCCAAAGGCATCATCCTCTACAGCTCCCTTCCCCTCCTCCTCCATATCCAGTCAGTCACTGTGTTAGGGTTATTCAGAGAAACAGAACCAGTAGCATGTGTATATATAGAGAGAAAGATTTATTTTAAGAAATGGCTCACAGGGAATTCCCTGGCTGTCCAGTGGTTAGGACATGGCACTTTCACTGCTGAGGGCCCGGGTTCAATCCTTGGTTGAGGAACTAAGATCCCACAAGCTGTGCAGCGCAGAGAAAAAGAAAGAAAGAGAGAGAGAGAGAGAGAAAGAAAGAAAGGAAGGAAGGAAGGAAGGAAGAAAGAAAGAAAAAGAAAGAGAAATTGGCTCACGTAATTGTGGGAGCTGGCAAGTCTCAAATCTGCAGGGCATGTCAGCAGGCTGGAGACCCATGGAAGAGCTGATGCTGCAGAGTCCAAAGGCAGTCTGTAGGCAGAATCCCTTTTTCCTCAGTGTGTTTTCTTGTCTTTTTTTAAAAAATTAATTATTTTTTTGGTTTTCGTTGCTGGGCATGGGCTTTCTCTAGTTGTGGAGCGCGGGGGCTACTCTTCATTGCGGTGCACGGGCTTCTCATTGCAGTGGCTTCTCTTGTTGCAGAGCTTGGGCTCTAGGCGCAGGGGCTTCAGCAGTTGTGGCACACGGCTCAGCAGCTGTGGCTCACAGGCTCTAGAGCACAGGCTCAGTAGTTGTTGTGCATTGGGCTTAGTTGCTCTGAGGCATGTGGGATCTTCACGGCTCGAACCCGTGTCCCCTGCATTGGCAGACGGATTCCCAACCACGGTGCCACCAGGGAAGTCCCTCAGTGTGTTTTCTTTTTCTTTTTCTTTTTTTTTTTTTTGCGGTACGCGGGCCTCTCACTGTTGTGGCCTCTTCCGTTGCGGAGCACAGGCTCCGGACGCGCAGGCTCAGCGGCCATGGCTCACGGGCCCCGCCGCTCCGCGGCATGTGGGATCCTCCCGGACCGGGTCACGAACCTGCGTCCCCTGCAACGGCAGGCGGACTCTCAACCACTGCGCCACCAGGGAAGCCCCCATTTAAAAAAAAAATAAAAATAATTAATTTTAAAAATTTTATTTATTTATTTATTTTTGGCGGTGTTGGGTCTTCGTTGCCGCGTGTGGGCTTTCTCTGGTTGCGGCGAGCGGGGGCTACTCTTCATTGCGGTGGCTTCTCTTGTTGCAGAGCACGGGCTCTAAGCACGCAGGCTTCAGTGGTTGTGGCTCGCGGGCTCTAGAGCACAAGCTCAGTAGTTGTGGCACACGGGCTTAGTTGTTCCACGGCATGTGGGATCTTCCCAGACCAGGGCTCGAACCCGTGTCCCCTGCACTGGCAGGCAGATTCTTAACCACTGCGCCACCAGGGAAGCCCAGCCCTCGGTGTGTTTTCTTAATGCCTTCAATTCATTGGATAAGACCCATCCACATTATGGAGGGTAATCTGTTTTACTAAAAATCTGCATCTTAAAGGTTAATCATAAACAAAAAATACATTCACAGCAACAACTAGACTAGTGATTAACCAAAAACTGGGTACCATGGCCTAGCCAAGATGACACATAAAATTAATCATCAGAGTCACTAAATTCTGTTGATTCTGACCCTTAACTATTTATCTGATTAGTTCCTTCCTCTTTGGCCACTGCCTTGCTTTAGGATGGTGTTCTTCTCTATTAATTCATAAAATATTTACTGATGTATTAGATACTGTGCCAAATGCTGGAGATATAACTGTTAATAAAAGACAGGTTGTGCCCTAGGGACCTTACATTCTAGTCTTTCCTTGCCTTCTGTCTTACCTCCTTCCAATCCCTCTTTATCAATGGATGGCTGTATAGCATTGCCTCTCACACTTTAACATACAATCATCTGAGGATCTTGTTAAAAGGCAGATCCTGATTCTGGGATGGAGTCTGAGATTCTACATTTCTGACAAGCTCCCAGGTGTTGCTGATCAGGAACAAACTTTGAGTAAGTGGGCTGTAGGATATCTTTTGGAAGACCATCTTTTATAAAATGTGTACTATTTGTAGACTCTGAAAAGGTACACAAGAAATGGGAAACAATAGTTGCCACCAGAAAAAACAGAATGGCTGATCACTGTGTATACCCTTTTATAACTTGAACGTTGTACCAAGTACGTGTGTTACATATTCAAAAATAAATTAAGAAAACAACAAAAACAAAATAAAAATATCTGAAACTGCACGCCTCTGAAAATCCTGCAGTGGAGCCCAATGGCCCGAAGGACAGAGTGCAGGTTAACCCATCTTAAACCCTTTATTACGATCAGTTTACCTGTTCAGCTTATCTCCAATTGCGCCATTCAGTCAGACCAGGGACCACATGCAATCTTTCTACGGGAAATGCACTGGAGCAAATTTCACTTCGTCTTTAAAACTCGTTACTGCAGTGCTTACCCTCCCGAAGCCTTTCAAGTGGCCTACCGCTCCCCGCCCGCCCCCCGCGGTTAATGTTACCCATTTACATCTAACCTCGCAATGCTTCTTTTTGTTGCAGTCATCGCACTGTGTCGAAATTTGTTTACATGTCTATTTTTGCTACTTGATTGTGCGCTCCTTTAGGGCAAGGCTAGAGTTTATGCTTAGCGCAGACCGAGTTCCGAAATTATTCTGCGAAAGAATGAATCATGTATTGGCTTCAAGGAGCTCAAAGGAAGGGAAAATCCTTGAGCACTGGGGCTGCCTTCGATCCCTTCGTGACGAACTGGAGGCAAGTGTGCAAGGAGCTGACTCTGAGCACCCTGGCTGGGAAGGCTGCCAGGAGCTCGGCCCTCTCCGCTCGCTTCTTCCCGGGAGCCCTGCGTACCCCGGCTTCCAGAGGGACCCCACCTCGCCCAGCGCAACCGCGCCCTCCAGTGATCGGGGAGGCCAATCCACCGCCCCCACAGGTGGGCGTGGAGTTCAGAGCCCGCTTCTGAGTGCGGCGTGAAGAGGCTGTGGGTCTCCTAGGTGTCAGACAGCGGCAGCGAGAGGCGATCCGTGTGACCAGAGGAAGGGCGCATCCGACTGGTTGGGGCGCGGATGGGGTTGGCAGGGGAGGGGTGGAGAGGGCAGGCGAGAGCCCAGCGCCAGGTAAGGTACCGCCCTGCTAACTTTCCCGCACTTACATTTCCTTCCCAGGGCCCAGGATTGGGTGCCTTCCCTCAGCCCCTTCCTCTCTCCCCACCCCACTAGCCCACAGGACCTCCCCGGGGCGTGGAGTACAGGACGCTCCGCCTCGCCCGCCGCATTCCGCGCCCCTTCCGGCCCGCGCACACGTCGCCCCAGCCGCCGCCAGAGGGGCGGGGCCTGGGCCCTGGCGTTCAGTCAGCCAAGGTCCCAGCGTGCCCTGCGGCGGTCAACGAGAGCAGATCCAGTGACTCACATCCGCCGCGCTAACTCTTTGCTCGCTCTCTACTTGCACACGCTTACACCCGGCTCGAGATGGCGGCGGCAGCGGCGGGGGACTCCGACTCCTGGGGTGAGGAGAAGTTCCGGAAGCAGGGCCTGGGCCGGCGCTGGCTCCACACCCAGGCAAGCATTAACGTGGCTCTCTCTCTTCCGTAGACGCGGACACGTTCTCCGTGGAAGACCCGGTGCGGAAGGTGGGGGGCGGCGGCACCGCCGGCGGGGACCGCTGGGAAGGCGAGGACGAGGACGAGGACGTCAAGGTGGGTGCGGGCCGGGGCTCCGAGCAGTGTTGGAGCGGACTGGCGCTGTCGCGGGCAGAGTTGCCCGCCGACGGGCGGGCGGACGGACTGTGGGCCCAGGGGCGCCGCCCGGGCCTGCGGGCCGTGGGTCTAGGCTCGAGCGTAGGGCCTGGCGGTGCCCTGTTCCCCTCCTTTCGCCGGCCATATGGGCCGGAGGCGGGCAGCGTGGTCTGTTGAACTTCCCTAACGAGTCGCTGGCCCCAGCCCTAGCCTTAGCCCTAGCCCCAGACCTTCTTTGAAGGTCTGCGCTCCGGCCTGGATCCCACCCGCCAACTGGCGACGGGAGGTGACAGCAGCTGCTGGACCGGCCCACGTGCAAACTTCGCGGTCTGGAGTTGCTCGCGGGGATGAGACTGGGAAGCTGAGAATGGAGCCCCTGGCTTATCCCATATGGAAAGTCTTGCAACCCACCTGCCCTTTCAAGCTCAGGTCTCCCCAGGGCCAATAACTCATTTATATCCCCGAAGGCTCATTTGTAGAGTTTGTTCGAGGTGTTAGATGAGTGAAATATTGTGGTTTAATTTTAGCCACCTTTTTTTTTTTTCCCCACACAAATGCAATAATTTTTAGCCTCCCTTCTACCATCCTGTGGTAAAAGGATGAACTGAGTACTGAGATAGCTAGCAGTTAGTGATGAGAAACCTGGGTAGTCCACACAGCGACCTATTATTCATTTACACACGAACGCATAAGGAAATAGTGAAGATTTGGTGGTTGGAGAAGACGAGGGAGTCAGTGTTTTGTGTTTTTTTGGTGGTTGGTTGTTTTTCCTATGCCTTATAGATTTGAACCTGATTTACCGTCTTCGTTTGTTTTTGAGAACTCCTGGGGGCTTCAGATGACATTATGACTACTGCATTCGTTTTTCTTTTTCAGGTAGCTACAAAAGTCTCAAGCACAGAATGTTAAGACTCTTACTAACAAACTTCTCAAAATCTTTTTATTTTTGTGAAGATAAGATTTAGTATGAGTTGGAAAATGGTGGTTTATGGTTTCGATTCATTCGGTGAATGTTTTACTCTTCTAACTTCTACCCTTCAGCTCATGCTAACAACCCTACAAATCCTTCTGCTTGGGTTGAAAAAAAATTTAAGCTAGGTAATCACTCAATTTTGTGTTAATACTGCTTGTGTTACATTTTACCTGAGTCTGATGAGGTGGATGTCCAATTCATTGAACAGCTTGTGAGGTTCAGGGATGACGAGAGCTTTGCAAATCTTGGGTTTAATAAATGAGCAATACTATTGTGAAGATACTTAAATGCTTCATTTAAATGTTGTATAGACGTAGGAATGGATTGTGTTATCAGCCTCATTGCAAGATATTAGTTACCTCCCTACATTGTAGCAGATTTTCTGTTTTGAGTCTTTAGTTCAGATTTGTCCTTTCACTTTTTCTGTGCAGAGTGGATGTAGGAGTTAAGACATCTGTTACGAAAATTGGGAATAAGTGAGAAGAAACGACTAGAGAAATCAGAAAAGAATTATCAGATAATGAAGTTTGAATGAAGTAGTCTAGACTGATATCATGAAGAAGACTGAAATTATTGTATCTAAATGGTGTCAATCCTGATAAATATAATTCTGACCACTTGGAACTAATTTTGGAGATTTATAAGTTGTAAATCTTATTTACAAAAAGGTAAATCTTATGTACCCTAAAGGTCATCTCACCTCTTTGCACTCTTTTAGTGCAGAATTTCTTTCTTTTATACAAGTAGCTTATTTCTTTTACATAAACTTTGAAGTTGATATTGGAGTAGAAAGCTGAACTTGTCCATTTTATTTCCATGTTGAAATGCTGGTTTATTTCTGTTGAGTTTCTTCAAGATTTCCAAGTTAAGGTGTTCATGGAGTAGTTTGATTCCTAGTAGTTTGGAATAGACAGACCTGGATCTATATTTTTGCCTTGACATTTTCTGTTTGTGGTCATGAACCAGGTTTTTAATACTTTTTTCTTTCTCTTCCATTTCCCAATCTTGTCATTACGGAAGCTACCTCAGAGGATTATTTTGCACTTTAAATGAGATAATATTAAGCATTAAGCAGAGTTGCCTGGCACTTGGTAGGCACTCAGTAAATGTTAATTCTCTCTCTCTGCAAGAGAGAATATTTTTCTGGCTAATGGAAAATATCTTTAGGTTGTTTAGATCAAGTAGCTGGGGTTATTTTTGTGCCACGCTCACAAATAAGCTTAAGCTCAGTAGGAGTAAGTTCTCTCCACGGTGGCTGTTTACTGTGAATTTTTTGTTTTGAACTGAATGACCATGGTTATCAAGCAAGTTTTTGCTTGCTCAGAGGTTACCAATCTAGAGTTGAAATTTGTCACCTTGAATGGTAGTGAGTACAGGTTTTCCCTGCTATCCAAAAGTAGAGCATTCCTATGAAACCTTCCCTAAGCTGAAAGAAGCAATTGCCTTAGGACACATCTTGCTAACAAATGCACAGGATGAATCAAGGTAAAGCACAGATGCTCGCAGACACAGTTCAAAGCTATGGCAGCTTGATGCTGAGATGCTGAGTAGTTTGGTGGAGAAGGAGCTTGGCCTTGGCGGTGCCACTCTTGCTGCTTGGGTGCACGCTGCCTCTATAATGTCTCAGTGCAAAAACGAATGCTATTTTCACTTGTAATAAAAGCGAAAATCCTCTTTGGATTTCTTTCACTTAGTGAACACAGTTATTAATGAAGGTCATTCGAAAAAGCGAAGTGGCATAAAGTGAACTTTAAAAAGTGAGGGTTACCTATAATACCAAATTTCTGAATTCTAATGTTTTAGCGTTTAATCCTTTTGTAAGGAGATGCTAACAAGGTTTAGTTACCATGAGATCGAATAATCATAGTCCTTAAATAATACAGTATGTGAATTTTTGAAAAGTCCTTCAAAAGTAAGGTATGTAGAAACAGTAAGTTCTTCAGTTTATGTCAGCATCTAGTGTTTAACCTTTAAGAGTATAGGTTTAATGTCATTTGTAGTGTCCTGAGAAATGAAAGGAAAACTGAGGTCCTCGTTACAGTAACTTGCTTCAGTAGTTTACTGTTTTTCAGTAGATATAGCATTTTGCTGCCCTTGACTTTTCAGATAGCTGTCTGAAAGTGGCAATGCGTATAGGTGAAACTGTAGAATTTTTAATATTCATGGTTGGGGGGGAGTCTATGCTTCTTCCCAGTGAAAAGAACTAGGGAGCGTACTTTCCTGTCACATTAGCTTTATATTCCCTTTCTGTACTATCCTGATGTTATGTAGAGGCAGTGGGAGGAATTATTTTCTTGGCATATATCTCTGGACTCCTTCCCCATTGCTGGAATGATGTGTAGGCTATGTTGATTAAGAAGGCACAGACTTCCCTGGTGGTGCAGTGGTTAAGAGTCTGCCTGCCAGTACAGGGGACACAGGTTCGATCCTGGTCTGGGAAGATCCCACTTGCCGTGGAGCATCTAAGCTCGTGTGCCACAACTACTGAGCCTGCGCTCTAGAGCCCACATGCCACCACTACTGAAGCCTGTGCGCCTGGAGCCTGTGCACTGCAACAAAGAGTAGCCCCTGCTCGCCACAACTAGAGAAAAGCCCACGTGCAGCAGCGAAGACCCAACGCAGCCAAATAGATAGAAAAAAAGAAAGAAAGAAGGCAGTGAGTACCTACCCACTGCACGCAGGAACAATACAACTTTTACTCCATTTTACTAGTATCCCATCATTTCAGTAAAACAGATTAGAAGCTAGATTTATTCAAAGGGTGTGGAGTTTGTTTTGAGAAAACTTCTGGCTGTGATCAATCATCTCAGACATTTGCTTCTGTAATGTTATTACAGAATTTCTTTAAAAGATCCTAGAGAGGGCTTCCTTGGTGGCGCAGTAGTTGAGAGTCCGCCTGCTGATGCAGGGGACACGGGTTCGTGCCCCGGTCCGGGAAGATCCCACATGCCGCGGAGCGGCTAGGCCAGTGAGCCATGGCCGCTGAGCCTGCGCATCCGGAGCCTGTGCTCTGCAACGGGAGAGACCACAACAGTGAGAGGCCAGCGTACTGCAAAAACAAACAAACAAAAACAAACAAACAAAAAAAGATCCTAGAGAGCTGACTTAGTTGAAAACTGCCTGCCACATCATGCCCATTCAACTGTCTGTGAGGATCCTATCCTGGTTAATAGTTTATATCTACCAGAGTAAGGACATTTTTAAGCGTTGGAAACAGTACTTCTGAAGTAGGGCATCTGTATTTCAAAGAAATTGGAGATTGCTGGGAAATTCTCAGAAGGTGGCATTTTGCTAGGAAATGGGTATCTGGAAGTGTGTGTGTGTAACTTATGAGAAGTTCTAAACATATAAAGAAGTGGAAAGAAAAGTTTAATAAACCCATGACCAGGGACTTCCCTGGTGGTCCAGTGGTAAAGAATCTGCCTTCCAATGCAGGGGACGCAGGTTCGATCCCTGGTCAGGGAACTAAGATCCCACATGCCACGGAGCAACTAAGCCTGCGTGCCGCAACTACTGAGCCCACACGCCTCAACTAGAGAGCCCATGTGCTGCAAATTACAGAGCCCACCCACTCTGGAGCCTGCACACCACAACTAGAGAGAGAACCTGCACACCACAGCTAGAGAGTAGCCTGCGTGCCACAACTAAGACCTGACACAGCCAAAAAATAAAGAAAAATAAAATTTTTAAAAACCATGACCAATCTTTTATCTTCTGTATCCCCACTTACTGCTCTCCTCCCCCAACCAGATTATTTTGAAGAAAATACCAATTATATCATTTCAATACCCTGACAGTTTTTTTTATAAACTAGTAAGTTTTTAGTTAGGATGGTTATTTTTACAATAAGGCATCCATTACTCCTTCCCGGCCCCCCACCCAGTTCGCCATAATTAGACTCGGCTACCTTGTTTCTATCGAGTAAACTCCTCCACTTGTGCCTCTGTATTCGCCTTTGTTTTGCAATTTGAATCTCATTTTACATTTTTGTTTTGTTTTTTCCTTTTTTAAAGAAAAACACAATAAATGACATCTTAAGAATTTAAAAGGCAAAAAAAAATACTGAAAAATATTTACCTAATATATTTGTCATGCTGGACCATTGAAAATAAATAAGCCACTTGTTTAGAGTTCAGTGTCTTGTTCTTGATCTAGCTTAGCCAGGAATTTAAAGTAGAATTGATAACAGTTCCAAATATGAGACAGGTCAGCATTAAGATGGAATTCAGCAGAGTGCTGAGCCATAGTAGGGTGTTAAAAACTTAATGAATTGACTTAAGTGAAGTAGAATTTATTGAGGCAGGTACCTTGGCTTCCAGAGACCATCATAGTTCTGAGGTGATGGAAGAATATTTGGGCTTCTTTTAAGAACTAAAGTTTCCTGGCGGGTCTAGCCATGGCAGGAGCTCACTACAGAGTTCTGAGGCTTCTCAGAGCAGGTTGGTACAGCTTACAGAACACCAGTAAATGACTCTTACTGCAAGAGATTATGCTTTATCTAAACCAAACTAAAGAAGAAAGGGGGAGGAGTATATGTTAGTTAATGGACTATTGCTATGGGACAGAAGAAATTTACTGCTCATTTGAAGCTACTTCTATTTGACAATCTATAAATATATCTTGCTTAAGTTGGAAAACATTTTCAGCCCTAAATGTGTTCTCTCATTGCATGTGACATTCTGTAGTTGTACATTATAAAAATGGCAGACTGGCCAACTACTGACTGCATTATTAGGAATAAAGAAAGCAGGGTTTAAATTTTTTATGTTATGTTTTCAGTTCTTAGTCATATTTGATTGGGAAGCAGATTTTAAACTTGAAAAGCAGCCATCTCTTTCAGAGAAATGGCTGAAATGATGCTGGGTGTGTGTCTGTAGAACATGAGTATAGATAAGTGAGTAGTTTATCAACAGCCTCTCTTCTGAGGAAGCTGGCCATTTTAGGAGAGCAGCCTGGTTAATACTTTTGGAGATAGATCGGATATTATAGTTGGAAGAGTTATTGGCTACCAATGATAATTGGGTAAAGAATTTAACTGGGTATTTATAGGTAATCTCTTGAACCAAAAACAACCATTTAGGGCTTACAAAATTATAGACTTAACTCCCTATTTTAAGTGTTCATTTTAGGTGTTTCTCTTGGAACCCTTCTTACATTTTATCTGAATTTATTGTCAGTATTTACAAAGTCCTGATGTTTATGGAAAATTAGGCAGATATAGACATTCTACTTTTATACATTTACTTTTATAACTAAGGATGCAAAAACTCTTTAAGTTCTGGGGGAAAGCTACCTGGCCTTCTGCTTTTGGGATTGCATCTATTTGGAAGTATGGCCAGGCTCTTTTTGCTGACATCACTATGCTCCCTTCTTTAGGAACTTGTCCCCAGTATAGGAATAACTTCAGGGCAGTTATTACTGTTTCAGGCAGTCTGGGGTGAGGGTGCCTTTCATGGTCCTTTTATGAACTGAGGAGCAGATGTCATGGTTGTTTCCAGGACTTATTAGGAACCACTGTTTTTGCTACTGAAATCCATTCTGTGGTGGAATTCTCTGTAGCCTTGTTATGCTTGCACTGATGGGACAATGTAATGACTGTCTGGAATAAGGTTTATTCTTTGATAGGGAAACCAGGGCGGGGTAGAGGTGGGGCATAGAGTTAGTGCGAATGAGATACTGAAGGAGCAGTGATATGGGTGGGGTGATGTTTTACTCTTAAAGGGAACTGAGGCACATCAGCATTGAACAGAAATGTTACTCTGTTGTGCTGTTTCTCTATGTTGGAGTTACTGGGATGGAGCTGCTCGTTTTCAGCTATACCTCTCCCTTCTTGGCCTCCTAGTACCAGAGGCTGCTAGACTCATTTGTTAAAATTAGTGGAAATCTAGCACAGGCAATTTGAGATGAATAATTGACATATTTGTAGCTGGGCATATCTTAGTATGTACTGTAACCCTTCTCTTTGATATGGGGTTCCTTGAAATTCCAGGGGACCTCATTCCAGAACTAATTGAAAGAACAAATTTTGGTGTGGAGGGACCTAGTTCCCAGACATATATTTTATACTTCAGCACTCAGGTAAGAAGTCATGTTTAATATGACGCTTTAAAGGAACTTTGGCCTGTTCAAAACAGGTTCCTTCATTATTTTTCCATTCGGATTGTGGGATAGCTATCTCTGGGCCTTAGTGTACTTACATGTAAAGTAGGGATAACACCACCTTACTTACAGAACTTTTGTGAGGGTTAACTGTTACTATATGTAAAATCCTTTGGGGAATTCCCTGGCTGTCCAATGGTTAGGACTCCGTGCTCTTACTGCCAAGGGCCCAGGTTCAATCCCTGGCTGGGGAACTAAAATCCCACAAGCCTCTCTGTGCAGCCAAAATTTAAAAAGTAAAAATAAAACATAAAGTACGTTGCACAGTGCTTGGTGCAAAGTAAGCCCTCAGTAAATGCTATCTATTATTATTATCATCATCACTGTTATTAGTAGGGAGTTATAAATAAACATCCCCTGGAAGTAAGCAGTTCGTCCTTTTATCTGAAGCACCATCTAAGCAGCATATCACTCACAGACCCAGCTTTCCTGTGTTCTGTGAAGATTAAAATGACAAAAAACTCCTGGTAGTAGTTAACTTTTATATTTAGCTCTCTGGTTCCTTTTGTACTATGGTGTATTGATACAAGCACTTAAGCAAACCAGCAGGGTAATATAAACGTTTGCTGTCTAATTTCTAATCTAGTATCTTAGATGTTCAAACAATGATTAGCTGGTTTGCTTTCATTCTGTTTGTTAACTATGAACTAAGGGTTAAATTGCGAAAGTAAAGTTATTATAAAAATGCTTTTGTACAAAGTTCTTCCCACTGCTTGCAGACCCCATGGCAGCCTTAATCAGGATTTTTTATTTCTTTGGATTTACAGATTTTTATTAAGAATCAAGGCTTGGTTAGTTTATATACCTAGGCTGCTGATTCAGATTTATGACCTGTCTTGTTAAAAACCAGAAGCTTGGTGTCATAGTTATGGCACATTAGTCAGCTTCTGCCTCTTCCAGTAGCATCAGGGCCTCCTGCTTTGCACCTGCCATGCTGTGGCTCAGCTTCCAGTGGGCGTGTCCTGGTGTGCCTGGCGGTTGTTGAGACAGTGGTCAGGCTACCTATAGATTAAAGCCTATTTAAACACAGGGCTGTGTCTTTGTCTATTAAACCTTCTAAATTCTGTGGAGCCTTTAGAAGATTGTTTGATAATTGGTTTATATTTTGCCCAGTGACTGTGACTGTAAAGACAGTATAGATCCACCTTAAAGTGCCCCGCCCAAGTTAGGGAGTGGGTTCCATGAAGCTGTTGATCAGCTCTTGACTTTTCTAATACTGGGATTAACTTTTTTTTTAATTTAATTTTTTAAAATTGAAGTATAGTTGATTTATAGTGTTGGGCTTAAATTTTTATAAAGATTTAATTCATTAACCAGGGTTGTGTTGTATGGAATATTGCTTGAAATAATCAAGCCATTACTAGAGTGTTGGATGCTTTTACATTTGGGGAAGTAAGAAGTATAAAGACTGCTCAGTTTTTCATTTAAAACAACTGAATTATTTAAGAGAGGCTGTTAGTTTTGGCTTGGTTGTAGAAGCTTTTTTGGTTGGAGAAGCTTTCTTGGTTGGAGAAGCTTTTTTGTGGAGTTAGACAAGTTGATATAAAAATTCATATGGAAAAACAAATGTGCAAGAATGGCCAGGAAAACAGTAAAAAACCCTGAAAACCTGCAAGGGGTGACTAGCCCCAGCTTACATACGATAAAGCCTCTAATCAAAACAGTCGGTGCTGGTACATGAAGAGACAACAGACCAGTGCGATAGAATAGAAAACAGAAATAGACTAGGTACCTAAGAAAATTTAGTATATGGTAAATCACAGGGCAAAGATGGACTTTTTTAAAAATTGAGATATAGCTGATTTACAATATTACAAGTTTCAGGTGTACAACATAGTGGTTCACAACTTTTAGAGATTATACTCCATTTATCGTTAGAAAATATTGGAAAGGTGGACCTTTCCAAGGTGCTGTGACAGTGGGTAACCATTTGGAAAAAGATAAAATTAGATCCATACTTCACACCATACAAAAGAGAAACCTCCAGTGGATCAGAGATCTAAATGAAAAAACAATGAAAGCATACATGTTCTAGAAGAAAATTCCTTGCTTTAAGAAAAGACTTTCTGGGCTTCCCTGGTGGTGTAGTGGTTAAGAATCCACCTGCCAATGCAGGGGACATGGGTTTGAGCCCTGGTCTGGGAAGATCCCACATGCCGCGGAGCAACTAAGGCTGTGCACCGCAACTACTGAGCCTGCGCTCTAGAGCCCGCGAGCCACAACTACTGAAGCCTGCGCGGCTAGAGCCTGTGCTCCACAACAAGACAAGCCACCGCAGTGAGGAGCCTGCATACCTCAACGTAGAGTAGCCCCCGCTCGCCGCAACTAGAGAAAGCCCGCGTGCAGCAACGAAGACCTAACACAAAAATAAATAAATTAAAAAAAAAAAAGACTTTCTAATTGACTTGGAATCCAGAGGGAATAAAAGAAAAGATTAAATTTTACTGCATAAATGTGGTGGGGTACGTAGCACTTAATGGGGAAAACACTAGAGGCATTTCCATTAAGAGAAGAACAAAGCAATGATGCCCATTTTCTCTGCCACTGTTCATTCACACTGTACTAGAGGTTTTGCCAGTGCAGTTAGGTAAGAAAAATCAATTGTGGGGGCACAAGAATTGATAAAGAAGGAATAAAGCTATCTCTTGTTTGCAGATGATATGGTAGTACACCTGGGAAAACCCTAGAAAATCAATGATGGAACTAACTTAAGTGAAATGAATTTAGTAAGGTAGCAAGGTATAAAATTAACATACAAAAACCAATAGCTTTTCTATACTAAAATAGTAACTGGTTAGAGGACATAAAAGGAAAAAAAAATATATTTACAGTGGCAACAGAGATGATGAAATAGTTCGGAATAAACCTAAAGAGAAATGTGCAAAACCTCTAAGAGAAACTTTAAAACACTCCTTGAAAGATACAGAGGGAGCCTTGAACAGATGGAAAGATAGCCCTTTTTCTTGGCTAGAGCAGTTCAACATTATAAGATGTCAGTTCTCCCAAAATTAATTTATAAATTTAATGCAACACCAAAAAAAAACCCCCAACAAACTTGTTTCTGTGGAGTTAGACAAGCTAATAATAAAGATCACGTGGAAAAGTAAACATGCAAGAATTATTAACGGAGGTCCTTTTCTTTAGGATAACTGGGATGATGATGATGATGATGAAAAAAAAGAAGAAGCAGAAGTAAAACCAGGTAAGCCATTGCGGTTCTTCCATTTTTGGTTTTATATCTTAGTGAACATCTGACGCTTATGTTAAGACAAATGAGAAAATGCCTACAAAATCAGAAATTTTGGTTATTTTTAGAAACCAAACATCCTTCCGTTCCCACTTCATTCTCTTCTCCCTGTATCTCTTCTCTCTCCTCAAAACATAATCAGATTAGATACCTGCCAAATTTCTGTTTGAATGCTTTTGTTAAAGGAGAGTAAAAAATAAGGCATCATAGTTGAATGATCTAAGTCCTGCCTAAAGGACTGTAGGGAAATAAGAAGGGAGATGTTTGGATCTTAGGGGTCAGATTAGAGAGGAGAAAGGAAGAGTCCCAGAACTTTCCTATTCTTATTTGCCAGGAAATCACCATATGAAATTGGAGCTGGGTGAGGTTTGGTCTCTTGAAGTATATAAGTATCATGTCTGTCTCATTCATAAACTGGAAAGTATTCAAGATAACTGTGATTAAAACATTACTTTCAGAAGTAAAAATTTCAGAAAAGAAAAAAACAGCAGAGAAGATAAAAGAGAAAGAACGGCAGCAGAAGAAAAGGCAAGAAGAAATTAAAAAGAGGGTAAGTACTATTTATTTTCTAAAATACAGAATTCTCACATCAGTAGTGGTGCAGTATCTTAATAGGCAATATTACCTAATCATTTGAAGGGCTTTGTAAGGACTATAAATGGATACTGTCAGATAAGATGATCCCAAACAAACTGAATTTGTGGTTTTTGCAAAAACCAAACCCAGAAGCTGTATGTATTAGAATGCCTTTTTAAGTTTTCACAGACATTTTGGAACATGACTGTGTTGTGACCATAGTCAGTGATTTTTGTCAGTGCCTGCAGTTCTCTCTAGCTGTGATTAGTCTTTTTTTTTTTTTTGCAGTGTACATTTTGAGTGAATACAGAAAGTGTCCATTTCTCTGCCATGTGCTGTATAAATGTTTTTGTTCTTGATTATTTGGAGCAATATCAGGAATTTTGTGTTAATTTACTTGCTTTTTGAATAGAAAACACATTTACATGATTCAAAAATCAGAACGGTATTAAGAAGCACTCCCAACTCTTCACTCATTTGTCCTGTTTCTCTCCCTCTATCCCATAAGTAAATATTGGTTTATGATGTCTCCAAGGTGATTTTGTACATTTGTATACAACTGTATAGTCATATTCCTCCCAATTTTTATAGTTTTCATCTTGCTTTATTTAATATATCATGGAAATCTTGCCATAGATCATGGCAAGCTTTCTTATTTTATTTTTTATTTTATTTTATTTTTTTTTGCTGTACGTGGGCCTCTCACTGTTGTGGCCTCTCCCGTTGCGGAGCACAGGCTCCGGACGCGTAGGCTCAGTGGCCATGGCTCACGGGCCCAGCCGCTCCGCGGCATGTGGGATCTTCCCGGACCGGGGCACGAACCCGTGTCCCCTGCATCAGCAGGCGGACTCTCAACCACTGCGCCACCAGGGAAGCCCACAGTGATTTTTTTTTTTGATGCTTAAATTGTCCCAACATTGGACAGTAGGGGTCCCTCAAAGCTGTTCCTATCTTCATCCTTTTGACAGAACTCCATTAGTCTTTGAAAGGTTCCTTGTTTTCTGGCACAATAAGTAATGCCCGGGGGTTCCCTGGTGGCACAGTGGTTGAGAATCTGCCTGCCAATAATGCAGGGACATAGGTTCAAGCCCTGGTCTGGGAAGATCCCACATGCTGCAGAGCAGCTAAGCCCATGCGCCACAACTACTGAGCCTGCGCTCTAGAGCCCATGAGCCACAACTACTGAAGCCCGCACACATAGAGCCCGTGCTCCGCAACAAGAGAAGCCACCGCACTGAGAGCCCGCGCACTGCAATGAAGAGTAGCTCCCGCTCACTGCAACTAGAGAAAGCCTGCGTGCAGCAACAAAGACCCAATGCAGCCAAAAATAAATAAAAATCTAAAAAAAAAAAAAAAGTAATGCCTGGCTTATCTGATAGACTCCCCTAGGCCTGGAATCAGCTACTAAAATTCCTTTTTAGTAGCAAATTATCATGGCCAACAATGTGTGAGAATGTCTGTTTTCCCCAAGTCAGGAACATTTTAGATGCTTTTTAATAATTTGTATATCTAAAAATACCTACATGTATGCTTTTTAATTAATTAATTTTTGGCTGCGCTGGGTCTTTGTTGCCGCACGAGGGCTTTCCCTAGTTGCGGCAAGCGGGGGCTACTCTTCATTGCAGTGTGCAAGCTTCTCATTGTGGTGGCTTCTCTTGTTGCGGAGCATGGTCTCTAGGCACGCAGGCTTCAGTAGTTGTGGCACGTGGGCTCAGTAGTTGTGGCTTGCAGGCTCTAGAGCGCAGGCTCAGTAGTTGTGGCACACGGGCTTAGTTGCTCTGCAGCATATGGGATCTTGCCGGACCAGGGATTGAACCCATGTCTCCTGCATTGGCAGGCGGGTTCTTAACCACTGCGCCACCAGGGAAGTCCCTACATGTGTGTTTATATGATCAGAACAAGCAATGGATTCTTATAGCTCAGTCTAAGAAGTTGTATTGATTTGATCTTTCTTGGTCATTGAAGTTAGAATTATACTTATTTTGTTGTATCTTGATATTAGTCCCAACGTAAAGAAACCTTAGTTTGCGTAAATTAATTTTATCTTAGGTCAAGTATTGAGTTAAGATATATTCAATTTTGATGCAGGAAATGATGTTCAGGTCTACTAAGGCAATTGAGATATTTCCCTTTCTCTTTCGAGAAAGTGTTCTGAGATTTCCTAACTTGGCATCATGACCTTTCTTTCTTTTTTCTTTTTTTTTTTTTTTTGCGGTATGCGGGCCTCTCACTGTTGTGGCCTCTCCCGTTGCGGAGCACAGGCTCCAGACGCGCAGGCTCAGCGGCCATGGCTCACGGGCCCAGCCGCTCTGCGGCATGTGGGATCTTCCCGGACCGGGGCACGAACCCGTGTCCACTGCGTCGGCAGGCAGACTCTCAACCACTGTGCCACCAGGGAAGCCCATGACCTTTCTTATTTCATCTTCTCCATGAGAAATAAAATGTGACCTATTTCAGAAGTGGATTTCTGAATCAAACTCTTCGAACTGCACAGGCATGGATAACCATGAATGGCACAAATTCCCTTCATCTTTTTCCCACTTTGATAAATATTATCAAAGATAGCCCCTTGTAGTAAGTAACATATTGTAGAAAATTATATTACAGTATATAGAAAGGATATAAACTAAACTGTTAACTGTCATCTCAGAGAAGTGGAACAAAAAGATAAATGGGGGGAAATGTTTTTCTAATTCTTCGAAAAAAATATTTTTTCTGTCTACATTGTATTGTCATATGGATGTGCCATATACTTTATTTAACCATTCTGTTGTGGAACATTTAGATCATCTCTAAATTTATTTGATATCATGAATAATACCCCATTTGACCTCCTTTTGGTTAAATATTTGTATGCAGCTTTGGTTTCTTAAGATGAATACCTACAAGTGGAATTATTTGATTAAAGCATATAAGAATATTTTTAAGACTTGATAAAATATTACCAAGTTACCCTAGAAAGGTTGTTTCAATATACAGTCTTAGCTAAAGTATGTGAGAGTGCCATTTTCAACTTGTCTGCAATCTCAATTCCTTAATTAAAAACATTACCACAAAATAAACCCAGTCTTCAAATCTGAACCCTGTCACATGACCACCTGAGTAACCTTCTGTTACCATGGGCAGGTTGCTTACCCTCTCTGTGCCTCAGGTGTTTTTCCTGTAAAATTGGGATAAGAATATCTAAAAGAATGCCTGAAATACAGTAAACACTTTATAAGTGTTTGCTATTATTTATATGTGTCTAGAAAAAAAATTCATACAATACAGAAATGTTCTGGGTCCATTATAATCCCAGCCCTTTTAAAACTTCATTGCTGTCTCATTTTAGTTAGAAGAACCTGAAGAACCTAAAGTGCTAACACCAGACGAACAATTAGCAGATAAACTGCGGCTAAAGAAATTACAGGAAGAGGCAGACCTCGAATTAGCGAAAGAAACTTTTGGTAAGTGGGGGTTTGATAACAGTGCAGTATTGAAGTTCCAAGTGATACTATGGAAGTCTTACTAGTTAACGAAAATTCAGAAAACACCTTTTTTGAAGAAACATGATACTGGCTAATTTAGATAGTAGAAAACAGTTTTTAATCTCTTTTGTTTATATTTGAGATTTCATTACTTAAGGTAGAGTGAGATACATGTTCAGATTTTTGAATAATTTGAGTATTGTATAAAAGGTGATTAAGATAAAAAGTAATTGTGGAAGCAATCTAAGTGTCCATTGACAGATGAATGGATAAAGAAGATGTGGCACATATATACAATGGAATATTATTCAACCATAAAAAGAAACGAAATTGAATTATTTGTAGTGAGGTGGATGGACCTAGAGTCTGTCATACAGAGTGAAGTAAGTCAGAAAGAGAAAAACAAATACCATATGCTAACACATATATATGGAATCTAAAAAAAAATGGTTCTGAAGAACCTAGGGGCAGGACAGGAATAAAGACGCAGACGTAGAGAATGGACTTGAGGACACAGGAAGGGGGAAGGGTAAGATGGGATGAAGTGAGAGAGTGGCATGGACACGTATACACTACCGACTGTAAAATAGATAGCTAGTGGGAAGCAGCCACATAGCACAGGGAGATCAGCTCAGTGCTTTGTGACCACCTAGAGGGGTGGGATAGGGAGGGGGGGAGGGAGACGCAAGAGGGAGGAGATATGAGGATATATGTATATGTATAGCTGATTCACTTTGTTACAGAGCAAAAACTAGCACACCATTGTGAAGCAATTATACTCCAATAAAGATTTAAAAAAAAAAAGTCATTGGACCCAAATAAAGTATACTGCTGCTTTAAATGTATGTATCAGCTGGATGAAATTTGGGTGAAATGTGAAGTCTGTAGCTTTGAGATTTAAATATTGAACGGACTGTAGGACTGTCCTGTTGTCTTAAGTCTGGATAAGATTTAGACAATAGTATGCTGGTCCCAGTGGCGCATTCAGCTTTGGTTGTGCCTTCTTGTGCTCAAGGTCCTTTCTTTCTGTACCCCTTCTTGGCCTTCACCATGCCCTATCTTTAGAGGACTTCCATTTCTGTGTGCCATGCCTGCAGCTGTGGTTAGTGTGTAAGATAAAAGATATGTTCAGGATTCTGTAAATAGATAAGTTCAGAGTGTTCCAGGAGGATAGTTACATGGCACAGAGGGTAATGTAAGAAACACAGTCAGAGAAATAATTAAAAGTTCTCACTTCATTTAACCAAGTTTGTTGTTGTCTCTATTGAGTGCTTTTCAGAGTAGAATGTTGTGTTGAAACAGTTAAATAACTTTTTTTTTTTAATATTTATTTGCTTGTGCTGGGTCACAGTTGTGGCACACGGGCTCCTTAGTTGCGGCATGCATGTGGGATATAGTTCCCTGACCAGGGATTGAACCCGGGCCTCCTGCATTGGGAGTGCAGAGTCTCAACCACTGCGCCACCAGGGAAGTCCTGAAACAGTTAAATAACTTTTAAATGAAACATAGAGCCAAGAAGGATCTAGTTATTTTGATTTTTTCCTCCCCTCTCCTTCTTCTTCTTTAAAATGGATCAAGCAGGCTGACTGTAGTGATCATTCTCCTTTTCACTGGAAGTATGACCTTATCTCTCAGTGGGTCTTTAGCAATCTCAAGAGTTGCTATGGATGCTCCACTGGTGAGTGCTTGGCATGTCTTAACCACACTCATCTCATTACAGAGAGCACTTGGCCACTATCCTGTCTTTGTAGAATGGTAAAAGCCACCCATGTGTTTATTAAAGAGGAGGGTTTATGTGGTAATAAATTCTAAGATGGAACACCAGTTATAGATTAAAAGGCAAAAACATGTATTCATATGGTGATCATTTGGTTAATAGGATTTTAATGTTGTGTTTCTCATACTAAAATACTGGATCAATGTTATTGTTAACAACTAATTTACTTGATAATTGAGGAGTATACAGAAGCATAGTGTCTAATCGCCTGGAATCCTTTTAGGCCAGGTTAATTTTTCTATTGGGATTTAACACATGGTTTGCTCTTTTTTAGCTTCTGTAGTTAGCTGGATACTTTCACAGGAACCATCTTAGTTTGCTTTGCTTTTTTCTTTCTCTCCCAACTTTTCTGTGGGCTGTTCTTGGACAGATGCTTTAAGAGCATCACTTGTGTGCCAGGGACTCCTTTGGCAGTGTGGTGAAGCCTTTGGGCCCCTTCTTAATATACTGTCTTTAAATGCATAAAATACACAGGATTTTACTTACAAAGGAAACCTGTTATAATGAAATAGGTATCAAAATATTGAAATAACCTGTGATACAGTAATTACGTACAGACCATTTGAATTCTGTCCAAGGATTTCAATAGACTCAGGTTAAGAACCTCTGTTTTAGAATGAAATAACAGGGTTATTCAGGTATCTAATTAGTTTCTAAACTTTAAAAAAATCTTTGATATTTTCTGTCCCCTTTCTCCTACAGGTGTTAATAATACAGTTTATGGAATAGATGATATGAACCCATCTTCAAGGGATGACTTCACAGAGTTTGGAAAGTTATACTAAAAGATAAAATTACACAATGTGAAAAATCACTATATTATGCCAGTTTTTTTTAAGCCTTAGTTTGAGTAAAAAAATCTTTGATATTTTCTATGTCCCCTTTCTCCTACAGGTGTTAATAATACAGTTTATGGAATAGATGATATGAACCCATCTTCAAGGGATGACTTCACAGAGTTTGGAAAGTTACTAAAAGATAAAATTACACAATGTGAAAAATCACTATATTATGCCAGTTTTTTTTAAGCCTTAGTTCGAGTAAAAAAATCTTTGATATTTTCTGTGTCCCCTTTCTCCTACAGGTGTTAATAATACAGTTTATGGAATAGATGCTATGAACCCATCTTCAAGGGATGACTTCACAGAGTTTGGAAAGTTACTAAAAGATAAAATTACACAATATGAAAAATCACTATATTATGCCAGTTTTTTGGAAGCCTTAGTTCGAGATGTGTGTATTTCATGTAAGTAATTCTAATCTCTGGCCTCTGTGAATGGATGTGTAGGGGCACATCATACTTAGGAGAATGGAGATTGACTTTTGAGGGGAGGGGATGCTCTAATATATTTAAGATTTGCTTTTTAGCAGTTAGCTTGGGAGTATTGTTCTGCAGATATACATTGAGTTTGAGTGGTTTTGTTTTTGTTTTTTGAGGGTGCTTTCTGAGTGTTACAGTGGCTTCCCAAAGAGACATCTGTGCTTGTTGGCACAACAGCTAATAAAACACTAGTTTCTTATTTTATCTAATTATATATTGGAGGCGGCGGCTAGCAAAGTGTCTTTTGGGGAAAATCATACAGAATTTTAGAGCTGAGTGAGACCACAGCGAGTGTCTGTTCATTTTATAAATGAGGAAGCCCATGGCCAGGTGCAAGTTGCTCAGCAGAGCTGACACCCATTCTCTGGGTCCATGGATTTGGTTTCATGCTGAGTCATATATTTCAGGGGCAGGGGGTATGGGAGTGACAACCTGGGGTGGTATAGCACTAAGGTGGGAAGGACTGCTTTTGCTAGTGTCTGCTGTTATTTTTATTTTTTGCTGTACGCGGGCCTCTCACTGTTGTGGCCTCTCCCGTTGCGGAGAACAGGCTCCGGATGTGCAGGCTCAGTGGCCATGGCTCACGGGACCAGCCGCTCTGCGGCATGTGGGATCTTCCCAGACTGGGGCACGAACCCCTGTCCCCTGCATCAGCAGGCGGACTCTTCAACCACTGCGCCACCAGGGAAGCCCTGTCTGCTGTTTTAAGATTGAGAAAAATAAATTCTACACAATGAGTTTTTTTTTTTTTTTAATTAGTCTGGTTGCGTTGGGTCTTTTTTGCTGCACGCAACTAGGGCTTTCTCTAGTTGCCTCACGCGGGGGCTACTCTTCCTGCGGTGCACGGGCTTCTCATTGTGGTGGTTTCTCTTGTTGCGGAGCTCGGGCTTTAGGCGCACGGCTTCAGTCGTTGTGGCACGTGGGCTCAGTAGTTGTGGTGCACTGGCTCAGTTGCTCCACGGCATGTGGGATCTTCCCGAACCAGGGCTTGAACCTGTGTCCCCTGCATTGGCAGGCAGATTCTTAAACACTGTGCCACCAGGGAAGTCCCTACACAATGAATTTTAAGTTAGGTTTTCTTTGGGAAATTATTACTAAGCTGAAGGTTCTGAATTTTATCAGTGATATACCCATAGTTGGTATTTTATTTTCCGTATACTATTTTTACTGTTTTTGAAGGTGCTCTCTAACCAGACTGAACACTTTTTTTGGGTAGCTAAAAACTCATGTCTGTTTCCAGCTTTATATTTTTATAAGGATGGAAGGATGTGTTGTCCACTAAATGGGCTTATTTCCTGGTGGGGCACTTAGATTTCTGAGATAACTACCACTTTCATTCTCATTCCTATGCTAGAAAATGGAGACCCCAAGGGGTGGGGAGTTATCATCTGTAGGTTTAAGAATTGTTACATGGGCTTCCCTGGTGGCGCAGTGGTTGAGAATCTGCCTGCTGATGCAGGGAATACGGGTTCGTGCCCCAGTCCGGGAAGATCCCACATGCTGCGGAGTGGCTGGGCCCGTGAGCCATGGCCGCTGAGCCTGCGCATCTGGAGCCTGTGCTCCGCAACGGGAGAGGCCGCAGCAGTGAGAGGCCCGTGAACCGCAAAAAAAAAAAAAAAAAAAGAACTGTCGTTACATAGTCATTCAGCTACTCCTCACTGAGCATCAAGGATGTTTATTTCCATAAGTCATGGTTATTCTCTGCGTATTTAGACCGGATAAGGAAAAATGGTAGGGAGCATTGTGAGCTATAAAGACATTTCTAGTTTCTCGCTGGTAAGCAGTGTCATTATAATTAGTTCATTATAAATTTTTGTTGCTGAGTTTGCCATTTTACTTTAAACGGTTCTGATCTGTGAGCCTAGCCATAGACTGAATGATTCTCCATCGTGTTATGTTAAACAGGAGAAATTAATAGCCTTTCCAAGTTACCGAAGTTAATGATGGACAAATTAGATGGAAGAATGTATATTTTGCTTTTACTTATTCTCCAAAATGCTTAAAAATTACTGGTATGTTTTTTTTTTTAGTGGAAATTGATGACTTGAAAAAGATTACCAATTCATTGACTGTACTTTGCAGTGAAAAACAAAAGCAAGAAAAGGTAAGAGCTAGCTGCGTGGGAAATGTGTATTACACAAGGATGGGGTATAGGCATAATATTCTCAACAAGTGTAGTAGGAGCCTGAGAAGTCAAGCACTTCACCAATACCATTTATATTGGAATAGAACAGGAGTATGAGTGCCATTACCATCCTTTTGTTTACAGACATGTTCATGTTCTCCTGAATTAATAATAGAAATTTCTCTGGGTCAGGTGTGGGATCTCCCTTAGAGAACTAAGTTTTTTCTGGAAGCAGAGCTTTGTTGACTCTATGAGGGTTGCTGTACCATATAAGATGCCCACAGTAGATAAAATCTCATGAATTAATTCTCTTTTTATCTTCAGCAAAGCAAAGCCAAAAAGAAGAAGAAAGGTGTGGTTCCCGGAGGGGGATTAAAGGCTACCATGAAAGATGATCTGGCAGATTATGGTGGTTATGATGGAGGATATGTACAAGATTTTGAAGACTTCATGTGACGTTTTATCTTCTCCTGGTGTCTTCTTTCTGTTGCCCACAATCCCTTCAACATGTAGCACAACTTCCTTTCCTTTCAGTTCTGCCAAATGCTACAATCAGAAGTGCAGTATCTTTTGTGCTGGTTATTAACCCCTTGACACTTAGGTGCTAATGTGCAAATGAGGGAACTTGGATCTTGCTGCCAAGGGGTTAAAATTGGGAACCTCCATTGCTACTAAATCATAGTTTAAAAAACAGACCTAATAATGTTGTTGCTATCTGATTCCATAGCAGCAGTCACTAAATTGGAAACAAAGGTTGCAACATGACAAAAAATTGTGTAGTATTTACCAGCACCATTCAGTAATACAGCCTTAACCATACCTCCTTGAACTACTTCATAACTTGTCAAGAAAAGCAGTCTGCTGCAAGGGCATGTGGTGTGCACCTAGTATTAAAGTTGCTTTGTCTTAAAATTGAGCGTGAGGATATTAAAAATACATTGTGAAGAAGACTGCTTATCTCAGAGTGAAGATACGGCGGCTGAAAAGCACTAGTTTGATACTTAAAAATTAAATGACCAAAACCCTCCAACTTGGAAGCTGAAGAAGGTAAACCTCTCCATTATTGCACTACCAAGTTGTGGAATCTCTTGAATGCTAGACTGTCTAGTTTCTATTTATCAGACTATTCTACTGCTGGAGTGCTTCAGATGGGGGAGGGAAACTCCTTACCTATTTTATTTGTCTGATTTAAGTGTCTGAGAAACAAATCTCCTTTGTTCTCTGAGGCTGCAGTGGATCAGCTTTAACAGGGTTTTGGCATTTCCTTTCCTTTATAAAACGTGTTTAGCAAACTGCGCCACTTAACTACAGTTTGGTAAATTGTTATGTTAACAATTATGACATCTGCAATGTTTTATAAAGCAACTAATTTAATAAAGTCACTATTGTGAGGACTTAAATTTTGTGTTACCTCCCAAGAGATATTTTTGGAGAGTAAAGAACAAAGCTCTTGGGACTAGAGTTCTCTGTATACTTATAAAGCTTAATAAGTGCTTGATAAGTAGATGTAGTTTTAAAACAAAAATGATGTGAGGTCCTTAATAGTGTCACCCTAGAGCAACAAAGGCATAGAGCTGCCTTCCTCTTCTTATTTATTTGGGGAAATTGGTTGGTTGTTTAGATACTAAGGCCTAATTAAGTACCTAGAAGAACTATTTATTTGGAGTAATTGAACTTATAACTCAGGTTGTGGCTGTAAGCAGAGATAGGGTGATCGTCTCTATTATATATTTTCTTTTAAGCAATTTAACCAAATCTGTGGTTGGAGTCTTTTTTTAAACTGCCACAGAACCAAAAGTAGGGACAGAGCAAAAAATACTTTAAATGTCTCTTACACGGGAAGTAGGATCCTCAATCAAAGCTCTGTAGACCACTAAGTGGAAGACAGGACCATCTAAATGATTTGAGGAATTAACAGAAAGCAGTGACTACACAGCAATAATTACAGCCAATAAAGATTGTTTTAAGGTAGACAAGGGCTAAGATTTCCTTAGCAGTAATAATGGCATACACTGAATTTAAAATCTATTTTATTATAGAGGTCAGTTTCTAATAAATGGAAATGTATCATCTGTTCCTTAACTGTGTAAATAATATTAAATTCCTTTGAAACTGGAATCTGCAGGCACAGGCATTCTTTACTAAATATTGTATCATCTCCTAAAGTAGAAGCTATCCTGAGGAAGATGGACTTTTGATCTTAATACCAATATCTATATAAAATGGTATAGATGAATAATTATTTTCAAATAGGAATTTCCTTGTGAAAATTCTCCTTCTTCACCCACTATTCACAAAGGACTGGTATGGCCAGTCCTGGGGTTTTACATGGCATTTCTATAGTCTGACCACAAACATCTGTCAGTACCTCATTTCAGTATAAGAAAACAGGCATGTATGAATTTTTGGCAGTAACCATCCTCATGTCATCTGAATCCAGCTAACCTGCTAGCATGTCCTTTAGACAGCAACCTGTCTGAGGGTCCTTCAGAAGCACATTTACAACGTCATAAAATTTGTGTTCGTATGCCAGCTTGTAATACAAGTAGACGTCTTCACAATATGTGAGTAACTTCTTCAGGTTTTTCACAGCTAAGTCAGTAGGCTGATGATGTTTACATCTAGACAAAGAAACAAGAACGTACAGGTTAAGATAACTGCATCTTGAACGAGGGCTATCAGCTCTGATACTTATCACTGTCTATAGAGGAGAAGGTGTTTGAATCTGAGGAATCATTCATTCAGACTATTAGGGAGTGCTTGATAGACAATGAAATTATTTCATTAAAAATGAGTATCTTAATGCTGGCCTTAATTAGAATAATTTCAATACTCCAAAGGGGACCTCTGATGTTTAGTGTTTTTGGCACCTCAGACAAGCTGAGTAGTTCTCCCATTTTAAGTACAGAGCACCATAAGCAAACTATTCTCATTCATCTGTTTGCATGAATTTGTTAAAAGATCGTCTTTCTGGGTATTCTTGACATCTCTTTGCCATCTCAAGCAGAGGGGTAGCCTATCGGCATGTTATACGTAGTCATAAAATTCTTACCCGTGCCTGAGCTGAAAGCAGAGGCATTTTAATACTTACTTTATTGAAATTTCTTCAAATATACTGGATCTTAATAACCTTTGCTGCTTAAATTCTTCCAGGTAATTAAAGTCTCCTTTAAGAATCACTTGTTGGTATAAAATTTCAGCCCAATCAGGAACAAAGTCATAGGCCTCAGCCACAATAGAAGCCTTAAAAGGATGGAGGGGAAGGAGGACACCATTAGAGCCTATTTGATGTAAAACTGAAGGCAAACTGCTCTAGAAAATGACTTCATATTCACTCTATGAGTGTACAGTATTATCATCACCAATAATGTTAGAAGACTCTATGTATCAGGGTTGGTGAAAAGTTTGCTATTTCCCCTTCCCTGACACCCCAAACACCTTCCTTCAGTGTTTTTAATCTTCCTCACAGTGGGTTAAAAGAACTGCTGATGAATATTTTTCTCACTAACTCAACTCTCTAAGGAACAGTGAAAGGGCTGATTCCCTGATAACCATCCCTCCTTGTTAAAGGGCTAGAACCAGCCTCTCAGAAGCCCTGACTTTTTATTGCTAACCCAAGTGCACTGGTCTGGAAATGCTGGGGCTAAGAGATGCTCACAGGACCACTAGCAGGGATGTTCCCCTGAACCTCAACTATCTTAAGTGCAAAGATGTCTGCCTCTCTGCTGGCTTAATAGCGTGGGGAAACGAGACAGTATGTCTCACTGTTCTCCAACCTCTGCCCAGACAATATGCTGGTAAGAAATACTACTATGGAAAGGCAGTTGGAGAGCTGGACTGTCCTGGTTCTGTCCCTAGCCCTGAGACCTTAGGGAAACCACTCAGCTTCTGGGTCCTATGACAAGGACAGCAGGAGAGAGGATGCTGGCAGCACGGGCTAGGTTTTTCTTCTTTGCTCACCTGGTAGAACCGAGGTAGGGCCATGATACAGTCCATCAGCCTGTGGCGGCCCAGGTTGATGAGCATTGTGTTCTGGCCGGTGTTCAGAAAGTGAATCTGCAGTGTTATCAACTTGGTGAGCCGGTGACAGTGCAGGGCCTGTCGCACGCAGGAGTCCTGAGGGATAAGGGTGGCAGTAGGCACAGATAAAGACTTTGTTGCCGTCATCTCCCCCATGAACCCTCCAGCAATGGAACAAAATAAAATTATTCCTACTGCAGACACCAAGCCCCAAGTCCAGTCTGGAGTAAGACTCTCATGGTTACCTTGGCATAACTCTCTGCTGCATCCAGCATCAGAGTCAGGGCCTTCAGCAGCAGCTGCTTCAGTTGGTGCCCATCCTTGAGGCTGTCCTCTGTAGGGGAGTAAAGGAAACTTGGGTGTGTCTGACTCCCAAGGCTGGGTACTCTCATCCCACTCAGTAGTAGGGTGGACTATAGAAACAACCCAGCTCATGTTCACAGGGAGGCAGGTATGTCTCACTCAGGTAAAGGCTATTGGGCCAAAAGTACACACACACACTGGAGTAGGATTCACTGCCCCATCTAGTTCAATTTCTCTCTGAAACAGCAAGGCAGGCTTACATGGCATCAACATACATTGGTTCTTGACAGGTGACACCCCTGGATGCACTGGCTACAAGAGGGGTAAAATGCCTTCCAACCCCCCTTCTGTCTCCTTTCTGCCCCCTGGGGCCCCACTAAATAAATGTTAGAAGCTGAGGTGGGTATTAGTCCCATGGACTCTTGCCCTGCTTAGCCCTGAGAACCTTCCCTGGCCAGCAGCACCCTGGAGGTGCTGCTGTGACCTCTGCTCACCCCAGGGCTGAGACTCAATCAATTTCAGTTGGATGCAGGCAGCTGCCTCATGGTTCTCCCCAATCTCCCGGCACATGCTGAAACACAGGGCAATCATGTTGTGCTTCTCACTGTCCCCAGGGCGGCAGCGTTTGATGTAGTCCAGTAGGGCCGTCTTCAGGGTACCACTCTGCCCAGAAAAAAGCGGGGGATACCAAGGTCTCAGCCATGTATTGCAAGGTAAGCAGGACTGGCCTAGTCCTTTGATTCTGAAAGTTCCTCAGAAACTCCCAAGGAAAAGGAAAAGATAAGCAAAAATGAATACAAAAGTTTATACTATCCTGAGTATAAGGAAACAGGCACATCTCTGCTGGTGGGAGTGTAAATGGTAAGACCTGTCAGAGGCGAGAAGCCTTAAAAATGTACACACGTGCATTAGTCTAACGATTCCACTTCTAGGACTCTATCCCTAAAGAAGCAGGCAGAGGAAAGTGCTAAGATGGATGTAACAAGGATATTTAATAGCAAACAATTAGAAATATTCCAGATGTCCAGAATAAGATCTAAGAGAACACCATGTAGCCATTAAAACCGATGTTGACTTGAAAATTATTCATGCTTATTATTAACTGAGAAAAGCAGGCTATTTCCTATCTGCACAGCATGACAGAAGTTTGATAAAAATATGTGAACATGTATGTATATGTTTGTGGGTATATGTGCAAAGAAAGGGCCTATACCAAATTGTTAGCAGTGGCTGTCTGCAGACAGTATCTAGACACACAGGGCTTTTTTTCGTGTTCTGTTTTCCAGGTGGCTTTTTTTTTAAAAAATATGGAACGCGGGGTTCCCTGGTGGCGCAGTGGTTGAGAGTCAGCCTGCCGATGCAGGGGACACGGATTCGTGCCCCAGTCTGGGAAGATCCCACATGCCGCGGAGCGGCTGGGCCCGTGAGCCATGGCTACTGAGCCTGCGCGTCCGGAGCCTGTGCTCCGCAACGGGAGAGGCCACAACAGCGAGAGGCCCGTGTACTGCAAAAAAAAAAAAAAAAAAATATGGAACGCTTCACGAATTTGCATGTCATCCTTGCACAGGGGCCATGCTAGTTTTCTTTGTATCGTTGCAATTTTTAGTATATGTGCTGCCGAAGTGAGCACCCGTTAAGCGTCTTAACGTTGAATATTCATTACTTTTGTAATCAGAAACAAAGTTATTAAAAGAATATTTAAATGCAGGAAGAAAAATGCCTCAAAAACAGCTTTTAAAATCCTGAAGGTGTCCCTATGTCCAGGACTTGCTCCTTTCCTGAAACTAGCCCAGCATTGAGGAGAGTTTTTCTGTTTTGTCTCTTAATCCTGCTTGGCTGGGCCCAAGTTCCGAAGGTGTCCCTATGTCCAGGACTTGCTCCTTTCCTGAAACTAGCCCAGCATTGAGGAGAGTTTTTCTGTTTTGTCTCTTAATCCTGCTTGGCTGGGCCCAAGTTCCCAGATGTCAAAAGTGCACCTGGGTTTTTATTTATTTATTTGTTTATTGGCCTTGCCACGCAGCATGTGGGATCTTAATCTTAGTTCCCCGAAGCGCAGAGTCTTAACCACTGGACCGCCAGGGAAGTCCCATAGGTTTTTAAATCTTTAGAGGTGAAATGGGTGAAAACAATGAATCAGTCAATGAATAACTTGAAAACAGAGGCTCTGTGAGTGCGTGCCTGGTGTCACATAGTATGCTGAGGACAGACAAGCGCCCGGAGACCAAAGGCCTGGCAAGTCAGGCTTTTGCTTCCCAGCCTCCTTCCTGGTCATCATCATAAATAGCTCCACAGCTTTCTAGACCCAGACCTTGGCATTCACTTCTGAATAGCTCTCGACAACACACTTTTTCATGGTCCCCTGAAAACTCTCCACTCTAAACTGGTCTGAGCTCTGTAACCTTAAGCTACTGGTTACAGTATATGTCTTAGGGAGGCCCTTAATTCCCTCCCTCTATATCCCGGGAGTCCATCCTGATTGGAATTAATCCTGAGAAAACCTGAGACTCCCAAGTGTCAGTAGTACATGTCATACTGCAGCTCAAAAATATGGTACACCTACCGGGTCCAATTTCTTCCTCATCAGCACTTCAAAGTAGTGTTTTTTATGCAGCAAATCAAATATGTATGTCATCTCATTGTACCTTCCAATGCCAGTGAGGAGACGCACCTACAAAGGGAGAGGGAAGCTTGCATCAGCATTGCTTGGAGTTCTCTGAGCCAGACCACTACCCCAACAGTTTGGTTACTTTCAAATACCGACCTCTGGCAGGAAGAAGGGTTAGTGGCCAGGCTGCCATACTTAACTCCTTTCCTCCTTGCCTGTCTCCCCTCCTTCCCATCCCATGTACCCAACAGGGGCCTTCTCTGGAGGATTCAGAAATGCTAGTCATTGGGAAACCACTGGCTGGCCGTCCCCTCCTCTGTTGTCTCTAAACGTGACTATCAAGTGCCGAAGTGCCACCCTCCTGGGCAGGCACTCTTCCTCTTCCCACCACTCCTCATTACAGCACCCAATGGCTTGCTCACACACTTGGGTCAGTTTCAAGCCTAGAGGATTTGGGGGGAGGTACAGGAAGCTTGAGTTGTCAGCTCATTTCAATTTTCAATTCAGATATAAGAGGCAGGTCTGAACTTTGTTTTGTGGGGGAAGTAACTGCCGTCTTAGCCCTCTAGAAAAGCGAACTGCTTGGTAAGGGGGTATGACAGTCCTGGAGCATGGCAGGGATCCTCTTTGATTTCTATTCCTTTGGAGCAATCTCTGATTTGGACAGAAATCATAACCTGGAGCAGAGGGTTGAACTGCCCAGCCAGCTACCAAGTAGGTAGTGGTATCCAGATAGGTAAATTCCCTAAGACCACATCAGCTCTGAGCTGATAGTCTCCAGCCTATCTGTTCTATCAAAGGTTTCCTCAGGATGGAGGGTGAAGGTGAGGGGGTGACTTACCACCAGTCCGTACTCCTCATTGGGGGCCAAGTGGTTGTCTGTGAGCAGCCGGGCGGCCTGCAGGACTCGGATGATGCCCTCCATGTGGCATGTCAGTGTGAAGCAGTGATGAGCCAGGATCAGCAGCTCTGTGGCTGGGTGGGTTGGGCACTGGTAAGACAGGACTTTCAACCCTGGCTAACCCCTGTCTAGCTCTGTACCTGGCAGGAGGGTCAAGGGGCCTGGTACAGCTGGGCCTGTCTGGAGAAGGCTCTCTCACCAGTCCTCTGAGATCCCTGACCTCACCAGTTCTAGCTCTGGGACGGCCCCCTGATGAAGTCAGTTCTCTCAGTGACAGCACAGGGATTAACTCTCTCCTCAGACAGTCTGCATATAGTGACAGCATTTCCCAAAGGCTCAAAAAATGAGAACAAAGAACGCTAGCTTTCTAAAGATGGAGAAACTTTCTGCAGACAAACTGATGGAGTACCTGCCAATACAAGTCCGAGGGCATTCTCTGTAGCTGAGTGGAGAGTCTTAGGGCCTAATCAAGTGCTATTTGATGCTCTGCACTTCTACAGGCTTTCTAGATTGAGATGTGATGCACACAAATTTAAAACTACTATACACAATCACTATGAGCACAATTAAAAGGCAAACTGGGAAAAATATTTGTAATGCTGGAAGACAGAAGAGGGGTTCTCAGCCTTAATATATGCTGTGCCCTCTGGGCCTTTGCACCTGTGGGGCCCTCCCCAAACCTACTGGCTACTAATACTTCTGGTCTTGGTTTGCACATTTCCTCCCAAAACCTTTGGGAGGAAAAAAAGGAAAGGAAAAAAAGGAAAGGAAAAAAAACCTTTGGCCCCATCAGTATGCTTACTGTGAATGACACCCCTAGTCTGTGAGCTCCAGGACTGCTGCTTAACTTGTTCACCATACCCCTGTTTTTAGAGTGCCTGGCGCACAGTCAGTACTCAGTAGATGTTGCTGAACTGGACTGAGAAGAGATACAGAAGGCTATTTTATTTATTTATGTTTTGGCCGTGCTGCACGGCTTGTGGGATCTTAGTTCCCTGACCAGGGATCGAACCCAGGCACACAGCAGTGAAATTGCCGAGTCCTAACCACTGGACCGCCAGGGAATTCCCAAAAGGCTGTTTTTAAAATAAACCTATTCAGGGCTTCCCTGGTGGCGCAGTGGTTGAGAGTCCGCCTGCTGATGCAGAGGACACGGGCTCGTGCCCCGGTCTGGGAAGATCCCACATGCCGCGGAGCGGCTGGGCCCGTGAGCCATGGCCGCTGAGCCTGTGCATCCGAAGCCTGTGCTCCGCAAAGGGAGAGGCCAGAGCAGTGAGAGGCCCGTGTACCACACAAAAAAAAATAAAATAAAATAAACGTATTCAACCTCTTAAAATCTCACGTGTTCACAAAACATCAGTAAAATGCCTTTTACGCGTCAGTCAAATTTGCAGAGTATAATGGGCTCCAGGAAATGATACTTTCACACACTGCTTAAGAGGGAATGAAAGTGAATTTTTTTTCCTGAAGTAAATTTGGCAATATATATATAAAGCCTTAAAAATGGGCATACTCCTGAATCAGGAATTTGTCTTAGGGAAATAACCATGGATGTGCACACAGATTTGCCTATAAGCATGTCTATCACAGTGTTTAAAACAGCGGAAAATTGGAAGCAATCTATAGGTCCTACAATAGGGTATATACATTTTTTAATTACATATAAGAGAAATAATATGTAACGACTAAAAATTATAAAAAATTATATAGAATAGTGTCATGGAAAGATATTAATGACAGCATATTGGTAATTATAAACAGTATACACAGTATAACGCTATTTTTGAAAAATAAAAACCTATGGACTTGCATAGAAAAAGATGAGAGGGACACATGCTACTGAATGCATACAACACTGAAGAGCGAGCAGGCTTTGAAATCACACAGACGGTTCATATGCCAGCTCTGCTGCTTAATAGTTATAAATTAATCAACTTTTCTAAAGCTTCAGTTTCCTTCTAAAATGGGGACAATAATAGCCATTTTTCAGGGTAATGTAAGAAGAAAATAAGCTAAATATGCCAAATGTTAAAAGGTTACCTTTTTGTGTGATGTTAAATTTGGGGCTGCTTTGCCATATATATCTTCTAACTTTTCTTCAATGAACTTATGGCTTTCTACTAAGAACTTACAAACAATCCTGGAGGAGTAGGGATCCAGAGAAGGAACAAGGATCCAAATTGAGTTTTGAAAAGACTTAACCTCAGAAGACTTCTTAGAGACCTGCTTGGGCCCAAAACATGTAAGAAAGTGGCCAAGAACTTACTGCAAGACAAGTCCCCATGGGGAACGGAGGAAATCTTATCCAACAACTTCATGCCTACCAAGGTGCGGTCTTGACACAGAGCAGTCAGCTGAAGAAACGTCTGGCTTTCCTCTGTTGGGGTGAACGTCTGCTTATGTCCTATACAGAAAGATGTGGAGAAAGGTGCTAGTTTTACCTTGAGAGAGATGAAAGGAAGACAAGAGCCCCAGAGCAGAAGGCCCACTCTGCCCAGGCCTGGGCACCAGGAGTTAATAGTGAAGGCGCTCCCGGGCAGCTCTCCTCTTGCTGGGGTCAAATATCTCAGGTGAGATGCCATCTTACAGGACAGCAGGAGCTCATTAGCTCAGAGAAAGGCACAGTTACTCTAAATATAATCATAAAACAATAAACAAAAAGCAATAATAACAAAATAAATGCAATGTGTTCTCCTCTTACAAGTGCAACCTGGCAACTTGAAAGGACAGCATACAAGATATATATGAGCATAACATCAAATCCTTAATGCTGGGAACTTGAGAATGTGATCTGAAAGGCTGGGGAGGCCTGAAAGGTAGGGCACCTGTTCCCTCTGATGGGGTCAGCAGCTCCCGGGTCACCTCTTCAGCCACAAGTTCAGCCACTGTGTCTGGCTCGAGGCCCTGGGTGCTGATGAAGGCTTGAGCTCGCTTGCATCGGTCAGGCTGCTGAGAGGCCAAGATTACCCGGAGAATGGCCTCACCATCCTGGGCAGCGACATCTGTGTAGGAACAGCCCAACTCCTGAGAGGAAGGCAGAGCCAATCCCAGCCATCGTTAGGAACCAGGAGAAAGCCAGCAGAAGACAGCCTTCCCTGAAATCTGATGTGGACAGACGCCATGGTTTTCTGAGCTTAAAGATCCCTCATCCTGAGCAGAAACCTTAGAAGAAGCAAACACTGTTTTCTAGCCCTTTCTAAATTGCTTTGCCAATGAGGTGAATCCAAGCAAGAGAAAGGCTTGTCTTCAGAAAACATCAGGTGACTGATCTCTCACTGAACACTGAGCTTTTCAAATGTTATGAAACCTAAGGAAGTTGAATAAAAGGCAGAGCCCCTTCTTTATTGTTCCCGTGGCAGCAAGGAAACCCTCAATTTCCAAAGAAGTCTCTGAGCCTTGTTGTCCAAGGAAGGGCTTTTAGTGCTCGGCTTGCTTTCTCTCGTGCTCTTCCACTGCACTTAGAATCTACTCTTTTTCTCCCTCAATCAGCACAAAGCCAGAACAATTCCTGGCTGCTCTGTTTCCTGTTTTACAGTCATTACATTCCATTTAATTTTATTTTAAAACTTATTTTGGGCTCTTTCCCATATGGAAAGCTCACCACTATTCCCCAGGGATGGATTTATAAGGGCCAACATCCTGACAAGAGCTCTACTCCCAGGTCATGATTATAATCTGAAGGGCTGACCGAGGGCAATGTCCAAAATCCACCTTCACCTTCTCCCTTCCCTCCCTCTCAGAGGGAGCTCCTGTGGAGACCCAGCCCTTTGGCACGTACCTTGGCAAGTGCATAGAGACAGAGGACCTGCCGGCAATAATTCTTCCCATGGAGGCATTTGCTTGTCAGAGTTTCCAGAGTAGTCACCACTTCATCACTGGGGGGCAGTATCACAAATGACTGACTGTCCAAACTTGAAGCTGGAAGCAAATACAGGTCTGAGGGGGGCTTTAAGGGGCTTTTAAGGTCTCTCCTCAGCCCCCTATGACTCTACCTCTCTGCTCACAGCTTCCTTCACTGCACCCTGTTGACTCCCCCTGGGTCTGGGACCACTTCTAACAGGGCTCACACCCCACTTAAACTTCTTTCATTGCCGCCTTCTAGGAAATCCCCAGCCCAGGATACTTCAAAGACTCAAAGCCACCTAATGAACACTCTAGAGATCATCACCAAAGATGCCTGCCAGATTGTCCTCCACATACACTGTCTCCCAATTTCCCCTTATGTCAAATAATCACCAGGTCTACCTGACTGTATCTCCAAAACATCTCTCCAGTCACCACCTTAGTTCCAGCCTTTATCACCCTGCATCTAAGAGGTGTTACTGTCTCCTGCCGTCAGCCTCCCTTCTTCCCCAACTCCATCTTCCACACACTCAGCATTCTTCACATTCTAAAATGCAAATCACAAAAATCAAGGATCATCTGACAGATACCTTAAAGGCACAGTAAAATTAGAATCCATTCCTGCTTTTTTAAAAAAAGCTCTTAGCCTAAAATAAAACTTTCTTAATTTGAGAAAGGGTTTCCATTAGTGGAAAAAAGTAGAAAAGAATATTTATATAACACTGTTTCTAATAGCAAAAACAAAATTGAAAAATTTTAAATGTGTATCAGTAAATCATTGTTAAAAAAATCATAGTACATGACCTGGGAAGGAAATCCAAAAAAGAGGGGATATATGTATACATATAGTCTATACTGTACAGAAAAGTGAATCAGCTAACACAATATTGTAAAGCAACCATACTCCAATTTAAAAAAAATCATAGTACATTCATATAGTAGAATACCCTGCAGTTATTAAAAGAATGAGGTCAATCTATCTGTACTGACAGGGAAAAATGTTGCAGAACAATATAACTGTATTTTTGTAGAAAATAAATGTGTGTGTGTGTGCACACACGCACACACACGCACACATGTGCGAGCCCACATGTAGAAAATAATGTACGCTAAGCAAGTAAAAGATGTTATTCTGGGGAATTTGGTGGGCGTGGTATTGAACGGATAAATAACTTTCACTTTTTACTTTATGCACTTCTGTATTGTGTGATTTATTGTATTAAGCATGTAATACTTTTGCTTTTAAGATATTACTTTTAAAAATATGCTTTAAACACAAAACTATAAAAAGCAACTCAGACCATGTTATTCCCCTGCTTAAAATCCTTCATTAGAGTTTTCAGTTCTAGGTCTCTCCCACTGACCTCAATATAAAACCTGGACACAGTGCATGCAGTGCTATATGAGGACTCTGAAGAGCAAATAGTAGCAGATGGATCGAAGATAACCTGCATCACCATTTTCTCCCCTCTAGGAATCTCCAGATTGAATGCAATGCTGCCCGAAACCCAGAACCAAGCACTACAGCTCACAAAGAGAGTGGGCTCCAGGAGACGTCCTCCAGAACAGGCTCAAGAGCAGAAAGGGAACTCCCACAGCCCATTCTCTCTGGTCCTAGCTCCTAAGCAACCACTCAGCTGTGGTGGGAGGGGCTGCAGCAGCAGTTGGCAAGAGCCAAAACTCAGAGAGGGACCTTCTTTTCCGATCAGAGGTGCTCTGGTCCTAAGGGGGCAGAGTGAATCCCTGTTCCTTTTTGTATTATCCTCCTGTCAGCTGGCCCTAGATGCGGGCAGTCAGGAAAGTACATGACAGGATGGGGTAACTAAACCTCCAGCTTTGGCCAGAAGACTGAAAAGGAAAGCCTTGGGCAACCAGAAAGTACTTGGAAGAGAGATTCAGGAAAGCAACACAATCAAGTTGTTTATAAACATTAGGGCTCATTCCTAGGCTTTGCATGTATGGATCTGATCCCGACCAACATATCAAAGACTTTGAGAACTAAGTCAACAGACAGACCACTACGCAGGTTGCAGACTGACCACAGGATGGCACATACAGGATGGATCTGAACAGCACCACAAAGAATTTGAAAACTGAACTGATGTTACAACCACAGCCCACAGAAAGTACATTGGAACGTGTAGTCTGAACATAGCCAGGTCAATTGCCTGCTAAAAACATATCAACATTCTTCATAGGATTTAAACAAGATGCAGCATCCCATAACACACTTCGAAATGTCCAAGATACAACATGAAGTTATTCAGCATACAAAAATACAAGAAGATCTCAACTCATATAAGACAAAGAAAAGACAAACGATGAAACCCAGCACTAAAATGACATAAATGTTGATTATCTGAAAAAGACTTTAAAGCAGCTATTACAAATGTTCCAACAAGCAACTATGAACGCTCTTAAAATAAACAGAAAAACAGAAAGTCTTAGCAAAGAAATAAATGGTATAAAGAAGCATAAAATGGAAGTTGTAGAACTGAAATTTTAAAATCACAGAAATTAAAAAAAAATCTTAATAGCAGAATGGAAGTGCCAGAGGAAAGAGTCAGTGAAACTGAAGATAGAAAAATAGAAATTATCCGATCTGAACGAAGCTTCAGGGACTTGTGAAACAATAACTTTTGTTTTTGTTTCATTGGAGTCATTGGAGTCCCATAAGGAGAGGAGTAAGAGTATGGTGCTGGAAAAATATTTGAAAAAAATGATGTCTGAAAACTACCTAAACTTGATAAAGCTACATATTTAAGAAACTCAGTGAACCCCAAAATACATGTCCAGTCATGCTATAACCAAACTGCTGAAGACAAAAGACAGGAAAAAAATCTTGAAAGCAACAAGAGAAAAATGCATTATCTACAGGGGAACAGTGATTCGAATGACTGCAGGTTATTCATCAAATACCACAGAAGTCGAAAGGAAGTGGCAGAACGTTTTTTTTGTTTGTTTTTTTGGCGGTAGGCGGGCCTCTCACTGTTGTGGCCTCTCCCGTGCTCCGGACGTGCAGGCCCAGAAGCCATGGCTCACGGGCCCAGCCGCTCCACGGCATGTGGGATCTTCCCGGACCGGGGCACGAACCCGTGTCCCCTGCATTGGCAGGCGGACTCTCAACCACTGCGCCACTAGGGAAGCCCGGCAGAACATTTTTAAGTGTGGAAAGAAAATAATAAATGTTCTATATCCAGCAAAAATCATCCTTCAGGAATGAAGGTGCAATAGAGACATTCTCAGATGAAGTAAAAGTAAGAGAATCTGTTTCCAGCAGACAACTCTGAAAGAATTACTAAAGGAAGTCCTTCACACAGAAGGAAAAAGGAACTAGAAGGAAACTTGGAACATCAGGAATGAAGGAAGAGCAACAAAAATTGTAAATATCTGAGTAAATATAATAAACTACTCTCCTCTTGAGTTTGTTAAAATATATTTTTCGGTTGAAAACAAAAAATCTAGCATTGTTTGATGAGATTTTCAGTGTATGTAGGTGTAATATAATAAGGCAACTAACACATAAAGGGAGAGAAGTAAAGTAACCTACATGGCGGTAAGGTTTCTACCCTTAAAATATAATTTTAAGTAGACTGTGAAAAGTTACAAATGTATAATGTAACCCATAAAGCAACCAATTAAAAAAGCGATGCAAAGCTATACAGTCAAAATCACAAATTAAAATGGATGACTAAAAAATGTGCAAATAACCCAAAGGTAAGAAAAGGTTTCCTCAAAAACCACAAACTACCAAAACTCACCTGAGATGAAAAAGATAACCTGATTAGTCATATAACTATGAAATAAATTTGCAGTTAAAAATCTTCCAGGGCTTCCCTGGTGACGCAGTGGTTAAGAATCCGCCTGCCAATGCAGGGATTCAATCCAATGCATGGATTCAAGCCCTGGTCTGGGAAGATCCCACATGCCGCGGAGCAACTAAGCCGGTGTGCCACAACTACTGAGCCTGCGCTCTAGAGCCCGCGTGCCACAACTACTGAAGCCTGTGAGCCCAGAGCCTGTGCTCTGTAACAAGAGAAGCCACCACAATGGGAAGCCTGCACATGCAATGAAGAGTAGATCGCATTCACCCCAACTAGAGAAAGCCCGCGTGCAGCAACGAAGACCCAACACAGCCAAAAGTAAATAAATAAAAATAAAAAAAAAATCTTCCAAAACAAAAATCTCCAGGTTTAGATGGTTTTACTGGTAAATTCTACTGGTAAATTCTACAGTAAATTCTAAATTTACTGGTAAATTTACTGGTAAATTCTACATTTAAAGAAGAAATAACACCAATTCCATGTAATGTTTTCCAGAAACGCATTAAACTAGCATTACCCTGATGCAAAAACCAAAGATGGTATTAAAAAAAAAAGTACAGATCAGTATTCTTCATAAACATAAATGTAAGAATTCTCAACAAAATAGCAAGTTGATTCCAGTAATATATCAAAAAGAATAATGCACCATAACCAAGTGAGGTTTTTCCTGGGAATACAAAAAAGCTGGTTCAATATTTTAAAAGATCAATTAATGTAATCTACTGTATTACTAGTCTAAACAAGAAAAAAAAACCAAACACGATCATATCAATGGATGCAGAAAAAATTCAACATTGATCCATGATAAAAACTCTCAGCAAATAGGGAACTTCCCTAACATGACAAAGGGTGTCTTCAAAAAACCTACAGCTAATATCACACTTAATGATGAAAGACTGAATGCTTCCTCCCTAAGGTCAGTAACAAGGCAAGGATGTCCACTCTCACCACCCCTATCCAACATCATGCCGGGAGTCCTTGCTAGAGCAGTAAAGCAAGAAAAATAAATAAGGCAAATAGATTGGAAAGGAGGAAAAAGAACTGCCTCTATTCACAGACATGATTATCTCCATAGAAAATCCCAAGGAATCTATAAGAAAACTCCTAGGATAAGTGAGTTTAGCAAGATCACAGGATTAAAGGTTAACATAAAAAATCAATTATATTTCTATATGTGATCATGTACAATTGGAAACATGATTATTTACATAGGATAAATTTCAGTGAACTAGCCACAAGTCAGATAGATTCCCTCTAACTTTGCTACTTAGCTAGTTAAAAGACCTAGGTGGGACTTCCCTGGTGGTCCAGTGGCTATGACTCTGCACTCCCAATGCAGAGGGCCCGGGTTCGATCCCTGGTCAGGGAACTAGATCCCACATGCTGCAACTAAGAGTTCGCATGCCACAACTAACGATTCTGCATGCCACATCTAAAGGATCCCGCATACTGCAACTAAAGATCCCACATGCCACAATTAAAGATCTCGCATGCTGCAACGAAGATCCTGCATGCCACAACTAAGACCAATGCAGCCAAATAAATAAATAAATAGATAAATAAGTGTGATAAACTGGAGCTCTAGGTTAAAAAAAAAAGACATAGGTGTTCCTACTTCATTGACTACTTAACTAGTTTATGAATTACCCTTAACTTAGTGTAACTGGTGTGCCAAAAGGGACCCTTTCTTCCTGGAGAGAATGCCAACAGCACCTCACAGGACTCAGGGCAGTTTGATCTCCTTCACTTACTGCTTTGGACTTTCCTTAGAGGAACGCCAGGTTCTTCCTCTTCCTCAAGCAGCTCAGGACTTTGTAAGAGAGCATGGATGTCCGGGTGCAGGTCATCCACACTAGCTTCCCCTGAAGCTAGTGCTCTGCAGTGCAACACCAAGGCAACATCTTGGTTATAGAAATGAAAATATCGGCATACTCTACTTGCTTCATGCACACAGCCATCATCCAATAGGCGCCCGATCAAAAAGTTTAGGGACTCCTGCTCCTTCCAGTTCAGTTTGTTCTCACAAGTGTCTTTGGATGGAAGGCCATTCAATTCTAAGTATTTTGATGTGTTCAGAGCAGCCAACTTAGAGAATGAAAACTCACTGGCTAAGCTTTCAAAGGAAAGTTCACCACTAGTTGAAATCTGTTGAGAACATCTGGGGGCTATTTCCTCCTGGCTTCCCCTGAGGGTGTGCTGGGTGATGCGGCAGAGCCAGATCTGCTTCTCTAGCTCCTCCAGCTCTTCCAAAGGCACCAGGTCCTCCTGGGCAAGCCAGTGTCCTGCCAGAGTGAGGAGCAGATGGCGCTCCTCAGTGCTGCTTGGTCCCTCCTCAGCTGGGCACTCACATGCCGTAAGAGCCTGGGCTGAGAAAAAGGAAGAAGCTGCTTTGCTTGAAATGGAATTTTTCTTAAAATTCTCATGACATTTTTTCCAGAAGTCAATTCTTGCTTGTTTCAGGGACCACTGGTCAATGTGTTTTAAGGTCTGCATTTCCTGTGTTATCTGTGAAATTGAACACAGCAATTTTTAGCCTTTCCTGGATAAAGAAATATAAATGCTAATGCTCCCTCGGTATACCATACTTGTTAAAACCCAAATCAAGTTAGAGAACATGGGACTTGGCTACAGATGATCCTGGATATTTTATCTGGAAAGTTAAGGTATGAAAAACAAATCTAAATTTATCTAATTGAATGAGGTTCAAGAGGAAGCCACCTTATATTTAATTCTATTCAAAGTAAAATAGTTGTAGCATGTCCTGTAAGCTAACCTTATATTAAAGCAAACACTCCTCAAAAATGGGCATTCTAGGCTCATCCATTTCTGAAAGTAATGTCTGTGTCAAAAGTGAAAAAGTAGGGCTTCCCTGGTGGCGCAGTGGTTGAGAGTCCGCCTGCCGATGCAGGGGACATGGGTTCGTGCCCCGGTCCGGGAAGATCCCACATGCCACGGAGCGGCTGGGCCCGTGAGCCATGGCCGCTGAGCCTGCGCGTCCGGAGCCTGTGCTCCGCAACGGGAGAGGCCACGGCAGTGAGAGGCCCGCGTACCACAAAAAAAAAAAAAAAAAAAAAAGTGAAAAGTATCATCACTGGTAAATCACATACATCATTTAGTTCTCTGTTTAATGCTGGTTCACAAAGCTAAGATTTTAAATAACTTAAAAGACTAATCATACCTCTTCAATAATCAAGTTGTCCACAGGTAGCTCAGCTAGTTCTGCTACCCTTCTGGCCAAAGCAAAGTATCCATCTGTCTCCAGTTTTTCTAAAATTGATCTACATTCATGCTGAAAATTCTCAAGGCTGTAGCTGGTAATAATTACACGATTAATGGCTATGGATGTATCCTTCAAAATTTGGCTAAGGACGCACAGCTTCTTCACATCTGGACCTGTGCCAAAGAGAAGCAGATATAAGCATTTAATCAGTAAAATACTGCTATGGCATTTCAAGAGTAACTAAATATGAGGGGAGAATATTTATATTTAACATAATAATGTAGTTAAAGGGAAAATAAAAACCTATTTTTCTACTCTGGTTGGCTGACAGAGGAAGCCAAAGGCAGCTCCTATATAGTAAGAACTATTAAGATTAGCACATGGACTCCATCTATCAATCTGGCTTTATATACCAGGCAGAAGTTGGTGGCCTGCTATGTAGTAGCGACTCAGTTAACCTTGGGAAGATTTGGCCATTCATTCAGGTTAGTTCCATCTTTTTCCAGATTTTCCTCCTACCTTGAACAAATTTGTTTTTATAATTGTTCACTCATTCATTCACTGCAGGCAGCATGTGGATCAAGACACAGAACTTCTAGGACAGCTGAAACTGCAGGTGGTCAACAGCCAAAGCTCTCCTGTGGTACACTGTCTTCAGAATGGAGCACCACCTGCTCCTCCAGATATCTATCTAACTTAACCCAGGGAGACCCAGCTAAGCACTTCCTGATGTCCCCAGGAAAGTCTCTTTTAAAAAAAGAGAGACTCTTTTTTTAATCAAAGTATAATATAAGTGACTTACAATATTATATCAGTTTCAGGTGTACAGCATAGTGATTTGATATTTTTGAACATTACAAAATGATCACCATGATACATCTAGTTACTGTCACCATACAAAGTTATTACAATTTTATTGACTATATTCCCTATGCTGTACATTACATCCTTGTGACTTACTTATTTTATAACTGGGAGTTTGTACCTCTCAATCCCCTTCACTTATTTTGCCCATCCCCTCACCCTCCTCCTCTCTGGCAACCACCAGTTTGTTCCTGGTATCTATGAGTTTGTTTCTGTTTGTTCATTCGCTCTTTAGATTATACATATAAGTGAAATCAAACAAATTCTTACCCTTAGTAACATTAGGAATTCTCTGCCAATAATTTATGTGGCTGGGTTTGCTCCCACTCCCAAATATAGTATGCATAGAGCCTACGTGTGCCCTACCATGAAGGAGGGGCATGAAAAACATTCTATAGGAGCCTGCTCCCAATGTCACCTGCTGAGCTGTGGTCTGATTTAGGTAGTTCCAGGGACAGTGAGACACCTTGCACAATAACCACCAGTACGAGCATGCTGGGTTTCTTTGCAGGCATAATATAAAACATAAGTCTTTTAAAAAACCTTTCTTTTCTCTAAGCACATACATGATATACAAATATTCTATAAAAACAAATAATTTAATTACGTGAATAAAAGCATTATAGTAATGGTTAACAATGTAGACAATCCTTGTAATTTTTTAAGGATAGGGTTAACTCTGGCAAGAAAACAGAAAATTTATTTCTTAATTAAAGTTACTAAAGAGCAATGAAAGTATCTTATATTAAAAGGACCTACTGTTTGGCCTATGTAGTAACTGACAGTAGCTTATATACACTGCATTTTGGAAACACCCCCCTTCCCTTCTAGTCATCAGCCCCACAGCCCACAACACGGGCATGAAGCCCAGGCATTCTGCGCCTGTTCTGTGCAAATGTGAGCTTTCCAGTTGAACATCTGTGAGTTTAAATGTGATAAAATAACCCTGGTAGTGAAAAATACCAGAATCCAGCGTAAAAGAACAACATTATCACTCAACAAAAACTTGAAATTATCAAACAAGTAGAAAAGAGGGTAAGGCAATATTGGTTTCATTCAATCAGCAACAAGCTTAGAGACTGCCAATGTCTGGAGGAATCTGCAAAAAAATCGACACAATTTGTCTCTTAAAACCTTCAAAATGAATTAGGCATTCCTGAAGCAAGTCTGTGACCTTGAGCAACGATGACATGTTAAGGTTACTTGTCAAAGAAAACAATAATAGTGACAGGGTATTATAGAGGTTAGCCAGGGGAAATTTGGCTATTTGCTTAGAATTAGTAGATAGTTGTATTACTTGTTTTATATCCTGTTGTGCTGTTTTAAATGCTTTAACCATGACTGAAGTTTCCTGTAACCTCTTCTTCACACCCCGTTCTGGACTGTAATGTCTTATATCCTATGCATTTTAATTTCCTGAATGCCCTTCTAAAATATTTTCAGGATTAAGTAAGCTAACGTCCTAACAGCAACTTACCTGTAAGTATTGTCTTACCATCAGAGAAGAGATGCTCTCTTCCAACAAACAGCTGTAAAAGCTTCCCCAGCTCATACTGGGTCCTACACTGCTGCAGCATAAGCTTCAAAAGAAAATACACATGCTCCTTCAGCCATGGGGCAGGAATGATAGCGTGGACCCTTGTGGCAGCCGTTTCAAGCTATGAAAAAAAGGGTCAGGAAAGTGGTTTCTCAGGAACAGCAAATCAAAACCTCTGAACTTGGGAATGTCTAAGAAAGCCAAGGTACCATCAAAGGCATCTCCTATCACAAAGGAGGATGCTTATTCAGGTCCTTTTCAAACAGCAGTAATTTGGATTGCAGCTCAGAGGAGTAGCAAAAATAAGCCCTCTCTGGCAGCTTTGTAGTTTTTCTCTTTGTGGGAAATCCTGTTGTAGAGAGCTGTGTGTGTGAAAGTCAAAAATGGGAAAGAGACCTAAAGACTGAATGGAGTGAAGCAATGCAAATACTGCCAAGTTAGTGACTGCCAAAGTAACAGTCCTGTGAGTGGCTGTGAAATTAACCAGACATGTTTCACTTAGCAGCTTCTTTAGAGAGGGGTCTAGTCCTGCCCTGAGTCCAGAAGATTTGAAATTCACATATGAAGACCTCTTAAAAAGACTTGCTTGGGCTTCCCTGGTGGCGCAGTGGTTGAGAGTCCGCCTGCCAATGCAGGGGACACGGGTTCGTGCCCCGGTCCAGGAAGATCCCACATGCTGTAGAGCGGCTGGGCCCATGAGCCATGGCCGCTGAGCCTGCGCATCCGGAGCCTGTGCTCCGCAACGGGAGAGGCCACAGCAGTGAGAGGCCCGCATAATGCAAAAAAACAAAAAAAACAAAAAGACTTGCTTAACATTGCTGAGCTGGTTCTATTAGTTTGCTTGTAGTTTATACTATCATTAGAGAAGGATCTCAATTAGTAAGCCTGAACTTTTGTCATTTCAATCAAATGCTAAAAATATTAATAGGAAGATGACCCCAAGAAGCAGCCATATTAAGCTTGAATCAGAGCATTAGTTCTTTTTTAAAAAAAATTACTTAATTAATTTATTTTTGGCTGCTTTGAGTCTTCGTTGCTACATGCAGGCTTTCTCTAGTTGCGGCGAGCGGGGGCTACTCTTCATTGTGGTGCACGAGCTTCTCATTGTGGTGGCTTCTCTTATTGTGGAGCACGGGCTCTAGAGTGCAAGCTCAGTAGTTGTGGCGCACGGCATGTGGGATCTTCCTGGACCAGGGCTCGAACCCGGTCCCCTGCATTGGCAGGTGGATTCCTAACCACTGTGCCACCAGGGAAGCCCTCAGAGCATTAGTTCTTAGTCTTTATTTACTTGTTTCCCTACCTCTATTGCTCTAAGAAGAGGGTCTATGTCAGACAGACGATGGAACTTGTTAAAGTAAAAAATATATGGAAGTAAAGAGCTCAGGTAACAATGGAGCAGCTGCACTGCCCCTTGGTTGGGGACTGCAGCAGGGGCAGACAAGCAAGAATAAGAAGAGACCTGGAAGGACCTAAATGTAAAATGCAAAACTATAAAACTCCTAGGAGATAACATGGGAGGAAACTTAGGTGACCTTGGGTATGGTGATGCCTTTTTTAGATAAAATACCAAAGGAAGAATTCATGAAGGAAATAACTGATAAGCTGGACTTCATTAAAAATAAAAACTGCCCTACAAAAGACAATGTCAAGAGAATCAGATGACAAGCCACAGACTGGGAGAAAATATTTGCAAAATGTACATCTGATAAAGGACTGTTATCCAAAACATACAAAGAACTCTTAAAACTAAACAATAAGACGACGAACAGCACTATTAAAAAAATAGGCCGAAGAGCTTAATAGATACCTGACCAAAGAACATATACAGATGGCAAATAAGCATATGAGAAGAAGATCCATACCATATGTCATCAGGGAAATGCAAATGAAAACAATGACATATCACAACACACCTATTAGAATGGCCAAAATCTGGAAGTCTGACAACACCAAAGGTTAGCAAGGATATGGAGACACAGGAACTCTCATTCACTGCTGGTGGGAATGCAAAACAGTACAGCCATTTTGGCAGACAGTTTGGTGGTCTCTTCCAAAACTAACATACTCTCACCATATGATTGAGTACTCCTTGGTATTGATATTTACCCAAATGAGTTGAAAACTTACGTCCACAGAAAAACCTGCACACGGATGTCTAGAGCAGCTTTATTCATAATTGCCAAAACTTGGAAGCAACCAAGATGTCCTGCAGTAGCTGAATGGATAAATAGACTGGTATATCCAGACAATGTAGTATTATTCAGCACTAAAAAGAAATGAGCTATCAAGCTATGAAAAAGACATGAAAGAAACTTAAATGCAGGGTGTGGAGTCAAGACGGTGGAGTAGGAGGACGCAGAGTTCATGTCTCCTCATATCTAGGGCACCAGTCAGGCGCTGGTGAGGGACCTTGGACACCTAAGGGGACGGGAGGAATCCCTGTGTGACCAGGGTCTTGGTTCCCACGCCAGGGGTCAGGCCTGAGCTCCTGTGGTGGGAGTGCTGAGTCCAAACCACTGGACTAACAGAGAACCTCAGACCACAGGGAATATTAATCAGTGTGAGCTCTCCCATTGGTCCTCATCTCAGCACCAAGACCCGGCTCCACCCAACTGCCTAAAAACTCCAGTGCTGGACGCCTCAGGCCAAACAACCAGCAAGACAGGAACACGGCCCCACCCGTCAAAAAAAATGAGATGACAAAAAAATATGGTACAGATGAAGAAGCAAGGTAAAAACCTATAAGGCCAAATAAATGAAAAGGAAATCGGCAACCTACCTGAAAAAGAATTCAGAGTACTGACAGTAAAGATGATACAAAATCTTGTAAATAGAATGGAGGCACAGATCGAAACAATACAAGAAATGTTTAACAAGGGCCTAGAAGAACTAAAGAACAAACAAACAGTGATGAGCAACACAATAACTGAAATGAAAACTACACTAGAAGGAATCAATAACAGAACGACTGAAGGAGAAGAACAAATAAGTGAGCTGGACGATAGAATGGTAAAAATAACAGCCAAGGAGCAGAATAAAGAAAAAAGAATGAAAAGAAATAAGGACAGTCTCAGAGACCTCTGGGACAACATTAGATGCACCAACATTTGAATTATAGGGGTCCCAGAAGAAGAAGAGAAAGAGAAAGGGTCTGAGAAAATATTTGAAGAGATTATAGTCGAAAAATCCCCTAACATGGGAAAGGAAATAGTCAAGCAAGTCCAGGAAGCACAGAGAGTCCCATACAGGATAAATCCAAGGAGAAACATGCCGAGACACACATTAATCAAACTAACAAAAATTAAATTCAAAGAAAACATATTAAAAGCAACAAGGGAAAAGCAACAAATAACCTACAACGGAATCCCCATAAGGTTAACAGCTAATTTTTCAGCAGAAACTCTGCAGGCCAGAAGGGAGTGGCAGGATATTTAAAGTGATGAAAGGGAAAAACCTACAACCAAGATTACTCTACCCAGCAAGGATCTCATTCAGATTCAGCAGAGAAATCAAAAGCTTTACAGACAAGCAAAAGCTAAGAGAATTCAGCTCCACCAAACCACCTTTACAACAAATGCTAAAGGAACTTCTCCAGGTGGGAAACACAAGAGAAAAAAAGACCCACAAAAACAAACCCAAAACAATTAAGAAAACAGGAACATACACATTGATAATTACCTTGAATGTAAATGGATTAAATGCTCCAACCAAAAGACACAAACTGGCTGAATGGATACAAACACAAGACCCATATATATGCTGTCTACAAGAGATCACTTCAGACCTAGAGACACATACAGACTGAATGTGAGGGGATGGAAAAAGATATTCAATGCAAATGGAAATCAAAAAAAAGCTGGAGTAGCAATGCTCATATCAGATAAAATAGACTCTAAAATAAAGACTGTTACAAGAGACAAGGAAGATCACTACATAATGATCAAGGGATCAATCCAAGAAGAAGATATAACAATTATAAATAGTTATGCACCCAACATAGGAGCACCTCAGTACATAAGGCAAATGCTAACAACCATAAAAGGGGAAATCCACAGTAACACAATAATAGTGGGGGACTTTAACATTCCACATACACCAATGGAGAGATCATCCAGATAGAAAATAAATAAGGATACACAGCTTTAAATGACACAGTAGACCAGATAGACTTAATTGATATTTATAGGACATTCCACTAGAAAGTGGAAGAATACACTTTCTTCTCAACAGCACACGGAACATATTCCAGGATAGAGCACATCTTGGGTCACAAATCAAGCCTCAGTAAATTTAAGAAAGTTGAAATCGTATCAAGCATCTTTTTCAACCACAACACTACGAGATTAGAAATCAATTATAGGCAGGACTTCCCTGATGGTCCAGCGGTTAATAATCTGCCTTCCAATGCAGCGGACGCAAGTTCAATCCCTGGTCAGGGAACTAAGATCCCATATGCCACGAGCCCACACACTGCAATAAAGAGCCTGCACGCTGCACCTAAGACCAGATGCAGCCAAATACATAAATAAATATTTTAAAAAAAGAAATCAATTACAGGAAAAAAAAACTATAAAAAACACAAACACACAAACACATGGAGGCTAAACAATACACTACTAAATAACCAAGAGATCACTGAAGAAATCAAAGAGGAAATAAAAAAATACATAGAAACAAATGACAATGAAAACACAACAACCCAAAACCTACTGGACGCAGCAAAAGCAGTTCTAAAAGGGAAGTTTATAGCAATTCAATCTCACCTCAAGAAACAAGAAAAATCTCAAATAAACAATCTAACCTTACACCTAAAGCAACTGCAGAAAGAAGAACAAAAAAACCCCTAGAGTTAGTAGAAGGAAAGAAATCATAAAGATCAGAGCAGAAATAAATGCAATAGAAACAAAGAAAACAATAGCAAAGATCAATAAAACTAAAAGTTGGTTCTTTGAGAAGATAAACAAAATTGATAAACCTTAAGCCAGACTCATCAAGAAAAAAAGGGAGGGACTTCCCTGGTGGTGCAGTGGTTAAGACTCCACGTTCCCAATGCAGGGGGCCCGGCTTTGATCCCTGGTCAGGGAACTAGATCCCACATGCATGCTGCAACCAAGAGTTTGCATGCGACAACTAAGGAGCTGGTGAGCTGCAACTAAGGAGCCCATGAGCTGCAACAAAGGAGCCCATGTGCTGCAACCATGGAGCTGGTGAGCCATAACTAAGGAGCCCTCAAGCAGCAACTAAGGAGCCCACATGCTACAACTAAGGAGCCCACCAGCTGCAACTAAGACCCAGTGCAACCAAATAAAAAAACATTTTAAAAAAAGAGAGGATTCAAATCAGTAAAATTAGAAATGAAAAAAGGAGAAATTACAACTGACACTGCAGAAGTACAAAGGATCATAAGAGACTACTTACTACAAGCAACTATATGCCAATAAAATGGACAACCTGGAAGAAATGGACAAATTCTTAGAAAGGTATAACCTTCCAAGACTGAACCAGGAAGAAATAGAAACTATGAACAGACCAATCACAAGTAATGAAATTGAAACTGTGATTAAAACTCTTCCAACAAACAAAAGTCCAGGACCAGATGGCTTCACAGATGAATTCTATCAAACATTTAGAGAAGAGCTAACACCCATCCTTCTCAAACTCTTCCAAAAAATTGCGGATGAAGGAACACTCCCAAACTCATCTATGAGGCCACCATCACCCTGTTACCAAAACCAGACAAAGATACTACAAAAAAAGAAGATTACAGACCAGTATCACTGATGAATACAAATGCAAAAATCCTCAACAAAATACTAGCAAACAGAATCCAACAACACATTAAAAGGATCATACACCATGATCAAGTGGGATCTATCCCAGGGATGCAAGGATTCTTTAATATACGTAAATCAATCAATGTGATAAACTATACTAACAGCTTGAAGAATAAAAACCATATGATCAACTCAGTAGATGCAGAAAAAGCTTTTGACAAAATTCAACACCCATTTATGATAAAAACTCTCCAGAAAGTTGGCATAGAGGGAACCTACCTCAACATAATAAAGGCCATATGCCACAAACCCACAGCAAACATCATTCTCAATGGTGAAAAACTGAAAGCATTTCCTCTAAGATCAGGAACAACACAAGGATGTCCACTCTCACCACTATTATACAACATAGTTTTGGAAGTCCTAGCCATGGCAATCACAGAAGAAAAAGAAATACAAATTGGAAAAGAAGTAAAACTGTCACTGTTTGCAGATGACATGATACTATACATGGAGAATCCTACAGATGCCACCAGAAAACTACTAGAGCTAATCAATGAATTTGGTAAAGTTGCAGGATACAAAATTAACGCATGGAAATCTCTTGCATTCCTATATGCTAATGATGAAAAAATCTGAAAGAGAAATTAAGGAAACACTCCCATTTACCACTGCAACAAAAAGAATAAAATACCTAGGAATAACGCTATCTAGGGAGACAAAAGACCTGTATGCAGAAAACTATAAGACACTGATGAAAGAAATTAAAGATGATACAAACAGATGGAGAGATATACCATGTTCTTGGATTGGAAGAATCACTATTGTGAAAATGACTATACTACCCAAAGCAATCTACAGATTCAATGCAATCCCTATCAAATTAGCAATGGCATTTTTTATGGAACTAGAACAAAAAATCTTAAAATTTGTATGGAGACACAAAAGACCCCGAATAGCCAAAGTGGTCTTGAGGGAAAATAACGAAGCTGGAGAAATCAGGCTCCCTGACTTCAGACTATACTACAAAACTATAGTAATCAAGACACTATGATACTGGCACAAAAACAGAAATATAGATCAATGGTACAGGATAGAAAGCCTGGAGATAAACCCACGTACCTATGGTCACCTAATCTATGACAAAGGAGGCAGAATATACAGTGCAGAAAAGACAGTTTCTTCAATAAGTGGTACTGGGAAAACTGGACAGCTACATGTAAAACAATGAAATTAGAACACTACCTAACACCATACACAAAAATAAACTCAAAATGGATTAAAGGCCTAAATGTAATACTGGATATTATAAAACTCTTAGAGGATAACATAGAAAAACACTCTTTGGCATAAATCACAGCAAGATCTTTTTTGACTCACCTCCTAGAGAAATGGAAATAAAAAGAAAAATAAACAAATGGGACCTAAGGAAACTTAAAAGCTTCTGCACAGCAAAGGAAACCATAAACAAGACGAAAAGGCAACCCTCAAAATGGGAGAAAATATTTGCAAATGAAGCAACTGACAAAGGATTAATCTCCAAAATATTAAGCTCATGCAGCTCAATATCAAAACAACAAACCCAATCAAAAAATGGGCAGAAAAAAAAAAAGTGGGCAGAAGACCTAAACAGACATTTCTTCAAAGAACACATACAGATGGCCAAGAGGCATATGAAAAGATGCTCAACATCACTAATTATTAGAGAAATGCAAATCAAAACTACAATGAGGTATCACCTCCCAATCAGAATGGCCATCATCAAAAAATCTACAAACAATAAATGCTGGAGAGGGTGTGGAGAAAAGGGAACCCTCTTGCACTGCTGGTGGGAATGTAAATTGATACAGCCACTATGGAGAACTGTATGGAGTTTCCTTAAAAGACTGAACTTAGAACTACCATTTTTTAGCAATAAAGTGTTTTTAAATTAAGGTATGTATATATATATTTTTAGACATAATACTATTGCACCCTTAACAGACTACAGTATAGTGTAAACATAACTTTTATATGCACTGGGAAACCAAAAAGTCCATGTGACTCACTTTATTGTGATATTCACTTTAGTGCGGTTGTCTGGAACTGAACCTGCAATATCTCAAAGGTATGCCGGTACTCTGCTTACAATAATGGACAGAATAACCTGACAGGAGACAAGTAAGGAAAGAGAGGACTTCACACAATAAACCAACTAGATCTAACAGACATACACAGAACACTCTACCCAAAAACAATAAAAAACACATCCTTCTCGAGTTCACATGGCATATTTTCCAGGATAGAACATATGTTAACTCCAATTAAGTCTCATAGATTTTAAAATACAGATATCATATGAAGTATCTTCTCTGACTACAATAAGATGATGTTAGAAGTCAGTAACAAAAGGAAAACTGGAAAACTGACAAAATTGTGGAAATTAAACAACACATTTTTAAAGAAGACTCAAATTACTAAATCAGAAATGAAAGTGGGGACATTACTACCTATTCTACAGAAATCAAAAGGATTATAAGAGAGTACTATGAACAACTGTATGCCAAAAAGCTGGATGATCTAGATGAAATGGACAGATCCCTTGAAACACAAAACCTACCAAGACTAAATCACAAAGAAATAGATATCTGAATAGACCAAATCTCCTAGTAAGGAGATTTAATCAGTAGTCAAAAATCTCCCAACCAAAAAAGCAAAACAAAACCAAAACCAATTCCTAACAAAGAAAAGCCATGGACCTGATGGGTTTACTGATGAATTCTACCAAACATTTAAAAAACTAATACCAATCTTTCTCAAACTTTTCCAAAAAACTGGAGAGGAGAGAACACTTCCCTACTTATTCTGTGAAACCAGCATAATCTTGATACCAAAGACAGATAAAGACACTACAAGAAAACTACAGACCAATATCCCTTATGAACGCTGATGCAAAAATCCTCAACACAAGACTCGCAATCTGAATTCAGCAGCGTATTAAAAGGATTATATACCATAACCAAATGGGATTTATTCCTGGAATGCAAGAATGGTTCAACATACAAAATTCAATGTATATGTCACAGTTTTCTTCAACAGAATGAAGAAAAAAATAACCCCACATGATCATCTTAATTGATGCAGAAAAAGTATGTGATAAAATTAAACACCACCGCATGATAAAAAAAAAACACTCAACAAACTAGGAATAGAAGGAAACTACCTCCACATAATAAAAGCCTTATGTGAAAAACCCACAACAAACATCATACTCAATGGTGCAAGACTGAGAGCATTCCTCTAAGATCAGGAACAAGGCAAAGATGCCTGCTTTCACCACTTCTATTCAACATAGTTCTGTAAGTTCTAGCCAGCGTGCTTAGGCAAGAAAAAGAAATAAAACGCATCCAAGTTGGAAAGGAATAAAATGATCTCTGTTTGCAGGTATGATCTTATATAGAAAACCCTAAAGATTCCACCATAAAACTTAAGGGTAAATGAATTGAGCAAAGTAGCAGGATACAAAATCAACACACAAAAATCAGTTGCATTGCTATACACAAACAATGAGCAATCTGAAAAGGAAATTATAAAATGTTTCCATTTCCAACAGCATCAAAAAGAATAGGACTTCCCTGGAGGTACAGTGTTTAAGACTCTGTGCTTCCACTGCAGGGGATGGGGGTTCAATCCCTGGTCAGGGAGCTAGGATGCCACATGCCACATGGTGCAGTCAAAAAAAAAAAAAAAAAAAGAATAAAGTACTTAGGAATTAACTTAACCAATGAGGTAAAAGACTTGTACAATGAAAACTACAAAACACCACTGAAAGAAACTAAAGACATAAGTAAATGGAAACACATTCCATGTTTATGAATTGGAAGTCTTACTATAGTTAAAATCTCATTACTATCCCAAAAATCTACAGATTCAATGCAATCCCTATGACATTTTGTTTTTACAGAAAATTCTAAAATCATATGGAATCTCAAGGGACCCCAAATAGCCAAAACAATCTTGAAAAAAACTAAAAAAACTAGAGGACTCACTCTTCCTGATTTCAAAACTTACTACAAAGCTACTACAGTAATCAAAATAGCCAATGAAGACAGACATATAGACCAATGGCTAAGAAAAGAAAGCCCAGAAATAAACCCTCATATACATGGTCAAATGATATTTGACAAGGGTGCCAAGACCATTCAATAAGGAAAGAACAGTCTTTTCAACAAATGGTGCTGGGAAAACTGGATATCCACATGCAAAAAAATGAAGTTGGACCCTTACCTAACAACCTACACAAAAATTAACTCAAAATGGACCAAGGACCTAAATATGTAAGACCTAAAACAATATAACTCTTAGAAGAAAACACAGGACAAGAGCTTCACAACACTGGATTTGGCAATAATTTCTTGGCTAGGATACCACAGGCACAGGTAGCAAAAAAAAAATATGCAAATTGGACTTCATGAAAATTTAAACAATTTTGTGCATCAAAGGACACCATCAACAGAGTAAAAAGGCAACCCACAGAATGGGAGGAAATATTTACAAATCATATGTATGACATAGGATTAATATCCAGAATATATAGACAATTCCTAAAATTCAACAACCAAAAAAACAAGCAACTCAATTCAAAAATGGGCAAAGGACTTGAATAGACATTTCTCCAAAGAAGATATACAAATGGCCAATAAGCACATGAAAAGATGCTCAACATCACTAATCATTAGGGAAATGCAAATCAAAAATACAATGAGATACCATCTCACACCCATTAGGATGACTACTATCAAAAATACAGAAAACAGGGCTTCCCTGGTGGCACAGTGGTTGAGAGTCCGCCTGCTGATGCAGGGGACAGGGGTTCGTGCCCCGGTCCGGGAGGATCCCACATGCTGCAGAGCGGCTGGGCCCGTGAGCCATGGCCGCTGAGCCTGCACCTCCGGAGCCTGTGCTCCGCAACAGGAGAGGCCACAACAGTGAGAGGCCTGCAAACTGCAAAAAAAAACAAACAAAAAAACAAAAAAACAGAAAACAAGTGCTGAAGAGGATGTGGAAAATTGGAAGCCTGTGTACTGTTAGTGGGAATAGTATAGCTGCTATGGAAAACAGTATGGCAGTTCCTCAAAATATCAGAAATAGAATTACCATGTCATCCAGCAATTTCACTTCTAGGTAGATACCCAAACAAATTAAAAGCAAGGTCTATAATATATTCGTACACAATGTTCATAGCAGTATTATTTGCAAAAGCTAAAAAATAGAAGCAACCCAAATGTCCACTGATGGATGAATGGATAGGCAAAATGTGATATATAAATACAATGGAATATTATTTAGCACTAAAAAGGGAGGAAATTCTGACACACGTTACAACATGGACGAATCTTGAGGACATTATGTTAAGTGAAATAAGCCAGTCACAAGAAGAAAAATACTGTATGATTCCACTTCTGTGAGGTACTTAGTCAAATCATAAAGACAGAAAGTAGAATGGTGATTGACAGGGGCTAGTGGGAGCGGAGAGTGGAGAATTTTACAAGATGAAAAGAGTTATGGGGAAAAAAAAAAGAAAAGAGAGCTATGGGGATGGATGGTGGTGCTGATGGTTGCACAACAATGTGAATGTAGTTAATGCCACTGAACTATGTACTTAAAAATGGTTAAGATGGTATAGGGCTTCCCTGGTGGTGCAGTGATTAAGAATCTGCCTGTCAATGCAAGGGAAAACGGGTTCGAGCCCTGGCCCGGGAAGATCCCACATGCCACAGAGCAACTAAGCCCGTGTGCCACAACTACTGAGCCTGCGCTCTAGAGCCCATGAGCCACAATTACTGAGCCCGCATGCCACAATTTCTGAAACCCATGAGCCTAGGGCCTGTGCTCCACAATGAGAAGCCACCGCAATGAGAAGCCCGTGCACCGCAAGGAAGAGTAGCCCCCACTCGCCGCAACAAGAGAAAGCCCGTGTGCAGCAACGAAGACCCAACGCAGCCAAAAATAAATAAATAAAATAAATTAAAATTTAAAAAAAGACGCCTGTTTAAGAAAACAAGGTTAAGATGGTAAATGTTATGTGTATTTTATCACAATTTTTAAAAATAATTTAAAAAAAAGAAGATACTGTATGGCTCTAGCCATGGAGAGTGACAGATGAAGGAAATGAATGTCCCTATTTTCTGTGATTTAGGAACTTCAGGCATATTTGAATAACTGATTCAGTATTTTCGAATAATAAAACTTTAAAATCTTCATTACAGTTAAGACGAATGTGATTGAGAGGAAAATCATATACACAAGTTCCACTGTGATGTATTTGTTGGGTAAAATCAGTATACCGTTTTGTCTCATTTATCATAAAGCTTTTTTGGGATAGAGAGGGCAAAAGTGCTGAAACCCCAAGCAGGACTAAGGCATATTTTCCTTTTTTACAGCTTCCTCTTTCTTCCATAGGGTTAATTAGCTCCACATGTAAATAGGTCTGAAACAAGCATCAGAATAGGTAAAGCCTGAAATTGACCATAAGGCTCAGCATCATTTGGACAGAGACCACAAGGAGTGTTGATGGAAAAAACCATTATTTTCTGTCACAGTGAATAAAGCGGTATTAAACACCCCTCACTCTCAATGCTCTTGGAGTTATTGTGGATTGGCAAAACATGGCCCCTGTACCACCACACTCCTCTGTATCATCCACAGTGGATACCATTATTCCCTTTCCCACTGAGCTTGGCTGCAGCCTCAGGATACTGATCAGAGTTCATTAGCACACTGGATGAAACCTCTCTGTCATCCATGGCAACTGATGTGCTGTAAGCAAGGTCCCTGCAACTCCTGTCCTGCCTCTCCATCTCTGGAACAATACAAATGATTCAGTTTGCATTATGCCACGTAACAGCTATTCAACTGCTGCCACATCCTGACTACGAGCAGACGAGAGGTCACTTTAGCCAATTTCAGATCAGCAAGAAAGAGCACTATAATTCCAACTTACAGTTTCAAGGCTCTTCTGGAACTCCAGAAGTTTAGCTTCGGCTTCCTCATAATTCTTGAAGAACATACACAGTTCATACATCTCCATCATGAAGAGTAATGGGGACTCCTTTGAGGAAGAGTTTGAATGAAGTTAAAAATCCTGACACTTAATCAATACTACATTCTCAATGAGTAATGCCAATATAGGAGAGGTTAAAGTAAAAAACAAAACTATTAATAACAGCTTTGTAGTAGAATGAAATCATATATATTAAAAAGAAAGGAAATTAAATTTATATTTCCTTTTGGAAAAAAGATACTCAGGCCAGGTACACCTACTCAACAGTCCATACTCCAGTCTATACTTGGTCCACTACACATGAGCAGGAGATATTCCATTAGACGCTGCTAAGACACCTCTACATACACTCCTGGGTAATGGGCTCCACTGATCTGTTAACCTACTGCTTGTTTGTGGCATTAATCCATACATTTCCATCACTTTGGTGGGAGCTTTTTGGTCAGAGGATAGCAGTTTTAGAAGTAGAGATTATGGATCTGAACCATAAGTAAACCACTTACTAAAGTACTCTGAGACCCTGGGCATGTTACTTAAGTTACTTAAGTTAAGTTCTGTGAGCCTTGGTATATCACTCTGTAAAATGAGGATAATATCACTTCATAACATTCTTCTAAAATATTACTTTATATAGGATTATTGTTAGAATCGACTAAAATAATACATATAAAGCACTGTGCTAAATAAATGATAGTTCTAATATCGTTATCTGTTGTTGGCTTAAAAAAAAAATCCCAGAGATAGGAATAACTTTAAAAGCCAACGGGGGATATTCTGAAGTAACCCTTTTAAACTGAGGAAAGAAATGGACTAACACTACCTTAAAGAAAAGCTGGAAACCTCTGATGAGAGTTTTGCTCTTCTGCCGTGTTAATAATGTCCTCCAGATGACTGAGAGGTCCTCAAGGTCCCAAGTATGGCCCTCCATTGAGTCCTGAATGTGTCCCATTGCTTCAGCTGCAACACTGTGCTCCACAGAAGTGATGATCCAAACACAGAGGCAAGGAATAGCACTGGCGTCCTGCCAGTGGATAAGAACTTTTCAAAATAAGATAATGACTGCACATGGATTACTTGACTGCAGAAGCTTCCAGCAATGCTACAACTACAGATGGATATTTCCTGTTTAGAACAAGTCACCTCACGAAATTGGTTAAAATGACTTGAAAATCCTTCAAACATGAAACAAACTCTAATGAACAACCAAGGGAACAACCAGTTATAAACTGTCCTGCAGAGTATAGTAGGTCAAAAGGCCAAGAAACCGAGGGGATATATGTGGAGGTCAGCAAAGTACTAAGTATAAGAAAACAAGACTGTCCTCTACAGAACTGCTGATCAAGGGACTGTTCGGAGCATCCCTCTTTCCTGCTCAAGACACAGATGTGGTCGGTCCACCAAAGCATCCTTCTCTATGACTGCCAACCGGAAGCCAAGGCTCTGATCACTTAAGTTACTGAACATTAAGGCACAAGGAAATGCACTAGATGGCCTGAAGCCTAAGCTGGGGAAGCACAAAAAGTGGCAGTGACCTTGGAAGCACATGCTAGGGCCTCACTGTCATCACCTCACATTCTCCGTGATTATCAGCCTTCCCTGTCTCTTCCCACTTTTTCTACTGCCCTCTGAGTCCCTAATGTAGGCTTCTCAAGATTCTCACCTGGACACATGAGGCCAGGACACTAAGGATTGGGGCCTGTTGTTTCACTGCTTCTGCCAGGAGCCAGCACCAGGAGTTTGGCACCTCTGAGCACTGAAGCAGAATTTCAAAGAAATCAGTCATCTCTACTTTGTTTCTTTGCAGTTCCTGCGGGGACTTGTTGCAGACTTGATCACTGTCCATTCTAGACTTGGACACTGAGGGCAAGTTCTCAAAAGCCAGTCTTAAGTGGTCTTGAAGAACAGGGCTGAAATATTGGAGAAGAGATTTCACCTAGAAAACATATTAGATGATTGATGATCAAAAAAGACAACCAACTTCCAATTTCAGCTGGAGCTGAAAATGTTGGAGAAAAGCATAGGCACAATTGTTCTTTCTCACCCTGAACTGCATCAGAGGTGATCATATAATTTTACATAGTTGTTGTGTTTGAGTAAGTTTCCATATTCAATCTGGAGTCACAAAAACTCTTCCTTCAGCTCTTTAGTAGTAATGACTAGTCCTCTGAAGCCAACCCACTGAAATCTTAGTAAAAATAATAGTATCATAGCAAACAAAAGCCTATGTATATACAACAGAAAGAACACTGTCTTCTGAGAAGTGTTCCAATTTCTCTTCTTGAAAAACTGGCAACAATCGGTTGCTTACCTCCTCTGGGTGGTAATTATGGAGTTGGCTGTGAATAATAAACTGTAACCAATCATTTGCTTTGGCACATTCTCTAAGGTAAGATGTGCTCAGTTTCAGATTGTGGAGCCTGCAGAATTGTACCACTAATGCCCACTGGCTGCTGGATTCACTGGATAACCTATAATTGGGAGTGGGGTTGGGGGGTAAGAGGAAAAAACTCGTTAAAATGTAGCTTTAAACTGGAAACTTAGTAAAAAATAAACTACAGTATATTCTCTAAAAAGCCTTTCAACAAATACTTATTAGACTGCTTTGGGGGAAAAAAGGACTCTTTCACCCATAATGTACAATAACTTTCTTAGCATACTGGCAAAATTCATTCCTTTTTTATCAACCAAGTATCTATCAAACCAGCTATGCACCATCTTTAGGAGAATTGAGAAAAATAGTCACTCAAGAAATTGTCTGAGTGCTTAATTCTCTTGCATGATTCACTTTAGACTATCAGAGCCCTGATCGGTGCCTGGGCTTCCTTGCTAAGGGGAGGGTACCTGCTGAGAAGGAAACTGCTGAGAACAGTCAGTGACAGGAGGTACATGAGAATGGTGCATTCCCAGGGTCGGGGTAGCGGGTCAGCCCCAGTGGAGAATAACACAGAGGAAAGATGACATAAATGTATAAGGAGAGGGGCTTTTGTGGCCAGATGGTCACCTCACCTTCCATATATTATATGGACATACATTAGCAAGAAAAAAAATCAAGGACATCACTTAAGAGTCAAATTTTGTGACATCTATCGTGCTCCTTCTGAAATGATTTCAACATGTAACACTTAAGAGACTTCTCAGACCAGCAGCACAGTAGAGGAGACAAAGCTCTTCTCCACCTCTTGGAAACTCTATCTGTAAAGAGGGAATCATTATCTTCACCCTTCTTTTACTGATGGCAAGATGCAATTGAAATCTGTTATGTGCTCGATGAGTAAGAAGATAAGGTCTGGTGAAAACATGTGTTGGCAGAAAGACTAGGCAAACAGATTGGAACAATAAAGCTTGCTAGAAAAGAGGCTGGGATCGCAACTCACAAACCTCTTTATTTCCTGCTGCTGAATGCTGTCCCATATACCTTCTTCTAAGAGAACAAGCAATTCTTCTATGGTTGACTTTTCACCCATAGCCAGTTTAGATAGTTTTTCAGCTATAAGAAATATAAACAACAAAATATGGTCAAGAGAAAAGGTCGGGAACTGGGCAGTTCTGTTTGAAGAGTATGGCCCAGAGACATTTCAGAAACCCATTAAAGGGCCCAATAAAGTGAAATAAAGTGCAAAAATTCTGCAGAAGAAGGATGAAACAGAAGATAACTGTTTCCTCCCCAATCACTCACAATTCAATGCCTTAGACCTATTTGTCCCTTGTCCTCTCAACAAATGACATAAAGGTGCTGTACCTAGAGACTCTCTGATAAAGTTGTACTGAGCATCTTCATTTCTACACGTGTAGCTCAAAATTATATTGGCCACTTTCATATCAACTCTGAGCTTCAGGCTGTCGAGGCCAAGCAGTTCTAAGAAACAAACACAGGCAGCTCCTATTGATGGTATGTGGAAGGAGGAGAGCCCTAAAACATAGGCTTCATTGCCTACTTGCTGGATTCTGAAAAAGAAAGGAATCAAAATCACATGAGCACGTGAACATTTTTTCTCACCAGGAAAAGCAGATTGAATTACATCAGTGATACTTGGAGCATCAGATGCATGCGATTTTTGACTTCCTCCCCCTTCCCTTTTTCACCCCTTATATACATCCATTTAGGTTCTAGGTAGCTTTTAGTCTCCTTCTGGCTCCATAGCCCCCTATTCCCTTATATTTACCCTCTCCTAAAATGCCTACTCATAGTCCAAATTATTTTTGCTTCCAACTTTATTCAGGGAACGTGGAATAGAACTTATGAAAGACTACCAACTTATGATCTTATTAATTGTATGTACACAAACTACCAAGAAAATTAATGCCACCTAAAATTTGACATCATAAAGCACATACATTTTAAACGACTCATATATGTACTTTTACATGAATAGAAAAATTCTGAGGAAAGATGCACAAGAAATTAACCATGTTTATATACCATGTAGAATGAAGATGAGAGAATGAGGGACTTTTTTCTTTCATTTTTCACCCTTCTGACCTACTTAAATATTTTAACATAAAGATGCATTATTTTGTTAACTATAAAACAATAAATAAAATAAATCTGTATTTAGCTGCTGATTATATCAAATACTCCTCCCAATTCTGTGCTTTATAAAAGTGAATTATAAAAGACCAAGATCTTAAATACAGAATTCACATCTCATTATAGAATTCCCTCTTTATAGTAATTGCTAACATTTGGCAAGCTCCTGGATCATTATTTAAAAACATGCTTTTCAGATATATTTATTATCTTATTTAAAATATATTTTAATCTTTTTTCCTATTAACAAAAGTAAGGGAATTCCCTGGCGGTCCAGTGGTTAGGACTCCATGCTTCCACTGCAGGGGGCATGGGTTCAATCCCTGGTGGGGGAACTAAGATCCCGCAAGCTGCATGGCGCGGGCCAAAATACAAACAAACAAAAAACACAAAAGTAAGACAAGCTAAATGCCAAAAACCTGGGATATACAGAAAAGCACAAATGAAAAAATACATATATATATAATTCCCCGGTCAAATATAATTACTAACTGTGGTATGTTTCCAATAGGTTTTTTATATGCATTTATATGCATGTGTAAAAGTACACAGATATGCCTTTTATTAAGAGTACAAATTATGTTTTAAATACTTACAGCTGCTTGGGGGTCTTGCTCTTGGTTAATTCCTGAACCAGAAAAGTACCAAACGCAAACGATGGTCGTCCATGATGTAAATAATAAGCAAAATTCAGACGTTCTACTATAGCATATTTATTAACCAGGTCAGGGCTAGAGAAATGTGGGAGCTGACTCGCTGCATCTGGGGGGAAAGTGAAGCAGTATTAATCCCCTGCACCTCACCATGATTAGTTTCAGATCTGCATGTGGAAAACTTTACTCTGCAATGGTAAAAGAAAACTGGTTGCTGTAATCATTTTGTACCACTGTGTATCACTTTGAACCACCAAGATGTAATAATTTTATTTTAATATGTGGAGGTAGCCCTCATTTTATACAAAAATGTGTACCTGAGAAGCTACATAAAAACTTATAAACAGGGGCTTCCCTGGTGGCGCAGTGGTTGAGAGTCCGCCTGCCGAAGCAGGGGACATGGGTTCGTGCCCCGGTCTGGGAAGATCCCACATGCCGCGGAGCAGCTAGGCCCGTGAGCCATGGCCGCTGAGCCTGCGCCTCCAGAGCCTATGCTCCACAACGGGAGAGGCCACAACAGTGAGAGGCCCGCATACCACAAAAAAAACCAAAACAAAACTTATAAACTATGCTTTTCCCCTACTGAACTTACTTGTTATTTTAGATGCTTTAATTTTGTATCTGATGATCCATTAAGTTCACAGTGGCAATAACCCTTTAACTACAAAATCTCTGCTAATGATTTGCAAGTGTAGCTTTTTAATTCATTCATGCAGCTCATATTTATATGAATCCTCTATTCACCAAGGCCAACTCACTGTACCTTTCTCCAACAAATACTTTGAGAAGAACATCCTTTTCTCCATATTAATACCCTCCTAATAAACTTTTGTTATCACTACCTGTACTTTCTGATGTTGGATTCATAGAGCACCTTATTATCTACATCATGATACCAACTTTCCAAGACCAGCAGAGTAGTCAAAGTTCCTCTGTGTCCATGAAAAAAGCAGAAAAAAATTTTTTTTATCTTTTTAGAAAAATACGAAGTCAAAAGATATTTGGATGTGAAAAGTTGGTATGAAACAAAGTTAGGGCTTGATAGGAACAGTTAACTGCTTAACTGCTTACTACCTATTAAAAAAACGAGACAAAACAACATTTTGAACTGTTAACAGTGCATCTGCTCTTATTTTCAAAGTTCAAAGCTTATTTCTGAAATAAAGTTGTATCCCTCCCATGGAATTCCAAGGGCTTTTTATATTGTGACTTAGCTCTTATTAAAAAAACGGGACTTGAAGACTTTAGAGGAGTCTGTCATCTTACAAAGCTATTATTTAAAAGTATACCTCCTTTGAGATTAAAAAACTGTCACACGCCTTATCTGTATTCTTTGTAAGATCAGAGTGACTCTGGTAACTTACAATTACATATAAAACCATTCATTCATTCAATATTTGCTGAGTTCATATAAAGCTGAATGAACAAACTTGAGTTTTTATTCAAATAAGACCCTGAATTTTTAGTGATTTGGTGGCTAGTATGGAGATTTTGTATAAGAGAAAATTCTACCTGAAGAGAAATTTTTCTCTGGCCTGCTGCAGAAACCAAATCACCACGCAGTTGCCTTGTGGCCACTTTCAGTGGTAAAACCATATGATAAAAGAAGTCAACATTCTAATTAAATACAACTCTCCAATTTAAAAAATCCGTATTATGTCTTCATGATAATTGTTTCATTTAATTTGTGCTTTATTTCCTCAAATATGCTTTAAACTTCTAAAAATCAGGCAGGGAACATGCCTTCAGCTTCCTCTGTGTACCCAGTAGAGTGTTCCATCTCCACCAGGGCCTCAGGACTCTGGCTGATGGAGTTGGAGGCATTAGAACAGTACAGGGGATTCTGTCTACTCTCCGGTAACCTCACTGAGATTAGAATGAGTATTTTCACTTGAAAATGCAATAAGCACTACTTTATCCTGCACTGAACAAATATCGATTGAATATCTATTATAGGCCCGGCACTGCACTAGGCACTAGGTAAATTCAATATACTGAAATTTGAACTTATAAATCTGACGCATTAGAAAATGCACTTTTACATAAGTCAATAAATATTTACAGGGTATATATTACAAGGTATATATTATGTGAAAAGTACTAATTTGAAGCCTCCTTTAGAGTAATGTAGGCAGAGGCACCACAGGTAATATGATATTAAAGGCTAATTCAAAATGAATAAGTAAAAAAGAAATAGAAAAAGCAGAGTTTAAGAACAACACACAAAAAAAAAATCAGGGGAAGTTTTATGGTCTAGAGAGGATGGCAGTGTGTGTGCATCTGGTGCTTACCACGTGTCAGGAACTGCAACAGCTTTTTAAATGCCTTGTCTCCTTTCATTCTCATGTAACATGTGAGGTGGACACTGTCACTTACTTATTTTATAGAAAACTGAAGAGAAGTTAAATCAGTTGCCCAAGGTCATACAGCTATTACATGGTAGAGCCAGGATTTGTCTAATGCCAACACCTATGCTCTTAACCTTTATAATACTATAGTGCAAGTGAACAAGGATTTTTGGACAGGGAGAAATTTAAGCAGAAGGTCTATATTACATTCCCCAGCAAGTAAACCACTAGTGACCTCATACAATGACTTTTAACTCACAGTATGTTTTCAATTCAGCTTCCTAGAAAATGTTTTCCATCAAAACTACCATGAGGTATCACCTTACTATGGTGAGAATGGCCATCATAAAAAGTCTAAAAATAATAAATGCTGGAGAGGGTGTGGAGAAAAAGGAACCCTTCTACACTGTTGGGGAGAATGTAAATTAGTACAGCCACTATGGAAAACAGTATGGAGCTTCCTTAAAAAACTAAAAATAGAGCTACCATATGATCCAGCAATCCCACTCCTAGGCATATATCCAGAGAAAGCCATAATTTTAAAAGATACATGCACCCCAATGGTCACTGCAGCACTATTTACAATAGCCAGGACATGGAAGCAACCTAAATGTCCATCAACAGAGGAATGGATAGAGAAGATGTGGTACATATATATATAATGGAATATTACTCAGCCATAAAAAAGAATGAAATAATGCCATTTGCAGCAACATGGATGGACCCAGAGATTGTCATACTGAGTGAAGTAAGTCAGGCAAAGACAAATATCATATGATATTGCTTATATGTAGAATCTTAAAAAAAAGGTATAAATGAACTTATCTACAAGACAGAAATAGAGTTACAGATCTAGATTTTTTCTGTATAATCAGATTTTTTCTGTATAATCAGATTTTTTCTGATTTTTTCTGTATAATTTTCTGTATAATCAGAAAAGATACAAGCACCCCAAAGTTCACTGCATCACTATTACAACAGCCAAGACATGGAAGCAACCTAGATGTCCATCAGCAAATAAATGAATAAAGAAAATGTGACATATATATATATATATAGAGAGAGAGAGAGAGAGAGAGAGAGAGAGAGAGAGCGCCATAAAAAATGAAATAATGCCATCTGCAGCAACAGGGATGGATCTAGAGATTATCATACTAAGTGAAATAAGTCAGACAAAGACAAATATCATATGATATAGCTTATATGTGGAATCTAAATAAATGATACAAATGAACTTATTTACAAAACAGAAAGAGACTCACAGACACAGAAAACAAACTTATGGTTATCAAAGGGGAAAGGGTGGGGAGGGATAAGTTAGGAGGTTGGGATTAACATATATACACTATTATATATAAAACGGATAACCAACAATGACCTACTGTACAGCACAGGGCACTATATTCAATATTTTGTAATAATCTATAAGGGAAAAGAATCAGAGAAAGAATATATATACAACTGAATCACTGTGCTGTACACCTAAAACTAACATAATACTGTAAATCAACGATATTTCAATTAAAAAAAAAAAAAAGAAAATGTTTTCCAGTGGAATATGCCTTTATTTTTAAAATAGAAAGCAGGGGGGAAACTAGGTTGGCTTTACAAAAATGAACTTCTGTCAACACTGCTGAAATGCTTCTAAAGCAAGAAGAATCCATAATGACTTACCTCCTATAGTCAGTGTGTTGGCAGACTGCCAGCCAAACAATCTGCTAGGATCAAAGGGCAATAATGACTGAAAAAGGGGAAAAGTCAAATCAGAGTTAAAAGTTAATTGATTCTAAAGTGAAGTAAACAAAATCATATGAAAGAGCTTCACAGGCAGTTCAGCTTCCCTTCTTCAGGGCAATTAAAAACTTTTATCCTTCTAGACATAAATTCTTTGAACACAGAGCATATGAGACATTTTTCTACATTAATAAAAATAGAACTGGCTATGTTCCTTTTAAAGACTCTCTGCACTTCAAACTATGTCTGCAAAGTATACTCTCTTTTGATAGAACCAGCATCAATTATAATGTAAAAATGGCTTTAGAAGTCCTTTGGAATCAAAAGTCAAGAGGACTGAGAGGCTAGAAAATGTTACCACCATAAATACAAGGTGTGCTGAGGCAGGTCAGGAAAGAGTGAGACAACTAGATCAAGGGTTAAAGGAATGTGATGAACAAATCATCACTAACAACAGCAAAGAAAAAACAGCCAACTAAGATCAGGTCAGTCAGAAAAGGTTTGAGAGCAAGGAGCGCTGGCTGTTTTGAAATCTGTAGGCCAAAGGTTTAGCAAAGACAGTAAATAGATGGTGGGAGGGATACAGGAGACAACAGAACTCTTAGGCCAAGATCTGGATGGCTAAGAAAAGAGCAGCTTTAATTTTATTTATGTATTTATGTATGCATGTATGTATGTATGTATGTATGTATGTATGTATTTACTTATTAATTCTTAGTTCCCAGACCAGGGATTGAACCTGGGCCATGGCAGTGAAAGTGCCAAGTCCTAACCACTGGACCGCCATGGAATTCCAAAGCAGCTTTAATTTTAAATTAAGGGAGAATCTTGTGGTCTATTAAGGAAGGAATACTCTTCCTAAAATAACAGGACTAAATAACTGCATCAGTCAACCTGAAAACAGAACAAAGAACAACCTGAAACCTCTTATGTTTTAGGCTGATTGAATCCACTTTAGGTAGTAAAACTATGTTTTTATATAATCTACTTATATCTAGTTTATATACCAATGTTACTCAAAGTGCTGACCTGCAATGAGATAAGAAGCTTGTGATAAATATAAATCTAGCTTACTGCTTCCTTCTTTGAGAAAGTCTTGCTACATAAAATCAAAACAAAACAAACGAACCAAAAAAAAAAAAAAAAAACCAACCCTGCTGACACATACAAGCAACAAGCAGTTCATGGACTGGCACCTGCCTGGGGACTACATTTTTAAGTAGCACCAGTCTGTACCCTAAAAAATTTCACATTAGAGTAAGAGAGGTTTTGTACCTTCATAGGATTATAGAGTTTAGATTGAACTGAAGACACTATAGGAATATTGGTACCCAGGAAAAAAAGCAAAAGCCTTTTGGAATGAGAAATGAGCAAAAGAAGGTGTCCTTAATTGAGGATCCCAGGATAGGTTTCAGGGAATCTGTGAATTCCTCTGAAATATAAGCAAAATTATGTGCAACTTTTCTGGGAAGAGGGTTCACCGCTCTCTCACATTTTTTTTTTTTTTAATTTATTGTTTTTGGCTGCGGCATGTGGGCTCTCTAGTTGTGGCACGTGGGCTTCCCTCTACTTGAGGCATACGGGCTCTGTAGTTGCGTCACACAGGCTTAGCTGACCGTGCGGCATGTGGGATCTTAGTTCCCTGACCAGGGATCAAACCCGCATCTCCTGCATTGGAAGGTGGATTCTTAACCACTGGACCACCAGGGAAGTCTCTCACATTCTTAAAGAGGTCTTTGTCCTAAAGGTGACTTAAATAAATAAACAGCCCTATTCACTGAGAAGAGACAGAAATTATCAGTGGTAGAATGAAGCAGCTTTCAATGAAAGTAGCAGACAAGTATGCTGGCCAACTATCTGTCTGCTCTCAGATCCATTTCTACCTTTCCCATGTTCTGCCCTGAACTGCAGAGAACTGCATTTCCCAAACTCACTTGCCCTCTGGCTACCAGATAGGTATAGCCATGAGAGACAACATGGGAGATTAAAGGTGGCAAGAGGGGAGAAACCAAGATATTTTCCCCTTCTTTATTTTCTAGGGCATCTCTTGCATGGTTCCATCCCTACCCTCTCATCCCAGCTCCCAGTAGGTAGCCCGGTTGTGATTTTAGCTCCCAGAGAGGCTACAGCTGTTGGGTTCAGACAACACCACTTTCTTGCAGCCTTAGGGGGTGCTGACTGCTTCCTTCTTTGTTAATTTTTGGGTTGTCTCATCATCACACGTTTGGTTTCTCCATTTTGCTATCATTCTGTGTAAGTAATTCCCTATATTAAATGTCCTCCATTTGGAAGACCCAGAGTGGTTCCTGTTTTCCTGGCTGAACGCTGACTGATACTCCTAAATACTGTACCTGAATCAGGTGGTAGAGTGTAATATCTGGTGGCAGGACACTAGGGGCAGTGTACTGTGGGAAGAGAGCAGTTTTAAGCTTGGGGTAAGGAGTTAATGCCATCTTCAGTAGCTGGGGATCTACTTTCTTCACACAGTTCTCATTTTCTTCATTCTGAACAACCTAAATAAAAAGATAACATGGTATAGAATAATGTTTTTCTCTTCTCCAAATTTAAGTCCTTTTTTCATAAGTAGCCTGTGAAACAAGATTAGCTTGATATAATAGGTGGTAGTGAAAACAGCACTGGACAAGGAGTCAGTAGCCAATAGTTCTAGTTCTGGTTCTAAGACAAACTAGCTGTATGACCTTGGTCTAGATATTTAATATCAGGCAGGCTTCAGTTTCCTCATCTACTGAATTAGAAAGTTCAGCTAGATCAGTGGTTTTCAAACTGCATAAGGAAAAGCTGTTTGAAAAAAGGCTCTACTACAATATTTAAAAATTTCAGATATTAAATAGTAAATATTTTACAAGAAAAAAACCTACTAGACTAGATGACTCTTAGGTCCTTTCCTCTCAGGTCTCAAGTTATTCTGACTGATTTCTGACAGGTGATCAAAAACAGGAAGAATAAATAACCATGAAGTTAAGGTATACTGCAACAATCTAAAAGAGGTGGTATTAAATTAAGCTAGCATCAGTAACAAACTTTTGCAGATTAGATGTTTAACAGCATTCTTAAGTTCCCTCTAACCAGCCACACTATACTTTCAAAAAAGCAGAGACAGGCAACTTTTCACTGGATTCCTCAAAAGAGTTTTTAAGGGTAGCTAAAAATTATGATTTCCTTTTTAACTCTCAAAGAGGTCAAATAACAGAGAATAATTCCCAAGTCACAGATTTAAAGTATACTTACTCCAAGGAGCAATTAGATCTTGATTCTATCCTGAAAACAAACCTGGAGTATTAGAGAACAAATAAACGGGAAAAAAATCACTATACAACATTCAGTCGCCCCTTGGTATCCACAGGTGATTGGTTCCAAGACCCCCACAGATGCCAAAATCCGAGGATGTTCAAGTCCCTCATATAAAATACTGTAGTACAGTCAGCCCTCCATATCTGTGGATGCAGAACCCCCGAATATCGAGGGCTGACTATAGCAGTCTCCTTTCAACTTAAGAGGATACGATATAAAGTTTAAAAATTCACCCTTGTTTTATGCTCTTTAATCTAATGAAATACTTGTAAGTGGTTATATTTTAATATCAACTGAGACCTAGAAAATCCACCGATATTTCTGCTAAATTTAAAATCAGTCCTATTTTGCCATAACAGGTAAAAGTGCTGTCTGTACCTGGCTGACGCCCCCAGGTGCATACATTGTGGTAGCAAGGGCCAGGAGGGTATGTCCTTCCAATAGCATACTGCTTACACTGGCCTGGTTGCTGGGAATCAGTATCTGAGCATTTGCAAGGCTAGCCTGGAAGATCAGTTTGGGATCTGAAAAATAAGAGAGTACATTTTTCTCCTTGAGAGAGAGAAATACTAAACTAAGGATTACATAATTCTGAGAAAGAAACTTAATTTTTAACTCTATCCACAGTAAGAAGGATTTTCTAAGTTTAAGAGCAATGGGAAAATGTCACAAAGGAAAAAAAAGAAATATTTGTCCACATAAAAATAAAAACTTCCATTCAAACAAAGAAAATTGAAAGGTAGTAATGAACAAGGGGAAAAATCAACAACAGATGACAACCTAACAATTAATGCCTTCAACAAAGAGCTCATATCAATACAAAAGCCCAAAATACTGACTGTAACAGATAAATGGACAAAAGAAATAACCATTTTACAAACAAGGAAATATAAATGTCTGACACATAAAAATATATAATTCATTAGCAATAAAGAAATGCAAATTAAAATAGTAATTAGATGCCATATATCACCTATCAAATCAGCAATGATTTTTAAACATATTCATCCTCAAGCACAGAGCTGGTCAGTGTGCACAGAAGCTGGGACTTACAGAAAAGAATGGTGTAACCCTCCTGGAAAGCAATCTAGCCTTATATCAAGAACCTTCAAAAAAAAAAAAACAAAAAAAACAAAGAACCTTCAAAATGCACATAACCCCAGACCCAGGAATTTTATATCCAGGAACCTATCTGTACTAAGGAAATAATCTGAAACAAGCACAAAAATTTTATGTTCAAATATACTCAAGATTATTATTTATAACAGGAAAAATTGAAAACAGCCTTAATGTCAAAAAATGAGAGGATAGTAAATTAAATAAGAGTATTTCTATACAATGAAATATTATGTAGACATAAAATGGTCATTGTCTCTAAGAACATAGGAAAATTCTTATGTTATAATTACTATATGAAAAAACACACTATACAAATACATAGATGTTTCTGGTTATATCCCTAGCACTTACAGACTGTCACAGGTAGGGGATAAATAAATATTTGTTGGATGAATGAAATACAATATTGACTAGGTTTAAAAAAAGTATAGAGAAAATAACTAGAACAAAATATATTAAAACATATCAAGAGTTCCCTATGGATAGCTATCTTCCTGTTCACTTAAGCTATCTACCTATTGAGGTGTTATCTTGACAGTTGTCTGTGGCTTCCTATTTTTTTAATTATTATTTTTTAACAATGAAACATGTTACTTTATGATCACCAGAAAAATAAAACAAAACCAAAAACCCCTCAACCCACATTATGAAAAAAGTTATTCATTAGGAAAGAAATCAGGCATTACATAAAAGTGAAAGATTGGCTGTTGACACTCCTTGCGTATGTTGTGGCTTGGCCTGTCCCCTTTCCTGAACCTCTAGGATAACACCCACTAAGCCCTCAGGGGTCACAGGGTTTTTCTACCTGATTATAACCAGAGCAAGGCTCTCCATCATTGGCTCCACGAGAGAAGACACAACAATCCCACATATACTATGGATTTATTTTCACTCCAATTGGAGTTCCTTACTGAAAGATTCAGGGCAGCCATTTGGAAGACAGACCACCTCCTCATGGAAACAGGGTGTCAGTCTACCAAAGAGCAGGAACCTGTGATGAACTGGTAGGGTAAGAGATAGCCAACATAACCACACATGCTATCTGCTCCAAGTCTGGTTTTCTTCACTGTCAAGAGGCTAACATTTTTGGTCTTTTGCTTTTTAAATAAAGCTTGAGTCTAGATTATGGTCAAATATTTGTCTACAGCTAGACAGTTTATTCAAAGAGTTCGCAATTTAAATTCCATTCAACAGACCAGTTATTTATCCAAAGCAAGTTTTATTATTTAATACAATACACCCATACCTGTTAAATTACTGGAAACTTGTCGACACTGGACTAAAAATTCAAACCAAGGGTGAGCTTCATGTAATTCTTTTTTTTCCAAAAAGGGACAATTTGGAGGACTAAGTCTGTATATAAAACAAACAAACAAAAAAACTATCTGATTAACATAGAGGATAAGACAGACAATTACAACCATGTTTGCTCAGGGGATAACTAGCATAAAAAAAAAAAGAACTTTGTAATTAAAAAGTAAATATAACACAATATAATCCCAGTCTTGTGTTGTGTTTTACATATGCCTTATGATCTGGAAATAGAGAATTTTAGAGACAGGGATAATATCACTTAAAATGTATTTCCTACTGTGATGAAATTTTACCAGCTCTGTATAAGATTACCACCAGATATCTTTGCACTTGAAGATACGCTGTATTGGTTTTTTTTTTTTTTTTTTTAACAACAAAAGCTCTTTAGCTTTTTCAAACTTAAGAGGTTTTTGAAAACCTTTACGTAACTACAAGAGAAGCTGGGACTAAGCAGTTAAGGCTCATAACAGGTCCTCTAAAAATACAGCTTTTAAACTTTCACTTGCCAGTAGCTTTCAGGAAAACATTTCTGTGTTCAAAGTAAGTCTTAATGATATGAACAAGAAATACACCCTTTGCTTGACTTCCTAGTCTCTACTACACAAAGTAAAATAAAAATGTTCTCCTTAGCACATGAATGTGGGTTCTGGAATCAAACATAAGTATAATTAAATCTAGCTTTACAATTACTAGCTGTACGCCTTAAACAGGGCACTTAGTCTCTCTCAAAGCTTCAGTTTCCTCATCTGTGAAATGGAGGAGTAAGTAACCACCTCACAGGGTTTTCTGAAGATTAAATGAGATAATGCATGTAAAGTACTAAGCCTAGTGTCAAGAACACTGTAAGCACTCATATGTTAGAGACTACTACTATTTTTATTATTACTGACCCAATAGCAATTAACACAGGCCACAGATAACGATACTGCAGGTTGATCTTAGATATCAATATATATTGATATCTGTCTATCTAAATATAAGCTTTAGAGCATTTCTAAGATACCTTGCAGTGGTGATGAATTCAAAGTTTTTAACATTTGCTTGGTAATGAAAATATCAAAGAAGTCCAAGTTAACCTTTAGAATCCTCCCTCTTTTAAACTTGTAAAGCATTTCTTTCTAATTTCTAGTTATTTAAAAGGTTAACAGAGATGTTACAGAATTAACATCACCAAAAAACACATAATAAGCATTTAGTTGAATGCAGTATTGAACTAAAAGATGTACCAAATGTTAGAGTGGGAGGAACTACTTCAAAAAGATCAGTATTCCTCACGACAATGCTTAATATTTTACTAAAAGTCACATTCAGAAGTAGTACGGAAAGAGGGAACATGAAGGCCTGCTCAAGGACAAGTTAATTCTTAGTACTCACTTGTAATAGTCAAGAAAGACATAAAGAAGATACTGCAGACTGTGTTCCAAACAATAGAGAATGAAGTGACAATGGAAATCCCAACCATCTTTGGACCTATAGTTTTGAACAGGGAGGGTATCTTGCATCACGCCCCCAATACGGTTCAGTCTTTTGAGAAAGAGTTCAAAGTCTTCTAGTTCAGATGTAAGAAAAATTCCATTCCTATTGGGCAGGTTTAAATAAAAGATGGCAAGTTAAAAAGTTGCTATATTCAGAGCAGACCAAATCATTTCCATTGTTAAGTAGTCTCAACTAGTTAAAAGTATTTACAAATTAATACTGCCAATTCTTACCCCATAAATATGTTCAGACACACATATTTTGCTAGTTTCCAATAAAGGTTTCTGCACCACTGTAGTATTTTAATGTAGTAATGACAGTCTCGAGTTATATTAAATATTTCAAAAACCTAAACTAAGCCACCTCGATTACTTTGTTTTTACTGAAACTGTACAATCCAGTGTGGCAACAGTGGTTAAATCTTGAAGCTAGATGCTTTACACACTGAGGAATTCACCAAAATATCCAAACAAAATCATTAAGAAATTAAAGCAGAATAATTTAAATAGACCATTAAAGAATAGAAATTTGCATTTAAATATTTTTTATAAGTTTACTGTTAAATACATCATACATACCATTAAAGGAGTATAGAGAACATATTATGTGGAGTTTAGAGAAACACTGCATAGCCACCACCCAGATTACAGAACACTGTACCTAGAAGTCCTTTGTGTATTCCTCCCCCTTTACATGTGCTTTGCCCTCAGAGGTAACGACTATCCTTACTTTCATGATAACTATTCCCTTACTTTTATTCACCCATATAGTTTTACCACCCATGTGTGTAACCCCAAATAATGTAAGGTTTGGTTTTGCCTATTTCAAACTTTATATAAGAAGGGAACATCTTAGATATATTATTGTCTTGTTTCTTCTACTCAACATTGTGTGATTTATCCATGTTGATACCTATGGCTATAGTTTTTTAGTTTTCATTGTTATATAGTGTTCCACTGTACAATTATACTACATTTTACTTATCTGCTCTAACTTTGATGGTCATTGTTCCTAGATTTTTGGTAAAATAAATTTCCATTTCCATGATTACAAATGAGGAAGAACATCTCACATGTTTATTGGCCATTTGTGCTTCCTCTTTTGTGAAATGTCTATGTGTGCTGGTATCTTTCCCCTCCAGATCCAAGCTCTACTCTCCTGCTCTGCGTCCCTGGAGGCTCTCCTGTATGGGTTGCTCTAGAAGACTCCTGTGTCCTCAGGTTTCTGTTTTGGTTTCGTCTCCTATGGGAGACTCCCATGGGGAGATAAGAATTAAAGAAAAAGGGAGGATGGGGATACCTTGGCGCTCTCTGTGTGAGGTGACAGCAGGTTGGCTAACATTCTCCACTAAGAGACACAACTCCTGCCAGGCAGCTCCCTTGGTCTCAGTAACTGCTGTCTTCCTTTGCCCTGCCAGGCCTCTTAGAAAGCCCACCCTACTCCCAAGGTCATGAAGATATTCTTCCCTACCGTCTAAAAGCATTATAATTTTTACATTTTACATTTAGGTTTTAAAATCTACCTGGAATTGATTTTATGCATGATATAAGGCAGAGGGTCCAATTTCATTTCCCCCATATAGCTATTTAGTTATCCCAACCCCATTTGTTGAAAAGACTATTCTTTCCTCCAAAAAGACTGTTCTGCAGTGCCACCTCTGTCATATATAAGGTGAGCATACATATATGTCTGTTTCAGGGCTTCCCCAGTGGCACAGTGGTTAAGAATCTGCCTGCCAATGCAGGGGACACGGGTTCGATCCCTGGTCTGGGAAGATCCCACATGCCATGTGGTGCCATGCACCACAACTACTGAGCCTGCACTCTAGAGCCCATGAGCCACAACTACTGAGCCCACATGCCACAACTACTGAAGCTCGCATGCCTAGAGCCTGTGCTCCGCAACAAGAAAAGCCACCGTAATGAGAAGCCCGCACACTGCAATGAAGAGTAGCCCCTGCTCACTGCAACTAGAGAAAGCCCGTGCACAGCAACGAAGACCCAATGCAGCCAAAAATAAATCAATAAAAATAATTTTTTTAAAAAAGTCTGTTTCTATGCTCACTCTTCTGTCTTAATTGCTATAGCTTTAGAGTAAGTTTTAATATCTGGTAGGGCAAGTTCTTCTTTTTCAGGGTTGTTCTTGACCCTCTGAATTTCCATATAAACATTTATAATCAGCTTGTCAAATCCATTGCTGGGATTTTCATTGAGATTGCACTATATCTAAAGATCAACTTGGGAAGAATTGATAGCAGGCTTGTCTTGTTCCAAATCTAAAGAGAATGCTTGTGATGTTTCACCATTAAGTATAATATTAGTTGGAAGATTTTTTTGTTAACATCTCTTTAAAGTTAAGGAAGTTTGCAGCTATTCCTAGTTTGCTAATAGGTTTTATTATAAATAGATGTTGAATTTTATCAAATGCTTTTCTGTATCTATCAGGGTGGTATGATTTTTTCCCTTTAATCTGTTAATACAGTAGATCTCACTAATTCATTATTGTCATAATTCATGTTAAAACACATACATATTATCTTTATAAACAATCAAGTATTAAGCAAAATATTTGATAAGCATACAAGTTATACAAAAGTCTACTTTTAGCAAACAAGAAGAAAAGGATTTAGTGCAATGAAAAGAACAGTGACTAGAAAGTCACTGGTAAAATGATTGAAGCCTGTAAGTAACTGGGTTAGGCAAAGCTCTTAACTTCTTTAGATCTCCCTCTCCACATCTTTAAGTTGGGTAGGACAGTACAGTTATACTTCCCCAATAAGTATAAATATAAAAGAATACATGGGAAATAATTTTAAGAAACTTAAAAATTAACAAATATGTTAAGTCTCATTATTTTGACAGCTTAGGGAGATAGGTTGAGCTCTATGAAATTGCTGATATTCAACCATTTTTCACCTCTACAAACGGCAAGTTCACATGATTCAAGCTAACAATTATTTTTAGAAATGAATTAAAAGTTTAAAGTCTTGGGCCTCCCTGGTGGCGCAGTGGCTGAGAATCTGCCTGCCGATGCAGGGGACACGGGTTCGAGCCCTGGTCTGGGAACATCCCACATGCTGTGGAGCAACTGGGCCCGTGAGCCACAACTACCGAGCCTGCGCGCCTGGAGCCTGTGCTCCGCAACAAGAAAGGCCGCGATAGTGAGAAGGTCCGTGCACCGCGATGAAGAGTGGCCCCCGCTTGCCGCAACTAGAGAGAGCCCTCGCACAAAAACGAAGACCCAACACAGCCAAAAATAAATAAATAAATTAAAAAAAAAAGTTTAAAGTCTTCAGTTATCACTTCAAGTGATACTTCCCCTGTTTTCTTAATTGAGCTGTCCTCTTTAGTTCAAGGCCATACATGGCGTACGGGTGCAGTGATAGTACTGAGAAGAGTGGGAAACATTATAGGATACTAAGGTATCCTCATCGCAAGCTCTTGTCACTTGGTCCTTGTATCCCCATGGATAGCTTACCATTTCTACCCCAAAGCATATACAGTGTTTTGGCAAGAACCTTCATGTAGAATTTGAGAGCCTATTCACTACCTAATGTTAAATACATGTGATTTTAAAACCTCAATATACAATAATGCCCTTTCAATTTTAAAATATCAATATTATGAAACAATGTTGCATTGGATTTATGGCATTTCAGAGGAAAAGTTGCACCACTGTATTTTATTGTTCTTCCTTTTACACATCCCCACAGTTTACAGTACCTGGCCAGCGTATCTAAAATTTCATTCCTCATGTAGTTGTTGCAGCGAGTATTCTGATCAACAACGTCCACAGTCAGAGGGGGCCATTTGTTCTGCTGAAGTGAGGCAAATCTATTCTGGGTCTGAAATTCTCCAATCCACAAGGTAATGCTGAACCAATCATGGCGAGCTGTGAGGTATCTCCAGAGGGCTTCGGGAGAATATGATTTGTATTCTACATTAAGAAGAAAATACATTTTAAAATAGCAATGAATGATGATTATTGACACAAAGCTCAACACTAATTGAGTAAATATGATGATCTGGACAAATATCTATGTAACAGATGAATTATTCAGGCCCTCTGCTTCTTTTACTATTTTCCTCTTTTGTGGTGGTGTTCATTTTTTTTTTTTTTGTGGTGTTGTTCATTTTATAATCGATATATTAGCCCTCTTTTCTCTTTTCCTTAATATAAATAAAAACTCTGGCTGTAATAATAAACACGAATTTGACACCCTATGAATTACCACTGTTTGCCAGTGTTAGTTATTCCCCAGAGCCCTGGTATGATACAGATCCTCAGTTTAAATAGGAAGAAACCAAAGACTATTTGGAAAAACAAAGAATGTCACTCTGAGGCTGGGAAGAGAACTCTTAGCCTTGAAATCTCAATTCACTGAACCACGTGACTTTTCTCTTTCGCTATCACATTATAAATCCCTTACAAAAACCTCAAGAATAAGGGCTCAATCTCAATGTAATGACTTGCATTTTAAAGTAACTGAATATATTTTTTCCCCAAAAGGAATTCTAAAATGAGGACACACCAAAATATTCAAATACCAATGCCTTATTTAATCTTCATTCACTATGCTCAGATTTTAGGCTCTTTCACACTTGCCTTCTGGACTTATCCTGGGGAGAAGGATGGATTCTTGTGTTAGTTGATTCCACCACTGAGCCCAAGTTAACACAATTCTGTGATCTTGCTTGTTAAGTTTATCTGTATCTTTATGATCATATTTCAGGAATGAGTCCAAAACAGACTTGTGCTTGAAAAAATCTTGTTCCTTTATCGAATACCTAAAAGAGTGATAAGAAATTTTTTTAATTTTGGAGGAAAAAGCATCATTCCTTTTTCTCTGTTCAAGAAGTTCTACTCTTTTGGGGAACACAAAATTCAATACTCTTAATTTTGTATTTATTATCTTAAAAATATATATCTGATTACGCACATATTGAAATGACAGGGAATTCCTAAGTCTCTTCTAGATGATACAAATTTTATCTTCATAAGGAATGTAAGCTCAGTTCCACATAAGAAGGCCATGCTAACAGTTATAAGCTAAGCCTTGTCTACAATATTCTTCCCATGTTATAAAAAGGGGGCTAATGAGACTACCTGGGAAAAGACTGGATCTGCATATTTTCTTGGAAATGTCCTGAATAAAACTTCTCAACTTGATGCACGAAGTCTATAGTTCTTTTTTCTTTTTCAGAAAAATAATTTTTTTCTTTTAAAATTTCAACCTTGAATAAAAAGTAATTTTAAAAAAAGTAATTAAAGCAGTGACCTCACAAAAATCAAGAACATTTGCAAAACAAATGTCATGATTTTAAATATCATTTAAGAATAATGTTTTGAATTTTTGAGGCAATGTATGTATTCACACAAATTTTCCATTACCACAAATGCAAAATGATCATTTAAAAAGACAAAAGAGTTGTCATACTTTTACTTACTGGGTATTAGTTGAATATTAAAATAATTCATTTTGAAATTTCACCAACATTTACTAGAAAATGTAAACTACTTAGTCTCACCTTTACCTACCAAAAAGTCCCGTATGTTTTTATCAGTTGTATAGAAGCATATCTTGAGCAACTGGTCTTTTACATTAAAGCCCTGAAGTAAACATAGAAAATCAAGAAAACTTACATTTTGTAATGGAGCTATTTTGAACATAAATATATGTTAAATACAGAAGTAGTCTAGTATAGACATACGCCTTGTTAGAATTCCACAACTTTTCAGCTCTTGTAAACATTCATTTTCTACATCTATCATGCATATTTACTGCCTATCCCTAAAGTCCTTAAGGCACTTTGTTTGCCAGAAGAAAGGCAGCACACAGAACAATTCAGGGTAATGCCAGGCTACCATAGTACCAAAACTACAGCTATCTGTTATGATGATTCACTTGAAGACAAAAGTCTGTGTAAATAACAACCTTTACATAGTTTCACTCCTCTGAACTTCAGAAAGTTACCGTGGGCAAGACCTCAACCACGCAGATGAGGCCCAGATCTCAGCTTTGTCCAGGAACCCCACCTCTAGGACATTCCCTTCTCAAATGAAGTAAAACCATGGAACACAAAGTAAAGGTAAAAGCCATTGGAAAGTTCAAATGGAGATATAAGAGGTCACACGGACAATAAAGAATGTCCCCCAACAAATAATGAGGTCCTGTGCATGCTCTGACATGTGTGAAATCTTTTATGAGAAATACTGTCTCCTTCTAACCAAAGTACCAAATCTAACAGAGAACAAATGATGGAAATTCCAATCAAAAATTTCTTCAAGAAAGTTCTTAGTACCAAAGAATGTTTCCCAGTATTACTGTCATAATTTCTTAGTAAAAGTTACACAAATTTCTTAGTTTGTGACACATCTATGAATACAAATCAATTTTTATATCAACCAGAAATTATATTAAATACATAAGAGAACTTCTCTTACATTAGAGACTTTATGATCAAACAGATTATGCCACTTACCATATTCTTCAAAAGCTCAGAGGCTTCCTTTATATTATTCTTTTTCAAATTGTCAAAGACCAAATCTAGGCCTATTCTAATCAACTCCTCGAGTCTTTGAGCAGAATGACTGTTAATCCTGAAGAAAGTTTGTGCCTCTGGTATTTTGTTGTTTAAAATGGCATTGGCAATAACTTCCTAGGAAAGAAGGAAGGAAAAAAAATATTTGCTTTTTGAGTCCCTCTTTATTACCTTATTATGACTATCAACATGGGACTTATACATTTACTGAGTACCTCAATAAGGGACTTTTACCAAAAACCTTCTACTAGATTTGGGGCTTTGCACAGGGGACATGAATTGACCAAAAGATGGACTCTGCTCTCTAGGAGGTTTTAGACTAGTACAAGAAATGCAAATAAAGACTGATTATAGTACTGTATGATAAGGGTGATGATATAGGTATCCCAGGGTTCCAGAGAGGAGGGTCCAGAAAAGGAACATCTAAATAAGAGAGATGAAAAAAAAAAAGGTTTCCTAGTAGAGATGACTGATAAAGTAAAAGTTTTAAAGACAAGTACGTGTTACATACATTTATTGAAAAAAGAACATGTGTTCCAAAAAGTGAGAATATTATATGCAGAGGCATAAAGGCAAGAAACAGTTATCAAGCATTCAGAGAACTCCAAATTACTTAATATAACTGGAGAAAAAGCTGAAGAGAGTAGCAGGCGAGACTTGAAAGAAAAGCAAAGGCTCCATCATAAAGGGCATTGTGTGTGTGAGATGGATTTTATCCTGAAACTTATGCAGAGCCACTGAAGGATCTTAAAAGCAAGGGTGATATAATCATATATATATTTTAGGAAGATATACATATTTTAAAAAGAACATGTATTCATATGCATGTTCTTGGAGACAGCATCCACTGCTTTCATCAAAGTGGACTGTAACCTCCCCCAAAATTAGAAATCAATGAATATGAGTAAAAAGAACAGAAGACCATGGATGAAGCCATGGAGCACATTAAAAGAGGGGAAAACAGGAAATGAATGAAACCTGCAAAGGAGACGGGAAGAGGGAAGCCCTAAAGAGTGGAAAGAAAATCAAGTTATTTTTGGCTAGAGAATGATTAAGAGACAGAAAATGCAGTCACAGCAGGTACTTCCCTACCCTTCCACCCCAGGAAGAGCAGTCTTGTGAACCTGGCAGCATCTCAGCCTTATCAACTTTCAAACCCTATCAATTCTGATCCTCTGGGTTAAGCTATTCTGGCCTTTGTCTTTCCAATGCCAACACTCTCCAAGAGGTTAGAGGAATTCTTCCAGTCCCTAGTCAGAAAAAAGAATCAGAGTTTGGCTGTATTAACTTACACTGTACAAAGAAAGGCAAGTTGATAAATACAGGAAACTTAATTTACAAAATATCTTAACTAGAATCTGAGATAAGACTCGAATATACTTCTAAGCAATAATGTCATAAAATTTTCCTAAGATAGAATCAACAGCAGCAATTTGATTTATCCAAGGGTCAGGCAGAATGCATAAGTCCAAAGTGCCAGGCCCTAGACACTGAAGGAGTGACAGTTCACAATGAGTTTGGGGTCGGGTGTTTGTCCCTGGATCCAAATGGGCAGATCTGGCATAAAGAGGGAGCCTATCTGTGTTCTGAATTAAGTAAATGAAACTTGCAGACATAAATTTGAAGTTGTGCCCAGAGATCCAAAAATCTATAAAACCTAAAACCCTTGCCAAAGATTCTGAATCACAAGTGTTCAGATTCTAAATTCTGTTTCTTCTATCATTTTCTCAGATCCTCTAAGTCTGGCAAATAAAAGAAGTGATAATTACTCATATTTACCTCAATGCTGAGCTTCTCCCATATATTGCTCTCCTTTACTTTGGGGACATTTTCATTTACATCATATTCATCTATAGCATCTGTTAGCTTCCAAGGAAACTTTATCATGAAGGTTCGAAGTTCATTAATGTAGCTGGTCAAAATGTTCACTCCTTTCTGTAGATGTTCATCTAGCCCTATGGAAAACACCAACGTGCCAATTTCATATACATAAATGTGTGTGTGTGTGTGTGTGTGTGTGTGTGTGCGTGCGCACAGACAGAATAAACTCTGAGCTATCATAAAGAAGTTTACAAAATGGCAAAATTCAAACTCAGCGTTTTCATGTCAAACAAAAAAATCTCTGAGCTTTCTCCTATTTACAAGTACGTCCATGTTTTAATATAACCCTTTTCACCCTCTTCACAATGATTAGTTCTTTCTGCCAAATTTCCCAGTATTAAAACCCAATTCACTCACTCAGTTACACACTGACCCAACCTAAGCAAACGGCACTCCCCGGCTTACGCTCTCTCACGCAATAGGACCACTTATATCTCTGTCCTGACATAAGAATGGGCTAATTATCCCCTTCTTTGCTGCTGTTCTTACCTTCATTGTGAATAAAAAGCTCCTTTATTTGTTTGTTAAGGAAAGACAGTGTAAGATTAAGCAACTGTTCCGAAAAGTGTTTGCTCTGGGTTTCAGAATCATTTTCTCTAATTGCTGAGCAAAGTAAATCCAATGCTGGTGTCAGCTCTTCCACATCTGAGGAAAAATCAAAGAAAGGAACATGAAGAACACCAGGATACTCCCAGTAAAATTAACCTATCCAGAAATACCATGCTGCAATATCTTAAAACATAAGACAAAGACTAATGTCTTATTCTCGAAAAGCTCACAAAACTTTCATGAAGTCTCATTACTTGCAAACTTTAGCTACTTACTCTACTTTAGCTACTTACTCTACTTACTACTAGTCATCATTTACCGGTACGACTAGTAACTACGATTTTGCTGCCCAACTACTATATTTTAAGTACCGTAGTTGGTGTTTTATAAATGCTATCTCATTTATTCCATTTAACAACCTGAGAGGTAGGTGTTATAGCCCCCTTTCCACAGATGAGGAAACTGAGGTTTAGCGAGGATAAATAACTTGTCCAAGCTAATTTGAAAGTACAGACAAAATTTGAATTTAAGCCTGTCTGATTCCAAAACCATTCTCTTAAACACACAGGTGAAAGCAAGGCCCCTGAATCCTCTATTTGCCAGCTTCAAATAAATAAAATGATTCCTGTTTATCTTAGCATTGGCCCCACCTCTAGAATTGTACCTGTGTGAGAATGATGGGAAACATGGATTTTACCCTGAGAAAGCAGGTAAAGTTAGTCCTATGCTTCTTGTTTCCAGATCCATCCCCACTCTTTAAGGAAAAGCAGTGCAGCTGAGAGTGGAATAAGGAGTAATCACCGACCACCCAACAGCAGAAGTGAGTAATGACCATATAATCATTGATGGAGTCCCCCTCAACACCACAAACCAGGCCTTTCTCTATAAATTCAAGCAGGCTTAAAAAAAACAATGGAGCATAAAAAAGTTAGCAATTCAAGAGGGAGGAGACCAAACTCTGCAGGCAAAACAAAAGAGAATGTTTTTAAAAAATAAAATTTCTAATCCACATTGTCAGTAAGGACTAACGTTAAATTGATAGAAAAAGTAGGTTGTCATTTTCTCCACTTAAGAGTACAAATTGGTGAAACTTTTCTGGAGGATAATTTATAAAAAAAATTTAAGAATGTAAATTGTGTGTCTCTTTGACCTGTGAATTCCACATCTAGAAATTAATCCCAATAATTGTACATATGTGAAATCACACAAACACACAGCATTTATAGCACATTGCCAATAATAGTAAAAATTAGAATCAACCTAATGTGTAATAGGAGTTTGGTTGGGTAAATTATGGTACAGCCCATACAATGAAATTCTATGCCACCATAGATAATAGGTGTATCTATCATTATCAAGAAAGATGTCTGTAACATATTATCAAGTGAAAAAAAAAAAAAGCAGATTATAAAACTTTATGTACAAGGGAAAACACACTTTATTACCCTGTCCTCTAAAGAGAGGATTTGCATGACTACCTGGTCCAAGAAGAAAAGCAGAGCTCCCGTTTATTAAAAATGAAAGCCAAAGTCTTGAAAAGAAGTGTTGCTAATGTAGCAAAAAAGCAGAAGAGTCAGGCTGAGAAGTCTTATAACAAGTCCCAGTCCCCAACTCAGCCAGCTGCACTGCCACTATACATCAATATCTCAGACAACTGCAAGAGCTGGAAATTTTTGCAAATGAAGTTTATTCTCTTTTGAATAAAATGCTCTTGAATTTGAAAGATCATCTCTTCTTTGCATACCAAAGATACAAAGCACAGTACAGGATATGAATAATCAACGCATATGATAAGAACATTTATAGATTCTCACAACTATCTCAAGATTCCAGAAAGTAAATAAAATGTTATGACTGACTCCTGGCAAATAAATAAGTCATCAGAAAACACAACGATAATTTGAAAGTGATTAAAAAGGAAAGATGATAAATACAAATGTAGAAGTCTCTACACTACTTACGTTTTAAATATAAATGGGATGGAAAGTGATCAAACTGATCAGGTACAGAAGATTTTGAGGATGGACTCAAAAGATTTTCCTTGCTCTTCAAAAAGAAATCTACTGTGTCCAGCTGACGATTTTCTATTCCTGCCTGAGGTGGGAGAAAATCAGAAAAAAATTACAATAGGAAAAAAAATTGGGATACAGATTTTTTAAACTTTACAACTTAATGTACTAACACAAAGAGACACAGGCTATCTTTTTTTTTTAAGATTTATGTTTATTTATTTATTTATTTTTGGCTGCATCAGGTCTTTAGTTGCAGCACGTGGGATCTTCACTGAGGCATGCAGAATCTTTCATCGCGGCGCACAGGCTCTTCGTTGCAGCGCACAGCCTTCTCTCTAGTTGGGGCATGCGGGTTTTCTCTCTCTAGTTGTGGTGCGCAGGCTCCAGGGTGCGTGGGCTCTGTAGCTGTGGTGTGCAGGTTCTAGAGCACGTGGGCTCTGTAGTTTGTGGCACGCAGGCTCTCTAGTTGAGGCACGTGAGCTCAGTAGTTGTGGCGTGCGGGCTTAGTTGCCCTGCAGCATGTGGGATCTTAGTTCCCTGACCAGGGATCGAATCCGCGTCCTCTGCATTAGAAGGCAGGTTCTTTACCACTGGACCACCAGGGAAGTCCCCACAAGGCTATCTTTATCTTGCAAGAGTACCTGAGTTCTAGGGAGGATTCTGACAATGACCATATGACTTGGGGCAAGTCTCTGTAACCTTTCTGAACTTCAGTTCTGCTTTAGTTCTACCATTCTGTAATTCTAACACCATTCAAAGCTAGGTACTCAGGGATCACCCTCACAGTTATCGTCTATTTTAATTAAAATGTTAAAGCAGTATGATAAAAAGTTAAACTGAAAAAGCAGGCTAAATACAGACTCCCATTTCTAAAGTAAGCATCTGAGGAAAGTTTTCTATAAAGAACACGTAAAAATCACAGATTTAAAAATATATATACAGTTGACCCTTGAACAACTCAGGAGTTAGGGACGCTGATCCTCCCGTGCAGTGAAAAACCCATGTATAACTCTACAGTCATCACTCTGAATCAGAGGTTCCACATCCATGTATTCAACCAACCTTGGATTGTGCAGTACTGTAGTACTCACTATTGAAAACAAGTCATCATACAAGCGGACCTGCGCAGCTCAAACCCATGTTGTTCAAGGGTCAATTACGTGTGTGTGTTTATAAAATATACCTTTAAACGCTCAGTTGAACTGGAAAGAAAGAGAAAAATCCTCAGAGAGTATAAACAAATCTCTGACGACCTAAATAAAGCAGGGGCTGAAAAACAGGGCCCACCAACCAAATTCAACTCCTGTCTGTCTTTGTAAATGAAGTTTTATGGGAACACGGCCACATCCATTCATTTACCTATTGTCAATGGCTATAATGGCATATCTGAGTATTTGTAACAGAAATCTTCCTGGAAAGCCTAAAATATTTATTCTCTGGTCCTTGACAGAAAAAGTTTCCCATGCCTAGCCTAAAGCACTGTGCCTAAGAATCACCTGGAGAGCTTGTTAACATGTGGATTGCTGAGCCCATTCCCCAGAGATTCTGATTCCCTAAGTCTGGGTTGGGGCCTGAAAATTTACATTTCTAATAAATCTGCTGGAGATGGTAATGCTGCTGGTCTGGGGACCACACTGAGAATCAATGGGCTGAAGTTCTGGGTGCTAGGCCAGGCAGGCTAGGTGAGAGGTATTGGTGAAAGTTATGTGTGAAGGAAGAAGAAAGAGGATAAACCTAGGGTCTATGCACAGTGACAATCGCCAAAAGAAGATGAACTAGAAAAATTACTCCACCAGAGGGAGACCATAAACAAACCACACCTTTGCACTAGGTAGTGAAAGGAAAAACTATACTATGTATGGTTAAATAAGAATATTATTGCTCTTAGGAGATATATGTTAAAGTACTTAGAATGAAAAGTTACAAAGTTTGCAACTTTCAAATAGTTCAGCAAAAATAAGAAGTACACATACAGCTAAAACAAATGTGGCAAAATGTTAACAGTCGGTAAATGGGAGAGGTAAATGGATGCTCATTTTATTATTTTTATAATTTTTCTATAAATTTGAAAAATTTCAAAATAACACATTTAAAAATAATGGCCAAATAGTAATTCTAGAAATTAAAAAAATAAAAATTGAAACCAGATACTCAGTGGATGTATTTAATACCAGATTAGATATAGCTGAAAAGAGAAGTAATGAGCTGAAAGAGTGATATAAAGGAATTATCCAAAGACATGAGTTAAGAGAGGTTAAGAGAAACTGAGGAAAGTATGAAAATTCTAACTACTTCTGACTGAAGTACCACTGTGACAACTGGAAAGTGCACATTCAATTTTCACACACATGGAACATTTATGAAACTGAGTACTTACTAGGCTATACCTGAGTCTCAACAAATTCACTCGTTTGTATGTGGGGGGAGACTAAGGCCAAAACAATGCTGTAATACCACATCATCCTAATTAAACTCACTACACGGACACACTATGTATAAAGACAGAGGCTTTACAGTCACACTGCCTGGGTTCAAACCCTGGTGCTATTGCTCAGTGTCCAAGTATATCTGTATTAGAATTCACAACCTCTCTGTGTTCCCTCACCCATAAACTGGAAATAATAAACAATATTTATCTATAGATAAGAAAATTAATGAGCTAGCATCTGACTATTAACATTAATATTTAGGAAAAATAACTATAGGAAATAACCTAAGAGTAAACACTATTCCTTCCGAATAATATATTTGTAAGAGACTAATTTTCTTTTTTCTCCTATTCTCAAATTTTCTACAATAAATATTTTCTAGTATATAAAGGTAAGTTTTTCAACAAATGGTGCTGGACCATTTGTCCAGCACAAAGTAAAGCAGTAAATCAAGCAAAGATGCAATTAGGAAAATAAAAGTGTCTACCTCTGTAAAGACTTTTAGTGAAAAGGTACAGTGTCAGCATGACAAAAAATGGTTGGGTCCCTTCTACTGACCATACATAAAAATTAATCAAAATGCATCAAAGACCTAAACGTAAGAGCTAAAACTATAAAACTCTTATAAGAGTAAATCTTCATGACCTCAGAATAGGCACTCATTTCTTAGATATGACACCAAAAGCCCAAGTGACCAAAAAAAAAAAAACCCCAAAAAACAAAAAAAAAGGTAAACTAACTTCATCAAAATTAAAAACTTTTGTGTTTCAAAGGACACCATCAAGAAGGTGAAAAGACAACCCACACACAGAACAGAAGAAAATATTTACAAATCATATATCTCATAAAGGTCTAGAATATAGAAAGAACTCTTAGAATTCAAAAATAAAAACAAATAACTCAATTACAAAATGAACAAAGGATTTAAGTAGACATTTCTCCAAAGAGATACACACATGGCCAATAAACATTTGAAAACATGTTCAACACATTAGTCATTAGGAAATGCAAGTCAAAACCACAATGAGATACCACTTCACTTTGACTTCAGAGCTAGTAGGATGGCTATGATAATAAAAAATTGGACAATAACAAGTTTTGGTGAGAATGGAGAGCTACAGGAACTCCCATACATTGCTGGTGGGAATGTAAAATAGTGTAACCACTGTGAAACTGTGAAAACAGTTTGGTGGTTCTTCAGAAAGTTAAATGACTTCATAATTCCACTGCCAGGTGTACACCCAAGAGAAATAAACACACATGACGACACAAAAACTAGTACACCACCTTTCATAGCAGGATAATTCCTAACAGCCAAAAAGGAAAAACCACCTAAGTGTCCATCGACTGATGAATGGATAAAAAACATCTGCTTTATCCACATAATGGAATGTTATTCAGCCATAAAAATGAATGAAGTACTGACACATGCTACATGGATGAGCCTTGAAAACATGCCAAATGAAAGAAGCCAGTCATGAAAGGCCACATTTTTTATAATTCCATTTATATGAAATTGTCAGAATAGGCAAATCCAGAGACAGAAACGAGATTAACTGTTTGGAAATTAGGGTTTGTGAGGAATTGGGAGTGATTGCCAATGGGTATGCTGTTTCTCTTTGGTGTGATGAAAATGTTATGGAATTAGACAGGATCGTTGTATAACTCTGAATATACTAAAACCCACTGAATTGTACATTAGATAGGTGAATTTTATGGTATGTAAATTATATCTCAATAAAGCTGCCACTAAAAAAACAGTCTGGTACATAACATTTTCCAGTTTTCGACCTTGCTGGGCTGTGTGGTACAGTAGAAAGTGCCCTGATTTTGATTTTAGACCCTGCCTTATTAGTATGGCTATGGGCCACTCACTCAACCCTTCTGAGCCTTACGTTTTTCATCTGTAAAATGAAATGAATAAAAACTACCCAACCCGTCCCATGTGGTTATTTTAGCACAATTTAGAGAATGCATAAAAAAGACTGTTTGTGAACTATAAAATGCTACATAAATTCAGGTATGTCACTACCACAGCTGGATTAGAGGATTGGGGGCTATAGAGTAGGAATAAGAGATCACTCCTGCTCGAGCTTTCCATAGCTTGTTTCCACTTCATTTATTCTCATCAGCTTATTATTGCCTCCAACTCTTGTAACTTTTTTTTCTTAAATAGTGTTTATTATAATCTTTTATCTTTTAAAGCCAAAAAGGGTAAACTGCTAAGCAAAATTAGAGTAACAAAACAGCCAAAACTAAGCAAATGGATGGGTAGAGGCCACAGATCCTTTGCCGCTAGGTTAAATGAATCTCCGAAATTGTTAGTCAAGTAAGGGTAGATGACAGAAAATAACCAAGCAAAGTTCTACACACATTTAATTCTGTTACCTCTAGCGCATGTATGGGGATGGAGCACCTCCCCCAACCATTGAGATGGCAAAGAGAGTCCACAGTGCTGGCACTTCCATGGATCATTAGCCTATTTAAAAATTCCTCTTGAGTCAAACCAAACAAAATCAGGGAGAGTCCATCTTCTGTAAGAAAAAAAAGTTAGCTTTAATAAATTATTAGGAGTTAGGTTTCAGGATTATGACAGGAATTTCTAATTACTCAATACTTTAGCACTGTAATTACAAACAGATTTATTGGGTACTAGTAACTAATGCCCTTAAGTAATAAATTCATCATAATTTTTCAAAGAATGTTATTTTTTAAAACAGTAACTGCAAGACAAATGCTCATAAGAACAATGCATCCTATGAAATAACATTGAATCTCTCTTTTCTACATTGTACTATATTGCACAATCAATACCTGGAACCTTTAACTATTTACCGAGATGTCACATTTCTGGTTTACTAAAATAAAACAATTAATAGCATGCTCTTGACACAAAGAAATACATGATTACCAAAACTGAGATACTGAAGAAGAAACACATGGTTAGTTCAATGAGAACACTCAGTAGTTTTATAGGAGGTTATGGCATAAATGCTGAATCAATGTATATCTGACACACCAAACCCAAATGCCTATGGGACCAAACAGGTGGGGAGAAGAAGTGCAAGAAAACCTAACCTGAAAGAAACTAACCCATCTGAGAGCACTGAAATTTGGCTCCAATCCATAAATTACTATGAGGGATGAGGGGCAGTGTGGCAGAGCTTTTAATTTTTCAGTAACAACTGAAATTCCAGATTTCGTGTGAAACCCTCTAATTTTACATGTTTATAATAAATAGAATCTTTTTTAAAAAGCCTAGGGCTTCTCTGGTGGCGTAGTGGTTGAGAGTCCGCCTGCCGATGCAGGGGACGCGGGTTCGTGCCCCGGTCCGGGAAGATCCCACGTGCCACGGAGCGGCTGGGCCCGTGAGCCATGGCTGCTGAGCCTGCGCGTCCGGAGCCTGTGCTCCACAACAGGAGAGGCCACAACAGTGAGAGGCCCACGTACTGCCAAAAAAAAAAAAAAAAAAAAGCCTAGGTAGTGTAGGCCAAACAAAATGAATCTGAGTTCATGCATGGCCCACGAGCAAACAGCTTGCATCCTTTGCCTGTACAGACTGAAGTCTCATGAATGACTCGCTGGGTTAAAACCAACCTTTCTTACTCTTAAACTCTTCCTGACTCAGTCCTAGCATTTAGCTGAGCAGAAATAACCTTAATTAAAAATCAAACACATGGGCTTCTCTGGTGGCGCAGTGGTTGAGAGTCCGTCTGCCGATGCAGAGGACACGGGTTCATGCCCCGGTCTGGGAAGATCCCACATGCTGCGGAGTGGCTGGGCCCGTGAGCCATGGCCGCTGAGCCTGCACGTCCGGAGCCTGTGCTCCACAACGGGAGAGGCCACAACAGTGAGAGGCTCGCGTACCACAAAAAAAACAAAAAACAAAAAAAACACATGAGACAACATTACTGAGAGTAACACCAAATTTTCTCCATCAAAGCCTAGGCTTAGAGGAGTAGGCACCACCACCACCCGGGCAGAAGTAAAACAGATAAGAGAGCACCTCTCAGCATGGATTTCAACCTGATACAAGACATTCTCACCTGTCAAAACAAGGCACAGTTGCTGGTCTCCACCACTGTCTACAGGAATACACTTCTTGCCCAGCGAAAAACGCTGCATGCTCTGGGTCTCCAAATCCCACAGGACAATGGTACAGCCCGTCCTTTCAACTGCCCAAGTAAACAGCGCAGTGAAGCCTGTCACAGACATACATGTAAGCTCAAGGGGTTCCTCCTGTTCACTGATGTGTATTCTTTTCCATGATCTTCCTGAATCACTGGTCTTGACAGGACCTTTCTGTGGAAAACTATACTGGCTGCACATTACATCCTGTGGAGTGAAGGCCCAGTTTGGCACACTGGTACTGTGGTTACCAGATTCAGGGGGCTCCAAATGCAAAATATCCTGGAACCACGGAGCACAACAGGTACCTTCCAGCTTGGAGTTCTTTATTGTTTCATTCAGTGATGACAGCTGGGCTTTCCAAGACCTGGAAGATAGGGCAGAACTTACATCTGTGACAGTGAAAGGCACAAAGTAAAGCAGTAAATCAAGCAAAGATGCAATTAGGAAAATAAAAGTGTCTACCTCTGTAAAGACTTTTAGTGAAAAGGTACAGTGTCAGCATGACAAAAAATGGAAATAATAAAGTAAATCCAAAAAGGAGGTTTCTGTACCGATCAACTTGGAAGGAAAACTTGGTCAGTTTCATGTTGTAGTCAGAATTAACAGGATCATCTTCATCTATCCCCTTAGGGCCTTCAATAGGAATGTCTTCTAGTGTTCTTTCACATAGTAGGTGTCCTGGGTATTGCCTATGTTTTAAAAACAATAGTCATGGTAAAAAAAAAATGATGATCAAACAAAATCTGTGTTATTATTGCTCCTGTTAAAAATGGAAGGGCGGTGGGGGTGGGGGTGGGGGTGGGAACTTCCCTGGTGGTCCAGTGGTTAAGAATCCACCTTCCAATGCAGGGGATGCGGGTTTGATCCCTGGTCAGGGAACTATGATCCCACATATTGCGGGGCGACTAAGCCTGCACGCCACAACTAGAGAGCCTGCATGCTGCAACTACAGAGCCCATGCACTCTGGAGCCTGAGCGCCACAACTACAGAGCCTACGTGTGCTGGAGCCTGTGCACCACAACTAGAGAGAAGCCTGCACGCTGCAACTAAGACCCAAACGCAGCCAAAAATAAAATAAATATATATTTTTTAAAAAATGGAAGGGGGTATGGGATGGAGGTGTTACAGAGTAGAAAGAGTATAGACAATAAGTTTCCCTGACCCAGACTCCTTACCTCCATTGCTTAAGGCAGATTGATAAAGTCAACCTTAAAAATTTGACCCACCTGTAACTATGTGTGTAGATGTCAACTAGATTGATTGTGGTGATCATTTCACAATATACACACATATATGTTGTATATATGAAACTAATATAATGTTTATGTCAATTAAAAAAAATTTGACCCTTAAGGGAAGTTAGCTTTATGTAGAGATAAAAGCATGGATTATCTGCTACATTGTAGATGCTGTGCTAAAAACTTTACCTAAACTAAGGTATTCGAGCCTCTCAACAACCCTATGAGGTAAATAGAAGCCAGTTTTGTACATACAGAAAGTAAGGTTCAAACAATGGAGCTTAATGTGAACCAGGTGAATGTGACCATAAGCCCAGGTTTTTAATCACTCACCATACCATCACCACAAATTAAGACTTGGGCTGAGACCCTGGGAATACATAAAAGTTAGGAAAGCAAAGTATGAGTGCAGGTGTGGATGGAGAGTATATGTGGAAAGAGGGCTGTCACGCTGCAGAAGCACAAAGAAGGCTACGGTGGTTAAAGCATAGTGAATGAGAAGCAAGGTGGTGTGAGATGAGGCTAGAGAGCCTGGCAAGAGCCAGATGGGGTCAGGTTTTATGGGCTACTAAGGACTCTTAGCTTCTATCTTGGGGTGAGGGGGGCGCGGGAAGAAGCTAAATAAGGGTTTTATGCAGAGAAGCCATATGATCAGACACAGAAGAGTAGCTGTGGGGAGAATGGGATGCATGTAAACCCCCTGAACACTTAAATTATTAACCCTTTCAACAATTTGAAGGTAACAGCTTGATATACATTTGTCAAGGAGATGTTGTTAGAGAAGGCAGGGTGACAGTGAGAAAACATGATCCATGGAGAAGGTAGTTCCCGCACCAACAAAAGACATACCCTGCCCCAGATGTTCATACCTGGCTATACTCTGATAAGACATGCATTGTAACACCACCACTCTGGCTACTCCGTAGATGATGGATTTGAGGGGGGAAGAACAGATATGGGGAGACCAATTACGAGGCTGGTAAGCTAGTTCAGGTAAGCGATGATAGCAGAATAGATCACAGTGATGACAGAGGAGTTAAGACAAGTGGGCAGATTCAAGACACACTCAGGAGCTAGAATGGCTAGGACCGTGATTAGCTGGATGTGGATCTAATACTTAAAAGAGGCTAGAGATCTAGAAAAGAGAGGAAACAGAAAACGGTCCCTGAGAAGGAGGGAAAGAATGGGGTCCAGAGTACACACAGAAGGACTGGCCTTCATAGGAGGAGGGAATCTCTCCATTGTAACAGGACAGAAGATGGAGAAGACGAGTGCAGGAAAGTGGGTTTGCAATTTAATGTGAGAAACTGAAGGAGCGCCCATTAGATGGGTTCTACTTCCTTTATAAAGTTGGAGGTAAAGTCATCCAAGAACAGTTGGGGGTAAAGAGATGAATAAAGGTTTGAGGAAAATGGAGGTTTAAAACGTTGTAAAGAATGGACCCATGGGCTTCCCTGGTGGCGCAATGGTTGAGAGTCCGCCTGCCGATGCAGGGGACACAGGTTCGTGCCCCGGTCCGGGAAGATCCCACATGCCACGCAGCGGCTGGGCCCGTGAGCCATGGCCACTGGGCCTGCGCGTCCGGAGCCTGTGCTCCGCAACGGGAGAGGCCACAACGGTGAGAGGCCCGCGTACCGCAAAAAAAAAAAAAAAAGAAGAATGGACTCATGAAAAGTCATTGTAAAATTTCCAGGCAACATGAGAGACCACAGAAGACAGTGAATGTGAACTTATAGTGGTATCAATTTTCCTCTGTGGTTTTCTCACAAGTGCTCAGTTGCTTGAGTGCAGGGAACGAGAAGAGAGAATAAAAAAAAAGATTTGTCAGATCAAGTGCTATCACAGGGCAGGAACAAGAGTTTAGGGCTCATTCAAGAAAGTGACTGAAATGACAGGTCACAGAATCTATGCTGTAAAGGGAGGGCAGTGAAGACAGACGGGGCTCCTGTCTTCACTTGGGAAGTCAGCATATTAGAAATTCCAGTGAGGTCAGATAAGAGAAGTGGGGGGGGGTACTTGAGTAAGCAAGCTGTACAGTCTGGCAAGTCGTGCTCAGAGTGGGATGTGTAGAAGAGTGATTTGCGGGAGGAGCTGTTTCATATAATGACAAAGCCCAGGGTATGACTATGGGAATGGACAGCTAAGGTAAACTGGAAGGAAAAGTCATTGACAGTGAATTGAATGAACAAACCATGAGGAGCTTACATGGAGCTTACAAACTCTGTAGGAAACACAAAAAATTAGAGAAATAATACAAGACTATACACAATTAAGTGCTAAACTGTAGTTCAAAGCAAAAGTGCTACAGAAGTCCAAAGGAGAGAAAAATTATTAAATGAGTAGAAATTTACAAGTGGAAGGGATTTTCGTAAGGAATGACTTCATTAAAGAAGTGGATCTCAAAGCATGAATAGAACTTGATAAAATGAAAAGGGGTGGCTGACTTTTTGTATAGCAGGAAAGAACAACTAGGGTCAGGAGGCAGGAATGGTAAAAAAAAACAGTTAGATTTCAGAGTACACTTAGAAAATAAACATGCAGTCAACTTCCTCAAGAAATTATACTAATTAAAGAGCACTCATGTAAATAATTAACAAACAGCGATCACTCATTTAGTTGGACAGGACAGATCCCTAAATTGACTATAGGGAACAGAACAGCAGCTCTTCACTGGCTGATGTTACAGTGGCTGAGTTCAACGAAATTTGTTCAAAGGGATGTGCCTGGTGCCCACTTCAGTGCTCTTCTCTTGGGGTGTTGCCAAAACATCTGGAGGAACAGAACCCTACACTCAAGGATCAGAGTAGCTGAGTGGGCGTTCCTTCCCCCTCACCTGTCAAATTATTTTCCAAGGAAGTTGATTAGAAGGTAACTCTACACATACAGGATATATTTTAGTCAGTGAAAATGGCCTACTGATACACAAGCACACAGTCTGAAAATGTGAAAATCATCCCTGCTCAAAGATTAAAAAAAAAAAGTATTAAAAGGCCATTGAAAACAAATGAAAAACTCACAGTAGTAAGAAGTTCTGGCTGATATGTGAAGATGAAATTAACCCTTTTTTGTAATCCAGACAATGAGCAATAAACCCATCAAAGTGCATTCCCAATTATTCAAGGATATATTTATTTCATTCATATTAAGTTAGGACCAAAAATCCTAATGGTTTGAAATGTCTCTTAATACTGAAAGTCATAAATGTGGATTACCCTACTTGCAAGCTTCAATAAACAGGGTGCTGTGTGTGTGTGTGTGTGTGTGTATGCATATTCACATACACACATATTCCTTTCAAACATTATAAAATCAGAAGCAATTAGAATTTCTAAATCAAAAAGCTACACAAAGAAATACTCAATTTTCACTAATATATTTAGGAAGTGTGTGGGTCCTCAAAAGGAAACACCTGAGGAAATCCTAAAATGGAGAAAGCACAGTTAATACATCTTGTCAAAGTCCTTAAGTGAAAAGTGATCCCCTAGGCAGCCAGGACCCTAACCCACGTAAGACACAATTCTAACACAGGGTAAATCCCATTTTTCTTCTACTCTAGTATTGAGAAGAAGTGAGTAGATAACGTATAATAGCTAAGGGCTTTTAAAATTGTGCTTGGTTACTTTTCATTTATGATGATATAAGCCGTATATAATAATAATAAACATAAAGCAAAATCAAACTTGGATATGTATCCAGAAATAAAAAGGTAGCCAGTGGTCACTTGTACATACTTTTATATAGTAATAAGCTCACTAGGTAGTAGCTAGAACGTGATCAAGCAAATAGAGGGAAAAAAACTGGTTAAAAGAATAAAAAGAAGCTAACAAGTACATTTTTAACCTCTTATGGCTCTAATTATTTACCTGAAATCAGAGAAGGAAGTAATCTACATACCTGAAATACAAATTTAAGTTAAGAGCAATTGCAGTGTTGGAGGAGCTGACAATCACTACAACATCTAGGTCTTGAGACACTTTCAATGAAGTAAAGGAAGAACTCTTGGCTGGCTCTTGTTGCTGCTCATTATACATATCTTCTTGAGGAAGTGCCAAATCCACATGAGCTACATGTCTACCATCCACAGTGTCAAAAATGTCTTCGAGTTAGAGTTAAAGAAAACGTCAGTCTTAAGTATGCCTAATCATTTAAAACACAGGACGAAATAAGAGTTATAGACTTCACTGCTCCAACCTTGTAGGAATAATAATAGAAGGAAGACGGACACTAAAAATCCCATCATATTAACCAGGTGACTATGAAGTTGGGGAACCAATAAACAACCTGATAGAGAGTTCACTCAACAATACTTGCTGAATCTCCACTCTGTGCCAGGCCCTGAGACAACAATAATATTTTCCACTAGTGTTCTACAACAGTGCTGTCCAAAAGAAACAACGCGAGGCACATTTGTCACTGTAAATTTTCTAGCAGCCTTATTAAAAAAGTAAAAAGAAACCAGTGAACCTAATTTTAAGAACGTTTCATTTAACCTAGTAGATCCAAAATATCATCTCTATATGTAATCAATATTAAAAAATTGAGATATTTTACATCTTTTTCACATAAGTGTTCAACCCTAGTTATTTTATACTTACAACACATCTCAATTTGGACAATTAAATTTTCACTGGAAATATCTGGTCTGTATTTAGACTTCAAAAATTTACATTTAAGAACTTGGAACAGCCAGAGTTGTTCCAAACATACTCAAGAGTTCTCCAATAACTCAATCAAGTATCAGACTTTAAATCTAAAGTAATTAAATACAATTATGAATTCAGTTCCTCAGTCACACTAGCCAAAAAATTTCAAGTGTTCAACAGCCACATATGCCTACTGCCTACCACGTCGGACAGCTCAGTTCTGTAACCTGGCAGCAAAAATGAAGTTAATCCAATATTCTATAACATTTTTTACAAAATAAATTTTAACACAGGCTATGATACATGTAAAATAGAAAAATTACTTCTTTAATGCAGAAATGAAAGTTCCAAAAACACATAACGGGTCGTTCTTCAAATAATCTTCAAAATAATTTTGCTGGTGACCTATGAATCTGCTGAAGACAGAAAATCTGTGATAGTTTTCCAAAAACAAATTTCAAACAGTTATGCAAACCATCTGATTCCCTAATATGATGGAATCACCATCAGAGACGATAAGAGATAGGTTATATTCACACATGAAAATGTGTGTATCATATCATAAGCAGTCATCTAAATCTCTCCTGGAACAAGCACAAAGTAGATATTTAATAAGTATATTTTAAATAAATGGGTAATGCAGAACATATACAATTTTAAAACAACATAAATAAGTTGGACAACATGATTATGATTTATAAACTGAAAAATATTTGAATGGAATATAAAGCAATGTAGTTTGAGTATTTTAAGTTCATGAAGATCTTTTTCCCTGAAAGTTTTACTGAAAAATTAATCTTTCTACCTACAGCCCAGTCCCTAAAACTAAAAGCCTATAAAAAGGCTCATTTTTCCAGGTATTCTCCTCCCCCACACATCAACATCTTTACCAACAAGGATACAGATCCAGCCTAAACGACTCAAAACAAAAAGAATTCCTCTGCAGAGCTGTGTGTCAATAATCCTGTCCACTGCCTGTGCAGGTAAGGATAATGTGAAACAGCTGAGTACCCTAATCTCAGCATCTCTTTCAGGAAATATAATGTGCAGGATGATATATTCATTGATGAACAATAATGATGTGTTACTGTGAAATGACAGAATTCTCAAAGATAATAAGGAAATACCTATAAAACAAAAGGATATTACGTCAAACTCACTGGTTACAATTTTACAACTGGTAAATTTGATTCTGTTAACACAAACAGGTAAAACAAAAAAGAATCAGCATTTAACTTAGTCCAACTCTAGACAATTATTGGTCAAACTCACCTAAGCAAGTGGAAGGTAAGTAAGGAACTGAATAAAGATGGCCTACAATGTCTCTGTGCCTTCTGTTTACAGCCAGAGTGTGACAACACACCAGAAGATGATCAAAAAAGCCTACTTACCCATGAGACCAAATAAGAACAATCACAGACTCTTTTTTTTAAAAGGAAAAGAAGGAACCTTATAATCAGGGTAGCGAGAATGCAACTGCCTTAAAAATAGAAGCCTGAGTGCTTTGATTTCTGCTCCCTGCAGCCCTCAGGATGGGACATAGCAAACAGGTCTGTAACCAGTCTAGATCAGCACATTATCCAACAGAAATATAATGTCAGTCACAAAAGTGAGCCACACATGTAATTTTAAATTTTCTAGTAGCTGCACTGAAAAAAGAAAACAGGTGAAACTAATTTTATTATATATTATTTACCTCATATTCAAAATATCATTATCAACATGTAACACAAAAACTATTAGTGAGATATTTTACTTTTTTAGTACCAAGTCTTCAAATCTGGAATGTATCAACATTTGACATTTAAAGGACATATTAGTTGATATTAAGCACATTAAGGGCTTAATAGCCTCATGTGGCTAGTGCCTACTATACTGGACAAATATCCCTCCCTGACTTCACTTCTATAAGAGCTTTTCCTGAAATACATAAAATTACATAGTAATACACAAATTCAAACATGCTAAAAGACCACCTGCAAATACTTACTGATAATTTGATCTTCAACGAGCTTTTGCAATGTCTCCTCAGTATAGCTATATGAAATGGTTGCATCACATCTTCCATCTTTCAAACTAAATTCACAGATGAGCAGTGCATTATTTTCACTAAGAGCAAGCAGTCTGGGCTTGTCTGTTGGTGTCCCACTGTTATGAGAGTCCTCCCATACAAACCTAAGGAAAAAGTTTAGACTATTTATTATATTCTATATCCACAATAATACTTACCCACAATGGTGAAGGTAGGACAGAAGAAGTAGAGAACAACTCTTTGGTTCACCTAAAAGCATTACTTCTATATACAACCTAAGGGAATGTAAACTGCTCTAGAACTTCCAGCCCCTTCAGGGCAACACAAGAATATAGGAGTCATTTGTGAAAAGGGGGCAAAGAGCAAGAAATGGTGGCTGCTTTTTTCCTTCATCCTAAATCTGGACTGATGGTATGTTTAAAGGAACTGTCATGATCAAGGATATGTTTCAACAACCAAATATGTCTATTATTTATAAGAGGTGGTCTTCACAATTAACAAAATACGTTTTGCTAACATAAGTGCTTTGAATAACTTTAAAAAAAAGAAAGCGATTATTTGCATTTATAGACTTTGAAGACTCTAAACTGGCATATTATACAATAGCTCTGTCCAACGAAACTTTCCATGAGATGCAAGTGTTCTACACAACTGCAAAGTCCAATACAGTAGCCAACAACCTCATGTGGCTACTGAGCACTTGAAATGTGGGTAGTGCAACTGAGGAACTAAATTTTCAATTTTAAGTGCAATTATAGAATATTTAAAGCAGTGTAAAGTCAACATACCAACATGACTAACAAGGATGGAAAGAGGCTAATGATGCTACAGCTTCAAATTAAATAATAAAATTAAGTTACATTAAAAGAGAAAAAAGAGAGCCCCAATTCTGAAAACTATGCAATGGAATGAGATAAGGTTACCATGCTGATAGTTTCATCTTTTAAAAAAAGCTTTTTTTCTAGAGAAGTAGTAAGTTTTATATCTAAAAACAGTGGACTTGGTGCTACTATGTTATTATTAGAAAAAAACACTGACATTTTATATTTCTGTCTTTATACCTAGAATGTTTCATAAACAGCCAATTCCTGACTGTTCACACTGAAATCTGATGTCAAATATGAAAAAGGTTAAACAAATTAAGATATATTTAAAAGGCTGAATACTGTGAAACCAGTAACATCATTAGCACATGGGACTATACTGTCACGTGGAAAGAGAATTTTCAGTGAACATAATATAGAATGTACAGTGATTTCAACAACAGACAAAGGACCATACATACTTTGAGAAAAGGAGGAAGCAAATTCTGTACACTATAAACTTGTCCTTATTTTTACCCTACCAATTATTTTAACTGAATTCAATTCAACTAAGAAAACTAAAAAGTAGCCCTTCTTGATCCTCCCCCACTAATTTCATGCTATAGCTTACAAAAGCCCCCATTATTTTATGTCTGTTCTGCTTATCTTCTGTGAGGTTCTCTCTCTGCCTCATTCCTTTCCTTATATGGCTGTGTTCATACGTACTTAATACTGTTGAATCAACTAACTTATGGTAAGGAGGGATTCCTTTTCCTAGCAACTGGAGATCAGGAATAAAGAAGACAAACATAAAACAGGTTAAAACATTCAGTGATTGAACAAACGAATCTCTACTGTGAGGCACTTTTATAGGACCTGGATATTCCAGAACTCCTCTGTGGCTACTCAAAATTGTTAACATTTCTAAAATGTTTTGTTATTAAAGAGTCCAAAGCGTCGGAAGGCACTCTCAAACTTAATGATGTAAACTGTAAGAGTTACATATGTGGAAAGTAATATATGACTGAAATTGTTTCTTTTCTGTCTTCCCAACCATACAACCTCACATGTAAGAACTGTGTTATTACACCTTTTAGGCACTGCTCCTAGGTAACGAACAGAAAGCGCATAATAAGTATTTGTTGAGTGAATACACTAGTAAGTGCGCAGAAAACGCAGGCTCTGTCCTTGAAGGGGGGTGGAGGGGAGGGGAAGCCCAAATGTGAAGGAAACAGCTATCTGTATCACAGATAAGGAAAAGGTAACAGGATGATTCAAATGAGAGATGATGCCCCTCAGCTGGCATCTTTAACAGATTTAACTGAAGAAAATGGGCGTGGAGCACGGCAAAGTGACGATTAATCAACCTGTGTTAAATGAATTTAAAAAGCGTCCAAGCTAGGATTCATTACAGGTTCTCCACATCCGGAGAGGATCTGGATACTGTCTCCACCCACCCGGAACGGGAAATGGGTGCAGGGACGCGACAAACAGAGGAAAATGTTCCGAGAAGGAACCGGGCCTCCTCTGAGGCGTTGCCCTCCACCGTCATCCCTCTCCCGCTACCTCCAAGGTAGGAGGGGAGCAGAGGCGCCAGCCAAGCTAAGGCTGCAGACTCCCTCCACAAGGCCAGGCCCGGCCACAGCACTTACTGCCGAAAAGGGCCTTCCAGGCGGCAGCCGCCCCCGCCCCGGCCGCCGGGCGCCAAGGGAAGCACGTGAAGGCTGCCTGCAGCCGTCAAGCTCCCCAGAACCTCCTGCTCCCTGTGCAACTGCGCCCGGGATCCCAGACGCCCTGTTGCCTCGGCGGGGACCGGCACCAACAACACGGGTAGAACCCGCTCCACGGCTTCAGCGCTTCCAGCCCCCTTGTCTGCAGCCATCCCGCTCGCACCGGTCCTTCCGGTCCCTACAGCCCGCTGCGTCCTGCGCGTGCGCAGTGTAGCCGACCCGCTGTCAGCCTCGTGACTCCCGCGGGGAGATATGCGCTGACGTAGTCTGCCCGGTTAAGTTCTCCGCACCACCCACGCCAGCAAAGCCACAGCTGCCTTTGTTTCTAGCCCACGGTTTGCTGAGAGAGCTGAGGGCCTCCATTAGCGGCTTAAGGTGGCTGTAGCAGCTGTTCTCACTCTGTAGCATTACCCTTTGCTTTCTTACCCTTGCTGCCTCCTCTCTATTGGAGGCCTGTGCCTGCCACTCTTCGCTTTTCTTATTGGGCTGTTATTTTTACTTACAGGCCCTGAGTGGTGCAACGTCCTTGGTATTTGACCGATCCATGATGAGGGAGCTGACTTGATGCTGACATCAAATAATATCCATTGTAACAGCCAGGGGAACAGGGTGGGTGGAAGTGGTAGAGTTCCTGTTTCCTACTACTCTTTCCTCTGGGAGGTATAATCCAAGATCGGCCAGCAGAGGGGGCGAGAAGAGGTGGGGAGTAGGCATTTTGGAATGGTCTCCTAAAGGACAGCAATGCCTTTCTTAACACATACTTTTCCACAATCAGATGGGGTTACACAGCTATCAAAGGTCACCTCCTTTGTCTGTGCTTTGATTCCCATCTTCCTCCTGTTGTAGGACTTTGTAAACTTTCTTCGCCTTCATTACTCTCCACCCTTCCCCGCCCCGGCCACTTAATGGCAGTGCTTTCATTATCATGCAAGCATGCTGTAATATCACTCTTTAAAAGAAAATTGTTCCTTAACCTACATAGACTACTACCTACTGTCCAATTGCTCTGCTACCCTTTCAGAAGATTCCAAATTGACTCTTTCTGTAGTCAGTGCCTCCCTCCTCTGTCACATCTCCTCATTCCACACTCTTTTAAAAAAATAAATTTAACTTTTGGCTGCATGGGTCTTTGTTACTGTGCGTGGGCTTTCTCTAGTTGCGGTGAGCCGGGTCTTCTCACTGCAGTGGCTTCTCTTGCTGCGGAGCACCGGCTCTAGGCGTACGGGCTTCAGTAGCTGTGGCACACAGGCTCAGTAGCTGTGGCTTGCAGGCTCTAGAACACAGGCTCAGTAGTTGTGGCCCATGGGCTTAGCTGCTCTGCTGCGTGTGGGATCTTCCTGGACCAGAGCTCGAACCCGTGTCCCCTACCTTGGCAGGTGGATTCTTAACTACTGTGCCACCAGGGAAGCCCACACACTCCTTTCTTAAAGTACTTTCTTTTCAACTTTGGTAGCACCACTTCCGTAATTTTCAACCTATTTTTTTCAGATAACTCCTCCTCAGTCCCCTGTTGGCTTTTCTTTCTACATCATCTCTTCCTCACTCCTAACTTGTAATACATCTGTGTGCTGATTTTCCCACTTTTGTGTCTTTATCCCTGACCTTTTCCTTCACCTCCAGACTGCTCTTCACCTACTTGATATATCTACTTGGATTTCTAACAGGACATATTAAAGCGTCTAAAATGTTGATTATAACCCTTCGCAATGCATTTTTCCTCATGTGTTCCCCACGTTAGTCTAGGGCACCCACCATTCACTCTGCCTGGGAGTCATCCCGGATTCTTCACCACCACCCTTATCCAGCCCACCAGCAATGTCTGTCAACTCTTACGTCCAAAACCTTTTCCAAACTTCTTCTCTTTCTGTCCCTAAAGCTCTTCCATTCTTGCCCCAGCTTTGGAGAAAGAACTTCTGAACATTTTTTTCTCTGCTTTCTATCCTGTTCCCCTAACAATCAGCAGTCAGAGTGATCTTCTCAAAACAAAATCACGTTATGTCACTTCCCTGTTTAAAATTCTGACTTCCCAGCTGTTAAAAATCCAGACTTTAAAAAATAACCATGGCTTACAGATGTGTACTCTGCTTACCTCTCTCCTACCTTATCACCCTCCCCCCCTTACCTGTATACTTCAGCCACACTGTCCTCCTCTCTTTTCCTGAAACACACCAAGTTCATTCTCACTCTGGGGGCTTTGTGCTCACTAGTGCCTCTGCATGGAATACTTGTCATTGATTCCAGCTTAATTGTAACCTCTACTGACAGGCCTTCCATTCCACTCCAGTCACTCATCCCCCAATTTTGTTTTCACCGTGGTATTTATCACTATTTGATGTCTTCTGTCAGTCCCTGTCCAATCAGAATGTAAGCTTCAGAAGAGCAGGGGCTTTTCCTTGGTCACCACTGTTTCTCAACCACCTAAAATGGTACCTGGTTCATAAAAGGGACTCTTGTGTTTTTTGATGAGTGCATGACCTTGTTTGTCAAAGTAAACCAAACATCCCATATCTCAAAGGAGATATTTATATAAAACACTCTTAGCTCAGCTAGGGCTACTTATAAAAAATGGCAACAGTGGAACAGTTTCCAAGGTCTATTGTTAGACATAACAAGGACTTGTCCCTTACATTAAGGACACTTGAAGCTTCACACATAGGAGATATAATGAAAGCCGTTTTCTTAACTTACAAACAAACTGCCACGCTTCATTCTATTATCTTTTTAATTATACCTCATTTTGCCATGCCTTTTTAGGCACATAGTTCATAGTTTTTGAAGCATAAGAAAAGGTTTTGGGCAGGGTTCACCAATATATCAAGGCATACAACTGTCTTCAGACTCTCTGGATCGCTTTAGGCAAAACCCATACACAACTAATGTCTGATCATTAAACTCTTCCCACATACGTATTCCGGAACAACCTGATCAGTAGATCAAGGCAAACCTACAAAGAGAAGAGGTGCATTCCCTTTAAAATACTGTGTGATGTGATTAATATGTCTCTTTCCAGCAGATGGTAAGTTCTGAGAGATGACCTACATGTTGTTTGTGTGTTTACATCTTATTTACATTTGAGTTGTCCCTCAAATACTTCTTTAATGAAAAGTTCATCTTCTCAAACTAGTTCTTACCCTCAGATAGCTTAGCATAATAAATAATCAAAGTTCCTGGGAATAAATGGAAAGGTTTGGCTGAAGAAACAGGCCCCACGACCCTAACTTGGAGCAGACTGGTTACTCAATAAGTACCAATGTCTAGAAATACTTCTAAAAGCAAGTTATCCTCCCTACTCTTGATTTAAAAGTAGTAGGGGGCTTCCCTGGTGGCGCAGTGGTTGAGAATCTGCCCGCCAACGCAGGAGACACGGGTTCAATCCCTGGTCTGGGAAGATCCCACAGGCCGCGGAGCAACTGGGCCCATGAGCCACAACTACTGAGCCTGCGCGTCTGGAGCCTGTGTTCCGCAACAAGAGAGGCCGCGACAGCGAGAGGCCCGCACACCGCGATGAAGAGTGGCCCCTGCTCGCCGCAACTAGAGAAAGCCCTCGCACAGAAACGAAGACCCAACACAGCCAAAAATAAATAAATAAGTAGTAGAGAAGTGACAGAACCTAGTCTGGGCTTGAATAGGGGACTATGACCTTGTTTCCACAGTCACTTACTCCATCCTAGTCTCCAGCTGCTGTACCAATTGTTTGTCCACATGGTGACAGAACAGAGGAAGAAGGTTGCTGGGGAAGGCCAGGGGTTCTGCCAGAGAGGCTGTGGGCATCTGAGCTATCTCCCAGGCAGTGAGAACTACCATGTCTGTCCTGGAGGGCAGAGAAGTAATACATCAGCATCTTTGTATGCACGCAGGAAATAGGCTCAGGGCCCAGGTTTCTTATTGTCTTTCTACCACCGCTATCACCCTCTGTACCTCCAGCAACTGAGAGAACATTTGCACATTTGGTATGTGCCAGGCAATGTTTCGTGCTTTACACACGTCTTCCATCTCATTTAATCTTTAGATCTCTAACTAGTTAGTACTCTTATCCTTAGATCCCTAGTTTATAGATGAGGAAACAGGCTAAGGAAAGTAAAATAATGTGCCCCAATGTTATGTTCCTGATAAGTAACGGAAGCAGAATTCACACCTAGGTCTGTGAGTAATTAACGGGACAAGCTTTAGAGTCTATCTTACACTGCCTTCCATGGGGGACAATGCTCTAGGGCACTATAGAAAAAAAAAAGGCAGAACAGCTGCAACTCTGTTTCTCTGTCCAACCTCCTCCCTGGTGCTTGAATAAACCACTCAGGAAACATCTCATCTGGCTCAGCCTATACATCCCAAGGGTACTGAAATAGTATTTAGAAGGCTTTTATGATCTTACCAAGCTGTGTGGTCACTGCTGGGTTCCTCTAGGGAAGAATCCAGGGATATCAACTGTTCCCCATGACTTAGCAGGGCATAGAGCAAAGATATTCCAAACTGCAAGTGATAAAGTATCCAGAATAAAGTTAGTTTACCCTAGGCATTCAGTGCTTCCCTGGCTCTGCTATTTCCCAACTAAAAGGGCAAGTTCACAGGTACAAATGGAGTCCAACACCCGTAAACCCATCAAGTTTTATACTGGCTGGCCAAGAACTCTGAGCCCTTTCCAAGGAAACCACTGCTCTGAATAGTCCAAAAGATTCCTCTGGGGAGTTGATGACATGCACGCTTGTGGGCTCCATCCCCGGAATCAGAGACCATAGATCGGGAACAGACCCAGGAATCTGACGTGGGTAGGCTGTGGAGCCCATTGTAAGAGGCATTCCTTTAGGCAAAGATCTTTAGAGGGGTTCACAAGATAATCCACTAGGTTATTAGAAGATATGAGATCTTTCACATCTAGAGTCTCATCTTGTATTTATTATGTACCTAAGGTAAGTATAGTGTTCCACGTACATGATTTATAAACACACACAGGTGGTATAGTTCAGCATTTTTTTGGTAAAAGGGATTCACTATCAAAAATGTTTGGTGACTTCTGATTTAGAGGTGATAGCAGCACCACCATCAGGGAGCTTGTTAAAAAAGCAGCCCCACCCTGGGTCCATTCCAGATAGCACCTGTGGAAAGACAAAAGCCTCCCAGGCGTGTTACCTGATTCTGCAGCACCACAGTGACTGGCCGCTCTGAGGAGCCAGGTGGTTGCAGCATGAGTCCCTGAAGTCCTTGGAGGAGTTCATGGAAGGTCAAGCGGCTGATACATTTGCCCAGAGGTTCGAATAACGTTTGCAGGGCCTGCAAGAAGGTCAGTAAGGGCCTCTGACTCCTCGACAACTTCACCTCCGGTCTCTTTCCGTGCTCACCTGCCTCTGGCCCCTTCTGGTCAGGTCAGACCTACCAGGCCTATCACCACTCAGGTGTCTCCATCCCTAACACTGGTCCTTCAATACCCACTTGTCTAGGATGCCTTCCCTAAGCAAAGTAGCTATGGGGCTCACCACTTATCAGGGCGCCCTGAGCTTCTCAACCTCCAGAGCACATTCACACCTGTGTAACCATAGGCCTGTGGGTTTTCCTTTCTTCATTTGCCTGAAGATGATCAGCTGTTCCTGTGGTAGTTTGTTCTGTAACCCCCTCACCTGAGGGTAGCAGGGTCAACACTCCTCACTGCCCAGCACATTCTCTGGCTTCTCTGGGGGAGGGGATTGGAAGGAGGAGGAAGGGGGAGAGGAGGAGGAGTAAACATTCCTAACCCATCCACAGAACCGTCCTCTCCTCCACCCGATGCCACAGTACCTGATCAGCCACATCCCTCTTGACAAGGAGGGGCAGATGGCGGGTGATGGCCAGAAGAAGGCTGACAGTTCGATCTCGGGGCAGAAAGGGGAGCAGCCGGGCCACTAGGGCTTTTCCCTTCCTCACGGAGAGCACCTGCAGGAAGCCATCCGCTGCCTCCCTACAGGTGACACAGGAGAGCATTGCAGGGATCCGCATAGAGCAAAGGGCCACAGGCCAGAAAGGAGAGGCAGAAGCTAAGCCACTGTCTTTGCTGAGCCGTCCCTTCCTGGGCTGAGGTGTGACCCTCCCACACTCACTCCAGATTATTCTGTTCCTGGGTCTTTAAGGCCTGGAAGAGCTTCTCAAGCTGGTTGCTCTGCTGCTCACAGGGCTGTGCGGGCCCATCCTTCTGGCCCTCCTCTATCTCTAGTAACTGAAGGAACAGCTGGGAACGTGAGGGTGGGGAGAGAGGAAGCAGGGGTCAATGTAAGTATATCCTGTTCTCAAGGGAGGTAAGGAATTCACTGCTAAGGCTGATGTCTCACCTTCTCAATCTGGTACAACACCTGAAGCCTCTGACTGCTTGCAGCTCCTGTCTCCTAGAGAAAAAGTCCCTGGCTGTTAGCCACACCTCCACAGTAGCAGCCCAAACCCAGGTGAGCTAGAACGTGATCTGGAAAGGCTAGGCCACAAAGCCCGATCACTCTTGTTCCTCACTCTTAGGGCACGACCTGAACTCAAGCATGAGAGTGTTCCAGACCTTTCTCCAAAACAGGGGAGGGAAAAAGGCTGTAGGAAGATAATGCTCCTACCTGCTCTTGAGTTCCATGGGGCACAGCATCAATAGCTCGGCGAGGGCTAAAACACGTTGATACAGCTACCTGGCCCAGGGAACCCTCGATTCGAACCACTGCATGGAAGGAGTCAGACAGGCACGTGCCCCTCTGCTTTCCACCTGTGTCTACCCAGCTGTCCACCCCAACCCAGCAGGTCAGCCCCGGTCCTACCTGACTCATAAGCCTCCGCCTTCTGAATGTAAGGTGTGACCAGCTTGAAAGACTCAAACCTGCTCCTTCGCCCAAGCAGCTCTTCATCTGCCTGCTTCTTCTCTAGTTTCTGGTAATATTCCTGAGAGTCCATGGATCAGTCAAATGTATACTCATTGGCTGAACTTAGAGTTAGGGCTTTGCAATGCAACCTCTTAATATACCCTTGCCTGCAGCATTCATTCCAGAAATGCTCCTGGCACCTTAGGGCCTTATAGTAGCCACTATAATGCATCTTAAAGCACCCTAGGCCTCATGCCACCTGTTTCAGGGTCCCCATCCTAAGGACTTGAAGAGCTAGTACCACCACCAGATCTGATGGAAAGGCAGAGAGCAGGGCAGAGAGCAAAGCAGAGAGCCAGGAAGCAAACATGTCCCAGGGTCTGCAACCTTCCTGCAATCTTTATTCCAGGTTACACATGGGACACCGTTATCCTTCCCCCTCCCCATTTTAATTTGGTGATCCTACCTGTGCTCTCCAAAATCAGTTATCTGATGGTACGAAGACCAATCAGCAGCTTGAAGTACAGAGAGAACACTGCTTCAATTGGCCTCTAGGCCAGTTCTACGCTTGTGAGGATTTGTGCAGCAGCTCTAATATCTTAAGGAAGACTGTGAAATCCAGAACTAAAATAAAGCCACTGACTGAGAGACAAACAAGAATTTAAATACAGCTCCTTCATTGAGGAGCAATGTCTAAAAGTCAAGAGTGGAAGATGATCACATTCAAGCAATCCTGGCAGAAGGCAGAGGGTTTTGAAGCTGGTGGGAAGTAAAGGAAGAAAGTAATGTCAATAGGAAGGAGATAAAGGTGGAAACCTCGGTAGGGGTCTCATGGAGGTTGAAGAGAAATTGAAATACAACTTAGACAACCCAAAACTCACGGACAAAGGGCAGACAGGAAGCAAACAGAAAGGAGTCCAAAAGCCTGCCAGCATTTGTTCAATTCAAGAAATTGAATCCCATTACTTATAAAAGTTCCCTGTGTTTTAGATCTTCAAAAGTAAAAAGTAAGTAGATGAATGTTTATTTTAAACAAGTCATTTCTGAGAGAAACCAAAGTGTACAAAGATGAAAGAGTCCTCATTTGCCGACTGAATAGGAGAAATTCTCAGCAAAGGATGGAGACAGAAACCTCAGAGTGTGTTTGGGGAATCATCACTAATCCCACGTGGCTGAAATTTAGGAGAAGAAGGGGAAGGAGTTTGGATGTCAAGTGTAGAAATATGACCCCCATCCTTTAGCAATCGTTCCTCCCACCTGAAGGGACGTGGCCACTGTGAGGGGAAGGGAGAATCTCAGAGGACCCACGGAGTCAGGCCCATTTGACGCCAAGGTCAGAGGCTGGGCAGAGCCCCCGGGGCTCACCTGGTAGTAATAGTCATCCAGGCGGGGGCTCTCACTCTGCAGCTGAACCATCTGCACTTTTACCACCCAGTCCTTCTCTTTTCGGGTCATGAGGTTAGCATAGGGGTCTGGCTGCTGAGACCAAGGCTTCTTGGCTGGGGGACTTCAAGCCAGGAGGAGTGTCCCTTTAGACCTACCCACCCCTGCCACAGAGAACTCCCCCAAGGAGTGGAGAGCTCGGAGCGGGATGTCGGGGGAGGACAGCAGAGTGCAGAGGTGGGCCAGGGTGTGAGAGGCTTAACTGGTGGGGCTTTGGGGGAGGTGCTCTGTCACAAGGGAAACCCCAGCATGCAGGGCCCCCCCCAAATCCTGCTTCTCCTCTCGGTTTTACCTTGGTGGTCGACCATGCTGCTGCTGTTGCTTCAGGATCCGCTGGTGCTGAGGGTGGAGCTGGGTCAGATGACTGGGAAGACGTAGAAAGAAACTTGGGCTGGGTGGGAGCAAGCTCTCAGCCCCCTGCCCCCATTCCTTTAGCCTCTGGGAACCTCAGCCAGACATCTAAGGGACCCTACCTGCTTAGGACCCTGCCCAAGCGTCAGCCACATGAAGCGTCCCTATCCTAGCTCAGCAGGGCTTACCTCCCCCCCTCCAGGATATGGTTTTCCCTGAAACTTGGCTACAGGAAATCCTGACACAATATAAAACCATTTGGCCTGGTTGTCAGGACTTCTGAGTCCTACTCTCAGTTCTGCCGTCCTGGCTGACCTCAGATAAGTCCCTGGGCCTCCATTTCCTTACCTGTGAGGGGAAGGAATTGCACTCTACCACATCCTTCTCTTAGTGAGTTTCTCTAAGTATTTTCTGTGGCAGCTGGTAGAGGGGCAGCCATGCCTCCTCAGCCACTACCTCCCGAGACTTCTGGAGAAGAGCTCAGCCTGTCCTGGACCCTGGGACACCAGGCACTCTGAACCAGTACCTGAGCCTAAGGGGCCACGAGGTCGACGGGCTGCAGAGGACAGATGGGTCTGGCGAGGGCAGTCGAGGTCCGAAGTGCGGGGCTGCAGCGCTGGTGCTGGGAAAGGCAGGCCGGAAAGGAAGTGGTGCCAGGTAGTCCAGGGTCTGGGAGAGGAATTTCAGGGTCTGGGAGAAGGGCATCTCCACCAACAGAATCCTGCTTTTGCTGTTGACTGCCTTTCTGCCTCTATGGTCTCACCTGCCTTTTCCTTCAATAACCTCACTCAACATTTTGCCATCTTGGGGCCCCTCGAGCCAGTTGTGAGGACACCAGACTGTGGAGCCCGTTCTTGTTTCCAACAGGTCTGTCACCTCCTAGGGAGCAACTCCACGGTCCCCGACAATGTGGGGGCCTGTGCTTTCCCCACTGTGTGTGAGTCAACTCCCTGCCCTTTCCTCTCTGAGCGTTCACTCAGATCTTGTCTTTAGCCACTGGGGCCATGCTTAGCTCTTTTCGGACACCTCTGAAGCCCTCCTCAGTCTGCAATTCCCTTCTATTCCCGCTGCTAGATTTCTGGCAATTGCTCTACCCCAGACCATATGCTCTTTCTAGCACTAGGCTCAGTGCTGCTTATATTCTGTAAGATGGAATAGTTTATCCTTTTCATAGGAAGGCCAGTTGTCCCAGTACCACCTCTGTTGTTTACCAAGCTACCCCGCATGAGGGGCGTTTCCCCCTTCCTAACCACACTTCACTTTGGGCGCTGCATCTCCAGAGCAAGGTCAAGGGCACAGTGAACATAACGGAAATAAGGCACAGGCGGCATGCTGCTTCTCAACACCCAGCCTATTTCTCACAGGATGGAGACTGGAGTGACTCACCTGCCACAGAAAGTGCAAGGAAGCAGGCGACATCCCCAGCACACCAGGGGCCTTGATTCCAGGGGAGCTGAGAAGACCTTTCTGGAATGAGAGGGAGGAAACCCCAAGCTGGAATGAGCCCCTGTGGCATCATCTACATTCACCTGTGTTAATGGGGGGAGGGGAGCAGCAGGACCAACCATTTCCAATACCCAGGACAGTGGCAGCCTGGCCCTCCCTCAGTTTCAAAGTCAATACAATCAGGACCCCTCTCCTTCCACTGAAGGGAAGCCAGACTGGCATCTTAGGAGTTAAGCTGAACCAGGGTCTGAGTAACTTCATTTCTACATGGGACTCCTTTGGGTCTCTCCACCTGCTAGGGGAATCCAAGGGAATAAAGACCAGGGATGGACTGGGAAGACATAGGGGCCCAGGGTCAAAGATGACTCGCTTTCACCACCAGGAGCAAGACCAGCATCTCTAGGTGATGCACAGCCCTGCTAGGACCTGGATTCAGGTGAGGGCAGCATCAGAAACTAAGTAGGAGACAGAAGAAAGGAGGGAAGGAAGGAGAGAGTCTTTACTAGGGTTCAAGCCTGAAATAGAAAGTGTTAGCCCACCTAGAAAGGGGTGAAGAAGAGGAGAGAGATGTGTAGCCACAGCCTGTGAGATGCAGACAGTTCAGGACAACCCTCCCCCACGTCTTCCTGCTGTGGTACCTGGATGTTACGGACAGCGCTGAGGACAGCTGGATCCCCGAGATCATTCTCTTCCTCCTCCTCTTCCTCCCGCTCCAGGTCAGGGGCTAAATCTGGGTCCAGCTCCTCCTCCCTCTCTTCTTCATTTTGTTCCTCTTCCTCCAACTGGGAGGCACACACCAGCACTTCCTTAAGAGCCAAGGGGTCACAGGACTTGCCTGGGCTTTGGTTTAAGTGCGTGCCTGAGGAGGAAGTAGACAGGGGTTCAGCTGGGAAGGGTCTGGTCTAGAGAGGATGCTTCTCTGTAGCACTTCTGTTCACAAGCCATGTCCAGCACCATCTTCAAACGTCTTCTCTTGTTCTATGAGTTCAACTCAGCCTCACTACCCCAGGGCGCCTCTAACCATCTCCACTAGAGCAAACAGAACCTGGCTGTTTCACTTTCACTTTCTTCATCCCCTCTTCCATTGCCTCATTAGTCCCACCACAGGCTTCTCCACCTGCTCGCCTCCTCTGACAGCCCTTTCTGTGCCTCTTTGATTAACCGAGTTCCAGCTGCCCTGACTCATGACAATTTAACCCTAGTGGGCCAGGGATTTTTACATCTATCTGTTCATTTAATTCTCACGATAACCATACAAGGCCGGTATTGATCATTTTTCTCTGAAGGGGAGGAAAACACAGGGCCCATAAAAGTTATCTCAGTCACCGTCACGATGTCGCTGGGAATCACTCCAAACCGATAGACATCCAAACCCATGTCTATCCACTGAACCAGACCATCAAACTGCCGCACTCCCGGGCCTTTTATCAGATACCACAGACCACTTGGTGATAGTACCTTGAAGGCATTTCATCTCTTCGGGGTGGCAGACTTGCTCCATGGCTGTTTCCTCTGGCGAGAGAGCACTGTCAGCCTCTGGAAGGTAAACCTGGGAAAAGGAAGAGACCCAGAGACCCTGTCCTGGGTAAGGATGGCGTGGCACCCAAACAGCCAAGGTCTCCCCCCAGCAAGGTTGTCAGAAAAGTTTTGACCCAGATCTCAAGGAGCAGGACCCGGGGCTCTCAGACTGCCCTAAACCTCCACCCTCTGACCTCACTAGCCCAGCTCTAGGGAGCTGTCCTGCAAAGGGACAGAGAAGAGGAGCAGGGCTAGGAATTGGAGGTCACCACCAGCCTCAGTCTGTGCACAGGGAGGGGGCTCACAGCGGCCTGGGTGGCAACACCCACCCCAGGACTGTGGCTATCCTTCCTGCTTAGCTTAGCCATGGCGGCCTGGGCCAGGCAGGCTCGCCGCCCCTGGCTTTAAGATTCCCAGCCCCTCCCCTGTTCCCCTGTTAAAGGGCCAGCATCCCCAACCACTGCATCCTGGTAGAAATGTCAGCACACAAACTCATGAGAAAGAAAACCCTTGAAAGGGCAAGAGAATTAAAGTGCATTTTTATCCATCCATGGTTATGAACACAGTTTATTGGGATCACTATTTGGGAGCAGATATTTAAAAAGAGGATCCCTGTTTTCTACACCCTTAATAGGAATTTTGTGAGGTTCTTTTCTCTTCAATCCCTAAGCTTTGCTCCATTAACTTGGATAGGAAATCCCTGGGTGGATCTTGAGGCAATTACTGAGCAGCCAAGTTCTCAGTGCTTCAGGGCAGGGTGCTTGTGGATCCCTAATGTCCACCTGGTGATGCTTGCCCTTCACCGTGTCCTTGAGTCCGCATGAGCTTGAGTCTACTAAGCACTCCTACTGAGGAGGGACCCCTGAGAATATAGAAGCCAGATCTTCGAGGTAAAAACACTTTTGCATGAGTTACACAGATAATCTCATATCTTCTTGGCTGCTTGCTGTAAGTGGAAAACTGATTCAGAAGCTCAGGACTAAAAAGGAAAGGAAACAAAAACAAGCACCTCAGGAGTGCTGGTGGCAAAACCTGAGACCCATCTGCGCCTCATCTAGCCCCTCAGCGATTCTGGGTTCTGTGCCCACATCCTGTGTTCAGCTGAAGCACACAGGCTTTACAGAACTTCTGAATAAAATTAAAAATGAAGCTAATTCTCTACATGAAAAATGCAAGTTAGGGCCCTATTGTCATGGTTATAGGGCCATGATTCTTGGTGCCTCTAAAGAAAAATATTCTTTTCAAAAGTTTTGCTGTCGGTAGAACCATATGGGTGAGGGAAAAAATTTAAATAGCCTGAAAGTTATTGAAATTATTTTCAAATATCTAATTGGGTTCAGGCCTTTTTGGTAATGCTATTCAGCTGTTTCTCTCAATAACTCCCTAATCATTTACCCTGGTATTATTATCAAAATGGCCAAATGGTGGGCTTCCCTGGTGGCACAGTGGTTAAGAATCTGCCTGCCAATGCAGGAGACATGGGTTTGAGCCCTGGTCTGGGAAGATCCCACATGCCACAGAGCAACTAAACCTGTGCACCACAACTACTGAGCCTGCGCTTTAGAGCCTATGAGCCACAACTACTATGCCCGTGTGCTACAGCTACTGAAGGCTGCGTGCCTAGAGCCTGTACTCTGCAACAAGAGAAGCCACTGCAGTGAGAAGCCTGCAGTACCGCAACGAAGAGTAGCCCCCGCTCGCGGCAACTAGAGAAATCCTGTGCGCAGCAAAGAAGACCCAACACAGCCAAAAATAAAAATAAATTAATAAATTAATTTTTTAAAAAAGGGCAAAATGGTGACTTTCAGGGTTCCAGAAGTGATTTATCAGGTTGTTATAGAGACCAGGTGTTGGGGGAGATTCAGTTGCTGTATGCAGAACTTTTTTTTTTTTTTTTTTGCGGTACGTGGGCCTCTCACTGTTGTGGCCTCTCCTGTTGCGGAGCACAGGCTCCGGGCACGCAGGCTCAGCGGCCATGGCTCACAGGCCTAGCCACTCCGCGGCATGGGGGATCTTCCCGGACCGGGGCACGAACCTGTGTCCCCTGCATCGGCAGGCGGACTCTCAACCACCGCGCCACCAGGGAAGCCCTTTTTTTTTTTCATGTTAAATAGTTGGGAGTATTAAGTTCAACCTTCCTGCTTACTTTCAAAAAGATGGATTAGCATAAAACCTGAATGGCTGACAGTACTACCATGACAATTAAATTGTTCATGGATCAGAACTCAACTCTATCGAAGTTGCTTCCTTGTAAATTTTGATCATGAGCTTTAAATGCTCTAAGCAGAATATGGATATGACTACATTTGCTTAGCCGTGATTTGATTCTGATGATGGTTCCAGGATGTCTTTTGGTTTCCTATCCAACTCATCTGTGCCTATCATATATTTCCTCCTATGCTTGGTCCTGTTCCCCCATATTATCCAGGATTAATTCAGAGGAAGTCACCTTTCAGAAATGGTGCTGAATGTATATTCACCAAACTTAGTGTCCACCATGTGTACTCTACCTGATTTTCTCTGTTCATAAACTGAGGTTTTCATTCCTGGAGAGGCAAGATGAAAATCAATATCTTTTCCTGCTTTATCTGAAACGTGGTAGTTGATCTCCACTGAGGTGAAAGTCACTGTACAGAAGAGCTGAGGCTAGCTCAGGAGCAGGCTGGCTCTTGTCACCCATCCTGTTGGAAGAGGTGGACTCATCCAAGTTGTCTGAGAACCTCCAGATAGCGGTGTCAATTGTCCTCAGAGCTGGGAGCATAGTCAGAGAACGGGACAGATCCAGGTTGGGCTGCAATCACTTTCTGAACACTTGTGGGCCTCTGTGTCCTCAATATCCTCTTCCTCCTAGTGTTTTATTTTGAAAATTTTCAGTCCTACAAAAAGTTGAGAGAATAATAAAATTAACTTCTGTGTATCCTTTACTTAGCAGTTGATAACATTCTGCTTAGCAATATTCTTCATTTTTTTATTTTTTAAAATTAGTTAATTAATTTATTTTTGGCTGTGTTGGGTCTTCATTGCAGCCCGCGGGATTTCTCTAGTTGCGTAGAGCGGAGGCTACTCTTCGTTGCGGTGTGCGGGCTTTTCATTGAGGTAGCTTCTCTTGTTGCAGAGCACGGGCTTCAGTAGTTGTGATATGCAGGTTCAGTAGTTGTGGCTCATGGGCTCTAGAGCCCAGGCTCAGTAGTTGCAGTGCACGGCCTTAGTTGCTCCAAGGCATGTGGGATCTTCCCGACCCATGTTCCTTGCACTGGCAGGCAGATTCTTAACCCCTGATTCACCAGGGAAGTCCCGCAATATTCTTTAAATAAACTCCTTCTCTGCTACATCAGGCAGTGTCTGTCCTGAGTGATCAGGGACTTTGGTTGACAGACTATGAACAGGAAATTCACAGAAGAAAAACAAATAACAAGTAAACATGTGAAACATCTTAAACATTTCCTCCTTGAGAAAATAATTTTTCCAGATGAGCCCAGTGCCCAGCACCTAGCAAGGTGATAGTAAAGGTTTATAGAACCTGAATGATTGCTGTGAACACTGAGGCCTGATGGATAGGTTGGGGCCAGGCTAAGAAGAAAGAGGCCAAAGCTTTGGGGCACCTTTGTCCTGGGGACTAGAGGGCTCCTCTTCTTACTCTCCTTCCCTGCTCAGCACTGGCAACAGCAGGTACAGCAGGAGTGCTTTGGCCCACTGGGTGCGTGGGGTCAGAGAAATAGTCCAGAAATGTCAGGGCCAGCTGGGCCCACATCACTGGGGCTGACCCAGCTCAGTCGGGTCAGTGGTAGGAGGGGGAGGACCAAGGCTCCTGACCAAGCCAGGCTACAGCAAAACTCCTCCCCCCTCAGCTGCTGAGCTGCTGATAGCCCTCCCTCACACGAGAGTACCCAAAATGCGCTGTGTGGCCAGATCTGGTTAACCGACAGGTAAAGACAACATTGAAAAGGCAAATATTTACACTGAGCTAGGCTCCTGGCAACCAAGGCCCAAAACTGTAGGATTCTGCAGCAGTACGAAGGGGGTTTGTTTCTTTTTTTCTTGCTGCTGTTATAAATTACCACAAACCTGATGGCTTCAAACAACACACTTTATCATCCTACAGTTCTGTAAGTCAGAAGTCCAACACAAGTCTCCCGGGCTTAAAATTAAGGCAGGGCTGCTTTCCATTCTGCAGACTATGGGAGATCCCATGTCCTTACCTTTCCCACCTTCTAGAAGTTGCCTACATTCCTTGACTCACGCTCCCTCCTTCATCTGCAAAACCAGCATGCTGCATCTCCCTGATCGTACTTCTGTAGTCACATCTCCCTCTGACCACGGTCAGGAAAGTTCTCTGCTTTTCTTTTTTTGCCACTCAGCGAGGCATGCAGGATCCTAGTTCCCCAACCATGGATCAAACTGGTGCCCCCTGAGGTGGAAGCTCAGAGTCCTAACCACTGGACCACCAGGGAAGTCCCAAAGTTCTCTGCTGTTAAGTCCTATGTGGTTACACTGGGCGGACCCCAATCATTTCTGATAATCTCCCCATCTCAAGGTCCCTAACCTTAATCACACCTGCAAAGCCCTTTATGCCATGTAAGGTAACATATTCACAGGTTCCAGGAATTAGGCTATGAACATCCTTTTTTGGGGGGAGGGTGGGAGTGGGGGAGGCATTAGTCTCCATACCACAAGGTATGGTAAGGAGAAAAGTATAATATTGTTAATGATAAGTAGGCAGCTCTGTACATAACAACATGGATAGTATCGATGATATATTATGAAATGGAAATAAGCAAGTTCAGTAAGTATTTATAGAATGATCCAAATTTTGTGGAATCTCCCTTGCCCCCAGTAAATGCTGAATGAATTCTCTCTGAGCCGCACCCCACCGTTCATAGCCTGGCTTCTTCGGGGAGATGGTGGAGCCTACCTCACCCACGCAACTCTCAGGGCACTGGTTTCTTCACAGTCCTCTTTTAGGAGAAGAGTTTAGAAAGGTCCAAGACACCAGAGAGTAGAGAGGAAAGGATCTGATGCAGCTTCAGCATAGCAGGGGACAGCCAGAAAGGACCACACACTGCAGTTGGCCAGAGGCAAGTGTCAGCCAGGCAATGTGGAAAGTGAGAAGGTGAGGCGCACAGGGATTTGCCAAAAGGGAAAAAGGGCATTTGAAGGAGAGTCTTCGTTTTTAATAGTGCTGAATAGAATCCAAGGCAGGATAGAAAATCCAAGTAGGAATTCTGCAGTTTTAAATAGTTTCTGAGATGCAGACCCAAGGACCTATGAGAGGAAAACACCCATGAAAAGAGGCTGTGCCAGTAACTTAGTCACTGGGCACCCAGGGACGGTGCCCGATGCTTGGCTCCTGCGATTGTCCTGTTGTCCCCACAGTGTCAGCGGGTCTTGGCTTCAGCATTTCCCTAACGCTCTCTCCATCCAAGCTGAGGACCGATGCTACCTCTAACTCCCTTTATGCTTTTAGTGAGCACTGAGTTCTTAACACATAACAATAGCAGTCTCTGTAGTTATAATTTTAAAATTCCTCACCTTCCAAACTATATACAATATATATCCATGAAGGGATAGGCACCAAAGCTTAACAATGTTTCCTGAGGAGAGGACAGTGAGATGGGAAGAGACACAGGAAGGCAACTTTCACTTTCACTCAGTAGACCTGTTTGTAGTTTTGCAACAGACATACATTCATGTATCAGAATTGTAATTAAAAATAAAAAGTGCTTGAAACACTGCGGTTACTACTGTTTATAGTTCTGTACTGCTTGATTTATTTTATACCAAGTCTGTGTGGTTTTCCCAATAAAATCACCCCGACAATTGGAAGAGCGTGGTGGTTACACACAAGCCTGTGAGGCAGAGATTCCTCACCAACGAGATACTTCACCTGTCTCAACTTTAGGCTTCCCACATACTCTCCCTCAATTAGTGAGAATAGTACTTGCCTTCCCGGGATCTTGTGAGGTTTTTGCCCTCCTTTGTATGGCGTCTGACTTTGAAATTATCAGGAAACAAAACGGCTCCCCTCTGTGTCCCATTTCCTTTGGGTCTGTTGCCTGTTACGTAACAGCACATATCTGAGAATTCAGTGGGCATGAACACCTTAGGTGGCTGCTAATAAATTAATTATTGGGCTGATTTGAACTCTAGATTGGATTCTCCTGGTTGGCAGTCTGGAATCTTCTGATTTATCCTTACAGTATTTCCATTTGCCACAAAGCCTGCACTCAATTGACATTGGCTGTATTCAATGGAATTTAACACAGAAGACTGAGGATTGCCAGCCCCAAAACAGATCTAACCAGGACTGACTATTTTGTTAATTCTATTTTTCTAATTGAAGTATAGTTGATTTACAACACTGTGCCAATCTCTGCTGCACAGCAAAGTGACTCGGTTATACACATAGAGACATGCTTTCAGGATGGACTTCTGAGCAGGCAACCACCTTAAGACTCATTAAATTAAACCATTTAACGATAGTTCTCTCTGGGTTGCAGGGTCACTGTGGTTTTAATTTTCCTCTTTATAGTTTTTTTTATTTTTAATTTTTAAAAAATTTTATTTATTTTGGTCACGCTGTGCAGCTTGTGGGATGTTAGTTCCTCAACCAGGGATCAACCCCTGGGTCCCCTGCAGTGGAAGCTCGTAGTCCTAACCACTGGATCATCAGGGAATTCCCTATAGTTTTTTTTTTTTTTTTTTTTTGCGGTACGCGGGCCTCCCGTTGCGGAGCAGAGGCTCCGGACGCGCAGGCTCAGCGGCCATGGCTCAGGGGCCCAGCCGCTCCGCGGCATGTGGGATCTTCCCAGGCCAGGGCTCGAACCTGTGTCGCCTGCATTGGCAGGCAGATCCTCAACCACTGCGCCACCAGGGAAGCCTCCATGCCTTATTTATTGCTGATAGTATTCCATCGTATGGATAGCTGTCACAGTTTGTTCATCCATTCGCCTGTTGATGGAAGTTTGGATTGTTTCCAATTTCTGGCTGTTACCAATAAAGCTGCTTTGAACAGTTTTGTACAAGTCCTCATCATGAAAATACACTTTCATTTTCTCTTGGGTAAATACCTAGAGTGGAGTGGTTGGGTCATATGGCCAGCATATGTTTAACTTTTTTAAAAACTGAAACTGTTTTCCAAAGTAGTTGTAACATTTTCCATTCCCAAAAAGAGTGTATGAAGTCCCAGTTCTTCCACATTCAGAAAATATTTACTATTATGAATAACATTTATTGTACAAAAGTTTTTTAGAAAAGTCATTAGGCCAAAAAAAAAAATTCTGTCATTCATCCCACTAATGGGAGATAACACTATTAAAAGGCCATGTTTGTACATTTCCAGAAGTTTGCCCTCCTAGGCAAACAGTGGTCTCCTTTAAAAAAAAAAAAAAAAAACTGAAAAAATATAATTTTCTCTGTCTTCACTGTTTTTTTTAAAAAAGTGTTTTAAAAACTGGTTTTCCAAGTGAATAGATCAGATTCTATCTTTTAAGAATTTTAAGTACTCCAGTATTTGTCTGTGATGTGGTAAACAAGGAATATAGAGGTGACCACCAGCCCTGTCTCTTCCTATGCTCCCAAGGCACTAGAAAACAATTCAACACTAACATTCCAGGCGTTAAGACCCTTAAATGAGTTAACAACAAACAAACAAACAAAAGGGAGGGGCAGGAGTGTCTTTACTCATAACTTTATGCCTAACCATTATTCTTTCATTTCGAGAGAGTTATAAAGAGCTGGTAGAAAAAATAGGAAACTAGCATCAATAATCATAGTACACTTCTTAATCATTACTGAACACTCCCTCTGTGCTCCCCGGGGCTCTCTCTGTGCATTATCTCCTTTCATTAGGTCTGGGGAGAGTATCCTACTTTTTCTAGTTTAGACACAACCACCACAGGAGGGCTAGTTGAAACCTCTAAAAATATGTAAAAGAAATCCAGATGACATTGGTTGTGCTCTTTGGGGAAGCACCAACCAACTCCCTTCAAGTGCAAACCAGGGTGATTTCCAAGATCTCTGCCCCTCCCCCTCCCCATGGTTCACTTCCTCTTCTGAGTGTTCCACTCAGAAAAGATCCCTGGACTCAGCCACCAGGTGATGTCAGCATCCTTTTATGGTATGGTTTCTGGAGTGGAGGTTTCCTTAAGGAGTCTAACACTGACACGCTCTTAGAGTCAGTAGGCCTAACTTCTTTGGCTGGGCCCACAGCAGATGCAACCCGAATTCTCACTAAAATTGCCCAGTCCTCTATCTTCCAAGTGTCTGAAGCACGAATGACAAATGAATCAGGCCCATCTGAAACCTAACACTTAGCCTTTGTTTTCCTATCCATAAAAATGTAATGGGGTAATTCCTACATCCTAATATTTACTCACGTATTCCCTCACATGTTCGTTCGTTCTTTCATTCGTAGGTTCATCCATCCATCCTTCCATCCATCCATCCATTCACTCATTCAGTCAGTTTACCAAGTATGTACTCCATGTCAAGCACCATTCTAGTGTGGTAATTCGCAGGGAATGATGTTCCTCACGGGGTCGGTAGTCTAACACTCTAAGCAGTTACTGCTTTTACCTTTTACTATCAGGGTTCATTTCCCCACAAATCAACAAAACAAAGAAAATTACCTAAACTACAGAGGCAAGATACAGGCCAGACTTTCTCCACACAGGGTTTTCCCCGAAGGGACTCAGGAAGCAAGCAGGTCCTCCTTCACTCTGGACGGTTCTCTGAGCTGTCCTCATGAGGCCTCGAGGTTTCTGGACGACTTTTCTTGCCCAAAGAATCCCGAAGCCCTACAGCGTATTTCCGGGCTATAATTGTGATCCCAAGGTCTGATTCTGCCCAGTACCATTCAATCTCTGTCCTTACTCTCATTAATTTTTCTGGGCTTCAGTTTTCCCGATCGAAAACCAGGTTCTAGGCTCCTAACTAGCTGGGGCATGCTTGGGGAGCAAGTGCCTTAGCGTTTCTGATGCTGTTCCGAAAAGCGAAGTTTCCCTCGGACTGAAGCTCTCGGGTGGGCGGCCCGCGCCCCAAGCTTGGGCGCGCATCCCTGATAAGAGGGCGCCGATGTACAGACAGCGAATCCACCCGGTTCAACCCTGCCTTCCTAAGCATCACGAGACTTATCAGAAAATGAAACTGAAAACCGGGAAGTCCCTCTTCCTAACCTGCCAGGGCCTCGCTCGCTAGGAGACCGGTGACGCCCCGGCAGGCACGGTTCTGATTGGCGGCCTGGGCCTGGCTATAAGCGCGGGCGCGGGACCGGGTCCTCACTCTGACACCCGAGCTGCTCCTGTAGCGATGGCTCCTTTCGTGACCTTGGTCCTGCTCGGGCTTCTCTCGCTGTCTGGCCTGGACGCCGTCCAGCGTGAGTGTCCCCTCCTCCCTTTCCCTCTTCCACCAGCTCGTCCCTGTCCCGCTCGCAGCCACTGGGCACTAACTCCGTACCCCCCGGTCCCAATCCCAAGGTTCGGTGGAGTAGCACGAGGTTTTCTCTCGGGCTGTGGAGGCGGTGGGGGTGTGTGGAGTGGGGAGGGGTGCGAGCCCAGGACGCCGGCTTCTCCGGGATGGGGGGAGGGGACCTCTGGCACGCCCGCACCGGGTGGGTCGGGACAGAGCGACCGAGGTGGGGGAGGGGTTCACTTCCGCTGGTTCGTGGGGCCTTTGGCTCCCCCCGTGCAGCGGGAGCTGAGGGCGGGCTGGCGGGTCCCAAAGGGCTGGGTTGGGGGCTGCGAATGGGTGGAGACCACGCGTGGGCTTTGGGGGAGTCGCCGCCAGGGTGTATCAGTCCGCTGGGAGCCCGAGGGCCTCGAGCTTCCTCCAGGCGCCCGCCAGGTTCAGCTGCCTCTCTGCACGTTCCCCAAATCCGCGACGACCAAACCACGGCGAGGAAGTTGCACGCGACTCTTGTGGAATGTCCTGAGGTGTTTACATAGCGCTTCACGTCGTTCATTCTCTTGTTCCCGCTACCTGTCGCTCTTAATCATAATCATAGAGCTACCCGTTGGCGGCTTACTGACCTGCGCTATGTGCTGTATGTCATTTAATTGTGAAATGCGTCTACGATGTAAACAGGGTGCCTTTATCATCAGCTTGTCATAGATGAGGAAAGGGAGGCTAGAAGAGCTGAAGTAACTTAATCACGCAGGGGATTTATGGCAGACAGTAGAGCCTGACCAGAGCATTTGGGGGGTCGTGAGCCCTTTGCCTGTAATCCGTGCGTTTTTCACAGCCTTCTGGGGAGAGATTCTCGGGAGCAGGCTGGGCGGACATGGGCCCCTGTTGCCTTTCTTCACAGAGGGCTCCTCCTTTGGCTCCTTGCCTGGTTCTTTCCAAGATGAACTGAGTATGTACTTTCAGTTTTGAGTAAGCGAAGGTTTATCATTCAGAAAGTTTGTAATACTAGGGATAAGAGTAATCAACATGCTTCCCCAAGCTGTCTGTCAGGGACACCATGGATACTGACTCAGTACCTTCTAAATACCCTGCAATATACCGGACTCTCAGATTTTTCTCTCTCACAAAAGGCTCTGTGAAGCGGGTTTTTGTTTGTTTGTTTGTGTGTGTGTATGTTTGTTTGTTGTTGTTCATGAGAAAAAGGAAGTTAGTTTAAAAGTTATTTACAAAATAAAGCATAATGTCTGTATCATCACTATTATTACATGACTATGTAAGTCTTTCGAAAAACTTAATGTCATTAATGACATTAAGACTATCTTAATTTGAATATTTCCGAAGTAATGCCTGGAACATACACAAGACCTTCTCTGGAAGATATACAAGAAATGTGTAATTGCGATTGCCTCTAGGGGGTGTATTTTCTGCTCTTTCCCCTGTGTGGGTTTTATTTCACTGTGGGCATACATTAACTCTTCAATTAAGTTACAGAAGCTCAAATAACTCTCCCAAAGTCACAGAGCCATTAGTGGCTGAGGCCAGATTCTGATACTCTTCCCACTATTGGAAGAGATTATTGTGATGTTCTTGCAGAAAATTCCCTGGCTCCCTCAAAAGAGTGAATTCCAGGCAGGATGAATCAGTGCTCTGATTCCTGTGGCATTTATTATGTCCTGATTATTAGAAGTTGAAATGTGAAGGGCTTTCTGATTTATCTTCACTTTTAAATTTATTTTTTAAAAATCAGCATTCATGGGATTTCCCTGGTGTTCCAGTCATTTCACTGCCAAGCACACGGGTTCAATCCCTGGTCGGGTAACTGAGGTCCCACAAACCCCGAAGCACAGCCAAAAAAAAAAAAAAAAAAAGGTAAAATTGATTAAAAAAAAATCAGTGTTCATTAGGATTCTCAGTACAGCTCTTGGTGGGACTAGGAACCTTTTCTTTGATGATAGGATGTTTCTAGACAGATACATCTGATCAGAATAGCCTGGTTCTCCTCCTTACCCCACCACCTTCTGTACATGAAGGATGAACTGACTTTTGCAATCATGTACCCTGAATGTATTTGTATTTAAAGGTGGATTATTAACATGTATTAGTGTCATTCTGTATATTTAGTAGCAGTAACACTTCACTTTGGAAGAAAAATATAGAAATAGAGTTTATAATATTTTCTTTACATCCCTATGGAGGGTCTAGTCATGCATCCCATTTTGGAAACCACTGTTCTGTAGCATTATGCAGTATTCCCAACCTGGCAGATTATGGCAATCACTTGAGCATGCTAATTAAAAATGCAAAGCCCATTCCCATGTGCATTATTCCACTTGGTTTTCTAATGGTGACAGTATGTTCTCTCGCATGTGCCACAGTCCTCACCCTTCCCTATTGTTCTTACCCAGCCCAACTTCATTTAAGGTATCTGCCATCTTCTGCAGGCATTTTGGTCTGGTTTCTTTTTTTCAAGCTCATGAAATCACATATAAAATCAGGTAGAGGGGGCTACCCTGCTGGTGCAGTGGTTGAGAGTCCACCTGCCGATGCAGGGGACACGGGTTCGTGCCCCAGTCCGGGAAGATCCCACATGCCATGGAGCGGCTGGGCCCGTGAGCCATGGCCGCTGAGCCTGCGCGTCCGGAGCCTGTGCTTTGCAACGGGAGAGGCCACAACAGTGAGAGGCCCGCGTATGGCAAAAAAAAAAAAAAAATCAGGTAGAGGTTTGGTGTGTAAACTTGGGGTAGGATGATGAGGTTGTGTTTTGCAAGAACATACTTTGGGTTGAATCAGGTCTCAGAGCAAGGAGGTAACAATATTTACACCTGACACTTACAGAGCAATTGCTGTGTGCCAGGCACTGTACTAAGCACATATTGAGAAGTCTGATCGGTCTGGATCTAGGCAGGAGGCAAAAAAAAAAAAAAAAAAAAAGGAGTAAACATAAGGGGAAAAAATTGACTGGGTTGAAACAGTGTACAGTAACGGGAATTTTTGATGTGGCTAATATGGGGGGAGTGTGAAGTGAGAAATGAAGCTTGATAAGTAGATTACGGCCAAATCATGTAGACTTTTGAGTGATAAGGAATTCTGTGGGTGCTGAGGAGCCAATGAAAAGTTCTTGAGATTCTCCACAGAAAGATTATTAAAGATACAGCACAATCTTCACTGACAGAAGAAGATGTTAAGAGAAATCTGCTAGAAAAAGCCTGAAAGGCACGTGTAGGGGAATTATGTGGGAAAGATACTAAGTCATGGTTTATCCCAGAAAATGGAGGCTGCCTTTTGGAAAAATGGAAGCTCATTTGGCATGAGGGGAAATGGAATTGGGAGAAATGGAGGATCAAATAGAAACACTTGGGGCCTGATCTAGCTTTAGACCAAGGTAGCCCCAAGTGAAATACTCTGCAATTTCATCTGTCTTCCCCTGCTGCTCCTCAGGTCCTCCGAAGGTTCAGGTTTACTCACGACACCCCGCAGAGAATGGAAAACCAAATTACCTGAACTGCTATGTGTCTGGGTTCCATCCACCCCAGATTGAGATTGATTTGCTGAAGAATGGGGAGAAGATGGAGGTGGAGCAATCAGACCTGTCTTTCAGCAAGGACTGGTCTTTCTACCTTCTGGTCCACGCTGAGTTCACTCCCAACGCAGTGGATGAGTACAGCTGCCGCGTGAAACACGTTACTCTCAGAGAGCCCCAGATAGTTAAGTGGGGTAAGTTTTCAAGTTCCTTCCTTAGCTGCTGACAGTTGTATCTGAACATAGCCACAGCATAAAGCTGCCTTGATATAAGAACATGTGCATACTGGGATTATCAGGGAATGTTATTAAAGCTCTGATTAGTGGCACCTTCTGAGAGATCTCTGCACAGCGTGGTCACGGAGACTGTGGTTTCCCTGTAGTGAGAGCAGGGAGCAGTAGCAGCACTTCCACAAGTGCACAGGCACTCCCAATGATTCTTCCCTACTGGCTTCCTTGGGCCTTCCTGATAGCCTCAGGGATACTCAGGACCAAGGAGAGTCTCAGGAAGGCACCGGTCTTGTCTGTAAGTCCTGCTATGGTAGTGCCCTCCAATCCTAGACTCCTTCAGTTCTCTGGCTGGCTTGGGATCTAAGGCTAGTAGGCAAGGTGGGGACCTGCTGGGTTTTTCTTAACGAGGCACTCATGGTGAGGGACAGTGGGCTCTTCTGCCAGCTTTATTTATAACAGTTTTAGACATTTGTTAGTACATAGTATTTCAAAAGTGAAACTTAACTGTTTCTCTTTTTCTTTCTCCATTTTCTTTTCTGTAGATCGAGACCAGTAACCAGCATCATGGAGGTAAGTTTCTAATCTTAAGAAAATCTTTCTTTTATAAAGTAATTTATTTATTTTTGGCTGCGTTGGGTGTTTGTTGCTGCGTGCGGGCTTTCTCTAGTTGCAGCGAGTGGGGGCTACTGTTTGTTGTGGTGGGCTGGCTTCTTATTGTGGTGGCTTCTCTTGTTGCGGAGCACGGGCCTAGGCGTGCCAGCTTCAGTAGTTGTGGCATGTAGGCTCAGTAGTTGTGGCTTGCGGGCTCTAGAGCACAGGCTCAGTAGTTGTGGTGCACAGGTTTAGTTGCTGTGCGGCATGTGGGATCTTCCCGGACCAGGGCTTAAACCTGTGTCCCCTGCATTGGCAGGCGGATTCTTAACCACTGCGCCACCAGGGAAGCCCCAGAAAATCTTTTTTTAATGTCACTATCCTGGGGACTGTTATAGACAGCTCTCATATGATAACCCTCACTGTCTGGAGGACATTCATCAGGGTAGCAATTTAGCAGGCAGAGAAGAACCCCACGGGGTCACATTCCCTTCTCCTGTGGGGTGGCATGAGGAAGGCATGTGACCCTGAGTGTGTCTCTGCCAGCATCACTGACCCTCTAAAGGGAGGACAGAAGAGCTACAGGTGTGCTGTGACAGGACAGAGGCTGCGGTTACCCACAGCACCTTCAAGGGTTTGCTCTTTCTTCTGCTGTTTCTGCCTTGGGCATCTCTGTGCCTTCAAAAGTGAACCGTCCCTTCCTTTGCATGGCAGTTGCTTTGTTATTCAGCCAGAAGGGAAGAGTGACATGGTTCTGCAGATGCACCGTTCCTAAGTGTGTGGGCACTGTTGTGGCCTCTAGAAGCTCCCAGTCCAATAGAGGAAAGAAATGGAAACAGATTGTTGTAACCTAATGTAAAGCTACTATAACAGACGTATCTTGCAAGTATCTGTAGCTGCATGAAACAGGGAGCAATTGGACTTCTCTGCATCTTCAGTTGGAGGCCAGAGGCAGATAATCCAGCTTTTCTGGGAAATTTTACTCCACAGGGTATCTTGGCACTGAAAACCTATTCAAATTTCCTGTTACACTGTAGGACAGGGAAGGTAATTTTCGAGAGCATGAGAGAGTTTGGGTGACCTGCCCAGAGTCACACAGATACTAAATGGTAGAGCCAGGATCTGAACTATAGTACCAGCATTCATTCTTCTAAGGTTGTGGGGGAACCAGTGGGATAAACTAGTAGGATATGCTCTTTTAATGGATCTGGAAAATCACCTGCACCTACTACTTTTACCAACAGTGATGTATACAGCACAATTTAGATAAGTTTGGTGGTGCTATCTGTAATCCAAATAAAATAAATGTATTTGCTAATACTCCTTTTTTTCTTTTTTTCAGGTTTGAAGATGCCTCATTTGGATTGGACTAATTCCAAATTCTGTTGTCTTGCTTTTTATTTTTCTTTTTTTTAAAAATTTAGTTTATTGAAGTATAGTTGATTTATAATGTTGTGTTAACTTCTGTTGTATAGCAAAGTGATTCCGTTATTCTTGTCTTGCTTTTTAATGCTTATATGTTTTTATGCTTTATGCATTAAATCAGAAGTTGTATTGATGTTACCGCAAATATCATCTTCTTTATAATTCTACCTAGGGCGCTACGTCTCCACATTTGACCTGTCTTGGCAGGTAGCTGTAGTGGGGGCTCTGGCAGCCTAGAGGTGGGAAAGACAGAATTTCAGGTTTAACATCAACATCTCGGTCAAATCTGAACTCTTCAGTCTCTTCTGCATACAAAACTGGATAATAAGATAGTATGCATGTTTAGCGTAAACCTCCAATTTGTAATTTTTCTTAGAATTTTGGAAAAATTTTGAAAGATAATTTTCAGAATTATGGAAATTTATTACAGTGGATAAAACATTTTGCCATATAAAATTCATATTTACCTCTTACATCTGTTAGAGAGAGACTTGGTTGTGCCTATTTTGTTTGTTTCACTAATTAAAACAATGGTAAAACACTGTGTTCAGCTTCTCAAAGGAACAACAGCTGACTTCTCAATGTCAGTGGGATCCAGAACATAGCAGAAAGTAATCATGAATGGAGTAAAACAACTGCCTACATACAATTCCATACACAACAAAAATATCTTTTAAAAAATTACAGCAAAGTAAACGTCATTAGATAAAAAGTCAGATTTCAGTACCCTTTAGGTCCTCACTAAAGGAGATTCTAAATGATGCACTTCAGGCAGAGAGAAGGCCTAAAATGTGAGAAGAAAGGAAGAGGAAAAGAAATGTATCAGTTCTATGTAAAAAGAAATCAAAAAATAAGCACATAAACTGAATATTTAATATCTAACTAGTAGCGGGCACAGGAGCTTATGGAGTGCTAGTAATGTTTTATTTCTTGACATGGATGGTGGTTACAAGAGATTTTGCTTTGTAATTTTTTGTTAAATGTACATATATTCTGCACATTTTAAAGGAATGTTATATTTCACATTAAAAATCATAAAATTAATGTGGTTTATTACAGTAACAGATTAAAGGAGATGATTTATATGCTTATTTCAAAGATTCAGAATAAGTGTTCAATTAAATTTCAACACTCAGTGAGTTTATGATAAAAAACTCATAGCTGGAGGAAAAATAGGCTAATAGACTTATAAGGGTTTTCTTAACACACATAAACAGACACATGCACACATTAATAGAGAGATATCAGTATTTTACAGGTAAAATCAGAGATAAGATAAGGAGGCCCAGTACTACTTCTGAGTGATATTATACTAGAGGTCCCAGCAGCAAATTAAGACAAGGAAAAAAAGTAAAATGAATAAGGATTTGAAGAGAAGAAACAAAATTATGTTATTTTGATGTTATATATAGATTAACTATATAGAAATGTCAATAAGGTATAAAAGATGAATTATTAGGATTAATAAGAGAATTTAACTGAATAAGAGAATTTAAATTTGCTGGACAGAAAAATCAACGTAAAAGTTAAATGCATTTATACTGGTAACAAAATGTAAATTAAAAATATTTAATTTATAGTAGCAATATACATAGTACTTAAGTATAAATATATATGCTATATATGTTCAAATAATAGTATTTAAATTTAAATACACACATATTTAAATGTATACAGTTTTTAAATATAAATGCATACACCAATGTAAAGCTAACAAAAGATGTTAATGGAAGCTCTTAATGGAAAAATTGTAGGAGTTGTTTTATTGGAGGAAATTAATGAAGACAAAAAAAATGGGGGAGAGTATGTTTATGGATAGGAAGATTAAATATCCTAAAGATATCACTTCTTCCTAACTTGATATATAGATTTAATGTAATTATTAACAAAATTTTAATAGTTTTTCATGAAACTTGACAAACTGATCCTAAAATATGGAAGAGAGTTAATGGAGGAAGAAAGACAAAGACACACCTGAAGAATAATAAAGTGAGAGATTTATAATTAAAACAGGATGGAATTGGCCCAGGGATGGACAAAGACCAATGGAATAGAAAAGAGCCCAGAAACAAACTCATGCATCTATGGAAACTTGACATATAAGACATTCCAGATCAATGGTAAAAGGAAGGATTCTGAAAAAAAACAAACACGGTGCTGAGACAAATGGTTATCAATATGTGGGGGGAAAATAGGTCCCTACCTCACACTATGCACAAATGTAAGTTCCAACGGAAAAGGATTTAGATGCAAGATTCAAAAATTTTAAACATAGGAAAAAAATATAAAACCATTTTTATGACCTCAACATAGAAGTCACAAATTACATGCATATAGCAAAAGACTGATTGATCTCATTAAAATTTAGAACTACATTAAGAGACCCCACGAAAAAAGTAAAACGTCAAGCCACAGATTGAATATATTCACCATACCTATAACAAAGATTGGTATCTAGAATATATCAAACACTACAAACCACTAAGAAAAAGGCAACACCCCAAGAGAAAAATAGGCAAAAGACTTGAACAGTCATTTTACAAAAAACTCCACACCATATATATATGGTGTTTAACATTAATGCAAATTAAAACCCATCATTCCAAAAGATAGGCAAAAGTTTTAAAAATCTGGATATGCTAAGTGTTGGCAAAGACATACCCCAATGAGAACTTAGTACATTGCTGTTGAGAGCATAAACTGATAAAACAACTTTGGAAAACTAGAGTATTATGTAGTAAAATTAAAGATGCACATACCCTATGACTCAGCAATTCTACTACTAACATAGAGGAACTCTTGCACACGGGCTGCAATAGATGTATAAAATGTGTATGCATATGGCTGATTCGCTTTGTTGTACAACAGAAAGTAACACAGTTATTGTGAAGTAATTATACTCCAATAAAGATCTATTAAAAAAAAGAAACTTTATTCCAACACTGTTTCTAACAGCAAACAACGGAAACAATCTAAAGTTGGATAAAGATACATTCAGACAATGGAATGCTATGCAGGCGTGAAACTGAACGAATTGTTGTTATAAAAATTAACATGGATGAATCACAAAAAATGTTGAGTGAAGAAAAACCCAGCAAGTCCCCCCAAAATATATACAGTGATTCCATTTTATACAAAACTCAACAGTAGCCAAAACTAAATAGCATTATTTGGGTATATATTTATATGGAGTAAGTCAGATAAAGAAAAACAGGGAATGGTAGAAAATTTCAGAATGGTAGTTAACTCTGAGGCTGGCAAGGTAAGGGAATAGAATGGGGATGGGCACACACATTCAACAGAAGGGGCACACATTTAAAGATATTGGAGATACCTGAGTTCTTGCCTGGATGGTGGGAACAAGAGTATGTGTTTAGTTATTATTGTTGTTATCAATTAAATCATACATGTTCACTCATTTGTATGTAGGGGGAGACTAAGGCTAGAACAGTGCTGTAATACCACAAAATAATAATTTAACTCACACATGCCTGCACATTGTATAAGTGCAGAGGCTCTGCAGTCACACCGCTTGGGTTCAAATCCTGGCACTACCACTTACTGCCCAAGTACATCTGAATTGGAATTCCTAATCTCTCTGTGTTCCCTCATCTGTAAAATGGAAATAATAACAATACTTACCTATAAAATTGATAAGATTAACTAGATAACACCTGATTGTTAACATTAATATTTAAGAAAAAACAACTATAAGGAAATAATCCTGAAAGTAAACAAGATCACTTTGAGTAATAGATTTATAAGTGACAAATTTCCTTTTTTCCTCTATTACTCAATGTTCTACAATGATATTCTGTAGTATATAAAGGTAAGTTTTTCAACAAATGGTGCTGGAAAAATGGAATATCCACATGCAAAAGAATGACGTTGGGTCTGTTAGTCATACCATACACAAAAAACAATCAAAATACATCAAAGACCTAGATGTGAGAGCTAAAACTATAAAACTCTTGTAAAAAAATCTTCATGATCTCAGATTAGGCAATGGTTTCTTAGACGTGACACCAAAAGCGCAAGTGACCTGAAAAAGGTAAAAACTGACTTTTAAAAACTTTTGAGTTTCACAGGACACCATCGAGAAGGTGAAAAGACAACCCATAGGAGAAAATATTTACAAATCATATACCTCAGAAAGGTCTAGAATATATAAAGAACTCTTAGAACTCAACAATAAAAACAAATAACTCAATTACAAAGTAAACAGAGGATTTAAGTAGACATTTCTACAAAGTTATATATAAATGGCCAATAAGCACTTGAAAACATGTTCAACACATGAGTCATTAGGAAAATGCAAGTCAGGGCTTCCCTGATGGCCCACTGGTTAAGAATCCGCCTGCCAACGCAGGGGCCACAGGTTCGATCCCTGGTTCAGGAAGATTCCCACATGCCATGGAGCAACGAAGCCCGTGCGCCACAACTACTGAAGCCCACGCGCTCTAGAGCCCACGAGACACAACTACTGAGCCCATGCGCCGCAATACTGAAGCCCTCCTGCCTAGAGCCCATGCTCCGTAACAAAAGAAGCCACCGCTATGAGAAGCCTGCGCATTGCCACGCTGCAACTAGATAAAAGCCTGCGAGCAGCAACGAGACCCAACACAGCCAAGAAATAAATAAAATTTAAACAAAAAACCAAAATACATCCTCTTTAAAAAAAAAGAAAAAAGAAAAAAAGAAGAGGGCTTCCCTGGTGGCGCCAGTGGTTGAGAGTCCGCCTGCCGATGCAGGGGACATGGGTTTGTGCCCCGGTCCGGGAAGATCCCACGTGCCACGGAGCGGCTGGGCCCGTGAGCCATGGCCGCTGAGGCTGCGTGTCCGGAGCCTGTGCTCCGCAACGGGAGAGACCACAACAGTGACAGGCCCGCGTACCGCAAAAAAAAAAAAAAAAAAAAAAAAAAAAAAAAAATTCCCAGCCCCTCCCCTGCTCCCCTGTTAAAGGGCCAGCATCCCCAACCACTGCATCCTGGTAGAAACGACAGAACACTAATTCATGAGAAAGAAAACTCTACAAAGGGCAAGAGAATTAAAGTGCATTTTTAACCATCCATGGTTGTGAGTGCAGTTTGTTGGGATCAGTATTGGGGAGCAGATATTTAAAAAGAGGATCCCTGTTTTCCACACCCTTAATACGAACTGTGAAGTTATGGTCTCTCAATCCTTAAGCTCTCCTCCATTAAATTGGATAGGAAATCCCTGGGTGGATCTTGAGGCAATTACTGAGCAGCCAAGTTCTCAGTGCTTGAGGGCAGGGTGCTTGTGGACCCCTAAGGTCCACCTGATGATGCTTGCCCTTCACTGGGTCCCGTGAGCTTGAGTTGGCTACCCACTCATGGGTACTACACTCAGAATGTAGAAGCCAGATGTTCAAGTTAAAAACACTTTTGCATGAGTTACACAGATAATCCCATATCTTCTTGGCTGCTGTAAATGGAAAACTGGTTCAGAAGTTCAGGAGTAAAAAGAAAAAGAAACAACAACAAAAACAAGCACTTCGGGACTGCTGGTGGCAAAACCTGAGACCCATCTGCGCCTCATCTAGCCCCTCAGCGACTCTGGGTTCTGTGCCCACATCCTGTGTTCAGCAGAAACACACAGGCTTTACAGAACTTCTGAATAAAACTAAAAGTGAGGCTAATTCTCTATGTTAAAAATGCAAGTTAGAGCTCTTTTTTCATGGTTATAAGACTATTAATAATCTCTACTGTGACAGTTTATTGCATTTCAGCCCCCTTTATAAAATGTTAAATAGACTGGAGTAAGTTCTGCTTTTCTGCTTACTTTCAAATAGATGGATTAGCACAAAACCTGAATGGCTGACACCACTACCATGACCATTAAATAGTACATGGACCAGAGGGCAGTTTCATAGTGTGCAGGATGAGTTATAATAGAAAAAACTGGAAACATCCCCAATACAGGATTGGATAAAAATATGGAATATTCATATAATGAAATGCAATGAAAGTATGAAAAACTATGTACATCTTTTATTATAGAAAGAGATATATTGTCCATGACACATCATTAAATTAAAAAGCTGTTGCAAAGAAATATGGGCAGAATGATTACATCTTTCCAAACATATATATCCATGCTTATATCTGTATATGAATAGACAAAGTCTGGGAACAAACATCAATTCATTAGCAGTGGATATTTTTAGATGGAGGGTTAACAGGTGATTTAAATTTTTATCTTTATTTTTACCTACATTGTGTGAACTTTTCACAATGGATATTAATTTTATAATTGGAAAAATATTAAGCTTAGTGGAAAAGTTTTTTAAAATATCAAACAAAAAATGCTCAGAAGAAAACCACAAGGAAAAAACAAAAACAAAACCCCAGCTCAACTGGCACCAGCATCATGGTCTAAAGGTTAAGTCCACATTCTTTTTCTTGGCTCCAAAGTCGTTCACAGGCTCTTTGACCCCTCCACGTGGAACAGGTTGCTTTCCTGGAATCATAATCTATTAAAGGTATATAAACCAGAGTCCATGAATTCTTTGAAGAAAGTTTTCCCCAGACCAGCCCAGTGCCCAGCACCTAGCACGGTGATAGTAAAAGTTTGTAGAACCAGAATGATTGCTGTGAACACTGAGGCCTGATGGATAGGTTGGGGCCAGGCTAAGAAGAAAGAGGCCAAAGCTTTGGGGCACCTTTGTCCTGGGGACTAGAGGGCTCCTCTTCTTACTCTCCTTCCCTGCTCAGCACTGGCAACAGCAGGTACAGCAGGAGTGGTTTGGCCCACTGGGTGCGTGGGGTCAGAGAAATAGTCCAGAAATGTCAGGGCCAGCTGGGCCCACATCACTGGGGCTGACCCAGCTCAGTCGGGTCAGTGGTAGGAGGGGGAGGACCAAGGCTCCTGACCAAGCCAGGCTACAGCAAAACTCCTCCCCCCTCAGCTGCTGAGCTGCTGATAGCCCTCCCTCACACGAGAGTACCCAAAATGCGCTGTGTGGCCAGATCTGGTTAACCGACAGGTAAAGACAACATTGAAAAGGCAAATATTTACACTGAGCTAGGCTCCTGGCAACCAAGGCCCAAAACTGTAGGATTCTGCAGCAGTACGAAGGGGGTTTGTTTCTTTTTTTCTTGCTGCTGTTATAAATTACCACAAACCTGATGGCTTCAAACAACACACTTTATCATCCTACAGTTCTGTAAGTCAGAAGTCCAACACAAGTCTCCCGGGCTTAAAATTAAGGCAGGGCTGCTTTCCATTCTGCAGACTATGGGAGATCCCATGTCCTTACCTTTCCCACCTTCTAGAAGTTGCCTACATTCCTTGACTCACGCTCCCTCCTTCATCTGCAAAACCAGCATGCTGCATCTCCCTGATCGTACTTCTGTAGTCACATCTCCCTCTGACCACGGTTAGGAAAGTTCTCTGCTTTTTTTTTTTTTTTTACCACTCAGCGAGGCATGCAGGATCCTAGTTCCCCAACCATGGATCAAACTGGTGCCCCCTGAGGTGGAAGCTCAGAGTCCTAACCACTGGACCTCTAGGGAAGTCCCAAAGTTCTCTGTTGTTAAGTCCTATGTGGTTACACTGGGCGGACCCCAATCATTTCTGATAATCTCCCCATCTCAAGGTCCCTAACCTTAATCACACCTGCAAAGCCCTTTATGCCATGTAAGGTAACATTCAAAGGTTCCAGGAATTAGGCTATGAACATCCTTTTTGGGGGGGAGGAGGGAGAGAGGGAGAGGCATTAGTCTCCCTACCACAAGGTATGGTAAGGAGAAAAGTATAATATTGTTAATGATAAGTAGGCAGCTCTGTACATAATGACATAGAGAGTATCGATGATATATTATGAAATGGAAATAAGCAAGTTCAGTAAGTATTTATAGAATGATCCAAATTTTGTGGAATCTCCCTTGCCCCCAATAAATGCTGAATGAATTCTCTCTGAGCCGCTCCCCACCGTTCATAGCCTGGCTTCTTCGGGGAGATGGTGGAGCCTACCTCACCCACGCAACTCTCAAGGCACTGGTTTCTTCACAGTCCTCTTTTAGGAGAAGAGTTTAGAAAGGTCCAAGACACCAGAGAGTAGAGAGGAAAGGATCTGATGCAGCTTCAACATAGCAGGGGACAGCCAGAAAGGACCACACACTGCAATTGGCCAGAGGCAAGTGTCAGCCAAGCAATGTGGAAAGTGAGAAGGTGAGGCGTACAGGAATTTGCCAAAAGGGAAAAAGGGCATTTGAAGGAGAGTCTTCGTTTTTAATAGTGCTGAATAGAATCCAAGGCAGGATAGAAAATCCAAGTAGGAATTCTGCAGTTTTAAGTAGTTTCTGAGATGCAGACGCAAGGACCTATGAGAGGAAAACACCCATGAAAGGAGGCTGTGCCTGGAACTTAGTCACTGGGCACCCAGGGACGGTGCCCGATCCTTGGCTCCTGGGATTGTCCTGTTGTCCCCACAGTGTCAGCGGGTCTTGGCTTCAGCATTTCCCTAACGCTCTCTCCATCCAAGCTGAGGACCGATGCTACCTCTAACTCCCTTTATGCTTTTAGTGAGCACTGAGTTCTTAACACATAACAATAGCAGTCTCTGTAGTTATAATTTTAAAATTCCTCACCTTCCAAACTATATACAATATATATCCATGAAGGGATAGGCACCAAAGCTTAACAATGTTTCCTGAGGAGAGGACAGTGAGATGGGAAGAGACACAGGAAGGCAACTTTCACTTTCACTCAGTAGACCTGTTTGTAGTTTTGCAACAGACATACATTCATGTATCAGAATTGTAATTAAAAATAAAAAGTGCTTGAAACACTGCGGTTACTACTGTTTATAGTTCTGTACTGCTTGATTTATTTTATACCAAGTCTGTGTGGTTTTCCCAATAAAATCACCCTGACAATTGGAAGAGCGTGGTGGTTACACACAAGCCTGTGAGGCAGAGATTCCTCACCAACGAGATACTTCACCTGTCTCAACTTTAGGCTTCCCACATACTCTCCCTCAATTAGTGAGAATAGTACTTGCCTTCCCGGGATCTTGTGAGGTTTTTGCCCTCCTTTGTATGGCGTCTGACTTTGAAACTATCAGGAAACAAAACGGCTCCCCTCTGTGTCCCATTTCCTTTGGGTCTGTTGCCTGTTACGTAACAGCACATATCTGAGAATTCAGTGGGCATGAACACCTTAGGTGGCTGCTAATAAATTAATTATTGGGCTGATTTGAACTCTAGATTGGATTCTCCTGGTTGGCAGTCTGGAATCTTCTGATTTATCCTTACAGTATTTCCATTTGCCACAAAGCCTGCACTCAACTGACATTGGCTGTATTCAATGGAATTTAACACAGAAGACTGAGGATTGCCAGCCCCAAAACAGATCTAACCAGGACTGACTTTTTTGTTAATTCTATTTTTCTAATTGAAGTATAGTTGATTTACAACACTGTGCCAATCTCTGCTGCACAGCAAAGTGACTCAGTTATACACATAAAGACATGCTTTCAGGATGGACTTCTGAGCAGGCAACCACCTTCAGACTCATTAAATTAAACCATTTAATGATAATTCTCTTGGGTTGGAGGGTCACTGTGGTTTTAATTTTCCTCTTTATAGTTTTTCGTATTTTTAGTTTTTAAAAAATTTTATTTATTTGTTTATTTTGGTCACGCTGCACAGCTTGTGGGATCTTAGTTCCTCAACCAGGGATCAAACCCCTGGGCCCCTGCAGTGGACGCTTGGAGTCCTAACCACTGGACCATCAGGGAATTCCATATAGTTTTTTGATTGTTCCAATTTTCTACCACATGCATATATTATTTTTGTGGGCAGACAAAAACAAATGTGAGTTAAATAAAAACTACCATACATTGTGTTACTTGTTCCTGCTTCTCTGCACCTTCTCATATGCTTTTAATCGTTGCCCTGGTCCAAGCCACCCAATGAACCGTTTCCCACAAACCCCTTCTCAGAAGTGGTTGTCTAGTGGACATTATGAGGCCTTTTGAATCACATGGACCAGCATTTGAATCATAGCTCAGAGCTAACGTGGACGAGCATCTTAATTCTCTGAAACTGTCTCTTTACCTGTAAAAGAAAGACCTTCTGGATTATTGTATAGTTTGGGTCAGCAGCTTCACAAACTTTAATGTGTATACGAGTCACCTGGGATGTTGTTAAAATGCAGGCTCTGATTTAGTAGGTCTAGCATGGGCCCGAGTGTCTCCATTTCTAAGAGCTCCAAGGTGCTGCTGATGTTGTGATGCATGTACCACACTTTGATTAGTGACATAACATTTGAAAGAGCCCAGGCACAAATGCCCTATGTGTGCTTTTTCCTCCCCTTCCAGGGGGCCTGGATTTTCTGGCTGTCTGATGAGTTCACCCCAGAAAAGTGCTGACTGAGATCCACTGAGGTGCAACCCAACTCATTTGAGCTTTAACCTATTCCTATTTTCTCCCTACTTCAATATCCTTCTTTTTCTTTCTGTTCAAGGACTTCATTCTTCCTTGGCCTAACAAAGATACGGGTACCTGTGCTTTTAGGTTTTCTTGTGGTTATTTTTTTGTTTTTGGCCACGCCACGCGGCAGGTGGAACTTCCCTGCCCAGGGATTGAACCCATGCCCCCTGCACTGGAAGCGTGGAGTCTTATTAGGTTATTTTTTTTTAAAAGGAGCTTTACTGAGGTGTAATTGACATATGATAAATTACACTTAAAGTATACACTTTAATAAGTTCTATTACATGTATACACTTGAGAAACCATCATCATACTCAAGATAATGGATAAAGTGTCCTTAGGCTCCTGATGCTCCCTCCACCCTCTGGAAACCAACCATCTGTTACATAGATTAGTCTGCTTTTTCTAGAGTTTTAAATAAAAAGAATCATACAGCACATACTCTTTTTTTGTCTTGCTCTTTTCCTTCAGCCTCATTATTTCATCCATTATTCTGTGTACCAATAGTTCATGCCTTGTCTATTCAATGATTTTTTAAAATTTATTAATTTATTTTTGGCTGTGTTGGGTCTTCGTTTCTGTGCGAGGGCTTTCTCTAGTTGCGGTGAGCAGGGGCCACTCTTCATCGCAGTGCACGGGCCTCTCACTGTCACGGTCTCTCTTGTTGCGGAGCACAGGCTCCAGACACGCAGGCTCAGTAGTTGTGGCTCATGGACCTAGTTGCCCCACGGCATGTGGGATCTTCCCAGGCCAGGGCTCGAACCTGTGTCGCCTGCATTGGCAGGCAGATCCTCAACCACTGTGCCACCAGGGAAACCTCCATGCCTTATTTATTGCTGATAGTATTCCATCGTATGGATAGCTGTCACAGTTTGTTCATCCATTCGCCTGTTGATGGAAGTTTGGATTGTTTCCAATTTCTGGCTGTTACCAATAAAGCTGCTTTGAACAGTTTTGTACAAGTCCTCATCATGAAAATACACTTTCATTTTCTCTTGGGTAAATACCTAGAGTGGAGTGGTTGGGTCATATGGCCAGCATATGTTTAACTTTTTTAAACACTGAAACTGTTTTTCAAAGTAGTTGTACCATTTTCCATTCCCCAAAGGAGTGTATGAAGTCCCAGTTCTTCCACATTCAGAAAATATTTACTATTATGAATAACATTTATTGTACAAAAGTTTTTTAGAAAAGTCATTAGGCCAAAAAAAAAAAATTCTGCCATTCATCCCACTAATGGGAGATAACACTGTTAAAAGGCCATGTTAGTACATTTCCAGAAGTTTGCCCTCCTAGGCAAACAGTGGTCTCCTCTTTTAAAAAAAAAAACAAAAAAAAAACTGAAAAAATATAATTTTCTCTGTCTTCACTGTTTTTTTTGTAAAAGTGTTTTAAAAACTGGTTTTCCAAGTGACTAGATCAGATTCTATCTTTTAAGAATTTTAAGTACTCCAGTATTTGTCTGTGATGTGGTAAACAAGGAATATAGAGGTGACCACCAGCCCTGTCTCTTCCTATGCTCCCAAGGCACTAGAAAACAACTCAACACTAACATTCCAGGCGTTAAGACCCTTAAATGAGTTAACAACAAACAAACAAACAAAAGGGAGGGGCAGGAGTGTCTTTACTCATAACTTTATGCCTAACCATTATTCTTTCATTTCGAGAGAGTTATAAAGAGCTGGTAGAAAAAATAGGTAACTAGCATCAATAATCATAGTACACTTCTTAATTATTACTGAACACTCCCTCTGTGCTCCCTGGGGCTCTCTCTGTGCCATTATCTCCTTTCATTAGGTCTGCAGAGAGTATCCTTTTTCTAGTTTAGACACAAACACCACGGTAGGGATAGTTGAAACCTCTAAAAACATGTAAAAGAAATCCAGATGACATTGGTTGTGCTCTTTGGGGAAGCACCAACCAACTCCCTTCAAGTGCAAACCAGGGTGATTTCCAAGATCTCTGCCCCTCCCCCTCCCCATGGTTCACTTCCTCTTCTGAGTGTTCCACTCAGAAAAGATCCCTGGACTCAGCCACCAGGTGATGTCAGCATCCTTTTATGGTATGGTTTCTGGAGTGGAGGTTTCCTTAAGGAGTCTAACACTGACACGCTCTTAGAGTCAGTAGGCCTAACTTCTTTGGCTGGGCCCACAGCAGATGCAACCCGAATTCTCACTAAAATTGCCCAGTCCTCTATCTTCCAAGTGTCTGAAGCACGAATGACAAATGAATCAGGCCCATCTGAAACCTAACACTTAGCCTTTGTTTTCCTATCCATAAAAATGTAATGGGGTAATTCCTACATCCTAATATTTACTCACGTATTCCCTCACATGTTCGTTCGTTCTTTCATTCGTAGGTTCATCCATCCATCCTTCCATCCATCCATCCATTCACTCATTCAGTCAGTTTACCAAGTATGTACTCCATGTCAAGCACCATTCTAGTGTGGTAATTCGCAGGGAATGATGTTCCTCACGGGGTCGGTAGTCTAACACTCTAAGCAGTTACTGCTTTTACCTTTTACTATCAGGGTTCATTTCCCCACAAATCAACAAAACAAAGAAAATTACCTAAACTACAGAGGCAAGATACAGGCCAGACTTTCTCCACACAGGGTTTTCCCCGAAGGGACTCAGGAAGCAAGCAGGTCCTCCTTCACTCTGGACGGTTCTCTGAGCTGTCCTCATGAGGCCTCGAGGTTTCTGGACGACTTTTCTTGCCCAAAGAATCCCGAAGCCCTACAGCGTATTTCCGGGCTATAATTGTGATCCCAAGGTCTGATTCTGCCCAGTACCATTCAATCTCTGTCCTTACTCTCATTAATTTTTCTGGGCTTCAGTTTTCCCGATCGAAAACCAGGTTCTAGGCTCCTAACTAGCTGGGGCATGTTTGGGGAGCAAGTGCCTTAGTGTTTCTGATGCTGTTCCGAAAAGCGAAGTTTCCCTCGGACTGAAGCTCTCGGGTGGGCGGCCCGCGCCCCAAGCTTGGGCGCGCATCCCTGATAAGAGGGCGCCGATGTACAGACAGCGAATCCACCCGGTTCAACCCTGCCTTCCTAAGCATCACGAGACTTATCAGAAAATGAAACTGAAAACCGGGAAGTCCCTCTTTCTAACCTGCCAGGGCCTCGCTCGCTAGGAGACCGGTGACGCCCCGGCAGGCACGGTTCTGATTGGCGGCCTGGGCCTGGCTATAAGCGCGGGCGCGGGACCGGGTCCTCACTCTGACACCCGAGCTGCTCCTGTAGCGATGGCTCCTTTCGTGACCTTGGTCCTGCTCGGGCTTCTCTCGCTGTCTGGCCTGGACGCCGTCCAGCGTGAGTGTCCCCTCCTCCCTTTCCCTCTTCCACCAGCTCGTCCCTGTCCCGCTCGCAGCCACTGGGCACTAACTCCGTACCCCCCGGTCCCAATCCCAAGGTTCGGTGGAGTAGCACGAGGTTTTCTCTCGGGCTGTGGAGGCGGTGGGGGTGTGTGGAGTGGGGAGGGGTGCGAGCCCAGGACGCCGGCTTCTCCGGGATGGGGGGAGGGGACCTCTGGCACGCCCGCACCGGGTGGGTCGGGACAGAGCGACCGAGGTGTGGGAGGGGTTCACTTCCGCTGGTTCGTGGGGCCTTTGGCTCCCCCCGTGCAGCGGGAGCTGAGGGCGGGCTGGCGGGTCCCAAAGGGCTGGGTTGGGGGCTGCGAATGGGTGGAGACCACGCGTGGGCTTTGGGGGAGTCGCCGCCAGGGTGTATCAGTCCGCTGGGAGCCCGAGGGCCTCGAGCTTCCTCCAGGCGCCCGCCAGGTTCAGCTGCCTCTCTGCACGTTCCCCAAATCCGCGACGACCAAACCACGGCGAGGAAGTTGCACGCGACTCTTGTGGAATGTCCTGAGGTGTTTACATAGCGCTTCACGTCGTTCATTCTCTTGTTCCCGCTACCTGTCGCTCTTAATCATAATCATAGAGCTACCCGTTGGCGGCTTACTGACCTGCGCTATGTGCTGTATGTCATTTAATTGTGAAATGCGTCTACGATGTAAACAGGGTGCCTTTATCATCAGCTTGTCATAGATGAGGAAAGGGAGGCTAGAAGAGCTGAAGTAACTTAATCACGCAGGGGATTTATGGCAGACAGTAGAGCCTGACCAGAGCATTTGGGGGGTCGTGAGCCCTTTGCCTGTAATCCGTGCGTTTTTCACAGCCTTCTGGGGAGAGATTCTCGGGAGCAGGCTGGGCGGACATGGGCCCCTGTTGCCTTTCTTCACAGAGGGCTCCTCCTTTGGCTCCTTGCCTGGTTCTTTCCAAGATGAACTGAGTATGTACTTTCAGTTTTGAGTAAGCGAAGGTTTATCATTCAGAAAGTTTGTAATACTAGGGATAAGAGTAATCAACATGCTTCCCCAAGCTGTCTGTCAGGGACACCATGGATACTGACTCAGTACCTTCTAAATACCCTGCAATATACCGGACTCTCAGATTTTTCTCTCTCACAAAAGGCTCTGTGAAGCGGGTTTTTGTTTGTTTGTTTGTGTGTGTGTATGTTTGTTTGTTGTTGTTCATGAGAAAAAGGAAGTTAGTTTAAAAGTTATTTACAAAATAAAGCATAATGTCTGTATCATCACTATTATTACATGACTATGTAAGTCTTTCGAAAAACTTAATGTCATTAATGACATTAAGACTATCTTAATTTGAATATTTCCGAAGTAATGCCTGGAACATACACAAGACCTTCTCTGGAAGATATACAAGAAATGTGTAATTGCGATTGCCTCTAGGGGGTGTATTTTCTGCTCTTTCCCCTGTGTGGGTTTTATTTCACTGTGGGCATACATTAACTCTTCAATTAAGTTACAGAAGCTCAAATAACTCTCCCAAAGTCACAGAGCCATTAGTGGCTGAGGCCAGATTCTGATACTCTTCCCACTATTGGAAGAGATTATTGTGATGTTCTTGCAGAAAATTCCCTGGCTCCCTCAAAAGAGTGAATTCCAGGCAGGATGAATCAGTGCTCTGATTCCTGTGGCATTTATTATGTCCTGATTATTAGAAGTTGAAATGTGAAGGGCTTTCTGATTTATCTTCACTTTTAAATTTATTTTTTAAAAATCAGCATTCATGGGATTTCCCTGGTGTTCCAGTCATTTCACTGCCAAGCACACGGGTTCAATCCCTGGTCGGGTAACTGAGGTCCCACAAACCCCGAAGCACAGCCAAAAAAAAAAAAAAAAAAAGGTAAAATTGATTAAAAAAAAAATCAGTGTTCATTAGGATTCTCAGTACAGCTCTTGGTGGGACTAGGAACCTTTTCTTTGATGATAGGATGTTTCTAGACAGATACATCTGATCAGAATAGCCTGGTTCTCCTCCTTACCCCACCACCTTCTGTACATGAAGGATGAACTGACTTTTGCAATCATGTACCCTGAATGTATTTGTATTTAAAGGTGGATTATTAACATGTATTAGTGTCATTCTGTATATTTAGTAGCAGTAACACTTCACTTTGGAAGAAAAATATAGAAATAGAGTTTATAATATTTTCTTTACATCCCTATGGAGGGTCTAGTCATGCATCCCATTTTGGAAACCACTGTTCTGTAGCATTATGCAGTATTCCCAACCTGGCAGATTATGGCAATCACTTGAGCATGCTAATTAAAAATGCAAAGCCCATTCCCATGTGCATTATTCCACTTGGTTTTCTAATGGTGACAGTATGTTCTCTCGCATGTGCCACAGTCCTCACCCTTCCCTATTGTTCTTACCCAGCCCAACTTCATTTAAGGTATCTGCCATCTTCTGCAGGCATTTTGGTCTGGTTTCTTTTTTTCAAGCTCATGAAATCACATATAAAATCAGGTAGAGGGGGCTACCCTGCTGGTGCAGTGGTTGAGAGTCCACCTGCCGATGCAGGGGACACGGGTTCGTGCCCCAGTCCGGGAAGATCCCACATGCCATGGAGCGGCTGGGCCCGTGAGCCATGGCCGCTGAGCCTGCGCGTCCGGAGCCTGTGCTTTGCAACGGGAGAGGCCACAACAGTGAGAGGCCCGCGTATGGCAAAAAAAAAAAAAAAATCAGGTAGAGGTTTGGTGTGTAAACTTGGGGTAGGATGATGAGGTTGTGTTTTGCAAGAACATACTTTGGGTTGAATCAGGTCTCAGAGCAAGGAGGTAACAATATTTACACCTGACACTTACAGAGCAATTGCTGTGTGCCAGGCACTGTACTAAGCACATATTGAGAAGTCTGATCGGTCTGAATCTAGGCAGGAGGCAAAAAAAAAAAAAAAAAAAAGGAGTAAACATAAGGGGAAAAAATTGACTGGGTTGAAACAGTGTACAGTAACGGGAATTTTTGATGTGGCTAATATGGGGGGAGTGTGAAGTGAGAAATGAAGCTTGATAAGTAGATTACGGCCAAATCATGTAGACTTTTGAGTGATAAGGAATTCTGTGGGTGCTGAGGAGCCAATGAAAAGTTCTTGAGATTCTCCACAGAAAGATTATTAAAGATACAGCACAATCTTCACTGACAGAAGAAGATGTTAAGAGAAATCTGCTAGAAAAAGCCTGAAAGGCACGTGTAGGGGAATTATGTGGGAAAGATACTTAGTCATGGTTTATCCCAGAAAATGGAGGCTGCCTTTTGGAAAAATGGAAGCTCATTTGGCATGAGGGGAAATGGAATTGGGAGAAATGGAGGATCAAATAGAAACACTTGGGGCCTGATCTAGCTTTAGACCAAGGTAGCCCCAAGTGAAATACTCTGCAATTTCATCTGTCTTCCCCTGCTGCTCCTCAGGTCCTCCGAAGGTTCAGGTTTACTCACGACACCCCGCAGAGAATGGAAAACCAAATTACCTGAACTGCTATGTGTCTGGGTTCCATCCACCCCAGATTGAGATTGATTTGCTGAAGAATGGGGAGAAGATGGAGGTGGAGCAATCAGACCTGTCTTTCAGCAAGGACTGGTCTTTCTACCTTCTGGTCCACGCTGAGTTCACTCCCAACGCAGTGGATGAGTACAGCTGCCGCGTGAAACACGTTACTCTCAGAGAGCCCCAGATAGTTAAGTGGGGTAAGTTTTCAAGTTCCTTCCTTAGCTGCTGACAGTTGTATCTGAACATAGCCACAGCATAAAGCTGCCTTGATATAAGAACATGTGCATACTGGGATTATCAGGGAATGTTATTAAAGCTCTGATTAGTGGCACCTTCTGAGAGATCTCTGCACAGCGTGGTCACGGAGACAGTGGTTTCCCTGTAGTGAGAGCAGGGAGCAGTAGCAGCACTTCCACAAGTGCACAGGCACTCCCAATGATTCTTCCCTACTGGCTTCCTTGGGCCTTCCTGATAGCCTCAGGGATACTCAGGACCAAGGAGAGTCTCAGGAAGGCACCGGTCTTGTCTGTAAGTCCTGCTATGGTAGTGCCCTCCAATCCTAGACTCCTTCAGTTCTCTGGCTGGCTTGGGATCTAAGGCTAGTAGGCAAGGTGGGGACCTGCTGGGTTTTTCTTAACGAGGCACTCATGGTGAGGGACAGTGGGCTCTTCTGCCAGCTTTATTTATAACAGTTTTAGACATTTGTTAGTACATAGTATTTCAAAAGTGAAACTTAACTGTTTCTCTTTTTCTTTCTCCATTTTCTTTTCTGTAGATCGAGACCAGTAACCAGCATCATGGAGGTAAGTTTCTAATCTTAAGAAAATCTTTCTTTTATAAAGTAATTTATTTATTTTTGGCTGCGTTGGGTGTTTGTTGCTGCGTGCGGGCTTTCTCTAGTTGCAGCGAGTGGGGGCTACTGTTTGTTGTGGTGGGCTGGCTTCTTATTGTGGTGGCTTCTCTTGTTGCGGAGCACGGGCCTAGGCGTGCCAGCTTCAGTAGTTGTGGCATGTAGGCTCAGTAGTTGTGGCTTGCGGGCTCTAGAGCACAGGCTCAGTAGTTGTGGTGCACAGGTTTAGTTGCTGTGCGGCATGTGGGATCTTCCCGGACCAGGGCTTAAACCTGTGTCCCCTGCATTGGCAGGCGGATTCTTAACCACTGCGCCACCAGGGAAGCCCCAGAAAATCTTTTTTTAATGTCACTATCCTGGGGACTGTTATAGACAGCTCTCATATGATAACCCTCACTGTCTGGAGGACATTCATCAGGGTAGCAATTTAGCAGGCAGAGAAGAACCCCACGGGGTCACATTCCCTTCTCCTGTGGGGTGGCATGAGGAAGGCATGTGACCCTGGGTGTGTCTCTGCCAGCATCACTGACCCTCTAAAGGGAGGACAGAAGAGCTACAGGTGTGCTGTGACAGGACAGAGGCTGCGGTTACCCACAGCACCTTCAAGGGTTTGCTCTTTCTTCTGCTGTTTCTGCCTTGGGCATCTCTGTGCCTTCAAAAGTGAACCGTCCCTTCCTTTGCATGGCAGTTGCTTTGTTATTCAGCCAGAAGGGAAGAGTGACATGGTTCTGCAGATGCACCGTTCCTAAGTGTGTGGGCACTGTTGTGGCCTCTAGAAGCTCCCAGTCCAATAGAGGAAAGAAATGGAAACAGATTGTTGTAACCTAATGTAAAGCTACTATAACAGACGTATCTTGCAAGTATCTGTAGCTGCATGAAACAGGGAGCAATTAGACTTCTCTGCATCTTCAGTTGGAGGCCAGAGGCAGATAATCCAGCTTTTCTGGGAAATTTTACTCCACAGGGTATCTTGGCACTGAAAACCTATTCAAATTTCCTGTTACACTGTAGGACAGGGAAGGTAATTTTCGAGAGCATGAGAGAGTTTGGGTGACCTGCCCAGAGTCACACAGATACTAAATGGTAGAGCCAGGATCTGAACTATAGTACCAGCATTCATTCTTCTAAGGTTGTGGGGGAACCAGTGGGATAAACTAGTAGGATATGCTCTTTTAATGAGTCTGGAAAATTGCCTGCAGCTATTACTTTTACCAACAGTGATTTATATAGCACAGGTTAGGTGAATTTTGGTAGTGCTATCTGTAATCCAAATAAAATAAATGTATTTGCTGATAACCCTTTTTTTCTTTTTTTCAGGTTTGAGGATGCCTCATTTGGATTGGATTAATTCCAAATTCTGTTTTCTTGCTTTTTAATACTGATATGCTTTTATGCTTTATGGACATAAATCAGAAGTTATATTGATGTTACAACAAATATCATCTTCTTTATAATTTTTCTTTGTGCACTATGTCTCCATGTTTGACCTGTCTTGGCATGTAGTTGTAGTTGGGGTGCTGGCAGCTTAGAGGTGGGGAGAAAAGAACTCTCATGTTCAGCATCAACATCTTGGTCAAATTTAAAGTCTTTATTGTCTTTTGCACACAAAACTAGGTAGTAAGATAACTATGCATATTTAGAGTAAACCTCCAATTTGTAATGTTTCTTAGAATTTTGGAAAATTTTTGGAAAGATAATTGTCAGAATTATTGGAAATTTGTTATAGCGGATGACATTTTGTCATATGAAATCATATTTACTTAACATCTGTTAGTATGAGACATGGTTGTGCCTGTTTTTATATTATTTCGTTTCACTAATTAAAATGCTGGTAAAACTTGATGTGTTTAGTACTTACATATCACTCCTCTTCTAACCCCTTTGTTCAAACAGGGAAATGATCTCAAATATCACTTGGAAAAGAGTGTGAACTCCTGATGTATAGGGTTTGGCTCACAGTGGAAGGGGCATCAGTGATCTGCATTTTACAAATGAGGAACAGCATCTGCAAGAAGTTAAATGACTTAGGGTGACACAGCTATCTGCTGGAAGACCTGGCTTCTGTCTTTTCACCAGAATTCTGTTCCCTGGGCTAAGAAATGAGGACTGTGCGGACTTTAAGAGGGAGCAAAAGTATCTGGAGGATTTCTTATTTTAGCAAGCAATATACCTAAATGAAAAATACTAGATTAAAAAATTTCAAGGCATAATTTATACTTGATGACCAGCTTTGTGCATTTAAAAAAATCTGACCATGAATTTGAGTGAGTTAGTGCTAGGTACTGATGAGATGAATAAGACATAACACTGCTCTCAAATTGCCTTAGTGGAGGGGTAGACATGCACTTGAACAATTAAAATATATCCTGATAAAGAGTATAGCATAGTTATGCTCAAACAACTAGGTGATAGGAAAATGTGTTCAGGGAACAAAAATCCTTAGGTACATTGTACGGTAGCTCTGTTTTTATTTCTTAAGGAACTTCCATACTGTTTTCCATAGTGGCTGTACCAATTTACATTCCCACCAACAGTGCACCAACTGTGCTCCCTTTTCTCCAATATTTATCTATATTTCTGCCTAACTAACTTCCAATATGCAAAAACAAAAACTTTAGGTAAGTGTTAAGGAAGGCATTTGCTTGTGCTGAGACTTACTGGGTAGTGGTTCTTCCAATTGGTAAATGGGGCCTGAGGTAAGGAGGTAAAATTATAAGATGTATGGAGCTATGACAGGTGTGGATAATTCCAACCAGTGGAGCAAGGGTACCTGGGTGAAGACTTGTAGGAACTCAGCTGAGCAGATTGAGGGGTGCCTTATTTAGACTGATAACTCTCCACCCTCGATGCACATTAGAATCACCTGTGGAACTTAATAAAAAATACCAGCTCTAAAAAATAAAGTCTATTAAAAAAAAACAAAAATGCCAGCTTTCCAGGCACCAATCCAGAGCAACTAAATCACATGGAGCCCAGATATCAGTATTATTCTTAGTTTTTTTTTCTTTTAATTAAGACCTTATGTTTTTAGAGCAGTTTTAGGTTCACAGCTGAATTGAGGGGAAGGTGCAGGTATTTCACATCTACCCCCTGCTCCCACACATGCATAGCCTCCCCCATTATCAACATCCCCCACCAGAGTGGTATATTTGTTACAACTGATGAACCTACACTGACACATCATAATCAACAAGGTCCATAATTTAAGGTTGCTCTTGGTGTTTTGTTCTGTAGGTATATACTATGTATAATGACATGTATCCATCATTATACTGCCCTAAAATTACTATGTGCTCGGCCTATTAATTTCTCCCACCCCTGGCAATCACTGATCTTTTTACTGTCTCCATAGTTTTCCTTATCCAGAATCATACAGTATGTAGCTTTATCATACTGACTTTTTTAATTTAAAAAAATTTTTATTTTTAAAATATTTATTTATTGGCTGCATTGGGTCTTCGTTGCTGTGCGCAGGCTTTCTCTAGCTGTGGCGGGGGGGGGGCGCTACTCTTCATTGAGGTGTGTGGGCTTCTCATTGCGATGGCTTCTCTTGTGGAGCACGGGCTCTAGGCACACGGGCTTCAGTAGTTGTGGCACATGGGCTTAGTTGCTCCACGGTTTGTGGGATCTTCCCAGACCAGGGCTCAAACCTGTGTCCCTTGCATTGGCAGGTGGATTCCTAACCACTGCACCTCCAGGGAAGTCCTTCATATTGACTTCTTTCACGTAGTTATATGCATTTAAAGTTCCTCCATGTCTTTTCATGACTTTATAACTCATCTTTTAGCTTTGAATAATATTCCATTGTCTGGATGTACCACAGTCTATTTATCCATTCACCTACTGAAGTACATCTTGGTTTATTCCAAATTTTGTCAATTATGGATAAAGCTGCTATAAATGGCACGTGCAGATTTCTGTGGACATAAGTTTTCACAGTATTGTTTGTTTAAGGTTTTGAATAGTTCTTATGTGCAGCCAAGGTTGAGACCTATTGGGTTAAATCATAAAGGACTTTTTGTTCCATGTCACTCAACAGAACAATTTTGTGAAAAGCTGCTTTGCTGGCTAATGGTTCAATGTAATGCCCCTTTGGAGCATGGCTTAGTCCCCCATTTCAGAAGAAGAGGTTGATCAAAGAGGAGAAATATTGGACCTTAATTAAGCTTATTAAATATAACTGTGCAATGCAGATTAAAAAGTCTCAATTTCAGTAATAAAGAATTAGATCTTATATACTGACATGGAAGAAGAACCATGCTATATTGCTGAAACAAAAAGCAGTTTCTAGAAAATCTATATTGGAAGCCATTATATACAAGCACATGCATTTTATATTTGTATCACACACCATAGCAGGTCTGGTAGGCAATGCCCTGAATAGTTGTTACTCAAGGCATGGATGAGGGGTAAATAAAGAAGAGAAAGCTGACTAGTGTGTTGGAAAATCAATTTGCTAAAATCCGTTTTCCTTGGTGTCAGTTGGTGTTTTTCTGAAACCATATGTATCGGGGGGAAGGAGGAGGGATTTTGGGGTGGGATGAGAGTGGAGGAGTAGAGGGGAAATGGCAGGGTCAGACCCTGAGCAGTGGTGTTTCCATCCTGCTCACCATGGCCAACAATAGAGCCTGTGTCTTGCTCTTCTAAACACTGGGATGTGGCAGCTGAGCCAACCACCACCTACCATGGCCTGGCCAGATGGAAGGAGGGTGGAACCCACAATACTCCACCATTCTCCCAGGCAGGGGGCTGGTCTCACCCCAGGCTGTGCTGATAAAAGGGCCCAAAGAAGCTGTCTCTCAGTTTGGGGCAAACTGATTATTTGAAGAATTATTTGGCTAATTGATATATAACATTTTTCTTTTAGGAAATTGATTTTATAATTGTTCTAAAATTGTCTCCCTCATCAAATAGTGAAAATAAAGAAAAAATATCATAAACTCCTGTAATCTCTTATAACAGGATTACCACCTTTTGGACTCCACTGGATTCTCTCAATGTGTACCCATCACTCTCCATTTTATGTTATGGCTATTTTAAAAATTTAACCTTTGGTAAATAGTTCTCCTTGCATTTCCTTATAATTCCCCATTTAGAAGAATTTAGAAAGGTCCAAGAAACTAGAGAAAGACAGCATATGATTGGATGCAGGTTCTAGAACTGCAGGGACAGCCTGAGGGGACCCCCTACCTTAACTGACCAAAGCAAGCAATAGTGAGAAAAAGCTTTAGGGTGGGACCCATGGCTTAAGGCAATTCACCAAGGTAAAGGGAGAAAAAACACACCTGGAAGAGAGAGTCTAAAGAAATTCAGAAATGTGAATTCGACTTCATCAATTTTAACCTGGAACTGCTCTGCTAATCCAAAGACCTACAAGGAAACATCAAGAGATGAGACTGTGACTGTAACTTAGTGGTTTGTGTATTCCTCAAGAATGGTGCTCAGATCTTGGCACCTGTGGTGGTCATCCTGCTCATCCCCCATTTCAGAGCATCAGCGTTTGCCATCTCAGGCACTCCAAGCTGAGGTGCTACCTCTGACCCCATTTTTATATAGATTTAAAACAAACTACATTAAACTTTAACTTTTTTTCTCAACCTCTCTAAGCACATACACCAACAAGAAAAGGTCCAAAAATGTATCCAACTACCTCTTAACAATGTTTACCTGGGGGTAGGGGCTAAGATTTCAGGAGAAGATGGAGGCAGACTTTTAAAATATAATTCTACATACTTCTATATGATCTGAATTTTTACATCTTTTATTATTTGAGTGTGTGCTCATTATTTTTAAAAATAGAAAGTTTGTATAGGCAGAAAAAAAACTTGTTAATCCCACCACCCAGATATGATCACTTATCAGTGTTCATTTTGGTGTGGTTAGCTTTTCAGGAGATTTTAATTTTTGTTCTATCATTTAAAAAATGGTCATTATTATTATGTTTATTTAAAAATTGTTTGAAATAATAATTTTTATATCTCACTTTTTTTTCACTGTCCCAAATGAAAACATGGCATAAAAGGAAACAATACAGAGAACTGGCAAACGTTCTTTTCTAGTTTTTGTCAACAACTACTCTCCCAATATATTTGGGCTTGTTGCTTTTTACTTATATTTCTTATGTTGTAAACTCTTGAGGTAAAACTCAAAGCCTTTCTTTAATAAAAATGAGTATTTTGTCTGCGATGTAGCCATCAAGATTTTAGGGCCAAAAATTAGCCTCATCTTTCCTTGAATTCTAGGCTTTTACAAAAAAAAATTGAAGACTAAAATTTGGGTCCCAGTTATATTAAGAAATAAAGTATCTGTGAGTACCTTAATTGGAAACTTTATGCATTAAAAACTATTCTGGGGCTTCCCTGGTGGTGCAGTGGTTGAGCATCTGCCTGCTGATGCAGGGGACACGGGTTCGTGCCCCGGTCCAGGAAGATCCCATATGCTGCGGAGTGGCTGGGCCCGTGAGCCATGGCCGCTGAGCCTGCGCGTCCGGAGCCTGCGCTCCGCAATGGGAGAGGCCACAACAGTGAGAGGCCTGCATACCGCAAAAGAAAACACCCCACTATTCTGATACTTTAGAGAGCATAAGAAGGGCTAACAGAAAAAAAAACAACTAGTAAATACAATTAAAAATCACAGTTTGATCATGTATCAAGTACTTATTATGCACTAAATTCAACACAACTTCTCTCATTAATTAGATACAGTTATTCATCTTCTTCAGTCCTCCACAACATAGATGATTAAAAAGTCTACAAAACTAAGGAGATATTTATATCTCTATAGTACACAGGCCCAACTAAAGACCGCAGTGATGTGCAGCCTTCCCCTCCCCCATGGCCCACTTCCTCTTTTTACTGTTTTCACTTAGAAAAAACAGAGAGGACTCTTGATGCCACACAATGCCATACTGTTATTTGAAGTGGGTTTTTTTTTTGTTTTTTTTTTTTGCGGTACGCGGGCCTCTCACTGCTGTGGCCTCTCCCGTTGTGGAGCACAGGCTCCGGACGCGCAGGCCCAGCGGCCATGGCTCACGGGCCCAGCCTCTCCGCGGCATGTGGGATCCTCCCGGACCGGGGCACGAACCCGCGTCCCCTGCATCGGCAGGCGGACTCTCAACCACTGCGCCACCAGGGAAGCCCTGAAGTGAGTTTTTTGGTATGCTAAGCGATCTACAACTTTGCATACCATTTTCATCATCTGAAGAGTCAGTAAATGTCTTAGGTTGAGTTCTTGGAGAAGCAGGCCCTGAGCCAGTGGATGTAAGTGATTTAGTATTTAGAAAGGGCTTCCACGCAGAGAGTCCCATACAGGATAAACCCAAGGAGAAACATGCCGAGACACATAGTAATCAAACTGGCAAAAATTAAAGACAAAGAAAAATTATTGAAAGCAACAAGGGAAAAATGACAAATAACATACAAGGGAACTCCAATAAAGTTAACAGCTGATTTCTCAGCAGAAACTCTACAAGCCAGAAGGGAGTGGCATGATATACTTAAAGTGATGAAAGGGAAGAAGCTACAAGCAAGATTGCTCTACCCGGCAAGGATCTCATTTAGATTCGATGGAGAAATCAAAAGCTTTACAGACAAGCAAAAGCTAAGAGACTTCAGCACCACCAAACCAACTCTACAACAAATGCTAAAGGAACTTCTCTAAGTGGGAAACACAAAAGAAGAAAAGGACCTACAAAAACCAACCTAAAACAATTAAGAAAATGGTCATAGGAACATACATATCAAAAATTACCTTAAACGTAAATGGATTAAACGCTCCAACCAAAAGACACAGACTGGCTGAATGGATACAAAAACAAGACCCATATATATGCTGTCTACAAGAGACCCACTTCAGACCTACAGACACATACAGACTGAAAGTGAGGGGATGGAAAAAGATATTCCATGCAAATGGAAACCAAAAGAAAGCTGGAGTAGCAATTCTCATATCAGACAAAATAGACTTTAAAATAAAGACTATTAGAAGAGACGAAGAAGGACACTACATAATGATCAAGGGATCGATCCAAGAAGAAGATATAACAATTGTAAATATTTATGCACCCAACATAGGAGCACCTCAATACATAAGGCAAATACTAACAGCCATAAAAGGGGAAATTGACAGTAACACATTCATAGTAGGGGACTTTAACACCCCACTTTCACCAACGGACAGATCATCCAAAATGAAAACAAATAAGGAAACACAAGCTTTAAATGATACATTAAACAAGATGGGCTTAATTGATATTTATATGACATTCCATCCAAAAACAACAGAATACACATTTTTCGCAAGTGCTCATGGAACATTCTCCAGGATAGATCATACCTTGGGCCACAAATCAAGCCTTGGTAAATCTAAGAAAATTGAAATTGTATCAGGTATCTTTTCCGACCACAACACTAGGAGACTAGATATCAATTACAGAAAAAGATCTGTAAAAAATACAAACACATGGAGGCTAAACAATACATTAATTAATAACGAAGTGATCACTGAAGAAATCAAAGAGGAAATCAAAAAATACCTAAAAACAAATGACAATGGAGACACGACAGCCCAAAAGCTATGGGATGCAGCAAAAGCAGTTCTAAGAGGGAAGTTTATAGCAATACAATTCTACCTTAAGAAACAGGAAACATCTCGAATAAACAACCTAACCTTGCACCTAAAGCAATTAGAGAAAGAAGAACAAAAAATACCCAAAGTTAGCAGAAGGAAAGAAATCATAAAGATCAGATCAGAAATAAATGAAAAAGAAATGAAGGAATCAATAGCAAAGATCAATAAAACTAAAAGCTGGTTGTTTGAGAAGATAAACAAAATTGATAAACCATTAGCCAAACTCATCAAGAAAAAAAGGGAGAGGACTCAAATCAATAGAATGAGAAATGAAAAAGGAGAAGTAACAACCGACACCGCAGAAATACAAAAGATCATGAGAGATTACTAAAATCAACTCTATGCTAATAAAATGGACAACCTGGAAGAAATGGACAAATTCTTAGAAATGCACAACCTGCCAAGACTGAATCAGGAAGAAATAGAAAATATGAATAGACAAATCACAAGCACTGAAATTGAAACTGTGATTAAAGATCTTCCAACAGGGCTCCACTGGTGGCACAGTGGTTGAGAGTCCGCCTGCTGATGCAGGGTAAACAGGTTAATGCCCTGGTCCGGGAAGATCCCACATGCCGCGGAGTGGCTGGGCCCATGAGCCATGGCCTCTGAGCCTGCGCGTCCAGAGCCTGTGCTCCACAATGGAAGAGGCCACAGCAGTGAGAGATCCGCATACCACAAAAAAAAGAAAAAAAAAAATCTTCCAACAAACAAAAGCCCAGGACCAAATGGCTTCACAGGCGAATTCTTTCAAACATTTAGAGAAGAGCTAACACCTATCCTTCTCAAACTCTTGCAAAATATAGCAGAGGGAGGAACACTCTCAAACTCATTCTACGAGGAAACAATCACCCTGATACCAAAACGAGACAAGGATGTCACAAAGAAAGAAAACTATAGGTCAATATCACTGATGAACATAGATGCAAAAATCCTCAACAAAATACTAGCAAACAGAATCCAACAGCACATTAAAAGGATCATACACCATGATCAAGTGGGGTTTACTCCAGGAATGCAAGGATTCTTCAATATACACAAAACAATCAATGTGATACACCATATTAACAAACTGAAGGATAAAAACCATATGATAATCTCAATAGATGCAGAAAAAGCTTTCGACAAAATTCAACACCCATTTATGATAAAAACCCTCCAGAAAGTAGGCATAGAGGGAATGTTCCTCAACATAATAAAGGCCATATATGACAAACCCACAGCCAACATCGTCCTCAATGGTAAAAGACTGAAAGCATTTCCACTAAGATCAGGAGCAAGACAAAGTTGCCTGCTCTCACCACTCTTATTCAACATAGTTTAAGAAGTTTTAGCCACAGCAATCAGAGAAGAAAAGGAAGTAAAAGGAATCCAAAATGGAAAAGAAGAAGTAAAGCCGTCACTATTTGCAGATGACATGACACTATACATAAAAAATCCTAAAGATGCTACCAGAAAACTACTAGAGCTAATCAATGAATTTGGTAAAGTAGCAGGATACAAAATTAATGCACAGAAATCTCTGGCATTCCTATAAACTAATGATGAAAAATCTGAAAGTGAAATCAAGAAAACACTCCCATTTACCACTGCAACAAAAAGAAGAAAATATCTAGGAATAAACCTACCTAAGGAGACAAAAGACCTGTATGCAGAAAATTATAAGACACTGATGAAAGAAATTAAAGATGATACAATCAGATGGAGAGACATACCATGTTCTTGGATTGGAAGAATCAACATTGTGAAAATGAATCTACTACCAAAGCAATCTACAGATTCAATGCAATCCCTATCAAACTACCACTGGCATTTTTCACAGACTTAGAACAAAAAAATTCACAATTTGTATGGAAACACAAAAGACCCCAAATAGCCAAAGCAATCTTGAGAACGAAAAACGGAGCTGGAGGAATCAGGCTCCCTGACTTCAGACTATACTACAAAGCTACAGTAATCAAGACAGTATGGTACTGGCACAAAAACAGAAATATAGATCAATGGAACAGGATAGAAAGCCCAGAGATAAACCCTCGCACATACGGTCACCTTATCTTTGATAAAGGAGGCAGGAATGTACAGTGGAGAAAGGACAGCCTCTTCAATAAGTGGTGCTGGGAAAACTGGACAGGTACATGTAAAAGTAAGAGATTAGAACATTCCCTAACACCATACACAAAAATAAGCTCAAAATGGATTAAAGACCTAAATGTAAGGCCAGAAACTATCAAACTCTTAGAGGAAAACATAGGCAGAACACTCTATGACATAAATCACAGCAAGATCCTTTTTGACCCACCTCCTAGAGAAATGGAAATAAAAACAAAAATAAACAAATCGGACCTAATGAAACTTAAAAGCTTTTGCACAGCACAGGAAACCATAAACAAGACCAAAAGACAACCCTCAGAATGGGAGAAAATATTTGCAAATGAAGCAACTGACAAAGGATTAATCTCCAAAATTTACAAGCAGCTCATGCAGCTCAATAACAAAAAAACAAACAACCCAACCCAAAAATGGGCAGAAGACCTAAATAGACATTTCTCCAAAGAAGATATACAGACTGCCAACAAACACATGAAAGAATGTTCAACATCATTAATCATTAGAGAAATGCAAATCAAAACTACAATGAGATATCATCTCACACCAGTCAGAATAGCCATCATCAAAAAATCTAGAAACAATAAATGCTGGAGAGGGTGTGGAGAAAAGGGAACACTCTTGCACTGCTGGTGGGAATGTGAATTGATACAGCCACTATGGAGAACAGTATGGAGGTTCCTTAAAAAACTGCACATAGAACTACCATATGACCCAGAAATCCCACTACTGGGCATATACCCTGAGAAAACCATAATTCAAAAAGAGTCATGCACCAAAATGTTCATTGCAGCTCTATTTACAATAGCCAGGAGGTGGAAACAACCTAAGTGTCCATCATCGGATGAATGGATAAAGAAGATGTGGCACACGTATATAATGGAATATTACTCAGCCATAAAAAGAAATGAAATTGAGCTATTTGTAATGAGGTGGATGGACCTAGAGTCTGTCATACAGAGTGAAGTAAGTCAGAAAGAGAAAGACAAATACAGTATGCTAACCCATATATATGGAATTTAAGAAAAAAAAATGCCATGAATATCCTGGGGTAAGACAGGAATAAAGACACAGACCTACTAGAGAATGGACTTAAGGATATGGGGAGGGGGAAGGGTAAGCTGTGACAAAGTGAGAGAGTGGCATGGACATACATACACTACCAAATGTAAAATAGATAGCTAGTGGGAAGCAGCTGCATAGCACAGGGAGATCAGCTTTGTGCTTTGTGACCACCTAGAGGGGTGGGATAGGGAGGGTGGGAGGGAGGGACATGCAAGAGGGAAGAGATATGGGAACACATGTATATGTATAACTGATTCACTTTGTTATAAAGCAGAAACTAACACACCATTGTAAAGCAATTATACTCCAATAAAGATGTATATATATATATATATATATACATATATATACACCCAACATAGGAGCACCTCAATACAAAAGGCAACTGCTAACAGCTATAAAAGAGGAAATCGACAGTAACACAATAACAGTGGGGGACTTTAACACCTCGCTTACGCCAATGGACAGATCATCCAAAATGAAAATAAATAAGGAAACAAAAGCTTTAAACGACACAATAGACCAGATAGATTTAATTGATATTTATAGGACAGTCCATCCAAAAACAGCAGATTACACTTTCTTCTCAAGTGCGCACAGAACATTCTCCAGGATAGATCACATCTTGGGTCACAAATCAAGCCTCAGTAAATTTAAGAAAATTGAAATCATATCAAGCATCTTTTATGACCAGAACGCTATGAGATTAGAATCAATTTCAGGGAAAAAACGTAAAAAACACAAACACATGGAGGCTAAATAATACATTACTAAATAACCAAGAGATCAATGAAGAAATCAAACAGGAAATCAAAAAATACCTAGAGACAAATGACAATGAAAACGTGACAATCCAAAACCTATGGGATACAGCAAAAGCAGTTCTAAGAGGGAAGTTTATAGCTATACAAGCCTACCTCAAGAAACAAGAAAAATCTCAAGTAAACAATCTAACCTTACACCTAAAGGAACTAGAGAAAGAAGAACAAACAAAACCCAAAGTTAGCAGAAGGAAAGATATCATAAAGATCAGAGCAGAAATAAATGAAACAGAAACAAAGAAAACAGTAGCAAAGATCAATAAAACTAAAAGGTGGTTCTTTGAGAAGATAAACAAAATTGATAAACCATTAGACTCATCAAGAAAAAAAGGGAGATGACTCAAATCAATAAAATTAGAAATGAAAAAGGAGAAGTTACAACAGACACCGCAGAAATACAAAGCCTCCTAAGAGACTACTACAAGTAACTCTATGCCAATAAAATGGACATCCTGGAAGAAACAGACAAATTCTTAGAAAGGTATAACCTTCCAAGACTGAACCAGGAAGGAATAGAAAATATGAACCAACCAACACAAGTAATGAAATTGAAACTGTGATTAAAAATCTTCCAACAAACAGAAGTCCAGGACCAGATGGCTTCACAGGTGAATTCTATCAAACATTTAGAGAAGAGCTAACACCCATCCTTCTCAAACTCTTCCAAAAAATTGCAGAGGAAGGAACACTCCCAAACTCATTCTGTGAGGCCACCATCACCCTGATACCAAAACCAGACAAAGATATCACAAAAAAAGAAAATTACAGACCAATATCACTGATGAACATAGATGCAAAAATCCTCAACCAAATACTAGCAAACAGAATCCAGCAACACATTAAAAGGATCATACACCATGATCAAGTGGGATTTATCCCAGGGATGCAAGGATTCTTCAATATATGTAAATCAATCAATGTGATACACCATATTAACAAACTGAAGAATAAAAACCATATGATCATCTCAATAGATGCAGAAAAAGCTTTTGACAAAATTCAACACCCATTTATGATATAAACTCTTAAGAAAGTGGGCATAGAGGGAACTTACCTCAACATAATAAAGGCCATATACGACAAACCCACAGCAAACTTCATTCTCAATGGTGAAAAACTGAAAGCCTTTCCTCTAAGATCAGGAACAACAGAAGGATGTCCACTCTCACCACTATTATTCAACATAGTTTTGGAAGTCCCAGCCACGGCAGTCAGAGAAGAAAAAGAAATAAAAGGGATACAAATTGGAAAAGAAGAAGTAAAACTGTCACTGTTTGCAGATGACATAATACTATACATAGAGAATCCTAAAGATGCCACCAGAAAACTACTAGAGCTAATCAATGAATTTGGTAAAGTTGCAGTATACAAAATTAATGCACAAAAGTCTCTTGCATTTCTATACACTAATGATGAAAAATCTGAAAGAGAAATTAAGGAAACACTCCCATTTACCATTGCAACAAAAAGAGTAAAATACCTAGGAATAAACCTACCTAGGGAGACAAAAGACCTGTATGCAGAAAACTATAAGACACTGATGAAAGAACGTAAAGATGATACCAACAGATGGAGAGATATACCATCTTTTTGGATTGGAAGAATCAATACTGTGAAAATGACTATACTACCCAAAGCAATCTATAGATTCGGTACAATCCCTATCAAATTACCAATGGCATTTTTTACAGAGCTAGAACAAAATATCTTAAAATTTGTATGGAGACACCAAAGACCCCGAATAGCCAAAGCAATCTTGAGGGAAAAAAACGGAGCTGGAGGAATCAGACTCACTGAGTTCAGGCTATACTAGAAAGCTACAGTAATCAAGACAATATGGTACTGGCACAAAAACAGCAACATAGATCAATGGAACAAGATAGAAAGCCTGGAGATAAACCCATGCACCTATGGTCAACTAATCTATGACAAAGGAGGCAAGGATATACAATGGAGAAAAGACAGTCTCTTCAAAAAATGGTGCTGGGAAAACTGGACAGCTACATGTAAAAGAATGAAATTAGAACATTCCCTAACACCATACACAAAAATAAACTCAAAATGTATTCGAGACATAATGTAAGACCGGACACTATAAAACTCCCAGAGGGAAACCTAGGAAGAACACTCTTTGACATAAATCACAGCAAGATCCTTTTTGACCCACCTCCTAGAGAAATGGAAATAAAAACAAAAATAAACAAATGGGACCTAATGAAACTTCAAAGCTTTTGCACAGCCCAGGAAACCATAAACAAGACGAAAAGACAACCCTCAGAATGGGAGAAAATATTTGCAGACAAATCAACGGACAAAGGATTAATCTCCAAAATATATAAACAGCTCATGCAGCTCAGTATGAAAAGAACAAACAACCCAATCCAAAAATGGGCAGAAGACCTAAATAGACATTCCTCCAAAGAAGACATACAGACGGCCAAGAAGCACATGAAAAGTTGCTCAACGTCACTAATTATTAGAGAAATGCAAATCAAAACTACAATGAGGTATCACGTCACACCAGTTAGAATGGGCATCATCAGAAAATCTACAAACAACAAATGCTGGAGAGGGTGTGGAGAAAAGGGAACCCTCTTGCACTGTTGGTATGAACGTAAATTGATACAGCCACTATGGAGAACAGTATGGAATTTCCTTAAAAAACTAAAAATAGAATTACCATATGACCCAGCAAACCCACTACTGGGCATATACCCAGAGAAAACGATAATTCAAAAAGACACATGCACCCCAGTGTATACTGTAGCACTATTTACAATAGCCAGGTCATGGAAGCAACCTAAATGCCCATTGACAGACGAATGGATAAAGAAGATGTGGTACATATATACAATGGAATATTACCCAGCCATAAAAAGGAATGAAACTGGGTCATTTGTAGAGACGTGGATGGATCTAGAGACTGTCATACAGAGTGAAGTAAGTCAGAAAGAGGAGAACAAATATCGTATATTAACACATATATGTGGAACCTAGAAAAATGGTACAGATGAACCGGTTTGTAGGGCAGAAGTTGAGACACAGATGTAGAGAACAAACATATGGACACCAAGGGGGGAAAGCAGTGGGGTGGTGGTGGTGGTGGTGTGATGAATTGGGTGATTGGGATTGACATGTATACACTGATGTGTATAAAAGTGATGACTAATAAGGACCTGCTGTATAAAAAAATAAATAAAATATATATATTTTTTTAAAAAAAGAAAGGGCTTCCAGGAGAAACCTATAAGGGCATGGGGGATGAAGGATAGGGAATGGGAAGAAGCCAAATGAGGGTGTGATTTCAGAAGTCCTACACTCAACCTATGCCCATGGGAGTTCAGAATAAAGGAATAGACATCAGAGTTTGTCCTGCCTTGAAACAAAGGAGCTGGGCTTTGGTATTCCACATCAGCCTGGCTTTGGCTATAGGCTGCCAGGAGGGTGAAGTGGGGTGAAACATAGAACTCCCAGGTACTTTCAGCTCACTCCAGTGCCTGAGGGTAATTTGCAGGACTGGGGTAATGTGCAGGTGCAGCTGATAGCAGCAAAATATGAAAAAGCTGGGGATGGGCTCATAGACCATGGGTGGGGCATCAGTTAGCTACTGTGAGTTTCCTGGTAACTTCCTCTACTGGGCCCACAACACATGTTATCCCCAAACTTGCAATAAAAGTTCAAAGTTTCTAAGCAGCTGGCATTGAAGTGTGAATGCCATTGAACCCCAATTTGAGTTGAAATCCTAATTCCACAGAAGGAATGGGAAAAGTCATATTACTGTTTAAGTTTGTATCGTAACCCCATAAAAGAAATTGGAAAAGTCATTATTACTGTTTTGACTCTTTGTCACCATATCCATAAAATGGAAGAATCATCCCTACATCAGAAAGTTTACTCATTTATTTGATCAATCATTCATTCAATGAATATGGAGTGTCTACTCTGAGATTCTGTTCAAGGGTTATTCTGAGAAGCGGATGGTGATAAGAAGAGCTCTGTAAAATGTAAAGCTCTAGGCAACTGACTCCAGTGGTTATTTATTTTCACAGCCCACTAGAAAACATAAAATTACCTAAAGCCACAGCAAGGAGATACAAGGGAAAACTTCTTGGTACTGAGCTGGTATAAGCAGGTTTTTCAAAGAGAGAGAGGCAGAGAGAGAGAAACAGAGTGTGTGTATAGGCTGGGGTCCCTGGCCCTCAGCCCTTAAATACCGTAGGGACCCCATCATTGGAACAAGCAAAAGAAGCACAGTTAATTTCCAAAACTTCTCCTAGAGAGACGTACCGCCTCCATTGAGAACCACTTTTCTCAGCGTGAGAGTTGCTGATCTACCCTTTCTCGGAAAACATGAGACGAGGGAGGGAGGGAGGGAGGGAGGGAGAGAGAGAGAGAGAGAGAGAGAGAGAGAGAGACTAGGGACGGGAAAGTCCCCTTTTCTTTTCTAACCTGGAACAGCTCTTTCTGCCCAGAGACTTGTGACGAGCTACCACGGGCTCGGATTTTGATTGGTCAGTTGAGAAACTAAAATAGCGGGTTGAAAGGAGAGAAAACCCCAGTGATTGCTGCCATCGGGTGGGTGGGAATAAGCGCCGCGACTGCTGCTCCGTGACCTTGGTCTGTTCTTCACTGGGCGCTGCCGCCAGCCTGGGCGCGTTCACCATGAGTACCCGCTCCCGCGCCGCCCCCTTCCTCGACTTCTCCTTTTCTTCCCTGGCCTCTGGTTCCTTGGTGCTCTTTCCCTGCCCAGTGTAGTTACGCGCCAGGTTCGGCTGGTTCAGGCTCGGTCCCGAGCGGACCGACAAGCAGCGGAAGGGCCGGAAAGTGGCAGGCCGCTGGAGCGCAGGCTTCCTGCTCTATTCTCACTGGATAGCTCACAGGGCGCAACCGGACAAAACACTAGGTCATTGATGAGCTGCTGGCTGCCTGGGTGGAGTCGAGGGTGGTGGGCACTGTTTTGCAGGGCTGCCCGGTGTCACCCCGAAGGTTGTCTTTCCCTGAATGCAGACCGGAGGAGGGGCAGGCTGGTCACGAAGGTAAGTGATCCGATGAGAGACAGGTGTTTGTGGGGTCTAAGATAAGAACTGACTCAGTAAGTAGGTCGGCGCCATCGGGAGGAGCATTGAGCACTGCACCCTCCTCTGGGCTCCCTCCATTTTCTTCTGGGGCTCCCCGGTTCGAGGGCTTGTGTCTAAATTTAGATATCTCACACGGTTTTGTGAAATATTTCTATGGCATCTTAAGGTATTTGTTTTTGCTAAAGCTTTATTAAGGTATTTGTATTCGTCAAAGCCTCCTCTGGGCTCTCCCCATTTCCTTCTGGGGCTCCCAGGTTCCAGGGCTTGTCTAAATTTAGATATCTCACACTGTTTTGTGTAATATTTCTATGGCATCTTAAGGTATTTGTTTTCGTTAAAGCTTTATTGAGGTATAAATCACAAACCATAAAATCTTCCTATTTATAATGTACTTCAGTGGGTTACAGTATATTCATGGAGTTGTGCAACCATTTTCTCAATATTAGAACATTTTCATCACCCCCCGAAAAAACACTGTACTGATTAGACATCACTCCCCATTTCTCCCCAACCACCCCCAGCCCTAAGGAACCACTAATCTTTCTGTCCCTATGGATTTGCCTATTCTTGATTTATCATATAAGTGGGATCATACAGTATGTGGTCTTCTGTGACTGGCTTCTGTCATTTGATATGATGTTTTCAAAGATCATCCATTATAGCAAGTACTGGCACTTCATTTCTTTTTTATTGCTGAATAATATTCCATTGTAGGACTATACCACATTTTATTTATTCATTCATCAGTTAATGAGCATTTGGGTTGTTTCCACTTTTTGGCTATTAAAAATAATACTATTACTGGGCTTCCCTGGTGGTGCAGTGGTTAAGAATCCGCCTGCCAATGCACGGGACATGGGTTCGAGCCCTGGTCCGGGAAGATCCCACATGCCATGGAGCAACTGAGGCTGTGCGCCACAACTACTGAAGCCCGTGAGCCACAACTAGTGAAGCCTGGCACCTAGAGCCTGTGCTTCGCAACAAGAGAAGCCACTGCAATGAGAAGCCCGCACACCACGACAAAGAGTAGCTCCTGCTCACCTCAACTAGAGAAAGCCCGCATGCAGCAATGAAGACCCAACACAGCCAAAAATAATAAATAAATTAAATAAATTTTTTTAAAATAAAAAATAAAATAAAAATAATACTATTATTGACATTCATGTACAACTTTTCAGTGTGAACAGAAGTTTTCAATTCTCTTGGGTATATACCTAGGAGTGGAATTGCTGGGTCATATAGTAACTATATGTTTACCATATAGTTATGTTTACCTTTTGCGGAACTGCCAGACTGTTTTCCAGAAGTGCCACACCATTTTACCTTCCCAACAGCAGTATATGAGAGTCCCAATTTTTCTACACCCTCGCCAACACTTATTTTTTCTTCCAGTTTTATTGAGATATAATTGACATACAGCACTGTATAAGTTTAAGGTGTTACATCACGAAACAATTATCACAATAAGTTTACTGAACATCCGTCATTTCATATGGATACAAAATTAAATAGAAAAAAATTTTTCCTCGTTATGAGAACTCTTAGGATTTACTCTCTTAACAATTTTTATATATAACATCCTGCTGTTACTTATATTTATCATGTTGTACATTACATCCCTATACTTATTTATCTTATAACTGTAAATTTGTACCTTTTGACTGCCATCATTGAATTCCCCTCCCACAAACCCCTGCCTCTGGTAACCACAAATATGGTCTCTTTTTCTATGAGTTTGTTTTTGAAGTATAGTTAACCTACAACACTATATTAGTTCCTGTCACACAATATAATATTTCTATACATTTCAAAATAGTCACCATTATTATAGTGTCACCATACAAAGATATTACATAGTTATTGACTATATTCTACACACTGTACATTTTATACCCATGGCTTATTTATTTTGCAACTGGACATTTGTACCTCTTAATCTCCCTCATCTATTCCTTTCCTCCCCCACCACTGCCCCTCTGGCAACAACCTGTTTGTTCTCTGTAATTATAACTCTGTTTCTGTTTTTTTATGTTTGTTCATTTGTTCTGATTTTTAGATTCCATGTATAAGTGAAATCAGACAGTATTTGTCTTTCTCTGATTTATTTCACTTAGCACAATACCCTCTAGGTCCATCCATGTTGTCAAAAACGCAAGATTTCATTCTTTTTTATGGCTGAGTAATATTCCATTATATATATATATATATATATATATATATATATATATATATAATCTGTAATATTTTATGGGAAAACCCAAATGAACTTTTTGGCCAACCCAATATATATACACATACATACCAGAACTTCTTTATCCATTCATCTATTGATGGGCATTTAGGTTGCTTCCATATCTTGGCTATTGTAAATAATGCTGTAATGAACACAGGGGTGCATATATCTTTTCTAATTAGTGTTTTTGTTTTCTTTGGATAAATACTCAGGAGTGGAAATGCTGGATCACACGATAGTTCTATTTTTAATTTTTTGAGTAATCTCCATACTGCTTTCCATAGTGGCTGTACCAGTTTACATTCCCACCAACAGTTCACAAGTGTTCCCTTTTCTCCACATCCTTGCCAACACTTGTTATTTGCTGTCTTTTTTTTTTTTTTTTTTGAGGTACATGGGCCTCTCACTGCTGTGGCCTCTCCCATTGCAGAGCACAGGCTCCAGATGCGCAGGCTCAGTGGCCATGGCTCACGGGCCCAGCTGCTCCACAGAATGTGGAATCTTCCCGGACCGGGGCACAAACCCGTGTCCCCTGCATCGGCAGGTAGACTCTCAACCACTGCACCACCAGGGAAGCCCTATTTGCTGTCTTTTTGATAATATCCATTCTGATGGGTGTGAGGTGATATCTCATTGTGGTTTTGATTTGCATTTCACTGATGATTAGTGATGTTGAGCATCTTTTCATATGTCTGTAACCATCTGTATGTCTTCCTTGGAAAAATGCCTGTTTAGACCCTTGGCCCATTTTTTAATCAGGTTGTTTGTTTTTTTGATGTTGAGTTATATGAGTTCTTTGTATATTGTGGATATTAACCCCTTATTGGATATATCATTTACAAATACCTTCTCCTATTCCGTAGGTGGCCTTTTCATTTTGTTAATAGTTTCCTTTGCTGTGCAAAAACTTAGATGCAGTCCCATTTGGTTATTTTTGCTTTCATTTCCCTTGCCTGAAGAGACATATCCAAAGACATATTACTAAGACTGATGTCAGAGAGCTTACTGCCTTTGTTTTCTTCTAGAAGTTTTATTGTTTCAGGTCTTACAGTTAAATCTTTAATTCATTTTGAATTTATTTTTGTGTATAGTGTGAGAAAGTAATCCAGTTGTTTTTTTGCATGTAGCTATCCAGTTTTCACAACATCATTTACTGAAGAGGCTATCTTTTCTCCATTGTATATTCTTGCCTTGTTTGTCCTAGGTTAATTGCCCATATAAGTGTGTGTTCATTTCTGGCCACTCTGTTCTGTTCCATTGATCTATGTGTCTGTTTTTGTGCCAGTACCATACTGTTTTGATGACTGTAGCTTTGTAGTATAGTTTGAAACCAGGGCATGTGATACCTTCAGCTTTGTTCTTCTTTCTCAAGATTATTTTGCCTATTCAGGGTCTATTATGTTTCCATACAAATTTTAGAATTACCAGATTCATTGGTGAGTTCTAGTAGTTTTTTGGTGGTGTCTTTCGGAATTTCTACATATAGTATAAAGTCATCTGCAAACAATGACAGTTTTACTTCTTCCTTTCCAACTTGGATTCCTTTTATTTCTTTTTCTTGTCTGATTGCAATGGTTAGGACTTCCAATACTATGTTGAATAAAAGTGGTGAGAGTAGGCATCCTTGTCTTGTTCCTGATCTCAGAGGAAATGCTTTCAGCTTTTCACCACTGAGTATAATGTTAGTTGTGGGCTTGTCATATGTGGCCTTTATTATGTTGAGGTATGTTCCTTCTATACCCACTTCACTGACAGTTTTTTGTTTTTTAAACATCTTTATTGGAGTATAATTGCTTTACAATGGTGTGTTAGTTTCTGCTTTATAACAAAGTAAATCAGCTATACATATACATATATACTCATATCTCCTCCCTCTTGTATCTCCCTCCCACCCTCCCTATCCCACCCCTCTAGGTGGTCACAAAGCACCGAGCTGATCTCCCTATGCTATGTGGCTGCTTCACACTGGCTATCTATTTTACATTTGGTAGTACATATTAGTCCATGCCACTCTCTCACTGAAAGATTTTGATCATAAGTAAATGTTGAATTTTGTCAAAACCTTATTTTTTTGCATCTATTGAGATGATCATATGATTTTTATTATTCAATTTGTTAATGTGATGTATCACATTGATTGATTTGTGGATATCAAACCATCCTTGCATCTCTGGGATAAATCTCACTTGATAATGATGTATGATCCTTTTAAGGTTTGTTGAATTTGATTTGCTAATATTTTGTTGAGGATTTTTGCATCTATGTTCATCAGGGATGTTGGCCTATAATTTTCTTTTTTCTGATATTTGTTTGGTTTTGGCATCAGAGTGACGCTGGTCTTGTAAAATGAGTTCAGAAGCATTCCTTCCTCTGCATTTTTCTTGGAATAGTTTGAGTAGGATAGGAGGATAGGTGTTAACTCTTCTCTTAATGGTAGAATTCACCTGTGAAACCATCTGGTCATGGGCTTGTTTTTGGTTGGGAGTTTTTTGGTTACTGATTCAATTTCATTACTGGTAAAGTGGTCTGTTTCTTCCTGGTTCAGTCTTGGGAGATTGTATATTTCTAGGATTTTTTCCATTTCTTCTAGGTTGTCCACTTTATTGGCATATAATTGTTCCCAGTAATCTCTTATGATACTTGGTATTTCTGTGGTGTCAGTTGTAACTTCTCCTTTTTCATTTCTGTTCTCATTTATTTGGGGCCTCTCTCTTTTTTTCTTGATGAGTCTGGCTAGAGTTTGATCAATTTTGTTTATCTTTTCAAAGAACCAGCTCTTAGTTTTATTGATTTTTTTCTATTTTTTAAGTCCCTATTTCATTTATTTCCACTCTGATCTTTATGACTTCTTTCCTTTCACTAATTTTGAGTTTTGTTCTTCTTTTTCTAGTTTCTATAGGTGTAAGGTTAGGTTGTTTATTTGAGATTTTTCTTGTTTCCTGAGTTAGGCTTGTATCGCTATAAACTTCCCTCTTAGAACTGCTTCTACTGCGTCCCACAGATTTTTGGATCATGTTTTTGTTTTCATTTGTCTCCAGGTATATTTTTAATTTCTTCTTTGATTCCTTCAGTGATCCAGTGGTTGTTTAGTAGCATACTGTTTAGCCTCCATGTGTTTGTGTGGTCTTTTTTTTTCCTTGTAGTTGATTTCTAGTCTCATAGCATTGTGACTGGAAAAGATGCTTGATATGAATTTCAGTTTTCTTAAATTTACTGAGACTTGTTTTGTGGCCTTGTTTTGTGACCTATTCTGGAGAATGCAGAGTTATCAAAAACTTTTGAGTACACATTTTTCTCTATCTATATACTTTATACTGCTGTCAATCTTATTTTAAGTACTACTAATGCTTAATCTTTGTCTCATTTTTTTCAGTTAAAAATTCAGATTGAGCTTTCTCATAAGTGGCTCCCAGAAGATTCACCCCACCCCACTGTGGGAACACAGCAGTTGTGGATATGGAGACAGGAATGGAACCAGAATCAGAGTTCAAATATACCAGAAAATGTGGACCATAAATTCTTATGTAAGTCAGAGACTGACTGGCCAAGAGCTGTGGGACATTGAGGACTTCAGCATTCACTGTAAACTTTGGCACAGGTCACTTATTTCTCTGAATACTGGATCCAAAAAGCACAATGAACACAAGAATGTGCTATGGTACTAGGGTGAATTCCAGACAAGCACGAGAATTCGGTACATCTGGGGAAGGAGGCACAACTCCTGAGGTGATCTTGGAAGTGGAACTGATAGAACTTGGGGAAAGTGATGAAATAATTGACCTCACTTGTGACTCTCTAGAACCTGCAGTGATTGACCTAACTCACCATGACTCTGTTGTGATTACTGAAGAAAGGAGGAGGCCAAGGGGAAATACAAGGTCACTCGAAGGCCAAACTGGCAGCTGTGTGGTGAGCAGTGATAAGGAGGGGTTGATGAGGGACAGAGATGTATCTGTGACCAACAGTGCCTACCATAATGCCCTGGAAGAAGAAACTTTAAGTTGCACACTACCTGGTTATATCTGGTGTCGAATTTGTAGGGATGGGTACTTAGAGATTGAACTGAGTAAACGACATATCTACTCTACACAATGTGGCCACATCTTCTGTAGTCAGTGCCTCTGCACTTCCCTTAAATATACTAGAAATTGCCCAGTTTGTTTGAAAAAAATCAGCTGCCATCTGTACCACCGCATCTATATATGATGTGTGCTGTGTTGCTCAGGACAGACAGACAAGCTAGCTAGATTCTTCCATGTCCTTGTGCAGAAACGGTGGGTTGTTGGCATTCAGTGCACGGAGTTAAAAACGCCTGATTTTAAAAATTGTTCTCTGGAGTATATAAATTTTTTTTTCATTTCCCACACACAATGAGACTACCTTTTGATTTGTTTTGTTTCATGCTGCAGGACTGGACTTGGTTGTCATAGTGTGCCAGAGACTGGTGGTTGTCCTCAAAGCAAATTTTCCTTTCTTTCTCATAACAATCAATTTTTAATTGGCCACATGTGAGCATTTTGGGTCATGTAAATAAGGGCAACATCCTAGAGGTGATGGAACAAGATGGAAGGAACCTGAGAGACTGACAAGTTTGCAAACCAGAGCCACCTACAAGTTTGGGCTTTTACTTGAGAGATGAATAAACTTCATTCTTGTTTATGCAACTATTATACTGAGTCTTGCTTAGAGTAATGGGAACTTTATTTTAATTAATGGAGCAGGCAGGGTGATATCTTCCTGGTTTTTCTGAATATCCTGACTCCACTGGAATAAAAGGAAGTCAGTCCTTTCTGACCATCTCTCCAACCAGCAAGGTGGAGGTAGGTATACAATCAGGCACCATGTCCTGCTGGGACTCCTGGTGGCCTTTGAAACCAGCCTGAGGAGTCACCTAGACACACTGGAATCTAGAGCTGTGGTTCTGTGCTCTCTGACCTGCCACACCAGAGAGAGGCTCCCTTCATCCTAGGCTTACAGGTGTGCCTGCCTTCCACCATACTGGTCAGCTAATCAACAAGTTGGTCTGCTTCTCTTTGAACAAATACATCACTGCATCACCATCCTAGCTGCTCCTGCAGCCTGACTGGGTCACAGGCTTGAGAAGACCTCATCACTGCTTCCCACAGACCCCCAACACACACACACACACACACATTTTTCTTTTGAAGAAAATCACAAAGGACTCACAATTCCATCTGTACTTTAGAATTAGAGAGGACATGATTTCTACTGTGCTCTCTCCTTTTCCCTCATAATGAAATGTGCAGTAAAGCTTGTTCCTTACTTTCAATGGTTGTAGCAGTGTTGCTTTCCTCCATGGAGGCTCAGTTGTGCCAATGGAGCAATGCCCATCCCAGCATAATGTCTGTTCTACACACTGCATTCTCTGCAATAGCTCATACTCCAAACTTCAGTTGCTTGTCTTAGCACAGGATATGCAAGATAAATGGGTATACTTCCTTCCGTGGGTTTCCTTGTATTTTCTAAACTGAAATGAGGGGATTTCCCTGGTAGCGCAGTGGTTAAGAATCCGCCTGCCAATGCAGGGGACATGGGTTCGAGCCCTGGTCTGGGAAGATCCCACATGCTGTGGAGCAACTAAGCCCGTGTGCCACAACTACTGAGCCTGTGCTCTAGAGCCTACGTGCCACAACTACTGAAGCCCATGTGCCTAGAGCCCATGCTCCACAACAAGAGAAGCCACCGCAATGAGAAGCCCGTGCACCGCAATGAAGAGTAGCCCCCGCTCGCCGCAACTAGAGAAAGCCCACATGCAGCAACTAAGGCTCAATGCAGCCAAAAATAAATAAATAAATTTATTAAAATAAAATAAAATAAAACGAGGAAGAAAAACAACATGAAAATTTTTTTAAAAGAAAAAAGTTCTAAATATTAGATGTAGAACTTCCTGCATTTCAATAGGACATCTTGTGTGTTCCACTTTGGAGACTGTTAATTGCTCTGTCACATAGCATAGTGTATCACAAACTTGGCTAATGATCGAAACACCTGAGAGGTGCCTATTAAATATACAGATTCTGCTTTTGCATATATTGCCCATGTGATCAGGAAAAAGAGCATACTCTCTCCAGCTTGCCAGCAGCCCTTGACCCTCCCTATTGTGTTCTACCCAGTCCACTACATTTTTACCTTATCTACCAAACTCATGTAGACATTTGAGTTTTTGATCTCTGCTTTAGGGAAAAAATAGAGGGGATTCTGACTTTTCTGAAAAATTGAGATAAATTTTACAGACAGAAAAATTCACTGATCTTAAAGTGTATAATTAGATGAGCTGGGGCAATTATGTACATTCACAGGACCAGCACCCCAATCAAAATATAGAACAATTCCAGAGCAGTTCTCCTGAGTTCCCTTACCCTGTTGCTCTCCACCTGGGTGCCTCTTCTCAGTAAAGTCTTTTGCTTTGCCAGCAAAAAAAAAAAAAAAAAAAAAAAATATATATATATATATATACACACACACACACACACACACACACACACACACACACACACACACATATAAAACAATTCCATCATTCCAGAAAGTTCCCATCTAGTCAATCCCCATCCCCCACAGGCAACCACTTTTTTGATTACTATCATCATAGATATGTTTGGGGACACTGACTTTTATTACTTCATTGTCTAGCCCAGATCATCTGGGAGGAAAGTTTGATAGGGAAATTTGGAATATAAGCATTAGGCAAGGGTCAAGGGTTTATTTTAGTGGGAGTATGACTTATTTTTCTTAAGAATTGAAGCAAGAAGGTATTAATAATGACACCTGCTATTTATTAAACAATAGCTATTTTCCAGGCACAGTACAAGGCACTTCACACATACATCTAGGCAACAGCAGGAACCCAACAGGATGTAAGAACAAAAGTTGAAGGAAGGGAGCTGCCACAGGCACATTAGTGTGAATAGGTTGGCTGACTATTGTACATGGCTGTGGGAAGAAGTAAGAACTAAAGCTAGAAAAGAATATTAAGGCCACATCCTGAGTAGAGCATTGTGTGCTGTGTTATGGAGTTTAGATTTTATTCTACAGTTGCTAAGGAACCATTAAAGGCTCTGAAAAAGAGCCTCCAGAGAAGGATTCTTAAGGATTCAGCATGATATCAGTGAGGGTTGAAGATACTGCTTGAAAACTGGGGAGAAAACATGGAGGTAGGATCGGGAAGGAAAGGTCCTGGTGTTGATTTTCCTCCCAAAATAGAAGTGAATTTTCTGAAATGTATAAGAAAAAGGATGAAAGTACCCTTGGTCTGAGGAATGTGGTAATGCACTGGTACTCTCTTGCCCTTGATGTTAGCAGTTTCATTTTAGCACAGCCAGCAGGGCTGTGCAAGTCTTTTGAGCTATGGCAGCTCTTGGGAGACGGCTGTTGGTCTGAGGTAGCAATGATAGGAATTGAGAGAACAGCTGTGGCGGTTTGGATTTAGCTTTCAGGTACCTTTCTGGAAAAGTGGAAGCTCATTTGACCAGAGTAGAAATGGATTAGAAGAGGTTGGACAATCAAATTTATCCACTTTATGACTGATCTAGCCTTAGAACAAGTTAGCCTCACAGTGATATAATCTGGCAATTTAAATTAGCTGTTTCCTGATGTTCCCTGAGGTTACGGCAGGGAACTAAAGCCAAACTTCTTGAGCTATGATATGTGAGGATTTCATCAATCACTGATTAAAATCAAGCTGTTCAAGAAAAGGGTTAAGAGAGACAGAGTGGAGAAGTCAGAGGCATCTTTCAGCAACGATTGGTCTTTCTATTGTCTGATCCACACTGAATTCATCCCTGCAGCAAATGTTAAGCACACCTGCCAGAAGAAACAAGTTACTCTCTGAGAACCTAAAATTGTTAAGATGGATAAAATTTTAGATCCTTTCCTTAGCTATATCAATTAGATCCCACTGATTTCATATTAAAATCTGCATACTGAGATGACTATCCCAGGGAAGTAGGTTTCAATGATATCATTGGCTCAGCGTCTTGTCTCTAAAACAGTAGTTTCCCTGCAACAAGAGCAGGGAACAGCAGCGGCACTTGCACAAATGCACAGGCACTCCCAATGGTTCTCTCCTACTGGTTTCCTTATTTATCACAGTTTTAGACATTTGTTAGTACATAGTATTTTGAAAGTAAAACATGTTTTCTTTTTCCATCTCCAATTTCATAGTTCAGTTTCATGGTATTATGCAGATGGATTTCCAACTTTGAGAAAATGTTTTTTGTTTCACTATCCAGGGACTATGTACAGACAGCTCTAACATGATAACCCTCTTGTGTGGGGAACATTAATCAGGGCAGCATTGGACATGGGCCCTTCCCTGCCCCCTTAGCTTTCAGCAGGCAAAAAGATCCTACAGGGCATAGTCCTTTCTCCTGTGGAGTGGCATGGAGAAGGCATGTGGCCCCAGGTATGACTCTGCCAGCATCACTGACCCTCTAAAGGGAGGGCAGAGGGGCGGCCAGCATGGTGTCACAAGATAAAGGTAGCAGTTACCGACAGCACTTGGCTTCCCTGCTGAGATGAGAGCCTTTAGAGAACAAATTTCTCTCTTCCTTTCCTCTGAACGAGGCCAAGTCACAGAAGTAGCAGCTGCTGTATTCTCCAGCCAGAAAAGAGAAGGTGCAGTGCATTGCTGGGCATGGACCACTCATTAATTCTTTCATTCATCTGCTCATTTGCCTAGTATTTATTAAATTCTGATAGTGTGATAGACGTATATAGTTAAAAAGATGAATAAGACAGTCTCCAAGAAGCTCACAGCTAGTGGGGAAGAGATGTGAAAATAGTTATAATAAAAGAAATAATGCAGTGAAATAAAAGCTATGACAGAAATATCTGCCAGGTGCTGCCGAGGCATAAAAGAGTAAATAACTGACTTCTCAGTAGCTTCCTTGGAGTCTAGAAGATGGAAAATTGAACTTCTAATTTATATTCAGCTCCATGGAGTCCTTGAAGATTAATACCTACTTACATTTCTTGTTATATTTCAAGACAAAGTTAATTTGAAGGAGCATTAGTTTTGTAAACTATTTTCTATACGAATGTTAGTGCAATAACAATAATAATAGCTATGACCATTTATTGGGTGCTCACTATGTGCCAGGTACTGTTAAGCACTTTACATACATCATCTCATTTAATCCTCACCACAATCCTATGAGGTAAGTATTATTACCTCTATTTTTATTTTAATTTTTTTATTTTTGGGCCACACCATGTGGCTTGTGGGATCTTAGTTCCCCGACCAGGGATTGAACACATACCCTCTTCAGTGGAAGCATGGAGTCGTAACCACTGGACCGCCAGGCAATTCCCTATCATCTCTATTTTATATACGATAAAATTGAGGCTTGGAAAAGAAAAGTAACTTTGGTTTATGACTGTTTTTGTTTCCCATCTCCTGGTACCAATTATATGGTAAAACCTGGTATGTAGTTTCTTAAACATCACTGTCCCGCTGCACAAAACTTCGTTTTTAAATAGTGAAATAAAAGCTCGAAGTGCCTTTTTGTGAGATTTGGGACTCTTGCTACATAGGATGTGGAATCACAAACTTTGGAGGTGGAAGGGGAGTCTTAGGAACTCATATTTTATGGTGGAAGAACTGACGCCCAGAGGAGTTAAACATCAACCAAAGTTACTCATTGTTCTGGTGGGAGACACAGCTTCTCTCTTCTTTTTTTTCTTTTTTAATAAATTTATTTATTAGTTTGTTTTTATTCTGGGCTGTATTGGGTCTTTGTTGCTGCTCATGGGCTTTCTCTAGTTGAGGCAAGTGGGGGCTACTCTTCGTTGCGGTACGTGGGCTTCTCATTGTCTTGGCTTCTCTTGTTGCAGAGCACAGGCTCTAGAGCACAGGCTCAGTTGCTCCGTGGCATGTGGGATCTTCCCAGACCAGGGCTCGAACCCGTGTCCCCTGCATTGGCAGGCAGATTCTTAACCACTGCGCCACCAGGGAAGCCCAAGGCTTCTCTCTTCTAGCCCACTGCTCTTGCTCCAGGGCCAAAGACTCAAGAATGTGCAGACTTCAGGTTTTCATACAATCATCTTTACTAGACATTGTTAAACATTTTAGCCAACAACAAGACATTCAAGATGCAACAAAAAAATTTTTTTTTACTTGGGGACATCGTTTCTAGGTGATCATCAGCATTTCATAGCCATTTATTTGACAAAGAATTTGATCCAATGAATGCCATGTACTGTCAAGGTAAGCAAGACACAGCACAACCCAGCAGTTGTTCACAACTTAGGGAAGGGGCAGACATGCAATCAAACAATTAAAATAATTATGTACAAGCATGTACAAAGGTTTAGGGTGCTATAGAAATGTGTAAAGTGATGATTCTCAGCTGGGGGTGGGTCCCACTCCCATATACCCAACAGACACTTGGCAATGTCTGGAGACAGTTCTGGTTCTCACAACATGGGGGGGGGGGGCGGTGGTGGTGATACTGGTGATCAGAGGCCAGAAATGCTGCTAAACCTTCTAAAGTTCACAGGTCAGCGCCCCAGCAACAAAGACTTAGGCAGCCCAAAATGTCAATAGGGCTGAGGTTGAGAAACTGTGGTAGACAGCCAGCAAAATATTTTCTACAAGGGATGGGTGAGGGGGTTATATCTTGGGGGACTGGTTGTGGAAGAGTTTACTGAAGAGATAATGATTGGGGTTAGGGAGGGAAGATCCCCAGAATAAGGAACAACATGTACAAAGCCACAGAAGCATAGCATATTTGGGCAATCCCACACACTGGTGGAAGAGTTGTAGGCATTAAGGCTGGACAGCTAGGGAGGAGCTAGACATTCAAGAAAATATATTGAGTTAGAGGAATTACTGTAAGAAAAACTGGTTCCATGATGGCTCTTTATAAGTCACTAAGGAGCACAGTCTAGGTATGTACTGCTATGAGCTAAAACTGCTAAAGAAAGCTGTTTGAAATGAAGCTTTTCTCGTCTTGCTTCCTTATGGTCTGAAGTTTTCCAGGCATTTGTTACTTTCTCAGAGACAGAGTCCAAGCTGTTTCAATGGAATGTGAGCTCTGAGAGGTGGAATAACTATTAAAGCCACTTAGCTGGTGTCTCAGTGCTGTGATGAAATCGTGAGCAGGGATAAGGTGGTTATTTCTCATGTGTTAGACTTCTAGGCAGATGATAATGATTATTTCCTCTTTCGTAGAGTGCCCTAGGCCAGAAATGGGGATATGTGACCCTTAAGATTAGACTGCCACCTTGGATCTAAATGAGTTGCCTTCCCCTCCCTCACAAAAAATGGTGGGCAGGTAGGCCATTCCAGTCAGGGTTTCTCTTTCTCTTAAGCTAATGATGATCAAAGCAACTGACAAACTGTCACGGAATCTGTCAGACCTCACTCTGGCCTTCCCCGCCTCCCAGCTCCTGAACTTTCCCTCCTTCTGTCATGCTCTGGGCCCATTCTTAGCAAACTAACAGGTCACAGACTTCTGGTCTGCAACCATCCTAGGCCTATTGAGCTCTGGTCCAAGTGCCTGCCTCTGTCCCCTGGTGGTGGCCTGATGATAGAGCTTCATGGAGGTGAGTTACCTTTTTCTAACTTAGCTGATTTCTGGAGCATAATGTGGAAAACTGGATCAAAGAAGAGGGTATGGATTTTACAGCATGAAAGAAAATTCAGGGGGATAGTTAACCTGTGGCAGCTTATAGCTTCTGTACTCTCTCTAGGCCTTGGAATAATTGAGAATTTAGAGAAGAGAGTTTGGTAGAAAAGTGATGAAACCTACCAAAAACTTTTGAGAAAAATTAAAATAATACTATACAAAAATGTACTTTCCTTATTAATGTAATCACTTTATTATTTTAGATTGAAAAAATTTATTATGTGTAACTTGATTTGCTCATTATACTATCACACTTGGTATTTTATACTTAAAGTGGAGTTGATTAAACATTTTAAATTGAATTCCTTCAAGATCTCTTCGGAGCTAAAAATAAATGCTATTCTGAATTTAGTGTTTTCTTGATTGTTGTACAGATAAAAGAAAATGTTTATTTACTACAAGGAAGGTAAAAAACCTCACTAAAGTTCATCAACAAGAGATTGTGACACTGAGCCCTTAGGTTCTGAGTTATCATTTCCACCAGTTACTTTTTTGCGGTACGAGGGCCTGTCACTGTTGTGGCCTCTCCCGTTGCGGGGCACAAGCTCCGGACGCGCAGGCTCGGCGGCCATGGCTCACGGGCCCAGCCGCTCCGCGGCATGTGGGATCTTCCCGGACCGGGGCACGAACCCGTGTCCCCTGCATCGGCAGGCGGACTTTCAACCACTAGCGCCACCAGGGAAGCCCCACTTACCTACTTTAAAAAAAAAATTTCAGGGCTTCCCTGGTGATGCAGTGGTTGCGAGTCCGACTACCGATGCAGGGGACACGGGTTCATGCCCTGGTCCGGGAAGATCCCACATGCCGCGGAGCGGCTGCGCCCGTGAGCCATGGCCGCTGAGCCTGTGCTTCCGGAGCCTGTGCCCCGCAACGGGAGAGGCCCACGTACAGCAAAAAAAAAAAAAATAATAATAATAAAATTTTTTTTACTTTTGTTGGCGTAATGTTGTGTTAGTTTCAGGTGTACAGCAAAGTGATTCAGTTATACATAAACATATGTTCATTCTTTTTTGGATTCTTTTCTCTTATACTTATCACAGAATATTGAGTAGAGTTCCCTGTGCTATACAGCATGTCCTTGTTGCTTATCAATCTTATACATAGTAGTGTGTGTACGTTCATCCCAAGCTCCTGATTTATCCCTCCCCCTACATTTCCCCTTTGGGAACCAAAAGTTTGTTTTCACTATCTGTAAGACTGTTTCTGTTTTGTAAATAAGTTCATTTGTATCATTTTTTAAAAAAATTAGATTCCTCATATGAGTGTTTTCATATTTGTCTTTGTCTGATTTACTTCACTTAGTATGATAATCTCTAGGTCCATCCATGTTGCTGCAAATGGCATTATTTCATTCTTTTTATGGCTGAGTAATATTCCATTGTATATATGTACCACATCTTCTTTATCCAGTCCTCTGTTGATGGACATTTAGGTTGCTTCCATGTCTTGGTTATTGTAAATAGTGCTGCAATGAACATTGGGGTGCATGTATCTTTTTGGATTATGGTTTTCTCCAGATATATATCCAGGAGTGGGGGTACTGGATCATATGGTAGTTCTATTTTTAGTTTTTTAAGGAACCTCCATTCTGTTCTCCACAGTGGTTATACCAATTTATATTCCCACCAACAGTGTAGGAGGGTTCCCTTTTCTCCAAACCCTCTCCAGCATTTATTGTTTGTGTTTATAAAACACATGAAATAAAGTTCCTAAATGGCATCCACTTCCAAAAGATACTGCATACACAAGGATTAAAAACTGGCTCTAGTAGGCAAGACTTTCTCTTAAATCACCTTCAATTGGCCAGGTTCTTCTACAAGTTTTATCTTATACAGAATGCATCTAATTTTAAAGTTTTCAAGATAGTCTGAGTGGCTTAAAATGCAATGTTTTTTGTCCTTTCATATTCCCTGATGGGCATAATTTTCTGAGTTTGATCTTCCGAGCACATATTGAGAGAGGGTGGAGAATAAACATATTTTTTCCTCTTCACTTCCATTCAGCCAAGTACAAAAAAAAAAGGAATAATCTTTTAGAAAATCATTTGTTATCTTTGGTTAATGGAATTAAATGAATCATTAATATGTAAAGGGATGGTAAATTTAAAATTCTCACTGTACAACAGAACCATAGGAAATAAGACTAGAAATGAGTTTGCAACATGTTGTAGAGAATTCTGAACTCTGGGGCCCTTTTAAAAAACTTATTTTGGTAGGTTATGGAGAGCAACAGAAGATTTTTGAGGCAGAGGAGGGTTAGCAATTATTATTTCTATTAGCATTATTAACTAGACTCTGTAGCTGATTAGACGATGGAGAATGAAGAAGAAAACAGCCAAAGGTAATTCAGATTTCAAAACTGAGATACTGATAGTGCAATAGAAATAGGGAAGTCAAAAGAAGGAACTGATTTACAAAGAAAGACACGTTCTGTTTAAGTCGTGTTGAGTTTCAAGGACCCAGTTGTGGGCTCGGAGATGTGGGCTCCCAGAGATTCAGATTTGGGAGTCACCTCTATAGCAGCTATACATGAAGTTATGGGCATGAATAGCTCACTTGGTAAAAAGAGAGTATAGAACTAGAAGAGAGCTGAAGAAAGTCCTTGGTGATTATTTACTCAGGAAGAGAAGAAAAGGAAGAGAAACCAGCTGAGGCAGGGGAGTGGTCAGAGGCAAGAGAACTAGGACAGTACTGCACCACAAGAGCCAAAGGAGAGACTCAATAAATCGAGGAGAATGAAGAATAAGTCATTAAATGAGTGTTTAGCAAACTCCATGGCAAGCTTTAAGAAAACAGTTTCTATAGAGTGCTGGGGTAGAGGGTCTGTAACAAAGCAGAGATTCAGACAGGTTACCTTAAGCAAAGAGGTAACCTCACTTATCCTGAGGATAAACATCCATCCCTCTAAACACATTTGTTGAGGCCCTACTATGGCAAGGTGTTGTGTTAGGTACAGGAATCCAGGAAAAGCCAAAGGACAGTGCTGTGGTTAACATAACAGAGCCACTCTCCACATTTGTTTCTATGTGTAATTCTTGTCTCTACCAACTAATTGACTCTTTCCACCCTACACCTCTGCATTTTTTTGCCTCCTGTTTAAAATTCATCTCTTAAGATTCTGTTTCCTTATGATTCTCCATGCCATGACCTTTCTGTCCCAAACTCTACCTCATAGAAATCTTTAAGCTTTTGCTTTGACTGTCAATTTTCTGATTCTCTCTTTTGTTTCCATAGCTAAATTTGCAAGAGGTTCTGGTTTGCCCAGATCATCTTTTTTCATTGAGTTGTTGAACAGCCCATGGAATCAGTCAGAAGCCCACCTGTATTTTAATCACCTGTGGCCCGGGAGAAGGATTGGAGGCCACAAGCTATGTGCAGGCTTGACCTTTAGCATGAACTATGGGAATGACAGCAACTGTGATTAATATATCGAGTAGGTATTGGGGGTGAATCTCAGTTGTGCGAAGAACAGTGCATAGCCTTTTCTATAACACTGTTTATATTGACTTTGAGTCCCCATTCCTGTGGCTGGAAGGAAATTCAACTTGCAATCTTTGAAGAGAGGCATCCATATTGATTATTGCTGAAAGTTCATTTACTCAATCTGGTTAAGATGTGTATGGAGGACATATTGAAATATCCTCCCCCTTCCCTCCCCCCAACCCTTCTCTAAATACATAAAAAGGTTGGATAAATTGTGAAAAACAGTTGAAGCTTTGGTTTTCAAGTGGCAGAATAAAAACAGTGATTTTTTTTTTCCTCTTCTCAGAAATTCATCCTTCTTTAACGCAAAACTACAAGGAGAATGAAAAATAGACAAACTTTATTTGTGATGTAACTAGAAACACCTGTAAGCCTGGACTACAACCTATGAGTAAGAACTGCCCAATATAGTGAAAGTCAAACAGGAATGTGATAATGGATGCCTAAGTGTGCAGATTTTATACAAAGTGAGAGTGACATAGCTCTCCAAAGAAAGTGACCCAAGACCCACAAGTCCTTATTGTACTGAACAGTAAGAACAGGCAAGCAGACTGAAGTAAGGGCTTTTTTTCCACCCATTTGACACAAAGACTTAGATACAGGGAAGGTGAAGCTGAAAAGGGACAAACAGCTATATTTGTAGAAAGCAGTCTGTTGGTGAGGAATAGTGAAGGACATAGACTCTGCATTGTAAGCAACCCTGAAATGCTAATCATGGGAAACAGCAAGGGCTATAAGAACTCATGCAAATACTATTTCATAAAGAAAATGGCCTTAAATATGGTACTGCCTCCACCCTCTTGCAAGTCTCTTGCAAACAGCTGACTCAGGAAGAACTCACCTCATTCAGTGTTTAAAGAAACAAAAATATAAGTAGCATCCATTAAACAAGAGTGGGGAGAAATGTCCAGAGCAAAGCGCAGAGAACTATGGAGTTAGAGAATATGAGAAGGAAATTAAGAGGAATGTGGGATAGAGTGAGAGACTCTGACATTTGTCTGATAGGAGTTTCAGAAAGACTGCAGAGAATACACGAGAGGTAATATTCCAAGAGAAAATGGCTATATTCGGTTCAGGCAGGCAAGATCCCGGTTTGGGAAGATCAGGTATCAGGGGTAAGGAACACAGGCAGTGTGGGAAACTAGGGAGTAAAGGTCTAGGGACTCAAGCTAAAGAATTTGGATAGAAAGAGGTGAAAATATAGGTATGGAAAGAGAGCAAAAGAGTCATCAATGAGTATGGAATTTGATGGATGGTGAGGCAAAGGAATTTTAGCCATGTTCCCTTGGCTAGAACAGATCTATGAGTGAAACTAAGCTCACAAACAGAGGCAAACACAAAGTTATGACTGGGAATGGAGGGTTAGAAATGAAGAATAAGGAGTTCTGGACACTCAGATTCTCAAGGGGATGTACAGAAGATGGAGACAGCGCTGGTCTTAGGGTTAGAATTCTTTGGATTCCCTCAATTCTACCACTGACTTGAGTGTCAGAGCAAGTTCTGAGTTCTAGTTTTCCTTTCAAGAGCATGAGACTAACCCATGGACCAATCCTCAGGGATTCTGCCTCAGAATAAATATTGTCTATATTTAAGTTTTTCATCCTTCAGAGGCCACAATATGCAAATTGAAAAATAGTGTATGTACATTTAACATTTCTTTTCCCCCCATAATAATCTTCCTCACTTTTGTCTGCCCAAGATTTGATCTTTTAAGTCCCATCTTAGATATCCTATATATTTCCCTTGACCACACCCCCTAGTCATGCATCAGGGACCCATCTATTATGCTCTCCTAAAACGTACTTATCTCTATTATATTGATACAAATGATCCTCCTACTTTGAGGAGGTTTCATCTCAGTCCCCATTTTTATACTCCTGGATCATAGTTTTTTGTTTTTTTTGCGGTACGTGGGCGTCTCACTGTTGTGGCCTCTCCCGCCGCGGAGCACAGGCTCCGGACCCGCAGGCTCAGTGGCCATGGCTCACGGGCCTAGCTGCTCCGCGGCGCGGCACGAACCCGTGTCCCCTGCATCAGCAGGCGGATTCTCAACCACTGCGCCACCAGGGAAGCCCAGGATCATAGCTTTTCATCTTTAGCATTTAGGAAAAGGTAAGAATACAGAGAGCTGGTAATGGAATATGCTGGGAGCAGTGGATCCTGGCATTGGAAAGTCTAAGGTGGGCAAGGTCACTTCAGGAATTCTGGCAGAAAACTCTGCAGGAAGTAGAGTCCAAACTCCTGGAATCTGGGAAGTCAATGGTGACAGCAAGGTCTTCCACACAGCTAAGTCAGACAAACCCCACAGGGTCCCTGAGGCTACAGAAATTCAGTTCTGGTAAAGATGTGACCTGTGAGATGAAACACCAGACTTTCTTTCAGGCCAGCCTCTCCTTGCTAATTCCAGAGCAGAAACAGGTTCTATCCATGGCTGGTGCTCAGATGAGACAGAAAAGGGTGAGTGGAGTGGGTAGGGAAGTACCACCCCTAGACCTGGGCAATGAAGGGCTTTTCCTTTGGCTTATGCTTTAAGGCTCCCACTCTGACCCTTCTCCAACTACGTTCCTCTTTACAAGATACAGAGTCCATGAGACCACAGAGCCCATGCTCTCTCCTACTTTAAATTACATGACATGTACCCAGGACTCTAAAATTATCTGTCCAAAAGATTCTGAGTCCACTGTTAGGACTTCCATAGCTCCCATAGGCAATTGTGTGCCTAAAGGGCAGTTGTGTATAGGGGTGTGTGTACATGTATGGAGCTTGGTTGTGTGGGCTAGGTTTTCCACACACATGCTTATGAGGTATGGCACAGGGTGAGGGGGTTGGGAGGGGAAGAAGAATGGGCCAGGGACTTCTAGTTGTACTTTGCCTTGGCCCACAAGTGCTAGTGGAAACCCAGATATGAGCAGTTCATGGGCAGAGCCTCTATCTTACCCACTTCTATGCCCCAGCAAGTATGGTCATTAGAACAGAGCTGGAATTATTCAATGTTTACTTCATCAGACTCTTAGGTATTGAGCTCAAAGCCACTTCTGGTGGCTACTTTTTGATAATAGTAGCTATAATACAGCATTCTTCAATGCAGGATACTGTCAATATAAAAATTCTTGCTCTGGAGTCAGATATAGCTTCAATCTTTTAAAATTGAGGTAAAACTCACATAACATAAAATTAACCATTTTATTATTTTTTAACCATTTTAAAGTATACAATTCAGTGACATTTAGGTCATTCACAACACTGTGCAACCACCACTTCTATCTAGTTCCAAAATATTTTCATCGCCCTCCCAAAGAAAACCCATACCATTACGAAGTCACTTCCCACTTCTCCGTCCCCCAGCTTCTGGCAACAACTAATATGCTTTCTGTCTCTATGGATTTACCTATTCTGGATATTTCATATAAATGGAATCATATAATATGTGACTTTTTATGTCTGGCTTCTTTCATTTAGCATAATGTTGTTGTAGCAGATATCAGTGCTTCATTCCTTTCTATGGCTGAATAACCTTTCATTTTATGGATATGCCACATTTTATCCATTCATTAACTGATGGAATTTGGGTTGTTTCCATCTGTGGCTACTGCAAATAGTGCTGCTATTAACATTTGCATACAAGTTTTTGTTTGAATATCTGTTTTCAACTCTTCTGGGTATATACCTAGGAGGAGAGTTGTTGGATTATATGGTAATTCTCTGGTTAACTTTTAGAGGAACTGACAAGCTGTTTTCCACAGCAGCTGCACCATCTTACACTTTCAACAGCAATATACGAGGGTTCCAATTTCTCCATATCCCCACCAATATTTGTTATTTTCCATGAAAAAATATAACAATCTTAGTGGGTATGAAGTGGGATATCACTGTAGTTCTCATTTGCATTTTCCTAATGATGTTGAACATCTTTTCATGTGCTTGTTGGCCATCTGTCTATCTTTGAGAAATGTCTGTTCAAGTCCTTTGCTAATCTGTAAATTGAGCATCTTTTTGTTGTTGATTTGTAAGAGTTCTTTATATATTCTGGATTCTAGACCCTTAGGTATATATATTTGCAAATATTGCCCCCCACTTCCACTATTCTGTGAATTGCCTTTTCACTATGTTGTGAAAAGAAAACTAAAATCAGTTTCTTTTTTTGTGATGTCTTTATCTGGTGTTAATATCAGGATAATGCTACCCTCATAGAAAGAGTTAGGAAATGTTCCCTTCTATTTTCTGGAAGAGTCTGGAAAGGAGTGATGTTAATTCTTCTTTAAATGTTTGGTAGAATTCACCAGTGAAGTTATCTGGTCCTGGGCTTTTCTTTGTTGGGAGGTTTTAAATGATTGATTCAATCTCTTGTTATAGGTCTGTTCAGATTTTCAATTTTTCCTTGGGTCGGTTTTGGTAATTTCTGTGTTTTTCTATTTCATCTAGGTTATCCAATTTATTGGCATACAGCTTTTCATAGTATTCTCTTATAATTCTTTTCTATTTCTGTACATTCTGTGGTAATGTCCCTACTTTCATTTCTTTTTTATTTTATTTACTTTATTTTTGGCTGTGTTGGGTCTTCGTTGCTGTGCATGGGCTTTCTCTAGTTGTGGCGAGTGGGGGCTACTCTTCGTTGCAGTGCGCGGGCTTCTCATTGTGGTGGCTTCTCTTGTTGCGGAGCACAGGCTCTAGGCGCACAGGCTTTAGTAGTTGTGGCTCATGGGCTCTAGAGCACAGGTTCAGTAGTTGTGGCGCACAGGCTTAGTTGCTCCGTGGCAAGTCCTCTATTTCCTTACTGATAGATACTCTGTCTAGTTGTTCTATTCATTATTGAAAGCTTAGTATTGGAGCCTACAACTATGAATGTAGAACTACCTATTTCTAACTTCAATTCTGTCAGTTTTTGCTTCACATACTTTGGTGCTCTATTGTTAAGTGTGTATATGTTTATAATTGTTATCTCTTCTTGATAGATTGACCCTTTTATCAATATATAATGTCCTTATTTTCTCTTGTAACAATTTTTGTCTTAAGTCAATTTTTGTTTAATATTGGTGTAGCCACTCCATTTCTCTTTTGGTAATTATTTGTATGAAATATCTTTCCCATCCTTTCATTTTTAACCTATTTATTCTGGGCTTCCTTGGTGGAGCAGTGGTTAAGAGTCCTCCTGCCAATGCAGGGGACATGGGTTTGAACCCTGGTCTGGGAAGATCCCACATGCCGCAGATCAACAAAGCCCGTGCGACACAACTACTGAGCCTGCACTCTAGAGCCTGTGAGCTACAACTACTGAAGCCCACGCGTCTAGAGCCTGTGTCCCACAACAAGAGAAACCACTGCAATGAGAAACCCACGTACTGCAACGAAGAGTAGCCCTTGCTCGCCGCAACTAGAGAAAGGCACACACAGCAACAAAGAACCAAAAGCAGCCATAAATAAATAAATAAATAAATAAATAACTATTAAAAAAAAGTGAATCTCCTGTAGACAGCATATAGTTAGATCATGTTCTTTTTATCCATTCTCTCAATCTCTGCCTTTGAATCACAGGTTAATCCATTTTCATGTAAAGTAATTACTGATAAGGAAAGACTCACTTATGCCATTTTTTCTATTTATTTTCTACATGTAATATCTTTTTTGTTTCTAAATTCTGTTACTGCATTCAAATAAATTTGTTCTTAGTGTCCCATTTTGATTCCCTTTCCTTTTCTTTTTCTATATATTGTTTTTATATATTGTCTAGTATTTTTCTTTATTGGTTACTCAGGGGATTAAAATTAGTATTTGAATTTTCTAACAAGCAAGCTAGAAATTCAATTCACATTAATCAAGTGTGAATTAATACCAACTTAGTTTCAATAGTACACAAAAACTCTGTTACTTCCCAGCTCCACTTCCCCCTTTATGTTGTCATTGTCACCAATTACATCTTTATACATTGTATGCCCATTAATGTATGCTTATAATTATTGTTTTATGAATTTATTAAATGATAAAGCAGTTAAAAACCAGAAACTGCATGGGCTTCCCTGGTGGCGCAGTGGTTTTGAGTCCACCTGCCGATGCAGGGGACACGGGTTCGTGCCCCCGTCTGGGAAGATCCCACATGCCGCGGAGCGGCTGGGCCCGTGAGCCATGGCTGCTGAGCCTGCACGTCTGGAGCCTGTGCTCCGCAACGGGAGAGGCCACAGCAGTGAGAGGCCCGCGGTAGACATATATACATGTAGGGGTTTAAAAACCAGAAACTGCAACAATTTTGTCTTTTATATTTACCTATGTTTACCTTTACCATTGTTCTTTATTTCTTCATGTCTTCAAGTTACTTTCTAGTGTCCTTTTATTTTAGCCTGAAGGACTCCCTTTAACATTTCTTGTAGAGCAGGTCTACTAGTGATTACCTCCATCAGTTTTTGTTTATCTCCTCTTTCATTTTTGAAGGTTAGTTTTGATGAATATAGAATTCTTAGTTAACATTTTTTTCCCTACATTTTAAATATATCATCCCACTGTCTTCTGGCTTCCATGTTTTTGAAGGAGAAATCAGCAGTATATCTTATTGAGGCTCTCTTGTACATGATGAACTGCTGCTTTTTTTTTTTTCTGCTTTCATGATTCTCTTTGTCTTTGTCATTTGACAGTTTGACTATACTGTGTCTTGGCATGATCTCTTTGAATTTATCCTGCTTGGAGTTTGTTGAGTTCCTTGGATGTTTATAGATTCATGTCTTTCATCATATTTGGGAACTTTTCAGCCATTATTTCTTCAAATATAGTTTCCGCACATTTCTCTCTCTCCTCTCTTTCTGGGACTTCCATTATGCATATGTTGGTATGCCTGATAGTGTCCCAAAGGTCTCTTAGGCTCTGTTCATTTTGGTCATTCTTTTCTCTTTCTACTCTTCAGTGAATTTTTAATTTCAGTTATTGTACTTTTCATTTCCAAATTTTCTATTTGGTTCCTTTTCATTATTTGTCTCTTTATTGATAGTCTCTATGTGATGAGACATTGTTCTCCTGGCTTCCTGTAGTTCTTTGTCCATGGTTCCTTTAGCTGTTTAACCATATTTAAGATAGTTGATTTAAAGTCTTTGTCTAGTAAGTCCAAATCCTGGGTTTCCTTAGGGAAATTTTCTATCAATTTTTCTTCCCCTGTGAATAGGTCATACTTTCTTTTTTGCATGGCTTTTTTGTTTGAAACTGGATATTTTGAATATTATAATGCGGCAACTCTGGAAATGAAATTCTCCCTACCTGTTTTTCTTTTTCCTGCTTATTTTGGGTTGCTGTTTTTCACTTAGTGACTTTTCTAAACTATTTTGTTACAGTTTGCTATCTCTGTCATGTGTGGCCACTGAAACTTATGTTCCATTAACTTAGTGGTCAGCTAGTGTTCTGACAAAATTTGGCTCAAATGCTTGGACCCAAGAAGAGAAAAAAATAAAATAAAATTGAATCTTCCAGTCTTTACCAATTGGCTCTGTGTTGGGCACTCCTTCAACATTTAGCCAGGCCACTTACAACTCTGTCTTAGCCTTTACTTCTCACTCATGTGGAGCCTGACGGTCAGCCAGAAGTGAAAGCTTAGTGTCTTCTCAGGCATTTTCTGTACAGATATCCAGACCTGGGCATGCACTTGGGCTTCTTGACTCCCCAGTACACACTGGAGCTTTAAAAGCTCTTATGCCCCACACATCTTATTTTCTAACTTCCTTCCAAGGCTTTTTGGGCTTGTCCTATTATCCCTTCTCACAGGCTGCTGTATCCAATCCTTTTGCCTTTAAGTACATTCAGCAAAAGCCTCCCAGGAGCTGCCCCAGCCCTGGGAACTCTCTGGGTTGGACAAAACAAAGGCAAGCCCTTGTTCTGACCCTTGAGGGAGCCACCAAAGTGGAAAATACTACCACAATTCTTTGAGAATAAAGTACATATTTCCTCTGGCACTAGCAAACTGCACCAAGAGTGCAACTGCCATCTTCATGGCTGCCACCAATTTGGAGAGTGAGGGATGGTAAGTGAATGAAAACACTACAGTACATTCTTACTACAATGTGGCAGCTTCTTTCTTCCTTTAGTTTTCCCTACTTGTTTTATATATATATATATATATTTTTTTTTTTTTTTTTTACTAGGTCCTGGAGTTCTGCAAAGGTTGATTCTGACAGTTTTTGCAAGTTTATTAGTCGTTTTTTTGGAGTTCTCCCTTGACTTCCTCCTCTGCCATATTTAGTGAAGTCCGTACTGAACTGAAAATTTTAATCTACTGCATTTTGTACTTAAATTTAAAACTCAGAGCTTAAGCATATTTAGTACAAGTGAGGAAATAAAATGAATCAGGCAGCTGCTAAAGGCCCAATTCAATGTTCTTCTGTAGAAAAGTGTGCAATGGTTACTATTAATCAATAGGAAGGGTTGGGCTTCCCTGGTGGCGCCGTGGTTGAGAGTCTGCCTGCCGATGCAGGGGATGTGGGCTCGTGTCCCCAGTGCGGGAAGATCCCACGTGTCACGGAGTGGCTGGGCCCATGAGCCATGGCCGCTGAGCCTGCGCGTCCGGAGCCTGTGCTCCGCAACGGGAGAGACCACAACAGTGAGAGGCCCGTGTACCGCAAAAAAAAAAAAAAAAAAAAAAGGGAAGGGTTGGGATCCTTTTTCAGTTTAATGCTTTGCGTGACCTATCAAAGCTACTCTTGTTTTATTGACTCATGTTCTTAAAGTCTATCTGAAGCCTCTGCTGGCTCTACAAATTGAAATCCCCAAAGTGTTCAGAACTACAGAGAAAGAAGGTATTTTCTTCCTGAGTTCTCTTCTCAAAATGAGGGGTGGGAAGTACTAGGTAATGATAGTGCCTGCTTGGTCCACTGAGTTTGGACTTGGACACCTGAGTCTAGGTAAAGTGAGAGCATATTTGTTGGCTCCAGAGATCAGCTTGAGAGTAAAAAAGACTGGCTTATTTAAATCACTCAGAATCTGGGTGCTAATTGGCCAGAAAAGACTCTTTCCTGCCCTTCTCTCTTCTTCCCCTTTTACTTTTTCTGTGTGTTTTTTCCCCCACAACTTGCCCTTGATTTGTGGCCCTTAGCCTTATACATAAGAGAGAGAGGTGGTCATGTAAGTGGTATAGTTAAGAGTATAGCCAGGAATGCAGCATCTAAAAGAGTACTAAAGTGGGATTTCCCTGGCGGTCCAGTGGTTAAGACTCCACGTTGCCACTGCAGGGGAAGTGGGTTCGATCCCTGGTCAGGGAACTGAGATTCTACATGCTGTGTGGCATGGGCAAAAAAAAATTTTTTTTCTATTATCGTACCTTTATTTTATTTTATTTTTTCCTTTTTCTTTTTTTAACATCTTTATTGGAGTATAATTGCTTTACAATGTTGGGTTAGTTTCTGCTGTAATAACAAAGTGAATCAGCTATATGTATACAAATATCCCCATATCCTGTCCCTCTTGCGTCTCCCTCCCACCCTCCCTATCCCACCCCTCTAGGTGGTCATAAAGCACCGAGCTGATCTCCCTGTGCTATGCGGCTGCTTCCCACTAGCTATCTATTTTACATTTGGTAGTATATATATGTCCATGCCACTCTCTCACTTCGTCCCAGCTTACCCTTCCCCCTCCCCATGTCCTCAAGTCCATTCTCTACGTCTGCGTCTTCATTCCTGTCCTGCTCCTAGGTTCATCAGAACCATTTTTTTCCTTTTTTTTAGATTCCATATATATGTGTTAGCATACGGTATTTGTTTTTCTCTTTCTGACTTACTTCACTCTGTATGACATACTGTAGGTCCATCTACCTCACCACAAATAACTCAATTTTGTTTCTTTTTATGGCTGAGTAATATTCCATTGTATATAGGTGCCACATCTTCTTTATCCATTCACCTGTAGATGGACACTTAGGTTGCTTCCACGTCCTGGCTATTGTAAATAGAGCTGCAGTGAACATTGTGGTACATGTCTCTTTTTGAATTATGGTTTTCTCAGGGTATATGCCCAGTAGTGCGATTGCTGGGTCATATGGTAGTTCTATTTTTAGTTCTTTAAGGAACCTCCATACTGTTCTCCATAGCAGCTGTATCAATTTACATTCCCACCAACAGTGCAAGAGGGTTCCCTTTTCTCCACACCCTCTCCAGCATTTATTGTTTTTTTTTAACATCTTTATTGGGGTATAATTGCTTTACAATGGTGTGTTAGTTTCTGCTTTATAACAAAGTGAATCAGTTATACATATATATATGTTCCCATATCTCTTCCCTCTTGCGTCTCCCTCCCTCCCACCCTCCCTATCCCACCCCTCCAGGCGGTCACAAAGCACCGAGCCAATATCCCTGTGCCATGCGGCTGCTTCCCACTAGCTATCTACCTTATGTTTGTTAGTGTATCTATGTCCATGCCTCGCTCTCGCCCTGTCACAGCTCACCCTTCCCTCTCCCCATATCCTCAAGTCCGTTCTCCAGGAGGTCTGTGTCTTTATTCCTGTCTTACCCCTAGGTTCTTCATGACATTTTTTTTTCTTAAATTCCATATATATGGGTTAGCATACGGTATTTGTCTTTCTCTTTCTGACTTACTTCACTCTGTATGACAGACTCTAGATCTATCCACCTCATTACAAATAGCTCAATTTCGTTTCTTTTTATGGCTGAGTAATATTCCATTGTATATATGTGCCACATCTTCTTTATCCATTCATCCGTTGATGGACACTTATGTTGTTTCCATCTCCGGGCTATTGTAAATAGAGCTGCAATGAAAATTTTGGTACATGACTCTTTTTGAATTTTGGTTTTCTCAGGGTATATGCCCAGTAGTGGGATTGCTGGGTCATATGGTAGTTCTATTTGTAGTTTTTTAAGGAACCTCCATACTGTTCTCCACAGTGGCTGAACCAATTCACATTCCCACCAGCAGTGCAAGAGTGTTCCCTTTTCTCCACACCCTCTCCAGCATTTATTGTTTCTAGATTTTTTGATGATGGCTATTCTGACTGGTGTGAGATGATATCTCATTGTAGTTTTGATTTGCATTTCTCTAATGATTAATGATGTTGAGCATTCCTTTCATGTGTTTGTTGGTAGTCTGTATATCTTCTTTAGAGAAATGTCTATTTAGGTCTTCTGCCCATTTTTGGATTGGGTTGTTTGTTTTTTTGATATTGAGCTGCATGAGCTGCTTGTAAATTAGGGAGATTAATCCTTTGTCAGTTGCTTCATTTGCAAATATTTTCTCCCATTCTGAGGGTTGTCTTTTGGTCTTGTTTATGGTTTCCTTTACTGTGCAAAAGCTTTGAAGTTTCATTAGGTCCCATTTATTTTTGTTTTTATTTCCATTTCTCTAGGAGGTGGGTCAAAAAGGATCTTGCTGTGATTTATGTCATAGAGTGTTCTGCCTATGTTTTCCTCTAAGAGTTTGATAGTTTCTGGCCTTACATTTAGGTCTTTAATCCATTTTGAGCTTATTTTTGTGTATGGTGTTAGGGAGTGATCTAATCTCATACTTTTACATGTACCTGTACATTCCTGCCACCTTTATCAAAGATAAGGTGTCCATATGTGCATGGGTTTATCTCTTGGCTTTCTATCCTGTTCCATTGATCTATCTTTCTGTTTTTGTGCCAGTACCATACTGTCTTGATTACTGTAGCTTTGTAGTATACTCTGAAGTCAGGGAGCCTGATTCCTCCAGCTCTGTTTTTCGTTCTCAAGATTGCTTTGGCTATTCGGGGTCTTTTGTGTTTCTATACAAATTGTGAAATTTTTTGTTCTAGTTCTGTGAAAAATGCCAGTGGTAGTTTGATAGGGATTGCATTGAATCTGTAGATTGCTTTGGGTAGTAGATTCATTTTCACAATGTTGATTCTTCCAATCCAAGAACATGGTATATCTCTCCATCTATTTGTATCATCTTTAATTTCTTTCATCAGTGTCTTATAATTTTCTGCATACAGTCTTTTGTCTCCTTAAAAAATAAAAGTAAAAGAGTACTAAAGCTTGAAATTCTGTGATTTAAAATGTATTACTTTGAACTACCAGTTCAAGATGGCAGGCTGCACATACTGTCCACCTTCTCAAAAATCCCATACAAATTTCATAAAGTATATATATAACAAAAAATAAATCCACAACTGTGCTAGAACACAGTGAATTGCTAGGAGTGGACCAAGAACACTGGGGAATGTTTGCATGATATAAAGAAAATGGGATTTAGTGGTATAGAAACCAAACTGATAAAAAATCTGCAGCACAACTCTAGAGAAGGAGAGACTGTTGAAGTGTTAGATCCTGACAAAACACTTTAATAACTTTAAGTTCAAAGTCAGCTGTGCTTACAGTAGAATAAGGCTAAAGAAAGTTCAACTGAGTATTAATTGAGAGGTTGGCAGAGATGGACCAGTTCTTGGCTCTGTGTAAACCAGCTTTGTGTTAGCGCCAGGTACAGCTGGCAAGAGCCTCTCTCTAAACAATTCAGAATATGCTCTCAGTGTAGGAGTGAAAGCTGGAGAGAGAACAGGACAGTGTTCCTGGTAACTTCAAATTCTTACAACAGACGTGGGACCTTCACACACTGAAGGGATGTTTATCTGTTGGCACATTCCAACTGATTCATTTAAATCTACTATTGCACTAACTTCTTATATGCCAAAGAGACTCACAGAACTGCAATGTTAATAGATCTAGGTTTTCATTTATAAAATGAAATATTTTATGGATATTTATGGATATGGATTTAAATATGGATATTAAATATGGATATTAAATATGGATATTTAAGAATCATCAGAAATTTTGAGTAATACCTGCAATATGAAAGAGAAATCTCAAGCTCACCAGCAGAACAAATAACCAGAACAAAGAAACAAGAGTTACTACCGGAAACAAAAGAGAACTAAAAAAATTTTAATCTACATCTCAATAGAGATTAAAGAGAACAACTTCATCCTGGAATATTTGAGAAAGGAATAACTAAACAACAAGAAAGCAGTCTTGGAAGTTAAAAACATGATTGCCTTCTAGCCAAAAATAGCTCTGAGAAAGGATTGAATATCAGAATGAATGCAGCCAAAACTGAATTAGTGGATTAGAATATCAAATTTAAGAATGCTTCTAGAATGTAAAGGGGTGGTGGAGGGAAAGAGAGCAAGAAGCTTTAAATAAAAATTATGAGACAAAGATGTTAGATGTAGTAGATTTAATGTCCATCTAATATGAAGTCTAAAGGAAGAAAACAGAAGATAAAAAGGAAGAAATAACCAATAAAGTTAAATAAGAATTATCTGAGCTAAATAATGTTTTGATTGTTTTGGCTAAAAAGATCACTTAATACTGAGAAATACTGAAAAGCGAAATAAACTTAGAGCCATTCTGCTAAAAATTTGTGAATTTCCAAATAAAGAGAAAATCCTACAAGTTTCTAGTGGGAAATAAACTCATTCCTAAAGGAAGTGAGAATCAAACTGGCACTGGATTTCTCATCCGTAACACTAAATGCAAATAATGGAAGATGTCTATAAAGTACTCAGAGGGAAAGGTTTGGAACTGAAAGTTCTAAACCTACACAAGTTATCATTCAAATGCTAGGACAAAATAGGGTTACTACTACTGGAAGTGAAATTATTCCAATGGAATACACTCCCTATTCAGACTTTCTTTAAAAATTACTTGAAGATATACATTTTAAGTTCCATTTCTGGCAAAACTGTGAACCATTTATCCTGGAAAACCTACCACTATAGAACATCTAGAAATGCCAGTTAAGCTGTAACAAACATCCTCTGTAATGCATACTTGAGTGTAAAAGAAAGTAAAGAGAAACTCCAAAGAATACTTGGAAAGCAGTGAGATGGGCTGGAGTTACTGAGAGCGGTATCTGCACTGAGACCTTTTGTGTATCTCAGGAAAACCCAGATTTAACAATCTTTAGACCCATATCAAGTATGTAGTTGGACCTGAGAACCTTGAATAAAGGTAAAACATTTGAAGAGCTACATCCTCAGTGAAGGAGTAGCAAAGAGAAAAAAAATAAAAAACTTAACTATCTTGATCTGGGGTCTGAGTGATAAACAAGAGTGTCCCTAGAGAATTTTTAACCACAAGCTTGCCCTCATACAGGGTTAGGCTTAAAATTTACAATCCCTTTATGATCTAGAGATTTGAAACCAATAATACTAACATAAAATAGTGGAGGCTGGTAATAATCTGGATCTCCAAGCAGAAATAAACACAGATATTCTCTGTAGGGACTCACCTTTAATCTAGGCAAAGTATAAAATAGAAGAGATTTATAAACCAAATTACACTAAAATTAAGAACTTCTGTTCATGGGAAGACACTATAATAGGGGTGAAAAGACAAGCCATATACTGAGAGGTGGGAGAAGATATTTACAACACAACCAAAATAGAACTAGTATCTGGAATATATAGAGAACTACTGTGAATCATTAAGAGGACAAACAACTCACTAGAAAAAAATGAACAGAAGACTTAAATGGACACTTCTTCTCTTAACAAAAGAGGATCCACAAATACATGAAAAAATGTTCAACTGCATTAGTAATCACAAAAATGCAAATTGAAGTTATATTGAGGTACCATTACATACCTGCTGGTTTGGCAAAAAATAGAAAATTTGACAATAATATGTGTTAGTGAGGATATAGAACAACCAAAATTTTCATCCTCTGCTAGTAGTGTAAATTGCTACATTTATTTTGGCAAACAGTTTGGTATTATCTAGTAAAGGTAAAGAGCTACATATCCCATGATCTAGCAATGCTATTTCTAGGTACAGATCCTTGAGAAATGCTTACACATGTTCACAAAGAGACACAAACAAGAATGCTATTAATAGCATTGAGCATTTTTTACAGATTGAAGGTCTGTGTCAACCCTGTGCTGTGCAAGTCTATCCGTGCCATTTTTCCAAAAGCATTTGCTCACTTTGTGTCTCTGTGTCACATTTTGATAATTCTTGTAATATTTCAAACTTTCAAGTTATTATATTAATTATCTGAGGTATTATATATTATTATATTTATTATTATATAATTATATATTATTATTCTATTTATTATCACAGATAATGTTATCTGTGATTAGGGATCTTTGATGTTACTATTGTAATTGTTCTGAGGCCCCACAGATCACACTCACATAAAACAGGGAACTTAATCGATAAAGGTTGTTTGTGTTCTGATTGCTACACAGATAGGTCATTCCTTTGTCCCTCTCCCTTTCCCTGGGCCTCCCTATTCCCTGAGACATAACAATATTGACATTTGGCTGACTAATAACCCTACAATGACCTCTAAGTGTTCAAGTGAAAGGAAGAACCACATGTCTCTCACCTCAAATCAAAAGCTAGAAATGATTTAAGCTTGGTGAGGAAGGCATGTCAAAAGCCAAGATAGGCCAAAAGCTAGGCCTCTTGTGCCAGTTAGCCAAGTTGTGAATGCAAAGAAAATGTTCTTGAAGGAAATTAAAAGTGCTACTCCAATAAGCATGTGAATAGTAAGAAAGTGAAACAGCCTTATTGCTGATAATGGAGAAAGCTTTAGTGCTCTGGATAGAAGATCAAACCAGCCACAACGTTCCCTTAAGTCAAAGCCTAATCTAGAGCAAGGGCCTAATTCTCTTCCTATGAAGGCTTAGAGAGGTGAGGAAGCTGCAGAAGAAAAGTTTGAATCTAGCCGAAGTTGATTCATGAGGTTTAAGGAACCATCTCCATAACATAAAATTCAAGGTGAAGTAGCAAGTGCTGATGTAGAAGATGCAGCAAGTTATCCACAAGATCTAGCTAAGATCATTGGTGAAGGTGACTACACTAAACAACAGATTCTCAATGTAGATAAAACAGCCTTATATTGGAAGAAGATGCCATCTAGAACTTTCATAGCTAGAGAGGAGTCGTCAATGGTTGGCTTCTAATCCTCAAAGGCCAGGCTGACTCTCTTGCTAAGGGCTAATGCAGCTGATAACTTTAAGTTGAAGCCAATGCTCATTTACCATTCTGAAAATCCTAGGACCCTTAAGATTTACATTAAATCTACTCTGCCTGTGCTCTATAAACAAAGCCTAGATGACAACACATCTGTTGACAACATGGTTTACTGAATATTTTAAGTCCACTGTTGAGACCTACTGCTCAGAAAAAGATTCCTTTCAAAATATCATTGACAATTCATCTGATCACTCAAGAACTCTGATCGAGATGTACAATAAGATTCATGCTGTTTTCATGCCTGCTAACATGACATCCATTCTGCAGCCCGTGGATCAAGGAGTAATTTCGACTTTCAAGTCTTAACCGTATAAGAAATACATTTTGTAAGGCTATAGCTGCCTTAGATAGTGATTCCTCTGATGGATCTGGGCAAAGTAGATTGAAAGCCTTCTGGAAAGGATTCACCACTCTAGATGCCATTAAGAAGATTCATGATTCATGGGAAGAGGTCAAAATATTAACATACACAGGAGTTTGGAAGAAGTTGATTCCAACCTGCATGGATGACTTTGAGGGTTTCAAAACTTCAGTGGAGGAAGTACCTGCAGATGTGGTGGAAACAGCAAGAGAACTAGAATCGGAAGTGGAGCCTGAAGATGTGACTAAATTGCTGCAATCTCATGATTAAACTTTAATAGATGAAGAGTTGCTTGTTATGGATGAGGAAAAAAGTGGTTTCTTGAGATAAAACTTACTCCTGGTGAAGACACTATAAAGAGTGTTGATATGACAACAAAGGATTTAGAATATTACATAAAATTAGTTGATAAAGCAGTGGCAAGGTTTGAGAGGATTGATTCCAATTTTGAAAGAAGTTCTACTGTGGGTAAAATGTTATCAAACAGCACTGCATGCTAAAGAGAAATCATTCATGAAAGGAAGAGTCAATCAATGCAGAAAACTTCATTGTTGTCTTATTCTAAGAAACTGCCATAGCCACCCCAGCCTTCAGCAACCACCACCCTGATCAGCTGTCAACATCAAGGCAAGACTCTCCACTAGCAAAAAGATTACCACTCACTGAAGGCTCAGATGATGATTAGCATATTTTAGCAATACAGTATTTTTTAATTAAGGTATGTACATTTTTTAGACATTATGTTATTGCACATGTAATAGACTACAGTAATAACTTTTATATGCAAGGAAAACCAAAAATTTTGTGTTACTCACTTTACTGTGATATTCACTTTATTGTGGTGGTATGGAACCCAACCTGCAACATCTCCAAGGTATGTCTGTATATAACATTTTTTCACCAAAGAACATGAGCAGGAATGTTCTTAGCAACACTATTTATTATAGCTCCACACTGGTAATTACCTAAAAGTCTATCAACAGTAGAATGGAGAAATAAATTATGGTATATTTACACAATGGATACTATACAGCAACGAGGATGAATGGACCACAATTATATAGAACAATATGAATAAATCTCACAAATATAATGTTGACCAAAGAATCCAACAACAAAAGAGTATATATTGCATGGCTGCATTTATATAAAATTCAAAAACAGGCAAAACTAATGTATAGTGTTGGAAGTCAGGATGGGGGTCAACCTTGATGAGGGATAGTGACTTGAAGCAGGCATATGGGGAGCTTCTAGGATGCTGAAAATGTTTCTTGATTGGGGTGATGATTACACAGATGTGTTCATTTTGTGAAAAGTTATTGAGCTGTACACTTATGATTCTGCATTTTTCTGTATAAATGTTATTTCTGTAATGTGTTTTTTAAAAAGGATGGGTGGGACTTCCCTGGTGGTGCAGTGGTTGAGAGTCCGCCTGCCGATGCAGGGGACACGGGTTTGTGCCCTGGTCCGGGAGGATCCCACGTGCCGCGGAGCGGCTGGGCCTGTGGGCCATGGCCGCTGGGCCTGCGCGTCAGGAGCCTGTGCTCTGCAACGGGAGAGGCCACAGCAGTGGGAGGCCCACGTACCGCAAAAAACAAAAACAAAAACAAATAAAAAGGATGGGTGGAGGGCCTGGATGATATTATAGTTGGTGATATTATGCCATTGACTGAGGAATCTGACTGATCTTCCAATTCTTTGCATATGACTTCCAGAAAACAAAACAAAACAAAAAGGTAATAACTAGTAGAACAGAAGTTGGAAGTAAAGCTTTCAACTGATACATAGAGAAAGTGGTGGAAGAAGCGATGTACAACGAAATACATTTCTTTGATTGAGTACTCTTTCTTCTTCTGCCTTGGTTCTCTATTAAAGTTCAATAATGTTGGGAGTAGTAATAAACTATGATGTTAGATAACAATGAATTTATTGATCACTTTCAAAGAAGAGATTATGGTGCCTTTACTCAGACTGCATCAATTCTCAGCTCCTTTAGGAATAGAGCCCACTATCCTGGAATGCTGAAATGGGCAATGAGAAAGAGAAACTCATTTTAGCTGTTCTTTTCCAAAGGTATCTTCCAACCCCTCTGTCAACATTGACCCAGACAACTACGTTGAAGTGAATGATTTCATCACCCAGATACCCTCTAAAGTGCAGATACAAGATATTACTATGGAGTTACACTGCCCACTGTGTAATGATTGGTTTTGTGATCCACTGATGCTAAGCTGTGGCCACAACTTCTGTCAGTCTTGTATCCAAAACTTTTGGAAGCAGCAAGCACAAGAAACATTCTGTCCTGAGTGTAAGATGCTATGTCAATACAGCAACTGTACATTTAACCTTGTACTGGAGAAGCTGGTAGAGAAGATTAAGAAGCTACCCCTATTCAAGGGCCATCCACAGTGCCCAGAGCACGGAGAGAACCTGAAACTGTTCAGTAAGCCAGACAGGAAACTGATTTGCTTTCAATGCAAAGATGTTCGATTGTCTGTGGGGCAGTCTAACGAATTCCTGCAGATCTCTGATGCTGTCCGTTTCTTCACGGTGGGTGAGCCCTGGGTTTTGAGCAATCTTGAGCAATTCCTTAGGAAGGCTGGGAAAAATCTTTTGTTGGACTTCTTCTCTCTTCCAACACCACCCCTTTATTCAGATGATTACTAGAAAGCTCAGAGTGCTCAGAAAATACAATATATCTTGCAAAGTTCTTTTTCTATAGTTGCCAATTATAGGAAAGCAGTGAAGGAGCTCTGGTCTACTCCCTCAGTCAATCAAATATTTACCCAAACCCTGCCACGACAGCATTCTACTAGACACTGTACAGAATATGGACATATAAGATACTGCTTTTGTTATAAAAGTCTTGAAATTTAGTCCAGTTTAAAATGAATAAAACAACCAAAGCAATATAAGATAGTCTACTGTTGTGAGCTAAATTTTTGTCACATTTGTAATTCACAAATATTTAGAATTTCAGAGGAGATTAGAGAAAACTGAAATAGTCAGGGGAGGCATGGTGAAAGAAAGCTTGAACTGGAAAATTATTTGAATTTGGATGGGCAGAAGGAAGAAATGAGTGTTTTAAGTGAGAACAATGCAAGTAAAAGTATAGAGAGTGAGAACAATGTAACTAGAGCAGAAAATATATAGAGCTCTGGTATGTTCTTCAAACCCCTGAAGTTAGCTAATAAGAGGATAAAACTAAGTTTTTCTGCTGCTTGTAATTTTCTTCACAATTTTTGCAAGAGACAGGAATTACGATACAGGCTAAAGGAGACTTTTGTAACAAGAGCTTGCTTTTTTTACCCCTGACACCCTGGGGCTTTGGGGGAGATGGCCCTTTATCTCTCAATTACCTTGTGTTAATTCTACATGGTATTCCCAGGAGGAGCTTACTATCCATCAGGGTCAACTGGAGGCAACCCTGAAGGAACTTCAGTCCCTGAGGAACATGCAGAGAGATGCTATTGCTGCTCACAAGGTGAGGAGCAGGGTAGAGGGGTTATGAGATACAACCGGAATATACCCTCCTTGTAACTTCAGCTATGTGAGTGGAAAGGTACCTTTACATACCAGGCACCTTTGAACCCAGGTCTCTCAGATTGCTGGCTTTTCTCATCTGATTTGATCTTTCCTAGCTTCCCTAAAACTAAATAAAACTATTGCTTATACTTTCAACTTCACAGGAGGTTAATGGTTAGAGACTTGGCAAATCAGTTCCTAGGTTGGGGGAATAAACTGGGAGTTCTGTTTCTTCATTAATTATTCTGTAGAGGGGTGTCTTCTCTGGCATTTGGCATCTGGAAGAAGAAATATGTACAATGAGGGAAAGAAGAAGGATAGATGGAAATGATGTCTCAAGAGAATCTTGTTCTTGTTGTAAGAGTTCCTAGTTCAGCTATTACAGTCAACATCATTCATTCAACAAATATTTATTGAGTGGGTCAGGTATTATACTAGACACTATATTCCTACCATGGTGGGAGATAGATGTTAATTAAACAATCCCACCAATAACAATAAAACAACAACTGTGGTAACTACTATAAATGAAAATATAGGGTATATTAGAGCATATAAATGGAGAACCTAATCTAGACTGGGTGTTCTTTGAAGAAGCCACTTATTAAAAATTGAGAATTGAAAGGATAAGTGTTATCCTTAGCCAAGTGAACTGGGTCAGGTGAATATGAAGGAAATTGCCTGGAAAATGTTCTGTGAAGAGGAAAGAGCATACGGAAAAGTTCTGAGACAGGAAGTTAGTTGTTATGTTAAACAGAGAGAAGGCCAATTAAGCTGGATCATGGTAAGCAAGATGAGACTGAAAAGGCAGATATGGGGCCAATCATGTAGGCCCTTGTAGATAATGTTAGGAATTTTGAACTTCATTCAGGGAATAATGAGAAGTCATTAAAGGGTTTAAATAGGACATGGCTTCATCTCATTTTGAAAGCATCAGTCTGGTGGCTATGTGGACTATGGATTGGAGAAAGACAATGACAAGGATAATGGTTAGCAGAGGGCTGCGGCAATGATCCCAGAGAATGATGATGGCTTGGACTAGAAAGGCAGTAGAGATCAAAAGAAATAAATAGCTTCAGCATATGCTTTGGAAATAAAAATTACCTGCATGTGGGGATTGATTAGATGTGAGAGGTGAGTGATGATATCAAACAGACAGTTGAATATAGGAATCTGGAGCTCAGAAGTTGCACTAGGATGAAAATAAGAAGTCAGCATATAGATTGTATTTAAAGTTGTGAAAGGAGAGGCTATTACCTAGAAAGAGAGTGTAGAATGAGAAGGGGAAAGAGCCCCAGGAAGAATATCAAGTAATCTAATATTTAGAGCTTGGTTAGAGGAGACTGAACCAACAAATAAGACTGAGAGATAGTGGTGAAATAGGTAAAAGGAAAAATGGAAAAGTCTGACCTAGAGGACAGGGAGAGTTAAGACTATTTTAAGAGTGCAATTATAATGACTGACCATAGAATGTAAGCTGGATAATAGGGGACACGAAGAGAGAGAAGTTGATGAATGGAAATGAAGGGGTCAATAAACAGGAAGTTTCAATGAGACCCAATAATTGTTGCAATAGGGGTTCCTGAGTAACTGAGCATAAAAAGTAATTTTAGAGATGGTACAATTGCTGGGGATGATAAAATCCTCAATGTGACTAAAAGAACGAGTAGATAAAGGTAAAAATCACTAGAAATGATGATGAGGAACTGAGAAGCCAGGATGTCAGATGGCGTACCCATGAGGATGTTGAGGTCACCTAAGAAAAGAGATGCCAGTGTAGCAGTTATCAATTTCAGTGCTTCAGACATTGCCCATCTCTTGCTTTTTCTATATTGTCCTGGCAGCAGGAATTGCATCTCCCCTAGTTCTCATTTCTTAAAAAAGGACAGTTCTTCCAGCCTCATATGGACCCAGTCTAACAGAATCACTTGGTAGATATTGGTTTGTACTTCTGGATAAAAGGGAATTATCATTCATTTAAAAATGTTTGATTAACCCCATGGTCTTATTTAATATGGCATTGGTTACCACCTCAGTACTGTAATAGGAACCTAGGATGACTTTTGACTATTTCGTGCTGAACTATTAAACTAGCTGGGAAAGACAGAGTAAGTCTCCCAAAGGGCTCCTTTTCGTACAGTTGAATGTTGATAGTCAGCCATTTGCATGCATTTTTCTGTTATAATGTTTCCCAAGTTGTATGAGTGTTAGTGGTGTGGGCCCCCATCCTCAAGTGTCAATCTCAATAACTACCATCGTGATGATCATGGAGTTTTCCAGGAAAACAAGCTACATCTGCAGCAACACATCTCCTCAGAGGTTCTAAAGCTGCATCAGTTCCTGCACAGCAAAGAAAAGGACGCTTTAAATGAGCTCCGAGAAGAGGGGAAAGCCTTGAATGAGGAGATGGAGCTGAATCTGAGCCACATTCAAGAACAGTGCCTCCTAGCCAGGGAGATGTTGGTGAGCATCCAGGCACGGATGGAACAGCAGAACTCCTTCGACTTTCTCAAAGTGAGACTCCATACCAACATGACTATGGGTACAATAGAGGGGGAAAGAGGGTTGGAAACGGTGTAGAAGCAGATTTTCCCCTCCAGGAGGGTAAAAAAACTGCTGTAGTGCTTTTAAGATTCCTTGGGAGAAAAGCAGGAGGCTGCTTTTACCTTATACTCAGTTGAAAGCTTTACTTTCACACTCCTAGAAAAGAAGATAATAAAATGCCATTAAAACAGCATGTTTTAATATTTCTCCATAAAGAAATTTGAAGCTTTATTTCTCAAAAGTAAGAATGTTGCCAAAAAGTTGTATCTTTTACTGGCTCTCAGCAATCATAAATTGACCTGTTTGAAAAGCTGTTGGTCAATTTTTGCTTCCTCACGCTTCACCTCTAAAGTGGCATTGGTTACTACCTCAGTGATCAGAAGCTTGATTAGCCAGAGTAAGGAAAAGTGGCCTTGGGGTTGGAATACCTACTGTGTTTTTCTCCTGAGACTATGTGGCAGTGTAGGCAAAAATAGCTTAACCTTAATTTCTTTCTTGTTCCCTGTAAAAGGGAACTCTAGAAAATCAGAGCAAAGTAAGCCAGTTTATCCTGGGATAGATGAAGGATGAAGATCAGAAAAGGCATATGGAGGAGAGGAGTTGGTGGCAATGGGATGGGGACCATCTGCATAGGATCACAGTTTTGACCATCAAATTCTGGTGGTGGCCAGTAGGACCAAAGAAATTTCTGGAGCTGATGAACAGGCATCTAACCTTTCTATTTCTCCTTTCCTCTCCTAGGACATCACACCTCTCTTGGATAGGTAAGTGTTTCCCTGTGGTATTAATACCCTTCCTTCAGTCCCTGGAGGATGTCTAAGAATAAATGATTTATGTCCCCTGCAGCTTGGAGCAAGGAATGAGGGTGCTGACACCCAGAGAGCTTATCTCCAGAAAGCTGAACCCAGGCCTGTTCAAAGGTCCCATCCAGTATATGATGTGGAGGGAAATGCAGTCCACTCTCTCTCCAGGTATCAGTGGGTAGTAGTTATTTGTTCCTGGGGCTCCCACTTTATGTTTCATCTGTGGGATGTCTTCTGTGGCCCTAAATAGTACATTAGAGTCTGGACAGAGGGAGGGGTGAAGTTTAGCCAAAAGAAGGCTAGTTGGTATGACTGAATTTCTTCTCTTACCGTCATCTAAGAATTTATGACTCTGTACTGGTAAACAGAGTCTGATGTCCGAATTACTTCTCAGCCTACCATTTTGTTTGATTGTTCTATCAAATGTGACAACCAATATTTTAATGTTTTTCTAAAACAGTTATGTAACTCCCTGAGGCATCTCTGCCCTGGAGGAGGAGGTTACTGTACATACTCACCGTGTGTATGAATACAGTTCCTCTTGTGCTTGACGTTTATAACATGGAGTTATCTCATCTTAGGAGACTGTTTAGAGATCTATAAAAATCATTACAGAAATAAAGCTCTAAATAAAGTTTTTTATAGACTTCATATAGACTCATTATTATTTGTAGTTACTGATTTAATGAAAATCACAAATCTATCCCTGTTAATTTTTCCAGGTAACTGACACTGAAAACAAAACAGTACTGAGGTATAATTAACATAGAATAAAATTCACCAATTGTAAAGTACAATTTGATGAGTGTGACAAATGTATACACTTATGTAAACATCTCCAAAATCAAGATATAGAAAATTTCTGTCATCCCAGAAAGTTCCCGCATACCCCTTTGCAGTCAATCCTTTTCTTCTAGCCTCAGCCACTGACACTCACTGATCTACTTTATTTCACTTTAGTTGTCTTTTCTAAAATCTCATATAAGTGGAACCATACATTATGTAGTCTTTTCTGTTTGGCTTTTTTCACTTAGCAAAATGCTTTTTGAGATTCACCTATGTTGTTGCATGTATCAATCACTGTATTTTATGGATACATCACAATTTGCTTATTCATTCACCAACTGATGGACGTTTGGGTAGTTTCTAGTTTATGGCTAGTATGAATAAACTTGCCTGAACATTTGTTTACAAATCTTTGTGTTTTAATTTCTTTAGGGTAAATATCTCGTGATGGGATTGCTAGGTTGTATGTTAGGTATATGCTTAACTATAAGAAACTATCACATTTTTTTTCTTAAGTGGTGGTACCATCTTAATTCCCACCTCCAGTGAATGAGAGTCCTGGTTTCTCCAAATCCTTGCTAAAACTTGATAATGTCGATCTTTTTGATTTTTTTAACTCCATCAAAAAAGATATTTTAGGGGGCTTCCCTGGTGGCGCAGTGGTTGAGAGTCCGCTTGCCGATGCAGGGGACACGGGACACGGGTTCGTGCCCCGGTCTGGGAAGATCCCACATGCCGCGGAGCAGCTGGGCCCGTAAGCCATGGCCGCTGAGCCTGGGCGTCCAGAGCCTGTGCTCCGCAACGGGAGAGGCCACAACAGTGAGAGGCCCACGTACCGCAAAAAAAAAAAAAAAAAAAAAAAGGTATTTTATTAAAGTTCCCAAAACAAATTTGAGAAGTTACGCTGCGTTTAAATTGAAAAAGGCCAAGTTAAAATATGGAAATAAAGTTTTCATTTGGTGGAAGCTGAAACTAATGTATACATTCTAATCAAAGATCTATCCCATGTGACATTTTTTGTTTTTAAGAGTCTACCAGGCCAAACCCTTCACTGCCTTTACTGCCTTTGCTTTGCTTTCCCCCTTTTCTTTCTTTCGCTTTGCCTTCAGCTTCTTTTTTTTCCCTCCCTTTGGCCTCTGGTTCATCCATATGGAGTACTGTCCACGCTGATCTAGAAGACTCTTTTTGTTTCTCTTAATATCAATCTCCATTTTTATGTCACTTTTTTCATCTTTCACTACATATTGGGTTTTCTCTTGACAATGTTTGGATACCACCACAGTTTTATTTTACCTTATTTTTTTGAAAGATACATTCCCTCATATAGAATTCTGGGTTAATAGACTTCTTTTCACTAATATAAAAAGTCACTCCATTGTTTTCTTACTTGTATAGTTTCTGATGAGATGTCTATTATCATTTTTATATTCATTTCTCTGTATGTACCATCTCTTTTCTCCTTGTAAGATTTACTTTTTTTGTCACTTGTTTCCACCAGTTTGATTATGCTGGATCTTGGTGTGTTTTCTTTTTATTTATTTAGTTTGTGGTTCATTGAGTTTCTTGGATCAATGGGTTTATTGTTTTCACCAAGTTTGGGAAAATGTCAGCTATTATTTCTTCAAGAGCTTTTTTTACCTATCCACCTTTTCTTCTCTCCTTCTGGAACTCTAATTTTACATATGTCAGACCACCTAAAGTTGTCTCACTTGTCATTGATGTTCAGCATTTTTTAGCCTTTTTTCTTTCTGTGCTTCATTTTGAATAGCTTCTCTTGCTATTGACGTTCTCTCATTTTTTTTTTTTTTTTTTTGCGGTACGTGGGCCTCTCACTGCTGTGGCCTCTCCCGTTGCGGAGCACAGGCTCCAGACGCGCAGGCTCAGCAGCCATAGCTCACGGGCCCAGCCGCTCCATGGCATTTGGGATCTTCCCAGACGGGGGCACGAACCCGTGTCCCCTGCATCGGCAGGCGGACTCTCAACCACTGAGCCACCAGGGAAGCCCAGTTCTCTCATCTTTTCACCTGCACTGTCTAATCTTCTGTTAATCCTGTTCAAGATGTTTTTCATTTCAGATACATTTCATTTCTTCAAAAAGTTGGGTCTTTTTATATCTTCAGTTTCTCTCCATACCATGTTATTGTTTCGTCTACATTCTCATGCAAATGGAAGATATATATAATAGCTGTTTTAATGTCTTTGCTAATTCCACCACTATTGTAATTTCTAACATGTTATTGCGTGAGTTTTCTTGAGACTCTAGGTCATATTTTCCTGCTGCATTGCATGGCTGGTATTTTTTTAAATTTTTAATTGACTTAATTTTTTTAGAATACTTTTAGATTTACAGAAAAATTGAAAAGATAGTACAGAGAGTTCTTGTATACCTCATTCCTAGTTTATATTATTATCTTATATTTAGTGTGATACATGATTTATAATTAATGAATCAATACTAATACATTACTATTAACTAAAGTCAATAGTTTCTTTAGATTTCCTTCTTTTTTTACCTAATGTCATTTTCCTATTCCAGGATCCCATCTAAGGTTTCACATTACATTTAGCTGTCATTTTTCTTTAAGCTCTTCTTGGTTGTGACAGTTTCTCAGACTTTCCTTGTTTTTTGATGACTTTGACAGTTTTGGGGAATACTAGTCATGTATTTCGTAGGATGCCGCATTATTGCAATTTGTCTGATGATTTTCTCATGATAAGACCAGGGTTATGAGTTATTGAGAGGAAAACCACAGAGTTAAAGTGCCATTTTCATCACATCATATCAAGCATACATACTGTCAACATAATTTACGACTGCTGATGTTGGTTTTAATCACCTAGCTGAGGTAGTGTTTGTCAAGTTTCTCCACTGTAAAGTTATTCCCCCCTCCCTTTTCCATACTGTATACTTTGGAAGCAAGTTACTATGTGTAGCCCACACTTAAGGAGTAGGTAGTTATGCTCCCTCCTCCTTGAGAGTGGAGTATCTACATAAATTATTTGGAATTTTGCATGAGAGATTTGTCTCTTCTGGCTGTCAAACATGATCAGTTTTACATTGCTATTTGCTGAATTTTGTTGTAATCCTTTAAGCTCTATGGATTTAACTTTGGCATTTAGTGAAGTTATTTGGAATAACTTTGTTCCTTTTGACACTTTAAGCTTTGCTGAGCCTTTAAGCTTTGTGAGAGTGGTTCAAGAGCAGCCTTTAATCTAGGGTTAACTTTGTCAATTTTCTAAGGTATTAACCTTCTGAGTACTCTGTCTGATGTTCTACATACTATAACATTTTTCCATTCTGGCTGACAGGATTGAAAACTATTCCCAGTCTTGTGTGAGCTCTAGAAATTATTAGGCCTACTGCTTTCTGGAGATTTTCTCTCTGGACTTAGTGAGTTTCACCGCATGCATGTGGCAATATTCAGCCACAGCCTTGAGGGAATCCCTTTGTAGATGTTTGAAAGTCTATGTACAGCTCCCTCCTCTGTGTTACTCTACCCTGCAAATTCTAGCTGTCTCAGGATCACAGTGTTTTTCTTCTTGTATTCTTTGCCTGTAAAATCAAATTTCACTTTTAGCAATCATTTAAAGCACAAACTGATTTTTTTCTTTTTGGTACAACTTTACATTTAAGAAAATCAAATGGGATTTATTTAATAGATGGCTATTTTAATAATAATGTACCATGGTAAAACGCTGGTAAAATATACTTTATACTTCTTATTTCTAGGCCTTTGCTTATTCTGCAGATTCATATTTTCTTCTTTCCTGCCTTATAAATGAGGCTGTTGCTTTAGGATAGGGGCTGATACTTTTTCTGTAAAGGGTCAGACAGTAAATATTTTAGGCTTTTTGGGCTGTTTGGTCTTTGTTGAAAGTACTTAACTATGCCATTGCAGTGAAAAAGCAACCATGGACAATATGGCTTTTCATGTATTCCAGGGTAGGGAATTGTTTAACTTAAAATATTTTAATATATTTCCTTTAGTTTTGTGTGTATTAGTAAAATATCACCAAAGTTCACTCATTCATTCAACACACTCTTCTAGAGGGCCTACTACATGCTAAGCATTAAGTTGGGCTCCAAGGATATGGAAATAAAAGACAGTTTCTGCTCCTCAGGAAAGGCTAGAAGACCAAGTTAGAGTCTATAGCAACCCTCTAGGTAAAACATTATTAAGATGTAAGCCAGAGAGAGGCATGGGAATGGGAATGGAAAATAAAGAATAGATTCTGGAGACAGAATTCCTGGAGCTGAAATATACAGGACAGTAACTGGTGGTAAGGGATAGAGAAAGGTGATGTCAAGGATGGAAATACAGGAGATGCAGATTTTGGAGGGTGCTGATGAGTTCAGTTTTGGCCATGTTGTGTTGACCTACAGGACAACTAAGTGAATATATTCAAATGGGTAATTATTCTAACTGGAGCTTAGGAGAGACGCCAGAGCTGGAATAATCAATATAGAGTGGGGGTAGCTGAAGCTATTCATGTAAATGAGATTTCCTAAGGAAACTGAGAACATACAGTCAAAGAGAGAGCGTGTTATAGAGAATAACAACAGATGAAGGTCAATGAAGCGTCAGAAGAGACTGAGGAATTCTGGCAACAGAAATAAAAGAAAAACCAGGAAATGAAGTCCACATGGAATCTAAAACAAAGAGACTGTCAAAGAGAAGGGAATGGTCATTCACGCCAAATGCGAAGATCAATTTAGAAAATGACTGGAAAAGAGATATTTTAAACCACAACTGGTGACTTTGGCAAGGCCAATTTCAAAAGAGTGGAATGAGTAGAAGTTATTGTGTAGGGTTCAGGAGTAATTTGGAATGAGGCGGTAATGAAGTGAATAGATCACTCATTTGAGAAGTTTCACTAAGAAGGGAAGATGTATGAATGGAAAACATGCTGAAGGGAAGTAGCCTGTAGAAAGGCAGAAATCAACAGTATAAGAAAGGGAATAATTGGTGGAAGTAGGGAAGAGTGAGAGCTACAGCAGAGAGAGGTATTGACTTTCCACAGTTTCCTCTGAAACTGGAAAGGAGATAAAGATGGTAGAAGTGAACAATTCTGTGGGGTGGGGTTTGCAGTATGAGTGGGAAGAATTGAGGGATTCCTATAAGACGTACTGTAGCTTCTCTGTGAAACAGGAGATGAAGTCTTCTGCCTGGGAGTGAGAAGGGAAGTGTCGGAATAGGGGTTTGAGGTGGGAGTTGAAGGTTTGAAATTGCTGTTGTGAGGAATTGGAGAGGATTTGATTTGGGAAATATAAGAGTTCTGGGCAGTGCTGATGGCCAAGCATAGAGTGGAAATAATGAATTTGTAGTGGTACCTGTATGCACAATTTTGTGATTTTCCTCCTGCAATGGTCAGGAATTGGGGTGTTAATTTGAATAGTTGAATAAATCCAAGGTTAGAGAGTTGCATGGCAGATGCTGCAGAAATAACATAAGAGGATAAAAGTGTTGAGGCTATTGACAACAAAGCTATCACTGCTAACTGTTTAGGGAAGGATTTTAAGCCAGGAAGGAAAGAGAGATAATAAAGAGAGATAGGGGACCAGAGATGTTAATGAAGTCAAGTAATGGTTGTAGGGAGAGATGAGAGTGAGAAAGCTCAAAAAATAAAGAGTATGGCATATCTGAATTGAAGATTTTAGAGAATGAATAGTTCCTGATGACTACAAGATCCAGAATATAGTCATTGATATGGACAGCTTGGATGTAATGGAGTCAAAAGTCACCAGCAGTAAAGTCAAGGACATGCAAGAATAGAAGAGTAGCTGTATATAAAAGATAGTAAAATCACTTGAGATGATGGGCTGGATTTGGGGTAGAGAAGTAAGGTTAACCCAAAGTGCAGGGGGTATAACCAGGAACTTTGTACATAATAGCATCAAATAGAGATAGAGGGAAATATGAAATGGAATGACAAGAGTCTCAAATGATGAGTGATGTTTTTACATGAGGATGAGGAGTAGAGTATGGGTCTGGAAGTAGCAGTGGTGGCAACCTGATCTCTGGCATCTGAATTTAGAAAATGAATAGTCTCATGAACTTCTGGAAGCTGTTTTTTAGTTAGTTTGTTTTTTGGAAGAACCAGCCAGATTTATGTTAAATTAAGGAGGTGATGAGAGAATTCTGTAAACTGAGGATACAGGAGAGATAATTAGGGAGGTAGTTCTAAAGGGCAGAGTGGAAAGGGTTGGGTGGGAACAGTGGAAGGATGGGTGAAGGCAGAGGAGGTAAAGAACAGAAGAGTGGGGATAAAAGTACAGTAGAGAATAAATCATTAGAGGAGTCTACATTCTGGGCATTTATGCCAAGGATAACAGGAATATGAAGCATGGTGAAATTAATTAGTGTCAAGGTTTCAAATGGAACTCTAATTGAAGTTCATTTATTTGTTTAATAAATAGTTACTTGAATACCTAGGAACAGTTCCAAATTTTGAAGATATATGAGGAAACAAAACAGATATGGTCCCTGCCCTTCTAGAGACTACACTCCAGTGGAAGAGACAATGAACAAGTAAATAATTTCACATAGTGATAATTACTGTGAAGAAAACAAAGCATGGTATACTCAGTAAATAATTATTCATGAGAGAAAATAAAGCAGGATAAGAGTACAAACAGTGATAGACAGATGAACATGCTATTTTAGATAGAATGGCCAGAGAAAACCTCTCTGAGCAAACAGTCCCCTCTCCCTATGTTTTACTGTGGACATTTCTAAACATACTGAAAAGTTTAAAGACTTTTACAATGAACACTCCTACACCTACCTAGATTCTATCATTAACATTTTACTGAACTTGCATGAATAAAGTCCTGAATGATGTGAAGGAGTGAACATATGGGGAAAGAGTGTTTAGGGACAAGGAAAGAAAAGTGTAAAGTCTCTGAAGTAGGAATGAGCTTAGTACGTTCAAGGAACAGCCAAAAGGCAAAGGTGGTTGGACCAAACTAAATGGGGCGAGGGGGTGGTAAGTGGTGGGAAATGAGGTCAAAGAAGTGGGTAAATCATGTATGTCTTGTTTGGTCTGTAAGGACTCTGGATTTTACCTTGGGTGATGGGAAGCATAAGTGCATTTTGAGTAGGAGAACTGGATGATCTCATTCATGTTATGGGCAGAATAGGCTGCAGATAGGCAAGAGTGGAAACAGAACAGTTAAAAAGCTATTGCAGTAGTTCGAAGCCAGTGGTATTTGTGGAAGTTATCTGTCTATATATTCTGAGTAGGCTCAGAATATATTTTAAATGTGGAGCTGACAGAACTTACTGTTGGATTGAACATGGCATAAGAAGAAAAGCGGGGATGCAAAGCTGACTCCTAGGAATCCTCAAAACCAAGGCCGGCTGAGCTAGCTGGAGGTGTCAGAGGTTTGGTGATGAGAGCAGACTGTGGTTCTTAAAAGGTTGGCAGGAATTCTTTATGATACCTCCAAAGAAATCCTAGTTCTCATACTGGAAAAAGTAACAACCCAAAGTGGATGAGGATCTGTGTGAGAGAGAAGATTCAGCCTATATGGGAACTTTTCAGGATTCTTCAAAGCCTCTTGTTAGAAAGAAAAAATCCTTGGGATGATGGAAAAGATTCAAGCTTTTCTGAGAAGAGAGAGATAGACTGGATTGATCTTCCTTCCAAGTATAAGTAAATCCATTAACAACAAATGTATGCATATTTGTATCTGTGTCCATGATGTGAACATACAATAGTTTTTGTGTTTCCTGTATCAAATTTTGTGCCAAGGTTCAATTACCTCACATCTAGTATTTGTGTCACCTTCTTGCTGATATGCTTCCAATCTCTCTTTATTTAGAAGTTCTTTTTTATACTGCTGCCTATTGATTTGTTTAAACCAATACTTCTCAAATTACCTGTGATAAAGGATCAGTTTTTAAAACTGATTATGTTTGTAGAATACGATATAAATTAATTACTTGAAAAGTGGAATTAAAATAACAAAGATTACAAAGTGCAAGCCCAGTTTTTTAACAAAATCAACTGGCAAAATTACTGTCAGAATTCTATGAAAGTTTCCAAGAGCTTACTCTCAATTCTGTACTATCCTGTCACAAACTGGCAACTACACAGTTTGTGAACCACATTCTGATTATCAGTGGCATCAACCATTCCAGACCTCAAAAGTTCCAGTGTCTATTAAACCAAATGTAAACTTATCACCATTGTCCTCTAAATTCTGTGCCAGTTAGCTCAGTCTCACCTGCTTCTAACGGGCAAGCCCTTATCTTCTCTCTCATGCAAGCTACTGTTTTTAACTCATTCCTTTTTTGCCTTTTTTTACCCAAAGCATCCTGATACATCTCATAGATGTTACATCAAAACTAAAATGGTTATTGCCCTTAGAAAGCTTTCCTAGGACCCACTTACCTAATCTTTACCCTTTCAGCATTTGTATTTTCTTGTATTTATTAGTACAGATTTATCTTATTTGCATTTTTTATTAGAGTATAATAATTGCTTCAGAGTAAAGTCTGATTTTTACCACAAATATAAAAATGTCTAGAATATAGCCACATGGATATCAAAACAATATAAAGTATATAAGTAATTACCTGCCTGTCTAAGAGTATATGGCATGGGGAGATAAAGCACTGGTGTCTATGTGAATACTATCTATGGGAACCTGCATTCATCCCTTTTCCCCCATGCCCTCCCTGATTTCTCTTATTTTCTTACTAGGCCTATCTCCATTAACTCTGGACCCTAAAACTGCTCACCCAAATCTAGTGCTCTCCAAAAACCAAACCAGTGTGTGGCATGGTGACATGAAGCAGGTAATGCCTGATGATCCAGAGAGGTTTGACTCAAGTGTGGCTGTGCTGGGCTCAAAAGGCTTCACATCTGGAAGGTGGTACTGGGAAGTAGAAGTAGCAAAGAAGACAAAATGGACAGTTGGAGTCGTCAGAGAATCCATCCTTCGGAAGGGCAGCTGTCCTCTAACTCCTGAGCAAGGATTCTGGCTTTTAAGACTAAGGAACCAAACTGATCTAAAGGCTCTGGATTTGCCTTCCTGTAGTATGAAACTGACTAACAATCTCAACAAGGTGGGCATATACCTGGATTATGAAGGAGGGCAGGTATCCTTCTACAATGCTAAAACTATGACCCACATTTACACCTTCAGTAGCACCTTCATGGAGAAACTTTATCCCTACTTCTGCCCTTGCCTTAATGATGGTGGAGAGAATAAAGAACCATTGCATATCTTACATCCACAGTAATTTGTCATACTATTGTATAAATTCAGAGCATTATTAAAGAGGTATTGAAATAGTTTACCAGTCTCACTGGTTTCTCTTCCCAATTTATGGGGAACTCTGGAATAATGAAAAGAGGATTCACAAATTGAATTCTGTTCTCACTGTTCTAAGTGGATTTCACTGGAGCTTTTCAAGCTGTCATTCTAACTCTCTGGGGTCTACTATGACACAGGAGCCATTCTCATGAGCATGATCATCATCCTATTATAACTGGAGCAAAATGCAACTTGAGTTTGTGATGCTCAGGAACCCTTTTAAAACGTGCTCAGAAATTCTATCATACCGTCCTTATTCTCCAACATAATGACTCAATAGATTAATTTTTAGATGTGTGCTCTTCTTCCTATTTAATTATCTTTTAATATACATTTTGCAACACATTTATTTTCTGGAACTTGTTACTGTAATTTAAAAAAAAATTGTTCCAGAGATTTAAAGAATAAAATGTTCTGGGCTAGTTTATATTCTTGTCTTGAATTCTCTCAAGATACTTTTTAGTCCAGCAAATCTCTGACTCTTTCTCAGTCCCTTTTTCTTGCTTTACCTACCTATGGAGCACTTGTTTTTCTGTATTCAAATACATTTAAGTATTTTCATTTACTTTTGACCATATCCTTTTAGTCATTCCTGCCTATAATTTAAATACCCATATATTTCATTGTGTCCTCTCCAATATACTCATCCTCTAGCTTGTTCCTTCTTTCTAAGCCTAAACTTCTTAGGCTTATTGATCTCAGCAGTACCCTTGATGAACCACCCCTATTTCCCTTCCTTTGGAAGTCCCATCTAACTGGGCTTCATGCTCTATATCTGACAGGTTTTTTGGGAGAGATGGGGGGCAGTACTTAGGACCTGCAGTATGGCCCTCTAAAATTACAATTAGCACAGCTCTTTGGGCAGGATAAAAGCCCTCTATCCTATCTGTCACAGTGGGAAGGATACATACAACTACAGGTAATATTCGTGTAGTGTTGGTATATACAATATACATACATTTATAGCTGCTGATTTGGGCAAACAGCCATGACATGTTATGGCTACATTTAAGAAATTACCTTTTTAAAAAAAAATGAATTCATTTTAACTGGAATGTAATAAGGGCCTATTTTGTGCCTGGAGCCTTGCTATATGTTTCGAAGGATATAAAAGAAGCATAAAAAGAAAGAAAAAGGTTCATCTAGGGGGATATAAAAGAAATTCAGGTGCCTGGACCCCACCTAAGACCAATTAAATAAAAATCTCTAGCAGATGGGGCCTAGGCATTCGTAGTTTGTAAAAGCTTACTAACGTGTGGCTAGGGCAGGGAACCACTGAACTAAAGGAACATGATTTCTCTTTTTTAATCTTTAAAAAAAATTCAAATGTAGAGGAAAAATTACATATTTATATGATAACTCCCATATACTCTCCACCTACATTACCAGTTATTAACATTTTGCTACATTTTCTTAGTCTCTCTCCCCCACATCCACCGCATATGATTTTGTGTGTGAGTATAATTATTACTAATGTTATTTTTGCTGAACTACTTTAGATTAAGTTGCAGGCATTATAATTCTTATTCCTAAATACATCGGCAAGTATCTTCTAAGAACCAAGGTATTCTCTTACATAATCACAGTACTAAATTATCAAATTCAGAAAATTTAACATCAACACAATACTACTTACTAGCTAATATACAGTCCATATAAATAAGTAAATAATTCTAATGGTGGGATTTTAGGCACTGTAAAATTTCAAGTAATGTGACAAAGAATTTGGGAGAAAGAAGAGGGTCTAGTTAAGCCATAGACAGAATTCTAGATAACTGATATCTAAAGTCTGTCCTTGGGGACAGACGAGTGCTACAGAGTTCAAAGAAAGGGGAGGTCAGTATTTACCAGAATAGGAGAAAATTCTAAGGAAAAGACAGATTAAGTTGGACATAATGAAAGATGAGTAGGAATGGATATAAATTCTAATCTAGATTTGGAAAATATACTTCTTAAAAATGAATGTTTTGTATTGATGGTTGCATAGCTATATAAATATACTAGAAATAAATGAACTGTAAACTTATAATGGGCAACTTTTTGAGATGTAAATTATACCACAATAAAGCTGTGTTTAAAAAAAGGGAAAGAAAAAATGAATGTTTTATTCAGATCACCAGGGGAATTAGAACAGGCCACAGGTATATACATATTTTCCACTATCTGTAGGAGTCAACCTTAATACTTTTTCTGATATACTATCTCAGCTCTCCAGTACTTGTCTTAACACAGATGACACAAATTTTCCCCCAGTTTTCCCAGATAATTGGTTATTTTTATAATTGGTTATTCTATACTGAGTAATTTGAACAATCCCTCTACTTAGAACTCAGACTATAATTAAAGGCAGGAATTCGGGACTTCCCTGGTGGCATGGTGGTTAAGAATCCACCTGCCAGTGCAGGGGACATGGGTTCGATCCCTGGTCCGGGAAGTTCCCACATGCCGCGGAGCAACTGAGCCTGTGCGCCACAACTACTGAGCCTGTGCTGTAGAGCCCGTGAACCACAAGCCCCCGCTCGCCGCAACTAGAGAAAGCCCATGCGCAGCAGCGAAGACCTAACACAGTCGTAAATAAATAAATAAATAAAATAACATTTTAAAAAAGGCAGGAATTCTTCTAACGAGTATGAATTATGAAACATCAATACGGGATTTCCCTGCTAGAAATAGACTCTGAATAGTATTCACTAAGAAGCATGACTGGGGCTATCTTATATACTGTTTTCTCTCAGGCCACAGGAGATGAGGCTGATAGTAACCAAAAAATGAAGTAGAGTATAAAGAGGCCCCAGTCAGTGTGTTGGGATTCACTGAGGTGAGAACCTCAAAAGGAAAATGCCTTGTAAAATACATTCAGAAGCATGTATGCAATGTATATGTACAGTTTGGAGAATAATACGAAGAAACAAACACTCATTAATTCACCATCTAGCTTTGGAAATAGAACAGTATCAAAACCTTTGAAGGCCCCTATGTATCTCTCCCAGCCCCGAGGTAATCACTATTCTACATTTTGTGTCTGGATTTTTCTGTTTTGCAAATAATTCATAGGTATGTTTTTCCAACAAATGTATTGTTTAGTTTTTTCCATTCTACATATGTATGTATTCCTAGAAAGTATAGTATCATTACGTCTGTTCTTTGAACTTTAAATGAATGGAATCATGTTGTACGCCTTCCTTAGCTTTTTTAAAATTCAAACTTATGTTGTATTCCAGTGTATGAAAATTCAACAATTTAAACATCCAAACTACTGTTAACAGGTAAGTAGTTGGTTCTAGTTGTTTCATTTTTTTAATTGTTGCTGTTGCTATTGCTATTAGCAACAATGTTGCCATTAACATTATTGGATATGTGACCTGGTAAATGGGAGCAAGAATTCTCTAGGTTTACACCTGATAAGCATTGGTACATAGGGTATGCACATCTTCAAGTAAGTAACGCTGAACAGTTGGTCAACTCTATTGTGCCAATTTACACTGCCACCAGCAGTGGGAGTTCCCATTAATCTATGTCTTTGACAATTCAGTTTTTATCAGTAAGGTGGGTACACATAATGGTATCTCCTGGTTTTAGTTTGCATTTCCCTAATTACCACTGTGGTTGAAGCATCTTTTCATAATTTTATTAACCACTTAAGTTTCCTCTTCTGTGAAATGCCTATACAGATGTTTGCCCATTTTTGCATCAGATTGTCTCTTATTGATTCATAGGGTTACTTATATGTTCTGGATACCAATCCTTTGTTGGTTATTTGCACTGCAAATATCTTCTCCTATGGCTTAATACTTGTGTCTCATTTACAAAAAAATCCTTCTCAGAGGTCAGAGAGATATTCTCCTATGTTTTATTCTACATGTTTTAAAGTTCTGCGTTTTATATTTCAATGCTTGTTCAATCAACTAAAAGTAACAAGTATAAATTTGCATGCACCTAACAACATAATTTCTGTATAGATAAAGCAGTAATTAACAATAAATTAATAAATCTACAAACAACTTAGGAGATTTTTAACATGCCTCTCTCAGTAACTGATAGAAGAATCAGACAATATGATTAACAAACTTGACTCAATGAACATATGTTAAAACAGTGTACCCAACACCTGAGAACATCCAACAGCTGCAGGGCATTCTTTGTAAACACACACAGAACACTGACCATATACTTCAGTCAGAAGGAAAATTACAACAAATTTAAAAAGATTATAATCACACAAGCTATATTCTTTGACCTTAATTCATTTAAACCAGACATCGATAACAAAATAACTAATCACATGTATTTGGAAATTTTAAAATATTTTAAATAACCCATGGATCAAAAAAACTCCTATTGGAAATCTGAAAATATTTTGAATTGAATGATAATGAAAAATGACATCTGAAAAACTGGCACACAGTTTAAAGGGAATCGATAAGTCTTATATGCACATATTAGAACAACAAAGGATGAAAATCAGTCATCTCTTTCAAGAAATTAGAAAAAGAACAGCAATTTAAAGCCAAAAAAAAAAAGTAGAAGGAAATTATAAGGGCAGAAATTAAGGATATACAAAAGAAATATATGGGAGTCATATAAAAAATGTCATAAGTTTGTTCTTTGAAAAGTCTAATAAAAATGACAAACTTCGGGCTTCCTTGGTGGCGCAGTGGTTGAGAGTCCACCTGCCGATGCAGGGACACGGGTTCGTGCCCAGGTCCGGGAAGATCCCACATGCCGCGGAGCAGCTGGGCCCGGGAGCCATGGCTGCTGAGCCTGCGCGTCCGGAGCCTGTGCTCCGCGGCGGGAGAGCCCACAGCAGTGAGAGGCCCGCATAACGCAAAAAAAAAAAAAAAAAATGACAAACTTCTGGTGAGACTAAGAAATGAAAAGAAGGCACTAACATCAGTAACATATCAGAAATGGAAAAGGAACAACTGCCACAGAGCCTGCAGACATTACAAAATATTATAGAAGGTTTTATGGTCAACTTTATATCAATATTTTTTAAATTTTAGATTAAGTGGACCCAACGCCAGAAAAATATAGCTTATTAAAACTTATGTAAGGCGGGGGATGGGGAAACTATAAAGAAAACATAATTTGAACACTGGTGATATATGACTATATTGAAGAATTGCTATTTTTTATTTTATTTTATTTTTTTTTTGCCTGCACCATTCGGCATGTGGGATGTACCATGTGGGATCTTAGTTCCCGGAACAGGGATAGAAGCCCTGTCCCCTGCAGTGGAAGTGCGGAGTGTTAACCACTGGACCGCCAGGGAAGTCCAATGATTTTTTTTTTTTTTTTTTTGTGGTACGCGGGCCTCTCACTGTTGTGGCCTCTCCCGTTGTGGAGCACAGGCTCCGGACACAGAGGCTCAGCGGCCATAGCTCACAGGGCCAGCCGCTCCGCGGCATGTGGGATCTTCGCGGACCGGGGCACAGAACCCGTGTCCCCTGCATTGGCAGACGGACTCTCAACCACTGCGCCACCAGGGAAGCCCCAATGGTACTGTTTTTTAAGACGTCTTCATCTTTTAGAGATTCCAGCTGAAACATTTATAGATGAAGTGATAAAATGAGTTTTGCTTCAAAATAATAACACAGCACAACAACTTTGTTAATACTTAGGGTTTAAATTTCACAAGCACGACTGACCTGCGTCCTCCACCGAGTCCGGGGAAGCTGAGTGTCCTCCTCACAATACCACGAGCTGGTCCGCACAGGCTGGCAGCGACGGGAACCTTCTCCGTTGCGCCTCAGGCTTTCCCCGCCCATTACTCTGAGAACCAATCATGGAGCTGGCTTCAGACGTCCGACCAATCAGTGATCTCGGCTCCTGGCCCCCTCCCCCCACCTCCTCGCTTGTGAGGCGTGTGAGGCGGCGCCATGTTTCAAGGGCAGCGGGCTTGGTTCTGCCGCAGCGTCAGCTGCAACCTGAGGCAGTTCTGGGGTAGGAAGCTGGGCAGAAGCGGGTGGCTGAGGTGGGGAGGGGAGCACCCCTTCCTCCCTCTGGTACCTTGGCCGCAGGACACTTGATGGGCTTACCCTGTGCTCTTGCCTCCACAGTGGCCGAAGGGGGGACCATCAGTGACCCGAGGGCCGCCGATTTCTTGTTCAGCTGTGATGCCTCACACCCAGACACGCTGAGGTACCTGAAGCCCACCAGGCAGTACCTTTTGGGTCATGAGGAGCCAGGATTTGGAGATAGAAGTTGCAGTCCACTAATAAATATTGATAATAGGAAGATACTGGAAACGAGCAAGGTTTCAGTCCAATCCTAGATGTGCGGGGAGGAAGTAGGCGCGGGAATAGCTAACCTTTCTCCTCTCTTTTCTGCCGCAATGGCATGGCTTCCTACCTGGTCCTCAGATCTTTTCCCGAGTTCCAGTGGTGTGTTTCCATTTGAATCTCCCACATCCCCGTGGCGCCTTGAAGGACCCTCATATTCAACATGTTTAAACCAAATCTCCTGATTGCCTCTCATACCTGTACCAGCTGCTGTGTTCTTAAACTTAAAACCTTGGTAATTTCTTTTGAATAATAACCCCTATCCCCATTAATCCATTAATTAATCCAATTAATCCATGACCAAACACCATGGATTGTGCCCCTGTAAATGTTCTTTGTTCTTCCTGCCACTATCTTAGTATACAGTGTAAATTACCTCTTACCCCCAAATCACAGTAGTCTATCTGAGAGGTTGCTGTGCCTCCAATCTGTCCACCTGTGATCCGCCTTCACATTGCGGTCCGATTATGTTTACAAAACAGACGTCTGATCACCGTCCTGGCTGATCCCCTTCTCACCCCTTCACTCCCCCACCCCCAGTCTCCTGATTACCTACCAATAATTCTCTTTCTGTTCATTTATTCTGTTTTGAAATGTTGAATACATTCTTGTTCATTGCATAATTTCAAATATTTTCTTTCTCCTAGAATATATCAGAGTCTTGATTACATAGAAGATAATGCTACAGTTTTTCACGCCTGCTATCTCTCTGCAGTAGCTAATGCTGAAATAAAAAACTCGGTGGCTTTAGGTCATTTTATTCTTCCTCCTGAATGCCTTCAAAAAGGTTAGCAAAGATCTTTCATCTAATCTCTGTTAGACTGCCAAATCCAGCTATGTCACCCAACTTTACTGATCTTTGTTCTCAGAGATTTTTGTGTTTTGTATCATTTAATATAAATAGAAAAGCATGTACTTTGGATCAGATTGCCTTGGGTGTGCATCCTCGCTTTGTTTATCATTCATTCACACGTTCACTGAGCTCTTATTGAGCTCTTATTGTGTGCCACGTTTCAACCAAGGTGCTGGGGATTCAGTGGTGAGTAAGATACAGATCTTGTCCTCACAGTGTTCACTGGCTAGGATCCAACACTTACTAATTTTGTCACCTCCCGAGTTGTTTTGAGGATAAAATGAGATAATATATTAAGTAGTCTGACCTGTGAGTATATAATAAATGTTCGTTGCTAGTTTTGAATCTCACCATTATTTTTATGGATGTTTTTCCTGATATTTCAAGATTCAGTGTGATAATAAACCCATATATTTATATTGTTCTTTATATTATTGAAAGTACTTTCACATTAATTATTTCAGCAACCCTATCAAGTAAAGGGCAAGTGAATAAATTGCTTCTGAGATTGGTCCTTTTAGTTTTCCCTGCTTGGAACCCCCTTTCTTATCCTGTTCTGTCCAAATCCTACCTATCTTTTATGGACTAACTTTAAATATCCCATTTTTGTAAGTCTTGCATTATTGTCCAATTCTTGATGTGTTTTTCGATGTGTATGTGTCCATCCCTAGAAAGACAGACTGAAAGTAGTAAAAATTCCCAGTGAGCAGAGTATTTAAAAAAAAACAAAAAAACTTGAAAAATGTTTCTATAGAAGAGCTTTGGAAACCCCAAAGATTGGGTTCCTTCTATAGTTGATGTCCTGGTGAGACCTAGTTATAATTTATAAAAATAAATTGTTCTAAGTGGTTATGCAAATAAATTAATGACTGGATAGGAGAATTGATTTACTCAAAAACTGCAAATCAGAGAATACCCACCTTCAGGGAACTTATATTGTGGAATGACTATCTGATCTAATTTTAAATTATCACTCCTATTAAGTCTTTGTGTTTAGCATCTTACATTAAAATGCATTCAGTTTTTTAAAAAAAATTGTTTTAAATGAAAACATGATCCTTTTTAAGAATGAAAAGTATGCATTATTATTCACCTAGACCAGGATTGTCTAGTAGAAGTGTGAGAGGCAAACAAGTGTAAGCCACACACTAATTTAAAATTTTCTAATACCCACATTAAAACTAATAAGAGATGAAGTTAATTTTAAGAAATATTTTATTTAACCTAATGTATCTAAAATATTATCATTTCAATATATAATCAATATAAAAATTATTGATAAATTTTACATTCTTTTTTGATACTGGATTTGAAATCCATTGTTTATTTTAAACTTACAGCACGTCTCGTTTTGGACTAGCCACACATCTCAATATGTATCTAGTCTAGTGGCTGCTATATTGGACAGCTTAGGTCTAGAGGAATGTTAACTTTTTGTCCTTGAGTGGTATACTGTGGAAACTTTTGAGATCATTGATTTAAGATAATTTCATAGTCCTTTGACATGCTGAGCATTGTAGAATTCCTGTACTACCACGCCCACTAGACATGTTGTTCATCCAACCTCTTTTTTAACAAAGTAAATTCTTGAAGCACTCTACAGATTCAGGAATTTTATGCCTTTTATTTATTTATTTATTTTTTGCTGTACGCGGGCCTCTCACTGTTGTGGCCTCTCCCGTTGCGGAGCACAGGCTCCAGACGCGCAGGCTCAGCAGCCATGGAATGGGCCCAGCCACTCTGCGGCATGTGGGATCTTCCCGGACCGGGGCACGAACCCGTGTCCCCTGCATCGGCAGGCAGACTCTCAACCACTGCGCCACCAGGGAAGCCCTATGCCTTTTATTTTGACTAGACAGTTGTCTTCTTTATAATGCTTGGCCTAAAGACACTGACATCAGATGAAGATATGTATTACAGCCAAGAAAGTTTACAACAATGATTCTCATAATGCACTGGAGTGATCTGGAGAGTTTGTTAGAAATGCAATTCCCCAGCTTCTCCTCAATGATCTGGCTCAATAAGAATCTGCATTTTAAACAAGTATCTTAGGTACTTTTGATGCAAGTGGAATAATACTGACTTAGAAATTTGAAACCTAAACAAAATTCAGAAAATTCTACAAAGTTACTTTTTAAAAAACAGTATTGGATTTGTTTTTCTTACTACAGAAATAAGAAGAAAAATTGGTAGTTTTATTTGGGAACAAGACCAACATTCTCTGATAGAAAAGGTAAGAGTAAATTAAGGTGCTCGATTAGAATCTACAGTTTCAAAAAATTTTGAAAGCAATGTAATCTTAAAAATGCTTACTTGTGATATGTTAGCACCAATGACCCAGAGTAAGGAACTTAAAGGACATGCTTTTATTGAACATATCTAGTTTGACATTATTTTTACACTAGTACCTTAGTAAAATTGAGATTTTTTTGTATGAATAAAATTATTCACGTAAAAACTTGAAAATTTGAAAAAACTTGGAAATCTCAGTAATATTAAGGGAGTAATAGGTACACAGTATTTACCAGTTCTTTACTGCCAGTGTAGATGCTATTTGATTAATTCCTGTGTCGTACCATTTGTTAAATGTTATGAATAATACCCCTTAATAAATGTGTGCAATACTGAAAGTTTTTTAGCTTTTGCCATCCTGCCTCAAATTTGCCTGTGCTTGTGACTTATTTCAGAATCTTTATGCAAAGCCAAATTTGGGATAATTTGAGCATCAAAAAGAATAATGGATTATATACATTAATTTTTTTAAAATATAAATTTATTTATTTTTGGCTGCATTGGGTCTTTGTTGATGCTCACGGGCTTTCTATAGTTGCAGCGAGCGGGGGCTACTCTTCGTTGTGGTGGGTGGGCTTCTCATTGCGGTGGCTTCTCTTGTTGCGGAGCACGGGCTCTAGGCGCGCGGGCTTCAATAGTTGTGGCACGCAGGCTCAGTAGTTGTGGCTTCCGGGCTCTAGAGTGCAGACTCAGTAGTTGTGGCACATAGGCTTAGTTGCTCCGCGGCATGTGGGATATTCCCAGACCAGGGCTCGAACCCGTGTCCCCTGCATTGGCAGGTGGATTCTTAACCACTGCACCACCAGGGAAGCCCATACATTAAATTTTTTTAAAAATCCGTGATTCCATAGTGATACTCCAAAAGCATAAAGAAAGAAAAAAGGAAGAACAGAGGAAGGAAACGAGGAACAAAGGTGGAAAAGGAAGAAGGAAGGAAGCAAGGAAGGAAGGAAGGAAAGGGTGGGATAAGGGAAAATTTCCTTTCAGAATAAAAGGTAATAAACGAAGAAAGGATGATAGAATAGAAAATTCGCACTGTACCACCCCCAGTAAAATAATTGGTTTAGGCAAGTGTCATTAATGGGTGTTAAAATCATGATCTAAAATGATCACTTCATTGATGATTACTTATTAATTACAAAGGCAAGCAATGCTTGTACCTTTACAATGGAGGGACCTGGCAGACGCCACCATAACCAACTGATAAAATTTAGCATCACCAATATTGGAACAACCTCTTGTTATGTTCAGCTCGATGTGATATAATAAAAAGTACACAATATAGGGAATTCTCTGGGGATCCAGTGGTTAAGACTCGGCACTTTCACTGCCATGGCCCCGGTTCGAATCCTGGTCAGGGAAATAAGATCTCGCCCACCTCATGGTGCCAAAAAAAGAAAAGTACACAATATTATCTTGTAGTGTTCTTGTTCAAAATTGTGAATCTAATCATGAGTAAATACTCAGATAATTCCAGATTATGGAACATGTCACAAAGCAACTAACTGGCTTAGACTCTTTAAAACGATGTCATAAAGAAACAAAAAAAAACAGGGCAGACTGTTCTAGATTGAGACATAAGAACCAAATGTGATGTATGAACCTTGAATGGATTGTGGATTTTTTAATTTAAAAAAATGTAAAAAAGAAATTTTGAGGACAGTCGGAAAAATTTAAATATGCAATGTATATATTAGGTGATATTGAGTTAATGTTAATTTTCTTAATTATGATAGTGGTATTAAAATGATAAAATAATGTTGTTGTTTTTTTAGAAAATGCATGCTAAAGATTGAGTGAAATGTCATAATATCTGCAAATATTTTCAAATGGTCCAGCAAAAATAAAAAATGAGAGAGAGAGGGCATGCAGGGTGGCAAAAATGTTAACACTTTGTGAATCTGGGCAAAAGGTATATAGTACTTATTGTATTATTCTTTAACTTTTCAGTAAGCTTGAATTTTTTCAAAATAAAAAGAGAGAAAATCTCTATGTCTAAAGCCCAGCAATTAATTTATGCATTTTGTATTCCTTTCATTAACTTGTTATTTCTTCCCAAAGCGTCATCATCTGAAAATAATAGCTCTTTTAGTATCATTGGCTATGTTAAGGATCAAATATCTAATCCTTGACTTGTCAGAGTGTTTCCAGGGACATGAGTGGTGGTAGAATGGTTATTATTTGATAATAATTATTGAGTATACCGAAAGGCCCTTAAAGTTCGTTAATTTAATCATTCTGTTTTAGAAATGAGAAAACTGAGGTAAGAAGGTAAAGACCTGACTTAGTTCACATAACCAGATGTTAGCAAAGTGGAACCAGATTTTATCAGCTCCAATCCAATCTAATGTTTCTTTCTACTAAAAAATTAGTAGCACATGCCTGTACTGACTGTTGACTCTAGAAATTGTATGATTATACGATAAAGGATTTTGTTCTTTCAAATATTGATTGATGTTGAGTATTATCCAATTATAATAATGTAACCATGGAATATGTAAGTAGAAGGTACTTCATCCAATGGCAATAATAAGGGTAAATCTGGGGACTTCCCTGGTGGTCCAGTGGTTAAGAATCCGCCTTCCAATACAGGGTATGTGGGTTCAGTCCCTGGTCAGGTAACTAAGATCCCACGTGCCATGGGCAACTAAGCTCTAGAGCCCACGTGCCACAGCTAGAGAGAAGCTACAGACAAGCCTTCACACTGCAACCAAGACCTGATGCAGCCAAATAAAGAAATAAATATTTTTTAAAAAGGGTAAACCTGGAAGGTAATTTGGGGAACATTATTATTGTTTGGAGTGGATTTGTGACCCAAATATAGAAATTTCCTAATGGCATATTAAGTAAACATATTATGTGATAGGTACCAGTATCTGAGGTCAGTCACTTTCACATAATCTTTTGGAAAAGCTTAATATACATTTAGTTCTTTTGTAACTTCATAGCTAAATACTCCACTTTAATTTTTAAGGGGAAACTTAATTTGTTCAGCTTACTTCATATTTTTGATTTGTAGCTCACAGGAAGCCTAGGAGTTTTCAAGTCAAGGATTTTAAGAAAGTTTAAATTAATAATACTTTTTTTGGTTTCCTTATTTTTTTAAACTAAAAAGTAATATGACCACATTAGGGAAAATTTCAAAAAATCAAAAAGAGAATAAAATCAGTCAGTTTTACTATCTAATACAAACACAGCTGATATTTTAAAAATCCTGGTCTTCTTTCTTTACGTATCTCTAAAAATATATAATATAATTCTGTGTGTGTATGTGTGTGTGTACAAAATTTTGTGAGTTTTTCCCACCAAACTAGATGGGATGGACCTGAGTGTATAAATATTTTTGTGACTCTTGATATATATTGCCAATTTTTTTCTTTACTTTTTTAAAAAAATTATTGATTGCATCATTGGTGTGCTGATTTTTTTAAATGTGATTTCTTTTGCTCTCAGCATGATGAAGTAACACCAAATGAAATAAAGTCCCTTAGGGAAAGCAGTGTACTAGCAACGGATCACAAAAAAGAATTATCTAAAAGGTACTGAATTTGTATACTTCACTGATATTCAATTAAGTATAGACACCTTTGAACACTGTGTGTTTATCTCATTTAATTTTCACAGTCGTCTTATGAGATTGATATCATTATCACCATTGCCATACAGAAAAAGAGATCAAGTATATATAGATTAAGTAATTTGCCCAAAGTCATACAAACTTTTACTAAATGGGAAGAAGCAGGATTTGAACTGGGTCAGTCTAATTCCAGAATGCATGCATTTAACTATTATGCTAGACTATCCTTGCAGAAAATAAACAAAAATTTTATGTATATTTTGATCACTGTTACATTATTTTTAAACTATGTATTATAATAAGAAAGAAAGAAATATTAGCAGTAATTTTATTAGGATTGGGAGTTCTGGGTGATTTCCCCCTTTCCTTCCCAAATTGTTCGTAAAGTGGCTACTTTGGTTTAAGAAATTAAAATTATATCTTAAAAGACAAACAGACATGGACTTGCCATCGTGTTAGGTCCAATCTCTGAGAGGCCCCCTTGTTTCAGACTTACTCATTATCTAGTCCTAATTCCGTATTTTCCAGTTCAGTGGTTTTCATATGTTCATAGGGAGCATTAACTATATGAAAGTCTGGTATTTAGCTGCTGAAATAAAAATGATCTTTCTTCAATATAAGAATTAATGAGTTTAATTTATATAGTTTTTTTAATTTTAAGTTTTTTCCCATAATTTTTTATACCTTTTGTACCTCCTGTTTTTCTTTAATTTGAAATAAGTTATTATCTGATTTAACATAAAGTTTTATATTTAATTATTTTAAGTTTAGTAAACTATTGCTTCATGGTCCTATGACTTCTAGATAATCCACCGCTTGGGTTTGAGTATCCATATTCTAGGTCTTTGGGATCTCTATGTATAGCACTCCTTTGAACTTGTTATGGTTTCTGAGATAAGAAGCTGGTAAGGAGAGGAAGAAAAATGAAATAGAAGTAGAAGAAAATGGTTATCCTAAGTGACCTTGTAAGAGAAGAATGGGAAATAGAAATTAAAAAGTAAAGTAACTCCCAGTGATTCACTTGACTTGGAAAGACATCAGATATATATGGTTTTTTTTTTTTTTCAAGAAATGGTTGTCCTGGGACTTTCCTGGAGGTCCAGGGGTTAAGACTCCACTCCCAATGCATGGGGCCCATGTTTGATCCCTGGTCAGGGAACTAGATCCTGCATGCTGCAACTAAGAGCCTGAATGCTGCAACTAAAATATCCCACATGCCACAACTAAAGATCCCGAGTGCCGCAACTAAGACCTGGCACAAGCAAATAAATTTTTTAAAAAAAGAATTAAAAAAAAAAAGAAAAAAGAAATGGTTGTCCTGCAAAATGCAGAAGCATAAGGAAAAGATTGATAATATGACTACCAAAAATATTTTAAACTTGCACATGGAAATAAAAATACCATAAACCAAGACAAAAGAAAAATATACACTTGAAAAAGTATTTGACAAAGGCTATTTTCCTTAATATACAAAGAGGGCTTACAAATCTGGGGAAAATATGTCCAGTATTTTCCAATAACAACAACAAAAATAGACAAAGTAGGTGTCTAGTTAGAGCCTTTTTCTTTGTAGAACCACCAGAGGGTGCAGTGCAAACATAGATAAAATACACTTTGTCCCTACTCGAAGTTTATTTTTTTGGCATGCTACTAGTGATAGTGAACACTAAGTGGTGAGCTAGTTTTTGAACACTTGCCAAATACAAGACATTTGTGAGCTAAGCAGTTCACAGTATTTCATTTGATGCTCACAACCTTATAAGATAGTTAAATAGCATTAGCCTCATTTCACAATTGAGGAAACAGGTTCAGAGAGCTAAATAATTCACCCAATATTATTTAAGTAGTGAACATAATTTGACACCGACTCTAGCTGATCCAGAGTCCAAACTCTTAATCACTATGCTGTTTTCCTTTCCCAGTAAGTTCCCAGATCTTCTGAAAATGGCATGAATTTTTGCTTATTTTTCTTGTTCTTAATTATTTTATTATAAATATAAAGCATGTAATTTGTCAAGATGGAAAATGCTAAAAAAAGAAAAACTACTAAAAAAGAAAAGAATAAAGAAAATTTAAATTATAAGCAAACCCACCACTCAGATAACCACCATCAACATTAGTACATTTCTTGCTAACTTTTTATAGACATACACATTAAGCAGAGTTGAGGTCAGACTGCAGATATAGTCTGTCTCTTGATTTTCCATTTAATATTCTATGGGCAGTTCCCCATTCTGAAAAACCTTATTTAATATTATGATTTGTAATGGCTGTATATGGCATTTAATCTTATTGTCTGTTTAACCACCTTCCTTTAATTTTTTTTTAAAAATTACAATTTGTTACTCTTGTGGCACCTTCATGAACATCTTTTTAAAAATAAATCTTTCTCTACTTTTTAGATTTTTTTTTCTTTTGGCTGTGGCATGTAGCTTGTGGGATCTTAATTCCCCAACCAGGGATAGAACCCGGGCCCTTGGCAGTGAAAGCACAGAGTCCTAACCACTCGACCACCAGGGAATTCCCTTGATAATTTTCTTAATGTAAATTCTCAGATGTGGAATTTACGGTATTAATGAGGTATGAGTGTTTTTAAAGGCCATGATGCCTATTGTCAGTTGCTTCCCTCAAAAGTACAAATTTAAAACTGCCACCAGTGTTGGTCTCACCACATCCTCATCAGTATATTGAGTATTAATAAGAAGGCTTGTGCTAATTTAATAGATGAAAAATAGCATCTTGTTTTTTGTGGGATTTTTTTGCAGTACGCGGGCCTCTCACTGCTGTGGCCTCTCCCGTTGTGGAGCACAAGCTCCGGATGCGCAGGCTCAGCGACCATGGCTCACGGGCCCAGCCGCTCTGCGGCATGTGGGATCTTCCCGGACCAGGGCACGAACCCGTGTCCCCTGCATCGGCAGGCGGACTCTCAACCACTGTGCCACCAGGGAAGCCCAGCATCTTGTTTTAATTTGCATTTTTCTTTGATTACTAGTAGGTTTGAATCTTTTTGAATTTATTAGCATTTTACATTTTCTTTTCTGTGACTTGTTTTTATCCTTTCTCCATTTTCTATTGGGAGTCTTATTGCTTTTCTTATCAACTTGTCTGACATTTTTAGCTATATTATCCTTTTGCCAGTTTGTCACATTATTTCCTCAGATTGTTCTCTGGCTTATATTTTTTAGAGATACAAGCTTTGAGTTTTTACATTGTTAAACTAATCACTTTTCCTTTATTGTTTCTTCTATCGCTTTTATGTTCAGAAAAGTCCTTTCCCATTCAGGTATCAAATTGGTTTTTAATTCTGCAGATAGTTATTTTGATGTATGGTAATAGGTGAAGATCGAAGTTTATTTTTGTCTTACAAATAAGAATTTTCCACCAGTTTTTTAAGAATAAATCTATCTCCAACTGATGTGATTTCCATTCTCATATGTTGTGTTTAATGTCTGGAGATCTGTTTTTAGACTATTTGTTTTATTCCATTAATCTATGGATCTATTTTGATATAAACATAATATTCTTTTAAGTTATATAACTTTATGTATTTTAATACACCTGACAAGGCAAGTAAGTACCAAACTCATTACTCTCCTCTTATTTTTATTTATTTCAAATGATACTGTTTATATGTGGAATCTAAAAAAATGATACAAATGAACTTATATGCAAAACATAAACAGACCCACAGACATAGAAAGCAAACTTATGGTTACCAAAGGGGAAGGGTGGGGGGAGGGATAAATTAGGAGCATGGGATTAACATACACACTCTACTCTATATAAAACAGATCGTCAACAAGGACCTACTGTATAGCACAGGGAATTTTTTTTTTAACATCTTTATTGGAGTATAATTGCTTTACAATGGTGTGTTAGTTTCTGCTTTATAACAAAGTAAACCAATTATACATATACATATATCCCCGTATCTCTTCCCTCTTGCATCTCCCTCCCTCCCACCCTCCCTATCCCACCCCTCTAGGTGGTCACAAAGCACCGAGCTGATCTCCCTGTGCTATGCGGCTGCTTCTCACTAGCTAGCTGTTTTACATTTGGTAGTGTATATATGTCCATGCCACTCTCTCACTTTGTCCCAGCTTACCCTTCCCCCTCCCCATGTCCTCAAGTCCATCCTCTAGTAGGTCTGCGTCTTTATTCCCATCTTGCCCCTAGGTTCTTCATGACCTTTTTTTTTTTTTTTAGATTCCATATATATGTGTTAGCACATGGTATTTGTTTTTCTCTTTCTGACTTCACTCTGTATGACAGACTCTAGGTCCATCCACCTCACTACAGATAACTTCGTTTCTTTTTATGGCTGAGTAACGTTCCATTGTATATATGTGCCACATCTTCTTCATCCATTCATCTGTTGATGGACACTTAGGTTGCTTCCATGTCCTGGCTATTGTAAATAGAGCTGCAATGAACATTGTGGTACATGACTCTTTTTGAATTATGGTTTTCTCAGGGTATATGCCCAGAGTGGGATTGCTGGGTCGTATGGTAGTTCTATTTTTAGTTTTTTAAGGAACCTCCATACTGTTCTCCATAGTGGCTGTATCAATTTACATTCCCACCAACAGTGCAAGAGGGTCCCCTTTTCTCCACACCCTCTCCAGCATTTATTGTTTGTAGATTTTTTGATGATGGCCATTCTGACCAGTGTGATACTCTCCTTTTAAAAATCTCTTCCTTAGTTCTTCATGCCTACTTATTATTTTTCTACTTTCAAATTTTAATTATTTTTTAGGAAGTATATTCCTATTTTTAGGAAGTATATTGGTTCAAAATCCAAGATACACAAAAGGGGAAACTATGAAATATACTGGCTCCTAGATAGCCAGTTTCCCTCTCAGAGGCAACCCCAATGTTATCAGTTTCTTATATATGCATATACTACTTCACAAATAGTAGTATTCTATAAACATTGTTCAGCACCTTGCCTTTTTTCTCTTAATAATTTACCTTGGAGATCATTCCATATTACTACATAAAGAGCTTTTTCATTTTTGTGCTGTGTACTATTTTATTGTATGGATTTACCATAATTTATTTAACTAGTCTCCTATTTTACTGGACTTTCAGGTAATTTCTAAGTTGCTGTTAAAAACAGTGCTTCAGTGATTGATCATGTAATGTCATTTTGCATGTGTGCGAGTGTCTTTAGGGTAATTCTTAGAAGGGGAATTGCTAGGTCAAAAGGCATATACATTTTGTATCCTTGATACAATCATTGTCAAATTGCCCTCCATAGAGGTTAAACCAGTTTACATTCCTATTGTTTGTGTATTTAAGTACCTTTTCCAGGCTAGGGTAACCAGCCATCCAGGTTTGCTTGGGACTGTCCTGGTTTTAGCACTGAAAAGCCCATGTCCTGAGAAACCCCTCAATCTAGGGTAAACTGGGATGGTTAGTCACCATTCTTTCTTCTATACTTTCTCCAACACAGTGTGCTAACATATGTTTTGGTCTTTCCTAATCTGATAGATATAAAGTGGTATCTTACTCTAGTTTTTTGTCTGAATTGCCATTATGAGTGAGGTTGAATGTCTTTTCATATGTTTAAGAACCATTTATAGTTCCTATTCTGTGAACTGTTTGTTCATATCCTTTGCACGTTTTTCTATTGACTTTTATTTTTTTGCAAGAACCCTTTACGTTTAGGAGAATTAATTTTTTGTGAAATAAATTACAGTTATTAGCTTATGTTTGTCTTTTGACTTTAAAAATGTTGGGTTTTGCATTCAGAAATTTTTTACTATATGTATTCATTCTTATTAATATTTTCTTTAATGGCTTTTTGAGTTTTATGTCATAATTAGGAAAGTCTTCTCTAAGATTACTATTATTTTGCTATGGTTTCTTCTTAGTGATTTCTTTATTTTTAAATTCAAATCTTTGATACGTTTGGAATATATTTTGGTGTAAGATATGAGGTGGCGATCTACCTTCTTTTTTTTTTCAGATAGTTACCTACTCTTGGCTATTGATTGAATAATTCATCTTTTTCCCCACTCTACTGAAATGCCACCTTTATCCTAGGTTAAATCCACATAAGTATCTGGGTCTATTTCTGGACTTTATATTCGATTCCATTAATTTGTCATGCAACAGTGCCATTCTGTTTCAGTTGTTTATAATATGATTTAATATCTAGAGCTAGTTCCTCCTCCTTACTCTTTTCCAAATTTTCTTAGTTAACTATTCTTCCTGGTTTACTTTTCCATCTGAGTTTTGGAACCAGCTTGTTCATATTAAAACAAAAACTTCCGTTGTTATTTTTAGTGACATTACAAAAAAATATAGATTAATTTAGGGAGACTTTGATGCTGAATCTTCCTATCTGAGAAAATGGTATTTTTTTCCTTACTTGTTCAAGTTTTCTTTTGTGGCCCTTAAAAAACACTTTCATATTTCCTTCATATAAATCTTATACTTCTTTTAAGATTATTCCTAGGTTTTTTTTTTCATTCTATTGTAAATTTGTTCTTGCCTCCTATTAGATCTTCTAACATGTGATTGTTCATGTGAATTTTAGAATTATTTTTTTCTTAAACACTAAAATCCCTTTGGGATTTTATTGAGAATTATATTAAAGGTTGAGAAGAATTGATGTCTTTATAATTTTCAGTATTCCTATCCAAGACAATGCTTTTTTGTTTTTCTTTATTTTTCTTTTCTATATCTTAGTAAAGTTTCCTGATTTTTCTACAGATAGAATCAGAAACTGCTTATTATGTTATTCCTAGATTTTTATGAATTTTGTTGCTATTGTGGATTGGATCATTTCTTCCTTCATTAGTTATTGCTAACATAGAAAAGTCATTTATTTGAGGGTATTTGTCTTATATTTACCCACTTGGAATCTTTAAGATTCTAAAAATATTTCAGTTGATTCTCTTGGCTTTTCAGGGTACACGTTTATATCATTTGTTAATAATGAAACTATTTCTTCTTCCGTTTCACTTTATAACTCTTCCATTTCACTAGATAGCTCTTCCATTTCTTTCTCTCCCCTCCCTCATCTCTTTTTGCTTGGCCAGAAATTTTAGAGCCATGGCAAATAATAGCAATGATAATGGGTATCCTTGTTTAGTCCCTGAGTTTTCTGGGAATATTGTTTTGCTTTATTTGTAGGATCTCATCCTAACTGAGCTATGGTTTCTTTTAGAAGAGTTTAGATGAACTCTAACTTTTAAACAAATTGAAAGTAAAACCTTTGTTATCACTCAGTGTAATTTTAGAATTTTTAGGAAAATAAATTTAAGGATGACTCCAATTTTTTATTAAGGTTTTTATTTTCATACAATTGTATTACCTATGGATTATATGTAGTCTAAATATAGTAAATTGTTATTTGGCAGTTAGAAAATAGGATATTTTAGTTGAAAACTGCTTAGCTCTTTAAAAATTAGAATATAATTAATTATATACTATACAACCACACTCAGAATAATTTAACTTTTGTTCTTTTTAACTTAGAAGTCACTTAGTATACCTCATGATTTTCCCAGACATCATTTTTTATTTATTTTAAAGTGTGGAAATACGAATTAATAGAGTTCCAATTATTTGAACACTGAATAATAATAAATGCTGTGATTATTTAAAATGGAGCCTTTTCTTTTAACATATTTGAGATTACATATGTATATCTGTTTTTTATCTAATTATAAAGTATTATTGCATTATTATACTTTCAAAAATATTGAGAAAAAGACCCACATCTGTATTTACTCAGTAAATATTTGTTTTAGGAAGCAGCCCAGAAAGCCAAAAATATCTGTATGGGCCCTTGTATTACTTAGAAGCACAAAGAAGTTCGTAGTTAATGTTTTCACCCAGTAAGACTGAAGTCTGATCACAGAGCAATTAGATTGCTATATATATTGCCTGGAATCATTTCTCATTTGTAAAACAAGTCCAAAAAAATATAAACATGACTTTCTATGTGTTTCTATATTTTATAGCACAGAAAAGCATTTTATAAGGACTCCAGTTGTAGAAAAGCAGATGTACTTCCCTCTTCAGAATTATCCAGTGAACAACATGGTAACAGGTAATTTAAAATAAAATTTAGAGTCAACCCAAGTAGGGAAGAAACAAGGGAATATTTTGTACAAAGTAGAGCCCCCTCTATTATACATGCTAATAGAAGACATCATTCACACGTTAAATAAATTAATCTGCAGAACTAATCCAAAGACAGGCTCCATATTTTCTGTGTTAAAATGCTGGTCTGTCCTGCCCCTAGACGTAGAGAATAGACTTGAGGACACGGGGAGGGGGAAGGGTAAGCTGAGACGAAGTAAGAGAGTGGCATGGACATATATACACTACCAAATGTAAAATAGATAGCTACTGGAAAGCAGCCACATAGCATAGGGAGATCAGCTTGGTGCTTTGTGGCCACCAAGAGAGGTGGGATAGGGAAGGTGGGAGGGAGACGCAAGAGGGAGGAGATATGGGGATATATGTATATGTATAGCTGATTCAATTTGTCATGAAGCAGAAACTAACACGCCATTGTAAAGCAATTATACTCCAATAAAGATGTTAAAAAAAAATCCTGGTCTATGGGTAAGGTGAAAACACACCCCTGTTTACATAAGACAGTCCCAATTTCTGCGTGTTGTCCTGGCATTAGCGTTTACTCTTTTTTATTTTTTTAACATCTTTATCGGAGTATAATTTCTTTACAATGGTGTGTTAGTTTCTGCTTTACTCTTAAGTGTCCCAATTTGGAAGATTAATTGTATGGACAATTCTAATTATAGTTTCCTTTGAGAATCTGATGAAACATAAGTCCCTTTCCCTAAGCATACACACACACAAACATAACACACAAATTTACATGTAATTTAAAGAGGCTCACTTATGCCCAGAAGCCCTTTCATGGATCATCCAGGTGTCAATGGACTCCATATTTGGGTTTCCTAGTGCCCAACATAAAGAGAAGACAGCTAACTGAGGCTGACATTGAGAGGGTGCAAACAAGGGAACTAGTTGAAAAGTGACCATTGGGATTTGGATAGTGCTACGTGAGGTGAGATAAGGAAATAATATTTGGATAATTTGATCTGGGTAGTATTCAGCAGGGTCATTGATAATTTTAAAAATAGAGGTTTTAAAAAAATTGTTTTTAAGACACTGCAATTAAACAGTATAGGCTTTTTGACATTTCATTATAAAATCATTTGTACATTTATCATTTTCTCTTTATTTAGCAGTGTCAAAACTACCTCTTGCAGCTAGTTCACAAATTCCTAAATGTCTTCTCTCATATTACTGTTCCTTCTAACCAATTTGTCTAGACATTTGTTTTATTATTTTTTTTCTTCTGTTCATTTGATGTAAAATAGCTTTCAGAAAAGCACTTCAAAAAGAACGTTTAATGTGTAGTTTTGGGCTGAGTGTTGGAGACATCAAAGAAAACTTCTATCCAACTGTGATAGTAGAAAAGTCAGTTTTGGAACTCTTAGGAGCAATTGTTGACTCCAAAGGACAATGAACTAAGTAGAAGTACAGTTGACCTTTGGACAACATGGGTTTGAACTATGAGGGTCCACTTATAAGAGGATGTTTTTCAATAATAAATGCTACAGTTCTACATAATCCTCAGTTGGTTGAGTTTGTGGATGTAGAACTACAGATAAGAGGAACCTTGAATCCCCAGGGCTAGCTATATATTATAAGTGGATTTTCGACTACAGGGTGGGTTGGCACCCTTAACCCCAACCTTACTGGTGAGTCAACTGTACTTAAGTACTAAGACTGGGAGTAGCTGATTGCTGCCTAGATTTATCCTTACACCTACATATTCAGATAAAGTGTAGGTACCTTAAACCATGGTTGTGGTATAGTACTGGTATTGATTTTGCTTCAGGCAACTCCATCACCAGGTACTAAATATCTTTTGTTCATTTGGACTTACCAAGTGTTTGATAACATATTATAAAGATCAATGATAAATATTAAAATCAGCCACATAATAAAGACAAATGCTTAGTTTTGGACAAGTAACAATGTTGCTCTATGTTTCATTGCCGTCTGACTGTTCAAAAAGACATGACAGTGTTATATAAAAGCAAACTAAAAAAGAACTGTAAAAATAATCATTAGTAGAATCTTTAAAGTATAATTTTAACCTGTGGTAAGCTGGTATTGATTTTATCAGTAGAAGTAAAATTTTTGATTTTTTTAATTTGTGCAATTGAATAATTATCTTCCTTCTTTATATTTCTAAATTAAATTTTAAAATAACACTTTCTTGGAAGAAAGCTTCATTTTTTAAAAGATAATTCAGGGACTTCTCTGGTGGTCCAGTGGTTAAGACTCCATGCCCCTTAAGACTCCATGCTTCCATTTCAGGGGGCACGGGTTTGATCCCTGGTTGGAGAACTAAGATCCTGCATGGTATGGCCAAAAAAAAAAAGATAATTCATTTGTCTTTAATTTTGAGGTAAAGTGACAGTCCTTCCTTTTTTGTCATGCCCATCTGCTTGTACAGGAAGAAATAACTTCTTGTTGGGAAAATCATCTTGTGTTAATTGAAAATGTTGTGAATGAGAGTTCTAATTTAGGCAGTGGTATCAATTTTTGTGACTATACCTTGACTGTCTCTTCCTCAAAATGGGTTGAGTTCAACTCAGTGAATGTTAAATCTCTTAAAATAAAACTAATTAGATGTTTGGTTTTAGAAAGTACAAGTTGGACTATACTGTAGAACAGGGTTTCTCAGTCCTGGAACTGCCAGCATTTTAGGACAGGTATTCTTTGTTGGAGAGGGCAACCCTGGCCAGTGCCCACTAGATGCCAGTAGTATCCCATCCAGAAACCTTTCCCCACCCCCGTTACCCCTAAGTTGTGACAACCAAAAATATATACAGGCATTACCAATGTACCATAAAATATCAACGGATTTTTTTTTGGTCTGTTTTTTGTTTTTGACTGGAATTAAATCCTCTAGGTCTGATATCACTGGTTATTACCCATGATAAAAAGGTCTGATTAACAGCTACATGTGTGATTAATAAAAGGAAAAAAATTACTAATAATGATAAATATCTTGCAGGCAAAAATTTTTAAACAAAAATTCTGATAATTAAAAGTTTGGGAACTTATAGTAGATACTGTATTAATTATCTATTGCTGTGTAACAAATTGCTCCAAAACTTAGCAGTTTAAAACAATGGACACTTACTATTACATAGTTTCTGAGGGCCAGGAATCCTGGAGCATCTTAGTTGGATTCTTCTGTCTCATAATCTCTAATAAGGTTGCAGTCACGTTGTTTGCCAGGCTGCAGTTATTTCAAGGGACAGCTGGGACTGGAAAATCCATTTCAAAGCTCATGCATGTGGTTGTTGGCAGGCCTTGGATTTTTGCTGGGTTTTGGCAAAAGGCTTAGACTCCTCACCAAGTGGACTTTTCCATAGGGCTGTTCACAACATGGTAGCTTTCTTTCCTCAGAGTGTGAAATGCAAGTGGGAGAAAGAGTGTGCCCAAGACAGACAGAAGCCATGTCTTTTTTATATCCTATTCTCAGAAGTGACATATCATTACTTCTGCCAAGTGCTGCTGGTCATATAGACCAACCCAAGTACAAAGTAGGAGGAGACTACACAAATTCGTAAATACCAGGAGATAGGGATCATTCAGGGCCATCTGGGGGGGGCTGGCTACCACAGACTCATATGGAATTGTCCACCAAGAATGCCTTTCCTAAGAACTCTCTTTTCTTCTTCCCAATTCATTTGGGTTACATTTTCTAAAACATGAGCTTGCTCCTACCCGCAACAGTTGGTTTGGGAGTGAATGCCTGATCTGAGCTGGGCCAATCACAGTTCTTTGTCTGGATTTCTAGACATGGAATGCAACAAGTCATGTCATTCTTATTCAAGTGACCATAGCTCTAAGATATAAAACTTAAGAGCTATCAGCGGGCATGTTTTCTACCATGTACGGAAAGCCAGCTTGTGTCAAGAGAGGAAAATGAAACTAACATGCAGAGGAAAAAACTGGAGGTTAGTGACATGGCCATGAGAGCTGGTGCTAGTTATTTCTGACTCCCAGCAATATGTTTGTTATTTCCAACTCCCAGCAATATGTTTGCCTTCCTCATAGTTTGACTGATATGGCAATGTCCTTCCAGTAAACTCCTCTTTTGTTTAAGCTAGTTTAAATTGGGTGTATGTGAACTTCAGCCTAAAGTCCTAACTACTCCAAAACTGCTACAATAATCCATTTTTATGCATAAATGTCCTATCCTTCTTTAACTTACAGGAATATTTTTATTAATATGGTAATTATTTTAAATTTTTGTATCCTCATATATATCTTTAGAAACTTCACACAGTGTATATGTGCAATTAATTAAACATTAATATTTTTATGTGCTAGTTTATTTTACATAGAAATCTAGCTGTTAGGCAAAGACCATGAACAATATGGAGTATAGTAATTGTGCTTTAAAAGATTTTCTGAAGTAAATGGCTATGATTGAAATATCTTTAAAGATAGGAGTCTATTTTATATGATTGGCTTCATAGTTAATTTATTAACTGTGAATTTATTATCTATTATTATAAACAATCAAACTGTATAGATAACCTGGTGATAATGGTGGTGGTCTAAATTCAGTCATCCCTGAGCTCTACCAGAATTTTTTTCATACAGTATCTACTTTTAAACCAGGTTTCAACTTTAGTATAAACCACAAACATATATTACACATGAAACATTATCACTCAGATGAGCAGCTGCTATCAAGGAAATATTGCTTAAAGTCATTGAGTCCTTAAGCTCTCCCCATTCTAGGTTTTCTTTTTGATTCTCATATCTATTTCAGATTATTAATGACATCAGAATTCCTCACACCTGTAACCTTTGTTGACCAAGCAGTGATAACAATTTTCCTATTAATTTTTTAATAAAGACTGTTATCTCAGTGTTAGCAGTGCAGGAAAGTGTCGCTTGCTCTACTAGGGAAGATGAGCTAGCTGTTTGTGCTGTGAGTAGCTAGTTGGATAGGTAATTCTAAGTGATTACATTCTAAGCCAGACACATGTCCCAGTTATTTTGGTCTAGGTACTTTTATGTTCCATCCCTAACCTGTACATCACACTCTCTGTAGTCAAAGTGGCAAATCAAGAATCTGTGTTTTAAAAGGAGGTAGAAGCCTGGGGGGATAGTGGTGAAGGGGGGAGGGAGGTGTTCCCTGATAATTATCAAGTTTCACGGAGAATCTTCTCACTGGTATTTCTTCTTTTTACTTCTTTTCTAAAAACATTCTTTGGGAATCTTATCTAATAAATCAAAGACATTGAAAAGCAGATAATATGATAGAATTTCCTATATATATATTTTATTCTGTAGGTTATATATCAATTGATGCCATGAAGAAATTTCTTGGGGAGCTACATGACTTCATTCCTGGAAGTTCAGGTTATTTGGCATACCATGTTCAAAATGAAATTAACATGTCTGCTATAAAAAACGAATTGAAGAGGAAATACTAAGTTAAATATTGTCCTTCTATCTCGGCATTTATTTTCTGTAAAATATTGCCAAAAGAGTACATAATTTTAAATTCTCCTCTTTGGGACAGAGGGATGGGGAAATGGAGAAGAAAGAATTCATTCTTCCTCAAAATGTCTCTTTAGGAAATTCAGATTCATTTGGCTCTGTGTTTTGACATTTGGGCTGGACTTTTCCCCTGCTTGTAAGGTTATGTCCACAAATTCTGAGTGCACAGTTGTTATGGAGTAATTGTCAATGAAACATACTTCATAAGAAGTCTTAATTTCTCTCTCGCTCTGTCAGATATTCTTTTGGCTTTAATGTTCTATTAATTATGCATATTTTTTCTAGGGTTAATGTTGTGAATGCTAAGTTTTATGATTCTGGTCATCTTATTTTGACTAAAAAATTAGAACGCGATAGTTGAGTTTTGAATTACTGTTTCGGACTTGAAAAATATGTAAGAAAGTAAAAGTAAAACATTTTAATAATTCAGACTTCATGTATGGACAGTTTCTGATAATAAATGTATCAGAAGTGATTTAATGTAAACAAGTGTTATGTCTTCTGAAATGAACCCAAAAGGCGCCATAGAATCACAGCGCTGGAAAGGACCTTAGAGAATACTGAGTCCAGCCTGTTTGTTTTTAATGAGAAAATGAAGGCCTTGAGAAGTTGTCTTGCTTAGAGTGACTAACTGGGAGCTAAACCAGGACTGGAACACAACCCTCTTGATTTTCCAGGCCAGTGCTTCCCCACTCTCCCACATGGTATACGCTGTAGTCTATGTCAGTTATAATAGCAGATCTGCAAAGGGGACTCAGAAACAAGCAAGCATGCTTGGCTTGTCTTTTAAATAAGCTGAAATAGTGTTGAGATTTAGTGGTTTCAAGAGGCAGCTTCTTATCTTTATTCATATGATCATGCTATGTAGAATCTGGTGGGTTTATTACATTTTGGAGACTTGTAAATGACATACCTGTGAAGCTATGATCTTATTAAAACTGTACTTTCTTCTGGGAAGTGCATACCAGTTGTAGAATTATCTAAAGAAAATGAAATTTTTTAGTGTTTGGATCATTTGTGTATATGTGGGCCCCGGACTTTCTCTCATGACTCAAATTCATAATACAAAATTTTAACACTAATCTCAGCATCAGCTGAGAAAGTTCTGTTTTTCCCATATGGTAACTTTTGCTTATATATCTTCATATTTGTGGTTAAATTCTTCTGAACACCTAAGTATCAATTATCTTTTTCCTGAAACGTATTAAATATTATCTCTCCTGAACACTTTATCTTAGTCACATCCAGTTGATTATGTTTCTTATGTAAAAACCAAGCCTGTCTGTGTATTTTTTTTTTTTTTTTTTGCGGTACGTGGGCCTCTCACTGCTGTGGCCTCTCCCGTTGTGGAGCACAGGCTCCAGACGCGCAGCCTCAGCGGCCATGGCTCACGGGCCCAGCCGCTCCGCGGCATGTGGGATCTTCCCAGATTGGGGCACGAACCTGTGTCCCTTGCATCGGCAGGCGGACTCTCAACCACTGTGCCACTAGGGAAGCCCCTGTCTGTGTATCTTGAATTGATTAAAAGGATTAAGTAAATTTACACCAAGTTATGTACTTGGGATTTCTTGGGAGTGTTCCGGTATTTTTCTGACATAGGTAGTGTGCATGTATTAACAAAGTAAATAAAAAATTACAACAAAAGTGATTCCCAAACAGAAGTGATTATATCTTTAAGTGTATATAGAAAAGGTCAGATGCAATATATATGCTTGAAATAGAACCAGAAGCAATAAAATCAGTTGCTAATATAAGCCTTTCAGGAATTAGAAGCATGTGAACAAATAAAATAGGCAAAGATAAACTGTTTTGTTAAAAATCTATTGTCTTCTTTATCCATTCATCTGTTGATGGACACTTAGGTTGCTTCCATGTCCTGGCTATTGTAAATAGAGCTGCAATGAACATTCTGGTACATGATTCTTTTTGAATTACGGTTTTCTCAGGGTATATGCCCAGTAGTGGGATTGCTGTGTTGTATGGTAGTTCTATTTTTAGTTTTTTAAGGAACATAAATGGGAAGTGAAAAGCAGTATGATTTTTTCATTGATCATTTAAACTGTTTCTTTTTATTTGCCTTTCTGTATCTGATAGATTGCCTCTGGCTCCCATTTTGTTTAAAATGCTGCCCCACACTAGAACTTTTGGTTACTTCTCTGCCCTTCTGCAATCATGTCTCCTATGATGCTTTTCACTATTAGGCATAGTTATTCCTCATACTGTTTATTTAGTGTGTAGTTCTTAGTTCATCTTATTTATTTCATCCTTCGTGATCAGATTATTTTTCTTTCTAGCTTTTGGTAGGGTTTTATGTCATTAGATAAGCTATGAGTCATTGGCAGAGTCTGCTACTAACTTCTGAATGTCTGTTTGTTACCCTTTCTTCCATGATGACAGAACCCCTAATTTCTATCTGGGCACATGCTACCTAGAATAAAGATGATATTCTCAGTTTTACTTGAAATTAAGTATAGCTGTGTAACAATGTTTTGGTCAATGCATGCACAGTAGAAATGGCTTCTGGGAACTTTCTTTTTTTTTTCCACGCTGCATGGCTTGTAGGATCTTAGTTCCCTGACCAGGGCTCAAACCCAGGCCCTCGGCAGTGAAAGCGCCAAGTCCTAACCACTGGACCACCAGGGAATTCCCTGGGAACTTTTCTTAATGACATCTGGCACGTCCCCTTTGTTGCCCTTTTCCTTCCACTCATTTTTCCTACTTCTTTTATCCTGTTGCTTGGAATGGGGATGTGATAGCTACTATTTGAACTGTAAAAGCATACTCTACGATTTGCAAAGCAGTAAACTAAAAGGAGCCTGGGGTCCTGAGGACATTGTGGAGATATCTGCCACCCCAGCCCTGGGTTGCCTACCTCTAGACTTTTTTTAAAAAAAAATAAATTTATTTATTTATTTATTTCTGGCTGCATTGGGTCTTTGTTGTGGTGCGCGGGCTTCTCATTGCGGTGGCGTCTCTTGTTGTGGAGCACGGACTCTAGGCACGCGGGCTCAGTAGTTGTGGCTTGCGAGCTCTAGAGTGCAGGCTCAGTAGTTGTGGCGCACGGGCTTAGTTGCTCCGCAGTATGTGGGATCTTCCCAGACCAGGGCTCGAACCCATGTCCCCTATATTGGCAGACAGGTTCTTAAACACTGTGCCACCAGGGAAGCCTTAGAACTTTATGTGACAGAGAAATAAGCTTCTCCTTTGTTTAAGGCACTATAGTTTTGTGTCTCTTACTGCCAAACTAACCATAAATGAGGCTTAAGAACAGGCTACTGACCTTGTTTTATGGAAGATAATTGTGTGGAAGATAACTAGTTCTTTACATCTGTAAAGTATTGATCTTGAAGTTATAAAGATGACCTTAGTGACATTACATGCCTATTAGATTTATAGCAGCTTTAGTAGAAAATAGTCTTTCAAATGGAATATTTGGTTACACTGTTACTCAGCAGTGTGGAAAAACTGAAAATGACCTCAGTATTTAATAATGAATTAATAGAATGGCACCTTAAATCATATTGTATCAATTTAATGGAATAGTAATTTTTTTCTTTTTAACAGCTTTATTAAGATATAATCACATATCACACAATTCACCCATTTAATGGTACAACTTAATGGTTTTTAGTATAGTGACAGAGTTGTGCAACCATCACCACAGTCTGATTTAGAACTTTTTCATCACCCCAGAGAGGAACCTCTTGCCCACTAGAAGTCAACACCTATGCCCCTCTCCCACACCCATACTGCTAGCCCTAGACAACCACTAATCTACTTTCTGTCTCTGTAGATTTGCCCATTCTGGACATTTTATATGAATGGAATCATATAACACATGCTCTTTTGTGACAAACTTCTTTCACTTAGCATAATGTAGAGTTTATTCATGTTATAGCATGAGGTATCAATACTTTATTCCTTTTTATCGCCAAGTAGTGTTCTATTGTATGGACATACCACATTTTATTTATCTATTCATCAACTGATGGATACTTGAGTTTCCACTTTTTGGCTATTGTGAATAATGCTGCTATGAATATTTCATGCACAAGTTTTTGTGTAGATGTGTGTTTTCAGTTCTCTTGGGTATATATCTAAGAATGAAATTGCTGGATCACATGGAAACTACGTTTAACATTTTGATGAACTGCCAACTGTTTTCCAAAGTAGCTGTATCATTTTACATATCCACCAGCAACGTGTGAGGGTTCCAGTTTCTCCACATCCTCACCAATGCTTGTTATTATCTATCTTTTTGAATATAGTCATCCTTGTGGGTGTGAAGTGGTATCTCATTGGTGTCTATTGTTGGGGATATAGTTGGTCATCAAGAGGATGTGACCACTGGTTGACCTGTGAGCTGGACCTGGGGTCAGTGGCTTACCATCCCATCCCCTATCTTTGGAATGTTTGTTCTGCCCACTGTTCCCACAGTTGGGAGCCACTTTCAAGGACACAGCCTTGGAACTTCCCTGGCGGTCCAGTGGTTAAGACTCAGTGCTTCCAATGCAGGGGGCTTGGGTTCAATCCCTGGTCAGGGAACTAAGATCCCACATGCCATGCAGTGCGGCCAAAAAATAAAATTTAAAAAAGAGAAAAAAAAAAGGACGCATCCTTGAGAGAGTAATGTGTTGTTGAGACCATCTGGACAATATACATGACTGAACCCAGTTAAGGACTCTTTATAAACTTCTCAGATTCCAGTGGATGGGTGTGGAGATCTACTCGTATTGTGGCCACACAAGACAAGCCTCATATGTCACTTCCCTTGCTTATTGAAACTGCCATCTTCTAATCTGCAGTGGTCTGCCTTTTCTTTTGGTCTCTCCTTACCCTCCATGTAGGGGGACCAGTTACAGATTTTACCTGGGAAGCTCCCAAGTTTGCCAACCAATAGCTATTCGAGTCCTTTGCCCATTTTATTTGTTTTGTTGTTTTGGTTTGTTTGTTTATGTTTTTCTTCCTTTGCCCATTTTAAATTTGGGTTGTCTTTTTATTATTAAGTTATAAGAAATCTTTATATACTCTGGATACAAGTCACTTATATATATAAATTGTAAATACTTCCCCCCACTATGTCAGTTGTTTTTTACTTTCCTTTTTCTTTTTATGTATAAATTTATTTTTTAATTAAGCGTTTATGAAATTGCCATTCTATATTTGGACTCTTTTTTTTAATTTCTTTTTTTTCATCTTTATTGGAGTATAATTGCTTTACATTGTTGTGTTAGTTGTTGCTGTATAACAAAGTGAATCAGCTATATGTATACATATATCCCCATATCCCCTCCCTCTTGCGTCTCCCTCCCACCATCCCTATCCCACCCCTCTAGGTAATCACAAAACACCGAGCTGATCTCCCTGTGCTATGCTGCTGCTTCCCACTAGCTGTTTTACATTTGGTAGTGTATATATGTCCATGCCACTCTCTCATTTCGTCCCAGCTTACCCTTCCCCCTCCCCATGTCCTCAAGTCCATTCTCTATGTCTGCGTCTTTATTCCTGTCCTGCCCCTAGGTTCTTCAGAACCATTTTTTTTTTTAGATTCCATATTAATGTGTTAGCATACAGTATTTGTTTTTCTCTTTTTGACTTACTTCACTCTGTAGGACAGACTCTAGGTCCATCCACCTCACTACAAATAACTCAATTTTGTTTCTTTTTATGGCTGAGTAATATTCCATTGAATATATGTGCCACATCTTCTTTATCCATTCATCTCTCGATGGACACTTAGGTTGCTTCCATGTCCTGGCTATTGTAAATAGAGCTGCAATGAACATTGTGGTACATGACTCTTTTTGAATTATGGTTTTCTCAGGGTATATGCCCAGAGTGGGATTGCTGGGTTGTATGGTAGTTCTATTTTTAGTTTTTTGAGGAACCTCCATACTGTTCTCCATAGTGGCTGTATCAATTTATGTTCCAACCAACAGTGCAAGAGGGTTCCCTTTTCTCCACACCCTCTCCAGCATTTATTGTTTCTAGATTTTTTGATGATGGCCATCTGACCACTGTGAGGTGATACCTCATTGTAGTTTTGATATGCATTTCTCTAGTGATTAGTGATGTTGAGCATCCTTTCATGTGTTTGTTGGCAATTTGTATATCTTCTTTGGAGAAATGTCTATTTAGGTCTTCTGCCCATTTTTGGATTGGGTTGTTTGTTTTTTTGTAATTGAGCTGCATGAGCTGCTTGTAAATTTTGGAGATTAATCCTTTGTCAGTTGCTTCATTTGCAAATATTTTCTCCCATTCTGAGGGTTGTCTTTTCGTCTTGTTTATGGTTTCCTTTGCTGTGTAAAAGCTTTTAAGTTTTTTTAGGTCCCATTTGTTTATTTTTGTTTTTATTTCCATTTCTCTAGGAGGTGGGTCAAAAAGGATCTTGATGTGAGTTATGTCATGGACTGTTCTGCCTATGTTTTCCTCTAAGAGTTTGATAGTTTCTGGCCTTACATTTAGGTCTTTAATCCATTTTGAGTTTATTTTTGTGTATGGTGTTAGGGAGTGTTCTAATTTCATTCTTTTACATATAGCTGTTCAGTTTTCCCAGCACCACTTATTGAAGAGGCTGTCTCTTCTACATTGTATATTCTTGCCACCTTTATCAAAGATAAGGTGACCATATGTGTGTGGGTTTATCTCTGGGCTTTCTATCCTGTACCACTGATTTATATTTCTCTTTTTGTGCCAGTACCATGCTGTCTTTTTTTTTTTTTAATTTTTCATTCTAGAATTTTTATTTTTTTATTTTACTTTTAAAAATTTTGTTTATTTATTTTTGGCTGCATTGGGTCTTCGTTGCTGCATGCAGGCTTTCTCTAATTGTGGTGGGGGGGCTACTCTTTGTGGTGCGCGAGCTTCTCACTGTGGTGGCTTCTCCTTGTGGAGCACGGGCTCTAGGCATGCAGGCTTCAGTAGTTGTGGCGTGTGGGCTCAGTAGTTGTGGCTCGCAGGCTCTGGAGTGCAGGTTCAGTATTTGTGGCACACAAGCTTAGTTGCTTAGTTGCACACAGCATGTGGGATCTTCCTGGACCAGGGCTCGAACCCATGTCTCCTGCATTGGCAGGTGGATTCTTAACCACTGCACCACCAGGGAAGTCCCCTATACTGTCTTGATTAATGGAGCTTTGTAGTATAGTCTGAACTCAGGGAGCCTTATTCCTACAGCTCCGTTTTTCTTTCTCAAGACTGCTTTGGCTATTCGGGGTCTTTTGTGTTTCCATACAAATTGTACATTTTTTTGTTCTAGTTCTATGAAAAATGCCATTGGTAGTTTGATAGGGATTGCATTGAATCTGTAGATTGCTTTGGGTAATATAGTCATTTTCACAATGTTGATTCTTCCAATCCAAGAACATGGTATATCCCTCCATCTGTTTGTATCATCTTTAATTTCTTTCATCAGTGTCTTATAGATTTCTCATACAGGTCTTTTGTCCCCTTAGGTAGGTTTATTCCTAGGTATTTTATACTTTTTGTTGCAATGGTAAATGGGAGTGTTTCCTTAATTTCTCTTTCAGATTTTTCATCATTAGTGTATAGGAATTCAAGAGATATCTGTGCATTAATATTGTATCCTGCTGCTTTACCAAATTCATTGATTAGCTCTAGTAGTTTTCTGGTAGCATCTTTAGGATTCTCTATGCATAGTATCATGTCATCTGCAAAAAGTGACAGTTTTACTTCTTCTTTTCCAATGTGGATTCCTTTTATTTCTTTTTCTTCTCTGATTGTTGTGACTAAAACTTCCAAAACTATGTTGAATAATAGTGGTGAGAGTGGGCAACCTTGTCTTTTTTCTGATCTTAGTGGAAATGGTTTCAGTTTTTCACCATTGAGAACAATGTTGGCTGTGGGTTTGTCATATATGGCCTTTATTATCTTGAGGTAAGTTCCCTCTATGCCTACTTTCTGGAGAGTTTTTATCATAAATGAGTGTTTAATTTTGTCAAAAGCTTTTTCTGCATCTATTGAGATTATCATATGGTTTTTATCCTTCAGTTTGTTAATATGGTGTATATCATTGATTGATTTGTGTGTATTGAAGAATCCTTGCGTTCCTGGGATAAACCCCTCTTGATCACGGTGTATGATCCATTTAATATGCTACTGGATTCTGTTTGCTAGTATTTTCTTGAGGATTTTTGCATCTATATTCATCAGTGATATTGGTCTGTAATTTTCTTTTTTTATAGTATCTTTGTCTGCTTTTGGTATCAGGGTGATGGTGGCCTCTTAGAATGAGTTTGGGAGAGTTCCTCCCTCTGCTATATTTTGGAAGAGTTTGAGAAGGATAGGTGTTAGCTCTTTTCTAAATATTTGATAGAATTCACCTGTGAAGCCATCTGGTCCTGGGCTTTTGTTTGTTGGAAGATTTTTAATCACAGTTTCAATTTCAGTGCTTGTGATTGGCCTGTTTATATTTTCTATTTTTTCCTGGTTTAGTCTCGGAAGGTTGTGGTTTTCTAAGAATTTGTCCATTTCTTCCAGGTTGTCCATTTTATTGGCATATGGTTGCTTGTAGTAATCTTTCATGATCCTTTGTATTTCTGCAGTGTCACTTGTTACTTCTCCTTTTTCATTTCTAATTCTTCTGACTTGAGTCTTCTCCCTTTTTTTCTTGATGAGTCTGGCTAATGGTTTATCAATTTTGTTTATCTTCTCAAAGAACAAGCTTTTAGTTTTTTTTAATTTTTAAAAATTTTTTCGGTACATGGGCCTCTCACTGTTGTGGGCTTTACCGCTGCGGAGCACAGGCTCCGGGCACCCAGGCTCAGTGGCCATGGCTCACAGGCTCAGCCGCGCCACGGCATGTGGGATCTTCCCAGACCGGGGCACAAACCCGTGTCCCCTGCATCGGCAGGTAGACTCTCCACCACTGCGCCACCAGGAAAGCCCCCAGCTTTTAGTTTTATTGATCTTTGTTATCGTTTTCTTCATTTCTTTTTCTTTTATTTCTGATCTGATCTTTATGATTTGTTTCCTTCTGCTAACTTTGGGGTTTTTTGTTCTTCTTTCTCTGATTGCTTTAGGTGTAAGTTTAGGTTGTTTATTTGAGATGTTTCTTGTTTCTTGAGGTAGGATTGTATTGCTATAAACTTCCCTCTTAGAACTGCTTTTGCTGCATCCCATAGGCTTTGGCCGTCGTGTTTTCATTGTCATTTGTTTCTAGGTATTTTTTGATTTCCTCTTTGATTTCTTCAGTGATCTCTTGGTTATTTAGTAGTGTATTGTTTAGCCTCCACGTGTTTGTATTTTTTACAGATTTTTTTCCTGTAATTGATATCTAGTCTCATAGCATTGTGGTTGGAAAAGATACTTGATATAATTTCAGTTTTCTTAAATTTACCAAGGCTTGATTTGTGACCCAAGGTATGATCTATCCTGGAGAATGTTCCATGAGCACTTGAGAAGAAAACATATTCTGTTGTTTTTGGATGGAATGTCGTATAAATATCAATTAAGTCCATCTTGTTTAATGTGTCATTTAAAGCTTGTGGTTCCTTCTTTATTTTCATTTTGGGTGATCTGTCCATTGGTGAAAGTGGGGTGTTAAAGTCCCCTACTATGATTGTGTTACTGTTGATTTCCCCTTTTATGCTGTTAGTATTTGCCTTGTATATTGACGTGCTCCTATGTTGGGTGCGTAAATATTTACAATTGTTATATCTTCTTCTTGGATCGATCCCTTGATCATTATGTAGTGTCCTTCTTTGTCTCTTCTAATAGTCTTTATTTTAAAGTCTATTTTGTCTGATATGAGAATTGCTACTCCAGCTTTCTTTTGGTTTCCATTTGCACGGAATATCTTTTTCCATCCCCTCACTTTCAGTCTGTATGTGTCTGTAGGTCTGAAGTGGGTCTCTTGTAGACAGCATATATATGGGTCTTGTTTTTGTATCCGTTCAGCCAGTCTGTCTTTTGGTGGGAGCATTTAATCCATTTACATTTAAGGTAATTATCGATAGGTATGTTTCTATTCCCATTTTCTTAATTGTTTTGGGTTTATTATTGTAGGTCTTTTCCTTCTCTTGTGTTTGCTGCCTAGAGAAGTTCCTTTGGCATTTGTTGTAAAGCTGGTTTGGTGGTGCTGAATTCTCTTAGCTTTTGCTTGTCTGTAAAGCTTTTGATTTCTCTGTTGAATCTGAATGAGATCCTTGCTGGGTAGAGTAATCTTGGTTGTAGGTTTTTCCCTTTCATCACTTTAAATATGTCCTACCACTCCCTTCTGGCTTGCAGAGTTTCTGCTGAAAGATCAGCTGTTAACCTTTTGGGGATTCCCTTGTATGTTATTTGGTGCTTTTCCCTTGCTGCTTTCAATATGTTTTCTTTGTACTTAATCTTTGATAGTTTGATTAATATGTGTCTTGGCATGTTTCTCCTTGGATTTATCCTGTATGGGACTCTCTGTGCTTCCTGGAGTTGATTGACTATTTCCTTTCCCATATTAGGGAAGTTTTCAACTATAATCTCTTCAAATATTTTCTCAGTCCCTTTCTTTTTCTCTTCTTCTTCTGGGACCCCTGTAATTCGAATGTTGGTGCATTTAACATTGTCCCAGAGATCTCTGAGACTGTCCTCAGTTCTTTTCATTCTTTTTTCTTTTTTCTGCTCTGCAGTGGTTATTTGCACTATTTTATCTTCCAGGTCACTTATCCATTCTTCTGCCTCAGTTATTATTCTGCTATTGATTCCTTCTAGAGAATTTTTAGTTTCATTTATTGTGTTGTTCATCATTGTTTGTTTGCTCTTTAGTTCTTCTAGGTCCTTGTTAAGGGTTTCTTGTATTTTCTCCATTCTCTTTCCAAAATTTTGGATCATCTTTACTATCATTACTCTGAAATCTTTTTCAGGTAGACTGCCTATTTCCTCTTCATTTGTTTGGTCTGGTGGATTTTTACCTTGCTCCTTTATCTGCTGTGTATTTCTCTGTCTTATTATTTTGCTTAACTTACTGTGTTTGGGGTCTCCTTTTTGCAGGCTGCAGGTTCGTAGTTCCCATTGTTTTTGGTGTCTGCTCCCAGTGGGTAAGGCTTGGTTCAGTGGGCTGTGTAGGCTTCCTGGGGGAGGAGCTGGTGCCTATGTTCTGGTGGATGAGGCTGGATCTTGTCTTTCTGGTGCGCAGGACTGCGTCCGGTGGTGTGTTTTGGTGTGTCTGTGAACTTAGTATGATTTTAGGCAGCCTCTCTGCTAATGGGTGGTGTTGTGTTCCTGTCTTGCTAGCTGTTTGGCATGGGGTGTCCAGCACTGGAGCTTGCTGGTTGTTGAGTGGAGCTTGGTCCTAGCGTTGAGACGGAGACCTTTGGGAGAGCTCTCGCCGATTGATACTATGTGGGGACAGGAGGTCTCTGGTGGTCCAATGTCCTGAACTCAGGTCTCCCACCTCAGAGGCTCAGGCCTGACACCTGGCCAGAGCACCAATACCCTGTCAGCCACACGGCCAGACAAGCAAAGTTGAGAGTCAAAGAAAATTTTCACTCTGTCATTTCATGGCATAGCAACATTGCTATCCTTGATTTTCGCAACAGATCCAGAGGTCTTATGGTATGTTTACCTCTTAGAATAAGCCAATTTGAATCTTGTTTCATAAGAAGTTCTTATAAGATCCCTAGAGATGATTTCCCATAGTCTTGTGATAATTTCATAGCCGCCTCTTGTTGCTATGGCATGGAGCTCGACTGTTGTGAGCATCAGCTTCAAACACCAGAGACCGGTTTTTCACTTTCTTGATGGCACTGTTTGCAGCCCACAAGTTTTTAATTTTGATGAAATCCACTTTTTCTATTTTTATTTTGTTGGTTGTGCTGTTAGTTTTGTATCTATGAAGTCTTTGCCTAAACCAAGATCATGAAGTTTAGTCCTATGTTCTCTTCTAAGACTATTATAGTTTTAATTCTTACATTTAGGTCTGTGATTCATTTCAAGTTAATTTTTGTTCATGGTGTGAGGAAGGAGTACAAATTCGTTCTTCTGCATGTGGATATTCAGTTGTTCTAATACCATTTGTTGAAAAGACTATTCTTTCTCCCATTTAATTGTCATAGCAGGACTAACTCTTTTATTTTTCTCATTATGTGCGATGTGTTCCTATAAAAAATTAAATGACATGTAAATAAATAATATAAAAAGTAAAAGGCCCTTAGAATTCTACCTCCAAAGATAATAACTGTTAATACTATAAATGAGTGGTCTGGAATAATTGATCTCTAAGGGACCTTCCACACCTCTGTGTATATAAAATTTAACTAGGTACAAATTATTCCCAGAAATACTATTTAGCATAACTTCCTATTTAACATGGGTGATTCCCTGAAGGACTCAAATGAAGGGCCTAGTGGCCCAGTGATGTATCTATCATCTTGTTACTAGTCTATACCAGGGGAACCCACTTTAAGCTATTAATACTTTTATTAAAATATACAGATCTTTCCTGGAATACCCATCTGTTCTTTTTTATTTCCTACTTTGTATTCTTCATTATGCCAAGCAAACATGCTCCTAAATGATACTTGCACTCATCTCTCTGCACTGGAGAGGGCATCACATCTCAATATCAATAAAAAGGAGTGGCTAAGAGCACAGAGTCAGATTGCCCTGTTTATTTTTTGATTTTTAAAATTAATTAATTAATTAATTAATTTATTTATTTATGGCTGCATCGGGTCTTCGTTGCTTCACGCGGGCTCTAGTTGTGGTGAGCGGGGTCTACTCTTTGTTGTGCTATACGGGCTTCTCATTGTGGTGGCTTTTCTTGTTGCAGAGTATGGGCTCTGGGCGCGCGGACTTCAGTAAGAATGATAAAAGATTGTGTTCACCAGGAAGATATACAACTCTAAATTTATACTAACCTAATAACTTAGCCTCAAATAAAACAAAGATTTATAGAACTAAAAGGAGAAATAGGCAAATACAGAATCATATTGAGAGCTTTTCAAAATACCTCTCTCAGTAATTTATGGAATGCAAACTGAATCATTAAGGATATATATTTGGATATACAAACCAGTGAACTTGGCTTAATTGACACATAGAACATCACACCTTGAAATTACAGTTCTTAATTCTTCTTAAATATGCACAGAACATTTAAACAAATTGACCATGTTCTGGATAACTATTGCTGCATTACAAATTATCATTAAATGTAGAACTCAAAATAACAATTTATTATTATTATTTTTTTTTTGGCTACACTGCACAGCTTGTGGGATCTTAGTTCCCCGACCAGGGATCAAACCCGGGGCCCTCGGCAGTGAAAGCGCAGAGCCCTAACCACTGAACCGCCAGGGAATTCCCAGCAATTTTTTATTATTATTATCTTTATTATTATTATCTTTCAAGGTTCTGTGGGTTGACTGGGCTCAGATGGGTGGTTTTCACTTGGCATCTCCTATGTGACTGCAGACAGATATCCAAGATGGCTCCTTTAGTCACATGTCCTGGCATCTTGGTGCTCCTTGCCCTCTCTTTCTCTTCTCAGTGTATCTCATCCTCCAGGTCTTTCCACATGGCTTGAGTCTTTCACAGCTTGGTGGTCTCAGGGTAGTCAACCTTCTTAACTTGGTGCCCATCTTCCAAGAAGCTGGAAGGAAAATTTACCAGGACAGCTATTTTATCCTGGTTAGTTACAGGCCTTCCTAGATTAAAGGGGATGAAAACATAGACTCGCCCCTTGATGGGCCAGTGGCAAAGCCACATAGCAAAAGGGTATGTGGCATTGGGATATTGTTGTGGCCATCTCTGGAAAATATAATCTTCTACAGACCATATGCTGGGCCATAAAGCTAGTCTCAACAAATTTCAAATAATTGAAATAGTCAAAGTATGTTCTCTAACCACAGTGCAATTAAGCAAGAAATCAATGAAAATAATAACTGGAAAACCCTCACATTTGAATAATAAGAGATATAAATACGTCTAAATGACCCATGCATCAAAAAAGAAATCACAGTGGAAATTAGAAAATATTTTAAACTAAATGATAATAAAATACAAAAGTCGTGGGATGCAGCAAGCAAAACATGTGGGATGTGTGCTTTAGGAAGTTGTATAGTCTTAAATACACACTTTAGACAAGAACAAAGGCTGAAAATCGATCTAATAAGCATCCATCTCAAGAAACTAGAAAAATAATCACCAAAAACCCCCAAGGAAAATAGAAGGAAGGGAATAATATGGTTAAGAGGAGAAATTAATGAAGTAAGAAACAAACCTATAATAGAAGGGACCAGCAAATCAAGAAAATATTTCTTTGAAAAGACTAATTAAATTGATACATTTCTGGCAAGACTAGTTAAGAAAAAGAGAAAGAAGCATATAAAGCCAATAGCAGAAATGAAGAGGAATACATCTCAGACCCAATAGACCTTAAAAAAATTATGAGATAAATTTGACCAAATTTATGCCAGTAAGTTTGAAGATTTAAAAGAACTGTCTAGGGCTTCCCTGGTGGCACAGTGGTTGAGAGTCCGCCTGCTGATGCAGGGGACATGGGTTCGTGCCCCGGTCCGGGAAGATCCCACATGCCGCGGAGCGGCTGGGCCCATGAGCCATGGCCACTGAGCCTGCGCGTCCGGAGCCTTGCTCCGCAACGGGAGAGGCCACAACAGTGAGAGGCCCACGTACCGCAAAAAAAAAAGAACTGTCTAAATTCCTAGGAAATATATTTTACTAAAACTGACACACAGAAAAGAGGAAATCTGATTAGTCTTATAACTATAAAAAATATGAATTTATAAGATAAAAAACTTCCTACAGCCCCATGAGTTACTAGTGTTGTGATCTTGCCAAGCTATGTACCTGTTTCCCCATATGAGAAATGAAGATAATAACATAATGTCATAGGTAACACTGTGAGGATTAAATGAGATAATGCCTGTAAAAACACTTTGCCCATGGCCTAGTAGTTGTCACCTGCTCAGTGTAAGCTAGCCATTGAGTCTCCTTTACAGCTCTGGGTGTGTATCACTGAATGCAAAAACGTGCTCTGCAGGTGCCCTAGTATGCGTGTTCTGAAAGGTAAAAGGGCCTGGTCTCTCTTTTTCTGAAGTAAAAGTGGTTGGGGGCACTAGATGCATTTGAAATTTTAAAATAAAATTGAAAGTAAATCAGTTTTGTCCTTAAATCAGATTCTTTCTGCTTTCCTTTTGTACACCTGCCTCAGTGTACAATTTTTCCTGCCACTGTGGGTGCAACTTACATTTGTGTGCAGAACTGCCTACACACCTCCAGGCATGAATCTCGACTTTAGTGGCTTGGAAAAGGCTGTCAGAACTTGTAATTTATACTCCAACCCAGTCAATGGCTGTTTTCATTCTTCTTCTGTCTCCCAGGCTGTTGTCTGATTCTTGTTCTTACTGCTCCTTGATCTCCGGGCATTCAGTACTTTCTAGCTAGAATATCGCCCACGTCACATAAAGTTCTTTTTGCCTTATCTGATCTCTACTCATACTTTGTCACTCTGGGGCTTTGCTCAGATCTGGTTGTGTAACATTCTTTAGGAGATTTCCCTTTCCTTGGTCGGAGGGCTCTTCATACCTCTAGTCCCTGCCTCCGCCGCTCTGAGTTTGTGACACAGACTTACCTCACCACCTGGAATTCCCAGCTTTGCTCCCTCTCCAGGCGAGTTCTTCTTCGCAGCATTGCCTTCTTAAACAAGAGTTTGAGAAGGAGGTGTTTATATGTCAATCCCAATGTCCCAATTTATCCCTCCCTCTCACCGCACCGCACCCCCTACCCGTAACCATAGGTTTGTTTTCTACATCTGTGACTCTATTTCTGTCTTGTAAATAACAAGATTGTAAATCAACTATATTCCAATAAAAAATTTTTTTAAAAAAAGAAGAAAGGGGCTTCCCTGGTGGCGCAGAGGTTGGGAGTCCGCCTGCCGAGGCAGGGGACACGGGTTCGTGCCCCGGTCCGGGAAGATCCCACATGCCGCGGAGCGGCTGGGCCCGTGAGCCATGGCCGCTGGGCCTGTGTGTCCGGAACCTGTGTCCGCAATGGGGGAGGCCACAGCAGTGAGAGGCCTGCGTACCGCAAAAAAAAAAAAAAAAAAAAAAAAAGAAGAAGGACCTATGGAGCCCTAACCCCTCTAATGGGTTTTTTTTCTCTGCCACCCTGTGATTTCTTCCACCCTCCTCTTTGGAGTCCATTTCATTTCCTTGTCTTAATTAGTCTCTTCACCATACCTCCTCTGCATTGTGTTTCTTCCCATCTGTCAAATTTTTAAAGCTGTTTCTTTCCCTCCCTCCATTCCAACTGTTCAAATCCTGTCCTACCTTCAAGTATCATCTCAAAGGATAAGTCTGAATGAAGCTTTTGCAAGTGCCTCTTCTTACCCCCTCTCCCCACAGGACTATTTATTCTACTTATAGAACTTAGTTTACTCAATCTAAAATTATAATTATTTGTGTATAATTATTGTATATAATTATTTGTGCTCTCTACTAGATACTTAGGGACTTGAGGGCAAGGATATTTTTTACTCATCTTTGCAGCTCCCAAAGCACCCAGCATGGTGCCTGGAACATGGGAGCTGTTCAGGGACTATTTGTTAAATTGAATTCATGAATATGAGACCCCAGAGGATAAAGGCAAGTGTTTCCCTCAGTTTTCAGGCTGAGACCAACAGTGCCCTGAGTGGCTTCATTGTTTAATCAGGAAATGGGTTGTATGAATCTGGAGGTCCCAGATGAAACGAAGGCTTCCATAAAGCATGTTCATCAATCTTGTAAGAATTGTCTCATTCATTCATCAACAAACACCTATTGAGACTAAGTGCTAAACCTAGTGAAGAGAGATTACAAGGAATAGGAAAAATGCCATTAAGACATTAGTAATCTTGTTTAGAAGTTTGAAAGGCAAACTGACTGTAAGGCAAAGTGAAATAGGTACTATAATAAAGTATAGACCAAATTCTCTGAGAACATTAGTCCTTGATTTCAGGAGGGGGAAGGTAGGGGGACACTGGAATAGATGATGATGGCTCAGAAGACGAGCAGCTTTGTTTTTCCTATTGGACTCATAGCATCAGCGTGACAACAAGGCCCCTGAACTTTTCTGGCTCACCCCTCAAATCCCTGCACCTGATGGGAATAGGAGGTAAGAATAGGAAGGAGGAAGCAAGTCAGGTTACTCTAGACCTGAGCCGTCTAATACAGTAGCCACTAGCCAGATGTTGCTACTACTGGACGCTTGAAATGTGGCTAGTCCGAATTGAGATGTACCTAAGTATAAAATATTCAGTGGATTTTGAAAATTTAGTACAAAGAATTAATTTTATATTGATTACATGTTGAAAATAATATTTTGAATATATTGGGTCAAATACAATATATTCTTAAAATTAATTTCACCTGTTTCTTTTTACCTTTTTTTTTTTTTTTTTGCTGTACACGGGCCTCTCGCTGTTGTGGCCTCTCCCGTCTTCCCGGACTGGGACACGAACCCGTGTCTCCTGCATCGGCAGGTGGACTCTCAACCACTGCGCCACCAGGGAAGCCCTCTTTTTACCTTTTTAATGTGACTACTTGACAATTTAAAATTAGATACAGCAGGACTTCCCTGGTGGCGCAGTGGTTAAGAATCCGCCTGCCAATGCAGGGGACACAGGTTTGAGCCCTGGTCTGGGAAGATCCCACATGCCGCGCAACTAAGCCCGTGGGCCACAGCTACTGAGCCTGTGGTCTAGAGCCTGTGAGCCACAACTACTGAGCCCTTGAGCCACAACTACTGAAACCCACGCGCCTAGAGCCAGTGCTCTGCAACGAAGAGAAGCCACCGCATTGAGAAGCCTGTGCACCACAATGAAGCATTGCCCCTGCTTGCTGCAACTAGAGAAAGCCCGCGCACAGCAACGAAGACCCAATGCAGCCAAAAATAAAATTAATTAATGAATTAATTAAATAAAAAAATAGATATAGGGTTTGCATTATACTTCTGTTGGGCAGCACTGTTCTGAAGTCTGTTCCCCAGGTTCAGGGAACCTAGAAAATTTGGAAAACACATAGACAGATTTTGATACTGAACCAGGACCCAGGCCCAGTGGTATTTACCATTCGTGACCTGGATCCAAACCCTCAGGGACTTCAGTCATCACTTGGGTCTGGGCTGGGGCAGAGTTAGGCCACAGTTGGGAAAGTTGGTTCTCTCCCTACTGCATTTCCTTGTGACTAAGGTCACAGGGACAAACATGACAGGGAGTTGGTTTCTCTTCTGTGTTTCTTTCAAGCAGCTTCCTTGAAGTTTCTGAAAGGCAAAGATAAGGGGCTGGTCTGGTGGAGTCTTCCATAATAACAACAAGGCCTTTGATCATTAATCAGTTAGGTTGGTATACTGCTTGCCCAAGGTGAGGGTGGCACTTATATCAAATTGCTCACTGTTCTTTAAAGAACTTTAAGATGATATGCATTACTAAAATAAAACCCTGAGGGTGTGAGAACAACAAAGTCTTAGTGGAGGAGCTTCAGCCCTTGATAACACAGTAAAGCTACCCATCATGGGCATCTAGGTTCCCAAGTGCCCTACCCTACCCTACTGCTTTTACCCTTTGGTTCTGATCTCCCACAGCCCTCTGACTAATGCTTTCAGATTCTGCCCACCACCCTTAATATTCTCTCCAAGGTATTCCCTGTGCCAGGAATAGTTTCCTGTTTCCCTTAGTCCCCACTGTTTCATGATCCATTTTTAAAAATGAGATGAAACTACCACATGGATTCTTTTTGTTTTAATTAAGCTCTTTTGTAAGAAATAAGGATTAATAGTCCAGCTCAAGTAATAGGAGTTTTTTGGGGTTTTTTTGCGGTACGCGGGCCTCTCACTGTTGTGGCCTCTCCTGTGGCGGAGCACAGGCTCCAGAAGTGCAGGCTCAGCAGCCATGGCTCACGGGCCCTGCGTCCGCTGCATCGGCAGGCGGACTCTCAACCACTGTGCCACCAGGGAAGCCCAGGAGTTTATTTTAAGATGGCATGTAGCAATAAGGAAGATAGGCGAAACATGGAAATCCAAGAACAGGGAATCTTCTGGGTGCAAGATGGCTCTAGGAATCTCAGTGACAGGAGTTAATAGATCTTCACTGTACTGTTCTTCTGTTTGTGACTCATCTACTAAGACTTTGCTTATTAGGGGAGTTACCACCTCTCCTGACTTCATCAGCATCCATTCGATATCTCCTCTTGACCTCACTACTCTTGTATACTCATAGTTTCTGTTTCGTCATAACTTAGCCCTACTCAAGAACCACAACTTGCTTCTGGCCCCACAACTTCCTCCCTCCTTGTGTCTTTTTAGCTTCAGTTCCTGCCCCTAATTTCTTGATTCTCTTCTTACTTCCCATTTCAGATTGTAGAGAGCAACCTGCTGCCACCTTACTTTTTAGGCAGAACTTTCTCCACTAAGCTACATCATTAGTATCTGATCAGCCTGTGGATCTAGCTGACTTTGGGGAATTGGGTGCCCACACATGGTCCAATCAACTGTGGACCAACTAGGCTGCCCAAGTTCTTTCTCAACAAGGGCTGTAAGTATACCAGTCACCATGATTGCCGTGTCCAAGATACTTTCACTTATGTCATCTCATTTTAATCCTTATAATAATCCTGACAATAGATACCATCCTATTTTCTATAGATGAAGAATCTAGGGAACAGAGAGATTAACTAAGGCAAAGTCAGCATGCAATCTCAAATCTGCCATCAGAAATCACCATGCAGAAGCCTCAAGGAAGCATGTTAAGTGAATTCTCTTGAAACAAAATTACAAGGCAGAGAGATGTCAGAGGTTGGACAGCACTACTGCTGCCCTCTGTTCCTCCCACAACTGCATAAAGGACAGGTTTTCCTAGGAGAACTAACCCATGGTTAGTGTGTGTGTGTGGTGGGGGGGCATCCTGTGCATTCAAACCCGGGATATTACTTAGAATAAAGCCTGATGGATAAAGTCTAAGACAGATCCGTCTTATACCATAATCCACCTTAAGGTAAATAGTAAATACAGATGTAATGTAAAAATCCAGATTTACAAAACAAGTCAATGAAAATATAATTTTTTTTTCCTGTTTCAAATTCTTTCCACCTTATTTTGGACCCTGGGTTATGGGATTGGTGTAGGAGTGGTGTGAGGGAAGCCCTAGGCTTAAGGCCCTTCAGATTTCTCCCTATCCCAGAATAAAAGTCAGGAAGATTCTGCACATGTGAGTACAGGGTGAGTGTAGTGGGACAAACTGAGGCTGGTAAATCAGTAAGTATCTACTTACTAATACACTTCTCCCTGACAGATGAGGAGATGGGAAAAGGTGAGAGTTGGGTGAAATAATATAAGGGAAGCCTTTAGAATAATGCCTGGCTGTATTAGTTTACCATGGCTGCTGTAATAAATTACCACAAACTTACTCACTTAAAACAACACAGATTTGGGAGTGACATCACCAAGATGGAGTAGGAGATTCCTGCCTCCATTCCCCGACAAAGATCAACAATTAGACAGCTATCCATGAATAAACACAGCTCTGGAGAGCTCTGGAGTCCACTTAAGACTACTGAACAAAACACTTGAGAATAACCACACGAAAAGGGAAGGAAGACAGCTTCATTTGTCTGCATGAACCCATCACCCAAGCTAGCATTGCTCAGCACCAAGACAGAACTCTCCAGCTAGGACTCACCAGGAAAGGAAGAACAGGGTGAGCAACCAGCTTCTGCAGCCTTTTGGGGAATCACATGAAGGACCTGCTTCAGTTCACTCCACTCAGAGACTGGCAAAGCTGAGATGTATAAAGATGGCTAGGAATAGGGAAGAAAAGTGGGGATTCCAGTAGCAGTCATGCAGTCAGAGCAACCACAGTTCCCAGGTCACCCCTGCTCCACAGGTGACCCCAACAGCTTTCAACACTGAAGAAACCAACAGCCCCAACATCTGCTGGGGATCCCCTGCAGATTTCACTGGCTTTTGTTCACAGGTAGTTGCATTTGCTAATGCCAGCTTCCTGAGTCCCTCCCCTTGTCCGCTGGAGCCCGGGAAGTACCCTGGCAGCCGGTCCAGGCCTCTGCAGCACATGAATGCAAGACGCCAAGCTAGACCTCTGCAGCTGACCCCTGTCACTGTGCATGCACTTGGGGATAGCCCCTCCATCTGTGTACTTGCATGCCACTGGCCTGACGCCTGTCACCAGACTCCACTATTTTATGGATGTCCATGAGGAGACTATGCAGCCAACGGACAGCACACCAATGACTTGGGACCATGCAGCTGCTTGTGGGCCTGGATCAGGCCCTGTCTTCTGTCACTGGCCTTCACCACAACACTCATCTGCAGCTAGCCCCTCCAACTGCGTACCTGTGTGCCCTTGGTCCAATCCCAGGTGGGCTCCACTGCCATGTGCCCATGGTGAGACCCAGCAGCCATGGTAGTGCACACAGACAGCCAGAGCCCCTGCAGGTGTCAGTGTGTACACAGTTGGCCCTGGCCCTTGCTGCCTGCCCTGGTCACAACCACTACATGTGTGTTTAATTACCCCCTGCCACTACAGGCACCAGCAGCTGGCCCCCACAGCTGACTGTGTGCATACTATCAGCTCCAGCCATCACTGCTGCTTGCCCTGGTCCATAGCTGCTGGATCTGGAGGCACTGCTGAGGACCCCAACAGCCCTTGCAGTCTCTGCGGACTCCCAACAGCCCTTGTCAAGGGCCATGCAGTTGTAGATGATGTGGACCCCAATGGCCTGAGTCAGTGAGTCACCATGACCCCCAGACCAGGTACCACCAAAGGGAGTTCATCACCACTAGGCCTGCCTTATAAGAAATGCTGGAAGAAGTTCTTCAAGCTGAAATGAAAGGATGCTAACTAGTGTCAGGAAAATATATGAAAATAAACATCATACTGGTAAAGGCAAGCATATAGTCGGATTCAGAATACTCTAATACTATAATATGGTGGTATGTTGACCACTTTAATATAAAGGTTGAAGGACAAAAGTATTAAAAATAGCTATAAGTACAATAATTTGTTAGTGGATACATGATATAAAAGATGTATAGGGCTTCCCTGGTGGCGCAGTGGCTGAGAATCTGCCTGCCAATGCAGGGGACATGGGTTTGAGCCCTGGTCTGGGAGGATCCCACATGCCGTGGAGCAACTGGGCCTGTGAGCCACAACTACTGAGCCTGCACGTCTGGAGCCTGTGTTCCGCAACAAGAGAGGCCGCAATAGTGAGAGGCCTGCGCACCGCGATGAAGAGTGGCCCCCACTTGCCGCAACTAGAGAAAGCCCTCGCACAGAAACGAAGACCCAACACAGCCAAAAATAAATAATTAATTAATTAAAAAAAAAAGATGTATAGTGTGACATCAAAAACCATAAAACATAAAATGGGAATAAAAGGGTATAGTTTTTGCATATGATTGAAGTTTAGTTATCATCAGCTTAAAATGGACAGTAATATTTATGTTTCAAGGAAGCCTCAGGGTAACCACAAAACAAAAACCTATAATAGTTACACACAAGATAAGGAGAAGGGAACCAAGTATACCACTATGGAAAATCATCAATTCATAAAGGAAGACAGCAAGAGAGGAAGAAAGAAACTTCATAACAGCCAGAAAACAATGAATAACATGGCAATAGTAAGTCCTTTCTTATCAATAATTACTTTAAATGGATTAAGTGCTGCAATAAAAAGGCATAGAGTGAATGGATGAAAAAACAAGATCTACCTATATGCTCCCTATAAGAGACTTGCTTCAGCTTCAAGGACACACATAGGCTCAAAGTGAAGGGATGGAAAAAGATATTCCATGCAAGTGGAAATGAGGAGAACAGGGGTAGCTATACTTATATCAGACAAAAGAGAATTTAAGTCAAAAACTATAACAAGTGACAAGGTCATTATATAATGATAAAGAGGTCAATTCATCAAGAGGATATAACAGTTGTAAATATATACATGCCCAATATTGGAGCACCTAAATATATTAAGCAAATACTAACACATCTGCAGGGAAGAATGGACAACAATACAGTAACAGTAAAGGACTTATATACCTCACTTTCAACAATGAATAGATCATTCAGGGGCTTCCCTGGTGGCACAGTGGTTAAGAATCCGCCTGCCAATGCAGGGGACACGGGTTCGCTCCCTGGTCCAGGAAGATCCCACATGCCGCAGAGCAACTAAGCCTGTGCGCCACAACTACTGAGCCTGCGCTCTAGAGCCCATGAGCCACAAATACTGAGCCCACATGCTGCAACTACTGAAGCCCGTGCACTCTGGGGCCTGCATGCCGCAGCTACTGAGACTGTGTTCTGCAACTACTGAAGCACATGCACCTAGAGCCCGTGCTCCACAACAAGAGAAGCCACCGCAATTAGAAGCCTGCGCACCGCAACAAAGAGTAGCCGCCACTTGCCGCAACTAGAGAAAGCCCATGCACAGCAACGAAGACCCAACACAGCCAAAAATACATTAAAAAAATTTTTTAAATAGATCATTCAGACAGAAAATCAATAAGGAAACATTGGACTTGAACTATATTTTAGACCAGGTGAACATAGAGGACATGTATAGAACAATCCATCCAGTAGCAACAGAATGCACATTCATTTCAAGCACACTTGGAACATTCTCCAAGATCATACATTAGGTCACAGAACAAGTCTCATCAAACTAAAAAAGACTGAAACTATACCAACTATCTTTTCCAACCGCAATGGTATGAAACTAGAAATAATAGGAGGAAACTGGAAAATTCACAAATACATGGAAATTAAATAAGAGTCCTGAACAACCAGTGGGTCAAAGATAAAATCAAAAGGGAAATCAAAAGATAAATTGAAACAAACACAGAATGCCAAAACTTATGAGATGCAGCAAAAGCAGTGCAAAGAGGAAAGTTTATAGGCATAAATGCCTACATTAAGAAAAAAGAAAGATCTCAAATAAACAATCTAACTTTATACCTCAAGGAACTAGAAAAAGAAAAACAAACTAAACCCACAGTTAGCAAAAGGAAGGAGATAACAAAGATCAGAGCAGAAATAAGTGAAATAGAGAATAGAAAAACAATAGAAAAGATCAACAAAAATGAGTTGTTTTTTATTTTAAAAGATAAACATAACTGGGAATTCCCTGGCGGTCAACTGGTTAGGACTATGCACTTTCACTGCTGAGGGCACAGGTTTAACCCCTGGTCAGGGAATTAAGATCCCACAAGCTGTGCAGTGCAGCAAAAAAAAAAAAAAAAAGGATAAACAAAACTGAGAAAACTTTAGCTAGATTTACCGAGAAAAAAAGAGAGAGGACTCAAATAAATTGAACTATAAAAGGAAAATGAGACACTGCAACTGATACCACAGAAATACAAAGGATCATAAGAGACTACTATGAAAAATTATACACCAACAAATTGGATAACTTAGGAGAAATGGATAAATTCTTAGGAATATGCAATCTACCAAGTCTGAATTATGAAGAAATAGAAAATCTGAATAGACCAATAACAAGTAAGGGAACTGAATCAGTAGTCGAAACCTCCCAACAAAGAAAAGCCTAGGACCAGATGGCTTCACAGGTGAATTCTTCCAAACATTCAAAAAAGAATTAATAACCTTCTCAAAATCTTCCAAAAACTTGAAGAAGGGGGTACACTTCCAAACTCATTTTACAAGGCTTACATTACTATGATGTCAAAACCAGATAAAGACATTACAGGAGGGAATTCCCTGGCGGTCCAGTGGTTAGGACTCTGGGCTTTCACTCCCGGGGCCCAGGTTCGATCCCTGGTTGGGGAACTAAGATCCCGCAAGCCGCACGGACAAATTAAGAAAGAAAAAAAAAAAGACATTACAGGATATGAAACCTATAGACCAATACCCCTACAGACCAGATGAATATAGATGCAAAACTTCTCAACAAGATACTAGCAAACCAAATTCAACAGCATATTAAACATAATGCAAATCAAAATGAATAAGTTTTGGAGATCTTAATATACAGCTTGGTGACTACAGCAAGTAACTTGAAGTATACTTGAAAGTTGCTATGAGAGTAGAGCTTTAATGTTCTCACTATAACAACAACAAAATGGTAATTATATGAGCTAAAGGATGAGCTAAAGCTGAATTAACCCTATTGTGGTAAACATCTCATAATATAAACATGTATCAAATCATCACATTGTACACCTTAAACTTACACAGTGTTATATGCCAATTACATCTCAATAAAGCTGGAAAAAAACACCAACACCAACACACATTTATTCTCTTACAGTTCTGAAGGTCAGTAGTATGAAATCAGTTTCTCTGGGCCAAAATCAAGGTGTCTGCAATGCCACACTTCCTCCCGAGGCTCTATGGAAGAATCTATGCCCTCATCTTTTCCAGGATCTAGAGCTGTATCTTTGGTGGCACATTCCTCCATTCTGAAAGCCAGCAGTGTAACATATTGCTTCAGTCCTCACACTGATGGTAAAATCTCCCTCGACTTCCCTCTCTTAAGGACACCTACAATTACATTTACTGTCTACCAATTTAATCCAGGATAATTTCCCCCATCTCAAAATCCTCAGTTTAATCACATCTGCAAAGTCTGTTTGCCATATGAAGTAACATCCACAGGTTCCAGGGATTAGCACCTGGATATATTTGGGGGCCATTATTCAGCCTGCCACATTGGCATAAAGTAAATGCTTAAGAAACATTAGCTATTATTATTACTGTGCTAAGCACTTCATAATGTATTACCTCATTTAATCCTCAGTACAACCCTATGAGGTAGAAACTATATTTATCCCTATCTTACAGAGAAGAGGTTTGAGAGCTTATATAGTTCCTAAAATCAAATGGTAAGTGGAATTCCAATGCAAGAGACTAACTCCAGAGCCCATGTTCTTGGCTTCTATCACAGGCTGGCTTTGAGGAGCATTTCTATTACTCCTCTTGCAATAACAGTGACGCTCCAGCCTACTTTTCTATTTGAGTCATTTGAGTTGATGCATATTTTCTTGGGGAAGGGAGATCCTTCCCCATGGACTGTCATCTTTTTCAGGACAAGGGAGTCTGTCATGCACCTTGTCTTGTGGTTGGTGCTCTGCATGTACTGAAAACAAATCAATGCTGATGTAACTGCTAAAGCTGGAGACCATGAAGATAATTAAGTGCAAACAATACTGATCAAACAGAACAAAATCTACATCCTTATTGTGCCACCCTTAGAAGCTGACATAGTGATGGAGGGAGTTGAAACTGAGAAGTTTATTTTCATCTTCTAAAAGTCAGCAGGTATATTGGTGTCTGGGACATGTAGAAATTAGAACAACCACTCTTCAGGAAAACATCTTCTCATTTTGTTCTATGAAGAATACATAGTGGTTTTGTAAAAAATAAATTTATTTATTTTTGGCTGCGTTGGGTCTTCATTGTTGCGTCAGGCTTTCTGTACTTGCAGTGAGCAGGGGCTACTCTTCGTTGTGGTGTGCGGGCTTCTCATTGCAGTGGCTTCTCGTTGCAGAGCATGGGCTCTAGGCACGTGGGCTTCAGTAGTTGTGGCGCATGGGCTTAGTTGTTCCGTGGCATGTGGGATCTTCCCGGACCAGGGCCCGAACCCGTGTCCCCTTCATTGGCAGGCAGATTCTTAACCACTACACCACCAGGGAAGTCCTACATGGTGTTTTGTTAATGCAGCATGTTCTGGTCGCTCTGGCATGTTGGGACTGTGGTTAACTCAGTATAGCATGGGGCTGGGTAGGAGATGGACATCGTTCAACAGAAGACAGTCAAACCAGGAAATGAACTATGAAGAAAGAGGTATCCACAAGATCAACGTGATAAGTATTCTGAGTGACAGTGGGGAAAAGCACTGTGTGAAGGAGAAGAAAGGTAATGGAAGTATGTGATGTTGGAACTGCATTCTCAGGAGATAATGAAACATGAAGAAAGAGAAGAAAAGAGAGGCTTAGAACTAGGCAATGAGAAGGAGAAAGAGCTTGGTTAATACAAGATTTTTATCTAAAACATTAGAGAAGGAACCAGCAGTGACCATATAAAAATTAATAATCCTGTTTTCCTTCAGAAGGGGTAAGGGCTGGTTAGTATTTGGTAACTCTGAAAAATCATCATCACAACCTTGTCTTTGATGAATCATGTAGCAGCCACCCCAGAAACCTGGATCACCAAAGCCTCCTCTTCCCTCCTTATTTTCATGTAACTTGAGTAGATTGGGGTGGGAGGAAAAGATGGAAACTACAAACAGTAACCAAGTATCCTCACCAGCAACTCCAAGGCACTAGGGGAAGTGAGGTGGACAAGGTCCTGGTCTAGGATGTTTAGATTTCCACCCATACAGCTCTAAGGGAGTTGATTGGATACACTGTTGGCTCACCAGTACCTCCCCTTCCTGTGGGCAAATCTGTGTGGAAGTCAAAACGTCACCAGAAGATGGTTTCAGAAGCATGAAACCAGGGAGTGGGGGAGGGGATGGTTCCAGTGGCTGATGCCAGCCTGCTTTGTGGCCTGATGCCTCTACATCTGTCATGGGGCTGTCCCATCTATAGAGACTGGCTCCTCATACTTTCAGGTCAGGAAACTATCTTTCTAGGGTGTTTTTGGAAACAAAGTACCCCTTCTGCTGGCACATTTTTTTTTCTTCTCACATTACTATGTAACTGATTTAGATTTAAATTTAACCTAATCCAGTCCCATCCTATTTTTCTGAAATGACAGTATACCCATGTCACTTTAATTTGATCTGGGTAAGACTCATCTATTACACATTCACAAATAATCCCTTTGTCTGTGTCGTTTCTCCTGGTGTCTGATCTCATCCCTTTTATCTGGATCTTATTGATTTTATCCTAAATTCGAGGATACACTGGGATGTCAACCCAACATACTGTCCATATAAGTACTGTCTCATTGATTCCACAAATGATCATTATGGAGTAGTGTTATTCTCATTTTAGAGCTGAAAAAACTGACTCTAGGACTTGTCCAAACGTGTCCAAAATAACATAACTGGTAAATTATAGAATTGTGACTCCATTGCAGATAAGTCTGATTTCAAAGTTCAGCCTCTTCCTACATAATATGAAGTAACTATGAAAAATGACTGTGAAAAGTCAAGCTTCCAAACTGACATTTCAATTGGAAATTTACTATTATGTTGCCTGGTGACAACATCTTATACCACGTAAACAGTGGTTTAAACCTGACTGCATATCAACTCATGTTGAGCTTTTAAGAACCACACATGCTTTTAATGTATTATTGAAATTAAATTTGCTAATATTTTGTTCAGTATTTTTGCATCTATATTTATGAGAGAGATTGGCCTGTAATTTTCCTTTCTTGTAATGTCCTTGTCTGATTTGGGTATTAAGGTTATGCTGGCCTCATAAAACAAATTAGAAAGGGTTCCCTCTTTTTTTATTGCCTGTGTTTGGAAAATGTTATCTATACTATTTGTACCATTTGTACTTTACACAGATTTTCTTTTTGGTCTAATATATGGTCAGTTTTTGTGAATTATTCATAGATACTTAAAGGAAAGTGTATTTTCTTTTAGAAAATGTTATCTATGTTATTAACTATGCATTTTAGACCAAAGTCTTTAAGGCTCCTACTACTGTGTTTCTGTTTTTCCTTGTATATCCTGTGGTTTTATGATTTAATTAATATTCATGTTGATGCTATATTTTTTGGTACATATATTCATAACTTTGTAAACTTAATGTGAATTGCATTCTTTATCATTATAAATGACTATTATTTGTCACCTTTAACACCTGTTTGTCCTGATGTTAACCTTGCCTGATGTTAAAATTACAACCTCTGCTTTCTTCTTGTTTGCAATTGCAAAGATTTCTAAATTATTTTGTTTTGGATCCCTTGTATATGGAATAAAATTGGATTTTGCTTTGATTCAGTAAATTTCTTTTATTTTAGTAAATTATTTTGGTCCATTTATATTTATCAAATTGACATATAGTTAGTCTTAGTTCTGTCACATTATTTGATATGACGCCTTCTATTCATAGATTCTTTAAAAACTCTGAAAATGTGGTATGTGTTTTTATTTTTCTGAAAATTTGGAAAGCTTATATTTTTGTTTCAGTGGGTGTCTTTATAACTTATACACCTAATCTTCATTTCTTAGTCATTATTTTATCAATTCCCTAATTTGAACAAATAATAAAATTAGTATATTTTCTTTTTTTTTAATTAATTTATTTTATTATTTATTTGGCTGCATCAGGTCTTAGTTGCAGCACATGTGATCTTCAGTGCAGCATGCAGGATCTTTTTTTGTTGTGGTGTGTAGGCTGTTTGTTGTGGCACGTGGGCTTCTCTCTTGTTGTGGCATGTGGGGTCCAAAGAGCACAGGCTCAATAGTTGTGGCGTGCAGACTCTCTATTTGTGGCGTGTGGGCTTAGTTGCCCCGTGGCATGTGGGATCTTAGTTCCCTGACCAGGGATCAAACCCATGTCCCCTGCATTAGAAGGCAGATTCTTAACCACTGGACCACCAGGGAAGTCCCTGAAATTAGTATATTTTCTTTTCTTCTCCTTCTCCTGCCCTCTATAGCCCTTTTCTTTTTGCCATAGTTTTCTCATTCATCACTCGGTTGGCTTAAGTTCATCTTCTAGTAGTTACTTCAAGAAAGGCTCATGGAAACAATATTTCTTGAGTTCTTGCATGTTCAAAAGTGTCTCACTATGCCTTTTTGGGTAAACCACAGTTGGCTGGGTATAAAATATATGGGCGACACTTACTTTCCTTGAGGACTTCCTAGGCATTGCTTCTAGCAATGAATATTTCTATGGAAATGTCTAAGCTAAGCCTGAATTTTTCCCCCCTTTTAAATGACTTGATTATTTGCCTAGGTGCAAAAGGATTCTTTCTTTATCTGTGAGACCAAGTAACTGCTTCTCAGAGTTGACCTTTCCATGTTAACTTTAACTTGGATATGGTGTGATCTTTGTAGATTCAAATGTTCTTTTATTTTTGGAACATATTCTTGAATTATACATTGAAATGATTTTCTGTTCTGTTATTTTGGTTTTCTTTATCAGGAAATCCATTATGCAACTATTGGATCTCTTTTGCCTATCTTTCATATCTATCATTTAAGCTTTAATCCCTTTAAACTTCTCATTTCCATTTCATTTTGCTTACTGTCCTCAATCCTGTCCTCTATGTCCTTTGCTGTGTTTTTGGCAGGGTCTTTCTCCTTTGTGATACTTCCAATTTTGCTTTCTTTCTTTTTTTTTTTTTAATTTATGTTCTTGTTTTATTCTACTTTCCTTCCTGAGGTCTTCCAGCTCACATTTCATTTCTTTCTAATATTTCAGGATTGCTTCCCTGAGCTTTTCATCTCTGCTTTATGCTGTTTTCTTATAAAGGCAAGTGCATTATTAAATTTCCCTTCATCTTTATTTTTAAATTTTTATTTCTGGAAAAGTTACAAGTACAATACAAAGTACTTTATTTCCTAACCCATGGAGTATAAATTGCCAACATGATGCCCCCTCAAAATTAGGATATTAACATTGATATATAGTATTACTATCAGCCAACCCTCAGACCTCATTCAGATTTTACCAGTTGTCCCAATAATGTCCTTTATAGCAAAAGGATCCAATTCAGAATCCTGTGTTGCATTTAAGTGGCATATCTTTTTAGTTTCCCTCAGTCTGAAATATTTCCTCAGGCTTTCTTTGACTTCCATGACATTGACATGTTTAAAGATTAAAGACCAGTTATTGTAGGATGTTGCTTAGTTTGGTCTTGTCTAATGCTTTCTCATTATTAGATTCATTTCATGCATTTTGGGCATGAATATCTCAGTAGTAATGCTACTACTAATGTTTTCTTCTCATTGTGTCCTATCAAGTGGTACAGAATTGCAATTTGCCCCATTCCTTATGGTACCAACTTTGATCACTTGATTAAGGTGATATATGCCAGTCTTCTCCATTATAAAGTTACTCTTTTCCCTGTATAATTAATTAACACTTTGTGGGTAAGTGCTTTGGATTATGTAACTACCCATTCTTTGTCAAACTTTCAAAGTGTTAATTTTTATCATTATGGACTTGTGGTTTCCTATTTTATTCAATGGGTTATGATCTGTTACTATTATTATTTATTTTTATGCTCAATTTTTCTCTAATTTGACCAGTAGAAGTGTCTTCAGTCTGGCTTCTGTGACCTTTAATATATTTCATCATTCTTGGAATACTTCCTTAATTTCTGCCACAACAAGTTCACAGGTTCATCCTGTATGTTCCTTTCTCAGCATACTTTTCCTTTCTCAGCCCTAGATTAAGTCATTTCTTCAAGGAGACCTAGTTTCTGTTAGTGGAGAATGGTATTTAGAAGCCAAGATTTGGTGTTACATGTGCTTTTTGCTGTTGAGTATCACTGTTCCCAAGCTCTTTCAGTAGACAGAACTATGGAGTGTGTGTGTACACATACAGATATTTATATTTATTTGTCTGTCTGTATTGAAAACCATAAGTTCACACTGATCTCTTCAATTTTATCCAACACCACACAGGGTTCATTCTGTTTTTCTCTCTTTCTGTATTTGTTTTTGTTGTTGTTTTTTTGGCCACGCCACACGGCTTGCGGGATCTTAGCTCCCCAACCAGGGACTGAACCTGTGCCCTCAGCAGTGAAAGCCCAGAGTCCTAACCACTGGACCTCCAGGGAATTCCCTCTCTTTCCATACTTGTAACTTCCTTCTCTAACAGTGAAACCTTGCTCCCATCATCCTTGATATATTTACTTATTTGCCCCCTCACCAAAGCACATGCTGTCCCCAACTTACCCAGGCTCCCACACCCCACACTGGTTCCTCCTCATGGTCATCCTCTTCATCATACTAAGTCTCCCTCACCTCACCCTGAGCTGTGCTCCCCCCAGATGGACTCCTCCTCACCTTTCTAGGGCTTTGACACTCCATGTTACTACCACTCCCCTGTGAGGATGCCCTTCTCATCCCACTCAAGCTGCCACCCCCTCATTTACCCCCTCCTTACCTCCAGTGTGTAGTATGTCCACATTAGATGCCCTCAGTTTTATGACAAACTCTTCTATCACAAGTTTCATTTGCCCCCCAACAATATTTTTCTGGTGAATGTTCTTTTCATTTTTTCCCTTTCCTTTTTTCCTGTATGATGTTTGTATAGTTCCTATTACAATCCTTTATGGATAAGTAATTTCTGAATGAAGTAAATTATTCCTGACCAGCTATTTGTAGACATGACATGAAGGAAGAGGACAAGGCTAAGTTCTAGGCTAACAGGAATTTCCCCTATGACCCAGATTGTCTATAAGAGCTCTTTTAGCTCCTACTTCTCCCAGCCACAAAGATAGGCAGCTGTTGAGATGTTTATAACAGAACCTACCAGTTCTTTCCCATTGCCTCCTTGTCAACAGGATTCCTTATTCAACCCATCTTCTCTGATTCTCAGAACCAAACCAGTTCTGGAGCTTCCACCACTAAGCTATGCTCCCTGTTCTTGCTGCAAAATGGACTTTGTACCTTAAAGTGAACTCCTCGCCTTAGAGAAGTATAATTTTCCAGCTTTTTCCCTGAGGTCTTCAGCCACAGACATTCTCACATTTCTTCTTGCACTTCTGCATTTTTAACAATGTGAAACACTGGAAGACCTATATATACCCCTGGGTTGGGTCCCCTTGCTCAATGTGGCCCTCCCCCACTGCTGACATTTAATGATGGTCTCCTCCCCCTTGAGGATTCCATGTGTGTGGTTCCTTCAGCAGGGAATATACACTCTCTCCTTTGTCTCACTGCTGTGACTACCTAATTCTTTCAAGTACAGCTTATACATCACTGTCTTGGAGCAAACTTTCCTTGCTTTCAAGCTAGACTGAGTTTCCCTGTTACACACTTTTGTGGTATGCTTACCTTTTTCTTCATAGCTTTTACCATTATTATGGATGAGTCATTACTTATGTGATTATCTATTTAATAGCTTCCCCTCCCTGAAGTGGGGATTGTGTTTGTCTTGTTCATTGTCTCCCGAACACCTTGTACCTGGCATGTCGTAGATATTTATTACATATTTACTGAATGAATGGATGAATGATCCCAACCTATTATGGCTCCTATTCCCATCTTTGCACTAAAACCATTTTCCATGATCACCAATAACTTCCTTGTTGCTAAATCCACGAGATATTTTTTGGTTTCTACCTTGACTTCTCGTAAGTATTCAACAGTTGGCCACTTCCTTCTTAAAACACTGCCTTTTCCTATTAGGGCTTCACTAATTCTCAGGATCCTTTGCTGGTCCCTCTTTCTTTTCCTCATCCCTCAGTGTTGGATGCTCAAAACTTAGACCTGAGCTGTCTCTTTTTTCATGCTACACCCTCTCACTATGTTACCTCGTTTCTCTTATTGCTTTAAATATAGTCTATATATCAGTGATTCCAAATTTAGTCTAGACTTTTCAAGCCTAGACTTTCCCAGACCCTTATATTAAACATGCCCTTATATCACGTGGTCATTTCACCTGGATGTCTCATAGGCATCTCAAACTTGGCCTATCCAAAATTACCTGCCTGATCTTTCTCCCAAACCTTCTCCTCCCTCAGTGCTGTCTATATCAGATAATTATATCTCATCCCTCCAGTTAATCATGTCAGAAATCTGAGAGTAGACCTTTCCACTACATTCTCCTCAACTTCTATAAGCCAATCCCCTACCAAGTCCCATGGAACCTACCTCAAAAATAAATCTATCCTCTTCACTCCATCTCTACTTCTACCATTTGTCTAAGTCCAAGTTATCATCCTCAGCTGACATGTGGGAGTAACCTTTAACTCCACGTCCGCTTGCTTGCACTCTTCTGTGCCAGCAGCACGGCCACCACTACCACCAAGCGCCTCTCTCCCCTGGATAGTTCTAGATTAAAATTCCTGCCCTCTTAGTTCCTTTTTCTAACCCTTCTTAATCCTTTCTTGAGATCTGCTAATGGCAGGTATATTACTAGTTCCTTGGGGAAGCCCATTAATCTCATCCATTACATATGGATTTTACTAGTTTTACTCTCATTGGTAACCTTATTTCCAAGGTCTGCAGGAAACCTCATGGTTTCTTTTTGGTTTTTTGTTGTTGTTGTTGTTTCTTTCTTTCTTTTGTTATAAATAGCCAGGTTTGAGTAATTGAATAGTTGATGACCAAATGGAGAAATCCGGAAATCAGAGTTTTATAACTGTTCTGATCTTTGGAACACTAAGGCGCCTTAGCACACTGATTTTTCTTGTTGGTATACTGTGTAAAATTCCAGATCTGAAGTAACCCTGTATCAGTGATAGGATGTTCCGTGGGCTAATGTGTCCCTTTTTCTGGATATGTGCCCCCAGAAGATATGCATCCTGTGATTTAATTTTTAAATTCCAAATACGTTTTCACAGCAGAATTTTACTGACAAGTTGTTGAAGTTATATTCAGTGGAGAGAGTGCCTAAAAGTGCCGTACTGTTTGGGAAAGTTAGGCAGAAGCCCAGAGAAGCTGTGCTAAGCAGGCCACCAGCAAAGGCAAAGCCAGCATTTTATCCCTTATTCAGTAAAATGCCTAAAAAACCTGTTGCTCACCATTGTGGATGCTGGTCTCTGTTAGGAAATTATGTAGAAATATCACAAGTTTAAATACTATAATAACAACTTGCTTTTTTGTTTTAAAAATGTCAGTTTCTTAAGAATCCTTATCAACTCACCATGTTAATTTTTCTATAAAGGGCCCTAGTCATAGAATATATTTTTGAAGGTATCTCCTGCCCTTCCAAATCTCTTGGTCCTCAGCCAACAACCTTCAAGAGAGTTTCAAAGTCCTATTGCTCAGGAGAAAACAAATACCACTCCAAGTGTGGCAGTTGTGTCATTATTTTAGTGACTCTTGCTTTGGTTCTGGTGTTCTGTTTTCTTAATTTAAAACTCAAGAAGTGTCTACTTCAAGTAGTCCTCAGCTCTTAAGCCATTCCTGGGGCTTTCTCCATCTTCAGTTTTCATTGGAAACACATTCTGGGAGACTGTGATGAAACTCCTCAAGACAAGGAGGGGAGGCTGAATTTTAAATTCAGGTGCATGAGCGAAGGCAGGCAACTCCTAGTCAGTCATCTCTCCGAGGCCTGCTCAGGAGCTGAGTGCAGGAACAACCTGGGGAACAAGCCAAGCACAGCCACACCTTGTGGGAGGTGTCTCAAAGCAAAAACAGGACTAACTCTGCAAGTCCCCTGCAAAATCCATCCCACTGCCTGTTATACCTTGTAATACGCCCCCGCTCCCCCCGCCACTTCCCTTTTTGTCGTTATTGGCATTCCAGAGCTTGATCCATGTTCATCATCCAAAAAACAATTTTGTTTTTGAGATCCTACACTGTACAGAACACTTTACCAGGTTCTGTTTAAGAAATGAGGCCTGGGACTTCCCTGGTGGTCCAGTGGCTAAGACTCTGTGCTTCCAGTGCAGGGGTCCCGGTTTCGATACCTGGTCAGGAAACTAGATCCCATATGCTGCAACTAAGAGTTCACATACCGTGACTAAAGATCCCACATGCTGAAACTAAGACCCGGGGCAGCCAAATAAGTAAATAAATAAATAAAATATTAAAAAAAAAGAAAAGAAAGAAAGATATGAGGCCTTAGCCTCAGTGGTCTTCCAGTGCATCTTCAGAAGGAATGAGTACTGGTGAAAATACAGGCTGTGTCCCATATGTGAGGCCTGCAGTAGGTGCCGCACTGAGACATCTTCAAGGAATGAGGTGCTGGGGAAAGTGTCCAGGAGGAGGTCAGAGGATCTGGTAGAGTGTCTGGAGGAGGAGGAAAGGCTGTAGGGAATGAAATCCCTACACTGTCTTCAAAGTCTGAAAAGGAGGGTGGGGCCTTTGCAGACTTAGGCCTTTCTAGAGGGTAGCTCACTCCCCTTAGAGTAAAACTTCACTATTTGTTGAAGGGGAGAGAGGCTTCAAGAAAAAATCTGGGCAGAAATCCTGCTTCTAATATAAGAAGCAGAGCTGGTTAAGAGAAAGTGGCTCACAGATTTCATTTCACAGCTCCTTTACACTGATGTGTCAGGCCTGTGGGATGACGCACCAACTCGTTCATTCACTTCTGGTGCCAGGCACTTTGTGGATGCTGGGGACATGGGGCCAACATGGACACTGCATCAATGCAGGGCCTGTTTCCCACTTGTAGACCGTGCCCCACCTGCAGCCTCAGCATTATCAATGCTAATAATACTGACCCTCAGGCCTCAGCTGCGACTAGACTTTACTGCATCAAAATCTCGGTGCTGGTCCTGAGAAACTGCCCCACATTGCCCATCCCCCTTATTCTGCAGCTAAAGTTTCAGAACTCTGGTCTGGGGGGGGTTGCCTCTGCAGACTACTTTCAGGGCAGATTGGACCCCTTGGATGTGAGACAGACAAACAGTGCAGGTGGATCTGGGTTGGCCTTTGCCACCCCTCCCTACCCCTCCCCACCCACTCCCTACTCCCTCCCTACACTCTCTACCCCTCCTTACCCCCTCCTCCCCAGCCCCCGGCCCCCCTCTCCCAATCCCCTACCCCCAATCCCCCACCCCACGCCCTTCCCTGGCTTGCCATGGGGAGGGAGCAGGGCAGTCCCGCCCCGCCCCGCCCCTCCACGCAAGCCCCGCCCCGGCTGTCAGGGACTAGGAAACCCCGCCCCGGGCCGGGCGCGCGCTCCCAGGCAAAGCCCAGCCTACCGCCCCTTATCCCCAGCTCTGCACGGGGTCGCCAACCGAACCACCTCAAGAGCTGCGGATTGCAGCCTCGGCGGACCCAAGAGGTAGAGAGCGACATGGCGGCGGCCAAGCCCGAGAACCTCTCCCTGGTGGTACACGGACCCGGAGACCTGCGCTTGGTAAAACTGGAATGGGAGTGGGAAGTCTTGCCCGTTCCTGCCCTATTCACTTCCAAGCGCAGCCGCGGTCTGAGCTGGCCAATTCCAGCGCGGTGCGGGCCCCACACTGCGCGCCCAGGCCGTCCAGATAGGATCTGGTTACCATGTTGGGGGGAGGGGCACGGTAGGCGGTTAGTTTTAAGGTGCTAAGAGCAGGGTTCTTGTCGCGTGGCCTTCTGGAACCGAGCCCAGTGGCCGGCACGTGGCCAGAACCCAGGAAGGTTGCAAAATGATTGAAGCCTTCTCCCTCCTTTGCCAGCTGCAGATTCATAGTCCAGCCTCTTGTCATTGCACTTTGCAGAAGAGATACCAGAGAGGCTGCCTGGTTTAGAGGACACGTACTGAACTTCTCTGAGTAGACAGTGCAGGGCAGAAAGGGGGGCCATAGGGACATTTAAAAGCTGTGGAACTCGTATTTAATCTTTCATGCTTGGGGCTGATAAAACCTCCTTTGCAGGATTATTATGATCAGCGGAGTACCTAGCACTTAATAGATACTCAGAAAGTGCGAGCTCCTTCCACTTTCCTGCCAGCACAGGCCTCCATCTCCAAGACTCTTGGTGTTCGCCATGCCTGTTCCAGATTTCTGGATCTTGATAGTCTTCATGTTCTAAAGCTCCTTTCCTCCTTACCTCCCGTAGTCCACATCTGGTTCATGTTCCAGCCATTTTCCTTCCTGATGCTGCTCCCCTGTCCCTTTAAGAGCATTATGTGTGTGTCTTCTCCACTCCAGATCCTGCCTCTGCTCAGTGGCTCATGGGGCCAAAGTTCTGGGAGCTGCAGAGTCAGCCCTGTGGTTGTGCCAGGGCTCCCTTGACAGAGCCCTTCGCAGGTGGGCCTGGGCAGTGGGTATGTGGGACCAGTGCCGGCCATCTCTGCTGTTCCCTAGCACTTCCTTCCCCCTCACAGAGAACATGCGCCAGGGTCTAGATTGGGGAGACTCAGAAAAGTATCCAGATTAGCAGTTCTTGACTGTTTGAGAATCTGTGGTCTCTCTCCCCACAGAATGCAAACAGATGGAGTTTGGCAGCAGTTTCAGAGAGTTCATGGACTTCCTTTAAGCCTCTCCTTCATAGACCCTCTAGAGGTCTCTGAACCCCAGACTAGGAACTCCTGCCCAGAGCCAACTCATCATTTCCTCAGCTGGGAAAGTGCCATCTCCAAGCTGACAGGCTTCATTAGTTAACAGAGCCCAGAAAAGAACCCAGAAGTTCAGACTCCCATTCCAGTGTTCTTTCTACTCCCCTTGGAGCTTCCACCCAAGGTCCTGAATTAAAGTGACACTATTAGTTTTTATTGCTGCAAATGCCAGATGGTATTATGAAGAAAGGAAAGTGGTACAGCTCTACACAGCTTACAGAGTGATTTCAAGCTCAGTCCTGCATTCTACAAACATTTACTAGATGAGAGGGTGCCTGCCATGTGCCAAGCACTGGGCTGGGGGTCCAGAGAGGAGGAGGAGAACACAGCCCCTACCCCCAAGCTGCTCTAGGGAGTCAGACAGATGCTGTAAACAATAAAACTGTGTGAGGGTTTTGATGGAGCATAGAGAGTAAAGGCCTCACAGGGTGCCCTTGGCCCAGGGTAGAGGCTCTGGAAGAGATGGATGCTACTTAGCTGTTTCTTGGACGGAAACTGGGGGTCATTCATGTAAGTGGAAGAGCAAGTGCAAACTAAGTGAAGTACAAAATTGCAAGTCTTGTTTACAGGTCCTGTAAATAGTGTGATGCACTGAATGCACCGGTGGTGAAGCTGGAGAGGTAGATAGGCCCTGCCTCTCCATCTGCTCAGGGCCTGCCTGAAAGTCATGCACCTAATAATGAGCAGAACTGTAATTACAACCCCAGTATCTGCTTTACCTTAATTCCTAAACTCAGGCTCTCCCACTGCTCAGCCACTGTTTATGTGGCTCAGTAGAACAAAGCCTTGAATAAAGAAGAGGGAGGGTGGGGAGGCTCACCTACAGTTGGTCTTATCAGCTGTGCCTTAGAATCCCCTCCTGACTGAATTAGGGGCTGGGTTGGGGTGAGTGTATCCTAAAGAGATGAGAATGTGATAGGCTGGAGAATGTAGCTTATGGTTGTGGGATGTGTACGCTAACTGGGTGAAAGGGTTCATTCAGGGTGGATTCAGCAGGACCCCAGCTCTGTTGGAGGTGATGGGGTTCATTTACTAGACAAAGGAGAGTAGATTAAAATGATGAGATCAGGCTTGAATTTAAGATGTCTCTGGGACAGGACATTTTGGGGTCTCTGAGAAATTACCTTGGTTCTAGGGATCTGGAGACACTTGCAACCCAACACAGACCCTTCTGGCCCTCACCACTCCTTCCTGAGCATGGTCGTCCCCCAGCGCCTCCATAGGGAACTCCCTGGTAGGGTATCTCTGCCCTTGCACCCCCTTCCTTAAAGCAAATAGGCTAAGTGGTTTGGGGTTGAAATGGGGTTAGACCTGGGCCACTTGAAACTTGTCCCCTACCTACCAGGAAGGAAACCTGACACCCAGCCTTCCTCCTACCTGCCTGTGGAGAAGGCAGGATTCCCTTTTCTTTCTCCAAGCTGTGGCTGCAGGGAAGGAAAAATTAAACTCCTTCACTACTAGGTAGCTAGTGATCACCACAGTCCCAGCAAGGGCGGAGGCCTTGGGCCTTGGGGACTTGGGCCTGCACAGTGGTTTGGGCCTTGGGGCATTTATAAGTTGGGTGGTAAATCAGAGAGGGTGGGAGTGTATATACACATATATATACTGAGAGACTGTCCGTTTCTTTATATCATTCCTTATCATGAGGACTTAGGACTCCTATATCCCCTCTTCCCCACACACACACCATTTTAAATAGAGAACGTGTGGACTTTTAAGGAGCAGTGGAAGAGGCGACCAAGCTGATGCATAGAGACGAACAGCCTATCAGCAAACAGTGTCAGCTGGCTGAGATCTCTTCAAATGGAAACAGTAACGAGGTCACAAGCCAGGTTGGGGCCAGAGTGGAGTTTAGCCCCAGCTCTACTGCTTCTGGTTGTATGACTTGCCAAATTACTTTCTGCTTCAGTTTTCTGTCTGTATGATGGGGATGATAGTAGTACTCACCTCTGGGTTGTGTGAGGATTAGATAGTATCGGGGAGTAAGAAATTTTCCTCTACCCTTCTAGGTTCTTCTGGCAGGTCTAAGAATTAAATTGACATGAGACAGGGGAAAAACAAAAATTTATTAACATGTATACATGGGAGAGGCCCAGGAAAACTGAGAAAGTTGCCAAAATGGCCAAAGCCCTCACCGTAAATACCATCCTCAGCTAAAGAGAAAAGAAGATGTTGAGGGCGGGGAGAGTCACTTATGGGAGGTTGCCAGGAAAAGCACAGAAAACAAGGGTAAGGTTGTTATACAGTTTTTAAGTCATTGCCTTCTCCACTGATGAGTTTCTAGAGATTAGGTCATACTCCTCTTTTTGGTACTTTGAGGGAGACACCCTTATAAGTGGAGATTTCCCTTACAAATGTGTCACTTGGGTTTTCCGAGCTTTTCCCAAATCTGCTGTTTCTTAAAAAAAATAGCCAGCTTAAAATAATTAATATGCCCTAGAGACATATTTTGGGATGGCAAATTCTGCTCCCCTACAGAATTCTCTCTCTGAATTACTAGTTCATAGAGTTGGGATATCAAATAGTCAAATTAGTTTTTCTTTGAAGAAGCTGTTTGATGGGATAGTTTGTGCTTCACAAAGTATCAGAGATGAAGGACCAATTTTATTTTTATTTCCTGTTGGCCATGGACCAATATGTTTGTACCAACATTTGGATGCTGCAGCGATGTCAGAATGCTGTAAACATTTCTAAATGCTCCTATCAATTTCTGTGCATATTGCATCACCTATCAGGGCCAGTCCATGGAGCATACTGAGTACACATTATCTCCCTTATTCTTGATGGCCAGCTCTATCCGATTCCAGGCATCTGGACAGGGAGAACAGGAGCAGCGAGGTGGACACCATGCAGGGGATGTAGTCACATTTTTGTTTTATGATTAGCTGCATGAGAAGAGAACAAGTTAAAGGGAAAAGAATCATTTCAGAGTGATGGGTTAATGTTGTTTAATTACAAAGGGCAGAGAAAATAGTGTGTCAGCATCAAGTTTAAACATTAATCAGAGTACCATGAAGATATTTCTTAGAGGTTTTGCTCTGTGAGGAAATGTATTATGCCAGGTGTCAAAAGAATTGCTTTGAATCTGTAATGATATTTCAAAAAGTAAGATAATTCTGTATCTGTAATACAGCACATTCAAGGCATCCCCTCCTTGCATATACACATTGCTGTTAAGATTTTGGGTGAGGAGGAGGGGATTGTAGAAAGAGGAATGGTCCTAAATGTCAGGTCTCTCCCTGGTTTTGCTACTAGTAGACAGAGCTGCTTGCTTCTATAGAATCAAATTAAAGGGCCCTGAAAGTCTTCAAGGAAAAGCTGGGTTAAACTGGGAGATTACTGTGAGTGAGGAAATGCAGGCCACTTAACCCTTTAATACCTGAGCTAGACTTATAAGTCAGAGGCAGTTGAGGCTGAAAACAGAATCTAAAACTCCTTCAGAAAAAGAGAAAACTAGGTAGTAGCAAATAGCCTAAAGAAATGCCTCCTTTCACTTTCATCTTAATTATGTTTCAACAATAAGACAAAACCCAACCAGATAAACAATAGGCAGTTAAATCCAGCAAATACTGCCATCTCTGCCAACTCCTATGGAAGGGCAGTGCCTTTGTCTGCAAAAGGCCAAGAAGTAGAAAGCTAACATTTTCCCCTAAAAGCAGGAGGAACAGTAAACAATACCACAAATAGGATTTTAACATTTTATGTAATAAGTCCCAGCACTACTAAGAGACCTGGTAAAAGTAACCCTGTTCTGTGGGGAAAACTAGAATTATGGATGGATGTGGGGAAAATTTCTTTTAAAATTGCATGATAGAGAAATTACGGAGGAAAAATACGTACTCATGTATACCGTATTGGCGTCCACTTGTTAAGTCTTTTAGTGTGGCTGTTAAAGCTGGCAGTTTTCCCCAAACCAGATTTACAAGAAGAACATTAATTGTTGGAGAAAATATGGTTGGATTTTGTGAAGTGATATTCAGCTCAATAATGTTTTAGAAATGTAAATGTTCAGTTACATAGACCTGAACACAATGAGCACTTAATCAGTGATACTAATAGGCTAGAGCATCCAACCAAGCTCAGAGTCTTCATATTTTCGCTTTAAATAAAGAAGCATCTAATAGGTTCATGTATAGTTATGTTCATACATTTTGAATTAGGAGGAATTTTTTTATAGTTTATTTATCACAGCTGAGAAATAATCCTTTAACCATCCCATATGGATTCAATTGTAGGTGCTGGGGAAACTCAGGAGAGGAAGGATGGTGAGGATAGGGAAGACTTTTTTCAGGAAGTCATTGTTTCTCTCCATGTTCATGATTCATGTTCATGAGTCTCTGTCCCTGACCCATGCCTGATCCCCAGTCCCGGGAGTACAGCGACCTATTGGACAACCCCACCTGGATGTCCCCCGACACCACAATCCCAACACACCCAAACCTAAAATCTCCCTGAGTTCCCACAGGAATTAGAAAGTCATTCTAGATGTCTCCCTTCCCCTCACTTCCCACCTCCTGTGCGATCTCAGTGAAGAAGGAGGGGAATTGGCCAGTGGAGAAATGGCCCCCTTGAGGTGAGGGAGTGAGTGTGCGGTGGTTTGGGAATTGCAGGAGGTTTGCAAGGAGGCAGGTAGCCCGCAAAATGAGGGGTTTAGGATTTTGCAGGGCCACTGGGCACTTTAAATGAATTTGCATTTTAGAAAGATTGTTATCAGCAGGAGGCTGGTTGGAGCCCAGAGAGCCTGGGCTGGAGGCTGGAGACTGGCTCAGTGAACTTTGGGAGAGTGTCTGACCCTTCTACTTTGACCCCGAGTTTGCCAGGACAGGACCAATGCGGCTAGAACAAAGCCTTTTAGGATAAAGTGGCCAAATGGGAAACCTTTGGATTTTCCTCCCACCCTCAAAACACCCTTCAAGCCCTGAAGGGAGGGGGAAAGTTGAGGAGGGAGGGAAGCAAAAGTAAGATTGTCTGCTCCGCTGTCCTTAAGGGTGTAGGGCAGCCAGCCAACAGGTTGACAGGAGACCTGGCAGGCAGAGCAGGTGGCAAAGGTGGGCTGCAAGGACCTAGGGCAAAACTGGCCGCTTTCTCCTAGCCCTGCCTGTTGTCCCTTACTCTAAGGCAGGGAGTACGGCTTTTACACTCAACTGATAGAATCAAGCCTAAAAACACTGCTGGAATCCTACTTGACTTTCTTCTGAATTCCAGCCTTTTAAGGAGCAGTCAAGTTCTCTTAATATAGACGTGAAAACAAGAGAAATACAGCTTTTCCCCAAAACAATTTTTAAAAACTACCCTTTTCAAGAGGAAACGGACAGGGTTGTCCAGAGCTGGTTCAACCGTATTGTGAGCTGATTATACAGAAAGGATTTTGATTTTATTTCTTTTATAATAAGAGCTAATTTATTTACTGTGAGTCGGGCACTGTTTTTATTTTGTTTTGGCCGTGCTGCATGGATTGTGGGATCTTAGTTCCCTGACCAGGTATTGAAACCTGGCCCTTGGCAGTGAGCGCGAGGAATCCTAACCAGTGGACTGGTGGGGAATTCCCAAGGGCACTCTATTTTATGATTATCTTCATTATACAGGGGAGGAAATTGAAGGCACAAAGAGGTTATGTAACTGCCCTGAGGTCACACAGCTCCTGGAGGGGAGCCTGGGTTTCAGCACAGACAGCGATTCCAGAGTCTGAGTTCTTCACCACTGTACCAGCTATGTTGTCTGGAGGAGGGAAAGGGCATCTTCTAATTTCTCCTCATGTTGAGGCCATTGCTGCAATCCAGGCGAGATGTACTGAGGGTGTGAACTCAGATGTGCAGCTGGAAGTTGAGGAAAGGGGGCCAATAGTGTATATTCAGGAAATATATATTTAAGCTAATTGGAGAAAATATATTTAGGAAAGGCAAGATAACATTTAGGATGTGAGAGGCACTTGAGATGATTCTGTGTTCCCACAGAGAGTTCTTCCTGAAGTATTTCCGTGATTTATTTGTGGTGGTGGTGCCAGTGGTGGGGAGACCTGAAGGTCATGGAAAGGAGAATATGTAAGTTAAGTATTTCAGTGAAAAATGCTGTAAAACTTACATAACTCAGTAAGGAACGGTTACTCAACTCCTCTTTATCCCCTTGTCACTATCACTCACAGAAAGATAAGAAATCCTGTTCAGGAAACTATGAATATGCCTGATTACAAAACCTTTGGGAATGAAGAAAGGGGGCAGGGGGTTAAAAGTGAAAGTTCCCGATCTCAGAGGAGCTAAGAAATTTTGATACATGAAAAATAGGATAAATGAAAGAATATCACCACCGTAATCTGAGACAGAAAAGGAGATTAAGTAAACAGGATTTAGCCAACATCATACCAAGGAACCATAAATGAAAAGCAGGGTTTTTTTAGTAACCATGCTGTAATAACTTTTGAAGACCTTGTGAGCCCTGCAGCCACGCTTAGGATAATATTTCCAAACTTAGAGACTGGTCTTAACATGGTCTAGTGCTTAGGTGGCATGTCTCCTGCAGAGAAGGGAGACAGGAGCCAAGCTGAGCTGTAAGGGTGATTAGAATCAACAAGAAAGAGAAAAAAAAGTTGGTTTTCAGGGAGAGGTATTTAAGTTCTCCATAATGTGTGTTCTGCTACTAAGGAAAAACCAGGTTATCGGCACAGCACCCTCTGGTGTCCAGGAGAGACGCTGCAGCTTTGCCCAGGTGGTAAGGGCAAAGTTGGTCAGCTCCGTTAATTCCAACAGACATTTACAGTAGTAATCTCTAGTGACCCAAGGGCAACTTGGTGTCCCCAACTGTGGCTTTGAGTTTGGATCTTACCACCTTTCCACCCCAAATGGGGTGTTTGGGCCTGGCCTGGTTGTAGCCAAGGATGTGAAGAGTATGCTGTGGAATTCCCAGTGCCCGGGAAGCTGCCTACTAGTGTCTTTAGGGGGCTATGAGGGTGGGGGAGAGTACAGTTCCATGTTTGAAACAAAAGGCCTTACTTACTCTTTAGTTTCAATTTAACCTGCAATTTAAAATTTTACTCTGTGTAACAGAAGCAGAACTTTACACAGCAGTCCCTGATACTGTGTAATGCCAGATGTGGAACCAGCAATTTTGAGAAAGGTTTTGGTGACAGCCAGCTATCCGGAGTTGCCGGTCCTAGATGGATTCCCTCCTTCCCTCCCTCCTTTCCTTCCTTCCTTCTTTCCTCTCTGCCTTCCAAATTTATTAAGAGATGAAAAAGCTGCCTCTTGACCCCACGTGATGCTGCTTTGGATGCAGCTCCATCATTTACTACCTTAGTGTTACTATAGACAAATTGCTAAATCTCCCCATTCCTCAGCCTCATCATACAAAAAATGGGGTAATAATAAAGGCACTACATAGGATTGTCCTACGGATGAGCTGAGGTGATGCATACACAGCACTTAGCACAGGACCTGACAAAAGGAAGTTGGTCAGTGTTAGCTAATCAGCATTAGCATTATCCCTTTGACCTTTGTTTCACTGGAGACAGGGAGTTCAGATAAGCATTGAGCTGTTACAACAGAAAGGGCTGGTAATCTCCAATGAGCAAGAACCTCAGACTTCCTGTGGAAATACTGTTATGGAGGGTGATTATTTAACCAGTGCAAGCCCCCCAGGTTTGGAGCAGGGCACTGTACCTGGTGCCAGAGATGGAAGGCATAGTCTTTGGCAACTAGGTACTTACCTTGCTAGCAAAATAGCCCTAGGATTATTATTATTTTTTTATATTGGAGTATAGCCGATTGACATGTTGTGATAGTTTCAGGTGCACAGCAGAGCGACTCAGCCATACCTACAGATGTATCCATTCTCCCCCAAACTCCCATCCCATCCAGGCTGCCACATAACACTGAGCAGAGTTCCCTGTGCTATACAGTAGGTCCTTGTTGGTTAACCATTTTAGTGTACATGTCGATCTCAAACTCCCTAACTATCCCTTCCCAGCCCTAGGATTATTTATTGCTACCCATAAAAGTATCTGGGGGAGGCCTTCTGAAGGAGGCAAGGTTTGAGCAGTGCTTCCTCCCAGAGCACTGTGCATTAGGCCCAGTTCCAAAATACTCATCCCCTGATTGACTTTCCTTACATCACCACTGAAGGAGAAAAGGCAGATTCTACCTTGGGGGTGCAGTGGGATGCAGTGAGGCAGACTTGGGAGTCAGACACACCTGGGATTAGACCTGGTTTATCCACTCTGGCCATATGACCTTGACCAAGTTATTTAACTTCCTAGCCTCAGGTTTCTCATCTACAAATGGTGGCCATGTGCCATGATGTATGTAAAGCCCAGTAGACTGTCTGGCACAGTATGTACAGTAAACACTTTTTTACATCCCTTCTCCCTCTTCTTGCTTGGCTGCCTTCAAAGAATTAATAAAATGAACACTTGGATTTGGCTACTCACTGCCCTTCCTCCCTGTCACCAGGAATTTCCTAGCCAGTTGGCAGTGGGAAAAAAGCTTGGTAAATTATCATCATCCTCATCATAAATAGCTGTGAACACTAGATTGCTTTTTAACTCGGTGAGAGTGGGCAAAATGCAGGTCCTATGTGTTCCCAAGGGGCCTCTAAAACACCACATGGGAGGTTTTGGAAGAGAGTAAGTAACAACTATTGGTCTGTGCGCTGATGTGAATGAGCGGAGCACACACACTTTCTCCAACCTGTCTAGAGACAAAAACCCTCCTGTGCAACTGCCAGAAACACCTCATCCTTGCCCTGTATGAGTTTGCCAGACCAAACAGATCTGTATTTAAGGATGTATTTTCCACATTCCATATTAGAGACCCAGAAGCATCCTTTCTCCCAGGGTGTGCAAGTAGTATACTTTTTCTTGGTCCACGGCAAATTGCACCAGTGGGTGGGATGAGGTCAGAAGTTAGAGTCAGCAGTATTCAGGGTAGCCCCTCAGGCATCCACCCAGCAGCAGTATGGTCTGAGTCTGTGTTAATTATAAGAAGAATTATTTGAATGAAACTTTAATTTAAAAAAAGATTGAAAATGTTCATAAGGTAAAGTTGTTGTGCATACTAAATGGTTTTTCTATTTTGTTTCCTTTAGGAGAACTATCCTATCCCTGAACCAGGCCCAAATGGTAGGTCCTGGGAATACTTGCCTTATATTTTATTGTTCCTTATTGTTTACCCTGGAGACACATGTGCATTGCTCATTTAGCCCTCTTTTTCTACTGTTTATTACTTAAAAGCCTCCATTAAAAACTATGCTTTTGGGCTTCCCTAGTGACGCAGTGGTTGAGAGTCCGTCTGCCGATGCAGGGGACACAGGTTCGTGCCCCGGTCCGGGAAGATCCCACATGCCGCGGAGCGGCTGGGCCCGTGAGTCATGGCTGCTGAGCCTGCACGTCTGGAACCTGTGCTCCGCAACAGGAGAGGCCACAACAGTGAGAGGCCCGGATACTGCAAAAAACAAAAACAAAAACAAACTATGCTTTTGTTAGGCTTTCAACGTAGTCCATTGTCCCCAGCGTGACTGGATAGATTCAATCTGGCTGCTACATGAAATAAAAGAAACAGTGGTAGAACCAAGAGAGTTACCGTATCAAACTGCTGACTTCTCCCAAAGAGTTTTTGACATAAAATTCTTCAATTTATGGACCAAAGGCAGAATTGTTCCTGTTTTGAACTAATGACAGAGTTACTCTGTCCTCTTTAAGCCAGAGGTTGGCTTATATTTGTGTGGCTTACATTTGGGTGGCTGAATCATGTCCTAACCCTAATCCAAACTTTGAAATGGAGTGAGTCTATAGATCTTAATCTTTTAATTACAAAAGGGAACACCCAGGAAGGTCCAGGAAGACCAGGACCTTCTGTCCAGTGGGGATGGGAGGGGCTCCATGCAGCCCTACCCTACTACCCTAATCAACCAGGAGCAGAAATCGGGTGAGCACACTGGGGCAGGGTTCCCTTCACCTTTGCTCCACTCCTTCTGGCCGAACCTGCTGAGCTGAGCTGACATGCACGTTTCCTGTACTTTTGGAGGTCATGCCACCCTCTTAGCTATGGCAGATCACAACTGACAGTTCTCTAATTCCTTCCATCTCTGGAGTCCCACAGCAGGAAGTGAGGCTGGTGGTAAGGGGCAAAGTGTCTATAGATAGCTCATCCCACACCCAGCCACTCGGTTCTCTTTCTGTCCTTGATGAGTTGGGGGTGTGCTTCCCCACCTTGTCCCACCTTACCCCAGAACTGTGGCTTCTGTGTGAACATCAGATTGAAGGCAGCTTTCTTAGAGCCTCTAGAGCTTTGCTACTCAAAGACCAGTTGGGTTACTGATCTATAGCAATAAGAATACAGACAATAGCTGTTTCTATCAGTGTTTACCAAGTAATGTATATTTAAGGCTCAGTGTTTTTACTGAGATATTACGTTCAGAGAAGTGAAAGAGACACTTCATTGTGTTCTGAAAAGTTGGTGTGGATTCCAGAGGTGGCAAAAAAAAAAGGGGGGTGGTGGCTGTTTTGGATCCAAAGGATCCTTTACTGTTTCTCTCTCTGGAGCAGCATTCTTCTCTCTTTCTTGCCGCCCTTGAATTGGAAGGGGAAATGATGGTAAATTTCAGCTAGAGTTCTAGCAACTCAAATTTAATCTCTTATTATAAATTGGTAACTTCACAAGAGGAAACTCTGAGGTAATTTTCCTAACTTGGATGACTTTTCCCTACCTTTGAACTCAGGATCCACCCTGCCACTTCTTACTCTGTTCACCAAAGCCAAGGATGAAGGAAGTTCTACAGAGCCACACCTGTTGGATCTCCCATGGTTTGTGGCAAGGGCAGTGTGTAAGACATCTGAGTGCAGAGCAGAGCTTTGGGTATCTTTGTCTTTCTAAGGCAGAACTTTTTCTCAGGGAGATATTTTGTAATGTGGTAAACTCAGTCAGACTAGACCAGTAATCCTTTGGGATTTAATTCAGCAAAGGGGCTCAGTAGCATCATTATTGTAAACTTGGAAAACTGACAAAAACAATATCACCAAATCTCACTGTATTCAAAGCTGTGAAGGAGAAATGCCAGTTGAAATCTTTGGATGGTTTAAATTAAAGGTGCACTTTTGAACAAAATAACAGGCATGAAGAACTCAGCCTGATAGCACACAAAGTATTGGCAAGCCTAGATTGTGCCAACCTCTCATGAATGGTTAAGAATTAAGCATAGCATATTAATTGTCTGGAAACAGTTATCTCCTAGAAAACAGTTTTTTTCTCTTAGGTAGTTGACACACTTCTTCCTACTAACAATATCTTTCATTCGGTACTAATCAGAGTTCTCCAGAGAAACAGAACTGAGAGAAAAGTTATTATTTATATTTATTTATATATAGATTTACTTTGATATAGAGAGAGACAGGGTGGGGGAAGCTGCCTAGTCTGAAATTTGTAGAGATAACCAGCAGGTTGAAACTTCAGGTAAGTCTTGTGGAGAATTCCATCTCCTTCAGGAAACCTCAGAATTCTTTTAAGCCCTTCAACTGATTGGAGGAGGCTTATCCACAGTGTGGAGAGTAATCTGCTTTACTCAAAATCTACTGGTCTAAATGTTTGTTTTATTGAGGTATAATTGACATATAACGTTATATTAGCTTCAGGTGCACAACATAATGATTTGATATCTGTATATATTGTGACGTGATCACCACAATGTCTAGTTAACATTTGTCATCACAAATAGTTACAAATTTCTTTACCTGTGATGAGGACTTTTTTTTTTTGGCTGCATTGTGCGGCATGTGGGATTTTAGTTCCCCGACCAAGGTTGAACCCGTGCCCCCTGCACTGGGAGTGCAGAGTCTTAACCATTGGACCGCCAGGGAAGTCCCGACGAGAACTTTTAAGATCTATTCTCTTAGCAACTTTCAAATATGCAACACAGTATTATTAACTATAGTCACTATGCTGTATATTACCTCCCTATGACTGATTTATTTTATAACTGGAAGTTTGTTCCCTTTGACCTCCTTCACCCATGTCACCCACCCTCCACTCCCTGCCTCTGGCAACCACCGTTTTCTGTATCTATGGAGCTTGGTACGTTTTTGTTTTGTTTTGGTTTTGGTTTTGGTTTTACATTCCGCATATAAGTGAGATCATAAGGTATTTGTCTTTCTCTGACTTACTCACTTAGCATAATGCTCTCAAGGTCCATCCATGTTGTTGCTTTTTTTTTTCCTTTTTTTTAAAAAATTTATTTATTTATTTTTGGCTGCATTGGGTCTTAGTTGCTGTGCATGGGCTTTCTCTAGTTGCAGCAAGCAGGGGCTACTCTTCGTTGCGGTGCGCGGGCTTCTCATTGCGGTGGCTTCTCTTGTTGAGGAGCATGGGCTCTAGGTGCGTGGGCTTCAGTAGTTGTGGCTCGCGGGCTGTAGAGCGCAGGCTCAGTAGTTGTGGCACACAGGCTTAGTTGCTCCGCAGCATGTGGGATCTTCCCAGACCAGCACTCGAACCTGTGTCCCCTGCATTGGCAGGTGGATTCTTAACCACTGCACCACCAGGGAAGTCCCAAGATTTCCTTTTCTTCTGACTAATAGTCCATTGTGTATATATGCCACATTTACTTTGTCCATTCATCCATCAGTGGACCCTTAGATTGTTTCCATATCTTGACTATTATAAAGCTGCGATGAACATGGATGTGCTTAAATGTTAATCACATCTAAAAAGCACCTTCACAGCAACATCTAGCATTTGACCAAACAACTGGGCACCGTATCCAAGCCAAGCTGATGCATAGAATTCGCCCTCACATGCAATTATTTTGCTCTGTGGAAGCTTTCTTGCCTTACAAGACTTAATCAAGGTTGCTGTTTAGCTTGTTTTTCTCTGTGATCTAAATCTTGTACCTGGCCTTTGAAACCAAGCCCTCTCCTTCATCCAGAGGAAAAACTCCAGGGTGCCTCAGAGGGGCAGAGAGGTCCTTCCCTCCCTCACTTGTTTTTTCCTTCTCCTTTATCTTATCAGAGGTGCTGCTGAAGATGCATTCTGTTGGAATCTGCGGCTCAGATGTCCACTACTGGCAGCATGGTCGAATTGGAGATTTTGTTGTGAAAAAGCCAATGGTGCTGGGGCATGAAGCCTCAGGAACAGTCGTAAAAGTGGGATCATTGGTCAAACACCTAAAACCAGGTCAGCAAAGCCCTTCAGCCAATGGATTTGTTTATTCATTCAACACAAATATCTGTACGTGATTTCTCAGGGTCAGGCCCTCTGTTAAACACTGGGGATACAGCAGTGAACAAGACAGTCTCAGTTCCTACACACATGGATCTTATGTTCCGCAGGAGAAGGCAGCTGGGACAGACAGTAAATTAATCAAAATTGTGTTGAGGGCAGCAGAGGAGAATACAGGGTGCGATCAGTGTATACTACCCTCCAGACCCCTGGCTTGTCTGAGGAAGGACAATTAGTTCAACACCTGAAGGCAAGTAAGAAATAAGCCAAGTAAAGGGGAGGGGAAAAACGTTCCAGCCACAGGAACGACAGAATGCCTCTACATGCTAAGAACCAGGGCCTTCTATGCAGCATTGATCTTATTGGATGACTGGGAAACCACCAATATTTTTCTAGATTTGCTTAATTCAGGGAGGAATTCTCAGCTGTGGCAGATTGTGATGTTCCCCAACTCAGTGAATTAAATCCAAACTGTCTTAGAATAGCCAGCTGTTGACTTTAACCTTCCTTTCCTGATGAGGCCACTTAATAGCCTGGGGATGATGGATTATTTAGGGGAAGGAGGGAGTTCTCAGGAGGTGCCGTCCTGTGTTATAAGGCTCTCTGAGCCTGGCTGCATGGTGAGGGATCCACTAGCTCTGAAGAAGCTAGACATGTGTCTCATTTGGGAATGTTAAGTCAGGCCCTTCATTTGTCATCAGTGAAGTCGAGAAAGCCCCTGAAGTTTTGCAGGGTTATCCCAAAATGGAAGGTTCATAGCTTCCAACAGCCACTGATTGGTTCTTACCTGTGGGACAAGGTCTCTAAATATAAGTCGTAATAGGAAGTGGGCTTCTCTAAATTTAAGTTATAACAAGCGCTTAATCAGCATCTACAATGGGTCCAGCCTTGTGCCCAGTGCTTTGGAGGATATAGAAAATTGAGAAGGTATGATCCCTGGATGCTTCAGTTTAGTTGAGGAGACCAGATATCAGGATATACATAAATACTTATATACATAAAAACCTATATATATATACATGTGATTATTTTAAGTTGCTGATCTCTTAAGTTTAAATGCATTTTAACAATCCTTCATTTTTACTCCCCCAATCCAATGTTCAATGTTTTCAACATCATATTTTACATATTTTTGTTTTGTGTATCCCTTAATTTCTCATTATAGATATAGATGATTTTACTACTTTTGTCTTTTAACCTTCCTCCTATCTTTATGAGTGATTGATCTACTATCTTTACTGTATATTTGCCTTTAACAATAACATTTTTCCTTTCATAATTTTCAAATTTCTAGTTGTGGTTTTATTTTCCACTTAATGAAGTCCCTTTAACATTTCTTGTAAAGCCATTTTAGTAGTGCTGAACTCTTTTAGCTTTTGCTTGTTTGGAAGACTCTTGATCTCTGTTTCAAATCTGAATGATAGTCTTGCCGGGTAGAATATTCTTATTCCTGGTTGTAGATTTTTCCCTTTCATTACTTTCAATATATCATGTCACTCCTCTCTGGTCTGCAGAGTTTCTGCTGAAAAGTCAGCTAGCTGGTAGTTTCATAGGAGTTCCCTTGTATGTCACTAGTTCCTTTTCTCTTTAAGTTTTGCTTTGGGTTGATCTTGTTTGAGAGTCTGTACTTTCTGGACCTGCATATCTGTTTCCTTTCCCATGTTAAGGAAGTTTTCAGCTATCATTTATTCAAATAAGTTCTCTGCCTTTTTCTCTCTCTGTTCTTTTTCTAGGACCTTTATAATGTGAATGTTAGTATGCTTGATGTTCCAGAGATCTCTTAAACTATCCTTGTTTTTTAAAATAAATAAATAAATTTATTTATTTTGGGCTGCATTGGGTCTTCGCTGATGCACAGGGGCTTTCTCTAGTTGTGGCAAGTGGGGGCTACTCTTTGTTGCGGTGCATGGGCTTCTCATTGCAGTGGTTTCTCTTGTTGCGGAGCACAGCCTCTAGGCATGCAGGCTCAGTAGTTGTGGCTCGTGGGCTCTAGAGCGCAGGCCCAGTAGCTGTGGCACACGGGCTTAGTTGCTCCACAGCATGTGGGATCTTCCCGGACCAGGGCTCGAACCTGTGTCCCCTGCATTGGAAGGCAGATTCTTAACCACTGTGCCACCTGGAAAGTCCCAAACTATCCTTGTTTTAAAGAATTTTTTTTTCTTCTACTACTCTGTCTTCCAGCTCACTGATCCATTCCTCTGTATCATCTAATTTGTTGATTACTTCTAGTGTTTTTTTGTTTTGTTTTGTTTTCTTTTTGGTGGAAAGGAAAGCTTGCTTTATTTTGGATGCGGGCAACCAAGGTGCGGGGGGGGGGGGGGGGGGGAGGGCGGACGCCTGTCCAAAGGCCGACTCCTCCCTCTGACAATCAGTTGGCTACAGCTTTTATAGACAGAGGGAGGGGGCTACATGCAAAAACAGCACAGTCGGCTCTGACAGTCATCTTGAAACTAATCATGAGGTGGTCTGATCAGGGTCATCTTGATTTAAGTACATTTAGGCTTCAGTTCCAGGGTCGGTTTGTTCCCATTTCCTTGAAGCCAGTTCTCGGAGTTGTGGCAGCTTATGTCATGGCTTCAGTCTGGTCATCATGTAGTTAATATTTTCCACCTGGAAGGGGGTTTCAGTATCTATAAGACAGCTCACAGGATATGGCTCAGAATATTACCTATAGCCCTTGAGAAGGAACTAAAGTTCCTTGAGTATGCTTAATGACTAAATTATTATTATTTGTTCTCCTTTGACTGTTTTCCTTTGTTTCTGCATTTTCTCACTTCTCTCATTAAACTTATTCTTTGGCTGAAGTTTTTCCACAGACAAAAGGCAGGCTGAGGACATGGGGAGAAGGACCATAGTAGGGTCCTGCTCTGTTTCAACATTGTCAGATCATATTAAAAAATGTTGTCTATAGGGAACCCCTTTTAAAATATAAATATTTAAATAGATTACAAATAAAAATATATAAAACGTTAGCATGCACACACTACTCAAGAGAAAGCCAGTGACTATATTAATATCATAAAACATGTAATTCAGAGCAAAGAATGTTACAAGGGATAAAGAGAAGTATTACAAAAATTCACCAGAAAGACATAATAATTCTATATTGATGTACCTAACAGTAAAACTTCAAAATATACCAAGGAAAGACCTACAGAATGAAAGGAGAAATAGACACGTCTATATTTATAGTTGGAGACTTCAGTATTCCTCTCTAAAAAAACTGATAAAACAGGAAGATGGAAAAATCAGAAAGGATACGGAACACCTGAATAATACTAAAGTCAACTTGACCTAATTGCCATTTTTAGAACATACCACCTAAAAGCAACAGAATGCACATTTTTTTTCAAGTACACATAGAACATTCACCATGATAGAACATGTTTTGGGAAATAAAACCTCAACAAATTTAGAAGAATTTAAGTCATACAAAATACATTTTCTGATCATAATGGAATTAAACTAGAAATCAATAACAGAAGGATATCTGGAAAACTCCCAAATATGTGGAAGTTAAATGACACTCATCTAAATAAACCACATGTCTAAGAAGAAGTCACTAAGTAAACTAAAAGAAATTTTTTTGAAATGAAAGGTAATAAAAAAACAATGACAGTTGTGGGATGTGACTAAAGTAGTGTCTGGGGGAAGTTTATAGCATTCAATTCTTATATTAAAAATAAGAAAAGTCCCAACTCAGTATCCTCGTATCCTACATGAAAATAAAAGTCAGATGGAGTAGTAAATAACTTTATTCAGAAAGACAAATCTTCTAAAACTATTATAAGGAAATTTGAGAGGGAGCTCAAGGGAAGATTGTAGGGGTACAGCACAGTTTTTGATTTTCCATATTACCCTGCTAGTGTTGGAGAGTCTCCTGCAGAGGCAGGGGGCGGCTGTGGCTCACCGCGGGGACAAGGACACTGGCAGCAGAAGTTCTGGAAAGTACTCCTTGGCATGAGCCCTCCCAGAGTCCGCCATTAGCCCCACCAGAGTCTCTAGTGTATTTATTTTTAATTTCAGTTATTGTATTCTTCAGCTCTGTTTGGTTCTTCTTTATATTTTCTAACTCTTTGTTAAACTTCTCACTGTGTTCATCCATTCGTCTCCCAAGTTCATTGAGCAACTTTATGATCATTACCTTGAGCTAACTCTTTATTGGGTAGATGCTTATCTCCACTTCACTTAGTTCTTCTGAGGTTTTATCTTGTTCCTTTGTTTAGAACATAATCTTCTATCGCCTCATTTTGCCCAATTCTGTTTTTGTTCCTATACATTAGTTAGATCAGTTTCATTTCCCAATCTTAGAGAATTAGACTGATGTAAGAGATATACTGTGGGGCCAGCAGCACGCTCCCTCTGGTCACCAGAGGGGTATCACCTATGTGGGCAGCATGGGGCCTTCTGTTGTGGCATGCTGACTACTGTGGGTTGGTGGGTCTGGTTCCTGGCCTAGTTGGCGGCCATGCCCTGCTTTGTGCCAAGGCTGCCAGCCACTGGTAGCTGAGGCTGAGTCCTGGCATGGCTGGCTGTGCAGCCTGTGGGGTCCTGGGACTGGTTCTGACTGGTTGGTGGGCACGTAAGCCCTTTGCACTAATAGGCAAGAGGGAGAACTCCAAAATGGCACTTGTTAGCACCAGTGTTCTTGTGGTAGAACAGGCTCCCCCAAATTGCTGCCGCCACCATCTATGCTCCCAGAAGGAGTCCCATTTACCTCCTGCCTCTCTGGGAAGCTCTCCAAGATTAGCAAGGGGTTCTGACCCAGCTGCCTTTTAAATTACTGCCTCTGGGCTTCCCTGGTGGCGCAGTGGTTGAGAGTCCGCCTGCCGATGCAGGGGACACGGGTTCGTGCCCCGGTCCAGGAAGATCCCACATGCCGTGGAGCACCTGGGCCTGTGAGCCATGGCCGCTGAGCCTGCACGTCCGGAGCCTGTGCTCCGCAACAGGAGAGGCCACAACAGTGAGAGGCCCGCGTACCACAAAAAAAAAAAAAAAAAAAATTACTGCTTCCGTGCTGGGTCTCAGTGTGTGAGATTTTGTGAGTGCCCTTTAATAGTGAAGTCTCTGTTTCCTACAGCCCCCTCTGGCTCTCTTGTACAAAAGTCTTGTTGGCCATCAAAGCAGATGTTTTGGGGATTCGTCTTCCCAGTGTATGACCCCTGGGCTGGGGAGCCCGATGTGGGGCTCTGACCTTGGATTCTCTTGGAGGAGAACCTCTGCATTTGTAATTATTCTCCTGTTTGTGGGTTGCCTACCCAGAGGTGTGGGTCTTGACTATACTGTATCTCTGCCCCTCCTACCCATCTGTTGTAGTTCCTTCTTCATATCTTTAGTTGTGGAAAATCTTTTCTGCTAGTTCTCATTGATAGTTACTCTGTAAATGTAATTTTGGTGTGCCTATGGGAGATGGTGAGCTTAGGTTCTTCTTACTCTGCCATCTTGGTCACATCCTCCTGCCTTTTTATCTTATTATTTGAATTTCCTCTGTGATAGTACCAGCTCAGATAATTATAACTGATAAATTCAATAAAGATTGTTATTAATGCTACTATATATTACTACTACTACAATCACCATCAATACTGGTACTTTTAATGTGTACTTACTACATACCAGGACTACACTATCCAGTAAGTCCTTTGAACACAAAAGACTTATAAAAATAGCTTAACATGTCTCTGCTTGGTGAAGGGCAGACCTCTCACAGGTTCTTCTCAGGCTCCTAACACAGTCCTCAGGCACAGGTGGGCCCTAACTCTGTTAGTACGCCCTCTGGGGGTGGGGTGGGGATTGGCTGGGAAGAGACTTGAAGGAATGAAATTTCTGAGGTAGTGTTAATGTTCTTTGTCTTGATGGGAGTTTACATTACACAAGTGAATGCCTTTATCAGCTTCGTCTAATGATCTACTTAATATTTGTGCATTTTGTCAGCATCTAAACTTTACCTTAATAAGGAACCATAAACAAGTTTTGAAGTCTAATGATATGCAAGCTGAAGTATAATGATAGGAAGCTGAGTGATGTGTACCCATGTGTGCAACCTACTTTGAAATGCATTAGAAAAGAAGATGAATTGATGGATGGAAGAGAGATGGATAGATGGGATGGATATGTGATAAAGTGAAAGTAGCAATTTTTTTTTTTTAAGTACCAAGGATCTTTATTCTCAGGGCTGATATTGAATCTGTGGTTGCAGGTAATATGTCACTATTTTGAGAATAAAATTTCTTGTTATCTTCATTCTTTGCAAGTCTTCAGCCACAAAGTTACACATTATTCTCATAACAAGATAAGTGAATCAGGCTAGAAGGGATTAAGGAGGTACACTGATGATGATAAAAGCAAAGGGGAGCAAACACTTCTACAAGCATATTGTCCCAGTTACCTTGAAGGTTAAGTTTCAGATTAATTTGTAGCTAAATGTTAATTGAAGAAACCAAGTTGAGAACATCTGGGTGCTCACCATACAGTTCTTTCAACTTTGCTGTACATTTGAAAATTTTCATACTAAGAAGATGCAAGAGCCAATTCTAAAGCTGGGTTTCCAAGTGGGCGTAGTGAGACACAGAATAGAAGTACAATAGAGCTGGCCATTCACAAGCCTGAAAGTTGCTCTGCTGTACCCGTCTGAGGCCTCTGTGGGTCATTTGCCTTAGTGGTTCTGCTAACCAGGAATCAGTTATTGTCTAGGAGACTGAACATAAAACATGCCATCATTATGACTCCCTTCAGCATATTATCAAAACAGGTGAAGAAAAAATGCCTGCAAATTCCACACACTAGCCACCTCTTTCACAGCAGTTTGAAATGGGAACTAAACCTGGCTTGATGGGACTGGTTGTGTGTTTCCCAAGCTGGGAGGTGGCTGTGGAGCTGGAGGGGCAAGTTGGCTTGTTCCATGAGCCAATAAAAGAGCAGGCAGGCCAAATTAGCCTGTGAAGAGGCGGACTGGTCATTTTCTTCCAGAGTGTATGTGCTGCATTTGGTATTTCCTTTGCAGGCACTAATGGGCTGGGCTTGCCTGGCGTACCCTGGGTCCCCAGTGGGGAGGGAGGCTCATTCGGCCAGATTCCCCTGCTGGCATCTGTCCATGAGCACGTGTCTCTTCACAGCATCTGCCTGTGCCCCTGCCTGTGTGTTTTTTTCCCCCAGGTGATCGTGTTGCCATCGAGCCTGGTGCTCCCCGAGAAGCTGATGAATTCTGCAAGATTGGCCGATACAATCTGTCACCAACCATCTTCTTCTGTGCCACGCCCCCTGATGACGGGAACCTCTGCCGGTTCTACAAGCACAATGCTAACTTCTGCTACAAGTTAGTGCCCATGGCCCAGCTGTGCCACCTGGGACCTCTTCTCCAATGTTTGTTTGGTGCTCTTCTAGTTTCCTATAGTGGTTTCTTCATTCTTTTTAGCTCATAATTCTAGACATGAGGCATCCCTTGGCAGGCCTGCCCTTCTTGGAGGCATTGAGGGAGGGTAGCCCGACTAGGGCTAAGACTGACTCACAGTGCTTGCTTTTTAGTCTTTCACTCTAACTTTCCCTCACCTAGAGCCATAATAGAAAACCATTGCTGAAATCACTCACTCCTCTCCAGCCATCTTGGAGATAATTTATTGTAGTTGTCCTCCATTATTGGTTTCCACTGCAGCGACGAGAAAGAGATCTTGTAACAGTAGAAACCTCGGCAACAACTAGGATTTACTGTGGCGTGGAGCCAGGGCAATTTGAGCTTTGGGACCCTGGATCCACTGCCTCCCAGTGAATGACTTTGAGGAAATGACTTAACCTTCTTCTGCTTCAGTCTCTTTTTTTTTTTTTGCGGTATGCGGGCCCCTCTCAATGTTGTGGCCTCTCCCGTTGCAGAGCACAGGCTCTGGACGCACAGGCTCAGCGGCCATGGCTCACGGGCCCAGCCACTCCGCGGCATGTGGGATCTTCCCGGACTGGGGCATGAACCTGTGTCCCCTGCATCGGCAGGTGGACTCTCAACCACTGCGCCACCAGGGAAGCCCTGCTTCAGTCTCTTTTAGTCACTTGGAGATTAAATAAGGCAATGCACATAAAGTCACAATTATTGTTTGTTTTTTTATTTATTTTTGGTTGCGTTGGGTCTTCGTTGCTGTGCGTGGGCTTTCTCTAGTTGTGTCGAGCGGGAACCACTCTTCGTTGCAGTGCATGGGCTTCTTATTGTGGTGGCTTCTCTTGTTGTGGAGCACTGGCTCTAGGCGCATGGGCTTCAGTAGTTGTGGCACGCAGGCTCAGTAGTTGTGGCGCACGGGCTTAGTTGTTCTGCGGCATGTGGGATCTTCCCGGACCAGGGCTCGAACCCTTGTCCCCTGCATTGGCAGATGGATTCCTAACCACTGTGCCACCAGGGATGTCCCCACAATTATTGTTACTACGTGCCTGGCCTTGTGCTAATAAGTGCTTTGCGTGTCTTATTTAACTTTCATAACTGTAATGGCGAGGTGGGCACCAGTATTACAGTATTGTGTGAGAGTCAGCAGAGGCAGGAGAAGGCTAACTGGCTAATTGGCTTGAACACAGAACAGAACCAGGAGTCAAGCTGGGGTGGCTGTGATTCTCAAGCTCCTGCCCTGTGCTCACTACCCTACCTCAACTCTCAAAGTGATTTGGGGAAGTTGTGTCTGGCAGAAGCAGAGGGCTATACCTTCTGCATGGGCCCCAGCCCATGGAGCTCTGGGATGCTGCTTTCCTTCTGAACCGACCAGGCACATTTTCCTCCTACCCCAGCCTGGCCCCGGCAGTGACTCTTTTGGCTAGGATGGGGCTTGTCTTTGAAGTCCAGGTGCCAGTCACAGGGGCAGTCTGACAGATCTGAGTTTTCTAGTGTCTACTGGAAACCTTGAGAGGAGTCACAAGCCAGGGACCTCGTGATGAGTTTAAGTCAGCACTCTAGGAGAGAGCAGTTTACCTACGCAGAGTCCACCTTTGGGCAAGTGGTTCTTGAATCTTCCCACTTTTTCTGGGTCCTTTCCAAGTCAAAGTGGCAAACAAGTGTTTCGTGGAAGGCAGAAGAGCATGGCGGTAAAACTTGAGACTAACCACTGGTCTCTCCCATTTGCCAACTGTGTGACCTTGAACAAGATACTTAAACTTTGTAACCTCCGTCTCCTGTGCAATGGAAATAATAACGTCGCCATGATGAAATGCATAGAATTAGTGATGTGATTCAGTGGGAAAAGCATATCGAGTACTCAGCACGAGGCCTGGCACTGAAGAGGAGCTCAGTAAACAGTGCCATGATGTGTCATAGCTATGGCCTTGTATCTGGTGGATGTTACCGGGATAGGCCTGAAAAGGAGCCTTGCACTGGGAATCGGGGTCGGGGGGCGGGGGCGCAAGTGGTTTGCAGGGAATGGTGTGGGAGGAAGTGTTCTGGTTGGCAATGGCAAGGGGAGGGCTGTGGAGGGCCTCTAGGGGACATGCGACCCCTACCTTTCCTCTTCTCCTGGGGTACTTTGTATCTATGTCCTCAGCCCAGCCCTGGATCTACACCCTTCTCTCTGGTTTCTCTTTGTGCAGATTTGTACACTGCCACACCTTCTTTATTTTCCGACCCACCTTATTTTCTTTCTGTCTTCCTTCTTCCCCCTTGGCTTCTTGATCATTCTTTTTTTTTTTTTTTTTTTTTTTTTTGCAGTACGCGGGCCTCTCTCCCGTTGCGGAGCACAGGCTCAGCGGCCATGGCTCACAGGCCCAGCCGCTCCATGACATGTGGGATCTTCCCGGACCGGGGCACGAACCCATGTCCCCTGCATCGGCAGGTGGACTCTCAACCACTGCGCCACCAGGGAAGCCCTTGATCATTCTTTAACCCTTTTTCCTGTTTCCTGGATCCCATTGTGAAAACCACCAAGTTGCTTTGTCATTTTCTGGTGTTTATAAAATCATGAACAATTAGGGCCGGGAAGAAACTCATCCCCTTTCCCTTAACCTCCACTGAACAAGGTTGGGGAAGGAGGACCCAGTAACTCTCCCCAGGTCAGTGGCAAAAGGGCTGGACCCCAGGACTCTGGCAACGCTGCATGTGTGATAAGGCAGCATCTGCCTAATCAGTGGAATAATCTCCCACGTAACAATCCTCTCTCATCACCATCCCCAATCCCATTTCTCCCTGGTATTCTTATTCCAAAGGGAAGTCAGAGCAGAAGATGAGAGGAGCACACAGTTCCTGACCACAGGCCACCCTCTGTTTAGCCCCAGCACCAGCTTTGGGGGAGGCCCAAATGTGAAGAGGCAGGGCTGTTGGAGAGAGTGTGTGTGACTGGGGGTCCTTGAGAGAGTTTGGGAATCTTCATTATTTCACTTCAAACTCTTCCCCCTTATTTGGAATTGATGGGGTAGGTTTGGTGGGTAGAAGGGATGACGACAACAGTCAGAGCAAGAGAGTGGATTGGCGTGTGGGAAATGATATGAGAGAAGCAGAGGGAAGGGGAGATAAAAGGGGTGGTGGGCACCAGTCAGGCCGAATGCAGGCCTTGTTATTTATTCTGTGGAGGATCAGGAACAGAAGGATCATGGGGATCAGCACATGGTTTGGCTGCCACTTTTTTCTCTTTTTGGAACTTGAGGGTTTTCACGTTCTTGCATGTGGAGGTTGTGGATGTGCTGAATAAATACTGGGCAGTGGGGAGGTAGCAGAAGTTAGATATTAACTACGGAGCTGCTTGTACCGAGAGGCAGCTGATGCGGGACAGGCAGAGGATATGGAATCAGGAGATCTGGGTTTAAGTCTTGCTCTTCTGCTCACTAGCCTTGTAACCTTGGGCAGGTCGCTCAATGTCTTCAGCTTCAGTTCTGCTTCTGTAGAATAAAGGTTAAAACAAAGCCTGTCCAGGAATTCCCTGGTAGTCCAGTGGTTAGGACTCTGGACTTTCACTGCCAAGGGCCTGGGTTCAATCCCTGGTCTGGGAACTACGATTCTGCAAGCCTTGTGGCAAAAAAAAAACCACCACCAACAACAAAGCCTGCCCTTCCTGCCTGACAAGTTCATGGTGAGGATTAAATGAGATATGGAGGAGAAAGCTCTCTAAATCTGTAAAGCATTATGCAAATATTTGCTGCCTTCATCAGTGGGATGGTTAAGAGGGTCAAGGTGCCAGTGGACAGGGAAGTGAAAACCAAGAACCCAGTGGCAAAGGTAACACAGCATTTAATCTGCTTAACCAATCCAGGGACAGCCAGGCAGCTGCTGCTATCAGATATGGTTCTTCTGAAGTGTGTACTATGGGAGACAACGTACAGAGTGAAGTCAGCTTCTAATCACTGTTTCGCAAAGCTGCTGATAGTCTGGATTGTTTGCTTAAACGAAACCAGAAAGGTTATAAATTTGAGAAGCAGATGAAATGCTGGAATGGTGTTAAGTTAAACCCTTGTGAAATGAACTTTTCATTTATGAATGACAGCCACACCACACTTTATCTTGGATAGCATTTTCAGGGGGGAGCAGTATGATATGGGCTCTGGAATCAGACATATCTGGCTTCCAGTTCAAACCCTTTAAGCCTCTCAGTACTCACTGGTTTTGAATTTTTGGAGCAAGTCATTTAATCCTCCAAGGCTTGGTTTCCTCGTCTGTAAAATGGGAATAATAATATCTACCACAGAACTATTCTGAGGATTTACATGAGTGAATGTATGTAAACTGCTTAGCACATTGCCCAGCACATAAATTAAAGCTCAATAAATATTAGCTGTTGTTATTGCTGTTAACCCGGAGGGACTAACTAAGTGTGTTGAATGACTCCTCAGACTTCCTGACAATGTCACCTTTGAGGAAGGGGCCCTGATTGAGCCACTGTCTGTGGGGATCCATGCCTGCCGGCGAGCTGGAGTCACCCTGGGGCACAAGGTCTTTGTGTGCGGAGCTGGTAAGAAACAGATGACACCCTGGTCGTGAGTTCATTAAAGGGGAATGTGGGGATCCCTCTGCCCATTTCATTCTCCCTCCAAGGGCTGAAATTGGTCATAGAATCTTTCCGGGTTAGGGAGGATCACAGTGTCCCATTCCTTCAATGACACGCACTTTGCTAGATAAATATCTGCAGGCATGGTAGTAACCAATGTTATTTCCTAGGCAACATAACCCTTTTGTTCACTTAAAGAATGCAATTTGGGATTATTTTTCAACCCTTGACAGGAAACTAGGGAAATATTTTTGGTAGTAAAGGGAAGGGCAACTTTTGGACTTTCAAATCATCCTGGAGAACTGGTCTCCTGGTCCTTCCAGAATGAGGCGGCCCATGCTTATGACCAGCAGAAGGAGTGGGGTCCAGCCCACTGTGAGTCAGCACTCTGCCCACATTGGCTTGCAGCTAGCTGCCTTCTTCCTCCCCTGCTTCCAGTCGCTTGAACAAGCCTAGCAGCCTCAGACTGAATCATCTAGGCTTCTAACTGCTTCTGGTGACCCAAACAACATGCTTCACTCCTTGTGGGTGTGATCTGGTATTCCTCATACACTTTTATTTTTTTATGGAGGTATAACTGACGTATAACATTATATTAGTTTCAGGGGTACAACATAATGATTTGATATTTGTATATATTGCAAAATGATCACCACAGTAAATCTAGCTAACATGTCATCACACAGTTATAAAATTTTTTTCTTATGATAAGAACTTTTAAGATCTATTCTCTTAGCAACTTTCATATATGCAATACAGTATTAACTATAGTCACCATGCTGTACATTAGATAACCAGGACTTATTTATTTTATAACTGGAAGTTTGTACCTTTTGACCCTCTTCATCCATTTCACTGCTGCCACCACCACCTCTGGCAATCAATCTATTCTCCATATCTATGAGCTCAGCTCCATATCTATTCTTCATATCTATGGAATATTTTATACACACACACACACACACACACACACACACACACACACACACACACACACCACATTTTCTCTGCCTATTCATCCATTGGTGAACACTTAGGTGGCTTCCATGTCTGGGCTATTGTAAATAATGCTGCAGTGAATATGGGGGTGGAGATAACATTTTGAGTAAGTTTTTATTTTCTTTGGATAAAATTCCACTTCTGAATAGAAGTAGAATTACTGGATCATTTTTGAGGAATCTCCACACTGTTTTCTGTAGTGTCTGTACCAATTTACATTCCCACCAACAGTGCATAGGGGTTTCCTTTTCTCTGCATCCTCACCAATAATTGTTACTTGTTGTCTTTTTGATAATAGCCATGCTAACAGGTGTACAGTGATATCTCTTTGTGGTATTGATTTACATTTCTCTGATTAGTGGTGTCAAGCATCCTTTCATGTTTATTTTGGCAATCTGTATATATTCTTTGGAAAAATGTCTAGTCATGTCCTCTGCTCAATTTTCAATCAGATTGCTTTTTGCTATTGAGTTGTGCAAGTTCTTATATATATTTTGGATATTAACCCATATCAAATATATGATTTGCAAATATTTTTCTCCTACTCAACATGTTGCCTTTTTCATTTTGTTGATGTTTCCTTTGCTGTGCAGAAGCTTTTTAGTTTGATACAGTCCCACTTGTTTATTTTTGCTTTTATTGCCTTTGCTTTTGGTGTCAAATCCAAAAACTCAAGACTGATGTCAAGGAGCTTACTGCCTATGTTTTCTTCTAGGAGTTTTATGGTTTCAGGTCTTATATTCAAGTCATTAATCCATTTTGAGTTAATCCTCATACACTTTGTGACTGATTTTCTTTGGCAGGGCCAAATAAGTGACTACAGGGCTTCCTAAGCAGGCTGATGGGTATAGAAGATTTGCCTCAATGAGCCAGCAGACTGTAGGATTCACGTGACAGATTTTTTTTTAAAAAAACTCTGCATAAGTAATACTTTTTTGCCATAGAAAAAGAAGTTAAATCATACATACCACATACATTCCACACCTGCACGCATGTGCACTCACACAACCCATCAGCCTGAGAGAACCACTGTTAACATTTTGGTGTAGAATATTTCAGTTTGGTTTTTGTTTTTGTTCATTTAATTCATGAGATCATCCTGAATATGCTTCATTTTACCTACTCTTTCAAAAAATTAATATACTGTGAACATTTTTCTATGTCATTAGGTAAAAGAGTTAGACACATAATTTTTAATAGCTGTTTGGTATCCTTCTGTAGTTTACTTAACTAATCAGCCCTTTGTTGGTTATTTCAGGTATTTCTCAGTGTTTTGCTTTCTGGGCGAACTCACTAAATTATTCTCAAGGGGAGTGTCCGAAAAGCAAGTCCTCGAAGATATTCTGCATAGCCTTATTTGTGGTCTGGTTTTTGTGTTAAAACCATCTAGTGTGCCTATAAAGTGGGGAAGCAGGTGGTCTTTGGGCTGATTCTCAGGCACCTGGACATCCTGGAGCTGCCTGAGCAGCTGGGTCAACCTAGGACACCCTCCAAGGTGGTCCTCAGAGGGCACCTGAAAGGACACGTCTCACCTTGGGGAGGCATGTTGGGTTCTAAGAAGGTAGGGGGTCAAAGAGAGAACAGGAGCCCAGCACTGGGAGCAGATTCCAGGTAGAGGACAATCCCTCATGCACTCATTTACTCATGCATTCAACAAACAGTTGTTAAGGTCTCACTATATGTTAGGCACTGGGATAGATGCTAGAGGTACTCAAAAGATACAGTTCCTGTCCATGGCCTAGACAAGGGGGAGAGCTGGTGTTTGATATTTCACAAATGTCTCCTATTTCTTGCTTTATTTAGGGCCAATTGGACTGGTCAGTTTGCTCGTGGCCAAAGCAATGGGTGCATCTCAAGTGGTGGTGACTGGTAAGGTTTTCTTCTTTTTAAATCTCCTTGGGATAGAAGCAGCTGGGCCTACAGTTTTGGAGCAGGGGCATGAGACCTGTTCCCTTCCTGGTGTAGTGGGTTTCTAACGAGGCTCCTGCTCTTTTCTTCTGGGTTCCAGGGTTGAAAAGCCCACCCAGGAGATGACCAAGTCAGGGCTGAGGAGGAGACTCTTTTGAAGCTCCTGGGAGAGGGTGGCTGCTGCAGAGAAGAGGACCTGGCTCTTTATGTGTGGACCTCAGATGCTTATACTGCCCACCTGGTCCTAAGAAGAGTTTCAGCCCTTGGGTTGTTTGACCAAGCTCAGAGGGTGTGTGTGCGTGTGTGTGTGTGATGTGGTGTTAGTGGGGTATGTGATGTGTTTATAAGAGGATGTTTATGTGTGAGGTATGTGGTATGAGTGAGACACTCATGTGTGTGTGAGGAGAGGTTCTCTGACAGGACATGTGGGTATGTGTGTGTGGAGCAGCATGGTATGATGGAAGCGTGTGGGGTATAGAAGGGTGCGTGTGTGTGGAGAAGGTATCTGTGAGAGAGAATGTGTGTGTGTATAATGTATCTGAGAGTGTTTGTATGTATGAGGAGAGGTTATATGTGAGAGTGTATGAGTGAGCATGTAGAGTTGTGTGGTGTATGGGGTGTTGGGGATATATGAGGGGAATGGGGATGCAGAAGGGTGTCATTGCGTGTTTTGTGTGAGAAGGTGAGAGAGTATGTGTGTAGCTGTGTAGAGCTGTGTGGTATGTATGGGGGTGTATGGGGATGTAGAAGGATGTGGATGTTTGAGAAGTTATCTAAGAGATTATGTGTGAGGGTGTGTTTAGAGAGTGTGTGTGTTGGGCTCAGCGACACCATCACTACACCAGAGCTTCCTTGCCATTGGAATCTGCACCTTCATTTTTTCTCCCTAATCCACCATCCAGTTTCTCAGTTTGAAAGAAACTTTTGTTCAACTTTAGATCTGTCAGCCTCTCGGTTGTCTAAAGCCAAGGAAGTTGGAGCTGATTTCCTCCTCCAGATCTCCAACGAGAGCCCGCAGGAAATTGCCAATAAAGTGGAAGGCCTGCTGGGGTGCAAGCCTGAAGTTACCATCGAGTGCACAGGGGTGGAGACCTCCATCCAGGCGGGCATATACGTGAGTGGAGTAAGGGTAGCTAAGCTGGTAGGCAGCTTCAGGGAATCAGCCCAGGGTAGTGAACCAAGTAGGATTCCTAGGATCAAGCTTCTCCACTGATTTGCTGTGTTGACCACCCCTCCCCCCACCAGGTAATTCCTTGATAACTGCTCTCTTATCTCTCTTGTGGAGGTAGTGACATTTCCCTAACACCTTCATTGGGTTATTGTGAACTTCAAACTAGGTAACAGATATACATGGGCCTTGAAAGATGTTAAGTGACCCATATCTTTAGGATGGGATTTCTGTTATGATCACATCTGTGATCATGAAAATAGTGCTCCTGGTAAAAAAAAAAATCAACAGAAGGAACAAGGAAGCATGCCTTAGTTGAGTGTGGGAAATCCCTATCTTGCTTTATTGAGGAAAACAGTAGTCTTTGAGTCATTGATACAAACTAACAGTCGTTAATTCAGCTAGTCACAAAGGTGAGGTGATATTTCAGTATCACGGTTGTCTACTACTGTCCTTTCCCAGAATTAGGAACAGATAAGCTGCCAATACCTGAGTTACCCCTCAGCAACCCACCAGTAATTTATGGGATGTTGAAGGGGGAGGGGCAGGGAGGAGTAAAATTGAGAAATCAAAGTATGAGGAAAAGAAGGAAGAAAAGAATAAGAACTAGATTCCAAGCTCTACCGTGGGCCGTGTCCTCTGCTGTGTGCTTTATAAACATGATGCCTAATCTGTATAATAGCCCTGAAAATGAGTTCTCGTTTTCCACATTTTACAAGGAGAGCGGCCCAGTGACTCGCCTTGAGCGCACTGCTCCAGTGCCTGGGCTTTCCTTACTCCATCTGGCTCCTCTGGAGAGGAAGGAATAGAGGGGACAAGGAACCAGTGCTAGGGTGGGAGGGGCTGGGCTGGGGAGAGCATCGGTAGCTGCCACTGCTGGGCACTCCTGCCCTGTCTCCCAAAGCAGCACATGCTTCTTCCTTCCTTCTGAGTCACAGCCAGTCACACACAAGGGCACTGTCCACCGTGCAAGACATTCTGGGAAAACCTGATCCCTCGAGCTGTGTGGCACGGCCCTCAAGCCTGGCACACCCAGGCAGAGCTGCCTTCCCCTCCTCCTACCAAGATGCATATGGCACCGGGGGCCAAGGAAGCAGCGGGAGAGGCAGGAGCAGGTGCCACTTTTGCCCTAACCTTGTTCCAGCTGGAATCAGCCAGCTCTCTGCTCCACTGTCCGAGACAGTCAGTGGTCACCACGTGGGAAGGGGCAAAGAGAAACCAAAACCCAGAGGGCGATGGATGTGTGTGTGATCAGTGGAGCTATGTTCAACCCATGGCAGGTCTTGGGTTCCTGCCTCGTGCCTGGCTTTGTGCCAGACACCTTGAGGGCTTGACCAGTAAAGTGTGTCTACTGTTTTCAAGTTGTCAGCAGGTCAGTGACCCCCACTCAAGAGAGAGGCAGTAAAAGACATGGCTTCCTAGTACAAGTTCTTCCTTCTTCTTGTGCCCTGGCTGGAGGGCATCTGAGAACAAGTTGATATCTCCAACTATTGATGGTGGGGGCCCAGTTGCCAGGCTACCTGAGGTGGGCGTGTAGGTAAATGTGACACAAGGGCCTTCACCAGCCTGAAGCCGGTGCCTGTCCTGAGTGGGGAGTGGAGCATCATGCATGACAGGTGCTGTAGAATGCTACAGTTCACTCTGCCAAGGGGCAGGTTAGGCAGAGGCACCTTATGGACATACCTGAGAGTCACCTTTCTGCCATGTGATGTCTAGATAATGTTCGTGAGGAGACATAGCAAATGCTTAGGGTAGAATTGATGTCATCTCCTTGGTGTGGAAGTCACAGCAACAAAACAGTGGTCTGAGATTTCCTTTGCCTGTGGTCAATAAGCTACTGGCCTCCTGGCAGCCTGGGAAGACCAGTTTGGAAGAGGTTCCTCTTCCTCCTTACCAGGTGGAGAGGAAGTGCTGAATGGGCAACAGTTTTCCTGGAAAATTTCTTAGTGTATTCTGTGGCTCCCTCACGATTCTGAACACCTCCCCCAACACTTTTCCAATGAGGACAGCAATGTTTTTCAGTTGTGAGATACCCTCCCCCTTACTGACAGTGTTTATATGTCACAGGTGATTTGTAAGTGACTGTGCTTCAATAAAAACAGAAGACATGCCAAACGTTGAGCCCATCCTAGTGCCAGCCACTGTGACTGTCACCCCTAAGAGCCCTGCTGAGGGGGAGGCATCGTCCTGTTCTCACACATGAGGAGCCCATGGCTGACAGAGCACCGTCTAGGGTCCCAGAGCTCAAAAGTACAAATGCTGGGAGTCACCTCCACACTACAGCCCTCTCTCCAGGGTGTATCCTTCCCCTCGGAGGTAGAAGCTGTGATGTTTGCTGTCTTACTGCTCCATTGCTCAGCACTTAGAATGGTCCCAGTAAGTGCTTTCTGCTGTTAACTGTAATGAAAACTTAGCATGAATGAATTGCCCATTTTTCTGTCCCTCACATCATCGAGCACAATGACCCCCCAAAATCTCTGGAGCAGGCCTAGCACTCATGTGAAGTTATGTGGAGATTGTTGAGGAAAATTTTGCTCTCTGCCCACTCAAAGAGGAAACTGATGAATCCATTATGACTGATACCATTGGGAGAATGTCTCTGGAACAAAAATTTCTAATTGCCAGCGTGCACATATAAGGCAGTTTTTAAACCACAGAAGTCCTATAGCCCTCCCCATTGGTATAGTGCTTGGTAGTTGTTTTTTTTTAACCAAGAAGGTGGTCCGTTAGAGGTTTGGCACTCTGTCTTGTGGGGAGCACTCTGGAGGAGGAAGTGGCTGACACCAACATCTGGTACTGAATTAGTAAAGCTTTTTTTTTTTCTTAATTAGTATTTATTTTATTTTTGCTGCGTTGCGTCTTTGTTGTCTCATGCGCGCTTCTCTCTGGTTGTGGCGAGACAGGGCTACTCTTCGTTGCGGTGTGCGGGCTTCTCATTGCGGTGGCTTCTCTTGTTGTGGAGTACGGGCTCTAGGCACGTGGGCTTCAGTTGTTGTGGCACTTGGGCTCAGTAGTTGTGGCTCACAGGCTCTAGATCACAGGCTCAGTAGTTGTGGCGCATGGGCTTAGTTGCTCCGCGGCATGTGGGATCTTCCCGGACCAGGGCTCGAACCCGTGTCCCCTGCATTGCCAGGCAGATTCTTAACCACTGCGCCACCAGAGATGCCCCCTGAATTAGTAAACATTTGAAAGATGCTCAGTGGCTGCTGAAGGGTCAGCAATGGTTGTAGGGGAGATTCTCATTGCTCTCTGGAGAACCTTTGCTGTTTCCTGGGATGTTGTGGACAGCAGAAGATGCTCCCACTGTGCCTCCACTGGTAAGTGTATTGTTTCAGGATCTTTAAAGGAGACATTGTCTACTCTGCTGCTCTGTTGAGTTTGGTTAACATGCTGAAGAGTCCAGCAGTATAGAAAGAGTCATACTCTGAAATTTTTGGATACTTACCTGTTTGTATGGCAACAGTGCTACTGTGAGTGGGGTCTGCATTTTCTCATCTTCTTGTTTTTCTTGTTCTTACCTCTTCTTCAGGCCACTCAATCTGGTGGGACGCTGGTGCTTGTGGGGCTGGGCTCTGAGATGACCAGTGTGCCCCTAGTGCACGCAGCTACCAGGGAGGTGGACATCAAGGGTGTGTTTCGATACTGCAACACGTGAGTATGTTGTGGGTGAGCCAGGGTGGCGAGTGGCCAGCAAGTCCAGGGAAGGCCCTAGGTGGCCTCTGGGACCAAGAGTCTCTGCCTGTTTATTCATGAGGGACACTCCCTGGCCACACTGACATCCGTGTGTTATGATAAGGATCCAAAGATAGAGCACTCACTTGTGGTTAAAGAATGGGAGGGCAGAGCTGAGAGGGCTGTAGGGAAAGAGGGAGGGAGCGGGATTTTGAAACATGCTCTTCTTGGGTGTCTGCCACTCATTGTCTAGGCCCTCTCTTTTCCATTTCTTTAAGTGGCCAGATCTCCATTTTCCCCCTTTAAAGGGAAGAAGGAGAGAAACAGGACAACCGCAAGAACTCAAGTTCCTTGGTTCTCACTCCAGATCCCCAGGTCCCACCCTGGGAAGTGAGAGGGTCTTAATAAATCCCACCTCATGTTCTGTGGGTCCATCCTCTCCCCTGCTGGGGCACTCTGTCCAGGACCACCTTCCCCACCAGTGGCCCTTTCTCCCATCTTCAGAGTCTGTAACCATTCCCTCAGCAGAGTGCTAGTTTTCCAATAAACTCTGCCAAGCCAAGCTGCTAAAGGGTATGATTGGATCATCCTGGGTTTCCCCACTGGAGGCTTATCTGCCTTTTCACAGTGGCTTCCATATGCCTTATGCCTTCATGCCAAAGGAATTCTAGGCTTCATGGCAGACATTGCAGACGGACAGGGAACATTTGGGAACAGACTCTGTACTCCTGAATTATAAGTCATAAGATCCTTTCTCCATTGTTGGCCTGTAGAAGTGACCTTGCAGAACCACAGAGCTACAAACAAATGTGGCCAAACTTATCTTGTGCTGGGTAGTTTTGGGGACCTCCCTCTTTCCTCCTGAAGGTTGAGTGTGATGCTTGTGATTTTTTCCAGGTGGCCGATGGCGATTTCAATGCTTGCATCCAAGTCTGTGAATGTAAAGCCCTTGGTAACCCATCGGTTTCCTCTGGAGAAAGCTCTGGAGGCCTTTGAAACATCCAAAAAGGGATTGGGGTTGAAAGTCATGATCAAGTGCGACCCCAAGGACCTGAATCCATGATATGAATTGGGCTCTGTCCTTGTCCCCACTCTCAGCATCTTGGGGTTGAGTGGTTGGCTGGGCAGTGGTGGAAGTTTCTTTTGAGTAGTAAGAATAATTAAAATAATTCATTATAAAAAGAGAGGCTTACACAGAGGAGTTGGTGTGCCTTAAAAACACAAGTAGGGGGACTTCCCTGGTGGCGCACTAGTTAAGAATCTGCCTGCCAATGCAGGGGACAGGGGTTCAAGCCCTGGTCCGGGAAGATCCCACATGCTGCAGAGCAACTAAGCCCGTGCACCGCAACTACTTTGCCTGCGCTCTAGAGCCCACGAGCCACAACTATTGAGCCCGCATGCCACAACTACTGAAGCCCACGCACCTAGAGCCCGTGCTCCGCAACAAGAGAAGCCACCGCAATGAGAAGCCCGCGCGCCACAATGAAGAGTAGCCCCCACTCTCCACAACTAGAGAAAGCCTGCGCACAGCAGCGAAGACCCAACGCAGCCAAAAAATAAATAAAAACAAAACAAAACAAAAAACCCACAAGTAGGGAGGGACTTCCCTGGCAGCGCAGTGGTTAAGAATCCGCCTGCCAGTGTAGGGGACATGAGTTCAATCCCTGGTCTGGGAAGATCCCACATGCTGCAGAGCAACTAAGCCCGTGCACCGCAACTACTGAGCCTGCGCTCTAGAGCCCACAAACTACAACTACTGAGCCCATGTGCTGCAACTACTGAAGCCCATGTGCCTAGAGCCCGTGCTCCACAACAAGAGAAGCCACTGCAATGAGAAGCCCATGCACTGCAACAAAGAGTAGCCCCCACCCACCGCAACTAGAGAAAAGCCTGTGTGCAGCAACAGAGACCCAGTGCAGCCAAAATAAATAAATAAATACATTATTATTTTAAAAAAGAAACACACAGGTAGGGAGAATTTGGGAGAACTTGTAGCCAAAATGACCTGTTCGTGCTGATCAAAGTTCGGCAAGTAGAGCAGAGCTTGGCAGGTAGGTGCCAGGACTCCCCTTCTTCCTGGAGTGCCTGGAAGTTGTGTAAGGAGAGAAATCTGCCCATTGGGTTCCTGGTTCTACTGTGACTGTGGCCAGATGGGGGATGAGGGCTCAGTTATGAAGAGACCATTTGCAACTTTATCAAGACTTAACTGGCCCAGAACCTGATTTTCACAAAAATCTGCAGCTCAGGGTTGGGGATGAAAGGTTGTGAACAGTTTTACTTTAGGATACAGTGCTTCTAGACATAAGTGCTATTTGGTATGATGATAAAAGAATAAGGGACTCTAGGATAATTTAAAAACCAAGCAAATAAAACTGAAATCCCATGTGAGATACAGCTAGCTTGCATCCCTCAAATGTAGAAGCAGACAAGGAACTTTTCAGCGCTGCTTGAAGAATTGCCTCTTCAACTCTTGAGAATTCTATGTAACTTATTTTGCAAGGTGAAGAATTGCCTTCCTAACGCGCCACACCCCCACTCTTCTGCACATTCAGAGGCAGCCACTGCAGGCTCCTTTGTCACTAGGCAACCAGGAGGCACCTACGTAAGGACAGCCACGGGGAATCCCCATGGGAGACCTTAAATCACGCTTCTGACTAGCCCAGGAGGTTTTGGTCAGTATATCTGTCTTACCCACCCCACAGGGTTAGCATGCCCTCCTAGGCTCAAAGCTCACTGATGATTATTAGACAATCTGTTTAGTTCTGGTCATTATGAGCGAAAAACCTTTTCCCTTCTCAGAGCCAGTTAAGGGTCTTTGTACCTTTCTGTCGTTTGAATGATAGTTCCAACCTTGTCTATTTTAATCATGGGGTTTTCCTGGGTAAGATTTGGATCCAAATCACATCATGCCATTTGTGACTTTGAGATTACTAGTCAAGAATGAGGATATAGTAGCTGTGACATGACTTGGGCTACAGTCTAATCCCTCATTTCTGCCGGGGGTGGAGGGTGAGTTTGAAGAGGTTCTGGTTTTCTTGTGACCAGGGAAGGCTGTAACCAGTGCCTGGGATTCCTCAAATTGGTTTGGGTAACAAATTCTGCTTGTAGTACTCGACTGCTGCCACCATTTGTGGCCCTGTTTAGGGAGGAATCACTTAGGTTACCCATTTCACAAAAGGAAGCATCTGGGATTTTTGAGAGTGATGCATTTTCTGCATCAAGTACAATTTTCACTGACTGTTGGAATTTTACTTTAATGATCTCTAATCCTCACAGCAAGCCAAATATAATTATTTTACCACTAAGGAAATAGAGAAATCAAGTAACTTGCTCAAGGTCACACACTGCTTTTCTTTTCTCATGTTATCTTTGGAGGAGGGTGGGATCTTGAGTCCACACACAACACAAATACACACTCAGGAGCCACACTGCTTCCTTCTCTGAGTCCTGTTTAGGTAGGGCCAAACTTGCCAGCTCCCTTTTCTTGAAACTCTTTCCAGCTCAGTGATGCCCAAAGTTCCTTGAATGTGGAATGAGAAAGACTCTTCCCTTTCTAGATTGGAAGTCTTCCAATAGAAATGCCCCTGAAGGAGGTGGACTCACTATGTTAAATTCACAAGTAGCCACTCTCCCTCTGATTGTGATTTGGTGGAGCGAGGAAGCCACTGAGCCTGAAAAAGAGGAGTTGCAGTGGGGACTCCTGGAAAGGTAGGGCTATCAAGGACAAAAAACATGTGACACATTTCACAATGGTGATTGGATCTTCTAAGTCAGTGTCTTGGAGCTTCCACTCCCTGGCCTGTTAAATGGGCTTCATGATACCTCCATGAGGGCAATTACAAAGAGTGAATGGGCTGATTGAAAACAGCAGTTCAGGGAACACTCCATTTCCAAATCCCTCCACGCTCTCAACCTACTGTGATGTTTCACAGCTTCCCAAGCACGAGCAGAGAGCATGGCTGGTGGAAGAGGGAGTGGTGTGGGTGAGCTGCCAGCAAGTCCTCCAGGTGGCGAGAGGGCCCAAGTCTGTGGCACTGAGCCGGCCCTGGGGCTCCCCCACCTCTGCATCCTTGTTGAAATGTTCCCTCCACTGTTTGGAAGGGGCTGCAGGAAGCCCAGTAATTCAGTTCTCTCGCTACTTCCACTGAGTGTTCAGTAAGTGTTGAATCAGTGAATCAGTTCCGGAAACAAGAATATGAATTCCCCACGAGCTCTCCAAGCTTGGGTGGCTTTGCCGGCCTTTGTGTGCTCTGTCACTCACGTGTGGCAGCAGTCAGTACTGAGGACCCCACCCAGCCAGCACTCCCAGCTTGGGTGGAGAGCTGGGAAGAAGAATCCTGCAGGCAGAGGGGAGGCTGCCCCACAGATGTCAAAGGAGAGAGGGGACACAGCTCCAGCCACTTCCTCTTGCCATTCACATTTGGCTACAGTGGATGTTGATATGAAGTCACTTCTGGATCCCCAGTCCCTGGTCCTCAGGCCATCCCAGTCTCATTTCTGTGTAGCACAGTCCTACCTCTTCCTTCCTGGTTCCTATTTTGCTCCCATTGGGAGAGCAAAGGAGGCCCATGGGAACTTGGTTGGGCCAGAGGTTAGGAGTGGGGGAGACAGATAGGATTTATTGGATATTTGCCTTTTCCCAGAACTGTCCTCTGCACATGATCTAAGTCTGAGTTTGGAGTACAGAAGCCAAAATATAGGACCCACATCCCTGGGTAGTAGGCAGGTCTCCAACTTCGCTGTCTGCCTCCACACACTGAGGTCCTTGAGGGCTCAGGGAGGGCAGCAGTGAAGTGGTTTGGCCAGGAGCTCATCACCCAAGGGAAGTGCCTCGAAGACACCAGAGGTACGAGGTACTCTGGTGCAGCCACTGCTGTAGTGAAGCAGCATATCAATACTCCGACGGCCTCCACTTCTCACTCCTGGCTTTCCTCTCTTAAAGCCTTGGCTGAGTCAGATACTGAGTTCCTTCCTTGGGCACCTGAAAGTGGTACAGGATGTATGCAAGGTGTTCCTGCCAAGAGGTTTCTTAGTGGATCTCACCATCCGTGGGAGCTGCTTGGGGGTGACGGGTTGGAGAGAAGCCTCTGTCCTCTGGGCTCTTAGGTATGATCATCAGGGGGTTTGCACACCCAGAGCTGGGCCTGGGGAGGTCTGGCCCCATCAGTGACTTGCCTGTGTGTGATCACCAGTTGGCCTTTCTGTGGTACATGTAGGACTGCAGGCAGAGGCACAGCCTGGCTGCGGGTGGGGGAGCCCAGCAGTTCATCCATAGTGAGGAGGGAGCTGTGGGAAGAAGGTGGGCCTGGGCCAAAGGTGGGCCTATTCTGGGTCTAGCACCACTGAGGCACAGTGGTGGAGTAGCTCCCTTGGGGCCAGCTCCAGGCTTCAGGTGGGTGATGCTGAAGTCCCGTGGGTCCTGCCCTGACCTCACAGCTCTGTATGCACTGGACTGCCAGCTATAGGCACCCTTGGGTTCTCCAGTCCAGGGCACCTCTCACACAGCCCTGTCTCAGCTCCTCCTCCCTGGCAGGAATCCCAAGAGGCTCCTTGGGTCAGCTGTTTGCAGTGCCCTAGTCACTAGGAGATGACAGTGACTGAACTTTCCCTTATCACACAAGGTTGTACATTGATAAGAAAATAAAGTCAGATAAGTAAAAAAAAAGAAAACCAGCAATATGTGTTCTCCAAGGATGCTAATAAGTTGGAGTACTTCCTTCCAACTCCCCACCCCATGCATTTCTATACATATAAAACATGTACATGTATTTATAATCAGAAATGGGAATGTATTTTACTTACTTTTTTTTTCCATTTTCACCCATAACAGATAAGGACTTTTTTAACCATCACAATTCTCATTAATGAAATTAACAATTTCTTCAAATCATCTAACACCCAATAAATCGAAGTGCAACTTTCCCTAGTTATTTAAAAAAATAAATAAATAAAAAAAATAAAAGACCTTTTCCACTTGGTTTGCCTGAGTCAGGATCCAGACAGATTGCACGTGGTTGATATGTCTTTTTTTTTAACTTTTGTTTTTTTTTTAGTGAGTTGGTCTCTTTTTTTTTAATTTTTTTTTATTTTTTGGCTGCACTGGGTCTTCGTTGCTGTGTGCGGGCTTTCTCTAGTTGCGGCGAGCGGGGGCTACTCTTCGTTGGGTGCGTGGGCTTCTCATTGCGGTGGCTTCTCTTGTTGCAGAGCACCGGGTCTAGGTGCATGGGCTTCAGTAGTTGTGGCACAAGGGCTCAGTAGTTGTGGCTTGTGGGATCTAGAGCACAGGTTTAGTAGTTGTGGCGCACAGGCTTAGCTACTCCGTGGCTTGTTGGGTCTTCCCGGACCAGGGCTCGAACCCGTATCCCCTGCATTGGCAGGCAGATGCTTAACCACTGTGACACCAGGGGAGTCCCAAAAAAACTACTAAAAAAAAAGAGATATTGAATATAGTTCCCTGTGCCATACAGTACGTCCCTGCTGTCCATCTACTCCATATACAGTGGTGTGTTTATGTCAGTCTCAAGCTCGCAATTCATCTCTCCTCCCCACACCCTGCCATCCCCACTGGTAACCGTAAGTTTGCTTTCCATGTCTTTGAGTCTATTTCTGTTTTGTAGATATGTCTTGTAAGTCTCTCTTAATCTCTTATAGTTCCCCCTCCATTTTTGTTTAAATGCCATTGTTTTTTCTTTTTTTGGCCACACCATGTGGCTTGCAGGACCTAATTTCCCCTACCAGGGATCAAACCTGGGGCCCAAGCAATGAGAGGACCGAGTCCTAACCACTGGACCACCAGGGAATTCCCTAAATACCATCCATTATTATGTTGACAAAAGTGGGTCATTTGTCCTCCATACTGTTTTGCATTTGTTTTCATTTAATCAATTTTTTTCACTTAATAAATTATTAAATTCCTTCTATGTCAGTAATTGTACACATCATAATTTTATTTTTTTCTTTTTTCTTTTTTTCTTCCAGTTTTATTGAGATATAATTGACATACAGCACCGTATAAGTTTAAGGTGTACAGCATAATGATTTGACTTACATACCTCGTAAAATGGTTACCAGAATAAGTTTAGTGAACATCCATCATCGCATATAGATAAAAAAGGAATGGAAAAAAATTTTTTCTATTCCTTTTTACTTTTTTTTTTAACATCTTTATTGGAGTAGAAGAAATTATTTTGTCCTTGTGATGAGAACTCAAAATTTACTTTCTTAACAACTTTCATATATAATATACAGCAGTGTTAATTATATTTATCATGTTGTACCTTACATCCCAAGGTACTTATTTTTCTGATAACTGGAAGTTTGTACCTTTTGACTGCCTTTATCTTATCCAACTCCCTCTCCCCCAAACACCTGCCTCTGGTAACCACAAATCTGATCTCTTTTTCTATGAGTTTGTTTTTGAAGTATAATTGATCTACAACACTATTTTAGTTCCCGTTACACAGCATAGTGTTTCGATATTTCTATACATTTCAAAATAATCACCATGATTTCTAGGTATGATCTATCACCATACAAAGATATTAAGTAATTATTGACTATATTGATAGTTGCTGTACATTTCGTACCGTGACACATTTATTTTTTCAACTGAAAGTGTATACCTCTTAATCTCCCTCAACTATTTCTCTTCATCCCCCACCACCCTCCATTCTGGCAGCCACCTGTTTGTTCTCTGTATCTGTGACTCTGTTTCTGTTTTGTTATGTTTGTTCATTTGTTTTGTTTTTTTAGATTCCACAGATAAGTGAAATCATACAGTATTTGTCTTTCTCTGTCTGACTTATTTCACTTAGCATAATACCCTCTAGTTCCATCCATTTTTTTGCAAATGGCAAGATTTCATTCTTTTTTATGGCCAAGTAATATTCCATTGTATGTACATTCCACAACTTCTTTATCCATTTAACTATGGATAGGCACTTAGGTTGCTTCCATATCTTGGATATTGAAAACAATGCTGCATTGAACATAAGGGTGCATATATCTTTTCGAATTAGTTTTTGTTTGTTTGTTTTCTTGGAATAAGTACCCAGGAGTGGAATTGTTGGATTGCATGGTAGTTCTATTTTTAATTTTGGGGAGAATCTTCATACTGTTTTGCATAGTTGCTGTATCAATTTACATTCCCACCAACAGTTCACAGAGGTTCCCCTTTCTCCACATCCTCCCCAGCACTTGTTATTTGTTGCCTTTTTGTTAATACCCATTCTGACAAATATGAGGTAATATCTCATGGTGGATTTCGTTTGCATTTCTCTGATGATTAGTGATGCTGAGTATTTTTTCATATGTCTATTAGCCATCTATATGTCTTCTTTGGGAAAAATGTCTATTCAGATCCTCTGCCCATTTTAAATCAGGTTGTTTCTTTTTTTGATGATGAATTGTATGTGTTCTTTATATATTTTGGATATTAGATCCTTATCAGATATATTGTTTGCAAATATCTTCTCCCATTCAGTAGGTGGCTTTTTCATTTTGTTGATGGTTTCCTTTGCTGTCCAAAAGCTTTTTAGTTTGATGCAGCCCCATTTGTTTATTTTTGCTTTTGCTTCCCTTGCCTGATGAGCTGTATCCATAAAAAGAATATTACTAAGATTAATGTCAAAGAGCATACTGCCTATATTTTCTTCTATAAGTTTTATGGTTTCATTTTTACATTTAAGTCTTTAATCCATTTTGAATTTATTTTTGTGAATAGTGTGAGAAAGTAGTCCAGTATGATTATTTTGCATGCAGCTGTCCAGTTTTGCCAGTACCATTTATTGAAGAGGCTTCCTTTTCCCCACTTTATATGCTTGTCTCCTTTGTAATAGATTAGTTACCCATATAAGAGTAAGTTCATTTCTGGGCTCTTTATACTGTTCCATTGATCTATGTGTCCTTTTTTGTGCCACCATACTGTTTAGTTTTTTTAAAATTATTTTTTTAAATTGAGATATAATTGACATATATAGAAATTATATTATTTAATCAAAGGATATAAATACTTTTATGGCTTTTGGAATCTTGTGATAAATTCATTTTGTCAGTTAGTACTGGTGTAAAGGTAAGAATGTATATCAGACTCACAACATTATTTTTTTTGAGCATAAGGCATTATAATTCTTCAAAAATATCACTAATTAAACAGACCAATACTTAATTTCTGTTTCTTTAAATGTTAGTAGTGTTGAACTTTTTTACATTTTGTTTTCAATATAACTTTTTTTATCACTAGGAAGTAAATCACTTTTTATTTATTTATTTTTTAATTGTTTACAATGACAGATAATTTATTATTCAACAAAAACTGAGGCATAAGGACTCAAGTAAAGAAATTAACAGAAAATATTTCATAAGACACCATACTGTTTTGATGACTGTAGCTTTCTAGTATAATTTGAAATCAGGGAGTGTAATACCTCCAGATTTGTTCTTCTTTCTCAAGATTCTTTTGGCTATTCAGGGTCTCTCATGTTTCCATACAAACTTTAAATTTGTTCTAGTTCTGTGAAAAATGCCATTGGTATTTTGATAGGGATTGCGTTGAATCTGTAGATTGCGTTGGGTAGTATGGTCATTTTCACAATATTACTTCTTCCAATCCATGAGCATGGTATATCTTTCCATCTGTGTTGTCTTCAATTTCTTTCATCATTGTCTTACAGTTTTCTGAGTACAGGTCTTTTATTTCCTTGGTTAGATTTATTCCTAGTTATTTTATTCTTTTTGATGCAATGATAAATGGGATTGTATTCTTTTTTTAAATAAATGTATTTATTTATTTAATTTTTGGCTACGTTGGGTCTTCATTGCTGCATGAGGGCTTTCTCTAGTTGTGGCAAGCAGGGGCTACTCTTCAATGCAGTGCACGGGTTTATCATTGCAGTGGCTTCTCTTGTTGCGGAACACAGGATTTAGGCATGCAGGCTTCAGTAGTTGTGGTGCATGGGCTCAGCAGTTGTGACTCGTGGGCTCTAGAGCGCAGGCTCAGTGGTTGTGGTGCATGGGCTTAGCTGCTCTGTGGCATGTAGGATCCTCACGGACCAGGGATCGAACCCATGTCCCCTGCATTGGCAGGCAGATTCTTAACCACTGCGCCACCGGGGAAGTCCCTGTCTTCGTAATTTCTCTTTCTGATAGTTCATTGTTTTTTTGTGTGTGTTTTTTTTTTACATCTTTATTGGGGTATAATTGTTTTACAATGGTGTGTTAGTTTCTTCTTTATAACAAAGTGAATCAGTTATACATATACAAATGTTCCCATATCTCTTCTCTCTTGCATCTCCCTCCCTCCCACCCTCCCTATCCCACCCCTCCAGGTGGTCACAAAGCACCGAGCCGATATCCCTGTGCCATGCGGCTGCTTCCCACTAGCTATCTACCTTACGTTTGTTAGTGTATATATGTCCATGCCTCTCTCTCGCCCTGTCAAAGCTCACCCTTCCCCCTCCCCATATCCTCAAGTCCGTTCTCCAGTAGGTCTGTGTCTTTATTCCTGTCTTACCCCTAGGTTCTTCATGACATTTTTTTTCTTAAATTCCATATATATGTGTTAGCATACGGTATTTGTCTTTTTCTTTCTGACTTACTTCACTCTGTATGACAGACTCTAGGTCTATCCACCTCATTACAAATAGCTCAATTTCATTTCTTTTTATGGCTGAGTAATATTCCATTGTATATATGTGCCACATCTTCTTTATCCATTCATCCAATGATGGGCACTTAGGTTGTTTCCATCTCCGGGCTATTGTAAATAGAGCTGCAATGAACATTTTGGTACATGACTCTTTTTGAATTTTGGTTTTCTCAGGGTATATGGTAGTTCATTGTTAGCATATAGAAACACAACAGATTTGTATATTAATTTTGTATCCTGCAACTTTATCGAATTTATTGATGAGTTCTAGTAGTTTTTTGGTGGTGTCTTTAGGATTTTCTATGTATAGTATCATGTCATCTGCAAACAGTGACAGTTTTAATTCTTCCTTTCCAACTTGGATTCCTTTTATTTTTTTCTTGTCTGATTGCTGTGGCTAGGACTTCCAATACTATGTTGAATAAAAGTGGCAAAAGTGGGCATCCTTATCTTTTCCTAATTTATAGGAAAACTTTTCAACTTTTCACAGTTGAGTATGATATTAGCTGTGGGCTTCTCATATATGGCCTTTATTATGTTGAGCTATGTTCCCTCTATACCTACTTTTTTGAGAGTTTTATTAAATGATGTTGAATTTTTTTCAAATGCTTTTTCTGCTCTGTTGAGATGATTATATGATGTTTATTCTTCAGTATGTTAATGTGGTGTATCACATTGATTGATTTGTGGATGTTGAATCCTCCTTGCATCCCTGGAATAAATCTCACTTGGGCATGATGCATGATCCTTTTAATGTATTGTTGAATTTGTTTTCTAATATTTTGTTGAGGACTTTTGCATCTATGTTCATCAGTGATACTGGCCTATAATCTTCTTTTTTGTGATATCTTTGTCTGGTTTTGGTATCAGGGTGATACTGGCCTGAGTTCAGAACCATTCCTTCCTCTGCAATTTTTTGGAATAGTTTGAGGATAGGTGTTAACTATTTTCTAAATGTTGGGAGAATTCACCCATGAAGCCATCTGGTCCTGGACTTTTGTTTGTTGGGAGTTTTCTTTTCTTTTTTTTTTAAATTACTGATTCAATATCGTTACTGGTAATTGGTATGCTCATGTTTTCTATTTCTTCCTGATTCAGTCTTGGAAAATTGTACATTTCTAGGAATGTATCCATTTCTTCTAGGGAGTTCAATTATATTGGCATATAATTGTTTGAAGTAGTCTCTTGTGATCCTTTGTATATCCATGGTGTCAGCTGTAACTTCTCTTTCATTTCTGATTTATTTGAGCCCTCTTTTTTTCTTGATGAGTCTGGCCAAAAGTTTATCAATTTGGGTTATCTTTTCAAAGAATCAGCTCTTAGTTTTATTGGTCTTTTGTATTTTTAAAATTCTCTATTTCATTTATTTCTGCTCTGATCTTTATGATTTCCTTCCTTCTACTGACTATGGGTTTTATTTGTTCTGCTTTTTCTACTTCCTTTTGGTGTAATGTTTGGTTGTTTATTTGAAATTTTTCTTGTCTTCTTCCCTCTTAAAACTATTTTTGCTGAATCCCATAGATTTTGGATTACTGTTTTTTCATTTTCATTTGTCTACAGGTAGTTTTTTTATTTTCTCTTTGATTTTTTCAGTTGGTTGTTTTTTTCTCATTGGTTGCTTTGTTTAGCCTCTATGTGTCTATATTTCTGCAGTTGTTTTTTTAATTGAAGTATAGTTGATTTAAAATGTGTTTGTTTCAGGTGTACAGCAAAGTGATTCAATTATATGTATATATATATTTCAAATTCTTTTCCCTTATAGGGTATTATAAAATATTGAGTATAGTTAGTTCCCTGTGCTATACAGTAGGTCCTTGTTGGTTATCTATTTTATATATAGTAGTGTGTATATGTTAATCCCAAACTCCTAGTTTATCCCTCCTCCCACCCTTCCCCAGAGGTTTTGTGGGGTTTTTTGTTTTTTGTTTGTTCATTTGTTTTGTTTTGTAGTCTCTTAGCATTTTGGTTAGAAAAGATGATTGATAAGATTTCAGTCTTAAATTTACTGAGACTTGTTTTGTGGCCTAGCATGTGATCCCTCCTGGAGAATGTTCCATGTGCACTTGAAAAGGATGTGTGTTGTGCTGCTTTTGGATAGAATGTTCTATGTATATCTATTACATTCATCTGGCCTAATGTGTTGTTTAAGGTTTCCTTGTTGATTTTCTGTCTGGATGATCTGTCCATTTATGTAAGTGGGGTGTTAATGTCCCCTCCTATGATGGTGTTACTATCAAATTCTCCCTTTATATCTTTTAATATTTGCTTTTATGCATTTAGGTACTCCTATGTTGGTTGCATATGTATTTACAATTGTTATATCTTCTTGATGGATTGATCCCTTTATCATTATGTAATATCCTTCTTTGTCTTTGGTACAGTCTTTGTTTTAAAGTCTATTTTTTCTGATATAAGTATTGCTACCCTGGCTCTTTTCATTTCCATTTGCATGGAATACCTTTTTCCTTCCCCTCACTTTCAGTCTGTGTGTCTTTAGATCTGAACTAAGTCTTTTGTATGAAGCATATATATGTGTCATGCTTTTGTAGCCATTCATCCACTCTGTGCCTTTTGATTTGATCGTTTAGTCCGTTTACATTTAAAGTAATTACTGATAGGTATGTACTTGTTGCCACTTTTGTTAATTGTTTCCTGGTTGTTTTTATAATTCATTTTTGTTCCTTTCTTCTTCTTTTGGTCTCTTCCCTTTTGATTTGATGACTATCTTTAGTATTATGTTTGGATTCCTTTCTCTTTTTCGTATGTGTATGTATTGTAATTTTTGGTTTATGGTTACCAAGGGATTTATATTTAACAGTCTATATATCTCTATCTATCTATTTATCTATCTATCTATCTATCTATCTATCATCTATCTATCAGTCTATCTGATTTTTTTTTTTTTTTTTTGCGGTACGTAGGCCTCTAACTGTCGTGGCCTCTCCCATTGTGGAGCACAGGCTCCAGACGCGCAAGCTCAGCGGCCAAGCTCAGTGGCCCAGCTGCTCCGCAGCATGTGGGATCTTCCCGGACTGGGGCACGAACCCGTGTGCCCTGCATCAGCAGGTGGACTCTCAACCACTGCGCCACCAGGGAAGCCCTGATTATTTTTTTTAAGTTACTGATCTGTTAAGTTCAGGTTCACACACATTTTTAACAATCCTGCATTATAACTCTCCACCCCTCATGTTTACTGTTTTTGACATCATATTTTACATCTTTTTGTTTTGTGTATCCCTTAACTGCTTCTGTGGATATAGACGATTTTACTACTTTTGTCTTTTAACCATCCTACTAACTTTATAAATGATTGATCTAATACCTTTACTGTAAATTTGCCTTTACTAATGAGCTTTTTCCTTTTGTAATTTTCATATTTCTAGTTGTGGCCTTTTCTTTTTCACTTAGGTAAGTCCCTTTAACTTTTCTTGTAAAGTTTGTTCCATGGTGCTGAACTCTTTTAGCTTTACTTTTGGTCTCTCCTTCAAATCTGAATGATAGCTTTGCTGTGTAGAGTATTCTTGCTTATAGGTTTTTCCCTTTCATTACTTTCAATATATGGTGCCACTCCCTTCTGGCCTACAGAGTTTCTGCTGAAAAGTCAGCTGATATCCTATGAGAGTTCCCTTGTATGTCACTAATTGTTTTTCCCTTGCTGCTTTTATGATTCTCTCTTTATATTTAATTGTTGCCATTTTAGTTATAATGTGTCTTGGCTTGGGCCTCTTTGCATTGATCCTACTTGGGACTCTCCGTGATTCCTGGACCGGGCTGTCTGTTTTCTTTTTTAGTTTAGGGGAATTTTTAGCTATTACATCTTCAAATATGTTCTCTGCCTCTCTCACTCTTCTCTTTCTTGGACCCTTATAATGCGAATGTTAGTATGCTTTATGTTGTCCCAGAGGTCTCTTAAAACTGTCCTTACTTTTTAAGATTCCTTTTTCTGTTCAGGTTGAGTGATTTCCACTACTTTGTCTTCCAGTTTGCTGATCTGTCCCTCTATATCATCTAATCTACTGTTGATTTCTTCTACTGTATTTTTAAAATTTCAGTTATTGTATTCTTCAGCTCTGGTTCTTCTTTATATTTTCTAACTCTTTGTTAAACTTTTCAGTGTGTTTATCCATTCTTCTCCTCAGTTCTTTGAGTATCTTTTAATTATGACCTTGAACTCTTTATAGGTAGGTTGCTTATCTCCACTTCACTTAGTTCTTATCCTGGGGTTTTATCTTGTTCCTTCATTTGGAACACATTCCTCTTTTGTCTCATTTTGGCTAATTCACTGTTTTTATTTCTATGTATTTGGTAGGTTGGTTGTGTGTCCCAATCTTGGAGAAGTGGCCTTTTGTAGGAGACATTCTTGGTGTCCCAGCAGTGCACTCCCCTCTGGTCACCAGAGCTGTACTCGCTAGCTGTACTCTGTGGGTCCTTAGGCTAACTAATATGGGTGGTCTGATAGGTGTTGCTGGTCTTTAGTCCAGTTGGCTACTGTGCCCTGCCTTGTGCGGAGGCTGCCAACTGTTAGTGAATGGATCCGGGTCATGAATCAACTGGCTGTGGAGTCCCAGGGAGTCCCAGGGCTAGTGCTGGCCCACTGATTGGAGGAGCCAGGTCCTGAGGTGGTGGCTGGTTGCAGGGCCAGGTATCCCAGATCTAGTGTCAACCTGCTGGTGGGCAGGGCCAATTCCTGACATGGCTAGCTGCAGGGTCTGGGATGTCCCAGTGCTGATATTGGCCCACTGGTGAGTGGGACTGGATACTGGAATGGCTGGCTGAGTAGCCCAAGGTGTCTCAGAGCTGGTGTCAGCCTGCTGGTGGGTGAGGTTTATCCTGGGCCTAGTGTGGGTCCACTGGTGGGCAGAGTTGGGTCCCACGGTCCCTGACTGCATGGCCCCGCAGGTCCCAGAGTTGGTGTTGGCTCACTGGTGGGTGGGGCCTGATCCCAATGGCTTCCTGCAGGGTCCCAGTGGTCCCAGGTCTAGTGCTAGTGCACTGGAGGGTGGGTCCAGGTTCTAGTCCCTCTGGTGTGTGGGGCTGGCACTAATAAGCTAGAGGGAGGATTCAAAAATGGCGCTTGCCAGCACCAGTGTCCTCATGGTAGAATGAGCTCCCCAAAATTGCTGCCGCCAATATGTTCCCAGTTGCCTCCTGCCTTTCTAGGAGGCTCTTTCCAAAATCAGCAGTTGGGTCTGACCCAGGCTTCTTTCAAATTACTGCTTTTGACCTGGGTCTTGGAGCATGTGAGATTTTTGTGTGCCCTTTCAGAGTGGAGTCTCTATTTCCTCCAGCTTTCCTGAAAGTAAGCCCTGCTGGCCTTCAAAGCCAAATGTTCTAGGGACTTGTCTTTTCCATGCAGAACCCCCAGGATGGGGAGCCTGATGTGGGGTTCCCCCTGCTTCTTGGGGAGAGCCTCTGCAATTGTAATTATCCTCCCATTTGTGGGTCATCCATTGGGAGGTATGGGACTTGACTATACTGCATCTCTGCTCCTCCTACCCATCTTGCTGTGATTCCTTCTTTATATCTTTAGTTGTAGATCTTTTCTGCTAGTCTTCAGGTCTTTCTCATTAATAGTTGCTCTGTAAATACTTGTAATTTTGGTGTGCCTGTGGGAGAAGGTAAGCTCAGGGTCTTCCTACTCCACCGTCTTGGCCACTCCCATAACTACGTCACACATCATCATTTTATATCACCATATCCCACTGTATGGATATACCATTATTTATAAAGCAAATCACAGTAGTTTGGATATTTGGGTAGTCTACAGGGTTTGGGGCTTAAGATAAAGTTGCAATGACTATCCTTGTACATGCATTTTTGTACTTCTGACTTATTCTTTCATGACGTTATGTTTTATAATGACAATAGCTGGGTTGAAGAGTATACACATTTTAAAGGTGACTTGGTTAGACAAGAAAACAAAATATTGAGACTATCTACGAAAATCTGAGATTGGGTGTGCCCCGGTCCATGTTCAATGTGGGAGGACGCTGGGGAGTGGGAGAGCTTTCAGAGATGGGGCCATGAAGCCACTGGCTCTCTGGCTTCAGGCCAACCCTGGGAAAGCTGGAGGCTTCGGCCTCACCATCTATAACTTGGACAGGTCACCATTTCTTCAGGCATTAGTGTTCTTATTAGTAAACTCAGTGGTTGCTTCTAGTAGGACATGAGAACAAACAGCCCCTGTAAAGGGCTGGCATAGGATTCATGGGGAACTGTGGCTGGATTACTGTGGAGCAGTGGACCCCATAAAAAAACTTATACTGGAAGTCATTAGGAGGAAGTGAGGGTGGTGTATATAGAATGTTCCTTTTTGCCTCTGGCTTCTCTTATATATTCAAATCAATGTGGTATAGAATGAATTGGAATAGTTAATAAGATGCAAATCTTGGATTCTCAGACCCTAGAGATGGACAGTTTGTAATACTCTTAAGGAATTTCTGAGCGAGTGATTAAAATACAATCGTCATATTGCTATTTTAATCTCTTGTCACATATATATTTAATGCTCTGCTTATATAGCTTAACAATGTAGATTTTCAAGTGTGCTTGCATATTTTTTTAACATTTTTATTGAAGAATAATTGCTTTACAATGGTGTGTTAGTTTCTCCTTTACAACAAAGTGAATCAGCTATACATATACATATATCCCCATATCTCCTCCCTCTTGCGTCTCCCTCCCACCCTCCCTATCCCACCCCTCTAGGTGATCACAAAGCACCGAGTTGATCTCCCTGTGCTATGCGGCTGCTTCCCACTCGTTATGTATTTTACATTTGGTAGTGTATATATGTCCATGCCACTCTCTCACTTAGTCCCAGCTTACCCATCCCACTCCCCATGTCCTCAAGTCCATTCTCTACGTCTGCGTCTTTATTCCTGTCCTGCCCCTAGGTTCTTCAGAACCTTTTTTTCTTTTAGATTCCATATATATGTGTCAGCATATGGTATTTGTTTTTCTCTTTCTGACTTACTTCACTCTGTATGACAGACTCTAGGTCCATTAACCTCACTACAAATAACTAAGTTCTGCTTCTTTTTATGGCTGAGTAATATCCATTGTATATATGTACCACATCTTCTTTATCCATTCATCTGTCGATGGACACTTAGGTTGCTTCCATGTCCTGGCTATTGTAAATAGTGCTGCAATGAACACTGTGGTACATGTATCTTTTTGAATTATGGTTTTCTTAGGGTATATGGCCAGTAGTGGGATTGCTGGGTCATATGGTAGTTTCATTTTTAGTTTTTTTAAGGAACCTCCATACTGTTCTCCATAGTGGCTATATCAATTTACATTCCCACCAACAGTGCAAGAGGGTTCCCTTTTCTCCACACCCTCTCCAGCATTTATTGTTTGTAGATTTTATTTTATTTTTTTTTGCAGTATGCGGGCCTCTCCCCTCACGGAGCACAGGCTCCGGACGCGCAGGCCCACGGGCCCAGCTGCTCCGCGGCACGTGGGATCCTCCCGGATCGGGGCATGAACCTGCGTCCCCTGCATCGGCAGGTGGACTCTCAACCACTGTGCCACCAGGGAAGCCCTGTTTGTAGATTTTTTGATGATGGCCATTCTGAATGGTGTGAGGTGATACCTCACTGTAGTTTTGATTTGCATTTCTCTAATGATTAGTGATGTTGAGCATCCTTTCATGTGTTTGTTGGCAATCTGTATATTTTCTTTGGAGAAATGTCTATTTAGGTCTTCTGACCATTTTTAGATTGGGTTGTTTGTTTTTTTGATATTGAGCTACATCAGATGCTTGTAAATTTTGGAGATTAATCCTTTGTCAGTTGCTTCATTTGGCAATATTTTCTCCCATTCTGAGGGTTGTCTTTTCACCTTGTTTATGGTTTCCTTTGCTGTGCAAAAGCTTTTAAGTTTCATTAGGTCCCATTTGTTTATTTTTGTTTTTATTTCCATTTCTCTAGGAAGTGGGTCAAAAAGGATCTTGCTGTGATTTATGTCATAGAGTGTTCTGCCCATGTTTTCCTCTAAGAGTTTTATAGTGTCTGGCCTTACATTTAGGTCTTTAATCCATTTTGAGTTTATTTTTGTGTATGGTGTTAGGGAGTGTTCTAATTTCATTCTTTTACATGTAGCTGTCCAGTTTTCCCAGCACCACTTATTGAAGAGGCTGTCTTTTCTCCACTGTATATTCTTGCCCCCTTTATCAAAGATAAGGTGACCATATGTGTGTGGGTGTATCTCTGGGCTTTCTATCCTGTTCCATTGATCTATATTTCTGTTTTTGTGCCAGTACCATACTGTCTTGATTACTGTAGCTTTGTAGTATAGCCTGAAGTCAGGGAGCCTGATTCCTCCAGCTCCATTTTTCTTTCTCAAGATTGCTTTGGCTATTCGGGGTCTTTTGTGTTTCCATGCAAATTGTGAAATTTTTTGTTCTAGTTCTGTGAAAAATGCCAGTGGTAGTTTGATAGCGTTTGCTACTATTTTGTTGAGGATTTTTGCATCTGTGTTCATCGGTGATATTTCTTTCTTTGTGACATCTTTGTCTGGTTTTGGTATCAGGGTGATGGTGGCCTCATAGAATGAGTTTGGGAGTGTTTCTCCCTCTGCTATATTTTGGAGGAGTTTGAGAAGGATAGGTGTTAGCTCTTCTCTAAATGTTTGATAGAATTAGCCTGTGAAGCCATCTGGTCCTGGGCTTTTGTTTGTTGGAAGATTTTTAATCACAGTCTCAATTTCAGTGCTTGTGATTGGTCTGTTTATATTTTCTATTTCTTCCTGGTTTAGTCTCAGAAGGTTGTGCTTTTCTAAGAATCTGTCCATTTCTTCCAGGTTGTTCATTTTATTGGCATAGAGTTGCTTGTAGTAATCTCTCATGATCCTTTGTATTTCTACAGTGTCAGTTGTTACTTCTCCGTTTTCATTTCTAATTCTATTGATTTGAGTCTTCTCTCTTTTTTTCTTGATGAGTCTGGATAATGGTTTATCAATTTTGTTTATCTTCTCAAAGAACCAGGTTTTAGTCTTATTGATCTTTGGTATTGTTTCCTTCATTTCATTTTCATTATTTCTAATCTGATATTTATGATTCCTTTCCTTCTGCTAACTCTGGGTTTTGTTTGTTTGTTTGTTCTTCTTTCTCTAATTGCTTTAGGCATAAGGTTAGGTTGTTTATTTGAGATGTTTCTTGTTTCTTGAGGTAAGATTGTATTGCTATAAACTTCCCTCTTAGAACTGATTTTGCTGCATCCCATAGGCTTTGGGTTGCGTGTTTTCATTGTCATCTGTTTCTAGGTATTTTTTGATTTCCTCTTTGATTTCTTCAGTGATCTCTTGGTTATTTAGTAGTGTATTGTTTAGCCTCCATGTGTTTGTATTTTTTACAGATTTTTTTCCTGTAATTGATATCTAGTCTCATAGCGTTGTGGTCAGAAAAGTTACTTGATATAATTTCAGTTTCCTTAAATTTACCAAGACTTGATTTGTGACCCAAGATATGATCTATTCTGGGCAATGTTCCATGAGCACTTGAGAAGAAAATGTATTCTGTTATTTTTGGATGGAATGTCCTAGAAATATTAATTAAGTCCATCTTGTTTCATGCATCATTTAAAGCTTGTGTTTCCTTATTTATTTTCATTTTGGATGATCTGTCCATTGGTGAAAGTGGGGTGTTAAAGTCCCATACTATTATTGTGCTGCTGTTGACTTTTTGACTTTTATGACTGTTAGCATTTATTTGCCTTATATATTGAGGTGCTCCTATGTTGGATGCATAAATATTTACAATTGTTATATCTTCTTCTTGGACTGATCCCTTGATCATTAGGTACTGTCCTTTGTCTCTTGTAATAGTCTTTATTTAAAGTCTATTGTGTCTGGTATGACAATTGCTAGTCCAGCTTTCTTTTCATTTCCATTTGCATGGAATATCTTTTCCCATCCCCTCACTTTCAGTGTGTATGTGTCCCTAGGTCTGAATGGGTCTCTTGTAGACAGCATATATACAGGTCTTGTTCTTGTATCCATTCAGCCAGTCTATTTCTTTTTGTTAGAGCATTTAATCCATTTACATTTAAGGTAGTTATTGATATGTATGTTTCTATTCCCATTTTCTTAATTGCTTTGGGTTTGTTATTGTAGGTCTTTTCCTTCTCTTGTGTTTCCTGCCTAGAGAAGTTCCTTTGGCATTTGTTGTAAAGCTGGTTTGGTGGTGCTGAATTCTCTCAGCTTTTGCTTGTCTGTAAAGGTTTTAATTTCTCTGTCGATTCTGAATGAGATCCTTGCTGGGTAGAGTAATCTTGGTTGTAGGTTTTTCCCTTTCATCACCTTAAATATGTCCTGCCACTCCCTTCTGGCTTGCAGAGTTTCTGCTGAAAGATCAGCTGTTAACCTTATGGGGATTCCCTTGTATGTTATTTGTTGTTTTTCCCTTGCTGCTTTTAATATGTTTTCTTTGTATTTAATTTTTGACAGTTTGATTAATATGTGTCTTGGCATGTTCCTCCTTGGATTTATCCTGTATGGGACTCTCTGCGCTTCCTGGACTTGACTGACTATTTCCTTTCCCATATTAGGGAAGTTTTCAACTATAATCTCTTCAAATATTTTCTCAGTCCCTTTCTTTTTCTCTTCTTCTTCTGGGACCGCTATAATTCAAATATTGGTCTGTTTAATGTTGTCCCAGAGGTCTCTGAGACTGTCCTCAGTTCTTTTCATTCTTTTTTCTTTATTCTGCTCTGTGGTAGTTATTGGCACTATTTTATCTTCCAGGTCACTTATCCATTCTTCTGCCTCAGTTATTCTCTATTGAGTCCTTCTAGAGAATTTTTAATTTCATTTATTGTGTTTTTCATCATAGTTTGTTTGCTCTTTATTTCTTCTAGGTACTTATTAAATGTTTCTTGTATTTCTCCATTCTATTTCCAAGATTTTGGACCATCTATACTATCATTACTCTGAATTCTTTTTCAGGTAGATGGCCTAGTTCCTCTTCATTTGTTTGGCCTGGTGGGTTTTTACCCTTGCTCCTTCATCTGCTGTGTGTTTCTCTGTCTTCTCATTTTGCTTAACTTACTGTGTTTGGGGTCTCCTTTTCGCAGGCTGCAGGTTTGTAGTTCGGGTTGTTTTTGGTGTCTGCCCCCAGTGGCTAAGGTTGGTTCAGTGGGTTGTGTAGGCTTCCTGGTGGAGGGAACTGGTTTCTGTGTTCTGTTGGATGAGGCTGGATCTTGTCTTCCTCGTGGGCAGGACAGTGTCTTGTGGTGTGTTTTGGGGTGTCTGTGACCTTATGATTTTAGGCAGCCTTTCTGCTAATGGGTGGGGTTGTGTTCCTGTCTTGCTAGTTGTTTGGCATAGGGTGTCTAGCGCTGTAGCTTGCTGGTCGTTGCGTAGAGCTGGGTCTTAGTGTTGAGATGGAGATATCTGGGAGAGCTTTTACCGTTTGATATTACGTGGAGCTGGGAGGTCTCTGGTGTACAAGTGTCCTGAACTCAGCTCTCCCACCTCAGAGGCACAGGCCTGACACCTGGTCAGAGCACCAAGACCCTGTCAGCTACACGGCTAGGTACATGGAGAGTTTCTTGCCTTTTGGGAAGTCTGAGATCTTCTGCCAGCATTCAGTAAGTGTTCTGTAGGAGTTGTTCCACATGTAGATGTATTTCTGATCTATTTGTGGGGAGGAAGGTGATCTCCACGTCTCACTCCTCCACCATCTTGAAGGTCTCCCGTGCTTGCATATTTGTGCCATGTGCTTTCAGGAACACGAAAGTTAATCACCTCCCTTGTTACCCATTATATGGGATGAGATAGGACTACCAACATTGATAGTCTCAAGGACTGATGATTCTAAGGGACTTCTGGATAAACTGTTATCAGTAAGCAGAATGAAGCACAACATATGACCTTAGAGGGAGTGAATGAGGAAAAAGCTCAGAGAAAAAGGAACTAGTAATCTAGGGCAGGGTGAAGAAAGTGACTCAGCTGTGACCTTTGTAGACTGGGGCTGCTTGTTCTGGGGAAAAAGAGCTGAGCTTTCAGTACAGCACAGGGACAGACAGGCTCTAGTCAGAGCTCTCCTGAGCACCCTGGACTTGGCTTCCCCTGCTACCACATACAAAATTCCCACATCTTGCTGTACACCCAAAAAAACTAGAACCTGAGGAACACCATTGCTCTGTTTACTGGTCCCTAAACCCATATTGCCTTTCCCAGAATAGGGTTCCAAAGGGAGTGAATCTTCCAGGGGTAAGACAGACATTGCTGAGGTGGTTGGCTGAGGAAGAGTATTCTGTCCATCCAACATGCATCTTGTCATTGGCCTGACTAGAGGAAAAGCTCTCCTGCATTTGGAAGAGGCAATAAAGGAAGAGGCCAGTGGGGTGTTTGGACATCTTGGGCTCCCTATAGTAAAAAAGAGGTAGGTACACGTTAGGCTACTCCATTTTCTTATGACTTTGAGCAACTCAAATTCTTCAAGCGTCAGCTTCCTCATTCTTTAAGTGGGAAAGATAATACCTACCTCAGTGTTGTCACAGGGGCAGAATAAAGAGATTTTTAAGTCCTTAGCATGGTGAATAGCACTGTGATTATGCTCAGTAAGTGCTTGTACCCCTGCCCCTTCCTCACCAAACCTCTCTTCAGGTGGTAAGTGAGCAGAGTGGATGATCCCCAAGACTTTTCTAGCTCTGAGCCTCGAGTCTGTAAAGGTGCTTCAAAGAAGTTCTCAGGGTGACAGGAAAGGCTCAACCTGTCCATGACTCAGTAGCCTCTGCTTTTCCATAAACCTGTCAGGGCAAGGGAGATAGCACCAGAGGTAGACGTGGAGGCCAGGCAGGTAGGAGAAGTGGGGACCAGGAATTGCTCTCAGGAGCTCCCTGTTATCTGCCTGCACTGCTCTGCCCCTGTGACCACCCAGAGGAGCCCCTGCACCCAGGAGCCCTAAGTAAGTGACTGTACCCTGCTGGACAGGGCCTCCCTGAGGCCATGGCTGTGCCTCACACCTACATTATGGAGGTATCCCTCAGTGGCTGGTGCAGTGCCTGGCATACACAGAGGGAGCTCTGGAAGTGTCTGTAGCCTGATAAGCAGCCTGATCTTACTCTCAGCTCTGAGCCATTGCCTTCTTGCCAATCAGCCTGAGCTAACCCCAGAGCAGCTGGGAGTGCTCAGCATGATTCACTGTGGAAACCCGTCAGAGACAGCCTGGGGTCCAAATAAGATGGGGCAACCAAGCTGGATCTCACTGGGGGACAAGGAGTGAGACCAGCTGCCCCCTTCAGACCTCTTTGGCTTTAAGGGGGCTTGTGGGGGACCCTGTGGTATGATAAGAACAACTCTGGGCCACAGGCAGAATCCTAGGTTCTGGGCCCAGCCCCCCACTAATTTTAGTAGAGCCATTTAATTTGTGTGTGTTCTTGGGCATCTGTGATGGGGACAGTAAAACCTCTCTCAGTAATGTCATCTGTACAGTAGGATACTAAGCTGCTGTGAAAAAGAATGAGGGAATAATCATAACAGCTAACCTCTGAGTGCTAACTACGGACCAGGCCCTTTTCTGAGAATGCTGGATATCTTAACTCATTTCACCCTCACAACAACCCCATGGGATTAGTATTTCCCCCATTTTAAAGCTGAGAAAACTGAGGTACAGAGATTAAATAATTGCTCCAGATGCCCCCCCCCCATACATACATATGTTTGAGTATGTGTGGGAAAATTGTCTAGTAGGATAGACACCAAACTGTTAATAGTAGTTAACTCTGGAGGAGAGGATTTGGGGGTTTTGTGGTGTTTGAGGGTAGGGGAACCCGAGGACTTTCATTTTTTTACTGTATAAATTCCTCTATTGATCGAAAAAAGTTTTTACCATTATCATTTAAGAAATTTAAGAAAATGAATAAGGATGTCAAAACTCACTGTAGCTTTCAGACTCAAATGCAGAAGTGCATAAGCAGTGGCACAGGCTCCCAAGGCAGAGGACACTCTCCATTCCCAGAAATCCTTTGGCTGCAGCCAGTTCCCAGGAGCAGGGAGAGGAAAGGAGCCACCCAAGCTCAATTACAACCTCAACCCTCACCCCTAGAAGACCCCCGGCAGCCTGGGCAGGGTGATCTGTTACATCATGGGCCCAAGGATCACTTGTGAAGTCTCAGGACTATGGGGTGGAACCACTGGCTCTGAGAAGTGAGCTGTTTGCATCCTTGAGCTATCTCTTGGTCTTCTTAAGTAAATCATGTGCTTTATCTGATGACTAGGGGAGTAACCTCTCACAGCTGGGCAGTCATTGGCAGTCCTCCCTTTAGTTCTGCATGCCTGCATCTTTTGGTCTTAGCCGTGTTTTGTGGACTCCATGACACTGAGTTCTATTTTTGAATCGAGTCAAGGCCCTTTCCATTTTCAGAAGAATTCAGCTAGTACTCATTTATGCCTCTGATTATGGTGTCTGTCTTTCGTTATCCCTTGGACCTGCCTTGGTTACATAATTCTTTTGCTTCCATTCTCCCATATTTGATTTCTGTAGAGGACTTTGTGTTTTCTGGATCCTTTTAAGTTAGGTCAGAGGAGAACATTACCTCATCTTTCTAGCTATTAAAACTGGTTTTTACCTTAAAAACCTTTAACAGAATGCTTTTTATCATTCTTGCTATTAATTTCTATGAACAATTAAGTTATATTTTAATCTTGCTTTAGAGAATTGTGGATTTAAGTGTTTCCTCCCCAGTCTTACTCAGCCCTTGGTATTATATAGCTGTCGAAAAAACCCTGTCAAACCTCCCTATTTACTCCCCTAGTGGTTCTCATGATATCGTATCTGATACACCATTTAATGAGACCTCATGCTGTTAAACAGGACCTCAGTTAAGTCTTTCAGATCATATTCCATTTGGTTATGTAGTTTACTGAACTACTCCCTTCCCATTGGACATCCAGATTATGGCTTCCTCATAGGGTTGCTGAGAGAATTGAGAAAGCATATTAGGGAACTAGTCCTGGGCCTGACTCAGAGGGGAGCTCCATTTCTTTGTCTGCTGACCCCCTCCTTCAGCCATTCCAGGTAATGGCATTCCTGTCCCCCAGAAAACAGCCGTAACTGCCTCCCCTCCTCATCTGGGGGCCATTGCATCACATCCTCAAAAGTCCGTGCCTTCCAAGAGTGTCAGCCTCTCCTAAACCCAGACCAGGTAAGACTCTTGTTTCTTATAAAGTGATGTCATAAGGTGACAATCCTTCATTGGGGTCACTGACACTGATGACGTAGCCATATCACACTGGATGTCAGCAGATCCGAAAGTAATAGGAATTCAGAGATGTTCTTTCCTTATGAAGATGCCATCTTTAGGAAGGTCTGATTGTGAAAGGGGAATATAGCTCAAGTCTGGACCAGTAGAATGTGGACTCCAGCCCAGAGATAAGTTTGTACAATTGACCTTTATCCTTCAAGGTTTAGCTCCTTCCTCCAGAGACGTTTCCTGAACTCCCTCACGGCTCACCCACTCATCTTGGCATTTAATCAATTACTTATTGTGTAATGTAACTTATGCACCAAAAAGCCCGCGAGAATCTGCTCTGTGCCCGGCACTCTGCTAGGCAGTGGAGAAACAACAGTGAAACAGCAAGGGCCCAGGCCCTACCCTCTAGAAGCTTACAGCATAACAGGAAAGACGGACCTTGAACAAGCACTGTGCTTGCAAGTGTGATGAATTACTGCACTTTTTCCCCAGAGCTGGGCTAATTTTCCACTCCCAGAGGGCTGGGATATATTGGGTTGGCCAAAAAGTGCCTCCGGTTTTTAAGTAAACATAAAAGACACATTTTCCATTTTCACTAAGAACTTTATTGAACAACATATTCACCCTTTTGTTCCACTACCTTCTGCCATTTTTCAGGCAACTTCATAATTCTGTCTTCCCAAGATTTTTTATCTCTTTGAGCAAAGAACTGTTCCAGGTGCCTTTTATAGTCTTCCAGGGAATTGAAATTTTTTCCATTAAGAGAATTTTATAAAGACTGAAACAAATGGAAATCCAGAGGTGCAATGTCTGGTGAATGTGGAGGATGAATCAGAACTTCCCAGCCAAGCTGTAACAATTTTTGCCTGGTGATCAAAGAAACATGTGATCTTGCCATTATCCTAATGGAATTGGATAATTGCAATTAATTAATTAATTGATAGTTACAATTAATTGTTTGGTTTTCTGGAAGGAGCTCATAATAGAGGATTCCCTTCCAGTCCCACCATGTATACAATGTCACCGTCTTTGGATAAAGACTGGCCTTTGGTGTGGTTGGTGGTGGTTCATTTTGCTTGCCCCACGATCTCTTCCATTCCACATTATTGTACAGTATCCACTTTTCATCACCTGTCACAATTTGTTTTAAAAACGGAACATTTTCATTACATTTCAGTAGAGAATTACGTGTGGAAATAGTCAAGGTTTTTTTCGCTTAACTTATGTGGAACCCAAACATCATTAACATAACCAGGCTGGTGCAAATGATTTTCAGTGCTTGCTTTGGATATTTTGAGTATGTTGGTTATCTCCGGCGTGGTATAACGTTGATTGTTCTTAATTAATGTCTCCATTTTGTCGCTATCAACTTCAGCTGGTCTACCTGACCATGGAGCATTGTCCAGCGAGAAATCTCCAGCATGGAACTTCACAAACCACTTTTGACACGTTCAATCCATCACAGCACCTTCTCCATACACTACACAAATCTTTTTTTGCGTTTTTACCTTTCTTGAAATAATAAAGCATAATATGCTGAAAAATGTTGCTTTTTTTCCTTCCATCTTCAATATTAAAATGGCTACACAAAAATTCACCAATTTTGATGTCTTTTTTTTAAATGCACGCTGACATGACAGCTGTCACATACAATCTAACAAAATTGTTTCAAATGAAGTTAAAGACAACTAAGTGCTACTAGAGCCATCTTATGGAAAAAACGGAATGAGCCTTTTGGCCAACCCAACATCTTGCATTCCTTTTGGGTCCTGTGGGCTCTAACGTGACCTGTCACAGCAGTTGCTCAATAAATACTATTTGAATAATTAACAATGAGAAACAGATTATGAAAATGTTTGTTTCTTTTCTTAATTTAGGTATAATTGACATATAACATTTATATTAGTTTCAGGTGTGCAATGTAATGATCCAGTATCGTGAGATCACCACAGTAAGTCTAATTAATATCTGTCACCTTATATAGTTACAAAATTTTTTTCTTGTAATGAGAACTTTAAAAATCTACTCTCTTAGCAACTTTCAAATATGCAATACAGTATTATTAACTAGAGTCGCCACGCTATAGTTTGCTTCTTGATTGCCTTCTCTTTCTATACCATTAGAGGCACCAGGATGGAAAGAGCAGAGATTCTGAGATTTCATGGGACCTGGCTTCAAATCCTGGTTTTACTTGTTACTTCTTGGATGTTTATGGGCAATTTGCTCTCTGAGCCTCAGGTGCCTTCTCTGTAAAATGAAAGCAACAATACCTTCTCCAAAGAGTTATTGTGAAGATTAAATGAGGCAATTTATGTAAATGTGGTATAGGATCTAAAACACATACAAATTTTTAAATGTTGGTTTCCTTCCCCTAGCCAATTGAACCTTGGATGGGAGGCCAAAGAAGCTGTTTTCCTAATATAGGACTTCCATTCATTTAGGATAATGAGTGCAGAGGGGAACAGTAAAATTTTAGGTCTGGATGGGGTCTTAGCCTAATCCCTTTATTTTCTTGGTGAGGAAATTGAGGCCCAGAGAACTCAGGTGATTTCCCTAGGGTCGCACAATGATTTTAGTAGTAGGGCTGGAAACAGAACCCAGGTCCCAACCCAGCATCCAGTGCATTTTGGGCAGTTTCTCCTAGAATTTTATTGCCAGTCTCTCAATCTCAGAAAAGGGAATGCCTTCATGTTACAGTTCATCTGAAGTCTCCTTCCAGGGAGGAAGATAATTCCTGAGAAGTCAGCTGGAGAAGTTCCCAGACCCTTTACAACTTCCTGGAGACTGGGTGGGAAGGTGGTCAGCTCTCCTTGTTGCATTCCAGGAAAGACCAGGATAGAGTGACTTCCAGATGATCTGGGGGCCTGATGTCCCTAGAGGATAAGGCAGGCCTCCTCCTCCCCCTTCCTGGGGAGATGGGAAGGGAAGGGAGCAGTCAGCACAGGACAGTCAGAACACGCCACTTAGCATCACTCAAGCCCCAAACACTCCAAACTCCTCAGAATATGGAGCTCTGCCTCCTGGAACCTCAATTTCTCTTAATAACAATAATAACGATGACAACAACAATAATATTATGAAGTGCCAGGCACAGTTAAAGGCTATCATACATTATCTTTGCCTGCACACTTGCAGCCTGTTTTTGAGAGGCAAGATAAAGCAGTAGTTAAGGGCTTGGTCTCTGATTAAAACTTTCTGGGCTCAAATCTAGACCTTTCAACTTACATTCTGGGCAATATTGGGCAAGTTATTTAAGCCTTCTTTGTGCTTCAGCTTCCTTATCTATAAAATGGGAAGAATGGTAATATCTACTGCATAGGTTGTTCTAAAGATTAAGTGAGTTAATACATATGAAGCATTCACAATAGCACTGGGCACACAGCAAGCTCTGTGTGCATTAGTTGTTAATATTTTAGAGTCACTTCAGGGGCCTTCCCTTAATCATCTTATCTAAAGGGTCCCCGTTAGTGACTCACTATCAGATTATTGTTTTATTATTTTCAAAGTTCTTTATCATGATCTGGAATTATCTTCCTTTTTTTCTTTTACTTGTTTCTTGTCTGTTTGCTCCCACTAACAGCTAAGTTTCATGGGAACAGGACCTCGCCTGGGATCGAATAGACGCTCAGCACACATTTGTTGAATTGAATTGAATTATATCATTGGGGTCTTCCCAAACTCCTGGAAGCAGATACTCCTGTTATTCCCCCCTTTATGAAGAAGCAACATGAGGCACTGAGAGCTCCTTTGTTTGCTCAGGGTCACCCAGCTGGTGGCCCAGTTTGACTCAGGTCAAACCCAGTTTGACTCAAGAGCCCTCACTCTTTTTTTATATATATATTTATTTATTATTTCTGGCTGCGTTGTCAAGAGCCCTCACTCTTAATGATTATGCTAGATTGGCTCCTCTTACTCAAAAATTAGCAAGTGGGTGGGAAGGTTGCCACATCTTATCAACTTTCTCCCCTCTCAAATGGTGCTGGATCTGGAAAGTTTGAAAAAAAGACAAAGAGCTAGCCTTCACGTCTTTCTTCTACAGCTCAGTCTCAGCACCTCCCCATCCTTGTGCACTCCCTTCCCACCAGACCCTGAAGCCCTTCCATCCAGTCTCATCCTCATCTTCTCCATCTCCAATCCTATCTCCATCTAATCCCACCGGATTCCTTTTCCATCCCTGTTCCATTCTCATCCGCGTTCCTATGTCTATGAGGCAGGGCTTGGGTTGGGCTCTGTCCTAGGGCCTGAGACCTATATCTGTGACCTGGAGCAGAAAAAGTTTGCTTTCTTTCTCACTGTCAACATAACAGTTTCCGTGAAGTTTTTCTGAGTCACCTTTCCCTAGTCCTCTTTTTATGAGACATTTTGTGCCCTCCCACGTTTACATATTTTCCAGAGCCTAACCTCTCCCCTGTACCCATTTGTGCAGTGACTTCATTTTCTCAGTCCAAAGGCATATCACCTGCTGGCTGCCTGATCTTGCCTTTCGATCCACTTCCCAAGAAGACTTGGCTACAAAGTTCCAGGAAGGGTGGGGCCCACTGAGGTTTTGGTGAATGACCAGGCTGAAAACACTTCTATCCTCTCTGCAAGTCCTTGACTTTTATCACAGCAACAAGTGGGTTTCTGGAAATTCAGCAAGATTGGATAGCAGTCAGATCATATGAATACATGCTTATAGCTGATATCTAGAACTTGGCTGGGGTTTGGAGTCAACGCCAGGCAGCCTAAGAGCCACCCGAGGCTACTCAGGATCATGATGGCACATCCTTCTGTCCAGCTGGACAGGCAATTGACATTGTCTGGGCTCTGGGAAAAAGTGATCATGGAGTCTTCAGGAGACCCTCACTCAGGCTCAGGAATGGTAGGGAGGATAGGGCTGAGTAGAGAATATTATGGACAATCATGACAGCCATGTTAACAATATCATCTGGTCTAGCAAGGGTAGATGAATTAGGATGAGACAGATAAATATTTTGAGTGGTCTTTAGAAAGGAACAAGGAAGGAATTGATGGGCCAGATTTGGGAATACAGCTAAGGCTGAGACTTAAGGGGCTGGAGTTTGGGATTAGTGACTGGTTGTAGACCCAGTGAGGGGCAGGAGGGCTGGAGGCCTGAAGGTCTGATGCTGTTAGGAAATAGGTAGATTAATAATCAAAATACATTGCAATTGTATAATATATTCTCATAAATTTTCTCATCTGTATAATTTTCTGGGCCAGTATCACTGTCTTTCTAATACCCACACAGACATTTTAATACATGAGAAAACAGGCCCAGAGAAGTTGAGGGATTTTCCTCGGTAGCTACATATAGGCAAAGTTGGCACTCGTATCCAGGTCTCTTAGCTCCTGATCTGGTGCTCTTCCAGTTCTGTCAGAGAGATTCCTTCAGTACAGAGGGTAGGGAGCTAAAGGCATCTGACCTGTCAGAAGAGGTAGAGTATGACCAATGAGGACAGAAGCCTGGGGCAGGAATGTGGAGATGGCCTGAAACTCTCCCTGCCACAGATCCTATTGGCTGGAGGACGCTATTACCCAGCAATTTTACTCCTAGATACATACCCAAGAGGAATGAGTGCATTATGTTCACCAAAAGATAAGTCCTAAGAAAGTTCATAGCAGCTTTATTCATAATTATCAAAAACCAGAAACAATCTAAATGTCTATTAACAGAAGATTGGATAAACTGTGGTAATCTCTACAATGGAATACGACACATCAATAAAAAGGAACAAACTACTGATATATACAACATGGATGAATCACAGAGACATTGTGCTAAGTAAAACAAGTCAGTTTCAAAAGAGTACATTCAGTATGACCAAATGAATCTGGAGTAATAACAAAAAATCACATCTGTGGTTGCTTCTAAGGCTTGGGGAGACTGACTGGAAGGGGTACAGGGAAGTTTCTGGGGTGATGGAAATGTTCTATATCTTGATTTGGGTAGTAGTAACATATGTAGTACATGGTAACTTTAAGATTTGTACACTTTATGCAAATTATACCTTTTGTTTTTTTTAAATTACAGCTTAGCTTTTGAGGAAAGAGCCAGTTGAAGAAGGAAAAGGAAGGGTCTTAAAGAGTATGGAGGTGATGTCCCAGATTGGCTCCTGTGGAAGGTGACCAACTGCCCTGATTTGCCTGGGACCGAGGGGTTTCCTAGGACAAGAGACTTTCAGTGCCAAGACTGGGAGAGTCTTGGGCAAACTGGGACAGTTGGTCATCCAAGTCCTGTGGAGGAGGGGAGCTGAGTGGGAACTCTGGATGATTGGCAGAGAGGCTGGACTCCCTTGGTACCAGAGCTGAGGGGCTGCTCCAGCAGGCTAAGAGAAGGGCCAGCCAAGAGGTGAGGGCAGCGGGTGTTGCTGGTTGCTCCTCAGGGTTCCTGATCCTCTCAGAGCAGGAATGGGTTGGGGGGTAGAGCTGGAGGGAAAAGGCCTCGGAGACTGAATTGAGGCAGGCAGGCCATCCAGGTTTAGCATCGCAACTTCTGAGCTGGGCTCTGAGGAGATTCTCACTCTGAACCCTCTCTTCACACCAGGTATCCCCACCCTGTCCTCCCTCAAATGCCTAGGCCAAGAAAATACCAAAGCAATACATTGATTTTCTGGGAGGAAAACAGACATGGGGACCTATCAGGAAAATGCGGTTGTATCTCTTCACCTCCATAGTTGTCACAAGGCAGGGACTGTCCCCTCCCCACTTGGTCTGCCACAGCCTGCTGTGGCTTAAGCTAGAAGGGTCTCCTCTATCTTCTCAGAGCCTGGGACAGATGGGGCAATGAGGGAGAGGCTCTTCCAGCTCTCCAGCTGAGGCCTGAGGTGAATTCTGACAGAAACTGCTGGCAGGGCTGGTCCACGGAGGGATCAGGAACCAGGGAGGGAGGGCTCAGAAGTTCTCATAGTGGTGCACAAAGTGGGCCTGGTCCTTCCTGTTGATGAGCTGACAGGCCTTCTCTACATTCTTGGTCATTCCTGGAGGGCCGCAGCTAAACACCCCAATCTTCCTCACCTGTCAAGGGTGTGGGGGGGGGCAGTGGTTGCAGAGAAGCAGAGGCCTGTGGGCTTCCTCACCAGGAGGGAGCTGCTTCTCAAGCCTGGCTGGAATGACCAGGCCATTGACCCCAGGCCCTGAGAAGGCAGCTTGAGTTGGGGAGGCAGGGGGTGGGGTTTGAAGCCCTTCTCCAATGCTTGACCCCATCCTGAGGTCCTCTGCTCAGTACCCAGCTGCAGGCTGCTTGAGGGCCAGGAAGTCCTGGCAGGGGAAGGATGGGTCGGGGTGGGACTGACCTTTGGGTGGACCTCCTGCAGAGAGTCGAAGAAGGGTTCGAAGGGGGGTCGGCCAAAGTGGGTGATGGAGCGCAAGCCCGTGAACAGACTCCGGTTCAGCACCTTCTGGAAGTGCCGCTCACAGATGTACTGGGGGAGGGAGTAGAGGAGGAAGGTCACAGCCAGGCAGAGCCAGGGTCAGCTCCTAGTCCAGATGGCGGTCCACCCACCTGCCTTGGCCATCCTTACCCTCAACCCACATACCCACTGAGCTGCCCTGCCTGGCCGGCCCTGACGTACCAGCATGGTGGTCCTGAGGTCAAACTTCTCAGCCAGCTGGGTGATGTAGATGTGCACAGACACCAGGTCCTGGTGGTCATTCTCCTCCACCTCCCGGATGATGTCAGCCAGCCACTCAAACTGCCGCTGGGTCCGTGTCACCCAGATGAAGTAGATCTGGGGACACACAACTAAAGCTCTGACTCAGCTCAGCTCAAGATTCCTCTACCCAGATGCTTATACTGAGATGGTGGGAAGCCCTGGACCCCCACAGGCCTGATCCAAGGCTTCTTAGCCACAGATCCCAGCAGAGGCTCTTCTGGCTACACCTTCTACCCTCCCTCAAATGTTTGCCATCTGGGCAACTGGGTATGAATGGTCCCAGCAGAACCAGTTGCCTAGGAGCCAGGGACTTTTTATCATGCTACTCTGCTGGGATGTGGGGACACAATCAGGCTGTCTGTCCCCATTTCTTTGAAGAATGGGAGAGGGACACTCACCTTTTTACAGAGCATTTGGCTGCCTAAGGATGATTTGAAGACCAGGTCTTTGAGGATGGAGGCAAAGGGGGTGACCCCAATGCCCCCTCCCACCAGCACGGACACCTCAAACTTATGCCACTCCTGGTGGCCCTCTCCAAATGGTCCATCGAGGTACAGCTGCCAACAGAAGAGGAAGATGAGATGAGCCTGGCCCTTCCCCAGCTCTGAGGTTAGAAATGGGGGGGGGGCAGGGAGGACAGGGAGAACTAGTTTCTTTGAGGCACCCCAGCCCTCTCCCAGTCTGGCTTTGGGGTGGCTGGAGCATCTTATCCCAAGGTCGGGGAGGGTGGGGACCTTCTATCAATGCCAGAACCCCAAAAGTGGTTCCCAGTGATGGGCACCTTTGGATGTTTGGCACAGCTGTCACCCGTCACGGGTGAGTAGATCTCCCTGAGGCGGGTGGTCCAGGGCCCTGCTGCCCGGATGTGCAGGCTAAGCGTGTCCTCGTGGGGTGCAGAAGTCAGGGTGAAGGGGTGGTACTCGTTGGTCCCCAGAGCCAGGCAGGCGATCCGCACCCACTGTCCTGACTTGTACTCAAAGTCTTGGGGCCGCTGGAACTCAAGGTGGGTCACTCCTGGGGGTCATGGGCAGGGAGGGGCAGGGATCAGAGGGCTTGCTCCTGGTACCTGAGGACTGGCAGGTACCCTGTCCTCTCCACACACCTGAGGCACAGGGAGTAGTAACATGATCTGAGCGAGTATGGCTTCTGGGGCTGGGAGTTGGAGGGCGCCCTTCTCTGTTTCCTGGGTAACTCAAGAGCTGGGCTTCTCTGCTCTCCTGTTCCAGCCCCTCCCCTCCTCTTTGCTGCTTCTTCCCACTGAGGGCCCAGGCCTGATACCACTGTCCTGGATACCAGCCTACTAGGTCAGGGGACCTCAGGCTCCCCAGGTACCATCTCAGTGTTTGCCAAACCTCCACCATATGAGGGTTACCTTTATGGTGGGCCATATCAGCACACCTGCTGCACTATCATTTATCTAACATTTTTCTTTAAATTGACTTACTTTTTCAATTCAATTTACCTTGAGAAGAACATTTAGGTCCCTAAGGTGAGTAGAAAACCAGCATCATGTGCTCTATCTAGCTCCAGAGGCCGTGCTCTATCTAGCTCCAGAGTCCAAGCTCTTAACCAATACCCTACATTGCCTTGCCTAAGTATCATGTGGTCTAAACAGAAGGTACCATGTTTTATCAAATTTTAGCTGGATACTGTTTGTTGCCTGACCATAGCTGAGCCTCAGGCTTGTTCTCTCTTTGTGGAAAAAGGAGATTCGCAAGTACTGGAGGATGCAGAAGGCATGCTAATACCATGCTGAGACTTTGTTCTTAAATAATCTTGATTGAAATACAGTTGAAGTGAGGTTTAATTTTCTTACTATGTGAGTCCTGAAGGTTAGCTGGCCCCTTGTCACTTAAGTCATCTTCCACCACCCTTTACATTGATGTGAATCCCCACTCTGGCCAACATTGACTATCAACAACAGACTCTTGCAGTCTGGGCCATTTATCTGTCTCTGAAGAGAGGTTATTCTGAGGGACGGAATGGGAGAGGGGTGTATGGTTCCCCACCCTGCACCCAGGCCACACAAGCGCGGGTCTTTCTTGTCCTTAAACACCTCTGAATGCACTTTCAGCCTCCTCTTCTCATAGTCACTTCTCACTGTCTGTAAGTCCTCCTGGGAACTAAACACAGCTCTTTTGGGGGCTGTAGTTCCATCAGGAAAGCTGCAGGGGTCCCTGAGAGGCTAACGGAGGCAGCAATGGGATGAGGAGGCCTGGGGAGCTGTCTTCCCACGTCCCATGAGTTGACCTCCAATGCTGCCCAGCGAGGGTCAGGCAAGGCCTGGTACCTGAAGGCAGCAGTTCTGCTTTCACCACGCCTATCTCCACCTTCTTCCGGCTCAGGCTCACCAGCTTGTCCCCCACATAGATAAGTGCTGGCACCAGGAAGTAGATGTGGAAACGGGGCAGTTGGATCAGAGCGAAGCTGCCGTGAATGATGAGCTGGAGACATGGTCAGTTAGTATAGCTCAGGTCCAGCTGGCCCCCTTCCTGCACCCACCCTACCCAGATACTTCCTGCCTGGGCCCTGGGCCTGGGCAGGGTAGGTGGGGCTGGCATAGGCTCCATAGGCTGTGGTCTCGGGTCTGGGGTCTCGGTCTGAGATCTCACGTCCAATTCACCCTGCTCCCTCCCCACATCATGAGTGCTCATCTCTGCCTTGTGGCCTGGCCCTGCCCAGAGAAGTCCCTCACCAGCACGTAGAGCAGAATGTAGAGGTGGTGGGTCAGCCAGAAGCCCCGGAAGCTGCGGCGCCGGAAGTGGTGGGAGGCGAAGACGTACATGATGGCGAGAACCAGGAGCAGGAGCACCCCTGTCATACCTGGTGGCAGCGGGGACAGGGTCAGAGAGCCCCTGGCCTCGGGACCTCAGCCTGGGCTGAGAATGCCAGAGGGCATTTCCCCATTCCGCTCTTCTTCCCTGACCTCTCTCATCCCTCCCTGGCTCCCAGAACAGCTTGCCCAAAGAAGCTGGAGCTGAGGCTTGTGCTGGAGGCTGCAAAGGGATCCTATGACCACTATAGACAAGTGTGTATTCATGGGAAGATGAGGGAGGACAAAAGCAAAAGTCCTCAGACAGAAACCCCAGACTCCACATACAGTCTACTCTTTACCTGGGACTGTCTGGAAGAACCACCAGTAGAACTTCTGGGGAAGCTTGGACCTGTAGGACAAAGACACCCAGAGCCTCAGGCTGGGGCAGGAGGGGCTCCACCACTGTTGCAATGTGACTCTCTTCCTGACGGCCTTGAATGCGGAGGTTACTGGGCCTCAACCCAGATGGCCAAGGGTCCTTCCAAAGAACATGGCACCCAGCCTCCTGCAGTTCCACCCTCTGATCTCAAAGCAATTCTTCCTCCTGTGTTATCTTGAATTCTCCTACTGCAGCTGACCTTTGCTTCCTTGAAGTGCTTGGTTCATATTCTGTAAGCTCCATGAGGGCAGGGAGCTTACCTCCATGCTCTATCCCTATGCTCAAACAATGCCCAGCACAGAGTAAATGCTCAATAAATATTTGTTGAACGACTGCATGTATCTTGGCATCCCTACTCTTTGGCTCCTGGATGGACACACAGGACGTATTCCACAAATATTTGCCCAGTGAATGGACAGTAGGCTGAGATAGCAAGCTATGTGTCAGGTACGCGTGAGAAAGAGGCTCCGACTTCATCTCCCAAACTCCTTTCCTGGCCAATTACGGCCTGCTTCCTTCCTGAGGGCAAGGAAGTCATCTCTCAGCTTCCCCGAGGATGCTAGCTTCTCGCCCTCACTTAGTGAGAGAGTGGAGGGTCTAGGGCCATCTATCTCTTTTCTGTTGTACCCTGAGGCCTGCCCCAGGATTCCCAAGGGGGACTCTCCCCAAAACTGACCCATCATTCACAAAGACGCTGGGGAAGATGCAGGCCAGCAGGCTGAGGGGGCTGACTGAGAAGATGTAGACATTCACCACGTGGCCAGCACTGTGCAAAACTGAAAGAGACACATCCTGTTAGAGACGCCTCCAGGGCCAACTCTACCTCCAGCCCCGAGGAGAACAGGAAGTATAAGTAGCTCCAGTCTCCCCACTGCCTCCCCCACAGCTCGACCCAGGGGACTGCAGCAGTGGCGAGCGTGCCCAGGAGCCACATACTGGCCAGGACGACAGCAGCCATGGCGATCCAGCGATGGAAGTCCACGGCGGCATCGAAGGGCACGTAGCGGTTGAGGAAGGTCTCTCTCAGGAAGGTGATGAGGTTGCGGCACATGGTGAGCAGGATGTAGGAGAACATGAAGGAGACGCTGGCCGCCGTGCCCCGTGACAGGATGATGCCCACGAGGGTGGTCTCTGCAATGCCCGAGGGTGGCGAGGCAAAGGCATAGTCTGGGGGCACAGTGGGGGTGGATCAGCACAGCACAGAAGCCTGGACTCCAGTCAGAACAGCTGGGCTCCCCTATCCAGATGCCTGAGGATCAAGAGTAACAACCAGAAGGCTCTCACGTCTCCCCTCCCACTGCCCACAACCTGGAACTCTCCTTACAGTAAGCACGCTCCACAAACAGTCCGGCACAGATGGCTGAGAAGATTGCCACGACCACGATGTGCCGCCGGTAGTTCTCCACGAAGCGCTTGTACTGCTGCAGCTTCTGGGCCAGGAAGCCCCGCTGCATCTTCTCCCGCAGCGCCTCTGTGTATAGCCGGGGAGGGGGCACCACTGCCCTGCAGCAATGGGAGGCAGGTGGCCCGAGATCAGGGCACCCTGTCCTCCCCTAAATGCCACCCTATGAAGGAGACCTGGTGATCTGGTAGCGGTCACGATGGGCCACAACAGATGAAAGGAAAAGCTTTTGGGGGGTAGAATCCACTCTGCCAAGCCTTTACCTCTCGGCTTTATTTGCCCTCTCCACCCACTCCTCCGTCTCCCCACGACTCCGTCTCCACCTCCTCCTCTCTGTTCTGTGCTTCCTTCTTCCTGCTCCCTGCACAGGCCTCACTGCTGTGCCCAAAGCAGGCAGGAGCCAGGAGCCCCCTCACTGCCTGGTGTTGCATCTGAGTGCCAGGCCCCCTGCCTGAAGATTAGGGTGCAGAGGTTGGAAGAGGTGGAAGAGTCATTAACTCAATAGCCTGCCAATCCGGTCAGGGACACCTGGAATGAGTCTCAGGATGGTTCCTTGTGTGTGGGGGTGTGCGCAGACCAGAGACCCTGAGACTTCTCCCCATGTCTCCTCGGGTCAAGGGTCTGGGAAACACTTACTTTTTGCCAAACCTCTTCTTCAACCCAGGGCCTCCCAACTCTGGGGCTTCTGAGACAGGGAGCCCCACTCCCTGAGGGTAAGAACTGAGAAGAGAAAAATGGGTTTCATTCTCCCCTTGTCTTTGCAGCCAGGAGAAGAACTGCCAAGTCAGAGTTGGGGCTGGTGTGGGAGGGGATAGATCCTGGGACTCATTTCTGTCCACAGAACCTGCCCATAAAACCGGTCAGAAAGAAGCCAGGCAGAAGGCAAGACAGAAGGAATGAACATGATCTGATCACATGTTCTGTAGAATGATTCTGTCCTGGAGGGGCAGGGAGAGAGCCAGGCTCCTGAGCAGTAAGGGGTTATGTGTGTGAGGCAGCTGGAACTTGGGCTAGAACAACCGTGCGCTGAAAGCTACTTTCAGAGCAAATGTCTGGCCCAGGGGCTGATTCCACCAGCCCTACTCCTTCATTTCTCTGCAGGGGACCCAGCCGGGGCACCTCCCAGTGCCCCATTCCCACTCACCGTTCCCCAGAAGTCCGAGTGATGAATGACACTCGACAGCTGACGTTTGGTTTAAGAATGTCTCCAGTACCTGGGGAGAACAAGAAGCTGGACGGGCTTCCCCACGAGGGAGGAGACTGTCCTAGGAAGGCTGCCGTGGCACTTGCCAGTGACTTGGTCGTGTCCCCATCTCTTTCCCCAGCCTTGCTCCCCTCACTGCCCACACCGAGCACCCACTGTACACAGGGCGGCGGCCACTGCTAGACAATGTGGCAACTGAGTGCAATTAGAAAAGGGGCCCCCCTCCAGGCGGATGCAACCCTGCAGGTCCTTTGTGTAGAGAAAATAGGGCCTCTTCCTCTGGCCAGACACACCCCAGACCAATGCACATGGTTGGTGTGTAGAATGTAGGCTGGACTTCAGCCTGCCCTGACCCCTCAGTGGGTATCTTTGTGCATAAATTGCGCAGGTGTATGTGATGCCCTTGATTACACGTGCCTGGCTCTCTACCAGGCACCAAGGACTAAAAGAGAAATAAGACCTGAGTGCTATGCACCAGGAACTCTCATTTTGAAGACACGTCCATTCCTGACGCCTTCCAAACTCACACACCTCCACCTCCACCCTTGACACAGAGCTGGGTGCCGCGGAGCTCGTTGTCATGGTCCCGCAGCATGAAGTGGAAGTCCTCCCACGTCAGCTCCTGCTTGTCCTGGAAGCCCGACTCCCGGAACATGGACTCCACCACCTCAGCCAGCTGGGCCTTGGACAGGCAGTTGTTGGAGATCTCGATGAAGGACCTGGGCAGGGGGAGGGAGGAGAGACGAACGCAGCCTGTCACCTGGCAAGGTCAGGTTCAGGCAGGTGCTGGGTGGGGTGGGTCCCGGCCTATCTAATGTGGTTACCAGTGACCCAGGAAATGGCACTGAGAAGGTGTTCATCCAGCCTGCTGCTGACGCTAAGCTGGGTGGAGTGGCCAAGGGCTCAAAAGGCAGAACAAAATTCAAAGTGACCTTGACCAGTTAAAGAAAGCAGTCCCCAAACAGGGGGGCACCTACAGCTGGGATGAATGTCCACTTAGTGTAGGGACTTGTCCAGGTGTGCCATGGCTCTCTCACGTGGCAGGCTCTTATGTTGATACCTCCCACACCACCGCTGGGCACCCCGTTCGTGGTCCAGCGGGGGGTTGGGAGAGGAGATGTAGCTGCACTGGCTGCTGCTTCCTTGTGCCAACAGCCTGGGGCATAGGCGGGAGTATCTCCGCACCCAATGTGACAGCACCCACAGTGGCAGCTACAGTGGCCATAACTCTTTTCTTAGACTGTGCTTTTGGGACAAAAGCAAACAAACATGCAAGTTTGTGTGAGTCCAGCAGAGAAAAACCTTTGTGTGCACGGCACAGCAAGCACTGCCATCACATTAAAAAACACATCATCCCACTGGCTCAGGGTGAGACTGAGCAAGAGCCACACTGAGTACAGGCCAAGGAGGTGGACCTCAGCCCCTGGGGGCAGAGACCGTCTCCTAGAGGGTCCTGCAGCAGCACGCCCAGCGAGGGACAACTGCAATGCGCCTCACCCTAGCCCTTTCAGAAGCCCATGTCCAGTTGTGGTATCTGGACTGTAAAGAATATGGCAGTTAAGGTGAAAGCTGAAAGCAATGAGGAGGCTTACAGGGGTAGAAGAGTTAAAAGGGTCTGGGCTGTTCTACGCATTCTGTTTATTCATTTACTTATTTGTTTCATCTGATTCAGTTAACTATGTATTGAATGCCTGCTATGTGCCAATCACAGTGCGGAGGAGGGGATTCAGCAGGGAACAAAGAGAGATATGAACCCTGTCCTTATAGAGCTGTAGGCAGCTGTGGAGCACGGTCTTCAGGAATAAGCCTGTGAGCTCAAAACTGGTCTTTATCGGCACACCACAACCAGAAATGGCTTAAGAAGCAGGAAGAGAGAAGGGTTGGAATATAGAAGAACTTTCCATGTTTCTCCTCCTGCCTGTCATGGTGGTTAATACTGGCAGTAACCCAGGGCATCCGTCCTCCATGATTCATTATCTCACTGTGTAAAGCACAGCATTTGAAGAGTTAGCAAAGACCCAAAGGCATCCAGAAGGGGTTAGTGGGCTTTGTTACTGGTCATCTTGATGTTGGTTGTCTTTTGTAACTAGGGGAGAATTTTCTGGTGGTGTTGGCACTGCAAATACAGACTCTCCTGGAGGCAGGGGCCTGGCCAGATAAACTTCTGAAGCTGGATGCTCTGAGCGTCTAGGATATAGTACCTAGGCCACCTCTCAATGTAGATGGACTCATAACCTCCTCGCCTACCCTCCTCTGACCTGACCTGTTTTCCTGTTTAAAATATCAGGAAGTCTCAGGACTGGAGGGGCCCACCCCATACCGCATCATGGTAAAGAACTCGTCCTTGGAGAGGAAGCCATTCCCATCAAGGTCATACATGGTGAACATCAAGCGGGACTTGTCCTCTGGGGAGCCTGGCAAGACATAGGGGGATGCCCGTCAACTCTCTGCTGAAAGACACCTGACTCCTGGGATGGTCCACCATCCCCCTACCTTTCATGAAGACCACCAGGACGTCCAGGAACTCCCGGAAGGACAGGTAGCCATTGCCGTCCTTGTCGGCCAGAGAAAACATGGACTCCACAAACATGTCCTGGGGCTTGAGGCCCAGGGACTCGGCAAACTCGGCCCGGCTCAGCTCACACGTCAGGGCCTCCCGCACCTTCTGTGACGAATCCAGGGGCAGGGTCCCGGCGTCTGCCTGGTCGATGTCCAGCACCTGCACTCGGGCAGCAGCAGAGGGAAGGAGAGAAGGAGGTGAGGCTGGAAGCAGTTCAGTGACCTCTCACATCTCCCCAAAGTCCAGCTCAGAAAGGGTGAGTCCTGGTGGCTGCTCACGGTCATTAGATAAACTTCTGACTTGGGCTTCTGCTTTCCTGCAGAGGGGGTGACTGTAGCAGGGGATGGGGTAGGAATGGGGAGGGGCACGGTTTGGGAATGCAAAGTGAGAGAGCCTACACTGGGGACAGAAGCTGCAGCAGACATTAAGTGGACAGGGAGGAAGGGGCTAAAGATACATTCTCTTGTCAATTCAGACAGGGCTGTCATGTGCCTGATTTTAAAAGTCATATACATGTAACTACCATTTGTTAAATGCCTATAACGAAGCAAGCACACATAGAACAGTGTTTATCAAACTTTAGAGTGAATCAGAAGCCTCTGGTGGGCTTGTGGGCCCCAACCCCAGAGTTCCTGATTTCCTAGGTCTTGGGGAAGGGCCTGAGGACTTGAATTTCTAACAAATTCCCAGATGAGCCTGCTGCTGCTGGTCCAGGGGCCACACTTTGAGAACCACTGATGCAGACCATCTCCCTGAATCCTCACAGCAACCTAGAGGGATGGATCCTATTTTAATCACTGTTTCATAGATGAGGAAACTGAAATCTCCAGCCCGCAGAGCAGAAGCTTAGATCACCCCACATAGGGTCCTGTCCAGCCCAGGGTCCCTTCAACCCCTGGGCCCGGTCCTGCCTCCAAAAGGCACAGTCAGGCACCTGGGCAAAGAGGTGTCTGAAGAAGACCTCCAGGATGCGGCCCCGCTGCTGCTTGGTCACAGCCTTCCTGAACAGCTCGTTCTCACTCATCTCAGCCACATCAAGGCCCAGAGTCCAGCTCTCACAGAAGCCCTGCAGCTGCTGCACGAAGGTGCCTCGCTCTTCCTCGGAGTTAAACAGCATCACCTGGTGGGAGGAAGGCTCAAGCTTCTGGTTCAGCCTCCCCTCAGAGGGTCTTGGGTTGGGGGATGGAGAAAAAAGCTGTCCCCCATTCCATCCCGGCTGGGGCCAGGTGAGAGGCTCAAAGGGGATCAGAGGGAGAGTGTGGTGGGGCTGGGGACCTCTGAAAGGAGTGGATCCTCCCAGCATCAGCCTTCACAACTGAGCTCTGTAGCTGAGGACGGGGTGGCCGGAGAGGACTCGCCGTGAGAGGGGAGATGTGCGAGGGCAGCCCAAGCTGGGGAGGCAGGATGGGCCATACCAGGTCATACTCCTTGGGGATCTTGAGCAGCAGGGTGCGGCGTCCGCTGTTGCTGGACAGGATGAGGTGGACCTGCTGCGGGGGCCTCAGCTGGATGGTGCGGAGCACAGAGAGACGCCTGTCCAGGACCTGCAGACGCCTGTCTGGGAGCAGCTGGATGGTGATGGGATAGCTCCTCTCCCTGGGTCCCGGCCACTCCATCGCTAGGGAAGGGACAATGGGGCAGAGTGGTTCAGCAAAGTTCCCCAGGCCCCTGCCCTCAGGCTAGCTCCACTCTGCCAGTCTGAGCAGGCACCCCCAAAGCCTGGCTCTCTCCCCACATCTGTAACCTGGTTCTTTCTCCCAGCACCGCCCCCCCATCTGTCCCCTTCCCTCTTCCCGTCCCTTGGCCCCATCTCACCTGACATTCCATCTTTGGCTGCTTCTTTCTTCACACTCTCTCTGCCTTTCTTTTGTAGCTTCTTGAGCTCTTGGCCCCGGAAATAGGCCACCACCCCAGAGATAAGCAGGCTCACTGAAGGGGGTCAGAAGGAGACACTGGGTGGGGGGGGCGCGGCCTCGCCTACAGCTTCACTGAGGCTTTGGCTGCCGCCCCTCCCTTCCCAAGGCCCCTTGAGCCTGGCTTCAAATGTACCTAGGAGCTAGCCTTACAGGCCAGCAGATAATGAGGGGCAGGGACAGTCTGTGAGGAGGAGGGGAGCCAGAAGAGAAATGGGCGAAGGGGTAAAGGGCTCACCTAGGGGGAGACAGCACAGAGCCACGATGGTGATGCCAAAACCAGGACCACTGCCCTCAAAGAAATGAGTCACAGTCAGGGGCACACAGGGGGGCAAGCCTTCACTTGTGAGCTGCCGGGGCTGAGGGCAGGGTGCACCTGAGGGAAAGACACAGAAGATCTCAGGGCCTGAGGATCCCACTCCTTGGCCAGGCAGCCTTCCCTTCTGTCCTATAAAGGACCAGGTACCCACTCCCTCCCAAACCCTCCTCCCTGGAACTTGTTCCCGTCAAAAATTCCTCTTCCACATCCCATCTCTCAGCATCTATCCCAACTTGACCACAAGGTTCAGCCTGCAAACCAGTCTAGTCTCTACTGGGGGAGGTGGCCTAATGCAGGCCTCCCAGACCAACACAGAAGGAGCTGCCGGTGCCCAGCTCCCTGGACAGCACCAAGTGATCCCCACACAACCTCTGTCTCTTCTCTGCCACCATTGCTTGTGTTCTCCCAGGCCACCCACCTTGTTGCCAAATAAAGACATTGGGCTGCAGGGCACTATGGTTCACGCTGGTGACAGCCACCAGCACGTCCCGAAGAGTGGTGTTTCTGATTTCTGCAATTTCCTCCGTGGAGAATAGCCTAAGTTAGAGAAAGCCAGGAATTGTTGGGATGGGAAGGGGACACAGGTCTCCAGCAAACTCAGGCCCAGGGACCCAGATGAGAAAAGAGATCGAGAGGGGTTGGGGAGGGGTGCTGGGACATCCGGGTGCTGTTTACAGGCAGAGGGTCTGGGGCCCAGGCCGAGGTAGAGTCTGAGGTGGGAACCCAGGCAGGCCTCACCCATTCCTGCTGTTCTCAAACCAGTAGCGGTCGCCATCCCGCAGTCGCACAAACTGATCGAGGACGATGGTGCTGAAGAGGGGTCCAGGGCCCCCATGGCTCTCCAGGAGCCCCCCGGGGAGTAGCTCCAGCCGGGACACGTCCTGGTTGTACAGGGCGGCTATGGCCTCCAGCATCTGGGGCCACACAGGAAGTGAGGAGCGTGTGAGCGTGGATACGGTTTTGTGTTGGGAGGGCAGCCACTATTGCCCCATCCCTCAAACACAGGACCCCATCAGCTGCCTGGCTTGCTGCTCAGGCCTGAGGAAGTGTCCTCTATCTAGGCAGCACTCCTCAGGTGGTGACAAGTCTGGTGGGAGGACCAGTGCGTCACTACCCAGACCGCCTATCCCCAGTGATCAGCAGCTTCAGGGTCACCCAACTCATGGGGCGAGATCCTGCAGGAATAGGACAATGGCACCCAACCCAGGGGCCACTCTGCAGTAATGGTACAATGCAGTGGTGAGGATACTCTGGAATCAGATGGCTGAATTTAAATCCTGCTTCCAAGACTGACTTACCAATTATGTCATCAGTAAAATGGCGATAATTATGGTCTCTACTCTGTAACGTTCTTGACATAGATTAAATGTGTTACATGTGTAAAGGACTTAGAACAGTATCACCACAAGAAAGCTTTAGCTGCCATTATCATCATCACTATTCCTGACCTGACGGTCCACGGTGGTGTTGAGGTCACTCCAGTTCCCTGGGGTCTCCAGCCCCAAGGCCTGTCGGGCTTGGCTATAGCTGGGCAGCCCCATATCTCGGCCACGTTGGATGCTGCTGGCCACATAGTCAGTGCGGGAGAACTTGCCAGGGCCAGGCCAGTAATCTGAGGAGGAGAGAGGACCAGGCTCTAGGCTCAGTCCCTCTAACCCTTCTTCGCCCAGCAGCCTTGAATTGGGCTGTTGGCATTACCCACACTCAGCACTCCTCGACATGTGCCCTGCCTTGGTGCAGGGTCACTGTCATCATGTGTGACCAGGGGCAATTTTTCTGGCAAAACTCTTCCCCTAAGACTCAGGACTGTTCTAGTCACCAAGCAGTAAATTCCCCGTCCCACCTACTTAACCTCAGCATAGGGCTGGACAAAAACCTTTAGCGACCTAAGCACCAGAGATTGTGGTGCCACCCTTCCCCCACACCCTCAGATGTTAGTAATTTAGAATAAAGCTTGTTTTCTTCTAATGGCTGTTTGCTGTGTGTTTATCTATGTTCCTGCTTTATAGGTACCCTAGGTCTGCCTGATGCTTAACCTAGAAGGGTCCTCAGGCTCCCGGACCTCTGGGCCCTCATCCCCTCTGCCTCCAGTGCTCACCCCTCAGATCTTCAACCACTATGTTGTCCTCCCGCTCCGAAATCTGGGAGGCCATTCCCAGCAGCAGATGATTCACTGCCTCGGCACTGTTCAGATTGGGGTTCTGGAATAAAACAACACACTCAAGGTAGGTTCTCAGGCCCCTCCCTAAAGCCAGGTCCTTCTCAGGACCACTGCAGCACCTCAGGATAAAGGGCCCTTGGCCAGTCCTAGACTCTCTTGAGCTGTTGTCCCCAGATAATTTTCTGATCACTCTACCCTTCAACTCCCACCACCCTGGAGCTGCAACACCTAAGAACTGGAATTGTTGCTTTTCCCAGCCTGTGTGATGAGACTGACCTTGACCCACCTCCCCTTGCCCCTGACCCCAGGCTGACCTCCCGAATCCAGTAGCTGTTGCAGACTCTGAGAGCTGGGGAGCTGCCAAAACCCTCATTCAGGACCATCTGGAAATGACAGCTGGTGTTTCTGAAATGGGGAATCAAGGATGCAGTAAGAGAATTCAGAGAAGTTGAGGTGGGGTTGAGTGGGGCGAGGGATTCAGAGGGGGCCTGGCCAGTACTAAGAGGTGTCCTCGGAACTTCCTTGAACATGGCAGGGGTTTGGCAACGAGTGCGGATTGAAGGTAGAGGTTGCTCTTTGTCCACACAGGGTAGGAAGGGAAGGAGGGAAGAGAGTGACCCAGCTGCTGGACAAATCCTGCTCTCAACAACTGAAGTTCAGCCATTAGGAGGAAATGGGGAGATTTTCCTGTTAAGACTGAACTTCCTACCCCAGGGTGCTGTTTCAGGGCACCAAATTCTGCTTCTTTTCCCCCATGAAACTGTAGGGGTGTAAAAAAGGCCCCAGGCCCACAAGACCACTAATTCTTCACCTCTGCCAGTGTGATGCTCAGCCAGACCCTCCCTCACCTCATGTAGACGCCAGGGGGCACCATGGTGGAGAAGAACTGCTCAGAGGCCACCAGGAACTCCGGAGAGATGCTGGGGTCCAGGAAAGGGCAGTACTCTGTCCACAGGGGTAAGAAGAGAAATAGGCTCTTTACCCTCACACACTCGTCACACGAACCCACCTGTCTTCTTTGTCCTATGGATCCTGACCCCCTCCCCCTCCTCAAACCCCTCCTCAGCCCAGGTGTTCCCCAAACTCCCTCACCTGTGTAATTCGGCGGTGCTTGCTGCAGGAAGCTGGGCAGCCACTCATACATCGCGATGTTCTGAGGGTCAAGAGAGGGGGAAATGGGAGGCCAGCGCTGGAGCAGCCAGGCCAGGAAGGATCTGAGCTCAAGGAAGGCTTAGGTGTGAGACGAGGACCAGGCAGGGCAGTCACGGGAGAGACACTCAAACAGGAGAGGGGAGGAGGTTCCCGTTGCCCACGAGGAACGAGGGCAGGGGGGAGGGGCAGCTAAATAACAATCACGAGAAAACCTCTGGTATAACTAGCGCTTTGCCTCCTTATCACTCTCAGGGACTTTCCCTAGACGGTAGCTGCCTGGGGAGGGGTGTTTCTGGGTGGGCTTGTCCAAGGATGGAGGGCTCTGCGGGGCAGCGGAGTCTCCCGGGGACAAGGACGTGGGGGCAGGGCTGCGCGACCGACCTGGTAGGTGGCGATGACCCTCTTGCGCGCGTGCTGGAACAGCTCCTCGTCATCCCAGAGCGGGTGCTGGCGGGCCAGCTTCTGCGCCCACAGGTTGTGGTAGCGGAACCAGAGCAGGCCCAGCGCCTGCAGGAAGGGCTCGCGGTTCCCTCGCTCCGCCCCGAAGGCTGCCCGCGCGGTGGGGACACAGGGGAGGAGTTGAGCGCGGGTGGGCCCGAGGAGGGCGCACCTCGTCGGCCCCAAGCCCGCGCCCCCGCCGCCTCACCGTACAGCCCCCGGGGCCCGCGCCGTCCCGTGGCGGGGTCGGGCGCAGTCCACATGCGCAGCGGGTCCTGCGCGTTCCGGGGAAAGGCGGGGTCGGGCCCCGACGCCAGCTGCCCACCGGAGAAGCTGCGCAGCTCGTCGCTCCAGGAGTGCGAGGAGCCATAGATGGCGCTGCCGTCCAGCCAGCCCGTCGCCTCGTTGGTCTGCGGGGACAGCGGGAGGCTGAGCCGGGGGTCGGGTGGCCGAGGCGGCTCAGGGCGGGCGAGGGCCGGGCGGCCGTTACGGGTGGTGGGAGCCTCTCCACAGCTGCCTCAGGTCCCGCCCCACCCCACCCGCCCAGCCGCCTGCCCTGCCCACCAGGTCCCGGGGGTTGCTGGGGCTCTGTCCGGTCTCGGGGTCCCAGCGACTCCTCTGGAAGGGCAGCACCACGTCCCCGCTCCGGTCGCGATCGAACACGGGGTCTCCGGGCGGGATGTGGATGTTGAGGAACTCGGCTGGGCAGCCAGGCTTTTCCACGCTCACCAGGTCCGAGAGCACGTGGTAGCCTGCGGGCGTCGGGGGGCAAACTGGTGAGAATTGCTACTCCCCACCGCCAAGGCTGACGCCAATTTCTGAAGAGCCTAAAGGCAGATGTTCCAAGGCAAATTCCGCGCCACCAGCTCTAAAACATTTTTCTAATTTGCAAAGTGGGGTTATAGTACCCTCCTCGCCCACCCCATAATGTTGTTGGGAGAATCAAAATAATAGAATTAATGTAAGGGCTCCCCCAAGCCAGTCCCCCTCTCCTAACAGATCCTGCCTCTCCCTCCCTCTTCGCGGGAGAGAAGATATAATCACAACAGGAGAGGGGCGGTAGTGGAATCAGCTTCTAAGAGCTATAATGAGGGTTAGTGGCACTCCTGGGTTTGTAGTCAGTGATAAGAGAAAGATTAGGAGAGCAAATACCCCCGAATCAACACCCCCAAATCCCTCCAAGAGGAAGAAAGGCTTGAAGTGAGGCTTGGTGGGGAGAGGAAGTGGTTCGGGGTCTTGTATCGGTCTCCTGTGGACTTGCAGAGAGGCCTCAGGGCCCCTCTCCCCAGGCTCTGAGCTGAGCGCCAGGTCAACCCTCACCGAAGACGCGTTCTCCCACTTTGCTCTCACCGAAGAAGACCCCCAGCACTGTGCGATTGCGGCTGGATGACAGCCCAGCTTTGCCCCGCATGGCGGCGTTGCTGAGTCGGCGCGGGTTGGGCAGCAGCGGCTCCCCCAGAGCCTGATACACGCCGTCCGCGTAATTAGCAGGTACAAGGCGCCGCAGTCGGGAGCCTGTGGGAAGCAGGGAGCCGGGCTCTGTCTGAGCACTCCGTCTCCAACAAGCCCACGAAACTCGCTCTACTCCTCCCTCCAACTCCCCACTCCCACTGACGAGACCCCTTCTTCTGTCCCCAGGGGTGTACAGGAATTCGCGGCGCAGGCAGCCGGGCGGCTGGCGGCTCGCTCTCTCGGCTTCTCCGCGCCGGGTCTCCCGCGACCCTGCCCTTCACTAGCCGTTCTCCACCCCAGACCAAGGGACGCACCGGCAGCGCCACGCTCGTGGTGCCTCAGGTTGTTGAACCAGCCGTCATAGCGCTGCACTTCCCAGGTCAGCGAGACTGAGCCCTGGCCTCCTGTGGGTCAGAGGGTGGTCCACTCAGTGCTAGCCTCCCTGCGACCCCTCTGGGACCCGACGGCCTCGGCCCGTGCTTCTCCAGACCGCCGAGCGCCCCCAACCCGACCCAAGTGGCGATACTCGCCCGGCGTCTAGGCTGCGCCAGGAAGTTTCCCATCTGGCTTAGCCGCTCAGTCATCTCACCCGATCTTCTAGCCTCAGGAAGCCGCTTGCCTGCACGTCTCCCTTCCCCAACTCCCAAAGGAAACTGGGAGACATCCCGAACTAGGGGCGCCTGGTACTTACCCGCTGGGTCCAGGAGTGCAGTCAGCAGAGCTCCCAGGAGCACCAGGGCCTCTGGCCTTGCACGGACCATGCTGACCCTGTGGCCAAAAGGGTGGGAGGTGGTACATAGAGACACGGAGCAGGCGTCCCCCACACCGACAGTTGGCACAGGAGGAGGAGGCACCAGCCGTGTCCACTTCTGGATCGAAGCTTTTAGAAACGTCACCAAGTACCCGCACCTGCGGGGCACTTTTTTAAACGCATAAGCAGCCCTCAAGGCAGTGACACTGGTCCCCACCCTCCACCCCGTGGAAGAACTAACCCCGATCACACACAGGAACCCGGGAGGCACAAATCCTTTGGGGCTTGTCAGTCCCTGGCAGGACTTTACCTCCAGCCTCCCAGGTCCCGAACAAAGCCTCGAGTCCTACCCCTCAAGAACTGCTTCTCCTAGAGGAGGCAGGGAAAGGAACGTGGCTAGTGAGCTGGGAATCTGGAACCTGCAGTCCCTCGTACCCCTCAGTGAATGCCTGTGCATGGACATGAGGGATGGGAAGATCAGGTCCCAAGTCCCACTCAGACCTCTGGCTTAGGGCCCCCATCGGGGTCAGAAGTCTTCTTTTTCTTGGAATCTTTGCTTCTCTGCTCTGCTCTCTGCCTCTCCCCCACCACTCCTCCCCAGCTCCGCAGATCCTCAGCCTCCCCGGCTTCATTCTCACCCTCCTCTCTGGGTCCTCTGAGGCCAGCTGTGCAGGTGGCCACTCAGGCCAGACCAGCACCAGATGTGAGCATCTGGACTGGAATTCACCCTCTTGCTATGCAGGTGGGGCTCCTCTCATTTGCATAGCAACCTCCGCCTCTCATTTGCATGACCTTATCCCTCTGGGACCTGGCTGCAAAGCCCCGACATGGCTCGGCACGCTGCCCAGGCTGCTATAAAAAGGATTTCAGGTCTTGTGCGACTTCCAAACGCAGAGTGAACACGCAGAGCTGGCCCTCCCACCTACCTAACTCCGTCCCGGCCAACCCAGAGCGTCTGAGGGCAGCTAGCTTCTGCGCTTCCTTAGGGGCAAGCCGAGGCGCTCAGACTTGACTTGTCTATTGAGTCCAGTCCTCGCACGCAGGGAACGGGGTAAAGGGAAGTGGGATCCGGGCTCGGACGCCAGTGACCGCTCTCCCCGTTGGAACAGACCCAGCTCGGCCGGGTTGCAGCATGACTCTGTGGAACGGTGTGCTGCCCTTCTACCCTCAGCCCCGGCATGCCGCCGGCATCAGCGTCCCGCTACTCATTGTCATTCTGGTGTTCTTGGCCTTGGCTGCCAGCTTCCTACTCATCTTACCCGGGATTCGTGGCCACTCGGTAAGGGGGTACTAGAAGTTTAGGTCTGGGGGTGGAGGGCGTCAAAGATAGCATGTCTCTGGAGGATAGGACAGTTAAGACGGCGGCAAGATCTTCCATGCACTGAAGCACTGAACCAGACAGGTGGAGCATAGGCAGAAGTCTGGCCCAGCAAGCACCCCTTCCCAAGGTTAGGGAGAGGTCCCATACAAGACATCCGGAGGCTGACCCCAGCTGGAACATTCAGGAGGCTGCTGCAGAGAGTGGGTGCCCAGTCCAGTAATCCTGGGGCCAATTCTAGTCTTCACATGCTGCAGGGGTCTCCTGCCTCTCCTCAGGCTGCACCTCCACTCCCATCCCACTCCCATCCCGACCTCAGGTGATGACCTTCTGGCCAAGAGGACAGAAACCAGCAACTCATACTGCTGTGTTTCACCTGTGCACTGGGTTGAGTCATGTGTGTGGGACAGAGATATCTCCACAGAAATTTCTTCGAAGTTGTAGCAGACTGGGCACTTTTTCTTAGATTCCCTCCTCTCCCAGAGCCTAAGTTGTCTGTTTTTCAAGTCTAGGAGGACCTAGCCTCCCTGAGTCTTGTGTTTGTTTTCTGGGAAACTGGCACACCTAGTAATATCTGAGAGGTTGTGTTCGCACCTCCTCTACTTGGTGACCAGACCTTGAGGCCTCCCTCTCCTGAGGGAGGTGACCGCTGCCTGCCTAGCACTTCTGGACTCACTGAGCCTCATCATGGCAGTGACCCAAGCAGGAGGTGGGACCAGGGCTGAAGAGGAAAGGGGATGAAGGTGGTGGGAGAGCAGCAGATAGAGACAGCCCAGTTGCAGGGTGGACTGGAAAATGGGGCTGGGAGGCAGAATCATGCAGCCAGAAAACATTAGAAAATGCCAGTGGCTCAGAGGGACTTGCATGACTTGCCTTCAGCCTTTAAAGGTCAGGAATGTAACTGGGAAAAGTGGGCAAGAGAGGGAAGTTGCAGAAGCACTAAAGGCCCGGGTGGCATGGGGTCAATGGAGAGCTTGGGGACTCTGGTTGGGCAGTACCCAGGCCTGACCCGGTTCCTGTTCCTGCAGCGCTGGTTCTGGTTGGTGAGAGTTCTCCTCAGCCTGTTCATAGGAGCAGAAATTGTGGGTGAGTGTGTGATGCAGCGGAGGGGGAGAGGACCTGGGGTGAGGAAGGAGGTGGCCTGAGGGCACCTGGGAAAATGGAGAACTGGGGATGGGTTCCCGCTCCCTCTTCCCATTCTCTTTCTAGTGGGCTCCTTCTAGTGCCCACTCTTCCACCCTTACCGTGTATATCCCTTTGGACTCCTAGACCCCCCCATCTCTGTGCAGTGTCCCAACTCCCATCACCACCCGCCCAATCCCGTCTCCCCAATCTTCTCCCTAACCTTTCCCCTCCCCCACGGTTTGCCTCTCCCCACAGCGGTACGCTTCAGCACAGAATGGTCAGTGGGCAGAGTTAGCACCAATACATCCTACAAGGCCTTCAGTGCGGCACGCGTCCGAGCCCACGTCGGTCTGCAGGTGGGCCTGGCGGGCGTTAATGTTACACTCACAGGTGAGGAGCTGCGGCGAAGTGAACTCCTGAGGTTGACAGACACCATGGTTGGGGGTGTGTGGCAGGCAGGGGCAGCTGGAGGACCTGTGAGGACAGCTCCCACAAGCTCATATAGAATAGCTTTTGGTTCTCATTGATTTGTGTTTTCCCCAACCGCTGCCAAACCTATTTCTCTCAAGATTCTCACTCTCCTATCCGAATCCGCTTAGTTGCCCGGTCCTCGCTGTACGCAGCCGGGTGACGACGCCGCCCTCCGCAGGGAACCCAGTGCAGCAGTTGAACGAGACCATCGACTACAACGAGCAGTTCATTTGGCGGATCGGCGAAAACTATGCTGGGGCATACACGGAGGCATTGCAGAAGGGGCTGCCGGATCCAGTTCTCTATCTGGCGGAGAAGTTCACTCCGAGCAGCCCCTGCGGGGTTTACCGCCAATACCGCTTGGCGGGACACTACGCCTCGGCCACGCTGTGGTGAGCGCGGAAAGAAGACACTTTGCGTACTTGCGCGCGCGCGTGCGTGTGCGTGGCGGGGGTCGGGGTGGGGGCATGTGAGCCGGAGGATGTGAGCTACAGTTACAGACCGACGCGCTTGGGGTGAGAGTTGCCGCCTCGCGAGCAGATGGTCACGAGGTCCGTACAGACCGTGGGAATCCGAAGAGACGCAGCAATGGCTGGGCGCCGGCTACTCCCCTCCAGTGTTTCCCTGCGCCTCCGTCATCCCAGCCCCGGGCTTTTGTTCTGGGGCCGGGAGGTAGGGGAGGCGAGCCCGTGGGAACCCGAGCGGGCTGGGGGAATCCGGCTCACAGCTCCACTGGTCCCCTCCCCGCAGGGTGGCGTTCTGCTTCTGGCTCCTCTCCAACGTGCTGCTCTCCATGCCGGCCCCGCACTACGGAGGCCTGGCTCTCCTGATCACCGGCGCCTTCGTACTCTTCTCCGTCTTCGCCTTCGCCTCCATCTCCAGCGTGTCTCTCTGCCAGCTCCGCCTTGGCTCCTCCGAGCTCACCACTCACTACGGTGCCGCCTTTTGGATCACACTGGCCACGGGTGAGGACCGAGGGAACCGGCCCCCGGGTGTCTGGGGGCAGAGACGAGATTTATCCCAGCGTGCGCTTTCCGGTTTGCATAATGAGTTCACATATATTATCTAATTTGCCCCTCTCAGTAGTTCGTAGAGGCAGGCACTGTTGTGCCTATTTTACAGAGGAGGGGAAGGGAGTTCGGAAGGGTTCGGTATCTTGCCCCAGTGGCGTGCGAACCCGTGTATCATGTATGCCATATTAGAGGTCTTTCCGTGGTGCGTGTGTCTGGGGAAGAAACGCAAATACCTCCAATAGATGGAGTCGGGCGGCCGGGTTCTGGAGCCCTGACCGCCCTCTTTACCCGCGACTGCGCTAACACAGGCATCCTGTGCCTCCTCCTCGGAGTTGCGGTGCTGAGTCTCCACTACGCTCGGACCAGCGCTCTTCGCACCTTCTTGGATGGAAGCGTCAAGGGCCTCGAAAGTCAGGCGAAAGGGAGCTCTTCTCTCATCCTCAACAACCCACTGCATAAGCAGTTCTGGGGCTCAGACTTAACCATCAGTACTAACCTGTGAAAGGGACTCAACCTCGGACTCCTACTCTGCCTTGGTCCCCCGCAGGCCGGGGAGCAGTGCCCACCGGGCCTGGGGAGCTCCGGGAGGGCACTGCGCTGGGGGCGCGGGGGGAAAGCGCCAGTGGCCTCAGATGTGCCGCCTGCACCCGGGAAAGAGTCTCCCAGCGTGAGCTGTAAATAAACTTTCTTCTTTTTTTTTTAAACTTTCTCCCATTATTTTCCATGGCTTTTCAAGGCTTTTCGGGATACGAGCTCTGGGGAGACTTCCCTGGGTTGGAGGCAGCCTAGTGCACTCTTTCTCTGCTTTGCCACAGACACCGGATTCTCTGTGTCTGAAGAATGCAGAGTAACCCGGGAAAGGGTCTGGGAGAGGGTGCCCTCTAGTGAGCCCAGAGAAGAACAATCAGAGCCTGCATCTTCCTGAGCTACCCCAAGTGGATGGTAGCAGTGACCAGGCAGGTCATTCCCCCACACCTCCACCCCCGCTGGCCCTGTGGGATCCCCCTCCGCTGGCCCAGCTGAGGGGGGCTAAGAAGAAATGGCATTTTGGAATTTATTCACTAGCTTCACTTTATTCATTAAAGGGGTGGTGTCTGAGGGCCGAGGTAAATGTCAGCAAGGCATAAAGCTGTAAACCCCGGGATTTTTTGTTTGTTTGTTTTAGGTCCTTGGCAAGTCCTACAGTCTTATTTGGCAGATTTGAGAACTGAAGCTCAGAGAGAATGGGGCACAATCGGTTAATATTAGATCTAGAACAAGAAGTTTGGTCTCTCCTCCCTCGCAGTACATTCATTGCACCAAGAGATCACACAAGCTGGGGAAGTGAAGGGAGAACAAAAGGGAGCCAGGAAAAAGGAAAACAAGAGATGCAGAGGGATGAGAGGGAACATGGGAGAATCGCACTGTAAGCCCCCCGTACACGTTTGTCATCATGTGGGTGGAGCTGGGTTTCAGTAAATGGCACCTCGAAGAGGCAAAGCCCCAAGGGAGGGCAGGGTAGCTGGGCAGAAGGAGGGGCAGCCCCTGCTTGGTCTCATCACGCATGGCAGCAGGGTTTATGGCAGCCCCAACATCTGCCTTAGGGCTTTTTGTTTTGTTTCATGTTTTATCATCAATAGGTAGAGCCTCTTTTCCTACTCCACCTACACATTGGGGCTGGGAACCTGATACAACCCATCCTGCAGGCAGTTCTGGTGGTGTTTTGGAGGGGGGGTTCCAGTGAAGTCTGGAGCCAGATTGGAAGTCCGGGTGGCCACCAGGGAGATGAACTTTCCAGGGCAAGTCAGACTCCTCACAGGGCACCTCAGAGGAAGCCTCTGACAGAGGAATGTCCTGGGGCTCGAGACTCTCAGCTGTGGACCTGTAGCGAGGGCTCAGGAGTCCCCCTTCCTCAGGATCCCACTCCAGGACAGGGTCCTCTCCCACAGTGGCTGAAGAAAGCCTGCAGCCTGTGGGCTACCACCATGGCCAGGCCCAGCAGCACACAGAGCAGGCCTGGGGATGAGGCAACAAGTATCCCGCCTTAGTGATAGTAACACCTTCCCAAGGACATCTGCTAAGAGCATTAGAACCCCTCTTAAGGGAAGCCTATATCGTCCCTGCTTCAGGGCAACTTAGGCTCCGAGAAGTGACTGGCATAGGGTCATATGGCTGGTGTGGCTCTGTTGCTCTGAGTTTTTGGACTCTAAACCCAGTGCTCCTTCAATTACATCCCAGGAGAGAGAGAGAGAGAGAACTCTGAAAACAGAGAAACCCTGGGGGGAGGGCAGGACACAGTGGGACAGGAGAGGACAATAAAACTGCAGGGCAATTTAAGGCTATGTGAAATAGGCACAGAGAAGTGTTCTAGGAATGGGGGACACAGAGAAGAGTGTTTGGGGGAAGGGGGGACATGAGATCGTAAGATCTGGGGAAGAGCTGGGTGAACAGAGAGTTAAGGGATGAGGGACATGACAGAGACAGAGATAAGACACAGGGGAGTAGGGACATATGAGGAGGGAGGGGCTGTGGGTCTGAGAAGGGGAAACCCAGCGATGAGGGATCTAAGACGGAGGGGGCTCTAAAGAGGGGAAAGGTCCCCAGAAGTGCCTCTCGGTCCCTGGAGGCAGACGCTCAACCCCACGGACCTGATGGGCCCCAGCCCTGAGTCCTCCCATCCCTGCCTTCAGGATTGGGCCTCACCTGTGGTCAATGTGATCCAGTAGGCAGGCCCACGGTGAGTGTGCAGTGTGGCAGTGCCCAAGCGTAGGGGACAGGGCAGGGTGAGTGACATGGCCGTGGAGAAGAAGAGCAGTCCCAACAGCTGGAAGACACCCGTGGCCAGCAGCACGTGGCCACCGTAGACCAGCACAGGCATGGACAGCATCACATCCGCCAGCAGCCAGCAGAGGAATGCCACCCTGGAGAGCCAGGGGAAGGCTGGCCCAGGCACCTCTACGTTGTTTGGGGTGAACTTCTACCTGGAGGGGCCCAGGTGGAGGACACCCAAAGAGGTGAGGTAGGGATTCCTGCCTGTGGGCTTCCCAACCAAGCACCGTGGTGACTGGTGCCAGACTGTCCCACTAGGGGTCTCCACATGAGTGGGGGAGAGATGGGTAGGAACCCCACTCCTGGGTCTAGGCCAGCAGGGCCTCCGTCCCACCCTCACCACAGTGTGGCCGGGGTGTAGTGTCCCGCCAGGCGGTACTGGCCATGCAGGCCACACGGGCTGTGTGGGGTGAACTTCTCGGCCAGGTAGAGCACGGGGTCTGGCAGCCCCTTCTCCAGTGCCTTGGCATACTCCTCGGCGTAGTTCTCCCCCAGGCGCCAGGTGGACTCCTTGTTGTAATAGCCGGTCTCCGTTCAGCTGCTGCATTGGGGTCCCTGGGGAATGGAGCAGCTGTGCCCAGCAGGGACCCGAGGGCCAGAGTGGGTATTTACCTGGGCAGAGGCTTATCACACTGGAAGAGGACCAGGCTCTGGTCTCAAGTGAGAGAAGGCAGCTTCTGAGGCCTGAGAACTTCCCTTCCTACCTCCCCCGGCCCGGATCCTAGAGCTCTTTAGACCACACCCAACATAGATCCCAAAGCCGCAGAGCAGAGGCTTTCCCTTCCTCCCAGGCAAGAGCCCCCCCTCACCTGTGAGCGTGATGTTGACTCCTCCCAGCCCAACCTGCAGCAGCCCAACAGCGGTGCTGATGCATTCCGAACTGAAGGCCTTGTATGATGTGTTGGTGCTGACCTGGCCCACAGACCACTCAGAACTGAAATTCATGGCTGGGGTTGGGGAGTTTGATGTTCAGGAACTCAGGGAGGTCTGGGCATTGCTGGGTTAGTCAGAGGGAGAGCTGCAAGGGGACCATGTCAGTTTTGCTCATAGTTGTGTATCCATTAACCCGCCTAGGACCTGGCTCATGGTAAGTTTGCCAACAATAGGTATGGGATGAATAAATGAATAAATGGGTCAGAATCTAATATCTCCCCTGGTCATAATCCTCTTCCCCCTGTCCTCCCTTCCTGCCCCCATATAGGGAGAACTACTCAAGCAGCTGGGGCAGGAAACATTAACATAATAAACCATGCTGGGCAAACACAGAGAGCTTCAACATAGAGACTTTCTGTGTTTCCTATCGCCTAATCCCCAAAGCAAAGCAAGCAGCCCTCCACCGTTCTCTCCCTCCTGCCTCCGCAGACCCTGTCCCCAAAGGCATTCATTTTGACCTGCTTTCCTCTGAATAAATATGTTAGGAAGGTTGGAGCGATGCATCCAGGAGGCTTGCACCTGTCAGGGCAAAGGTAGATGTGAGGGGATAAGGCCAGGGTGAGGGAGGCGTGCGGCCAGGGAGGTCTAGAAGCCCACCCTGAAGCAGAGCCTCTGTGAGGGAGCCAGGATAGAAGAGATGGGATGCAGGCAGCTGCCCAAGTCAGCTACACTCCACACTCACCCAGGATCACAGCTCCAATGAATAAGCTGGTCACTACTCGCAGGATCCGGAACAGCCTCTGCGTCACAGGGTGGGCGGGTTTAGGATGGAGCACCCTCCTTCCAAATCCACCCTGTCTCTTTCCAGACTCGGGAAGGGTGTTCTAGAACTGAGGTCCCTTGGTCACCAGAGATCAAAGTGCCTGGCCCATAATAGATACTCAGTAATTATCTGTTGAATCAATGAGTAGGGAGCTCTCTGCTGGGAGGGTGGGTGACGCTTTCTCGGGACTAGAATCTCTTTCCTGAATCTGATTGTAATCAGAAAGTCTGGCCCCCTCACCTCGAGGCCGAGGTCTCTCTGGGGCTGGGGTCTCCAGGGCTGGTTTTGTTTCTCACCATCTTGCCCCGAATGCCTGGCAGGATGATGATGAAGGTGACCAGTGCAGTCATAAAGATGGTGATGATGATGGCTAAGGTGGTGACCATTGGGAAGTTCGGCGTGGGGCCAGCGTAGAAGGGGAATGTGTGTCCCAAAGCAGCCATTCTGGTGGGGTTGTTCAGGGGAGGCGGATGCTCTACAACAACAGGTGTTTACTGAGTGCCCTCTATGTGCCACACACTGTTCTTGGGGCCAGAGATCCAGTAGAGAATAAACCACACCCTTCTTCTCTGGTGCTCACCAGACGCCACTGTTACTGCCGTTTCCGCTACCCCTCAGCCATCCATCTCCACGTGTTTTTAGCTGTGAGAGAATAAGGACCTTGGCAATCAGTCTCTGTCACTCCATGCTCCCTTGCTAACCCCCAGGTCCCCTAAACCAGTGCCACCACTACCCTCCAGGCTTCTCTGCTTCCTCTGGGACTGTCTTAAGAAATGTAATTCTCTTTTATCTCCCTCAGGCCTCCAGCACAAGCAGACGGATCACAGAACATAGAAAGAGCTATATTTTCTGTCAAGAGAAGGCATAAGGCTGAAAGATGGTACAGATACAAAAAGGTTGGCTTTCCTCCTCACTCCCCAAAGAACAAAGGCAAGATAGCTCTGCTAAGTATATAATCCAACTACATCATCAGAGGGCTGATTCCCAGACCTGGCACTGCCCAGGCTGGTCTGACAAGCTTTCTTGGGCACCCTGGCTCCTGTTCTGGCAGCTCGAGAGCAATCGAGCTGAACTGAGCTCACCTCAATAGGCACTGAAGGAGCCTGCCCTCCACTAGGGCACAGTGCTGGGGCCAGATGTCCTTCTACCCCACACATCATCAACAGTAGCCTTCCTCCTTGATTTAAGTTCCTAGGCTTCATTTCAGGTCAAACCCTGGCTTAGCTCTTTTCTGTCTGTCCCTTGATCTCAGAGCTATTTTGGCTCTAGTTTGTCTCTTTGCAGACAGGATATTGGGGAAATGGCACCTAAATTTACTGTGCTTTGTTAAATCCAGACAGAATGATTGCAAGACATGCCATTATTTTAAGTACCACAAAGAAAGAAAGAGGAAAAAACACTGCCAATTAAACAATGACAGCCATCGCTGGTAAAACACACCTCAATTTCAGAGATGTCAAAATGTGAAAAAAAAATGCATCTTACAATCAACGAACCCAGCTCTGCTCATTTCCCTGTGTATAATCTGTACTGGGGCCTTGGTACCCAGGAGGCTCTGTAAGTTACAGTCTGACCAGGTAGTGTCTTGTTAAGTGATACAGTGAAAGAATAAGCTTAGAAGTTTAGCAGCTCTGTGTTTGAATTCTGCCTTTGCCTCTTCAAGTTACAGAGACTTGGGTGTATTTTAAAAATAGGGATGATGACGATAATGTTTACTTCATAGGGTCATTGTGAATAGGAAACAAGATTGTGTCTGTAAAGTGTTAAGAATAGTACCTGGAACAGAATAATATTAATAAATGGAAGCTACCAGATTGGGAAGGAGGGGACATTTCATTACTCCATTTCTCTCTTTCACCAATCCTTCTTGATGGGAACCCTGGGCAGGAATCAGTTCTGGGTCTAGTTCCAGTTCTTCACTGACTGATTTTTTTTTCTTTAATTTAAAAATTTTTTTGGCCACACTGCACGGCGTGTGGGATCTAGGTTCCCAGACCAGGGATTGAACCTGCACCCCTGCATTGGAATCCTGGGGTCTTAACCATTGGACCGACAGGAAAGTCCCATTCACTGACTGATTTGGTAACTGGACAGGCAAATGACAACCTCCCTGTTTCTTGGCTTCCTCCTCTACAGTTGGATATGATGATCTCCAGGACCCATTCTAGTTCTAAATTCTGTGATTCTCTGTGACACATCGGAGCTCCCAACCTCTCTCTCTCCTTCTAGGCTGGCCACCTCCTGGTGCTGTCTCTGGGGAGTAGCATGGTATCAGGCAAAGACAAAGAGACAGTTTAAATGTTTATTCTGTCTTTGGGGCAAGTGAAATAAACGCTGTCTCAGTTTTAACATGAAGTTTTGCTTTTTTTCCTTAACTCTTCAACTCTCCCATTCCAGAGGAATGTGTATCTCCTTTCTCCTTGGGCTCTGACTCCAATCCTGCCTGCCTTCACCACCACCTTTCTCATCACTTCTCCCCCTTTCTCTTGGTGACTTTTCAGCTTCTCTTTCTCTGCTGGCTCTTTCTCTCAAGGATATGCTTACATTTCTCCCATCTTAAGAACACAAAGAAAAGGAACTCTTTCTCTTGACCTTTTGGGTGCCCTCCAGCTACTATCTTATGCCACTCTCTCCCTTTCACAGCCAGGCTTTTGGGAAGAAGAATAGTCTATGTATGTCCACTGCCTTATTTCCTCAGTGAATCTGGCTTCTTCCCATCCCCAACTTCTCTCCTTTAGGTTACCAAGCGCTAAATCTAAAGGGAAATTTTCACTTTTCATCATTCTTGATCTCTCTGTAGTAATTCCTCTTTCTTCAGGCTTCCTCCCTGGGCCTCAATGACACCATGTTCTCCTGGGTCTCCTGCCTTTGGCCAACCCTTCTGTGGCTCCTTTGCTAGTTCTTTCTCCCCTCTTAAACATTTATGCTCCCTAGGATTCTGTCTTGACGCTCTTCTTCCAGCACTCTTCATGATTCCCTCGGCAAGTTCATCCATTCCCATGGCTGATGCTTCTCAAATCTATGTCTCCACGTAGACCCCCTACTTGGGCTCCAAACACAAAAGAGCCAGCTATCCTCTGGACGTTTCACTTGGCTGTTCCAAGGATGCCTTGGATTTAACAGGTCCCAAACTGAATTCACGGTCTCCACTCTGCTTTTTCTTCTGTTTTATTTGTCTCTTTGGTGGCATCACCACCTCACCAATCAAATAAGCCAGAGAGCTGAACCATCTTACCTCCTAAATATTTCTTGAAACCACCCAGGCATTTCCTTCCCTACTGCCTCTGCCCTAATTCAGCCTCATCCTATCTGGCCCAGTGCCACAACAGTTCTTCTAACAAGCAAATATAATCATTTCACTTCTTTGCTCTGGGTTAAATCTAATCTTCTCACCATCACATGCAAAGTCCTTTGTGATCTGGTCCCACCTGCACTTCCATCTCCATCTTTTGTGCAATCTAATCTCTAGCATACTAAACTACTGGCCTCTCCCTGAATCTGACGCGCTCTTTCAAGCCTTCGTGCCTTTGTATATGCTATTTCCTCTGTCTGGAATGCTCGTACTCCCATGGCAAACTCTTCACCCATCAAGTCTCAGCTTGTGTTACCACCTCTGTGAAGTTTCCTCTGACGTCATCAGGCCAGTGTAGATGTTCCCACCTCTAATGTTCTGACTGCATTTTGAACATACTTTCACAATCACAATAATTACACTGCACTCTAACTGTTTGAACGTTTAGAACCCATTAGCTTCTAATCTCCTGAAGGGCGACGACTTTGTCTTTCCATTTTTGCATCCCCTGCATGCAGCATATACTGACCGATCAGTCTGTGGATGGAATGGATGAATATATGAACGAACGGGTCCCTACCCCTGCTAGAGGCATCTTCTGTTTTGCACACAAGAGGGAGCTGTGCTCCCTCACTGCCCTCTATCATAATCATTCAACATTAACTATCACCAACATAGGGCTAAGGACTGGACAGGAAGGGATTTGACCAACCCTGTCAATTTTTAGTGCTTTCACAAAATTTTCAGAAAGCCTCTTCCAACAGCTGGAGTCTCCAAAGCATGAATGTTCATGTGTAATTGAATCTGAAACATAAATTTCAACTCCAGCTGAAGATAAGTAAGAATCTGAGGATTAAATTATTTTGTAAAATATGTGATAGTGATACTTATCTTTTTAATATTTATTTTATTTTATTGTTTATTTATTTATTTGTCTGCGCCGGGTCTTAGTTGCGGCATGTGGGATCTTTTTAGTTGCAGCATGCAGGCTCTTAGTTGCGGCATGCATGTGGGATCTAGTTCCCTGACCAGGCATCAAACCCGGGCCCCCTGCATTGGGAGCGTGGAGTCTTAACCCCTGGACCACCAAGGAAGTCCCAATGATACTTATTTTAAAGCAGATATTTATTGGTCTAAGAATTTTTTATTTATGACACCTAGACTGAAGCCGTTACAATTTTGATGGAAGGCTATATGATTTAGGAAAGGCTATAAAATGTAGAATATCTTGGTTAATATAGGAAGATAAAGCAAGTCTGAATACATAGTATTCAAGTAAGAGTAAATGTTATATGCTGGAATTTCAAAAAGAAATATTTGCAACATAGGCAAATAATAAAGGTGCAATGTATTTTGATCAGGGTCATGTATTAGCATTATTCCTGCATTTATTTCAAAGAGAGGTTATAAAATATTTTATAAGAATGGCTCATCTCTATTAACATGATGATTCAAAGAAACACTAACAAAAGGGTTTCTGTATCTTAAGCACAGAAGAACATGTTAACTTATCTCCAATTCTCCAAAACATTAAAATTGACTAAAGCAAAAAGACAGTTGGTGAATAAAATTTACCTTAATTCCTTCTTGTTCAGTTTAATGAATTAGGTCTTCTTTAATCTACATTGCCCAATTTAAAGTTAATTTTTATTGACCCTGATCCTAATTTGGTTTTAATTATTAAGCTAAGAGGCCTCCTGCATGAAGAGGTGGGACTGAAATGAAAAGTTCCCACACCCAATAATCCTGCTTTTCCTACAAAGCTTGTAGTTTCCCTTGGGAACATCTTCCTCCCTGGCTTGCCAAGGAGGGTCTGACAGTAGAATTTTTCTAATCTGAGAGAAATCTCATGTCAATCTTCACTCCACCACTTCTCCCCTAGCTGACTACCATGATTGTTATATTGATATAAATATATACTAATATAAATAAGCACAGAATATAGTCAGACATACACCTGCAGGTTCATATAAACAGAAATACAGACACAAGAAGGAAGGAGTTCCCAGTAACAGACCTCTAGACACAAAAACGCTGCATCAGAGGCTCCTGTGACAAAACTGAGGTGCTTTCTCACAGGGTGGGCCAATCCCTACACTTTGGGGGTTCTCCTTTCTCACCTGGCCTGGAGAGGTAAGGGACACCTTTTCCCTTACTGAACTCCCTTGAAATACTAAAGCATTTCTCATACTCAGTTGCATTTCAGATACAGTTACCCATTCCTTACCTACCACAGGAGAAGTGGGGTTCCTGTGTGTGTATGAGGGATGACCAAGAAATAAGGCTACAATCTTTTAAGGAAATATAGCCTAGTACAAGCTCCAGACTTCAGCATTCAAAGTTCTTATATACTTTCTTAATGCTCTGTGGCCTCTGGTAACTTCACAGGGATTTCTTCCTGAAGTCTTCCCCTGACTGCCTTCCCCTTCTTCTAGAACCCATAAAGACTACTAATTCTCTACAAAGGGGGAGTGGGTGACATTCCTGGAGTTGCCAAGAGCTCTTATTGGTGATACAGACCTACTAGAATGTGATGGTTTATTTCTCTGGTTAGGGTGGACCCCATTCAAAGTTTACGGCTCTGGATGGCTAAGAGGACCCTGTCCAGAACTCCTGTTCCAGTCTCTTTTCTTCAAGAAGGTGTGTGGGCGTGTGTATGTGTGCTTTTGCACCAAAGTGGGAGTTAAGTGGAGAAAGAGAACAAGATCTGAAAAGCACGTTGGGGTAGGAATCCCTAATAAGGGCTGTGGTGTGTGAGGAGCCTTGGGGTGCTGAATCACGCCAGTCAAACTATCTAGACTCCAGTTAAGCAGAGATAAACCTTGGGACCTTATTAAGTTTGTTGTTGTTGTTTTGTTTGTTTGCCTGTTCTTAGTTTCTCACCATACTTTGTTTTTGAACTCCCACTAGATCTGAACTTGGTCTGGGCGGATGCAGGAAGTGCGCCTCTAGGGGCCGGGGCGGGGACAACACTTCAAGGTACCCTCCAAAACCCACCCGGACCGCACAGACCCCAGCAGGCGCATCCCCGCCACTCAAACCCGGACCGCTGTTTCCTACCTTCGCCTCTTATAAACACTGCGTGCCTCGCAGCACGCGCAGCTCTCCTCCTCGTGGTGGAACCTCACACGCAGCGCCCCCAGGGATGGGATAGAGAAGGAACTAGGTCTGGACGTTCTGTCGCCCAAAGCGCACGCCCTTTCTCCTGGCGGGGCTCTCTTCCACCCCCCACTCTTCTAACTCACTTAAGTACTAGACTATGACCAGACAAACCAGGTCCGGGATGCTTTCCCGCCCTTCCCCCAGCCCCCCACTCCAAATAGCCTCAACCTACTCAGACCGCACCCGCGGCTCTGAGGCGCTGCGCCCGCGCCCACCCAGCCTGGGATAGAAAAAGGACGGGTGCACGAGAACCGTGTCCTACGCAGCCATCCCTCGGACCCCTGCTTCTCCTCGCCTCTTGCCCACAACCCAGGGCAGTTCTAGTACAAACCTAGCGATGCAATCCGGGGTCCGGCAGGGCGCGGGAGGCGCTCGAGGGCGGTGAGACCCCCGAGATCTCACGAGGACCTCCGGGGGGTGGGTGTTACCACGGACTCTTAAAGGGTCTTAGGACGGATGCCTTGCTCGAACGCGTGGCCTGGTCTGCAGGCGCTGACCGATCCTCTTGGTCTTAGAGCCCAGATCCGCCCGCGTGGAGAGGATTTGGGGGACGCCTCCCCCGTCTCCTCGCACCCTCTCCCCCTCTTCTGCCCTCTCCCCAGCCCCAGCAGACCGGTAGAGGCGGACTTGCCCTTTTCGCCGTTCACTCGGCCGCATTAGCCGAGCCTCGCCACGGACTGGACATCTACCCCATCTGAGCCTTGCGAACCCGTGCGGTCTCACCTTGCGCTCCTGGGTCCCCTCGGAGCCCCTCGGCGGTTCCCGGCTCGCCCGCTTTTTTCCGCTCCACCCCGCCCCGCCCCGCCCCGCCTCGCCCCGCCTGAGAACTGGGACGTGTGGTCCCTTCTTCACCCCCCAGCCCCGGCAGCCCCGGCGCAGAGCTGGAGAGGAAGACGGACCCGAGCGCAAGTCGCGGGCCCAGCTGTGAGCCCGGCGGGAGACAATCCGCCGTCCGCGCTCGAGAGACGCCGCGGCCGCAGGTCAGACCCAGGAGGGCATCCCCCGCCCGCGGGCCCGGGCGCTCCGGGGAAGGTGACTGCGGTGGCGTGTGCCCCAGCGCCGCCACGTTTTTGAGGGAAGGGGAATTCTAGCTTTGGCCCCCCTGCGCCTCCGTTCTTAACCTGAGGCTAAAATGAGCCTGTGAGGTCCTATCCTCCGCCCCCACCCCCCTCAACGACTGTTTGGAGAGACTGGATTCTTTGGGAACTGGGAATGTTGGGTGGCCTAGTTTGCCTGGGCCTAGGGGCTCTCTCTGGAGCTCCTCCTGGTTCCAGCACATCATGCCAAAAAGGGAACTTTGGGCATTTAGAGTCCAGGCTTTCCCCTTCAGCCCTCCCTTGGGACCACGTTGGACCACCTATGGAGCTGACTCATCTTTTCCCTAGCCCAGGGTCACGACACTAGGGCTTTGGGCCTGGAAAGCAGCCATGTGGGGAAAGAACCAGGCAACCTGTGTTCCCTCCTGGTTCTACCACAGCCCCGGGGGCTTCACTGCCTTGTCATGAGGCTGTGCTTTCTTTTCAAGGCTGTTGGGAAGTTACGTAACCAGCGATGCTGCGTAAATGGTTGTGGCTACCCACCCAAAAGGAGTGGTTATGAAGCATGTCCACCTTCCCCTTCAGTTTCTCCCCACAGCCTGGCCTGAAAGCTCACCGCATGCTTTTACTGGTTGAGTGGTACACCTGGCTGGGGCCCAGACTCCTGAAGACATAGTGGTGGGGGGAAGGGGCAAGACATCCTGGATCAGGGAAGAACCACTGTGGCCACTTCAGCATGTCCAGCCTTTTGCCTTTAACCATCCAAAGCCCTTCACTGGGGTGGAGTGAGTGGAATGCTGAGCTTTTGAATTATGCTGGGCCTACATTTTTTTCATTTGTTTAATGGGAGATGTCAAGTCGGGGAGGAGATCATCCTCTGGGTTCCCTCCTCTGTGACTAGACGACAACCTGTCCAGGAGCCCTGAGGGTTTGGCTAGGGATGAGGCTTTCCCTGAGCTCCTACCTTCCTCTGCTAGACAGTTCCCCAGCCCCACCCCACCCCCTTCTCCATATTGCCTTTAGGAGGTCTTCACTGGCCTTAGGCACTCCTTGCGCCACTCAGGAGTCCCAGCCTGAGTCCCCTGCTGCTTCTGTTTTCCTGTCATCCCTAGGTGATTTGTTGGCCTGGGAGAGAGAGCAGAAAGCCAGCCCCAAACACATAAGCACCGGGGGCTGCATCCTTTCTGAGTCTGCCCAGAGAAGCCAAGCTCCAGCCTACCCTCTCTATATCACATTTACATAACATCTGTCACTTTTCTTGCTTGGAATTCAACCTCATTCTCACATTTGATTCTGGCAACCAGGCTAGGAGGTAGGCAGTTCAGGCATGTGTACTCACATAGCCAGAAGAGGAAACCAAGGTCCAGAGCAGATAAGTGACCTGCCTAAGATCACACTAGTGGACTGTCAGCCGCACAGTATCCTGGCCTCAACCCAGTGCTCTGGCCCCCAAGCAAGACTCTGTCCGAGGAACACACACACACACACACACACACACACACACACACACACACACGGTAGGAAGCTGAGTCAAAGCAAGGTTTCCAATTAATCTGAGAAAGTAAAGTCCAGGAAAGCAGAGATTTCTGTCTGCTTTGTTTATCACTTAATCTCCAGTGCCTAGGTCAGTGCCCACTATGTAGTGGGTGCTTATCAAGTGTTTGTTGAGTGAATGAAAGATTCTTGGGAGAGAGTCAGTCTCCTGCCATTTGCTACACACTCTGGTCTTAGCCCAGCCCCAGGCCTTGATTCATAGGGGCCTCAAGAGGCCCTGACTCTCCTGAACTGCTGGAGCTCATTCTCTCTGTCCTTTGTCTTTTTTCTAGGGTCTCCATTTTAGGGTGTTCTAACAACTGAGCCCTATTAACATTTTCATCATGGGCTTCCGCTTGGCTCTGGCATGGACACTCCTGATTGGGCCATGGGTGCCCATGGGTGAGTACAGATCGGAGGAGAAGCACAGCTAGGAGCAGAGGAACCCAGCATCCTCTGGGGTCCTCCAAGGACAGAAGCTGTGTCATATTCACCTCTGTATCCCTAGTCCCTAGCTAAACCAGCACGCTGCACATGGTAGGTGCTCATTTCAAGCTTCTTGACTAGATGAATGGATAATGGAATGAAAAATTTCCCCAAATACACAGAATTAGGGAGCCTTCATCTGCTGTGTCAGCACTTCCTGTTTTATTCCTTACAAACTGGGGGCCTTTTCTCTCTCTTCTGTCTTCCCTCTTTCTTCACGCAGTAAGGACCCCTGACACCCCATAGAGGAAAAGACTGATCAGACACACAAAACAATAAAGGATCTTGGTATCGGACTGGACCCAAAGCTAAAGGGAAGTCGCCAGTGTTTTAACACAATGTGATAAAAACAAAAACAAAAATCAATAAGATCCGGGAGTTTCCTGGTGGCCTAGTGGTTAGAATTCTGGGCTTTCACTGCCGTGGCCTGAATTCAATCCCTGGTCGGGGAACTGATGGCATGGCAAAAAAATAAAAATGAAAAAAATATATATCCATAAACGTTTGTTACTTCAGCTTTGGACAGTCTCTTATTAGAATCTGAGGCCATTCTCTGTAGTCTGGGTCTCTGAGGAGAAAAGTGAGCGTAAGGTGCCACAAATTAGGTTAAAAGAGCAAGTCTCTGATCATCAGGGGTGGGGGATGCACCAGGAGAAAGCAGAGAGAATCTGTGGCGTGATTGGTCTTGGCTGGAGGCGATAGCATGGTGAGGCAGCCCGTGCAGTTTCTCCCTTGCCAAAGCTTCTCACGTTCCCTTTCCTCCCAGTCCTCTCCTTGCCTTGGCCTTGGATTTTCATTTTTTTCCCCAGATCTTAACTCTTATTCCCAGAGGTATTCTCCCCCATACCCTACCCAAGAGGCGGCCTCCTTGTTCTGCCACCGGTTCATCTTATTTTAGAGACCACATGTATGTGGCTGCCCTAGTTCTTGCCCCATGTCCTGGATCCTTAGTTGAGTTCTTTGCTCAAACATCAGGGCCTGAGTCATCTACCGTCTCAGACCCCCTGGCGAGTGTATGTATGATGTGTGCTGACGTGCGTGCTCCCAGGGCATGGGGCAGGAAAGTAGCTCTGAGATCCTGTCCTTGGTCTGAGTGGAGAGACAACCGGAGGAATGGGTCTCTCTCTGGCTGATGAGAGTCCTTTTCTTTTCTCTGTTCTCTGAGGTGAGCAGACAGGGAGCCTAAGCCCTGTAGCCTCCTAGTTTGGGGAAAGGACTCTGGCTGGTCATCTGATCTACTGACCAGAAGGATCCTTGCTCCACTTCTGATTCTAGACCCTTCCTTCTGCCCCCACTGCCTGAGTTCTTTCCTCAACAGCTGAGTGCTTCCTCCTAGACCCTAGTTTTTGGAGAATAAAATAGGGTCAATAGAGGAATCATATGGGGAACATGATGCCCCAGAAGAGGAGGCAGCAAGGTTATCCACATGACCAGTCAGTCCCTGATCTCACCCAAGAAACTGGGGAAAAGATAGGGGTAACAATAGGCCCCAAAGCCACAGCCCCATGGCCCATATCCTTGCTCTGAGAGCGGCTCAACGAGAGAGAGCCAAGCTCCTCTCCATATTTCCCCTGCCCAGGGGTGAGTCACAGAATGACATGTCCTTCACTGGGTGGAAGAGTGGCTGACTCTTGCACTGTATGATGTTTTAGGGCTGGGAACAGTTTCTGTCCTGTCCCCCAGGGAGTTGGGGTGTGAGGGCAGTAGAAGGCTCCTACATCCCTTGCGCCACCGCCACTGTTCTCTTTCGCCCTCCTCTTCCTCTCTGAGGCCATTTATCAGCACACACTGGCTACACCACTTTAGTGCTCCCTGCCATAGTTGTCCAGTGAGCAGCTTAAAGACTGGGCTTGAGTTTGGACATACCCTGGGTAAACTCCCTCCGTACCCTACCTCCTGCACTGTGCTGGGTATCCACTTTCTGCTGCTGGCCTGTCCTCTCATGCACTGATTTGCTCAGCTACCCCTTCCCTCTGTTCTCACACAGGAGCTCAGAACCCCATTTCATGGGAGGTGCAGCGATTTGATGGGTGGTACAACAACCTCATGGAGCACAGATGGGGCAGCAAAGGTAGGTGAGAGCCAAGTGGAGATGGAGCCCCAGGGTCAGGGAGGTAGCCACCGCTAAGGGGCAAGGGCTGGCAGGTACCAGCAAAGGCTCACCCATTCCTAAGGTTTTAGGATCTGTGGTGTGGAAGGGAGCCTGGCAGAGAGGTCAGGGAGCCCCCTGGGGATTCATCCTTGCCCCTACCCCTCCTACTCTAGGCTCCCGGCTGCAGCGCCTCATCCCAGCCAGCTATGCAGTTGGTGTGTACCAGCCCTTCCGAGAGCCTCATTTGCCCAACCCCCGGGCACTTAGCAACAGAGCCATGAGGGGCCCCGCAGGGCAGGCCTCCCTGCGAAACCGCACAGTGCTGGGAGTGTTCTTCCACGAGAGCCTCAACCTCTGGGGAAGGGAAGCCAGTGGGGTCAGCTGGACACCTCTGTGTCTGAGGCGGGGAGTCAGGGAATGAAGGGAGAGAGTGATGGAGGGTCTGAGAGAGGGGGTGAGAGATGGAAGAGGAGGGAATGGGGTGGGGTAGGGGTCGGAGCAGGGGGAGAACGTCTGCTTGGGGGAGGCATAAATCTGCGTCACCTTGAGTTGTTGATGGGAGTGGGGTTAGAGGAGCATGGAAATAATCTGGTAGGTACTCTTGGGGGGACTCTGTTCTCACTCTGCCCCTGTGGCTCCTAGGACGGGTTCAGGGCAGGGTTCTGATTCTGGTAAGAGGGCTGGGGGGTGGGCCAGCAAAATGGGGGTGCCAGGTGGGCCTGACTGCAGTGACTGTGGGTTGTTGGCTCCCAGCAGGAATGCTCAGCTCCTGCTGGCCATCCATGGTGCCCACACTTGCTATCCAGTGTCCAGTGTCCCACTGAGTCTGGCAGGCCCTTTGGGCAGCCTGCTCCCAGCTGCATTTTGGAGCCGGTGCTGCCAGCCCTACCGCTTAGGCACATTCACTGGGCACCTCCCAGTTACCAAGGAGAAGACCAAACTTACAACGAAAACAGTTTGGATGAAGGCTTGGGAAGGGGTGGGGAGGTCCAGGCTTACACTTGACCGTAATGGCTTCTGAGTCTTTTGAAGCTTCAGGGGAAGCGGGTGGGGGGTCTAGATAGACTGCTCAGCGGCCCTCAGCTGGCCCTCCCACGCCTTCCGCCATTGCGGGCAGGCTACCACGTGCTCTCGGACCTGGTGAGCGTGGAAAAGCCTGGCTGCCCAGCCGAGTTCCTCAACATCCACATCCCGCCCGGAGACCCCGTGTTCGATCGCGACCAGAGCGGGGACGTGGTGCTGCCCTTCCAGAGGAGCCGCTGGGACCCCGAGACCGAACAGAGCCCCAGCAACCCCCGGGACCTGGTGGGCGGGGCAGGCGGCTGGGGGGGTGGGGTGGGGCGGGACCTGAGGCAGCTGTGGAGAGGCTCCCACCACCCGCAACGGCCGCCCGGCCTTCGCCCGCCCTGAGCCGCCTCGGCCACCCGACCCCCGGCTCAGCCTCCTGCTGTCCCCACAGACCCACGAGGCGACGGGCTGGCTGGACGGCAGCGCCATCTATGGCTCCTCGCACTCCTGGAGCGACGAGCTGCGCAGCTTCTCCGGTGGGCAGCTGGCGTCGGGGCCCGACCCCGCCTTTCCCCGGAACGCGCAGGACCCGCTGCGCATGTGGACTGCGCCCGACCCCGCCACGGGGCGGCGCGGGCCCCGGGGGCTGTACCGTGAGGCGGCGGAGGCGCGGGCTTGGGGCCGGCGAGGTGCGCCCCCCTCGGGCCCACCCGCGCTCAACTCCTCCCCTGTGTCCCCACCGCGCGGGCAGCCTTCGGGGCGGAGCGAGGGAACCGCGAGCCCTTCCTGCAGGCGCTGGGCCTGCTCTGGTTCCGCTACCACAACCTGTGGGCGCAGAAGCTGGTCCGCCAGCACCCGCTCTGGGGCGACGAGGAGCTGTTCCAGCACGCGCGCAAGAGGGTCATCGCCACCTACCAGGTCGGTCGCGCGGCCCTGCCCCCAAGTCCTTGTCCCCGGGAGACTCCGCTGCCCCGCAGAGCCCTCCATCCTTGGACAAGCCCACCCAGAAACACCCCTCCCCAGGCAGCTACCGTCTAGGGAAAGCCCCTGAGAGTGATAAGGAGGCAAAGCGCTAGTTATACCAGAGGTTTTCTCGTGATTGTTATTTAGCTGCCCCTCCCCCCTGCCCTCGTTCCTCGTGGGCAACGGGAACCTCCGCCCCTCTCCTGTTTGAGTGTCTCTCCCGTGACTGCCCTGCCTGGTCCTCGTCTCACACCTAAGCCTTCCTTGAGCTCAGATCCTTCCTGGCCTGGCTGCTCCAGCGCTGGCCTCCCATTTCCCCCTCTCTTGACCCTCAGAACATCGCGATGTATGAGTGGCTGCCCAGCTTCCTGCAGCAAGCACCGCCGAATTACACAGGTGAGGGAGTTTGGGGAACACCTGGGCTGAGGGGGGGGTTGGGGGAGGGGGAGGGGGTCAGGATCCATAGGGCAAAGAAGACAGGTGGGTTCGTGTGACGAGTGTGTGAGGGTAAAGAGCCTATTTCTCTTCTTACCCCTGTGGACAGAATACCGCCCTTTCCTGGACCCCAGCATCTCTCCGGAGTTCCTGGTGGCCTCTGAGCAGTTCTTCTCCACCATGGTGCCCCCTGGCGTCTACATGAGGTGAGGGAGGGGCTCAGATGTTTGTGTGTTTGGAGGGGTGGAGGTGTATATTGAGAAAAATCTGCCTCAGGAGACCTCAGGACAGGCTTATCAATCAGAATTGTGCCCATTCCCCAGGGAACAGTGAATATGGAGGGAAAGAAGAACAACAGTTGTTTAAAAAGATACATCATTGTGGTTTTTGAGCACCTTAATGTCCATTTTTCTGCAGCTGGTTTAGATATTAATCCTCCAATTAAAGACGGGCTAACTGAGGTTCAGAGGGTGAGTCAGAAAGCCCGCAGGTGTTGACACTACACTGGGGATATTTTTAGCTATAAGGACAGGAAGTGGGGCTTATAAGCCTTCGGAGGGAATTACAATAAAAATGTGTGAGAGCTGAAGAAAAGTATTGACTACAAAATAATGACAAATAAACTTAAAAATATACATATTAAATTAAAAGTATATAAAATAAAGCATGCAGTCTATTTTTTTACAATTGCGTTATAAGTTAAAACAGTTCATGGATTAGATTATTTTTACTCTGGACCAATTTCTGGATATGGCTTATGATGGCCAAGAAATCATAGTAATTGAGTTATACATAGACAAGTAATTTCAAAAGAACGATTAATAATCCTTTTTTAAATGTTTTAATTTACATATATAAAAAGATATATAAAGAATGTTGCCCACCATCCAGCTCTACAAGGATCAGGTCATTAGCCGCTGCAGTCGCCTTCTAACAGTACACCCTGAAAAGGAATTCGGGACAAAAAACAGGATAAGACACTCAGTGCTTTGGGAAAACAAACCCCTTAGATAGTTAGAGGTATCTCAGGAAAAAATTTTAATGGACCCAGATTGTTGCACCTTCCCATACACAGAAAAACACAAAAACCATTTACTGAGGTATCTGATCCTTGTGACTAGCAGTAACCTTTTACAGAAATGTATGTTTGACTGCACCCATTCCCTAGCCCAAATCCTATATATACTGGGTTCTCCCCCTCTCTCTTTGGAGCAGTCCCCTCAGAGCTACTAAGAGGCTGTTTCCTGGCCTATAGTCCTCAGTAAGTTTCCTGAATAAAATTGAAACTCACAACTCCTATGTTGTGCATTTTTTCTTTCAGTTGACAGTTTATCTGTCTCTGTCTCTTTCTCTATTGAGAGAGAGAAGGAGAGAGAGAATGAAACATGGTGAAATAAGGGATACGCTTTTAGACGTTTGGTCTGATGTTTTCTTTATTTTTATTTTTTATTGCTTCCAAAAATTCAGGTTGTTCAGGACCTACCCTGACCACACACCACCTCAAGGAAGCAATAGCCTGGACCCTTGGCTCTAGCCTTGGAGACTAGAGCTGATGCCTGACATTGGGGCTTCATAGCCTCGGTCACCACTAACCTCCTTGTATTTCAGAAATGCCAGCTGCCACTTCCAGGGGTCATCAATAGGAACTCAAGTGTCTCCAGAGCTCTCCGGGTCTGCGATAGCTACTGGAGCCGAGAGGTCAGGGCTGGGGGCACATATGTGGGTGTGTGTGTGTGGTGGTGTGTGTGTGTGTGTGTCTGAGGGTGTGTGGTGAAGGGGGGCAGTAGGACTGAGGCAGCCAGCTGGGATGGGCTGGGGTAGAGGAAGCAGCCTGGGGCACCCCAGCCATCTCCCCTACCAACTGTCTGAGATGACCAGGTAGCTATACACCGTCAAACGTCAGTCCTCCATGCCCACCTCAGGGCTGTGTGAGGCACAGCAGGGGCCTGTGCAGATGTGGCTCTACATCTATCACTTCCTTCCAGGTTTTCCTTCTCCCTTGACAACTCTGGGTCCCCTGTAGGCAATGGAGTACCCCAGCCATCCCAGCCCCCAAGGAAACTTCCCAGTTAGACACACCAGGGCAGTGTGTGAATGTGAACATATGGGGAGGGCAAGGTGGAGAAAGGAATTCTGAGAGATTACCAGGCATCATCTGTCCAGGCCAGTATGGGTAAAGACCATTGACCATTAATTTAAAGCAAAATCAGATACTTTGTGTAGAGTGTTCATAAAGGGGGAAGGCGGTGGGAGGAAAGAGGGAAGAGGCAAGCATAGAATCAGAGTCATGGAGCTGAGCTGAAAGAGACCTCAGTGTCTGCTAATACCTGTTTATTATTTTATTTATTAATCCCTAAGGGCCTTTTTATTAAGGGCAGGACACTGAGTTCAGAGAGGTCCTGTCACACAGCTGGTTACTAACCGAGCAAGGACCAAGACCTAGATCTAGTGCCTTTGTCAACCATACCGTCGAGTTTCCTAAAATAGAAGCAAAGTTTTCGGTTCCTTGTGCTTGTGGAGACCTGTGTCCTAGCAGCATGAGCTTTGGATGGGGACATTGCGCACCCTGAGTGGGGAATCAACCTGTAGAGAAGCAATGGCCCCGCAGTTTGGGAGCAAATAGCAGGACTGGGTGGGCCCAGGACATGAACTGTGGGGTTGAGGGAGCCTGGCTGCCGAACCGCTGGCCTCATTAGCCATGCCCCCCTCTTCTCCCTACCCCCAAAGCACGCAAACCTACAAAGAGCTGAAGATGTGGACCCGCTGCTGGGCATGGCCTCCCAGATCACTGAGTGAGAGGACCATGTGGTGGTTGAGGATGCATGAGGTGAGGCTGAGGCTATCCCTGCAGGCTGTGTATGCCTGGCCCCCGGGAAGAAGTTCAGCTGGAGCTCCAGAGTTGGGCAGGGAGGGGTGCCCAGGGCTGGGAGCCTACACTCTCTCGCTGCTAAGAGAGCTCCTGACCTGCTGACCATGGCTCCCTCTGTATGGCTTAGGTCCCCCTGGGGCTGATTGGAGCCTGGGGCATGGGCCAGAGGAGCTCCCTCAGACTTGGTATCTCATCCCGATTTCTTGCCTGGGCCACTGAAGTTTTTCCGCACAGACCACCTGGCCAGTTGCCTGCAACCAGGCCGGGATCTGGGCCTGCCCTCTTACACAAAGGCCAGGGCAACACTGGGCCTGCCTCCAGTTACCAGATGGCAGGACGTCAACCCTGCACTCTTCCGGAGTGATGGCACTGTGAGGAGGGGTCAGGACCCAGAGGGCAGGGTGGGAGGTCCAGGGCACACTGGCTTGAGACACGGAAGATGGGCGGCGAAACACATGCATCAGAGACAAGCACCTTGTGAGAGGGGCAGGGCTCACACAGGTCGCTTTTCCCAGTATCACACACCAGGCTGGAGGTTACCAGACCGGCAGGATTAGGCTTTAGACTCTGTGACCGTGCAGATCCAGCGAATGTTTATTGAGCATTTGTTGCATGCCAGGCACTTAATAGGGTTCATCTCATTTACTCTTCCCAACAACTCCCTAAATGGGTTTAGAAGGTCCTTGACTCAGGAACAAGCTATACTTTCATGCACCAATATTCGAGCTGCTTTTGAGGAGTCAGCTGTCATACCCTGAGCTACCTGCTGCACAAATGGCATTGCCTGCCAGCCAACAGACCAGTTTTGGCTGCCTTAACATCTTGGCACAGCATTGTTTCTACAAGTGGGTGCCTATTTTATTGTGTTTGCCCTTACTATTTTATAACATTGTTGGAAAGTGGAGAATTGAAAGGCTATAAAGAAGTGATATGTACATGAGACTTGTAACCTTTTATAAAATCAGTAGGTAGATAGGAATCACCAGCTATGCCAAAGGTAGCAAATCTTTAACTTTGGACTTCCCTGGTGGTCCAGTGGTTAGGACTGGATGCTCTCACTGCCAGGGCCCTGGGTTCTATCCCTAGTCGGGGAACTAAGATGCCACAAGCCTCTTGGTGAGCCAAACAAACAAAAACACGTAATTCTATGAGAGAAACCAAAGGAATGAACTTCTAATGGTATAATTTCAGACGCATGTGGCTATTTTCATGGATGGTGTGTATATGGGGCAGGGGAGGAACAGGAGGTTTATTAAAGAATAGAAGTCCAGATCCCTAGGGTCCTTTTTCAGGCCCCCAACTCTGGCTGGCTGGAGTCCTAGAGCTTGGGCTGAATGGGTTGAGCACCCCCAGTGGGCTGGTCCCAGGCTCAACCCCACCCTGTCTGGTCTTCCTTAGCCTTAACACAGTGCAGGCCGTGTGGTGAATGTCTACCTCTTCTCCATCAGCCTGCTCACATCCTTTCCTGCCTCTTACCTGGCCTCTTCCATGACAACGGGTGAGTGAGTGTGTATATGTGTGTGTGTGTGCGTGTGTGTGGCCTGGCTCAGGGGTGAAGGGGGTGGAATTCTTTGCAGAAATTCTCTTCGTTCAGAGGAGTGTGTCACCCTCCAAGTTACAGGACAATGACCAGCCTGAGTCCCCAATCCCAAGTCACAGAAAGGGAGACTGGTGACTGGTGTGGGGTGCTTCCTCTGGAGGATCCTTTCTGGAGGTCCCAGACATCTCCTCACAGGATCCGTCCTTGCTTTCCCTAACCCTCAGATCTGAGTTCCCCCAGAAGTGTTACTGGTGGTTCTTCCAGACCATGCCAGGTGAGAGCCCTCTCTGCTCCGTGAATTTCTGGGCCTGCCTCTGAGTTCCAGGCTCTGGGTTCTGTCTGCCACAGGCAGCCCAGTCGCTCTCACTCAGCCCTCATAGCCTTCACGGTGAGCCAGGCTCTGCCCTTGCCCCGAGCGCTCTCCTGGGCAGTAGGAGACTGCATTCCAGGCCTTCTCTCAGGAGCTTAGCTGGGCTTCTGCCCTGGTTCTGAACTAGTCCCTCCCTCTGAGGAATGGGAGTGCACCCCTCCACCCCCGACACACACAGCTACCGTGACAGTGACTTTGAGGAATGCTATGCCCCAGCTGCATGCGGGAGGGACCAGGCTCTTTGTGGAGCCTGGTGGACGCCCCCTCCCCTTCTCCCCCTCCATTCTGTAGTCTGTCTTGACAAGAGCTGTTTAGGGGCATATTCCTAACTCCCCATAATCACCCATTTTAGAGCTATTAGCTGTGAATCTATTCAAATGCTTCTTGAAGCTATTTATATTTTCACTCTGTTCCCTCCTTGGGGTAAGACATTTTCTACACTCCTTTCTGTGAAACACAGCGTGTTGTTTTTCATTTTTCTTTAAATCCTAAAAGGATCGGCTTTGAACTTCAGGGAATGCTTGCTAACTCCTGCACACTGGGGTTTACTGGATCAGGCCGCGTTTATGCCCTTCTCTCCATTCAGGACTTTACAGGCTTTGGCTAGATCCCTTCTTAACCTCTGCTTTTCCACACTACAGGGCTCTAATCTTCTTCACTTCTGCCTCTCTCCTTGATCACTTGAGGGGCCGTTATCTGGAATGGCTCCAGTATTGCCCTCCTGTGCACCCCTAGCCTGGGATCCCCTTTGAGAGGAGGGGTCTCCCACCAGGTTTGGGCCAGATCCATGGGGGCTCTGGTGATGAGCAGCGACAGTGTGGTCCCACTCGCTCACTAACAGTGCCAGTGCTCATGCTTGGTGCTGTGGCTGCCAGGTACAGTGCAGCTGGAATGCTGGCCAAGCCTCGACTCCCTGATGGCAGGGCCTACGATGTCCAGAGTTCCACAGAGGGCTCAGAGCAGCTGCCCTGTACATTCATTCATTCAGCACACATGTCCATAAGGCCCATGGTGTGCCAGGCCCTGCACTAGGCACTCAGGTGCAGTGGTGAACTAGCCTAGCCTGGTCCCTGTTCTTGTGGACCTGAGAGTCAAGAAAGTGACAGACGTAAAACAAGTAATGACACAGGTGCTTGAAAAATAACCATCATGACAAGGTCCGCGAAGGACAAGTAGGATCTGTTGAGATGAAAGGTACCTGTGATCAGTGGTGTCGGAGAGAGGAAGAGGGAAGGATGCTGGGCTTTCCGCCCCCTGCCTGGAGCTGTGGAGTGGAGAGGGGACCCTGGCAGCCTCAGAACAGCCCCCTCTGTGAGGCCCTGCGCCTCTGCCCTTCACCCCATGTTCATTTGCAGGTCTCACGGGGGTCATGCTGCTCCTGGTTCTCGCCGTCATGTACGTCTTCGCCTCCCACCACTTCCAGCGCCGCAGCTTCCGGGGCTTCTGGCTGACCCACCACCTCTATATCCTGCTCTACGTGCTGGTGAGGGCTTTTTGCTGTGAACCAGGCCAGTGGAGTCTGGGCAGATGTTCCCAGGGAGGCAGTGATGCCTGAGACATCAGTTCTCCATCCCCTTAGTTATTTCAAGTATCCTCTTCACTCCTCCGTATCTCTCTCAAAAGGTGGAGCTTATATAATATGGGGCTCTCAGGTAGGCTGACCCAATATGCGGCACTTGGAAGACTGACTCCCTGGCATGGGATTTGTAGTAGCAGCCTTACCTGGCTGATCTGCATTCCTTCCAGACACCCCACATCATTTCTGCCCAGTCAGTCTTTCCCTACCTTTGGGTGGTGGTTTGGGTTCTTGGGTGGACTGTCTGCATTCAAGGGAGCGTCACCTTCTTAAAGAGAAACTTACCTTAAATAGGTTCTGCCACTTTTGTTCTGATCCTGTTTTCTGGGGTGTTAGCTACATCCATCCAGCTAGCTAAATGCCACCTGTAAAGTTAATGAACTTGCTCAAAATGTCTTCATTGGACTGTTGATAAAATGGATTTTTAAGACTCCACCTCTCCCCTTTCCTTCTTAACCTGGGCCCCTGCCTCCCTTCCTTCACATTCCCTCCCTTCTTCTCTCCTGTTCCCTTTTCACCTTTCCCTGGCTTTGTCCTCAGCTGCTTCAGCTGGCTATTTCCAGAGATGACTCTGATCTGTGCCCCTATGTCATGGCTCTACTTGGCCTGCCTTTCTCACAGACACAGGCATTTCCCCGAAGGGCACCCTGAGGGCCTTGCTGAGGAGTTAAACCAAGTCCCAATGCTCTGATGTCCCCGTTGATGATAGCTTGGCTGCCAGCATTCAAGAAGTGCAGAGCCCAGACGGCTGCCCTATCACCTGGCTCCAGGCAGAACTGCACACAGGGGTCTCCTTTGTCCTGAGACAAGGGAGAAAGGTCATCATTGCCTGGGTCAGGCTGGTGCTGGGGTGCAGTCTGTCTTCACTGGTAGGTAGGAGGGTCTGCTTCCAACCTGCTCAGCACTTCATGGTTCTGAAGATGACTATCCAGCCTGGGCTTAGGATGTTTCCTAGAACCGATGACGTTAGTTTCTCTGGAAATTGTGGCTAATTTATGCCTCCCTCCCAACGTTCCTGATAATGGGTAGAGCCCTAGCATCTGGGTTACTGTTTCTGTTAGGGGTGGAAATGATGGTCTTGTTTCTGGTGATAAAGCAGCTTTTTTGAACTAGATGGGAGACCCAGAAGAGTGGCCAGCCTGGTACCCTGAGACCAAGACCGGTTTCTGATTTATCCCCGGTTGTGGGGATCACTGGGGGATCCAGAAGGGAAGTTAGCAGCTCAGAAAGGTGCAGGCCACTCTGCTGGGAAGTCCTAGCCCCTGCAGCTTGGGAGCATCTCATCTGGGGGGAGATCAGAGCCAAAGCACCTGCTGCCTTCCTGTTTATCTCAGGTATGGCCACTTGACCTCTGGCAGAAAGAGAAGTTACAAGTAAACGACCCCAGTGTGGAGCAGACCCTGGGGAAGGGTGTCCAGGCTCCTGATCCAGGCTGTAGAGGGTGGAGTTAGCACAGCAGAAACTGAGCTGGCAGGCTGTTCCCCAGGCTCCTCAGTCAACCATGACCCTGCAGCAGCTTTGTGGTTTAAAGGTAGAGCCAACACCAAGCAAGATGTATAAACAAAGGAGTATGAAGTCACCTTGACATTGTTCTCAGCCTGGTTGGATTCTCAGAAAGCCTTGGGGGTGGGCGTGGGCTCCTTAATGAAAGAGGAACTTGGGAAAACTGGAGCCAATTGAGAGAAGAGCCCAAGGAGGTTTGAGTTAGCTCTGTGGAGAAAGTTTCAAGAATAGGGTAACACTCAGCTGGAGGAATGGAGAGCTGAATGAGGAACCAGAGTTCACTTTAACTGTTATGTGTTAAGGGTCTAGTATATACTTGCTCTGTGCTAAGCCCAGCAGAGGAGGGGGAGACTCTAAGCTCTGCCCTCAGGAACTGAGGATTTGCTGCAGAGATAAGTGCCATGCATGTGAAATGATCAAAATGAACAGATAATACAGGATTAATTGCTGAGCTGAGTGTTCCAGTCAGTCAGTTAGAAGAGCTCATTGAAGGGAGTTTCGTTTGGGCCAAACTGGTTAGAGAAGACTTTGGGGAGAAGGTGGAACTTGTGCTAAGCTTAAGGAGAGATAAGCTAAGGTTTGACAGGGCAGAGTGGAAACTGAAGAGCATTCCAGGTGGAAGGAAGGGCATGAGGGACTTCCCTGGAGGTCCAGTGGTTAGGACTCTGTGCTTTCACTGCCGAGGGTCGAGGTTCAATCCCTGGTTGGGCCAAAAAAAAAAAAAAAAGAAGAAGAAGGAGAAAGGCACGAACAGTGGTGCAGAGGTGGGAATGATGGTGGAATATTCGGGGCACAGAGGAGATGGGCCTGGCTATGAGTGGCCAACAGGGCAGTAGGTGGTGGCAGGACATGGTGGACCTGTGCAGGCTGCAGCTGCAGCTGAAGGGCTGTGGCTCAGCTGAGAGGCTGCGCCAGGTGGGAGATCATAGAAAGAGAAGAGCAGAGGGTGAGGAAATCAGACTTGGGCAACACACAGGATTGGGGGTGGGAGAAGGAGCAGAGCCAGTGCAGGAGATAGAAAGTAAACAGCCAGAGAGGGAAAGAGGGAGAACCAGTAGAGCACTGTTGCAGAAGTGGCAAGGCGGGGGTGGTCACTAGGGCCACAGGCTGCCAAGCACGGGAGCGAATGCAGTCTGAAGGGAGACCTCGGGGTTTGGTCACTTGTGAGCCCTCTGTGAGCAGGTCCTGAGAAGACGTGGAGGCGGGAGCCAGGCTGACCATACTCAGGACCAAGCAAGTGGGAAGAAGGGGGCAAGTCGTGTCTGACCACATTAGACCAGCTTGTTGGGGAAAGGACCGGAGCTGGACAATACCTGTCAGTTATTTCATGGAAAAGGAGGACTGGTTAGGTGTTCTTAGTCTCCAAAGGGACAGGGTAAATTGGGGAAACTCCTTCCATTAACTCAGTAATTACTGAGCACCTACCATGTGCCAGGCAGAAACTGATTGGAGCTGAGAGTGTCATGGCAAATGAAATGGACACAGTCCCTACTCCTCTAGTCCAGTGGGGAGAACAACAGTAAACATGTCCATGGATGAAGGAACACAAGTATCGTGGATGACGACAATGCTCTGAAGGGAGTTAACAGGGAGAAGGGATAGAGAGGGCTGGGTGAAGGCCTGAGGAGGTGGCATTTCTGCTGAGACCTGAAAAGTGAGATGGATGGGAAGAAGTAGGGGAAAGGCATTCCCAGCAGAGGGAGCAGCAGGTGCAAAGTCCTGAAGCAGAAAGGACTTGCCGTGTTTGAAGAACAGGGAGGGGGAAATGCTGGCAGGTAGAGGCCAGAACATTGCAAGGCCTTGTGGTGCAATGGGAAATCATCTGAGGCCTTTTGAGCTGGGAATGACGTGATAAAACAAACTTTAAAATGTCACACTGGCTGTCTTGGAGAGAATGGATCACAGTGGGGCAACCCAGTGGAAGACCAAGTAGGAGGCTACCGCATGAATGCAGGTGGCTTGGTCTAGGATGGTGTCAGGAAGATGCAAATAGTCTCATTAACATAAATGCTTTGGAGGATGGGTTGGGAGAGGTGAAGTTTTGGAGCCTGGAAGGAACATGGCACCTGGTGAGGTGAGAATTGGATGGGCCAATTGGGAAGGGATGCAGGGGTCAGACCCTGTTGTGAGTGTGGCTTGGATCTCAGCTATACTCTTTGCTCTATCCAGCTCATCATCCATGGCAGCTTCCCTCTGATCCAGCTGCCCCGTTTCCACATCTTCTACCTGGTCCCAGTACTTACCTACATGGGGGACAAGCTGGTGAGCCTGAGCCGGAAAGAAGGTGGAGATCAGTGTGGTGAGGGCGGAGCTGCTGCCTTCAGGTGCCAACATAGAGGCTGTCAGGGGAGCAGGCTGGTGGTACTGAGGAAGCTGACAGGCCAGGGGCAGAGCCTGGACCTTGAAATCTCCTGGCCTGGCCCAGTGGAGTTAGCAGGGTCCTTGAGGTGGTAGGGATGAGGGAGCTGGTAAGAGAGGCTCTTTGCCAGGGGACCTGAGCCTCTCTCACAACAGAGAGAGGAGGAGCCCAGGCCAGGCTGACCACCAACCCCAGTGCTGCCCAGCACCCCCTCAGGGTAGACGTGGCCTGAGGGGAGTAATGATCTCTGATCGCGGGAGGCCTCCTCTGTCATATTCCAAAAGCAGAGCTGAGGCTGCAGGTTGGGGAACTCTCTAGGGGTCACATTGTTGCTGGGTTCAGGACAGCCACCTCCCACCCACCTTCCCTCCTCAGGAGTGACCCGCCTCGAGTTCCAGCGGCCCCAAGGCTTTGAGTACAAGTCAGGACAGTGGGTGCGGATCGCCTGCCTGGCTCTGGGGACCACAGAGTGCCACCCTTTCACCCTGACTTCTGCGCCCCACGAGGACACGCTTAGCCTGCACATCCGGGCAGCAGGGCCCTGGACCACCCGCCTCAGGGAGATCTACTCACCCCTGACGGGTGACAGCTGTGCCAAACATCCAAAGGTGCCCAGACCCAGGCCGGATGCACCACATGCTCCCACAGTCCCTTAGCAGGCCTCGGTCCTGCTGCCCCAGACTCCCCACTGCGTTCCTCCCTTCCCCTATCCAGAGACCGATTCTTCCAGATGATGCTACAAGCCCCCCACTACTCCCCACTCCATACACCTACCTGCATTTCCCTGCCTCCCATTTCTGGCTTCAGAACTATGGTGGTAGCCGAACTTAACTCAAACACACTCCCCTCCCTGCAGCTGTGCCTCGATGGACCATTTGGAGAGGGCCACCAGGAGTGGCGTAAGTTTGAGGTGTCCGTGCTGGTGGGAGGGGGCATTGGGGTCACCCCCTTTGCCTCCATCCTCAAAGACCAAGTCATCGGTCAGCTGCCAAGTGTTCTGTAGGAAGGTGAGTGTCCCCTCCTCCCACCAGCCCCTGGCCCCCTGCTCCCTATCACCGTGTCCATCTGAACCTGTCTCCTGCCTCTGTCCTTGGCCTCCCTGGTCTGGGAAAGGCTGAGTTGGCCTGACCCCAAGGGACTTGGGGTATTCCTGGACCCTAAGGGACAGAGTTGTTTTGCTGATGCCTTCCAGGCTCTTCCCTCAGTTAGGGGGTGCCCCACGTAGGATGTGCTTCTGAGAGTCCCTCCAGGCAGCGTTGGAGAGGAAGCCAGCACTTGAAGCACTGTCCGGTCCGTTCGAGAGAGGGAAGGGCATACTTGGGGTGGGGCACAAGTGAGACTGGCTCTGCTCTCAAGAGGAAGAGGAGGGGAGGCAGCAAGGCAGGGCTGGCAGGCCTGGATGGCTCTAGGAGCACAGCCCAGGCCCTGAGGCCCCTCCACACCAGGCCCCTTCGCCTCACCCTGGCCCTGGTGGCAGGCCCCTGCTTGTCTCTCTGGGCCTGGCAGGTGAGTCAGGGCCACAGGAATGCAGCGGGCAGAGGCCCAGCCTGTATGCTGTCAGCACTCAGAGGGTGACAGCTCCCCTGCCCCTCTGTCCATAGCAGCTCTGTCTCTGCCTCTTAACTCACACAGCCCCATTTCTCCCCATCAGAAGCTGGAGGTGGGTACCCCCCGGGGCAGCTTCCATTCCCCTGGTCTCTCTTTGAGCCCATGCCCATCCACTCCAGGCAGCCAGCTGGGTCTTTCCAGAGGCTGTTCTGTGACATACCCCTTAGCGGGACCCTCTGCCTCTGGGCAGCCTGTAGGTTGGGAGCCTAGCAGCCTGAGAAGGGCCCACTGGAGGGAGTGGAATGTCAGGCTCGGCAAGAGAAAGCTGCTTCCCACCCCAGCAGACCTTCAGCTCACTTGACAGACTCCTTTCTCATGGCCCCAGGCTATTGCTCACTTCCACTGCTCTGTGCCCTGGGGCAACACCATCTTCTGCCTCAGAGCATGGCCCTGTGGCCCCATACATTTCCACCTCCCCAGGCTATCTGGGGAGAGGCACAAGCTGCTAGAGACCAGAAGACTTCTATTGGTGTGATGATTCCTGGGGTGTAGGGAGCCTGAGATGAGCTGGGTCCCAAGCTCTAGCCCTGTCCCCAGATCTACTTCATCTGGGTGACACGGACCCAGCGGCAGTTTGAGTGGCTGGCTGACATCATCTGGGGGGTGGAGGAGAATGACCACCAGGACCTGGTGTCTGTGCACATCTACATCACCCAGCTGGCTGAGAAGTTTGACCTCAGGACCACCATGCTGGTACGTCAGGGCCGGCCAGGCAGGGCAGCTCAGTGGGTATGTGGGTTGAGGGTAAGGATGGCCAAGGCAGGTGGGTGGACCGCCATCTGGACTAGGAGCTGACCCTGGCTCTGCCTGGCTGTGACCTTCCTCCTCTACTCCCTCCCCCAGTACATCTGTGAGCGGCACTTCCAGAAGGTGCTGAACCGGAGTCTGTTCACGGGCTTGCGCTCCATCACCCACTTTGACCCCCCTTCGAACCCTTCTTCGACTCTCTGCAGGAGGTCCACCCAAAGGTCAGTCCCACCCCATATTCAGGTTTTCTTCACCTTTGTTTGGGGTCTGAGCAAAGCTCCCAAACCTGCTCCATAGGGGAAGGAGAATCCACCCCCAGGGATATTGGTGGGGTAATGGAATGGAAGGGGAGAGGTATGGGTCACCCTGAGGGGCAAAGGGAGGAATCAGGTAGCAGGGACTTGCCACCTCTGAAGCCGTGATGTCTTGTCCAGAAGGAAAGGCTTGGTGGTTGGGCTGGTCCTCACCACAGACTCAGAATTATCCTTACCACTAATGCTCTCCAGCCCTCACCCTGGACACCAAGCTAACCTTCACCACGAACACTATGCTAGCCACACTCTCATAAAAACTGGGCTAGCCCTCAATGAGACACTAAACTGTCCTCAACTTGGACATTGATTAACCTGGCCCCTATTGGAAACACTGATCTTGCACCTGAAGCTAGCAAATGCGTTGGAAAATGGTAAAGGCTGGACGCACAGAGAGCAAGTCTACCAAAATTGAGTTAGTTTTATAAACATTGAGGCAGCCCTCACCATGCATGGTACAAAGCAAACCTTCATCAGGAACACGGAATGGTCCTCACCAAGGACTCTTGCTGGTCTTTAACATGAACATGGAGCTAGCCCTCCCTCTGAACACTGAGCTAGCCTTCACTTCTTCCTCCAACAGGTCCAGAAGATCGGGGTGTTTAGCTGTGACCCCCATGGCATGACCAAGAATGTGGAAAAGGCCTGTCAGCTCATCAACAGGCAGGACGGGATTCATTTCTCCTACCATCATGAGAACTTCTAGGCCTCCTGCCCAGGGCCTCTGCCCACTGCCCAGCTGAGCAGAGGTTTGGCCCCATACCTCACCTGTAGCTTTCCTGTTTCTGGCTCCCTCAGCCGTCTCCCCATTCTCACCTCCCAACTTTGGTCCAGGTGGCCATGGTTAGTCACCTCATGCGGGTTCAGGGACTCCCAGGCCCGGAAGCTCTCAGCCTGGAGAAATGCAAGGCACTGTGTGGGGACTAGAGGTTGGGAAGTAGGAGAGCTATTATTGCTTTGGGGCAAAGTGACACCTCTTCTTCCAAAATAAGAAAAAAAATCAAAAAACTGGAGCAGAAAAATTGTGTGTGTGTGTGTGTGTGTGTGTGTGTTTAGGGGACTGTGAGCCTAAGGATGAAGTGGGAGCACAGATGCTGGCATCCTAAAACCCGTCCCCCAAATCTCCCCTCCTCTGAGCTCCCCACTGTCAAAAGGGCTGGCAAATGCCTTAGAGAGGGTAGAGGGTAGACCCACAGAGAGCAATTTACAGGACCCCCTCAGCACCCCATTCTAACAGCACAGTTGATCTTTTCTGCCAACTTTTTAAACGTGTACTGTAGTCAAAACCTGCCCCAACAGGCCTCAGTGCTCCTCAGCTCTTCTCTCCTCTTCCTGCTCTAATAGCCTTTTATAAATAAGCCACTTTCCTGCCTTAGGGTTTCTTTATTCTGCTGCAGGGTGGGGTCCTCACGCAGCCAGCTCACCGAGGCTGGCCCACACGTTCTCTTTGAGCTTGCCTGTACCCACTGACTAAGGGAACCCCTCCAAGGCCAAGCGCCCCAGCTAGAGACCCCTTCCCCTGCTCAGGGGCACCTTTCCTGACAGAGGGCCTCTCAGGGTGGCTAGTGTGGGGCTCCTGAGGCCTGGTCAGGAGGGGCAGAGGGAGGTGTGAGGGCTTCTGGTGACGGTGGGCTGGGCGCAAAGAAGGGAGCAGTGTAGCAAGACACAGCAGGAGTCTACAGGGAGCCAGAGCTCACTGGCTTGCCCCAGGACCTCAGTTACTCCTGGTCCTCTGAGCCATGGGAGGGTGGAGCACCTGTATGAGTGCCTGTATGAGTCTTCTGTGTAGTGAGATGACAGCAAGGAGACTGATGAGCACATCACCTAACCTCTTTGGGCCTCTGTTTTCTCATCTGCAAAATAACCGAATGCCCTCCAAGTCTACTTAAGCATAGGGCAACCTCTATGATGGAATGTTTGAAGCAGGACTCAATTTCAAGTGATCCTTTCCACTGTCCCCACAGAATTCTTGCATTCGTCAGATCACATATCCTCGATTTCGAGAAACTAGCCACTGGATTAGAAAATCCAAATTCCCGTGCTTCACACCACGCTTGGGAGTTGCAGGTATCCGTTCTGGAGGAGGCTCTCAGGCTGGGCAGCCGTCCCGAGGGTGTTAGTTCAGTGGGTCATCGGTCATTGGGAGCTTCTGTTCAGCTTGCTCATGGGAGCGGGAGGGCGGGCCTGGAGTGGTTTGAAAGCAGCTCCGCCTGGCGGCCCGGTGGTATTCCCCAGGGACTGGGCCCCAGGCCTCGGCGGGTTCCAGCTGCGGGCGCGGGCTGGGGGGCCGCCAGGGCCGCGGGCGGTGTGGCCCCTCCGGTAGAGGCGCGGCCATCAGGGGGCGCGCGCGGACGGCCCCGCCAGGCGCCACAGCCACGAGGGAGATCTGGGCCCGGGCTTGCCGGCTTCAGGTCTCGGGGTCGGACCCATCGGCCCGGGGCCGCGGGAGGCGCGGCAGGCCCCCGCTTCCTCTGGAAAGGAAACGCAGTCGGCCCGCCAGCTTTCCCGCCTCCGCCGGCGTGCGGCTTCCGCGTGGCAGGGGCGCCCCGCTCCCTCCCGCCTGGCGCGCTGCCTCTTTGTCTCTCCGTGGCTCCCCTCCTCCCAGACAAATGGCTGTTGGCAGGAAATTAGATGCGCTCTCTGGGAGCCGCGCTCGTCGGGGCGGCGGGGAGGGGGCGCCGCGCGGCAGGCCGGCTCTGGTGCCCCAAGCCGGGGAGGGGGCGAGGGGGGATGTTTTGACATCTCGTCAAAGGAAGGAACTTGATGCTTCGAAAGTGCTTTTCACAGCCGCCTGTGTCCGCTCCAGAGCTGATTTATAAACAGAATCTGTGCTCGCTCAACTCCCTCCCCCGTCAGCCCGGGGCGGGGATGGAGGAGGGGGCAGGAGGGAGCTGCGGCGCTGGAGGCGCGGAAGCGGCTGTGCCTGGCAGGACTGGGTTTATTTATTGCCTCTGGCCCAGAGCCGGGGCGGCCCCGGGCCTGTACAAGTTCCCTCCGGCCGAGCCCTTCCCCTCCTTCCCCACCCCCAATGCCGTCTCCCCGAAGCCCCGCACCAGACTCCGGCGGAGCCCGCCGGTGGTTTGGGGGTGTAGGCGGAGAGGTGGTTAGAGCACCCCGAAGGCCCGCGTCCAGCTCCATTCCCAATCCACCCCTCCACCCCTGGGTAAAGAGGGTGGAGGTCGCCACCTCTGCCCTAGGGGAAGAAAGAGGCTGGAGCTGTCTATCTTAAACTCCTCAGGAGATCAGCGATTCTGAAATCCCTTCCTCCAGGGGCTATCCTTTCTCCCCAGGGAGTCCTCTATCCTCAGCTCCAGACCACCTCTTATTCCAAGGCTCCAGTAGTCCTTCCCTTTAGAATAAATTAAGGAATCTCCAGCTGCCACTCGATTCCAGGGAGAGGGCCAAGAAAGGTTTGAGAGATCATGTGGCCCAGGAAGGGCCACAGCCCTCAGCCAGGGGATGAGCACAGGGCTGGGTCCAGATCTGTCACAATGCCCAGGCCTCACACCTACAGAGTCCGGATGGCCACGGGGTAGAGCAGGGACATGTGCTCGGCCCCCTTAATGGGCAGCTTGCGGCTGGCGTAGTGGTGCACGATTTCAGGGACGCTGCTGAAGGGCGGGCTGTTCTGGCCCAGCACATACTTGTGTTCCTTGGTCCGGGACAGCTTCATGTGCATGAAGCCCTGACTGCTCCTGGGAAGAGGAGGGGAGACCCTGGTGAGTGGGGCCCTCTCCAGTCATCGTTACCACCCCACCACCCGCTGCAAACATGGTTGTTCCAAGCCAGCTGAGAGTGGAGGCAACTAGGGAAGGTGGAGGTCAGTCCAGCAAGCAGGGAGGGGATGTAGGGGATTTTGTAAGTAGGCAGCAGTAGGTACTGGCTTTGTGGTGAGGGCACTGGGTGTGCCAAGAATATGCAGGTGGAAACAAGCTATCAGCACCACCCCCCAACCCAGGGATCCAGTCGCTCCTGCCTCAGCCTATGCACCTCCCCCAGCCTATGTGACCAGGGCCAGTTTACCCTCCCCCTCCTTGAGCTGTGGGGGAGGACATCTGTGTGGGGGGAGCTCTTGGTGCCTCGTGAACACAGACACCCTTGGCAGGACAGTGGGTGGACACATGCGACAACCAACCAGGCGAATCTTGGTTGGGGCTCTCTTGCACAGACTAGGGGAGAGAGGGAGCTGGACATCACCCCCAAATCTGGGAATACTCAGCTGCCTTGTCCTGGGGACAGCCCTTCACCCTCCTGCTAACTGGGCCTTGGGCCAATCCCCCAGCTCATCTATCCAGCTCTTCTGCCTGGGCTGACATCATCTGTGAGGCTGCAGCTCCATCCCCTCCCTCAGAGAGGACATGCTCCACTGCGTCTCCCATCTCCCCACCACAATCCAGGAAATCAGCATCAGTGCCCAGCTCTGCCCACAAGACAAGGACCCTGCTGCTCAGAGCTCTGGCCAGCTCCCAGCAAGAACACTGTTCAAACTACCACAGGCCTCGTAGGCCAGGCCCCAGGTCTGAAACTCCAAACAGGCAATGGGGAAACCATGCTTGGGAGAGCCCTGAAGCCCGAGTACTTGTTTCTGCCGGTCAGAGCTTACCTGGGGACAAGAAGCCGGGCTCAGAAGCTGGTGTGGGAGGTAGGACTGGGGAGGGGGCTGCCTCCTTGTGAGGTTTGCCACCCTTGAGAGGTGAGGCTGGCAAACCCCCTCACTTGCTTCCCCTGTCTGTATACAAAGAGGGCTCTGACTGGTCCCATTTCACTAGGGCCACAAGTGAGAAAGCACAGAGAGTGGGGAGACTAAAGAGGAAAGGGATGGGAGGAAAAAAACAGGCCCTTTACACCATCCTTCCCTCCCCCGCCCCCAGGGTACAGTTCCCTAAAGCCTGGGCATGTGTGTCAGGGTGTGGGACCATCCTTCATCTGCAGGGCTGAGATAACGGCTGAAGTTGACAGTGACCACGCAGGCCCTGGGGAAAAGAGCAAAGGGCCTGAGGAACACATACAGCCCCTGGGGCAGTAGAGAGGGGAGGCAGTGAGTGGTTGCCCTCCCCTGTCTGCCCTATGCCAAAACCCAGACCCAAGGCTATGGGCATCAGGGTAGGCCCTGTGCTTCCGCAGTTTGGGGACAGCCCCTCCCCACAGTCCACTTGACAGAATCCCCTCTCCTGAAAACTGTACATTGTATCTTCTCCTTCAGGGACAGATCTGGCCAAGAAGGGCAACAAGTGGCCAGAGAACTGAGTTGGCAGCTGAGCGCTCAGCCTCCACACCTGGATAACTGACCTCCTGGGACGAAGTCCCAAGGGTCCATTAAGACACAGCAGAGCCCTTGCCTGACCCTCAGGGAACTGAGGTGGGACTAGCTGGGCAGCAGGGCTAGGGCTGGCATGGCTTTTGGAGGAAGCTGTTTAATTACCAGTGAAAGCCCTTCCATTACAGAGAGAAGAGAAACCATAATTGTATTTCAGAGAAGCCATTTATATGTAAACGAGGCTCTGGCAGACAGATGCTGGCAGGGCCTGATCAGCCTGGGCTGGAGCGGTGTCCAGGCCAGCCTCCCCCTTTCACTCCTCAGGATAAGGCAGGGCCCAGGCTCTGCTCTGCTCTGCTCTGCTCGTGTCTCTTCTTGCCTTGGACCATACCATACTTGATGGGGGGTGGAGCTGTGTAATGGAACAGTGTGGTTCTTGGAGTTGGCCTGAGCTAGGTTCAGATCCTGCTCTGGGCACTTTATTAGCTGGTGGCCTTGAGCAAGTCACATACCTCTTTGAATCGATTTTCTTTCTATAAAAAAGAGATTGATCTTGCAGGACGGTAGCTGGTTTGGAGATGGTATGTATGCTGCTTGGCACATAGTAGATGCTCTATGAATCTTAACTATAATTTTTAAAGCAATACACATTCTGAAGTTATGTAGATCAAATTTCTGACAAATGAATTTTTCCTAAATGCTCCTTTGATGTTATAATTTGCAGACTCCCCCAGCATAAGAGATGGAAGAAACCTAAGAGGTATCCATTGACATATTTTGCAAAGGTAGAAACCGAGGTCCAGAGAGGTTAAGTGATTTGGCTAAGGTCACACAGCTAGTTTTTTTTTTTTTTTTTTTTTTTTTGCGGTACGCGGGCCTCTCACTGTTGTGGCCTCTCCCGTTGCGGAGCACAGGCTCCGGACGCGCAGGCTCAGTGGCCATGGCTCACGGGCCTAGCCGCTCCACGGCATGTGGGATCTTCCCAGACTGGGGCACGAACCCGTGTCCCCTGCATCAGCAGGCGGACTCTCAACCACTGTGCCACCAGGGAAGCCCCACACAGCTAGTTTTATTAAAAGCAAGAATGAAATTCAGGTTATCTGACTATAGTCTGGCATTTTTTCCATTATCTTGCAGTGAAGTTGAATAATTATCCTCCAGTGTATCTGTTTAATACTCCCAAATTTCCATATATTGGATATGTCTGAAGTGGGGGTGTACCTGTACTCTAATGCCCCCTAGAAGATGTGACAGGAAGTGGTACAGATGCCCCAGTAATGATGGGGGATGTGAATGGACACAGCACTCTGACAGGCTGCTCTGTGGGGTGCAGGTTCTACCAGGCAGAGCTCCTAGGTACTGAGGAGAGGACTAGCCATCCTGCCAGTAGAACCTGGGAGGCTGATGCTGGTCTCTGTTTCTGTGCCCAGAGTGGAAGGCTAAGGAGGAGGAGGAGGAGCCCTGCCTCCCCTGCCTCTTCCAGGACCCTTTAAAGCCCAGTTGTCAGCCGCTAGCACCCAGACCTTCTGCCCTCTTCTTCAGAGTGAACAAGAACAGCTTTGTGTCCACTGCTCCATCCTCCTCCCAGCACCCAGCCTCCATCTCACCCTGTTGAGTCCCACAGGCAAAGTTCCTATCTCCTCGCCTGTACTTGTAGAACATCTTGGGCTTCCGTTAATAATGATGATAGTGATAATTCATTAAGCACTTGGCACTATGCTAAGTGCTTATTTCATTTAATCCTTCCCTGTAAGTCAGATATGATTATTCCCCCATTTTATAAGGAAACTGAGGCCCAGAGAGGTTAAGGGGGCCCCAGGCCACAGAGCTAGAAAGTGACAGAACCCTTCTAAGCTGCACTCTATAGCTTGACTGCTTCCCCCAATGGACTCTGCGCTCCCTGGGAGCCGGGGCTGAGCCTCAGACCTCTCCAGATGCCCAGGGCTTGGCACAGAGTCGGCACATGTTCACAGGGGATGAAGTTCTCCCCAGCCTGGCTGGGCACGGGAGAGATACTGGCGGCTCCTCCTGTCCTGCTGGTTATCCTCCCACCGATTCCCCTTGGAGTCATCCTGACAGGCTCACTCTGCCTGAAGCCACCAGCCAGCAGGCCCCACTCACTTGAGGGACAGGGAGAAGTCGTTCTTGCTGGTCTCACTGTTGCGCACCAGGTAGCTGGCCTCTTTGCACAGCCGGAGCAGGTTCTCGGCATCTGTTCGACTGATGGCCCCGTGGTACCAGCTGAGGACAAGAGAGAGGAAGGGGGGGCATCTCTGCTGGGTCCCTCGCTGTCCAGGCCCACCCATTCTGGGTGTCCCCTGCAGGCAAGCCAGTGCCAGGAGGGGAAGGGAGGGGAGAGTCCCCAGCTGGACACAGACACTCACACCTGGTTTTCCAGAGGCAGTGCTGGGTCTGTCCACTCCCCCAGGGGGCTGCTGGGCTCCACGCTTAGGGACTTGGCTGACTTGGGGTTCCCTGCAGAGAGTCGGGGAGGGAGCCGCCCCTTCTCCTCCCGGCCAGGTGACAGGCAGCTCTTCTCAGATCCTTCAAACTGGGCTGTGGGGGACATACCAGTCATAGACTCTGAGGACCCTAGAGATAGAGCCCTATAGACTAGCCAGTGCTCCATCCCCATTTCCAGCCAAAAGGGGGCAAAGGAATGCTCTGGAAGGGTGGGGCGTGCTCATGAGCCTGACCAGCTCTAGGGACAGTATCCTAGGTCCATCCCTGGGTGGGGCGGGGGCGGGCTCAGCTCTCCTGTGCCACAGGGCCTCCCAGTACCCACACCATGGCAGGAGAGGGAAGACAGCAACACGAGAAACCACTTAAGCTCCTCCCTCTGGAGGAGCTGACTGCCTTCCCTTATTCCATCCCCCTCAGGGTGGCTTCAGTGCTGATAATATTGTTTCTTTCTCCTCCTCAAGAGTTCATTACCGTTCTCCAAATCACCCTGCCAAGCCGTTCTGTAGAAATGACTTATCGATCTGAGAACAATTATCTGACTCCCCTTGGTGCCATCCTGACAGGCTAATCCTGCCCAAAGCCGCCAGCCAGCCAGCCCCTCCCCCGCCCCCAAGGTCGCGGCCCACAGGCTCCCCTCCCCCACCCACAGAAGCCCAGCAGAGGCAGCTCTGGCCTCCCAGACTGGGACAGGCATGACCGCTGAGCCTGCCCAGGGAGGGCTGAAGCCAGTGAGCCAAATGGGCACGAGCACACATGCACAGATGACAGAGACCCTCCTTCAGCCTGTATTTACAAAATACCCACTCACACCCACGCACAAATGCACAAACAGGTGCTCATGCAGGTGTGCGTATGCACAGATGCAAGCACATCCCTGGCTGCCCATTCTGGGTAAAACTGAAAGTAGATGAAGTGTTCAGTGTCTTTTTTCTCCGCCTAGCACTTTCAAGCCCTCATTGTCTTTCCAGTCACCAGATACAAAGATCAAACCTTTCCTTTAACTTCCTGTGCTAGCATCACCCCTGCCTCAGGCGTTATTTGCACTGCTGAGGGATCTGGTCAGGCAGAGCTCTGCCCAAAAGACTGACTTTAGAATAATGGATTTTTATGGCATGGGGGGGAAAGATATTTGGAAGGGGCCTCCCTCAGGAGATACCTTCCCCACCCCTTTAGGGGAGGGAGGAACGTGTACTTTGTCCCTTCCATCTTCCTCCAGGGCGAGAGGGATTCCTCCTGGGTTCTCTGAACTCTGCCCCACCTCTCTGCTTCTCCAACCCAATCCACAGGGCCTGAGGGCTGAGAGGACACATCACCCTGGCCAGAAGCCCCCAAAGGACCCACCGCTGCCATCCTCCAGGCTGGACTCAGGGAGGGGTGAGGCTGGACCGGAGATGTCCCTGTCCCCGTCGGGAAGGGAGGGGCTGCTGTCCAGCTGTCCCACCGGTGGAGGCCAAGGTAGGTCTTTGATGACCTTAATGTCAACTGGAGCCAGTAGCAGCAGGGAGAAGAGAGACAGACAGGGACAGAGACAGAGAGAGGCAGAGATTGAGACACCAAAACCCAGAGCCAGGACACAGGACAGCCTAGAAAGGAGGAGGGTCAGAGCAGAGGCAGGGGCAGCTTCTGAGGGAAGAACAGGACTCTCAGAGGACTGGGCGGAGCCACACTGACCGCACCATGGCAGGTGGGAGGCTCCAGGAGCAAACAGCCAGACACAGGGTCTTGCTCTGCCAGCCCCACAGGTCCCCTTTATTTGACCTCTTACAAGCCTCCAGGGCCCAAAGGGCCCAGGAAGGGAGGGAAAAGCATGACCAGGAGCTGCCCGTACTCCCCAGCCTCATACCTGGACACCCACACAGCATCCTGGCACACCCCACCTTGCCTCCCTTCCCCCTTTCGCCTGCAGCCTGGGAACTCATGGGCAGCCAGACCGAGACAGCCCAGCCTCAGGCTGTCAGGAAAACTCAGAAGCCAGAGCAGATGTTTTATTGAAATTTACCCACCACACCCTCAATCCTGAGCCTTGACAATTAGGAGAGCCATGCCACTGGCGCTGCAGGACTGCTAACAGGTTTCCTAATGAGGAGCATAGATTTTCCCATTAAGCAACTCAAACAGTATTGATTCTCCAAGGAGACTTCGGGAGATAAACGGCCCATCCTCAATGGTGCACGCTTTACGGGAAACAAATTAGGAACCTGTGGTTTCCCAGTCTGGCTGCCGGGGTGGGGAGGACAGAGTGGAGAGCCGGGTCCAGCTCCAGGATGAGCTCCTTGCCCAAGGAGGGCTGAGGAAGACATGGGAGTAGGAATGAGGTCTAACAGCACTGAAGTCCTTTATGTTCTCACTGAACAAGGCTCTTGTACCAGGCTCTTGTATCACCCACTCAGGCCCTCTCTATGTTGGACTCCGGGCCTGGGATGGACACTGGGGGTGCTTGGTACAGGAGAAACCTGATGATTTCTCCCTCTCCCCACTGGTTCCTGCTCCTGAGAAATACCCTTGGGGCTAGGCTATACACACAGTGGGTTTTCACTGTCTGGAGTGTCAGTGCTTTCCTTTGTTACGTGTACGTATTTAACATATGCCACAAGTTTTATCATTTTGTTTGGAATTTCTTTATTTTTAAGTATACACCGCCTCCCAAAAGATGGAAGTGGCTCAAGCCTCTTGGCCTCTGAGAGGTGGTGATGCAGGGAGTCATCCCCGACCCTGCACACAGTTCTGTGTCCACACCGCCCAACTCACCACTCTCCATGGTGCAACTCAACTGCACTTCCCTTGAGCCCAGCTCCTGCCCCCCACCCCCACCCCAAGTCCACTCCTCCCATCCCCCTGAGCCTGGAAAGCTGCTCAGAGGCCTCAGCAGACCTGCCCTCTCCACCCAGGACTCACCTGCAAAGGCTTTGGAAATCCGCTCCTTCTTCCACTCCCAGGGCTGGTCATACTCCTCAGGGGGCCTCTCATCATCCTCTGGCAGGCGGGACTCCCGGGGCCAGGAGGCCCCCTCACCTTCCGGGGTGGCCCCCTCCTCCTCCTCTGGCTCATAGGGCGTGTCATACAGAGGCAAGGGCTGAGCTGCTGTTTCCTTGGAGCCCCGGATCTCTGCCAGGGCAAGGCAGGAGGGAAGGTGTGAGCAGTCCTGGCTGCCTGGCTCAGCGCCCCCAGTAGCACTCCCCAGCTACAAGCCTTCAGAGGAGATGCTGGCTGTGGGGGGAGCCCAGTGACCACACATCTGGGGTCCCTCACCCTCAGAACACCTCTAGGGTTCCAAAACCATGGGACCCAACAGAGGCAGGGGCAGAGAAAAGATCCTGCAATGGCCAACAAGGGCTGGGGAGCTGAGGCTTACACATTTAGGAAACTGAGGCAGGGTCCATCTCCTTGCTACTTAGATCCATTTATTTCCTTGTGTCCCAAGTTATGTCATTTTGCAATCAGAAAATCCTTCTTTGTTGCTCAGGTACTGCTGACCACCCCCTCCTTGAAACTGTCCCCTTTGGACAAGTCATTTTCATGGACTGTCCTCCTCTCCCATCACCCCCGTTTGGTCTCTTTCCCTGGATCCTCTCTTGGTCTCTGTCCGCCAGGGCCAAATCTTATTCATTTCTCCCTGCTCTCACTCTCCAGTCTCATGGCACCCTTTGCATCTATATGTTTCCAACTGCCATAAAAATGTTTCACTTTGATGTTTCAAACTCACTGCTTTCTCCCAAAATTCTTCTAGTCTGTTCTGTGATCCTCTTTTGGGGATCACTGACCCAGTGAAAATCTGATAAAAGCTATGGAGCTACTCCCCAGAAAAATGTGCGAATTTTCACATACAATTCCACGACACTCATGGATGTCCTGGGGGTCTACACCCTTCTCATCTAAATACAGTAGCCGCCCTCTCACTTTCTCCATTTCTGTCTACTACACTGCTCTCCTTGGTCCTGGCCCTCCTTCATTCTCTGAATCCCATGTGTTCAGTGCCAATACCTGATGACTCTCCCCCTCAACTCTTCACGTCTAGATTACTGCTAGGGTGAACCTCCAATCTACAGGCTTATGTTTCAGGGGCTCCATGGAATGACACTCCCTACTGCTCTCTGCTCCCTCACCCACCTCTCCCAGGGAGGGAGAACAGCTTATCTGATTGGCCAGTGGAAGCTTCCTTTCTTTCCCAGATTTGCCTACTTGCAGAGAGAGAACATTCTGGTTCTTTCTCCTCCTGCCCCTGTGCAGGGGCCTATAGCTGTCCTGAGTTGCCCAAGCCTGAGTAGGCAAGTTTAATTCTGTGGTGAAGTATTCTTAGCTATGTCATTCTGGTGACATAGCTAAGTAATGTTCTCCAGTCAACTTTATCAGTAATAAAGCTGGCATTGCTATCTCCATCTGTTTCCTTAATCCTATTCCTCAGTTATTTCCAAGCTCAGAGGGGAAGAAAGGGGTGTTAATTATTGGTCCCTTAAAGCCTCAACAATTTCCACGATAGCCTACTAACTCATCTTTCTTATTTTTTAATTAATTTATATATTTATTGGCTGAGTTGGGTCTATGTACACGGGCTTTCTTTAGTTGCGGCGAGTGGTGGCTACTCTTCGTTGCAGTGTGCGGGCTTCTCATTGCAGTGGCTTTTCTTGTTGCAGAGCACAGGCTCTAGGTGCGTGGGCTTCAGTAGTTGTGGCTCACGGGCTCTAGAACGCAGGCTCAGTAGTTGTGGCTCACGGGCTCTAGAGCGCAGGCTCAGTAGTTGTGGTGCGCGGGCTTAGTTGCTCCGCGGCACGTGGGATCTTCCCAGACGAGGGCTCGAACCTGTGTCCCCTGAATTGGCAGGCGGATTCTTAACCACTGTGCCACCAGGGAAGCCCCCCAACTCATCTTTCTGATGCCCAGTTCTTCTAGTGTGTTCTGTACACCAAAGCCTCAGTAATCCTCTAAAAATGCCACATTCATCCTGTTCCTTTCTTGCTCAAGAATCCATAATGGCTCCCTTCCCATGTTTGGAGCAAGTCCAAATGCCTCATTTGAGCCTTCAAGACCTGCACTACCCCCTCTTGGCCTCTCTCATTTTAGCTCTCCTGTATGCCCAGCACTAAGATTATTTGCCCCTGAACAAACCTTCCTCTCATGCCTCCCTGGGGCCTTGGCTTACACTGATGCACCCCTGTCCTCCTCTCTGATCACCCACATTGTTCCCTTTCCCTGGATGCTTTCTTGACCTCTGTTCCCCAGGGCCAGGTCTCATTCACTTCTCCCTGCCCTCACTCCTTGAACTACTTGCCCAATCTCATGTGCATTGCATCTGCATTTCTAGTCATGTGTTTCCAATTGCCATAGATGTTCGCTTCGAGGTCCCATCATTTCAGACCCATCACCTTCCCTAAAGCTAGTGATTCTCTTCTTGGGATCAATGACCCCCAGCCCACACCACTAGCTTGTCATTCGTGACTATCCCAAATGCTTCTGTTGTCTGCCCTTTGGTTGTATGGCCTTCTCTAGCACCTCACGTCTCAGGCACCACAAGTCCCAGCTTCTTCTCCAAAATGACTATCTTGAAGACAATGGCCACCCTCCCCAAAGACCCAGCAAAGGCTTTCTCCATATTTTCTAGGGACCAAGGAATCAGTCCTTAGACTTGTGGGTCCCAGAGCCTGTTCTGCAGATACTCAAGCCTCAGGGAGCAACCCCCAACCCCACCCCCACCCCAAACTCCACCACTCACCGGCCATCATCTTTTGGGCCTCATAGGGCTCCATGTAACCGTCATTCTCGGGGACCTTCTCTGGGGCTCCTGAAGCTCCTATTGGGCCTTCACCAGTCTCCTGAACATCAAACGGATCCGCATAGTCTTCTAGAATTGCTAGCTTTGGGAAGAGAGTGAGGGGAGCAAGCTTCAGACGTCTGAGAGACAGCTCTGCTTCTCCCCAGGATGCTCTGTCCATGGGAGCAAGGGTCCTGGGCAGGGTGCCCAGGAGCTTGGATGGGGAGAAGCTCTGGCTGTTCCTTTGCAGGGGTCCCCACTAGGCTGCCAACAGAATGGTACATCTTTCTTTTCTGTTAATTTTGTGCCTCTGGCCCATTCCCTAGGCTAAATGGACAGGATGAGGCTCTGGGCTTTAAGGCCTGCCTCATTCAGGGTCCAGGCAGGACCAGAGCCTATACCAGGTGGCCTAACAGAGGGAATTAATTCAGAGACCTGGTTATAAAGGTGCTGGAGTTCAAAGAATAAGCAGGGAACAGTAGGCAACTGGGGGATTAGCTTGGTCCATGCCTAGCATTGCATTCCCAGATGCTAAACAAATAAGTATTTGCTGACCTTCAAGGAAGATACTGAGTTTATGCCACAGTTCACTGGTTTATCCTCACAACATCCTTCACAATGTCATGTGGGAATTATTATCCCCATTTTAAGGAAATGGAGGCTCAGGGCAGGTAGGGAACAACACGCCCAAGTCCATTCCACATAAGTGGAGAAACCAGGATTGGAACCTGTGCCCTTTGTGCAAAATCATGCTGCCAGCCTGCTACCACTGGGCATCTTGGCTGTCCTGGGAGAGAGACCACCTTGGGATAGCCCTGAGAAAGCCAGGGTTTGGGCTCTGCTGAAATGCCCCAGTCTCTTGGAGGACAGGGACAGGAAAGGTATGGTCTTGGCCCTCCTCATCCCAGGCTGCAAGCCGCACACCCTGCAGAGGAGCTTAAGGTGCTCGGGGTGGGGCACAGCTGAGGACAAGAAAGCCTTTCTCCAAGCTGGGCACAGGCTTGGGGGGACCTGCTGAGGCAGAGACAGAGCACAGCCTGCCGCACGCTAACTGCACCTTGGGGCAGGAGAACACTGCACACCCGGTTGCCAGGCGTTGACAAGAGGTAGCTCTGGGGCCTGTGGCATGGGGAAGGGGCCACTCCTGCCTTTCCCCTATTCTCGGTCTAGGCTTTGGTTCTGGTCCAGATCAGGACTGTGGGAGACAGTTGGGCAGGGAGGCTGTGGGGATGACCACCTGTCCTGGGTTACAGGACCTGGGACCCCTACCAAGGCGGAAATGGAGAAAGAAAACTTCCCACCTCAGAGCCCCCTTCTGCATGTTCCTTGAACCCCCACTGGCCCCTCTAGGGGTCTCAAGAGTGTCCCAACAGCTCCTACCATCTCATGCATCGGTTCTTCAGCTCCTACTCGTTTCACCTTGTTCCAGTCAAGACCCCCAGCTCCTTTACCTCCCTCGAATCTCTGTCTGCTTCTGAGAAGACCACCATCTCAGATCATCCCATCACCTCCACCAGACCATCCACTGGCCTGGGGCTCCTTGTCACTTCTGTCCCTCCAGCTCCAGTAAGCACCTGGTTCACAGTGGGCACTAGAAAAATGTTACTGCTAGATCACTGCCTATTTCCCATTACAGCGCCCCCCGCCCCCCGCTCTGCGAGTCCCCCTTCCTGCAGGAAGTGCAGAAAAGGAATCCACTCCTACCCCGAGCTGCTTCACCCCAGGCCAACGGGCACCCACAGTCTCACCCACCTGACCAAGGGGCTCTGGAGCCAGCCCATTGGGTACCCACCCAGGTCGGCACCCAGCCTTACACTCATAAGTGGCAGCTACTTAACAGTAACTGGATCAACAAATGTGCTATCCTTAAACCTTGCAATGGCTCTCCAGTGCCAAAAGAACAAGTCCAAGTTAAAGGGATTTAAAGATTCCACTTTGCTCTTTGGGTTCTCTCTGCCCACCCCAGGTTACTTTGTTACCTGAAAGCTCTATAATCTCTTTCTTCTCTCAAAGGCTTTCCCTTTACCTGGATCAGATTATTTTTCTTTAGAAAGCCTTCCATTCTCCCTCCAGGTCTGGTTAGGGCCTCTGTGCTGGGCTATCAGCACACTGTGCAGTAAATACTTGTTTTATTATCTGTCTTCCTGCAGACTGTGAACTTCCTGAAGGCAGGAACCACGTTCATTGCTAAATTCCCAATACCTAAAAGTGCTCAGTAAATATCTGTTAAATCAGTTCATATAAAAGAGGAAGGAAGAATGGACAAAGGGAGCACTTTTCCTTGTTCATTCAGGAGAGGAGGAAGCATGAATCTGGCTGGGGAGTCAAACACGGCGTATGAGTCCCTGGAAGCTGCTCAATAAGTAGAAGCACCTGGCCCAAGCCCCAGGCCCCCCCCCCTCCCCAACTCCACAGAGCCCCCCTTGCCTTCCCTTAGCAAGCCCAGTCAGAGCTGCAGGCAACGCCCTTCCCACTGGAGTCCTGGGCCAGTCGTGGCAGCTCGGGGCCCATGGGCACCCAGGTGGCAGCTCTGTGGGCAGCTCAATGGCTCCTCTGTTCCATTCCTGGCTCCACACCCTGCTCCAGGAAGCCCTGGCCTCCGCCCTGGGCTGGGGCGCCTAGAGAAGCCACCCACGGGGCCGGGTCGGGAGCAGCAGCAGAGACACCTGCTGGGGCACCCGACCTGGACATAGAGGACGTGTCAGAGACCAGACCTGCTTTCCCAGTGGCTTCTAGGTCACGTGAAGAGGCAAAACTGCTCCGTGTGGGGAAGCTGCCCCTGTAGGCTTCTGACACCTTTGCTCTATCATGATTTACTTTGTTTATGGGCCCTCTACCTGACTCTGCCGTGCTCACTGTGTATACGGCATCCATCACAGGGCCTGGCACACAGTAGGTGCTCAGTGCGCATTTACTGGATGCTCGAAAGGCCTCCTTCCACCCAGACTCCATCTTCTGGAGTGACACAGACTCTCAGATCCCTATTCATCCTAACTCTGACCTGACCGACCAGTAGGGGCTGTAGGAGCAGCCTGTCAGGAGAATCCACATTTGATAGGGATCAAAGCCTTTGGCTCAAGGGCAGAAGGAAGGAACTGGCAGGGAAGGCACCTAAAGCCAGGGCTGATATTTAGGCACATCCTCTGGTACGCTGTTGAAATGCTGAAATATTTCCAAACTAGTAGGTAAGTAGCTCTGCCCAGAGGGCCCCGTGGCTCCCTCCACTCCTGCAGGAGGGTGGCAGGGTGCCTCCAGGACCCTGGTCTTGCACCTGTTCAATGGGGCAGTGCTCCTCCCAAAGCAGCTGTCAGGCCTTGCCTCTCCTTCCTGCCCAGGCCTCTCCTGAGGTAGCTGGCAGGCCCACCATCTGGTTGAACCCTCCACTCTGCAGCTGGGCCCTGCTACGAGTTTCTGACCCCACCCGTGGGGCTTTTGAGGCCAGGGGAGCAAAGGAGACACATGTCACGGGACTTGGGCTCTGCAAAGTACCCGAAGTCTACCACTGTCCCTTTTCTCCATTTCTTTAGTTTATATTTAATGTCTGGAAGCCTCTGGTTTTTTAATCTGTAGAATGGGGATGGTATTAGCACCTACCTCATAGGACTGGGTAGAGGACAATGAATGTAAAAAGTCCTTGGCCCAGAGGCTGGCAAGGAGGAGTCAGTGCTCAATAAATGTTTGCCGTGATGATAATCTCTTTTATTCAGGCATTAAGACCCCAGAGTTCAGGTGCTTGTCCAGGGTGCACAGCTTGCAGTAGCAGAGACAAGAAAGACAGAGACCCAGGTCTCCTGAGTCTCATTGCCTTGCCACAGATTTTCTAGAAAAACTGGGAAATGTAGCATCTTCTCTCCTCTATTTGTAGATTTAAAATACACCTTAGCATGTTAAAGGCTCTGAGAAGTCCTGCAACCAAAAGACTAACTTAATTTTGTTTAATTCAGCATTTCTCCAAACTATTTAACCATGAAATCCCTTTTCCAATGAAAGTCTGTCAGTCTGGGAAATGGTGTACTATTGATATTTACCTTCCTCAAGATTGAACTTTTTGCACTTTCTGTTCCCACTTACTAGAATGCCCTTCCCAATTTTATCTGCCAGGGAAACTCCTTCACGTGAAACAAATTTGTTATTATCCTTTTCTAATAACAAAGCAATGCCATGCTTGTAAAACATTCATCACAGACATGCAATTGATGCTACCAAACCTTTTAAGACCGTTATAAGGCATGTCCGAGGCCACTTTGGGATTGGGTGGCAAGTGCTGGCCTTCAGCATTCAGGAAATGGTGAACTCAGCACAGAATGCAATCCTCATTCCTTCCTTAAGAGCCTCCTTCCCCTGGTTCATTAGCAAATGCTCAGTGGATACTTCCTCTCTCTGCAGGCCTCCTCTCAGCGGGTGCAAAGGTCCCGTGCAAAGGTCCCATACATGAGCTGGCAGCCAGTCTGGAGTCAGGCTGCCCAGCTGGGAACCTCAGCTCTCTAACTAGCTGTGAAACCTTGCAAGCATGACTCAACATTGCTGTGCTTCAGTCTCCCTTTTCGTAATGCTGGAATAATAACTTGTCATAGACTTGTCATAGGGTTGTCATAGGGTTGTTGTTACAACAACCCTATACTTGTCATAGGGTTGTTGTAAGGATCAACTGGTCTAATACACATCAGCTGCTTCAAATTGTACTAGATACAAGGTGGAGGCTCAGTAAATGTCCACGATTGTATTATTAAATACAAAGGACAAATTCCTGGATCCTCCAAGAGCTCACAGTGACAGACACAAAACAAGTTCCCAAAGAGTGAAGCACCTTGAGGTGCTATGAAGCCACACGGCTGAGCCCCAGGCTCTGCAAGCCCCACAGGCTCACTGTATGCAGGGTTTGGGCCCCACCTCCACTCTCATATCATATCACACTGGTTCTCCAGGGCAACGGGAGTAGGCTGCAGGTAGCCCTCCAAGTCCCGGGCCCCAGCCAGCTGCTCCATCCAGGGTCCCAGGGTCCCAGCTGTTCCTGGCTCCCAAAGGGTGGAGCACCAGGGCTGCGGTGTCACTGAGTCACTGCCCAAGCCAACAAGCCGCAGTTGTCTTCCAGAGGGAGGGAGTGCTGCAGCATGAGGAGGCAGCAGTGGATAGGGTGGGCTGGCCTGCGGGCCTCAGCCCTCCTCGAAGCACCAGTGGCAGTGGCACCAACGACAGCACAGGCCACAAAGTTCAGATCCCTTGACCGGAACCCTCCTCCTTTCCTCCCTCAGGGGACCCAAGGACACGTGTGAGATAAACGAACCAGACCTCTAGACTCTGCGCAAGTCATATGAAAGAAAATTAAAGCAAAGAAGGAAACAAACTCAAAAAAGGTAAGGACTCGGTCTTCTAGGTGGCGAGTCTCTTTCAGCGCCTAGGCCAGTGTCACTTAATGATACTCAAAACACTCAATGAACACTGGCCAGGGAGGGCCCCTACCTGCCCTCCTAATCCCAGGGCAGGCATGTCTTGTTCATCTTCTGACATCCGGAATGTATCCTTCACTTTCTTCTTCCCGCCTATCTGTTGACTCGTTTCCAAACTTGGGCCCAGAGGATCCAAGTCCATGTGAAAACCATCTATGAGGTACAGTATCTATTCTTCAAAGTTCTTAATATTTCGGGCCCTGTAAACACCAGTGAGAATCTGAGAGCTGTGAGCCTTTTCCCAGAAAAATGCTCATGCCCCCAAATATGTGCACAGTATTTCTGGAGGTTCTTGAACCCTAGAAGCCCCTCTGTGAGCTAAGAACGAGAACCCTAGTTTCAATTCATACAGGGTGCCTGACTGTCTTAGTGATCACATCACCTCTGTCTCTCTGTTTTGCTCTCTCACTCTCTCATTCTCTGTCTCTTTCTCTCACACACGTATCTTGGCATGATGGAGGCAAAGGACACACTGTGCAGATGGTCAGAGGCAACTCAAAGCTTCATCCAACCAGGGCCCCTCTCCCATCCCCATCCCCTTTTCCTAATTAGATCAGGTTTTTCCTGTTGAAGGTCTGAGAAAAGGGAGCAAAGCAAGGGAAGGCACAGCTCTCTAGCCCCTCTGCCAGAGCATAGCCTGATGGCCAGACAGGGCCCAGTACCAAGAGGGAGTCTTCCTGCAGCCAGATGGCGAGGCTCTGCCTGCCTGCTGCTCCCACACCTGCCCTGCCAGGCCTGCCCAGATGGCCACCCTTGCACCCCTGCCAACTGCAGCCGTGGGTCTCAGGGTGGGCCAGCAGCCAGAGCCCTGCACGGGGAGAAGGCTAATGGTCCTGAGCCCCCAGGCCTCTCAGGGTCCTGTCTGAGGCCTATTCTCTCCAGCCCCTACATCCACTGGGCTCATTCCCCTTCAATTTCTCTGGCTCATCACAGAAGCATTTGCACCCATTTCATCAAACCTCATGATCCAGCTCCTCTCAGAGGGTTCTGACCCCCCCAGCACCAGCTGCTGGACTGCAGAAGGAGAGAAGTGAGCCAGCCCAAGGCAAAACCTGGTCCCCAGCCTCATCTCACCTCAGGAAGAGACTCAAAAGCAGCAAGCCAAAAGGACCTGCAGGGCTAAGCGGAGGGGGAGCTGAGACTAAGGAGAAAGCAGCCACACAGGACAGGAACACCAGCTCAGCAGGGCCTCGGGGGCCAGGCCGGCTCACCATCCAGCAGGCACAATCCTGTGTGAGCTCTGCAGGCAGGTGCTGACCCTTGGGTTTAGGCTAAGGGGCTCAGGTACCCAGTCTGGGCTCTTCCTGAGAAGATCCAAACTCCGCTCCTGAAGAGGTGGAGCTGCTCTCTGAATGGTGGGGGCCCCCAGGTCAGCATCCCTGCTCTTGGGCCAGCTCAGATGGCATATTGAGTCTTTCTCACACACTCATTAAACCACAGATTGTGTGGCTCCTAGGAAATCCTGCTAGATTTCATTCCTGTCCCTGCAGCTGACAAAGGAGTCAGATACCTCTTAGCCCCCAAGGTCTGAGCAGCCCACAGATCACAGAGACGACCCAGGGAGAGGCATGGATGCCCTTGGTGAGAAGAGGCTGTGGGCTTCTGCATGGTTGTGTGGGCACAGCCCCTTCCTTGGGGTCTCTGTGGGGAAGTGTACAAGGGGAACTTTAGTTAGGGGAGTCTCTGACCCTCAGGTCACCCTAGCAATGGAGAGTCACCACTCAGGACTTATTGATATTTATGCACCACTCCTCTTTATGCCAAACAGTGTGTCAGGCACTTGGGAGACACAATATGAGGATAAGGCCCTTGTCCTGGAGGAGCCCACGGCTTGGTGGGCAGCCTGTTAGGCCATTCCAAGACAATACAGAGAGGAGGAGGGCCAGGGACAGTTCAGGCCCACATGCCAGCAGGCAGTGGTCAGGGAGGAGGAGACTAACTGATCAATAGTAAGAACAAAGCCTAATGCTCCCTCTGCCTCACTGCCACCACCACCATCGGGGAAAATTAGGAAGAGGAGCCTAAGGACGTGTGAAGAAAGCATAGGCTCCTTCTGCAGGCGAACAGTCCTGGCCCAGGATGGGTAGCCATGCCCCATGGCAGGAACTAGGGGAAAAATAATTCACATTCCTGAGGCTTCTGCTCTGACCCTGACACATCTCTCTTACCCAAGAATCAGGCAGAACAGTGGCGCACTCTCAGCTGAAAGCCTCAGCCCTGGAGCCAACAGATTCAGACAGCAACTTTGCTCTCCAATCAAAGAAAACTGTGTTCTCTGCTGAGGAGAGGGGAGTCAGCCCCAGAGCAAGCTCCCAGGGGTAAGTGAAGAGGGACAATAGAGCTAGGGCAGCCCACCAAGTCATCGTCCTAGAATTTAGGACTACAGGGACCTGGGGATGACTTTCAGCTGTCAGGGAGGGATAAGGCCGCACTGAGGTTGGGCAGGGGGTGTCTTCTCTACCAGGGGCCTTTGAGCCACAGTGGATGTTCTTGGAAACAGTGAATGCCCAGCCCGCCTCTCTACCCCAAGCCTTCAGGTCCACAAAAAGCTCTAGCCACCCTCAGAGTGGACCCGGGGAGCAGGAGGCCAAGAGGAGAGGAGGAGTGGGTTCAGTTGCTTAGCCCCTTCTGGGCAACAGGTTCTGAGCACTGACTGTCCGCATACCTGGGGGGATAAGGGAAGGAGTGCAGGAGTGGGCGTGCCTGGACCTCAGTGGTTAGCATCCTTGGTGAAGAGCTGCATGCTGCCTGTTCTGGCTTCCTGAGAACAACAGTCCACCCGGCTCCAGTCCCACTGGGTAAGGCAAAGGCCAGCTCTTGCCGTGTCCACAGGGAGAAACCCAGCCTTCACCTCCTTCCTGGGGCTTCAGCACCTCCAAGGATGCTTGGGCTTTTTTAACAGGAGAAGGAGTGGAGCTTGGTGCTGGCTCTGCCCTGAGGGGGAGGGGTCAGAGATCAAAGGGCAGTGAGCTGCTGCTCCCAGAGGACTGAAAGGCCATAAACTGGGGAGAAACGGGCTCAAATCCCGTTAGAAAAAAGGCTCCCCGATTAGGCTCCGGGGTCTGCGATGAGGAGAGCAGAGATTGGGAGGGGGAGGGTCACTAGTTCAGGGGCTATAATAAGGGAAAGAGGCAGAGTTTGGGGCGCACGTCCCAAATTAGAAGGTCGAGAATCTGAACAAAGGTGGATGAAGGCTCCGAGCCCCGGGGTCAGGGACTAAGATCGTGTCCGCCAGGAACCGTGACGCCAAGGGGCCCGGCCCCGGTCAGGCCACCTTTGTCCCTCTCGAAAGCGCCAGACCTCCGACCACCTCTCCTCCTTGCAACCCCCCGACCGGCGTGGCACTCACCCTGTCGCTGCTGGCGGGTGGTCCAGAGATCCGTTCCTCGGGCGGAGGCGCTGGGGGGCCAGGGGTCTCGACCCGAATAAGGCGGTGGGGTGGCGAGCCGTGGCGCGGGGGCGGCGTGGGGCCGGGAACGGCAGGGGTGGCTAGAGCAGCGGAGCCGGACGGCCCCCCGGAGTAAGGGTCTTCAAAGTCGCGCTCCCTCTGCAGTCGGTAGGCGGCCAAGATGTCCGGGGGAGGTGCGGGGGGCGCGGCCGGGGAAGGTGCGGGGGGGCGGTAGTCCGGCTCCGGGGGCGCCGGCTTGCCCCCACCTCCGCCGCCGCCCCCCCCGCGGAAGCCCAGGTGCTCCCGGAGCCACTTGGCCACTCCGCCGCTGCCGCCCCCTCCTGGGCCGGTTCCCGCACCTCCGGCGCCCCGGCGCGATCCAGCCGGGCCGCCCCCCGCGCTCCCCTGCGCCCGCGGCCCCGGGCCGGAGCCGGCAGGAGTAGCTCCGCTCAGTAACATGAGGCCAGCCAGACTGAACGTGGGGAGCTCTGTGGCCGGGCAGGGGGCGGGGCGGGGGCGGAGCTCGGCGGGGCGGCGAGAGGGGGCGGGGCTCGTCAGTAACAAGGGAGGGGCGGGGTTCCGCTACCTAAAGGAGGCGACCTCCCTCCGCCCGGCGGAGAGGAGCGGGCGGGGGCTTCCAGCCTGTGTGGACCGAGAAGTGAAGTGGCGACCCTAGGGCAGGGAATGCGACTCTTGAGGATGCACTGAGGATGAATCCTCCATGTGTCGCCACGCGCGCCCCCCTGGGGACGCACCTGTGCACGTCTGTTCCCCCTCCCCAGCTCCCACCTCGCGCGAGACGCCAAGAGGGGAGTCTTCGGACTCCGGGGTTCCTGGCCCTCCGGCGCCTTCCGCCCCTCCTTTACCCTCCCCAAGGCCTCCCAACTGGGAAATAATATCCTGGGAGGAAAAACTGGGGTGGGGTGGGGGCGAGACAGGGGCTGTTCTGTAAGATGTGTCTGGAACTACCGGCTCCGGCGTGCTGCCTTCGGGGCCCCACCTACCTCCTCCCATCCAACTGCTCTCTGTGCACATACTCGAACCCACTCTAGGTAGACATCTCACATCACAGACAATCATCTCCCTAGAGGCACCCACTTCTCCCGAGTGGTTTCCACACACGCCCTCCTCATAGGCAAACGGCCCTTGCACAAACGCCTCCCACCCGGCCCTGATGGCAGCGCAAGCATATACACAGGAATCCCTTCAAGTCCCAGGTTGCGTTGCCAATCAGCTTAGTGACAGAATAGAAACAGACAAGTCAATAAATCAAGTCTAGAAACAGTTCCAGTGTTGTCTATCATAAACCCCTTATCCTCCAGAGGCTCGGATGCTCAAGCATTTTTGTCTTAGAAATAAAACCAATTTCTCCCCAGGAATGTTGTAGCCCTGAGGCCAACGCCAACATTTGCTTTTGCCTCTGATGGAAAGGTAGCAGCTTCACCTCACCAGCATCCCTCTGAGCACTACCTCAGTGTCTCCCTCACTCTTAGGCTCATATCTGTCTTGTGGGGGAGCGAAGAGCCACGTGAGGCCCCACAGGGAAGGGAGCTCAAAGCTGGAGCAGTGTAAGATGTGATGGCAAAACTGAGAATACCCTAGGATTCCCAGGGCCCCAGGTCTCAAAATATTTGTTGAGTTTCTGCTTTGTGCATATTCTTTGGTGTTACAGGACAGTGCTTTCCAAACTGCGATATGCACACGAATCTCCTGGGGAATTTGTTAAATTGAAGTTTCTGATTCTGTAGGTCTAGCTGGGATGGGGTCCCGGTGTAGTTCCAATAGGCTCCCAGGTGATACAGATGCAGCTGGCCCTCCCACCACACTTTGAGTAGCAGGACTGTAGGAGATACTGAAATATCTGATATTGTGTCTGGTTTCATGAGGTATAATAGAAAAAATAACGTGCACATCGTAAAAATGTGCAGCTTAAAAAATTGACTAACAAATCAAAGCTGGACATAGAGATAATTCTAGAAGAATTGTCCAGTTGATGCATATTGGAGGGTCTCCTCAATCACCAGGTGTCTGACAACAATAATTGTGGGCTGTATGTAGCCAGATCTCTGCGGATCAGTGGCAAGATACTCAATGCCACTGATTTTCACTTGCCTTGTATCTGCAAAGGGCATGATGACTGTTGTGTGAGGATTAGGGGAAATGATAGATATGAAATGATGGAAATGATGGAACAGGATTTAAAAACTGTAAAGTGCTCACCATGGTAGATGTCAAATGAAGCCACATATGTTTAAGAAATATGGAGTTAAGCTGCTGACAGCTCAGAGGAATGGAATCAATCAAGTCTACACAAAAGATAGTTAGGCTTCATGGAGGGGGTAGACCTGAGCTGGGTAGGATTTGGACAGATGAAGCAAAGGAGTGAAAGATCATTCCAAGCCAGGAGGTCAGCATGAGTTGAGTGAAGGGATTGAGGTGGGAACCAGCCTACCATAAAGAAGGGGTGGGTTCATAGTGAGGAAGGGTAGGAAGTAAAGTCACATGAAGAGTGGGGAGGATATCATAAGGGTAGAGTTTAAACGATAATTAAAAAGCTGTAGTACCTTATGTGCACCATGAACTTACTCTTGTTTTAAACTATCTGTTAATGCACTTTCCTCCCCCACCAGAGTGTGTGCTCCTGGAATCAGGCATTGTTGAGCACCTCATGGGGCCAGGAAGCTTGCTAGGAACCAAGGATACAGAGGTGAGGCCCTCTCGGCAAGCCTCCTCTAAGACCTGGGTGGAGTTTGCCATATCCAAAGTCTTGCAGTTAAGCATTGTACCACAGACTCAGGATTCTGAAAGGGAGCCGGGGGTGTTCCCATCACTTAGTGCAGAGCCTGTCATGTGGCAGGAGCTTAACAAATGTTGAAATGAATAAAGATCATTCCTCTTGTTCGTATTTTTATATAGCTATAATTGTGGTATACACAATTTTATGTCCTTATTTTTTCCACTTAACATTGCATATTTTCCCCATTTTTATTATGTAAGCTTTATTTTCTTCCAATTTTTTTTCAAAATATTTCAAACCTACAGAAAAATTCAAAGAAAGTACAGTGGAAATCTGTATAGCCTTCACCTAGATTCACTACTTTTTAACATTTTGCCACATTTGTTCTATCCCCCCACACTTTTTTCCCCTTAACCATTTGATGCAAGTTTCAGGTATCATGATACTTCAGCTCTAAATACTTCAGCAGCCATTCCCTAAGAATAAGGAATTCTTGCATGGGGCCATTAGACCATTACCATAATAGTATTGTCTATTATGCAGTCTACATTAATTTTTTTCCATTTCCCCCCACATGTCATATATATATAGTTGGGGTTTTTGTTTGTTTGTTTATTTTTTGTCCTGATTCAGGATTTATCAAGGTTCCTTCCCCTGTTGCACTTGTTTGTTTCTTTAATCTCTTTAAATCTTGAACTGTTCCCCATTTTTTTCTTGCTAGTTTGTTTTTCATGACATTGATCATTCTGAAATGTCCAGGGCAGTTGTCATGTAGAATGTCGCACATTTTGGATTTTTCCATAGTTTCCTCATGATTAGATTCAGGTTAGACAGTTTTTAAAAGACCATTACATGAGGGATGTTGTGGACTTTCTAGTGTGTTACACTGGCGGGCCAGCCAGTAGTGCACATTTGTCCTTCATTGGTGATGCTAGGCTTGATCACTTGGTTAAATTGGAGTCCATCAGATCTCTCCATTTCACAATTTCACAAAGTAAGTTGTGGTGCGATAACCTAAGACTATTAGCTCCCAACATGTTTTATCCAGTGGTTTTAGCTTCCATTGGTGATCTATGCTTACATTTGTTATTACACTGGGAATCACAAAATGATGACTCTGTCATTCTGTATTTGTGGTTTTTTTAAAATTTTATTTATTTATTTATTTTTGGCTGTGTTGGGTCTTTGTTGCTGTGCGCGGGCTTTATCTAGTTGTGGGGAGCGGGGGCTACTCTTCCTTGTGGTGCACAGGCTTCTCATTGTGGTGGCTTCGCGGTGGCATCTCTTGTTGTGGAGCATGGGCTCTAGGCGCACAGCCTTCAGTAGTTGTGGCACACCGGCTCAGTAGTTGTGGCTCGTGGGCTCTAGAGCACGGGCTCAGTAGTTGTGGTGCACGGGCTTAGTTGCTCCGCGGCATGTGGGATCTTCCCAGACCAGGGCTCGAACCCACGTCCCCTACATTGGCAGGCGGATTCTTAACCACTGCATCACCAGGGAAGTCCCTGCATTTGTTATCTGGCATTCATTTCTGTAAAGAAGAGTTTCTCCTCTTCCTCCTCCTTCCCCCTCCCCCCATCCCCATGGTCTCAAAAACTCTTTTTTTTTAAAAAAATTCAATGTGATATAATCCATTACCATCATCATTCTGTTTGATGCTCAAAACTGTCCCAAATTGGGCCAGCAGGAGCCCTTTCAAGAGGCTTCTGCATTCTTTTGACTTGGTCTCGCCAATCTTTAAACACTTACTTGCATTCTCACACGAGATGTTCCAGACTCACTTGTACTTACCCTGCTGCAAAATGTAACCAGTCATTTTTTAAAGGGAGTCTTACTCCTTTTAGTTGGAAATAGTGCTTTAAAATTGACTTTGTACTTTAAAAATGGCAATTTAATATCTCATCAAATGAGCATACCTCAGTTTAGCTCATCACTTTATTTGTTGAGCATTTAGGCTATTTCCATTCTCCTCCCTTCTAAATAACTGTAACAAACATCTTTATGTGGATAACTTTTCCAAGTTTAGGATTATTTCCTTTGACAAGATTCCCAAAAGTGGAGTTGTTGGGGCAAAGAGTGTACATTTTTTTCTTACTCTTGATACACGTTATCCATCTGCTCTCATAGAAAGTTTTAAAAGTCGACAACGACTTCTAAATGTTAAGCCCAGTTATTTTGTCTCATTCCTCTTTCTCCTTTGCAGCACCTGAGTCTGCTGACCTCCTCTGTGCTTGCAACTGTCTTCTCCCAAACTTTCCTTTCCTTAAAATGACACTGTTCTCCTTTCTCTTAAGGCAAATCCTCTCTTCCTCCCTTAACCTCCTAAATTTTCGCATGTTCCAACACCTAGACCTTAGAGCTCACTTTTCTTACTGGGTACTAAGTGGGGTGTCCCTCCCTTCTATTTGCTTGACTTTGAATGCCCAGTCCCATCCTGAGCTCCCATTCCTTCTGGTTTTGTCTTCTAAGTCTGGCCCTTGGCTTTGCTCTCCAGCCTTGCCTTGGGTCCATCTCTGTCCACAACCTTGAGAGGACAAACATATCCCAGTATACTCACATATGCACTCTGTTCTTAGAGATTCTGCATGTAAATGGAGCTTCATTTGGGCCGTGTTTTCTATTTGTCTGATATAAAATAACATGGGGCGGGGGGGGGGGGGACTTCCCCGGTGGTCCGGTGGTTGAGAGTCCACCTTCCAGTGCAGGGGATGAGGGTTCGAGCCCTGGTCGGGATGCTGGGATCCCACATGCTGTGGGGCAACTGAACCCGCGCTCTAGAGCCCGCGTGCCGCGACTGAGACCTGATGCAGCCAAATAAATTAATTAAAAATATATATTTTAAAAAAATTAAAAATAACATAGGGGACTTCCCTGATGGCGCAGTGGTTAAGAATCCGCCTGCCAATGCAGGGAACACGGGTTCGAGCCCTGGTCCGGGAAGATCCCACATGCCACGGAGCAACTAAGCCTGTGAGCCACAAGTACTGAAGCCCTCACGCCTAGAGCCCGTGCTCCGCAACAAGGGAAGCCACTGCAATGGAAAGCCTGCGCACCGCAACGAAGAGTAGCCCCCACTCGCCGCAACTAGAGAAAGTCCACGCGCAGCAACGAAGACCCAACGCAGCCAAAAATAAATAAATAAATTTATAAAAAAACAAAAAAACATGGTTCCGTGTTGCAAGAGTACAACTTAAGATGCAACCATAAAGAAAACGGGGCCACTTCTCTCATTTATGGACTCAAGCAATCTCTTTTCAAATATTTATGGAGAGGCTGTATTCTTGGAACACAAGTATAGTAGGATTCAGTTCTGCCTTCAATGAACTTGAATTTTCTAACTTTAGTGGTTTGTGATTTAAGTTGGATCCTGACAATAAGATAAGAGATGGAAGTGGAGGGTCTCCAAATGAACTATCAAGTCTAGTCCCTCTTCCCAACTCCAAACCCAGGAGGCTTCCCTGACTTTCCAACCTGAAATAAAAATAGGGCTGATTCCCAGCAGAGCCCAGGCTCCCAAAAGTTTTTTACAAGCACAGTAAGGAATTCCTTTCCCTTATCTTATCACCCCAAATAGTGTCCCACCCTCCCTAGCTGCGAGCCAGTGCCTGGGGAGAAAAAGGACTGGATCAGGTGGAGATTCCCCTGGGTATGTATACTCTTTCCTGTAAAGGGAGATTGTCTACCAATGCAAATCTAACACTTCAGGCCTGACTTCTGAGGGTGAGGAGGAGGAAGGGAAGAGGTCACCTGTGTTATGCAAGAAGCAAGGGGGGAATATATTTGCATACATATATACATATATAAATATTTATTTATACAAAGACTGCCACAGAAAAATATATTGGAAACTGGCAATAATTGGTAGATAGGGTGAAAAATGAGAGGGAGACACTTTTCACTGGCTTGTGCATATGTATTCTCTTTGATAATGAATACACCATTTTTTAAAATAAATGTATGAAAAGGAAAAAAATCGCAAGGCCACAGGGGCGCTGTTTTGTTGGTGTAGGAGAATGATTTAGACACTGATTTTCCATTTATTTTCAGGAGGTAAGGGGTTACAACTGTTTGATCTAAAGCTGTATTCAGATAATTAAATGAGAATTACTGAAGGTGGTGATCATAGAGGTGTTTCAGTTTTCAGAGGAGAGAGATGCAGCGTTTCATTTTTAAAAAATGAGTCACGATTTATACAAAGTGTTATGGGCTGGGGGGAAAAAAAGGAATTAGAAAAGACAAGCCCCTTGCCGTGCCATTGTTCCCACAATGCCGTGACTCGGATTCGAACCGAGGTTGCTGCGGCCACAACGCAGAGTACTAACCACTATACGATCACGGCGAGCTACCGGGGACCTGTCAGCGGCCCTTTCTGATTGTCTTCTTCAACAGTTAAAGGCCTTCCCATTCTGCACGTCACCAAAAGGTCCACCTATGGGGCGGGTTCCGGCCTAAGGCCGGGTCTGAGAATGCGCAGGCGCATTGCTCTCTTGTCAGTTGGTCTGGTTCTCTCCTGTTTTGGCCCATTAGCCACGGGAGGTGGGGAGGATGCAGTGGGAAACGGTGGGTTCCATGTAAGAGTTTAGGGGGTACCACTTGGGCATCCAGAGACGGGACTGGCCGGAGCTGAGTGTTCACGAGCTGTGTAACTCTCATTCCTTGGAGGACGCCCATCTCCTCTGTCCCGGAGACCCTTCCAGCGACCCCAAACCTGCCGGGGTGCGCTTCTCAGGGCTTCTCTCCACGGATAATGTAGATGCCCGCAGAACTGGGCTGTCCACTTAGAAGGGACTCAGTGAACACACCCTGCCATTCTCCCCGCCTCCAGCACCCGCTTCCTTGTTTCTCTTATTCCCGCGACGGCCCTGACTCGTCCCTCCGCAGGGCTCCCGCCGGACCCGGTGCCCTCCTCTGTTGCGTCCCTGGGCGCAGCAGGGACTGGGTCTGATTTTTCTTCTTGTACATCAGTGCTCTCGTCTCCATGGCGCCTAGAACCAGGCCGAGTCCACAGTAGGCAGTGGCTTTTTGCTAAAATGAGCACATACCCCTGGTTCTAACAAGTGAATGCAGAGAGACCACCGGTCTCTTCAGTGTTGTCTGCTCTAATCACTGCCCCCCTTCAGAGCCGCCAGAGGGATCTTGCTAAACACGAATAGAATCCTCTCACTCCTCCGCCTCTCATCCCCACCCCCGAGACTGCGGAAAATTTGTCCCCCTTTTCCAGCTCATCCTGTGGCCTTCCCTCAGTGTCGTTTCCCATTCCCTAGTTACTTGCTTTCATTCACTCAACAAGTCCTTGAGAGGCGCCTGCTACCTGTCAGACCAGGGCCTGTGGGCGTAGTGGGGGTGGGGAAGAGAGAAGACTTACAAAGAGGAATTATGATTGTTTCTTTTGGAGCCCTTAGCACACGAGATAATCCTGGTTGCTTGACAATCCTGGCTGTTTGACAAATTCCCTTTCTGCCTTTAAGAGCTACTTCAAAGGTCACCTCCTCTAAGAAGCGTTCTCTTCCTATTATTGGGAGCCCGTTTTTAGTGTTGCCATGGACATTGGTACATATGTCAATTATAACACTTCTTGGCCTTGTGAGTGTTCTGTGCTTTGTCTGGGCTGGGCAGGATAACGTGCGTAGGCCAGGGTAAGCGGAAGCCTATATGCTTCCTAAGTCCAATTTAGCGAGACCTGGCGTAAACATTGTTTCCAACTGTCACAAGGGGATTGGGATCCATTTTCAAGGAAGTTATTACAAACTGAAGATAAAAATGGAGGAGAGCGTTAAAAAGCCGACCCCTTGCCGTGCCACTGCTCTCGCAATGCCGTGACTCGGATTCGAACCGAGGTTGCTGCGGCCACAACGCAGAGTACTAACCACTATACGATCACGGCGCGCTACTGGGGACCCGTGCGTTTTTTTTCTCGCCTAAGCTCTTCTCTGTTTAAGGCCCCGCCCCTTTGCCATGTCACTGCTGGTTCCCGCCCATCTGTAACCTCGCCTCTCCCTGAAGGGACGCAGGCGCACTGCTCGCTTGCTTTCTAGATATCCGTAAGCACTCACCGGGCCGCCAGATCCCACTGCTTCATTACCGAGGCGTGTGTTTTCTGCGAGTTCCCCTTACTCCGCATCTTGAAGGAAGTTGTGCGGCTGAGTCCGAACTGATTTTCTTTCTTGTGGGACTTAAGAGGCGGCCCCATTCCTAGCAAGAGCCCGTTCAGATAGCGTGAGCGCCAGGGCACGGTGGGTGTGATACGGCCCCAGCGCCGCCGTTCGGGCGACCCCCGGGCCTCACATTCGTACAGGCTGCGTGAGAGTCCCGGACGTAGGCCTGGCCTCCTAGGAGTCCTTTAGTTTGCAGAGGACTTTCATGTCCTCTCTTTCACGGGCCGTGCGGGCGACCAGCAGAGACTTCGGCCAGGCGTCCACGGCGCCCCTACTCCACTTCGGGCTGGGTGCAAGGGCCAGAGGGGCCTGGTCGACAGTGAGCGGCTTGGGAAGGCGAGAGCGGCAGCCACCTAGACGAGGACGACACTCAATGATGCGCTCCTCGTGGCGTCCCAGTAGCTCGCCGTGATCGTATAGTGGTTAGTACTCTGCGTTGTGGCCGCAGCAACCTCGGTTCGAATCCGAGTCACGGCATTGTGGGAACAATGGCACGGCAGGGCCGCCTTTTTAGATTCCGGAAGCCACATTCTTCTGCGATTAGGCCCCAGCTGCTGCTTGACGTTAGGTCAGGGCCGAAATTATAACGCGGCAAAGGGTGAACGCGGGGTCTTCAGTGAATCAGCCAATCGTCATCTTCCTTCCTATATGATTGTTTAATTTGGGGGAGGTTATTCCGTGTTGTACTCACTATCTTTCCTCATTTGGCCCCTGTCAATGGTGAAGTCATCTACTGGGTTTTCTAAAAAGCCCTCACACTCGCTAAAACTTCAATACCTTGGAGTGCAGGGATTATAGGAATACTGTGCAAACATTTATTAAGCGTTAGAAGAGTGCAGAGTAGACAATACAGTGTGACGAGTGAAAACTCTGACTGCTCTGGAGGTGCTGGTTCCCGTAGCCACTACGACGGTGCGAAAGAGGACTTTGTGGCCTCCATCTCCACAGCCTCCTGGGTGAGAAGGATATTCTCGTTGAGGATTTTTCCTAATCTGCCTCAGGTTTAGAGCAAATTTTATTTGTTACTTTGTTTTATGAGCACTTTAAAAATCTAGACTCAACAAATTTAGGTCTGTCATTTAGGCATTAGGCAAAAATGGAAATATGTTTTGGATTTGGCTCCCAGGTGGCTGGCAGCGGCTGTATCACTGTCAAGGAGGGAATGAGTTAGGACTCAGTGAGCAATGAGCCTCTCCAGCTTCTCCCAGGGAACCTGGGGGTGGCACAGCAAGTCAGGAAGCATTCCTGGGAGAGATGGACATTGCAGTGGGGTTGTGCTCCGTTTACTGACAGTCTCTCAACAAAGGCTTACTGAACAGCCTGTAAAAGCAAGAAACTGTGGAGGGCTGTAATTTTCCAGGGCTCCCCACTCCCACTTCCATAAGTTTGATGACTTTAAAGCCACCCAACAGGACAGCTCAGACTATGAGAGAATAGAATGAAGGAAGCTGAACCTGAGAACTTGCCAGACTTTGGACACTGATTTAAGTGTTATATGTATAGAAAATCAACATCACCAGCAAAAATAAAACGAGCCAACAGAAATGTGACAACTTCTGTTCCTCTGACTGCTTACCAAATAACCGTACTGAAGTTTTTTAAAATCTGTAGCCTAGAATAAGATGTCAGGGTGGGAAGCAAGGAAAGGATCCAGCTTTTTCTCTGATGGCCCTCCCTCCAACCCCCATTCCTCTCCTGGTGCTTCAGTGCTGGGCAATGAGCTGCTCTCAGAATCTGGGGAGAAATTCTGGGGCAATCACTTCCTAAGAGTATTTTGAGTAAAAACAGTCAACCAAGAAATTAAAAACTACAAACATACATCAATGGAGGTAACCCACTCTAGCCATCCACATCCGTACAAGGCAACTGAAGTGTATTTGAGGGCAGGAATGCACTAAAGAAATCTGAACAGAAAGTTCCCAGTTGCAGGAAGAGTAACAGAAGGGGAAGGTGCTCTCCTAACTTCTGCTTGGCAGGTATGCAATTATCCATGGAGATGGGTGCATCCAGCTATCAAAATGTCATAATATCCTCTTTTCAGGTCGCTCACTTGATTCCCCTTGCTCTGATTTCAGGCCCCCAAACAGACTTTTGGTAATGATTTGCCAGCCCACGTAGACATTCCTGCAGGGAAAGTATTGCTCTGAACAAGTTTCTGATTAGTTGGCGTTTGTTCTTCTTACTGTTGGCATTTGGTTTAGACTCTTAAGAGTCTGGCTGGTATGATTCATTTCCCTTGCGTCTGCTTATCTCTGGGTGTACTGACAAAATGGAGTTTCCAGGCTGACATAGCTGAGAGTTAGAGACTCTGGCCTGGGATGAGAGACTGCTGCTCTGGGACACCCTCTGAGCAGTCAGTCAGCTCCCTGCCCTTGACCTCTTGATTTAAACCACGTTTTGCAGTTTCTGATTCAGGGAATGTGTCCTTTCCCGTACCCCTTCCAGCTGGAGGTCGGAGCTTTTCTCTAGGGTCTCAGCACCAGGAAAGAGGCAGGCAAACCTTCAAGGGACAAACCTTGAAGGGGAGAAATGTACTTCATAAGCTTCAGAGTGTTTACTTAAATGATCAACCCCATGGCTTGCTGGTCAGACTTGGTACATCTGGGAGCTGCTACTGCTGTAGCTGCCAGTCACCACAAGGGTGCAGTATAGACTGGACCAGCATCCTTTGGTGTCACCCGGAAGCTAGTTCAGATTCAGAATCTTGGTCCACAACCCAGAACTACTGCATCAGAACCTTCATTTTAACAAGATTCTCTCCAGATTATTCATTTGCACCTTAAATTTTGAGGTGCTGGTCTGCTCTAGAGAACTATCTGGCTCTGATGCAGCCCTTCATTATTTACCTTGTGAGTACTTGGGGTTACTAGGAAGGACCTGCCTGAGTCTGCTGGGCCTCATCGTCTACTGGGCCTCATTGATGAGGGTGACATTGAGGTTTTTGAGGAGGAGAAGATGGAGTTCTGGGAGGGAGACACCGAGGGCCCATGTTTGGGAGCATCTAGGAAGGAGGCAGCAGCCCTGGACTTCCACTAGGAGGTACTGCACCCCAGGAAGTGGATGTAGAATGCTGAGGCTGGATAAAACTTAGTCTAGAAGATACCACTTTGGATTTAGCCCCTATAACACTGAGCCCATTCCTCAGGGATTCTCTGGTTATTAGGACTCAAGTTCCAGTCATTCATTCATTCAGTAAACTGGCATATTTTAGCTCTTAAAGTGCGGTACCTCATGGGGAGCTGCAAAGCTGTATATGATCCTTTTTGCCCAAAATAGTTTATTTTCCAGCTGAAAGAAAATGCTAGTCCACAGGCAACAGTCAGAAAACAACACAAGGAATGCTGTAGAAGAGACATCTCTTGCTGCAGTGGAAGGAAACTCTCCAAGGAAGAGCTAACATAAACTTCCAGAATTGTAAAATAATTGAAGTTTATTTTCAGCGCTTCCAGCACCCTCATTCTGATGCCCTTCTACCTCTTTGTGTTGTCCTTATTCATTCATTCTCGTTCATTTGATCAACAGTATTTACTAACAGCCTACTATGTGTTAGGCACTGTTCTAGGTTCTGGGGTTATAGTAATGAATAAGACAGATGGGTTTTCTCATAGACCTATAGTGCAGGAATCAGAAAGGAATGTTAAATAAAAAATAAACAAAAGAACGTGTGCCAATGGAAAATAACTTGATATAGTGTCCTCCTGTTCCCTGCCTATTATCTACCCATGTACCCCCTCAGCTCCTTTGTCTGTACAAAGTAAGATGACTGATAATAATAAGTGTTACCTTTTAATAGGGATGGAAGTTTTACACTAAAAAGATAAACTCTCACCCAGAGTGGCCCACATGTGTCATAAAGAGCCTTCAGATGTGAGGCAGTCTTGTGTGGACAGCGTGAGGAAGACTCCGTGGTGACCTGCGTGGACCTGCAATATAATCCAATACAAGCAGGTGGATGCTGAGGGCCAATGAGCAGGACCAGATGACCCCATAGGTAGGTCAAGAACTTGCCAAGGGCACAAGGAAAACAAAACATCCACCCAAGAAGTAAGTAAATTTTTTGAATGAATAAAAAGCAGTGAAGTGATCAATTTCAGGAGGAAAAAAAACCCAGAACTTGTTGGGATAAAATAAACTATAAAATAATTATTTAAAAAACTTTCAGTTACATATGAGGCAACATAATTTTTTCAGTGCTTAAGACCTTGGGGAGTTTAATCCAGCCCCGTTGACACACTAAATCAGTCCCCTGGATCAGAGATGCAACCCCTAGGGAAAGAAAGGGAGGAGGGGACCCTGAATTAAGGTGTATTTCTGTCACTAGGTCGAACATACTTGGATAGATAATAAATTTGGTAAGCAAAGAAGTAAAATTGCATTTTTTTTGCATTCTTGAGTTTGTCAACTGAGATGTGCACCTCATATATGTGCCAAGTGACTAGCATAGAGGTGCTCAATATACATTTGTTGGTCTCTTGTTCCCAGGTACTTCTCTCTACACCCACAAAAGAAAAAGCCATGGGAAGATCCTACAGGACTATTCCTGTCATGAGGCCTAAAACTCATTCTTGAGTCAAGAAGATTGCAGGAGCCACCTCTCAGAAGCAAAGGTCAAAATCAGTGGTTTCCAAACATTATTCTAGAGCTGATAAAACAGGGATGAATTTTTCATCATGGAATGAGAAAAAATAAGGTTGATGTGGTAGGCTTTTCAAAAGACTGAATGTGTTTAATTCAAAGAACTATTCTCTAGGCTAAGGTTATGGTCTTCCTACTTTTGAGGTGTTATAGTGACTTTTTAAAAAGTAGATGATAATTTTTTTAAAGTCTTTAAATTTGAAAAAATTAAAAACTGGCAATCCTATTTTGGTCTCCAAAATTACTTTTGAAATTTTACTGGTCAGTGAAATCTAAAAGTATAAAGCTCACTACAGAGCCTGGAGAGCAAAGCATCAGACTGAGAAGAGATGGTCCTCAGTTTGTAGTGGTTCTGCAGAGAAATGCTCAGAGGGAGAAGGGTCCCTGTTCTGTCAGGCAGTGGTCCAGGCTAACCCCTATCCACCCACCTAACAAATAGTAGTCCCTAGTATGATCTGTGCTAGGCCTTGGAGATACAAATTTGAATGAAACATTCTTAGAGATCATGTCAGTGCAGGGTTAATCAGATGAGTGAAGAAGTAATTACAGCTATATACATACAAAGTATATTGGAACTTAAATCATTCATTCCTCCAGGATATGACATTTGAGCTGGGTTCCAAGGCATGCAGAGTAGTTTTCCTGGCAGAGAAGGGGAAAGGGTATTCTAGGCAGAGAGAAAGGCAAGAAACAAAGGCCAGGAAGTGTGAACAAACAGCATAGGGAAAGATAAAGCTGTGACATAAGATATGGAGGGGAGAGTGGATGGAGATGTGGACTGAGAGAAAAACACACAATGTAAGTTGTGAATTAATTTTTATCTGAGGACCTTACTGAGGACTATAGCCCAGGAAACAGCCTTTCAGATAGCTCTGAGGAACTGCTCCAAAGAGGTAAGGGAGGAGCCAGGATATATATAAACTTTTTTGCTGGGAAAACGTAGTCAAGCATCAAAAGATTACTGCTAATTACAACAAACAGGTATCTCAAGTTAGCGATTTTAGTGCTTTTCTGTGTCTGGGAAAATACAAGCATCTGAATTCATTTGAAAATTTTTCTTAGATATACATCTTAACTATCTAAAGACCAGTGTACCCAAAGCATAGAATGTTTCCTGTTTTTCTTCATCCTGAATTCCCCTAAGGGCACACTGGCAGTGGGCAACTGCAGTAGCTGATCGCCTGATCCTTGTAGAACTGGAAACGGCAGGCAACATTTTTTTTTCTTAATAGAGAGCAAGGGTGGAGCCAAATTGATGAATCTCTTGCCCCTATTGAGACAGGCCTTTGTCCTGGAGGCTGGTGGATCTTGACATTTTGTGGTAACTTATTGCTTTGGGGATCCCTTGAAAGTTATATGCTTGTTCTCCAAAATAGTGCAGCTATGATAGAGTGTCAGGAATTCATAGAGGCTTTTTTTTTTTTAATTGAAGCATAGTTGATTTACAATGTTGTGGCAGTCTCTGCTGTCCAGCAGAGTGACTCAGTTACACACATAGAGACATGCTTTTTTTTAATATTCTTTTCCATTATGGTTTATCCCAGGAGATTGGATATAGTTCTATGCACAGAGGCTCTCTTATAAGCATTGTGGGACCATTTAAATCTCCAGTTCTAAGCAGAAGAGGGACATAATCGCATCTTCCTTTTAGAAAGGTGAGGTGTAAATGGGTAATTATTGACAAAAGTCTTAATTCAAAGGAGAGATAGAAGAGGATCTCAGCCCCCTGGTCTGGTGGTTGACGTTGGGGCTTGGGGACTAATCTAGGGGGAGAGGTTCTTCCCTCACATCACACCCATAGGTGTTTCCTCTTGAGCTCAGAGGTAGAGGGGATGGACATGTTGGATGAAGGGAATGAATGTGAAGCTTGAGAGAAGCTCTAATATCAAGGGTGGAGTATTTTCTAGAATTACAGTAGTCAAATAGTATGAAAATAGATGTATCCATGTTATCCTTATGTATATATACTATATTGTTAATATTGAGATGTGGATATGCAAATTCAAATGTAACTTTAAGTTAAGAGGGAGAAACACATGCACAGGTTGCAACAAACTGACTTGACCCTTACTTTTCCCAACTTCCTCATAAATTTCAGAGTCAAAATACTTCTGTGTCATGACTGCTCTTTGGTTCAGTAGCCTCAGACTGAGTCTAGATGAATTCCTTTCTTACCATATCATCAAAGCTACTAAGAACTCCTTTTCCACTTAATTCTCTTTAGATCAAATGCTCTGAGAGAACTTGTTGTGGTTTTAAAATATGTTCACAAATTCTTTGATACTCCTCTCTTCCAGAGGTAGAGCTTTATTTCCCTCCCTGGACTGAGGGCTGGACTCAGTGACTCCTTCAAACAAATAGAATGAAGTAGAAGTGTTGGTGTTTCACTTCCTAGATGAGGTCATAAAGTGCATGTCGCTTCCTTTTTGCTCTCTCTCAGATCACTAGCTCTGAAGGAAGCCAGCCGCCATGTCAAGAGGACACTCAAGCAATCCCATGGAGAGACCCACGAGGTGAGGAACTGAGGCCTTCCTTCTGCCACAACAGTCATCAAAGAAATGAGATTTTTGGCCAATAGCCATGTGAGTGAGCCACCTTGAGAGCAGATCCTCCAGCCTCAGCCAGACCTTCAGATGACTGCAGCCCTGGCTGACATCTTGACTGCAATTTCATGAGAAACCCTGAACCAAAACCACTCATCTAAGTCATTTCCAAATTCCTGAGTTAAGTAACTGTGAGATAACCAATGTTTGTCATTTTAAGCTGCTAAATTTTCGGGTAATTGTTACACTGTGATAGGTAATTAATACAGATTTTGTTACCAGAGGTGGGGCGCTGCCATAACAAAAACCCAGAACGTGAAAGTGGCTTTAGAACTCGGCAGACACTGGAAAAACTTTGAGGAGAGTGTTAGTATAAGTCCAAATAGCCTTGAAGAGACTAGCTTCCTCAGTCTCCCCATCTGTAAAATGAAGGAGTTGGGCTGGATGAATACCTAAATATTTTATAATTCTCTTAATCTTTATCTAATCAAGGTTCTATAAATAATATTACCCTAAACAAAGTAGTTATAGGAGACAGCTAATAACTGACCCAAGGCATAATTCCCCAAGGCATAGCTCCACAACAGAGACAAGAGGCCCTGCACCTGACTTTTGTGCTGTCTGTAAACCTAGTTTCAGCCTGGTTTAATTTCAGGAAACTGAAGCTGGCTCTACCTTTAACAGGTTGCTTCAGCAGCTCACAACCACATGCCCCAAAAGGAGTAGGGGTTTCTGATTCTTTAACAAAGGCTGGTCCTTTGTTAAAGATGAAGGTTCTTTATATTCGTTCTTCACCTCAATGATTTAACTAAAAGGTCCAGAATAAAATTGTTTTTCTTCTTACCACTGAATTTTACAAATCTCTGTCCTTGTATATATTGCTAGTGTCATCCTGTCACTGGATGGGACACCTTCAGGGGCCCAAGAGTGGGCTCTTGTCCAACACTCAGAAATGAATTGTCCGAGGAGACACATGTACTGACAAAGCAAGAGATTTTATTGAAAAGGGGCGCTCAAGTGGAGAGCAGCAGGGTAAGGGAACCCAGGAGAACTGCTCTGCCTTGTGACTTGCAGTCTCAGGTTTTATGGTGGCGGGGTTAGCTTTCCACGTCGTTTCTGGCCAATCATCTTGCTTGTGCCTTCATTTGGACCGGCTCAGGGCCCTTCCTGGTGATGCGTGCATCTCTCAGTCACAATGGTTTTCATCGTGAGGGTTTCTGGGAGGTTGGCGAGACATATTATGGACTCGTGTCTCCTCCCCTTCTTGGCCCCTCGTGGGTTTTCCCTGGGTTGATTTTGGACCCTTCACTGGTTGTGTGTTCTTTTCAAGCATCCTGAGGTGGGAGACTTAAGCAAATCTTTTATTGTTGTGCCTGGCCAGGGTGGGCAGTTTCCTTAACAATACTATCATTAATTTGCTTGGGTCTCGGAAGGCCTTAGTACAGATTTCATGACTCTTGAAAAGAAAATTGTTGGAATGCTTTATTTATATATAAATCATATTCATAAGTTATTCAGATATATATGAATGGCTATTTTGGCAGGGCAAACCCCAGCAATTTTTAATGGGCCCTAAAGAAGCAATTGTTGGGTCTGTGCTGAGCAATTTAGGGGCCTGCTTTCCTGGAAACCAGCAAGGCAATGAAGGCTCAGCCACTAGACAACAGAGTATCTTTTTTTTTTTTTTTAACATCACATTTTTTTTTAATTCAAACAGAAAGTCACAATAATTATAATCATCCTCATCAGTTCACTCAGTCCCATGTAATTAATTTATTTTTCATCTTGATCTTTTGTTAGCACTTTTATGAGTTCATCAGTTTTCCATTACAGTTCTGAAAATGCTTATTCATTCAGTTCAGCAGCATAGTCAGTTACCAGAAACCTGTACTTGTCAGAGTCTTTTCCATGAATTCCTTGAAGATGAAACCCTTTTATAGGAACATTTTTGCAAAAGCATCAGAGTACACCCAGAACTGTCTGTAAATGACAAAAGACTTAAAAATGACCACGGTTAAAGATTCGATGAAAGTTCATAATAATGCAATTGACAAGGAAATTTAGTTATTTCTGAGATATACATTTTAAAGTAATAACTAAAATTATGAATTATAACATTATACCAGAACATATAAGATTTTTAGGAATTTCATGCAATGTCTGAAACATTTATATTAACATATTTCCATACAAATAACACAAAGAAAGTTTAGTATTAGTTGTTTTTTTATTTTTGAATTTTATTTTATTTTTTATACAGCAGGTTCTTATTAGTCATCAATTTTATACACATCAGTGTATACATGTCAATCCCAATCGCCCAATTCATCACACCACCACCACCACCACCCCGCCGCTTTCCCCACTTGGTGTCCATACGTTTGTTCTCTACATCTGTGTCTCAATTACTGCCCTGCAAACTGGTTTATCTGTACCATTTTTCTAGGTTCTACATATATGCGTTAATATACGATATTTGTTTTTCTCTTTCTGACTGACTTCACTCTGTATGACAGTCTCTAGATCCATGCATGTCTCAACAAATGACCCAATTTCGTTCCTTTTTATGGCTGAGTAATATTCCATTGTATATATGTACCACATTTTCTTTATCCATTCGTCTGTCGATGGGCATCTAGGTTGCTTCCATGACCTGGCTATTGTAAATAGTGCTGCAATGAACATTGGGGTGCATGTGTCTCTCTGGGTATATGCCCAGTAGTGGGATTGCTGGATCATATGGTAATTCTGTTTTTAGTTTTTTAAGCGACCTCCATACTGTTCTCATTAGAGGCTGTATCAATTTACATTCCCACCAACAGTGCAAGAGGGTTCCTTTTTTTCCACACCCTCTCCAGCATTTGTTGTTTGTAGATTTTCTGATGATGCCCATTCTAACAGGTGTGAGGTGATACCTCATTGTAGTTTCGATTTGCATTTCTCTAATAATTCATGATGTTGAGCAGCTTTTCATGTGCTTCTTGGCCATCTGTATGTCTTCTTTGGAGAAATGCCTATATAGGTCTTCTGCCCATTTTTGGATTGGGTTGTTTGTTTCTTTAATATTGAGCTGCATGAGCTGTTTATATATTTTGGAGATTAATCCTTTGTCCATTGATTCATTTGCAAATATTTTCTCCCATTCTGAGGGTTGTCTTTTCATCTTGTTTATGGTTTCCTTTGCTGTGCAAAAGCTTTGAAGTTTCATTAGGTCCCATTTGTTTATTTTTGTTTTTATTTCCATTACTCTAGGGGGTGGATCAAAAAAGATCTTGCTGTAATATATGTCAAAGAGTGTTCTTCCTATGTTTTCCTCTAAGAGTTTTCTAGTGTCTGGTCTTACATTTAGGTCTCAAATCCATTGTGAGTTTATTTTTGTATATGGTGTTAGGGAATGTTCTAATTTCATTCTTTTACATGTAGCTGTCCAGTTTTCCCAGTACCACTTATTGAAGAGACTGTCTTTTCTCTATTGTATATCCTTGCCCCCTTTGTCATAGATTAGTTGACCATAGGTGCGTGGGTTTATCTCTGGGCTTTCTATCTTTTTTTTTTGCGGTATGTGGGCCTCTCACTGTTGTGGCCTCTCCCGTTGCGGAGCACAGGCTCCAGACACGCAGGCTCAACAGCTATGGCTCACGGTCCCAGCCGCTCCACGGCATGTGGAATCTTCCCGGACTAGGGCACGAACCCGTGTCCCCTGCATCGGCAGGCGGACTCTCAACCACTGTGCCACCAGGGAAGCCCAAGGGCTTTCTATCTTGTTACATTGATCTATGTTTCTGTTTTTGTGCCAGTATCATATTGTCTTGATTACTGTAGCTTTGTAGTATAGTCTGAAGTCAGGGAGTCTGATTCCTCCAGCTCCATTTTGTTCCCTCAAGACTGCTTTGGCTATTCTGGGTCCTTTGTGTCTCCATACAAATTTTAAGATTTTTTTGTTCTAGTTCCGTAAAAAATGCCGTTTGTAATTTTATAGGGATTGCATTGAATCTGTAGATTGCTTTGGGTAGTATAATCATTTTCACGATATTGATTCTTCCAATTCAAGAACATGGTATATCTCTCCATCTGTTGGTATCATCTTTAATTTCTTTCATCAGTGTCTTATAGTTTTCTGCATACAGGTGTTTTGTCTCCCTAGGTAGGTTTATTCCTAGGTTTTTTGTTTGTTTTTTTTTGTTTTTTTGTGGTACACGGGCCTCTCACTGTTGTGGCCTCTTCCATTGTGGAGCACAGGCTCCGGACGTGCAGGCTCAGCGGTCATGGCTCATGGCCCCAGCCGCTCCGCGGCATGTGGGATCTTCCCAGACCGGGGCACGAACCCCTGTCCCCTGCATCGGCAGGCGGACTCTCAACCACTGCGCCACCAGGGAAGCCCTATTTCTAGGTATTTTATTCTTTTTGTTGCAATGGTAAATGGGAGTGTTTCCTTAATTTCTCTTTCAGATTTTTCATCATTAGTGTATAGGAACGCAAGAGATTTCTGTGCATTAATTTTGTATCCTGCAACTTTACCAAATTCATTGATTAGCTCTAGTAGTTTTCTGGTGGCATTTTTAGGATTCTCTATGTATAGTATCATGTCATCTGCAAACAGTGACAACTTTACTTCTTCTTTTCCAATTTGTATTCCTTTTATATCTTTTTCTTCTCTGATTGCTGTGGCTAGGACTTCCAAAACTATGTTGAATAATAGTGGTGAGAGTGGACATCCTTGTCTTGTTCCTGATCTTAGAGGAAATGTTTTCAGTTTTTCACCATTGAGAATGATGTTTGCTGTGGGTTTGTGGCATATGGCCTTTATTATGTTGAGGTAGTTTCCCTCTATGCTCACTTTCTGGAGAGTTTTTATCATAAAAGGGTGTTGAATTTTGTCAAAAGCTTTTTATGCATCTATTGAGATGATCATATGGTTTTTCTTCTTCAGTTTGTTAATATGGTGTATCACATTGATTGATTTGCATATATTGAAGAATCCTTGCATCCCTGGGATAAATCCCACTTGATGGTGTATGATCCTTTTAATGTGTTGCTGGATTCTGTTTGCTAGTATTTTGTTGAGGATTTTTGCATCTATATTCATCAGTGATATTGGTCTGTAATTTTCTTTTTTTGTAGTATCTTTGTCTGGTTTTGGTATCAGGGTGATGGTGGCCTCATAGAATGAGTTTGGGAGTGTTCCTTCCTCTGCAATATTTTGGAAGAGTTTGAGAAGGATGGGTGTTAGCTCTTCTCTAAATGTTTGATTTAATTCACCTGTGAAGCCATCTGGTCCTGGACTTTTGTTTGTAGGAAGAATTTTTTTTTTTTTTTTTTTTGCGGTTCGCGGGCCTCTCACTGCTGTGGCCTCTCCCGTTGCAGAGCACAGGCTCTGGACGCGCAGGCTCAGCGGCCATGGCTCACGGGCCCAGCCGCTCCGCGGCATGTGGGATCTTCCCGGACCAGGGCACGAACCTGTGTCCCCTGCATTGGCAGGTGGACTCTCAACCACTGCGCCACCAGGGAAGCCCTGTAGGAAGATTTTTAATCACAGTTTCCATTTCATTACTTGTGATTGGTCTGTTCGTATTTTGTATTACTTCCTGGTTCAGTCTTGGAAGATTATACCTTTCTAAGAATTTGTCCATTTCTTCCAGGTTGTCCATTTTGTTGGCATAGAATTGCTTGTAGTAGTCTCTTAGGATGCTTTGTATTTCTGTGGTGTCTGTTGTAACTTCTCCTTTTTCATTTCTAATTTTATTGATTTGAGTCCTCTCCCTCTTTTTCTTGATGAGCGTGGCTAGTGGTTTATCAATTTTGTTTATCTTCTCAAAGAACCAGCTTTTAGTTTTATTGATCTTTGCTATTGTTTTCTTTGTTTCTACTTCATTTATTTTTGCTCTGATATTTATGATTTCTTTCCTTCGCTAACTTTGGGTTTCCTTTGTTCTTCTTTATCTGGTTTTTAGGTGTAAGGCTAGATTGTTTATTTGAGATTTTTCTTGTTTCTTGAGGTAGGCTTGTATACCTATACCCTTCCCTCTTAGAACTGCTTTTGCTGCATCCCATAGGTTTTGGATCGTCATGTTTTCATTGTCATTTGTCTCTAGGTATTTTTTGATTTCCTCTTTGATTTCTTCAGTGATCTCTTGGTTATTTAGTAACGTATTGTTTAGCCTCCATGTGTTTGTGTTTTTTACGTTTTTGTCTCTGTAATTCATTTCTAATCTCATAGCATTGTGGTCAGAAAGGATGCTTGATATGATTTCAATTTTCTTAAATTTACTGAGGCTTGATTTGTTACCCAAGATGTGATCTATCCTGGAGAATGTTCCATGTGCGCTTGAGAAGAAAGTATAATCTGCTGTTTTTGGATTGAGTGTCCTATAAATATCAATTAAATCTATCTGGTCTATTGTGTCATTTAAAGCTTCTGTTTCCTTATTTATTTTCATTTTGGATGATCTGGATTTCCCCTACTATTATTGTGTTGCTGTCAATTTCCTCTTTTAGAGCTGTTAGCAGTTGCCTTATGTATTGAGGTACTCCTATGTTGGGTGCATATATGTTTATAATTGTTATATCTTATTCTTGGATTGATCCCTTGATCATTATGTAGTGTCCTTCCTTGTCTCTTGTAACTTTCTTTATTTTGAAGTCTATTTTATCTGATATGAGTATTGCTACTCCAGCTTTCTTTTGATTTCCATTTGCATGGAATATCTTTTTCCATCCGCTCACTTTCAATTTGTATGTGTCCCTAGGTCTGAAGTGGGTGTCTTGTAGACAACATATATATGGGTCTTGTTTTTGTATCCATTCAGCAAGCCTGTGTCTTTTGGCTGGAGCATTTAATCCTTTCACGTTTAAGGTAATTATCGATATGTATGTTCCTATAACTATTTTCTTAATTGTTTTGGGTTTGTTTTTGTAGGTCCTTTTCTTCTCTTGTGTTTCCCATTTAGCGAAGTTCCTTTAGCATTTGTTGTAGAGCTGGTTTGGTGGTGCTGAATTCTCTTAGCTTTTGCTTCTCTGTAAAGCTTTTGATTTCTCCATTGAATCTGAATGAGAACCTTGCTGGGTAGAGTAATCTTGGTTGTAGGTTCTTCCCTTTCATCACTTTAAGTATATCATGCCACTCCTTTCTGGCTTGTAGAGTTTCTGTTGAGAAATCAGCTGTTAACCTTATGGGAGTTCCCTTGTATTGGTCGTTTTTCCCTTGCTGCTTTCAATATTTTTCTGTGTCTTTAATTTTTGCCGATTTGATTACTATGTGTTTCGGCGTGTTTCTCCTTGGGTTTATCCTGTATGGGACTCTCTGCGCTTCCTGGACTTGGGTGGCTATTTCCTTTCCCATGTTAGGGAAGTTTTCGACTATAATCTATCTCTTCAAATATTTTCTCTGGTCCTTTCTCTCTCTCTTCTCCTCTGGGACCCCTATAATGAGAATGTTGTTGTGTTTAATGCTGTCCCAGAGGTCTCTTAGGCTGTCTTCATTTCTTTTCATTCTTTTTTCTTTATTCTGTTCCACAGCAGTGAATTCCACCATTCTGTCTTCCAGGTCACTTATCCATTCTTCTGCCTCAGTTATTCTGCTATTGATTCCTTCTAGTTTAGTTTTCATTTCAGTTATTGTATTGTTCATCTCTGTTTGTTTGTTCTTTAATTCTTCTAAGTTTTTGTTAAACATTTCTTGCATCTTCTCGATCTTTGCCTCCATTCTTTTTCCAAGGTCCTGGATCATCTTCACCATCATTATTCTGAATTCTTTTTCTGGAAGGTTGCCTATCTCCACTTCATTTAGTTATTTTTCTGGGGTTTTATCTTGTTCCTTCATCTGGTACATAGCCCTCTGCCTTTTCATCTTGTCTATCTTTCTGTGAATGTGGTTTTTGTTCCACAGGCTGCAGGATTGTAGTTCTTCTTGCTTCTGCTGTCCACCCTCTGGTGGATGAGGCTATCTACGAGGCTTGTGTAAGTTTCCTGAAGGGAGGGACTGGTGGTGTGTAGAGCTGACTGTTGCTCTGGTGGGCAGAGCTCAGTAAAACTTTAATCCACTTGACTGTGGATGGGTGGGGCTGGGTTCCTTCCCTGTTGGTTTTTTGGCCCAACACTGGAGCCTACCTGGGCTCTTTGGTGGGGCTAATGACAGACTCTGGGAGGGCTCATGCCAAGGAGTACTTCCCAGAACTTCTGCTGCCAGTGTCCTTGTCCCCACGGTGAGCCACAACCATACCCTGCCTCTGCAGGAGACCCTCCAATACTAGCAGGTAGGTCTGGTTCAGTCTCCCATGGGGTCACTGCTCCTTCCCCTGGGTCCCGATGCACACACTACTTTGTGTGTGCCCTCCAAGAGTGGAGTATCTGTTTCCCCCAGTCCTGTCGAAGTCCTGCAATCAAATCCCACTAACCTTCGAAGTCTGATTCTCTAGGAATTCCTCCTCCAGTTGCTGGACCCCCAGGTTGGGAAGCCTGATGTGGGGCTCAGAACCTTCACTCCAGTGGGTGGACTTCTGTGGTATAAGTGTTCTCCAGTCTGTGAGTCACCCACCCAGCAGTTATGGGATTTGATTTTACTGTGATTGCACCCCTCCTACTGTCTCATTGTGGCTTCTCCTTTGTCTTTGGATGTGGGGTATCTTGGTGAGTTCCATTGTCTTCCTGTCGATGATTGTCCAGCAGCTAGTTGTGATTCTGGTGTTCTCACCAGAAGGAGTGAGAGCACGTCCTTCTGCTCCGCCATCTTGGTTCCTCCTGACAACAGAGTATCTTGAAATTCTACAGAACAGCTGGTGACTCACCCTAAGACATTTCCAAGCTTGCAAAGGCCCAACATTTTAATGATGCAGAAGGTTGGGATTGGAAAATATGCAGAAAATAAGTCTGATAACACTTCCTAACAATTTCATAGAAAAACTCTTATGTTTCCAGTGGTCTCTTTCTAGGTCCCCTCCTAAGCAGTTGGTTGTGTATCAGTGTGGAAAGGGCAGTAGTCTTTGTGTTTAATGTCCAGCACTTTGGCTACCCCAAGACATGGCAGTGATACAGATACAGTTGTCAGTCAACAGAGTTCTCCCACCTCCTGTCTCTGGCCAACTTACATACTCCTCCCCTCCCTCTTCAGCCTATTCTAATAGAGTGCCCTCCTGCTACCATCTTCCTACCCTGGCCCCCTCCTCACATATATGTATAACTTTCTAATCAGGTCCCATACCCTGGGGCCCTGTTCTTTAATTTCTAAGATAATCAGTTAATCATTTAAGGTCTTATCTTAAATATCTTATCTTTATAATAGTTTATTAACCTTTGCTGAGGATTATGCTTTGCCAGCATCACGTACTTTATTGTAGTTTTCTATCTTCTGGGAAATAGGGGAAAAACTATCAAGTCAACAACCTGGTTTGCTGATTTTAGCTTCATACTCTTGTAGACACCAGCTCTGGTTCCTAAGCTCTCCCTCCCAGGGCTCTTGAACCTTCTTTCCTCCAATTAAATATATCTCTTTATCCAGTTCCCTTCAGAAGGAGCCAGGTGACCTACTAAGTTGTTGAAGGGTGTTAACAATATTATCCTCCTACCCCAAAGTAACATGATCATTTTAATGGAGACATCTGTTTTTTTTTTTTTTTTTTTAGATTTAATCCTCACAAAACCCCTTTCAGATAGATACTGTTAACATCCTTATTTCAAACATGCTTTTGCCTCATCGCCAGTAAGTAGCAGAGCCTGGGTTTGAAACCAGGAAGTATACCTCCAGAGTTAGTGGAGACATCTTAAGCCCAGCCCACCTCCTTGATGCTGAGACCCTGAGACAAAGACAGACTAAGAGAGAAGACTCTCTGTACCACCAGGGCTTCATAGTATACCTGGATCTTCAAAGCATTCTTGTCATGCAGAATCTGCCTCATTTGTGACTTAATATTTAAGACATGGCAAAGGAGAAATGGAGTGTGAGAAAAAGCAGTGTTGTGTCCATTTGTGTGAAATAAAAGATATATAACAGGAAGAAATTTGCCTTGGGTAAGAGTGGGCCTAGAAGGTATGTCTGCTCATTGGAACCTCTCTGAGCATAAATCTTGAAGCATTATAGAGGAAGCAGGTGTCTTGTTCTGCTCAGGTTGTCATAACAAAATACCATAGACTGGGTGGCTAAACAACAGAAATTAATTTGTGCTGGACAATTTATTTTCTGGCGAGAACTCCATGCCTGACTTGCAGATGGCCACCTTTTTGCTTTGTCCTCATATGGTGGAGAGAGAGTGACCACTCTGGTGTCTCTTCTTATAAGAACGCTAATCCTATTGGATTAGGGCCCTGCCCTTATGACCTCATTAAACCTTAATTACTTCCTTACTATAAATATAGTCACATTAAGGTTTAGGGGTTCAACATATGAATTTGGTGGGGGGTGTGGGGGAGGGACACAATTCAGCACATTAGCAGCAGGGAAGGCTTAATCCAGACCCCTTGCTCTATGCCCAGAAAGTTGGGGGCATGTTCTCCAATGGTAGGGCCAGCATTCTACTATTTTGGAAGCAGAGATTAGAGGCAGGGGTGAGGCTTATAAACCTCTGCTAGGAGCTAAAGGGCACCCTGGGTACATGTAGTGATACAGTATTTAGTGTACACTTCACACATTCTGCTGCCTCTCTCTCAGCATCAGAAGTTCATTTGCTCAGAAGCTCTAACAACTGTGGCCCACAGGTCCACAGCCTGGGGCCAATAGGTGTTCAGTTTTAGGGTCTTGAGAAGGACTTCCTGGCCTCCAATATTCATTTAGTCAACAACTAAAGAGCCAGGCAATCATCTAGGCACTGAGGAAGTAATCCTGAATCAGACAAAGTCTACCTCCCTCATTTGCTCATCATTCTTCAAAGCCCTTTACAGAGCACAGAAACTATATGGTTACTTCCAGACTTTGGTTCCCAGGGAAGCAGCCAATCTCAGGTCTTTTCCTGAGGACAGATTTTGATCAGGCTGGAGAGGAGGAAGACAGAGGATGGAGAAAAGGAAAAAGAGAGAGGGGCCTTTACCTCCAAAGACTCTCTTTTCTGGCTTCCTGTTTATCTGTGCTGTCCTTAGTGCATGTCTCAGACATGGCCCCTCCTCTCTACGCCCCCGTCTGACCCAGGTTGGACCCCATTTCCCTCTCCTTCTCTCAGGTGATATGCACAATGGTTTCCTGGGAAAGGCTTGCGGAGGTGGAGAGGAGAGGAGGGAAGCGAGGAGAGGAGGGAAGCGAGGAGATGGTAGCAATCACTCTGTTCCATCTTTCTCACAGGCAGGTCCTACTCTTTTAGGCCATGGAGTCAACAGGACTGGAAAAGTTCTTGAGAACTTGACGTACAGACTAAATCACAGGCAGAGTTTGCAGACTTCAAAGCTAGCTCAGCCCGCCTGCCCTTCCCTACTGTCAGAATTGCCTTAATTCCCTTCAGGAGAATGCCATTATACTTATCTTCATTGCTTCACTGCTTGTGGAAGGCTTTATCAGTAACTAGAGAAGCTTCCTGAGGAGATGTGAACTGAGGGGCTGAATCAGTGCTCCAGCTACAATGCCTCTATCAGCACCCTCTGATTAGGGGAGACAAGGAAATTTTGAAACCTACCGATTGGGAGTTTGTGATTCTCCTTGAGAAATACCCAACTGTCTGGATTCAAAACTAAGATTTCCACTTAACAGAAGTTGGGCAAGTTGCTTAACCTCTCTAAGTCCTGGTTTTTATAAAATAGGGGTTTTAAAAAGCAGTAACTATCGGACTTCCCTGGTGGCACAGTGGTTAAGAATCCGCCTGCCAATGCAGGGGACACAGGTTCAAGCCCTGGTCCGGGAAGATCCCTCATGCAATGGAGCAACTAAGCCTGTGTGCCACAACTACTGAGCCTGCGTGCCACAACTACTGAAGCCCGCGTGCCTAGAGCCCGTGCTCCACAACAAGAGAAGCCACTGCAATGACAAGCCCATGCACTGCAACGAAGAGTAGCACCCCCAGCTCACGGCAACTGGAGAAAGCCCATGTGCGGCAATGAAGACTCAGCGCAGCCAAAAATAAATAAGTAAATTTATTTTTAAAAAAAGGCAGTAATTATCTTGGAGGGTGTTGGGAGGATTCAGTGAGATAATGCATGAAAGGTCCTTGGCTCAGAGCTTGGAACCAAGTAAGCTCTCCATAAAGGTTAACTATTTTTATTAATAATAATAACTGAGTTTTTGGTAATCACATGAGGACATGCTTTGTATGAGCCTTTTCTCTCTCCCCACTAAAGGCCTCTGTCAAGTTCCACTGAGCTCATTCAGTGCCCTGACGTGGAGCTTGACAAAACCTCATCAGTGTCTGGACTGGGCCCGTGGTGCCTGGGTGCCTAGCTTCAGCAAGACCTCCCAGGCAGTCACCACTAAGGCTGCATTCTCCTATTATGAAGATAGGGGATATACACTGATACTTGCCGTACTATTTCAAAGAGTTATTGCCAGGATCCAGTGTGTCAATGTACAGGAATGTAATCCATGCAAGGAAAAAAAGCCATACAGATTCAGTGCAACGCCTTGTCACCTTGAAATGCTTCAAGATTTATGCTCAGAGAGGTTCCAATGAGGTTCCAATACAGCTAAGGGGATATAACTTAAACCAAGTGATAACAGTATACATGTGATTGAAGTGTTAGCCACTTGGATGTCCCCAAAGCCCTCTGGCCTACTGGGAACCCCCATCCTTTAATATTTAAATAAAATTGTCTTGAACCCCCATCTCCTGTAGAGTGAGAATAATCACCATCATTCCCAATATTTCTGAGAATTCTTGGGGCCTCTCTCCTTGTTGTCTCTGGCACTGTTTGCACACTTCTGCTGAATTTTCTAGCTTTGCTGGGTGGGCTGCCTTTTTTTTTTTTTTTTTTCAATATCATATCCCTGCCCCCATCTCCACCCCAGCAGCCCTGAACACCATCTGGCTTCCTGAATTCTCCAAGCATCACTGGCACCGAGCTGTATGTGTAGCAGATTTTACTGAAGACTTGAGGGAAGGAAGGTGAAGTTGTAGCTCAGTACAGCAAATGTTAAATGTCCCTTTCCCTAACTGCCCCTGAAAAGACCTCACTGGCCCACTTTTTACATAGAGATCCAGCAACCACCCTATTGCTCCATTTCCTTCTTCTCCTGCCCTCTTCTACCTGCTCCTCCTAGGTTGATCCAATAATTCATGCTATATTAAGTGGGACAAAATAGACACACCACCTACTGAATGCTTACTTTGTACAAGGCACTATGCTAAGTGCTTTTACATTTCTCAAATAACATACCTTCTCACTTTCCTTTGCTCCAGACAATCCAGGCACATATCCTAGGAGCTTCTATTTTTTTCAACAAATAAATTTTACACAACTTTTACGTGCTAGGTGCTGGGATCTTTGCTCTAACGGAGTTTCATAGCCAAAGAGCCAGTCAAGATAATTTGCTAAAAAACCCCTAAAAACCCCCACAATTCTCAATGAGGAATTCTACTGCTACTTTTATACAAACTTTTTTCCCTCTGGACTACAATTTAAGACAACATTATGACAAACAGCAATATTAGAGAAAAATATAAACAATGCCACGTGATTGACATATGAGTAGCTCAGGCAGTAAAAGAGGACAGTGAATTCATTGGGGACTGAAATAGAGTCCAAAGGCTTTCAGGAAAAGGGGGAGTCATCTATGCTGGATCTTAAAGGATGGGTGGCATGAAAATAGGAAGAGAGAGACTTCCCTGGCGGTCCAGTGGCTAAGACTCTGAGCTTCCAATGCAGGGGACACGGGTTCAATCCCTGGTTGGGGAATTAAGATCCCACACACCATGCAGCAAGGCCAAAAAAAAAGAAAATAGGAAGAGAGGAGGAAGGCATGGGAGGCTAGGGCAGGATGAGCAGTAGAGAGTCATGTTTAAGAGCAAGGACTCTGGGCGCAAACTCAGCTCTGTCATTTGCTTACTCTGGGACTTTGGCAGATTGTTTCATCTCTCTAAGCCTGAGTTTCCTCATCTGGAAAACTGGGCTAGCAACAGTACTTTCCTCAAAGGTGTGTGGTCACGATTAAATGAGAAAATGCATGAAATGCATTTCAGGCTTGGAGTAATGCCTGAAATATGATAAGTGAACAAAATAGTTTTAAAAAACAAGCAAAGGATCTATATTAGGATCTTTATACGTCAGCTATTAAAATTTTGGGATCATCTTACCATTTATACAAATGTTTTTTTCCTTTTACTTTTGTTCATTTAGTAGGCAGGTTCCAAATCTTGTAGGCAGATGTACTTATCATCACTTCCATTTTGCAGAATCAAGATTCAGGAAAGTTAAATACTTTCCCCAAAGGCATGAGGTCACTTTGCTCATGGAGCTTCTGACTCCAAATCTTTCTAATCCTGCCTTAAAAGTAAAACAAAACAAAACAAACAAACAAAACCCCACACACACAAAAACCAAAACACACACACAAAAACCCAAAGAGACAAACTCTGAAGTGGTTAATAACAAATAATTTGGCCAAGGATTACTTTCTTATTACTTGTTTTCCAAACAAGGATAGACTGTTACCAATGGGATATAGTTAGAGCATCTAGGGGGAGGGTCACGAGTGAGAAACCAACATCAACTTTCCTAGACTTTGGCCACCTCACAATTTAGCCATGGAAAATAATTAGCCAACTATAAATCAATAAGGAATACTAGAGGTCAGACTTTTCTAATCAAAACCCAAGCTAAAAGTCTCCCAAGAAGTTCAGCAAATAGAGAAGAAAGATTCCAGTCCCAGTCCTGTAAGACTAATTGTGGGAGGTAGTTGTTAATGCTGAATCTCTAGAACACATGAGCGTGCTCACAGGGCCTCACTGGGTTCTCCACAAGCATCATCCATTCCCGTCATAAAGCCTTGACTGCTCATCCACCTGCTCCGTGACAAACATGCCCTTAGCACTGTCTGCCTCAGTCACCAGCTCCACTCTGCAAGGACTGAGGAGGCCCCCGCAGGCATTCCTGAGGCTGTTTGAGTTCTCTCTATCACAGCTTTCTCAGGCAAAGCACTGCAAGGTATAAGTAGGAGAGGTGGGAAGCAGAGAGGAAGGGGTTTGAGAGAGAGAGAGATGAAAGAGGAAGGGAGGTAGAGTCAGAGAGATAGAGAAATTACAAACAGGATGTTGGGAAAGAATCTTTAGGAATAGGATTCCTTAACACCAGGGCGGAGAGGTTATATAATTCCTTAGGATTTAACCATATTTTCACTCTGCTTTCTGTGGTGAGATAACATTTGGTTGATCTTTCAATTAGGTATTTCTAGAAACTCTTTACTGAAAAAGCAGGTTATCCAACACTCGGTCATTGAATTGGCCAAGACTAGTGCTGCGGAATGGAAGGGTATTTATCATCTCCCTCCTCTATTTCCACAGCCTCCACACATTCAGTGTCTCACTATGCTGAAAGGAACCCGTGTGGGAGACAAAGCTAGAGAGAAAAAGACCTTAAATTTCTCATAGGCAAAATTTTAAAAAGCAGCAGAATTCCATGAAAAATGGCAAACATTTCAAAAAATAAATCATAGTTGGATGTATAAGACATTAAAAAATAAGGGGGTGTTTGGAAAACACTAGTCATCATCACCCCTTTAAACCTGGCTTTTTTTTTAACTTTTAATTTTATGTTGGTGTATAGCCGATTAACAATGTTGTGATAGTTTCAGGTACACAGCAAAGCGACTCAGCCATACATATACATGTATCCATTCTCCCTCAAACTCCCAACCAGGGAGTCCCATCCAGCCTCTCCTCCCATCCAGGCTGCCACGTAACATTGAGCAGTGTTCCCTGTGCTATACAGTAGGTCCTTGTTGAAAGCAACTTTTTTTTTTGGCCATGTCACACAGCATGCGGGATCTTAGTTCCCTGACCGAGGATTGAACCCCTACCCCCTGCAATGGAAGCATGGAGTCTTAACCACTTAGCCACCAGGCACCAGGGAAGTCCCAATAAGATCTTTTTTTTTTCCCCCCTTTGGTCATACTGTGCGGCTTGGGGGATCTTAGTTACCCAACCAGGGATTGAACCCCCACCTCCTGTACTGGGAGCGTGGTCTTAACCACTAGACTGCCAGGGAAGTCCCTAAACCTGCCTTTTTTTTTGGCCATAATGCAGGGCACGTGGGATCTTAGTTCCCCAACCAGGGATCAAACCCCATGCCCCCTGCATTGGAAGCGTGGAGTCTTAACCACTGGACTGCTAGGGAAGTCCCTAAACCTGCCATTTTAACTGTCCCCAGTAATTCATATAGCCTGGTGTTCAGGGTCAACCCTTTTAAAAATTGTGACATTGAAGAAGTGGATCTTTAAATGCTTTCCTTTGCACCCTACTCCATGTCTTATTTTCTCCTTCACAAGGTCTTCTCTCTGGTGAGAGGGAACAAAGGCCCTAGCTCTAACTCAAGCTCTATACCTGGCTCTAACACATGACTACTTCTACGCAGGGCCAAGTGAGGAAAGTACCACTGGGGGCACAGAAGGAGAAAAGTAAGTAAAAGGAACGCTTTACCTAGTGGGTAACAGAGGGGATTTGGGAGGAGATGGCATCTGAGAAGATAACTGTAATTTTGTAACTGTAATTTTGTGTTTAGAACAATTAGTGCTGAGACATCAGTGGATCATCTAAGTGGAAAGGTTTTGGGGAAGACAGGAGAATGAGGGGAGACTTCTCAAGGTCACCGTTAGAGAGAGGGACTGGATGTCATCTCCATGAAGTGGAAGGTGTGTAATAGGCTGTCGGGCTCACTGAGGGCCTGAGTACACCACCAGCAGAGCACAGGGTCCTTACACCATGCTCACCAGGCAGCTGCTTGCAGCTTGATGGCTGGCATTACCCACAGTCAGTTCAGTTGTGGTTAATAGGAAGATCTTAAAGGTCCATTTTGCTCTAAAAATCTATAAGATTCTACAAGATAACCTGCTCCAGCCCTCCAGACAGCAGCTATTTTATGACCCTGGCTGGCACCAAGTCCAGATGGAATTGAGCAAGGGAGGAATGGGAGGGCCTAGAAGTTCTTCTCCTTGGAACTTTGATTTCTTCAATCACCCTCTTGGAAGCAGGATAATTTCCAAATCTGTTCTCTTCATTAGGTGGTAACAAGATAATAGTATATCCTCTTAACATTAGCTCAGCCAATGATTAGAAAGTTGAAATTTTCAGTTTGTTGGTTCTCTGCCTTTCCTCTAAATATAATTTCTTCTTCTTCTTTTTTTTTTTTTTTTTTTTTTTCGGTACGCGGGGCTCTCACCATTGTGGCCTCTCCTGTTGCGGAGTACAGGCTCCGGACGCGCAGGCTCAGCGGCCATGGCTCATGGGCCTATCCGCTCCGCGGCATGTGGGATCTTCCCATACCGGGACATGAACCCATGTTCCCTGCATCAGCAGGCGGACTCTCAACCACTGAGTCACCAGGGAAGCCCCAATTTCTTCATTTTAAACAAATTTTTTTCTGCATTTTCTCCAAAGGTTGCTAAATGACATTAGCACAGTATGAACCCTGGCAGACCTATCCTTAGAGCTCAAAAAGGGATAACCCACGTGGGAAGATTGCATGGGTGCCGGAAAAATCCTGGTGATCAAAGCTTTTCTAGCTCCTTTCCTTAGGGCATGATTTCTTCCATCTTCTTCATTATTTATTATCCAACAGTGTTTATTAAATGCCTGCTGTGTCACAACACTAGGAGAAGCACTGTGCATTTGAGCTGGGAGTGATGAGTGTGTTGATTGGTTTGCTTGTTTGTGCTAACTGTGTTACTGGGCTGCTGGAGAGCCTTTCTGTCTGTCTAACAGGTGGTTGAGGGCGTCACAGAGGAGACTGGAATTTGTCTGCAGGTGAGACAGGAGCAGGAATGGTTTCATGGGTGTGTGACCTAGGCAGTCACATAAGGCCCACTCTGAGAAGGGTCCTGTGCTTGGTTTAATACTCTGCTGTCAACATCTGGATATTCTTAATATTTCTGAACAAGGAGGGCCACATTTTCATTGCACACTGGGCCCCACAAATTATGTAGTGGTCTTGAATAAGGTAGATTTTTCTGGAGAGAATTCTGCATCTGGGGACAGAAGACTGTAGGAATAATAATAGAAGTTGCATAGGAGTGGGAGAAAAGGCACCAAACACTACTCTGAGCTGTGGTTTTGTCCATAATTATTTGACAAATTGAGTTGAAGTGAGTAGAAGAGCAGCCCCCATCGAGCATTGAGCTAAGTAAGTACTTCACATGAATTAACTCAATTTAGGATTCTATTGAATGGGCACTATAGTTACCCATGTTAGCTCTTAAACTAATGCTATTTTGTTTTGGCCAACTACCATTCTATTTACAAAATGACAGGCAACATTTTTTTATATAGATGTCTGCTCCAGCTCTACCCCTCCGCTCAGCCCTCCAGTGTACTCTGCTATCGTTTGCAGCTACAGCTTTAGATCTGGAAGTCTGGAAGGTAGAAGTGAAGACCTTTCAATTGTATCCATTCCTGCTCTAGAACCCAATACTTGTCTTCACAGGACTTTGTCCTTCCCAGAGGACAGGACCCTTGTCTGTGTGGGTCACTACTGTATGCTCAGCATCTAAGGCTGCATCCAGCACAATTAGTAGGCACTCAGATATTACTTAGAGGGTTCCACTTCTGGCCAAGATGGAGTAACAGGGACCAGACTTACTCTCTCATTCTAAACAACTAAAAAGTCCTGACCAAATATATGGAACAATGATTTTCAGCTGTTGGCCAGCAGGCAGCACAGGATGGTGATCCTTGAAAGAAGGGTGATAAAATGAACCCTATGATTGTCTCAGCTTACTGCCTGGAGAGAGTTTCCAGGCCGTAGCTCAGAGAAGTGCGAAAGGGCCCAGTGATCTCGTGGAGTTCAGAGTTCAGTTCAAGGTGGCTGGAATTCACAGGGCAGAGTACTGAGGAGGAGAGAGTAATAGAAAGCTGATAAGGACATGCATGTGAGGAAACCAATGAGGCCTGAGAAAGATGAACTGGAAAAGAGCAGGCAGAAAAATCCTCAGAGCTCACGTAGAACTGGGAAACTATTAACCCAAGTGGAAAGACCTCCTAATTCTTAGGGCACTGAGTAAAGTTCTCAGAAAAGGACTGCTTCATAGTAGAGCCAAATTAGTCCTAGTTTAAAGGCTGTTTTGTTTTTGTTTTGGCCACGTGGCATGTGGGATCTTAGTTCCATGTAGGTTCTTAGTTCCCTGACCAGGGATCGAACCCACACCCCCTGCAGTGGACATGCAGAGTCTTAACTGCCAGAGAAGTCCCTTTAAAGGCTGTTTTGGACCTATATAACAACCCAGAAAAAAACAAGACTTGCTAGATTCAAGCTGTTTCCAAGTAATAACTTAGCTACAGCCTAGAATGAAGTCCAAAAATATTTAAAGGAATACAGAAAATACAGCACCCAACTATGTAAAACTCATATTAACTGTCATCTGACTTTAAAGTACCATCTTACTTTAAAAAAAATTTAATTTACTTTATGTAATGAAGCATAAAAATAAGGCTCATAACAAGGGGGAAAATCAATCAATAGAAAAAACACAGAAATGACCCATGATAGATTTAGAGGACAAAATCATTAAAACAAGTATTTTAATACATCCCACATGTATTAAAATATGTTCAAGAAGATGGAGAAAGTAATGAGCTTAATGAGGAGAGAAATAGAAGATATTAAAAAAATAGAAATTATAAAAAAGATATGTTTGAAATTAAGCCTCTAGAGATAAAAAAAAATACACTATCTGAAATGAAAAGTACCCTGGATGGGATTAATAGCAGTTTACACACTGAGGATGAAAAGATTAGTGAACTTGAAGACATAGCAATAGAAACTATCTGAAATGAAACATAGAGGAGAGAGAGAGAGAGAACACTGTATTAGAGATCTGTGGAATATCTTCAAGGGCCTGATATATATCTAATTGGAGTCCCAGAAAGAGAGAATAGATGGTGGAGACAGAAAAGTATTTGAAGATACACTGTTTTAAAAATTGTATGGTAAAGTATCTTTCATTAAAATTCATTTTTTTGGTACATAGAAATATAGTTGATTTTTGTATTTTGTTTTTGCATACTCTTGTAGAGATCATTCCCACCAGCAGTGTATGAGAATTCCAGTTGCTCTGCAAACTCATCAGTACTTGGTATTGTCATTTTTTTCTTTTTAAAAAAAATTTATTTTTTTAATTTATTTTAATTTTGGCTGCGTTGGGTCTTTGTAGCTGCACATGGACTTTCTCTAGTTGTGGTGAGCCAGGGCTACTCTTTGTTGCGGTATGCGGGCTTCTCATTGCGGTGGCTTCTCTTGTTGCAGAGCACGGGCTCTAGGTGCACAGGCTTCAGTAGTTGTGGCTTGTGGGTTCTAGAGTGCAGGCTCAGTAGTTGTGGCGCACGGGCTTAGTTGCTCTGCAGCATGTGGGATCATCCCGAACCAGGGCTGGAACCCGTGTCCCCTTTATTGGCAGGTGGATTCTTAACCACTGCGACACCAGGGAAGCCCCATTTTTTTCTTTACTTTCTTTCTTTTCCTTTTCCTCTCTCTCTCACTCTCTCTCTCTCTCTCTCTCTTTTTTAGTTTTAGCCATTCTAATGGGTGTATAGTGGTATCTCATTGTGGTTTTAATTTACCTTTTCCTGATGACTAATGATGTAGCATCTTTCCATAAGCTTTTTTGCCATCTGATATTTTCTTTGGTGAAAGATCTAAGTCTTTTGCCCATTTATCAAGTTGTTTGGTTGTTTTTTTCTTAATATTCAGTTTTGAGACTTTTAAATATATGCTGGATATAAGTTCATTATCAGATATGTAATTTGCAAATGTTTTCTACCTATTTGTGGTGTATCTTTTCATTCTCTTTATAGTGTCTTTTGAAGAACAGAGGGTCTTAATTTTGATGAAATCCACCTTATTAATTTTTCTTTTATGGATTGTGCTTTTGACATTATATGTAAAAATTTTTTGCCTAATCCAAGATCACAAAGGTTTGCTCTTATTTTTTTTTTCCTAGAAGCTTTATAGTTTCTGATTTTGGATTTTGGTCTATGATCCATTTTGAGTTGCTTTTAAAATAGGGCACAAGTTATGAATTGACATTAATTTATCTTTTTTGCATATGGATACCTAATTGTCCTGGTGCCATTTGTTGAAAACATTATCCTTTTTACATTGCATTGCCTTTACAACATTGTGGAAAATCAATTCACCATATATTTGTGGGTCTATTTCTGGACTCTTTATTCCATTGAACTATGTGTCAGTGCTTTCTCTGATACCACACTGTCTTAATTACTGTCTATTTATAATAAGCCTTCACCTTAATCTGCTCAGGCTGCCATAACAAAATGCCATAGACTGGGTGGCTTAAACAAGAAATTTATATTCTCATAGTTCTGGAGGCTAGAAGTTTGAGATCAGGATGCTAGCATGATCAGGTTCTGGTGAGAGTTTTCTACCTGGTGTGCAATGAGCCATGTTCTTACTGCATCCTCACATGACCTTTGTGCTTACACAGAAAGAGATACTTCTCTTTTTTCCTCGTTTTATAAGACCACTAATCCCATCATGAAGACAGCACTCTCATGACCTAATCTAACCCTAACTACTTCACCAAGGCCCCATTTCCAAATAGCATCATATTGGAGCTTATGATTTCAACATATGAATTTTGGAGGGACACAGTCAGTCCATAACAACCTTGAAAACAAGTACTATGAATCTTCCCATCTTGTTGTTCTTTTTCAAAATTGTTTTGACTATGCTAGTTCCTTTGACTCTCCATATAACTTTTAAAATCAGTTTGTCAGTTTTGTTTAAAATCTTTGGGAAGAATTGACATTTTAACAGTATTGAGTCTTTTAATTCATGAACATAGAATATGTCTCCAATTATTTGTTTTCTTTGATTTCGTTCACCAGGGTTTTATAGTTTTCAGCATACAGGATGGGGATGGGTGTGGGAGGGAGGTCCAAGAGGGAGGGGATATAGGTATACATATAGCTGATTCACTTCATTGTACAGCAGAAACTAACACAACATTGTAAAGCAATTTTACTCCAATAAAAATATAAATAAAAATAAATAAAATAAAATAAACCTAAGTATTTCATGTTTTTTGGTGCTCTTATAAATGGTACTCTTTTTAATATTCAGTTTCCAATTGTTCATTGCTGGAATGTAGAAATACAGTAGATTTTATTTATTGATCTTGTATCCTGTAGCCTAATTAAACTCGCTTATAAGTTCTGGTTGTTTTTGTTTTGTTTGTAGATATTTTGAGATTTTCTATGTAGAAAAGCATATTGTCTGTGAATAGAGATAATTTTCTTTCTTCTTTCCAATCCATATGTCTTTTAGGTCTTTTCTTGTCTTATTGTACTCTCTAGACCTCCAGTATATTGTTAAATGGGAGTGGTGAGAGCATTCTTGTTCCTGATCTTAGGGAGAAAACGTTTATTTAGTTTTTCATGATCAAAAATGATGCTAGTTGTAGGGTTTTTTGTTTACCTTCTTTATCAGATTGAAAAAGTTGCCTCTATTCCTAGTTTGCTATAAGTTTTTATCATAAACAAATATAGAACTTTGTTAAATCCTTTTTCTGCATCTATGGGGGTAATAATGTGGCTTTTCATCTTTAGTCCGTTGATGTGGTAAATTAGATTGATTTTCAAACGTTGAATAGCCTTTCATTCCTGGGATAAATTCCACTTTGTTATTATACATTATTCTTTTTATGTGTTGCTAGATTTGATTTACTAGTGTTTTGTTGAGGATTTTCTTCATGTTATGTTCATGTGGAATGTTGATCTGTAGTTTTTTTTTTATGTTACCATCTGGTTTTTGTATCAGGGTATTGCTGGCCTCCTAAATGAGTCATCAGTGTTCCTTCCTCTTTTACAGTCTGGAAGAGTTATGAAAACTGGTATTATTTCTTCCTTATGTCCTCTGAAAAAAAATGCACAACCTAAAAGTTGAGAGTTATGTTTTATTTGGCGGACATTCTTAGGACTTCAAGCCCAGGAGGCAGGATCTCAATTAACCCTGAGAAACTCCGAGAGGGCGAGGGGGAAGCTAGGATATGTAGGAGTTTTGCAGCAAAGGGCAGGTAGTGGGAAGTCAATAGATTACTGTTAATTAAAGAAAACCAGATATCTCAAGTTAAGGAATTTAGCGCTTTTCTATGGGAATATGCAAGAGTCCTGGCTCTCTGAAATCATTCCTTTGATATGCACCTCAGCTATCTGGGGCCAGTATCCTGTATGTTCTCATCCTGAGTTCCCTCAGGGCTTATCAGCTCATCATTGGAGGTGGCTGCAATCGCTGATGACTGTGCATTCCTTTGTTTACAGATATGGCAGGCAATATTTTATTTCTCACTTAGATATTTGGTAGAATTTTAATATTTGAAGACATCTGGGCCTAAGTTTTCTGTGTTGGAAGGTTTTTAAGTGTACATTCTTTAATAGATATAAGACTATGCTAATAATCTATTTCTTCTGAAGTGAGCTTTGGCAGTTTTGAGTCTCATGGAATTTGTTTCATTTAAATTTTTGAATTTGTGAGCATAGACTCATTTTTATTATTCCCTTATCTTTTTAATGTATGTAGGAACTATAGTGATGTCCCCTCTTACTCCTGATATTTGTAACTTGTTTCTTCTCTTTTTTTCCTTCACCATTCTAGCTAGATGCTTATCAATTTAATTGATCTTTTCAAAGAATCAAGCTTTTCATTTCATTGATCTTCTTTATATTTTTTTTCTCCTGGTCTCACTTTCCTTGTTTTCTGCTCTTAATTATTTCCTTCAGTCTGTGTCGGGTTTGATTTACTCTTCTATTTCCAGTTTCTTAAGGTGACGTTTTAGATAATTGATTTTAGACCTTGCTGTGGGTTTGTTTTCTAATATAAGTACTGCTTCAGTTGCATCCCATAGATTTTGATTTAAGATTTTTTTTTGATGTGGACTATTTTTAAAGTGTTTATTGAATTTGTTACAATATTGCTTCTGTTTTATGTTTTGGTTTTTTGGCTGTGAGGCATGTGGGATCCTAGCTCCCTGACAAGGGATCAAACCTGTACCCCATGCATTGGAAGGCGAAGTCTTAATCACTGGACTGCCAGGGAAGTCCCCCCCATAGATTTTAATTTTATTTATTTATTTATTTTAAAATTTATTTATTTGGTTGTGCTGGGTCTTAGTTGCGGCAAGTGGGCTCCTTAGTTGTGGCATGAGGGTTCCTTGGTTTCGTCATGTGAACTCTTAGTTGTGGCATGCATGTGGGATCTCGTTCCCTGACTAGGGATCGAAGCAAGGCCCCCTGCATCAGGAGCATGGAGTCTTAATCACTGCCCCAGGGAAGTCCTGGATTTTGATATTTTAAAATTTTGATCAATTAAAATGTTTCTAATTTCCCTTGTGACTTCTTCTTTGCGTCGTGGGTTATTTACAACTATCTTGTCTAATTTCCAAATATTTGGGGACTTTCAAGGTATTTTTTTGTTAAACATTCCTAGTTTAACTCCTTAATTGCCTTAGAATATATTTTGTATGATTTCAATTATTTTAAATATTCCAAGTTTTTTTTTTTCCCCTAGAATATGGTCTGCCTTGGTGAATATTCTGTATACTCCTAAAGTCAATGTATATTCTACACTTGTCGGGTGACATGTTTAAATATGTCAGGTCAAGTAAATTGATGATGTTGTTTAGATCTTCTGTTTTCTCATATTTTTTTCTATTTATACTATCAATTATTTAGAGAAGAGTATTAAACTCTCCAGCCATAGTTTTGTACTTGTCTATTTCTCCTTTCAGCTTTATCCATTTTTGCCTTGTGTCCTTTGAAGCTACATTATTTAGTCCATATGAAACAGTAGGGAAAGGGGCAGGGCACAATCTTTAAAAGAATGACATAGCTGTTGAAGATGTGACATAAACTGGTTAGAACCAACTAGGTCCAAGATGATGGCAGATTCAACTTCCAGTGGACCTTGAGCCTCATTATACACTCATTGTAATATATTAACATGCTAAATGACACACCCACCAGCACCATGACAGTTCCAAGGCTGACCATAAAAGGCTGAAAAGTGGGTGGTGGCTCAATTCCTGGAAATATCCACCCCTTCCCCAAAATAGTTGGAATAATCCTCCCACTCATTAGCCTATGAAATTACCCAGCCCATAAGAACTAACCACCCCATATTTTGGGGCCTCTTGCCTTCTGAGATGATCCACACTCTGTCTTTGGAGTGTGTTTCTCCCAAAGCCATTCTTGCCTTTTTAGAGGGACTGTATTCTGTCTATGGAATGTGTATCTCTCTAAATAAATCCACTTCTTACCTACCACTTAGTCTTTCACTGAATTCTTTCTGTGATGAGACATAAAGAACCTGAGCTTTGTTAAGTCCTGAGACCAGTTGTGTGACCTCAATTAAAAGACAGTGTGTTCAAGTCCCAATCTGAGTTGTGTGGTTTCACATACACATTTAGGATTGTGATATAGTCTTGGTGAACTGACTCCTTTCCATTAATGTAATGTTCCTCTTTATCTCTGGCAATATTCTTTGTTCTGAAGTCTACCTTTCTAATATTAATATAGACACTCCAGCCTTTTTTTTGGTGTTAACATGATATGTCTTTTCCCATCTTTTTACTTTTATTCTGTGTTTTTATATTTAAAATGGGTTCCTATAGACAGCATATAGTTGGGTCTTGCTTTTTTTTTTTTAATCCAATCTGACAATCTCTGTATTTTTTGGTATGTTTAAACTATTTATATAACTATTGACATGTGTCGACTGAAAAAAAAAAGCACAACCCAAAAGTTGAAAATTATGTTTTATTCGGTAGACTTACTGAGGATATAAGCCCAGGATAATACAGCTTCTCAGATAGCTTTGAGGGATTGTTCTGAAGAGGTAAGGGAAGAGCCAGGATGTATAGGAGTTTTTGAAAAAGAAAAAAAAAGAAAAAACAGGTAGTCAGAACATCAAAAGATTAATTAATTAAAGAAAGCCAGACTTTGAATATAGCGCTTTTCTATGTATGGGAAGATGCAAGAGTCTGGGCTTACTGAAATTATTCCTTTGATATGCACGTCAACTGTCTAGAGCCAGTATCCTGTTCTTTCGCATCCTGAATCCCCTCAGGGTGCACCGCTGGGGTGGCTGCAGAGGCTGATGTCTTGATGGCCTCAACATCCTTTGTTTACTGAAATGGCAGGCTAAAAGGACTCTAGAGTGAAACCTAGAGGAGTTAAGCTCACAAACAGTACGTTGGCCCACCGCAGGATCTTCACTAGTGATTTTTTCTCAACAGACCAACTTTGGAATGGGGAACAAAGCTTTCAAACTAAAAGAAAAAGGAGCGACAGATTGTCAGCCTCCAACTAACATCCCAACCAGGTTTATGTACGTACAAAACTTATACTTACAAGTACTTACTTAATTGGGAATTAAAGGAAATCTCACCCTGAAAATGACTAAGATGGAGCTCTTTATTGTGTTTGCAGTTAAGTTAGAGAAAGCCGGCTTGATAAAACAACTCTTCAGAAACATTTGGCAGTCAGTTGAATAGACTGGGATTCTAAACAGGGAATTCCCAGAACTCTTAATTTTCAGTTTAGTTGGAGATCATCTCACTGATACAAATTAAAGAAAATATAGCTGGGCAAGTCAATCTTTTAATATCATTTAGGTGGCAGACCAGTTTTTTGGAGAATGAAAAGTAACTGTTTTTGTCTTGCAAATCTCTACAAATCAGAAATGTAAATGCAGTCCACAGTGACCTGAGACTGAGCCTAATTCACTCAATCAGATAGAACCTGAAACCAAGGGAGAACAAAAAAGGGAAATAAGGCCTTTTTAAACTCAAACCACTGGAAAGGCTCCCTCAGCCCAAATCTGATTCATAGCCTCCTTAATGGTTTATCAAGGACAAATACAAATCTTAAAAGTCTTTTCCACAAATAGTAAAAGCCTTAGTCATCTGAGTAAACAAATCTAACTTATTCCAACTGTTATTTACAAACTGGTAAGTTTATATTGTAATACCTGATTCATAACTAAGTGTTAAAGTGAAGCTATGAGATCTCTAGTTTTGTCTGTTTATATGTCTGTATGTACATTATACATATGAGATGTCTCTACCTCCAGAAAATATTATCAAAACTGAATTTATAAAAGAGTTCTATCTAACTGACTTAAAAGTAAATGCTTACAAATTAAAGGTTTCTAAATATAAAGGAAGCAGGCCAGAATGACTTTCAGGTTCACATAATCTAGGAAATATTAATATTAAATTAATATCTGGTATTAAAGCTAGCTTAAGCTTGTTGATTTAATCAATATAGACATGTCTTACTTTTATTGTACCTAGGTATACTGAAGGTCAGTAAGTTCATGTTATTTCTATTGCAGAGTTTATCAGCAAAAAAAAAAAGAAAAAAAAATTAACTTTGGTATGATGATATTTTCATAAGTTATAAAATAAAGATAAATGAGGTAAGAATTTTCAATGTGCACTCTAGGAATAATTATGTTTTGGGTGTGTCCACCTAAAATAGTTTCTGCAGATTTTTTTTTTTTGGCTGTGTTGGGTCTTCATTGCTGCACGTGGGCTTTCTCTAGTTGCAGTGAGTGGGGGCTACTCTTCATTGCAGTGAGCAGGCTTCTCATGGTGCTTGTTGCGGAGCATGGGGCTCTAGACACGTGGGCTTCAGTTGTTGCAGCACGTGGGCTCAGTAGTTGCGGCACGCAGGCTCAGTAGTCGTGGCGCACCAGCTTAGTTGCTCCACGGCATGTGAGATCTTCGCACCCATGTTCCCTGCATTGGCAGGCGGATTCTTAACCACTGCGCCACCAGGGAAGTCCCTCTGATAACTTTTAGATCATACTGTTACTCAAAAAACTGTGTTTGCCTCTTGAGCCAAAAGATACAACCAAGCCAAAGACTGGGAGAAGGAAGGATTTATTACTTGCATCAAGTAGAGAGAACATCAGGGATCTTTTCCAAAGCACTGTCTCCCCAAACAGCAAAATTGGGGAAGTTTTAAGCTAAGGGTACATGCATATTCACGAAGGGGCTTGGGTGGTGTATGCGTATTCATGAAGGGGCTTGAGCAGAGGAGAATTCAGCATAGAATTGGGGCAAAGTTCAACAGAGTCCAAGCTTCAGTTGATTGAAATCAGAAAAGGTCAACATCATCATTCCATCCTCTATCTGGGTGGGGTCCTTAGTTCCTGCAGAACTCAAAGATATGTATCAGATTGTTATGTACATCCCTTGAGAAGGAACTAGGATCTATTTTATCCCTGAACTATTGTTTCTTGACTGTTTTTCCTTTGTTCCTGTATTCTCTCACTTCCCTTAAGATCATTAATTACTGAGACATGTTTAAGGGCAAGCACTGTGGCCAGGCTTAGACCACAAATTGACTTAGGCCCACAATGGCTTCTCTTATGTTAGGAAAGCCATACCTGGTTCTCTTTCTCCGGGGACCCCCTCCCCTATCTGCTTACAATACCACTGAACTAGGTAAGAAATTACAAAACTCTAATGAAAAACACGATGACTTCATCCAGATCAATAGGAGTTAATTACCTGGGGCTGAATGAACTGATAAATATGGTTTATAATGTTATGACTTTTTTCTGAAATATACTGGCTAAACATCTTGAGGCAGTTGATCATATATTTATCTCTACATAGAATAATTATAATAGAGCAACTCTAGATATGGGAAGAAGCAACAAGGGAAAATACTTCCTGGATTATAAGAGGCTAGTAAGAAAAGAGAGCCAGAGAATTTCAGGTTATCAACAGGGCCTAATCCAAAAAATACCCCAGCACATTGAGTGGCCTATCAACAGAATCCTCACCTGATCCAGCAGTGAGCCTTCCTAGGGTAGTGGGGCAAAACTGGTCATGAAATGCCTACCAAATGTTGGTCAGATTTATGTCCAAGAGAGGGTGCTGTGGACAAAGAATGTCACCAGCCATTTTATTATAGTAAATAAAGGATGTTGAGGCCATCAAGCCATCAGCCACTGCAGCTGCTCCTGATGGCGCACCTGGAGGGAATTCAGGATGTAGGAAAAAACAGGTTGCTGACCCTAGATTGTTAAGGTTCATATCAAAGGAATAATTTCAATAAACCCAGACTCTTGCCTCTTCCTATTCACAGAAAAAGGCTAAATTCATTAACTTGCAATGCCTGGTTTTCTTTAATTAGCAGTAATCTTTTGATGTTCTGACTACCTCTTTCTTTATGTTTGTTTTTTTGCAAAAACTCCTCTATGTCCTGGCACCTCCCCTACCTCTTTGCAACAGTCCCTCAGAGTTATCTGAGAGGCTGTATCCTGGACTTAAGTCCTCAGTAGGCCCACCAAATTTTCAACTAATTTCAACTAATTTTCAACTTTTAGGTTGTGTATTTTTTTTTCAGTCAACTTGTCTTTCCTTAGATTTGGGGATAATTGGTTGCCCTGCAACCTCAGGTCACTGATGGGTTAAAGAAAATTGTAAATTTTCAGATTATCTGAATTTTTAAAATTGTTATGAAGATGAGAGCAAGACTTTTCCAGCTTTCTACATCCTAAATGGAACATAGAAGTTTTATTCTGCTTTTTTCCCCTAAATTTTTCTCTCTGTGCTGTTCAGATATTTTCTGTTGACCACTCCTTGAGTTCACTCACCTTGTCTTCTGTTTTATCCAGTTCGTTAAACCATTTTAGTTAGTTCTTTTTATTTTATTTTATTTTTTATTTTTGGCTGTGTTTGGTCTTTGTTGCTGCGTGTGGGCTTTCTCTAGTTGCAGCGAGTGGGGGCTACTCTTCGTTGCGGTGCCCGGGCTTCTCATTGCAGTGGCTTCTCTTGTTGTGGAGCACGGGCTCTAGGCACGCGGGCTTCAGTAGTTGTGGCATGCAGGCTCAGTAGTTGTGGTGCACAGGCTTAGTTGCTCCGCGGCATGTGGGATCTTCCCAAACCAGGGCTCGAACCATTGTCCCCTGCATTGGCAGGCGGATTCTTAACCACTGTGCCACCAGGGAAGCCCAGTTAGTTCTTAATTTTAATCCCTAGAATGTGCATTTATTTTTTACAAATTTTAATTGTCTTTTCTAAATCTCCATCTTTTCATCTATTTCTCCACCTTTCCCCTTATTTTCTTGAAAAGATTAATCATAGTTATGTTAAAGCCCCCGTTTGATATTTCTAATATCTGAGTCGTTTACGGATTTGTTTCTATTATCTGGTGTTGTTTTTTTTTTTAAGAATGTGTTGTTCTTTTAAATTAGATGCTGGACATTGTAATTGAACATTTTGTAGAGGCTCTGGATGATATGTTATATATGCTTAAAGAAGGTTAGCATTTCTTTTGTCAGGAAGATAGGGTAGAAATAGACTGACTTATTTCTGTTGAGCCTTTGTTTTATGTTTGTTATTTCGGCTTTGTCTTTCCCCTAGGGCACAGTGTTTATTCTTAAGGCATGTTTCTTATTACTAGGCTATGGCCCCTTTAGGGTCTCAATAGAAAGTCTGATGTGTTTACCAAGGTCGAAAACAAACATTTGTCCCTCCAGTACCACATAGTTGCTGAAATCTCTGCTCAGGTCTTTTTTTTTTTAGTATATTTATTTTATTTATTTATTTTTGGCTGTGTTTGGTCTTCGTTGCTGCACGTGGGCTTTCTCTAGTTGCAGCCAGCGGGGGCTACTCTTCGTTGTGGTGCCCGGGCTTCTCATTGAGCTGGCTTCTCTTTGTTGGGGAGCATGGGCTCTAAGCTCATGGGCTTCAGTAGTTGTGGCACGTGGGCTCAGTAGCTGTGGCTTGTGGGCTCTAGAGCACAGGCTCAGTAGTGGTGGCACATGGGCTTAGTTGCTCCATGGCATATGGGATCTTTCCTGACCAGGGCTCAAACCCGTGTCCCCTGCATTGGCAGGCGGATTCTTAACCACTGTGCCACCAGGGAAGTCCGTCTGCTCAGGTCTTTAAGCACTCCAAATACTGTTTTTCACTGAGTTTCTTGGTGTCTTGTTTTGAGCATCTAAAATTTTTGAGTTGGCCAATGACTTTGAAATTTGGTTGCAGGTTTTTAGGCTCTTTCTTCATTATTCTTTTCTTTTTTCCTTCAAAAAGACTGCTTGAGCATTATTTCTCTGCATTGTGATTTTGAAAAATAAAATGCCTTCAGGAAAAGAGCTAGGATGAATGTGGAACTCAACTGGTATGCTTCCCTTCTCTCAAGAATCAAAAACCTCCAAGTCCTGCTTCCATTGATTGCTCTGCAGTGCTTTCACCTGTTGATTTATATATTTGTCTAGCCTTTTTAGTTGTTCTCAGCAGGAGAGTTAGTTAAGTGTAAGTTACTTCAGTAAGACCAAAACTGGAAGTTTCTATATGCTCTCTAGTTCCCCTTGCTTGTACTAGTAATCAAGGAGAGGGCAAAGCAGGAAGGATAAAATCATTTATTATTTATACCCTACTTATTTCCCAGATGGGTTTGTGGCAGGCCACCTGGTTTTCCAGGAGCAACCCCTAGACTTTAGGAGAGCTCTGAGGCCAAGCTTCCATGGAAATGACCATAGCTAGCCTCCAGTCCTGACTCTGCCCTAACCAGCTGTATGACTTTAGACAAATTGCTCGTTTTCTTTGAATATAATTTTCTCTGTACCTAAAATAGGATTAATAGTTGACTTGCTTACAGGAATATTATGAGGATGAGCAGTGAAAGTACAGGAAAATCTTTTGAAAAACTGTAAAAGTCTGCAGAGACAGAGCATCTCTTATGTTTCACCCTACAGCCCAGAAATAGCACAGAACCAAGAGTGAGGATCCCAGGATATTGGTTTGGCTTGGCCACTAACTAGCTGTTGACTCTGGGTAAATCATTTCATTCTTCCTGATCTGTACTTTGAGAATTTATCAAACTGTAAATGATAAGAGAAAAAGAAAACATTTAAACAGTGAAGCCCAAGCCTGTGAGCCAGCAGTTACTCAAGGGGAGGTATCAGCCGGATTAATTCTCTTCCTCTCCGCAGTTGGGTGTTATCAATCGTACCTGCATTTAAAGGAAACTTGGATCTGCTGGACAAGTGAGATGAGTGCTGTAGCCTGCATTTAGAAGATGAACATGGATTTTTCACGCCTTCTAGAGGAAAAAGAAAGAGGGAAGAGGAAGGGCAAGAGAAGACAGATGTGATCACTGGCATCATTTCACCTGGACTGAACGCGAGGCTCTGTGCCTATAACTATACCTGGGCTTGACCCCAGAACTGGCAATTTTCTAAGGTAAAAATGAAAACAGAGATAAAGTGTGTGCTAGGATGAGTCAGAGAGACTTCACAGTCATACTGAGATTGTAATCAGATGTCAGCTTGAAAATATCTTTAATTTTCCTGAGTTTCTATAAGAATGTACAATAGTAGACTACAACTGCAAGTTTACCTACTGTTTTTCAAATTCTTTTTCTGTATTAAATTACTTAATTTTCCTAATCATCTTGTCAAATGGCATTGGGCAATTAGGCGGGGCAGGAATAACAGAAGGGGCCCAGAGAGGCAAAATAAGTTGCTCTAGGTTGCAGAATATAACACACATTTACTCTGGTAGGGCTTTTATGTTTGTGTGTACGTGTGTGTGTGTGTGTGTGTGTGTGTGTGTGTGTGTGCGCGTGCGCGTGCATGGAGCTAGGGAAATAGAGATATGTTTTCCTATTTTGGTGATTGTTATCATCATCTACATACCCAATAATCTAAGCCAGAAATCTGTGTTTGTTTGTTTCACTTATTTTACAGATCTTTATTGATTGCCTAATATTGTGGCAGGCCTTGAGCCTGGGGATACAGTGGTGAACAAGATAAAGAGCGTGTGCTTGATGAGATCATGGTCTACTGGGAGACAAGTAAACATTTAGAGCACTAAATGCTCTGTAGTCTTCTGCAAGAGCATGCTGCAGTAGGGGTGTGGGGAAAGGGGTCTTAAGTCTCATCTGGAGGGAATCATGGAAAGCTTCATTGAAGAGAGTAGCCTTGCAACAGAGACTTGAAGGTGGTGTGGGAATTTTCCAGGTAAGTAAACAGGAGCAGGGTGTTGGAGGCAGAAGGAACAGCATCCACAAACAGGCACAAGGGAACATCAAGTGTTTAGGAAACAACATACAGCTCAGTATTACTGACAGGTAGGAGCAGGAAGAAAATAGATCATTTTGAACAATTTTGAAGAATTAACTTCCCCCTTTCATTTACTCCCTTATGCCCAATTAGTCACCACATCCTGTAGATTTGTTTCCTTCTCTCCATCTACTGCTTTGGTTAGAGCTTCACCATGTCTGACCTGGACTATTGCTTTTGTCTCCTGACTGGTCTCCCTGTCCCCAGTGTGCATCCTTCCAATCCATTCTCCTCTTGCCTCTGCAGCTGGTTCCAAATAAGCCCAAACTTTTAGCCTGGCTTACAGAGCCCATCTCCATCTGGCACTTGACTGCATCTCCAGACTTATTTCTTGATAAACTACCACCGTCTCATTCACATTTTCCCCCTCCATTCCTTAACTAATTTCTTAATTTATTTTGTCCCTCCTTCATTAGTTTCTCAAAAATTTGCCTCTGTTGTTTAGCTATTTTTTTAACATCTTTATTGGAGTATAATTGCTTTACAATGGTGTGTTAGTTAATGCCTTATAACAAAGTGAATCAGTTATACATATACATATATCCCCATATCTCCTCCCTCTTGCATCTCCCTCCCTCCCACTCTCCCTATCCCACCCCTCTAGGTGGTCACAAAGCACGGAGCTGATCTCCCTGTGCTATGCGGCTGCTTCCCACTAGCTATTGGTTTTACATTTGGTAGTGTATATATGTCCATGCCACTCTCTCACTTTGTCCCAGCTTACCCTTCCCCCTCCCCGTGTGCTCAAGTCCATTCTCTAGTAGGTCTGCATCTTCAGCTATTTTTTACAGCCTCCTTAGTGTGTCAGGGAAGTCTTCACCTCTCTGCCTTTGTTTCAATTTCTCCCTCTGGTGGTATATCTTTCCCCTTCTCCATCAGTGATTCCCTACTTACCTTTCAAAACTTTCCAGACTCAGGGCCAATGTTACCAACTCTGTAAAGCCTTTCTTGACACATGTCTTTCCTCACTGATTTGTAATTCTTTCATGGCAGAGGCAATATCCCATTCATCTTTGTGTCCTCAGCACCCAGAACTGTGCCTGGGTGATGGTGAATACTTAAATATTTGTTAAATGGATTAGTAAAAGACTTCCTAGCAGTCATTTAGAATTGAATCATGTACAGTCCTTCATTCTGTTGTTTTCTAGCAACTGTCTTTCCTGTACAAAATGATGCTAAGTTTTCTGAGTACAGAGATCCTTCTCTTATTTTTCTTCTCCATACTACCCCGTGCCTAGTTCTGTGCTGGGCAGCGCTCCTGCTGATGTGCCTGTTAGGAATTCCTGCAGAATTCTTAGACCTGACCCTGCAAAATAGTCTTTAGAACATATAAATATTTAACTTGAGAGCTGCACTCCTCCTCTACAGAGAAGGGCAGGAACAGCAAAGGAGGGCCCAGGGCAAAATGGGCCAATCAGGAAATCCTTCTCTCTCATCTCCAGCCCATCCCTTCAGAGTCAAGGTCTCGTGGAGCTGAGTTTTTCTTTCTGTCCTTCACTGAGGCACCAGAAGGAATCCTGCAAACTGGAGTAAGTAATGGTCTTGGAGGAGGGCAGGAACCTGATTTGCCAGATTTCTTAATTGATCATATTTAGACCAAATTCAAGTAGTTCTGTGCCTATACAGGAAAGCCCTGATTTAAAAAACAAAAGTTGTTTATGTATGTTGAATAAAATTATATTTAAATGGTTGAAGAGGTCACAGTAAAAAACAAAAAACAATTCCATGAAATTGAAGGAAAATTTCTACAAAGTAAAAAAATTCTCAGATGAACCTATATTATAACTTTGAATGTTTATCTATTAAGGTTGCTTACAGTGAGGCTCAAGTGTTTGTTTCTTTATTCTCTCATTTTGTTTTAAAACTTTCTTTACTGGGGATAATTAACATTCATACTGATTATTCTACATGTAGATTTCTTTTATTTCTCTCATTAGGTACTCTCTTAGATGCTCCAAAAACAATTCTCATGCTACATTATAGTCAGGAACTGGAAAGTCTGTTAATCTTGGTTTCTCAGTAATATGTTGGGGGCTGTGGTCTTCCCAGCCCTCTGCCTCCTTGTTTTCTTCTTACTCAGCACAGCTCAGTGGGGCCACCTGGAGGCTAACAGGAGTAGTTGCCCTCTAACCCTTCCTTAAGGGGACTGAAGAGAGTCCTTTCTAGTTCGGGTCCTGGAGCCCTGGGTGAGCCACTGATTCATTTCAGTTCCCTTGCCCTTCATTTCTCTTTTCCTATCTTATTTCCCCTTCCTTTGCTATTCACAATAGGAAGTAGAAGTCTATATTTCATTGTTTATTATTTTAGAATTATGTTTCCAATTTTCTCAATTCTTAAAGAAATCAACTAAATCTCTAAATATTTTTAGTTTTGTTTTCCTGTGGGTAACTGGCCCTAAAAGTTCTATCTGGCCCCATATTATAGAACAACTAATCTTTCAGCCTTGGCTCTGAATTTGTTTTTCAGGAGAGCAGGAGATGGAGAAAACAAATGGAAGAGAGGGCATTGCTCTGTCCACAGTGGAGATTGGCATAGAGAACCCAGGGCTGGAGCTCACGGTAACTCACCAGTTTAGTTTCTGCACATCTCTGTGGGCTGATGCATGGCGTCATGTAGGGTCTTTGATTGCTCGCAATCCCTATCACCCCTGGAAGGGCCTTACGACTGACCTCAACTCTACCTGTGCTTACAGGAAGAAGGAATAAATCCTGAGGGAACCAGGAAGATTGAAGAGCGAGGACACAGCCTTGGGGATGGATTGGAACGCCCCACTCAACAGAGGTACAGGTGTTCTGGCATTGATTCAGTTAAGGCCTAGGGTTGGCTAGTATGGTTGGTGGACTCAGAAGAGGTCAAACTTGCCCTGTTCTCAGGAGCTTATGATCTATGTTGTCGAAATAAGACTCACAGCCACCTGCTGTTACCAAGTGCACGTATACATTTTTATGTAATTAATTGTTACATAAACCTGTGCCATAAGTAATGAGTTCAGCGATATCAGTGTTGGTTGGACCAGCAACAAAAAGAACAGAAATGAGAATAACAACAACTAACATTTATTGAGTACTTACTATTGTGCAGAATGCTTTATGAAACTAAATCATTTAATTTTCATGCCAACAGGTGGGTACTAATTTTAGTCCCCTTTTTCAATTAGAAAATTGAGGCTTAGATATTAACTTACCCATATAATTTTTTTAAAATGGCTCTTTTGGAATACTCAGATTTGGGGATGAGGAGAAAGAGAAATCAGAAATTTAAAAAGATGGAGAAGGACCCACCAAAAGAGATAATAGAGAAAGGTAAAAAGTACAGTCTTGAAAGTCAAAAGGGAAGAAAGTGTCAAGAATGAAGGTACAATCAATCCACAATGTTCTGTGTATCAGGAGACAAGGAAGGAGAAAAATCTCTGAATTTGGTCATGGTCATAATCGCAGAAGTAATGTCTATAGAAGTTGTTGGGGTAAAATAGGTCAGATGGAAGCTGTGTTCCACGGTGTGGAAAAGAGTCTGGGTATTTATAAAAAAGTGCAGGGTTTTCCTGGTGGCGCAGTGGTTGAGGGTCCGCCTGCCGATGCAGGGGATGCGGGTTCGTGCCCCAATCTGGTAGGATCCCACATGCCGCGGAGCTGCTGGGCCCGTGAGCCATGGCCGCTAAGCCTGTGCGTACGGAGCCTGTGCTCCGCAACGGAGAGGCCGCAGCAGTGAGGGGCCCGCGTACTGCAAAAAAAAAAAAAAAAAAAAAGTGCAGAAGTCATACGTTAAGAAGCTTAGAAGAGGATATTGGATAGTTTCTAAAGGGAATATATGGATATGTGTTTTTTCTTTTTCTTTTTTGGCTGTGTGGTGTCTTCATTGCTACACGTGGGCTTTCTCTAGTTGCAGCGAGTGGGGGCTACTCTTCATTGTGGTGCGCAGGCTTCTCATTGTGGTGGCTTCTCTTGTTGTGGAGCATGGGCTCTAGGTGCGTGGGCCTCAGTGGTTGTGGCACACGGGCTTCAGTAGTTGTGGCACACGGGCTTAGTTGCTCCACGGCATGTGGGATGTTCCCGGACCAGGGCTCGAACCCGTGTCCCCTGCATGGGTAGGCAGATTCTTAACCACTGTGCCACCAGGGAAGTCCTGGATATGTCTTTTCTTCTCTTTATTTTTAGGAATTAACTAAGTGACTTCATAGAGAAAACAAGCTTAACTTTTTTTTTTTGGTGGTGGGGTACGTGGGCCTCTTACTGTTGTGGCCTCTCCCGTTGTGGAGCACAGGCTCCGGACGCGCAGGCTCAGCGGCCATGGCTCACGGGCCCAGCCGTTCCGCGGCATGTGGGATCTTCCCGGACCGGGGCACGAACCCATGTCCCCTGCATCGGCAGGTGGACTCTCAACCACTGCACCACCAGGGAAGCCCGGGATAAGAGTTCTGGAAGGAAGAAGTTGAGGCTGGGTAGAAGGGCCGGTTGGAAAACCCACTAACTAGGTCCCTCTTGTTTTTGTGGATCTTTGAATCTCTACTTTTAGTGTGAAGAAGATCTGACTTTTTATTGCACATCAAGCAGAGATTTGGGTCCTGTGTGGAGAGAGGGTTCTTTTCCAAGGCAACACATCCATCGCAACTCAGCAGTTAAGCACCCGGCTGTGTTCTGGTTTAGGTTCCCTTCTCACTCTACCTGGGCTGATGGTTCTCAGAACTGGTCATCCCCTGGTGCACAGAGCCTCTGACTCCAATGTAGGTTTGCTGGCCTCCATCTGATAGACTTTTCTCTTGCCTTCCCTGGTTTTCCAACTCCTTTTTGGCTTTCCACTTTGGTTTATTAATAAGCTTTTTGCTTCTCAATCACCATTCTCCCTTGGACACTTTTTGTACCTGTTCTTGAGCTCCTCTACCACACTATCCAGCAACCCTTGCCCATCCAGTTTTAAACCAGTTTTATACACACCTTTGAATCTGGCAAAGTGGTACCCAGTACAATACCCACGGACCAGTTCTTCTTATGCTATTATCAAATGAAAACTTTGGACACCTTGAAAAGATTCTGGTCACTTCTACCTGGAGGCCCTTGCCCTTTACTCAGACCATTATTTGGGTTGACTCATTTTCTTTCTTCTAGTTATGACTTCAAGCCAGGGCGAGCAAGGATTCACCCAGGGCCCCACTGTCAACAGTCACAGGAGATGGATTTTTTGAAAGCTACCTACGCCTTCCATTCTAACTGCTAAAAGATAGTACTCCAGACCCTGGGAATTTCCATAGCTTTGTCTCCTGTAGTTGGGGGAGTTTCCACAACTTGTGGAAAGGGTCACTGAGAAAATGCGTGAACACCCGTGCTGCTAGGCCTGACCTATAGTGACCACTAATGCTGTGTTCAGCTAGCACAACCTACCATCCTTACCCTACTCTTTCCCATGCTGTCACTTGAGGCTGCAGGCAGTAAGCATGTAAGTGAGAGAGTTATTATTAGTCCATATCTGGAAAGCCTTCCACATACATACCTAGAGAATTTATGAGTGGGTACAGACATCACAGCAAGTTATGGACAAGATATCAAGTGTCACCATCTACCAGACAGATTTTTTTTTTCTCAATTAAGCTTCTGAGTATAACACAGTTACTAACTCTCAAACTGAGCCATGATGTAAAGAGCTTGGTTGTATTAGCAAGATCCTAGGCCAAGCAGGATGCCAGGACCATGAACACCCTCTATGTTCATACCTCTATGCACTGCTTCTCAGTTGGTTTAAAAGGGTCTGAGAACATATATTCTCTTTTCCTTGGAATGTCCTGTATGATTTTTTTTAATTTTAATTTTTTAAAGCAGAGGTCCAGTTGTAAATTGATATGCTAGGATCAGGTTGTTCATGGGTTTTGCAGAAATGAGTGCTCTTCACTGACTTCCGGTAGTACCCACTGATCTTTAGTTCCCAGGGAACGGTTGAATGTGGTCCTGAGGTAATGGCAGAAATCTTTTCTAGGTGTGTGGTTTATATTTGTCCTGGACTAATGAGTGTCCCCGCTCATTTTGCAATGGCTTTGCTGAACTGGCATTTGATTAGGTATGATTTTAAATCAGCTTCACCTAATAGATCAGTTTGGGTCCTAACAGGAACAGACAGAATACTTAAATTAGGATAATTAGAGAAGGGTTTATTTACAGAGGGGGTTCATTTACAGAGAGACCATTACAGGGGTGTGTGCAAGATGTAGCGGAATCACAAGAAACAATAGTGCAAGAACCTGAGGCTAGAAGCAATGGACAGTTACTATTCCTAGGCAAGGGACAAGATATAAGAGAACCCAGAAGGAGAGTCAGATAAAGAAGACTTCACTATGCTGACCTCAGTCTTTTCATCCACTCTGATCTCCTTTTGGATCCTCTTGGTAGAACCCAACTAGATAATCCAGAGGGTTATGTAATCCCACTGATGCAGTCCACATGGGTTAGAATCCCAGGGCACAGAGCAAGATGGAGAGTGGATCTGGAGGAGCAAACCAAAGATATCTGGCACACATGGGAAGTCTAGGATTGAAATTACATTAGTTCCTTGATATACTTTGCAAATGATATTCCAAAGATATTGACATCCTTCAGGTACACTGACACCTCTCAGCAATGGTTTTTACTCACTACTTTCTCTATTAAGCATGGAAAGTTAACAGAGTTCTTGAGATCCTAAAGCGTCCTCTTGAACTGATAAGTCAGGTGGTGATAAAGAATGTTTTCTCCTTTCTCAGATCACCTATATCTGATAATACACACTCTACTCAACTAACACAAAGGGTTGGACTCCCTGAAGAAAGAAGAAATAAGGAGAAGGAGAGAGGAGTGAAAAGGAAGGCTTTGTATAAAGAAGAGGAGGGAGTGTGTTAGATGGGAGAGGTAGCAATGGAGAAAGAGCCATGGAAATCTGTGAGCTAAGTCCCCAGGGCATTTGGAGCTAGTGGTTGGTCCCAGCCCTGGCTAAGCTGTCCTCCCTCAGCATGATGGGCTTCTTGCTGGGCTCACCTTCTTTGGAGCTTCTAAGAGTTTGGAAATTAGAGTTTTTTGTTCATATGACTTCAGTGTGCTGAGGACATTTAAAAGTGGCAGAGACAGGCGAGCCTGGGACCTGGGTAAGATGCAGCAAAGGAAGATGGTTAAGAGCTCAGATTCTGAAGCCAGACTGCCTGAGTTTACATTCTGTCTATGCTCCTTACAACTTCCATGACCTTGGGAAAGGTACTTCTCTGTTTTCCAGTTTCCACATCTGTAAAATGGGAATGATAATAGTAGCCACCTCAAGAGTTCTTATTAGGAGTCAATGAGTTAGTACTTTTAAACTTCTTAGAAAGAGTTCAGCACATAGAAAGCACTATATAAATGTTTGATAAATTAAACTTGAAAAGTTCTACTTGCTGGGCACCTTCTTTCAGGCCCTCTCACCCAGGGATTCTTGAGGGTGGTAGTGTTTTCCATCCAGTCTGTCAATTCATATCTGATTGACTGTTCAGGGTTATGGGTTTATGTGATTTTTATTTTCTCTCAGAAGAATAGGCCCTTTTCTGAATCTGGAAGCTGAGCAATCCCTCGTCCCTAGGGAACAGGAAGGAGTAGGTCCCAGTAGTCTCTCCCTGATGTGACCAGTGTTCCCTTCTATGGTAGGAAATTACTGAGGATATTGCTAGTCCAGGTTGGGTAGGAGTGTTCTGACCTGCTGCCCATTGATAAGGTTGACCTGGCCTTTTTGGCATCGCTACAACACTACCTAACTTCCCCAGGATGAATTTCATTAAGAGAAAACTCTTCCTCAGGCCAGGCAATCTAAGTTCTGGGAATTGATATAAATGGGATGGAATAATTTTTGGTTCTTAACTTTTGGATTCTCATCAGGAGGAACCTACAGCCTTTCACCAGGGCAAGAAGTTTCTGTAAGACACATGCTGCCTTGTTCAAGAAGGTCCTGCTGAGCCTGTTGTGTTTGGGTAAGGTATTGAGGATCCACGGAAGTGAGAGACACAGTTGTTTTAGAAATGTGACCTTGTGTCAAGACTATTACTAGATGGAAAGCAAATTTATTCACAAGTTGATCTAAAGGGCTATATGATGTATAGATCGTAATTACTTGTAGGTGAGCTGTAATTTATAGAATTGCACTTCTAGGAATAAGTAAATAAGTTGCACTTCTGAGAATAAGCTATTTTTCAAAATGTACTATTTGATAGACTTAAATATGTCAGAGAATCTGGGCTTGTCTCTTTTTTAGTATCTTGATTAGATGAGGGGCATGGTTCTTGAAGTCTGTGAAAGAAGCCTGTAGTATGTTACTTATTTGCTGGTTTACTGGTAAGATCAATGACATAAAATATTTTTAAAAGATAGCAAACCTCTTGGGAATTCCCTGGCAGTCCAGTGGTTAGGACTCAGTGCTTTCAATGTTGGGGCCCGGATTCGATCCCTGATTGGGAAACTAAGATCCTACAAGCCGTGGGGCATGACCAAAAAAAAAAAAAAATAGATAGCAAACCTTTATTTAAAATATACCATCAGTGACGTATGGGACTTTGATGTGAATATTAGAGGCAGCTGGGGTAGTGAGAACAAAAATTATATTTTGGGGTGAGTCAAGGGGCCATGGAATGAGAACCATATGGCTATACCCCCTAGTACTAGCCTTGTTTACTAGAATAATGGCTCTGCTGAAGAGGAAAGGTTAAAATGACTGGGATTGTAAAGTTTTGAGAAAAGATGACTTTTTAAGAGTATAAAGGTGGGTGCTGATCAAATCCACTTCCAGGGATAGAAAGAGAATATCAAGGGAATGAGATTTTATCAGGGTCAAGTGAAAATATGCAACATTCAAACTAAGTTGGTTCCTCCTTGGGATACCCCAAGAAAACAGTTAGCCATCTATCCTGGCCTTGAGAATTGCATCTCAGTCTGACAGGGCTGGGTGGTAAGGTCACTGGAGGGTTTTACCTGCCTTAAGTCCCAGACATTCATGACTAAATCTTCATTTGGTCCTAAGGGGCTCTGCCTTGCTGGTCCTTACTCTGTACTTTCTCTTTTTAGCTTATGCTGCCTACTTCCTGGCAGCTTGCATCTTGAATTTCCATAGGGCACTGGCCTTGTTCGTCCTCACCTGTTTGGTGCTTTTAGTCCTGGTTCACCGCTTTCTGAAAAGGTTCTTTGGTGAAAAATTAACGAGATGTCTGAAGCCCCTTGAAAACTCCTGCTTGAAGCTTTGGATGAAATGGTAAGTTAAGAATCTCAATATCCCTCATCCCACAACTTGTCTTAAACCCCAATCCATTACCCTTTTCCTCCTTTGACGGTTCCTGGGCTGTCTCTCAGACCCTCCCCTCTACTTTACAAAACCAAGGCTCATACGGTATTTGTTTTTCTCTTTCTGACTTACTTCACTCTGTATGACAGACTCTAGGTCCATCCACCTCACTACAAATAACTCAATTTCATTTCTTTTTATGGCTGGGTAATATTCCATTGTATATATGTGCCACATCTTCTTTATCCATTCATCTGTTGATGGACACTTAGGTTGCTTCCATGTCCTGGCTATTGTAAATAGAGCTGGAATCTAAAAAAAACAAAAACAAACAAAAAACCTAGGGGCAAGATGGGAATAAATATGCAGACCTACTAGAGAATGGACTTGAGGACACGGGGAGGGGGAAGGGTAAGCTGGGACAAAGTGAGAGAATGGCATGGACATATATACACTACCAAATGTAAAATAGATAGCTAGTGGGAAGCAGCCGCATAGCACAGGGAGATCAGCTCTGTGCTTTTTGACCACCTAGAGAGGTGGGATAGGGAGGGCAGGAGGGAGGGAGACGCAAGAGGGAAGAGATATGGGAACATATGTATATGTATAGCTGATTCACTTTGGTATAAAGCAGAAACTAACACACCATTGTAAAGAAATTATACTCCAATAAAGATGTTAAAAAAAAACCAAGGCTCAGTGAGCAAATAGCAACGGGCCTCTGAACACTGAACTTAGTCCAGTTTCTTATAGCCTCATGTCTCAATATTGCTAGGGGGCAGGAGGGGTTCCATTTCAGAGAAGAGTTTCAGTCTGTTTATTGTCAGGGCTGGTATCAGAAATGAGAAAAACCATACTCCTCTTCAATGAAGAAATCAAGGCAAAGAGGCTTATAGCAGCATTAAACTATCAAATTGATTTGGTGGTCATGTGTTTCTCCCTTAGTTACTGGATACTTTTTGTGCTTTTTTTCCCTCTAGTCCTCCAGACTTCCTGCACCCACTGGCGTCTTATAATTCCCTAGAGTTTAAGGAGCAAACTCACTGTTCAGTGCATACTGAGCTGGATGCTACAGCAGCCGCACCTCATCTAACTAACTGTGGCATGCATATGTCCTTTGATCACACGCCTGGGGTGAGAGGATAACTTTCAGACTGTCTATATGTTCCACTTTTATGACTTTTGTCCAATGGATGCACAGAAAATAGCTGTTCAGATGTTTGCAACAGTGATCATTTGGAGAAACACACCAGACTACAGCCTAAATTTTGGATCATTGATTTATTTGACACTGGAGCAATAGAGCGAAAGGACTTTCTTCATTAACAGGATGGATTCTGGAAGCCAGATTTATTTATTTATTTATTATGTTACTTTATTTTTTTAATTTTATTAAAAAATTTTTTATACAGCACGTTCTTATTAGTTATCCATGGAAGACAGATTTAATTCACTTTGAGTTCACAGTGAGAACAGCTCCAAAATTCAACCCTGACCTGTAATCCCTTCTGTCGTCATCATCGTTGTTCCTATGGCATCTCAACGGACAATGTGTTCTTTTTGTTTTCTTTTCTTTTCATATGTGATTCACCTTCTAATTCTTTTCCCTTGAACTGAAATGACTCCAACACTCAGACATGAGGAGACTAGTTTATGTATTTTTTTTTTCATTTTAACATCTTTATTGGAGTATAATTGCTTTACAATGGTATGTTAGTTTCAGCTTCACAACAAAATGAATCAGTTATATATATACATATGTTCCCATATCTCTTCCCGCTTGCGTCTCCCTCTAGTTTATGTATTGATCAAGCATGTTTGGTACATAAAGGGACCACAGGGCATTAAGTAGTTGATTTGTGGCTTAGCCTTTACTCTTGCCCTTGGAGTGGTTGGAAAGTGGGTGGAGATCCATGGGAGGACTTTTCCTCCTTCTTTTTAAAATATTTTGGTTATGCATTAGAACATTCTTAAAGAATAAGTCTTTATATCACATCTTACTGATATGATAACTTGAAGAAAAGGAGGTCATGAGATTTATGTCCTCAGATTGGACTCTTTCAGCTTCATTCTGTGAGTAAAAGAGTTGAGGGGAGGGGAGAGGTGTTAACTGGGAAACCACCAGATGAATGATTCTAAAGATATGTCTCTGTGTCTGATCTATTGGGTTGTTTCATTTATCCTTGTGGTGAATTTCTATTTTTTAGAGGTAAAGTTAATGATTTCTTATTCACTCACTGATTTGATGACATGGTCTTGAAATTCCCTCTCCAGTGTGTTCGCGGGAGTCTCCTTGGTTGGCCTTATCCTGTGGCTGGCTCTAGACACAGCCCAAAGGCCAGAGCAGCTGATCTCCTTCGCAGGAATCTGCATGTTCACCCTCATCCTCTTTGCCTGCTCCAAACACCACAGTGCAGTGAGTTTTGGGTATTGCAGGGTGGGCGTAGTAATACCTAGCCAAGGACCATGTGTTACTAATTACAAAGTGCATGAGCCAAGTATTGATTACAAAGGCATAGAACTAAGTTCTTAACAATCTCTGGAATTGGCCCCTTTGACAATATTGCCCCTAAGTGAAATTTAAAGTTCTCACAGGCCCTAGACCATTTATTTTCAAACTGTAGGTTGTGATCCGTTAGTGAGCCTTGATATCAATTTTGTGGATCCAGGCCAGTGTTAAAGAAAAAACAAACAAAACAAAAAATAAAGAAGGAGAGAAAGAAAATAGAATACAATAGAGAATGAGCTTGCATTGCACATAGTAATATTAAAGTAGTGGTTTATGATGCTTTTATATGTATGTGTGCGTGTGTCTGAGGTCTAACCTGTAGGCATAGTTTTGAAAACCACATAGATGTATGTGGCTCTTTATTTACTACTGCCCTATTTCCCCTGCTCCCTGTTCCATCTTACCCCAGATTTACTGTTAACATGCCAAGGTGGTTCCAGAGTACACGTACCCACGTTTAAAACCCCAGCCAGGTAATGAACAAGTCGGGTTTAGAGCTCACATTAGAATAACGTTCTTATTGGTCCCAGGTGTCCTGGAGGGCAGTGCTTTGGGGCCTAGGTCTTCAGTTTGTCTTTGGGATCTTGGTCATCAGAACTGATCCTGGATTTAATGCATTTCAATGGCTGGGAAACCAGATTCAGGTATGAGAAATTGAATATGAGAGCTCTTTTAGAACCCTAGAGAAAGGAGACTGGGGGAAAGCATGAGGAGATCAGGCTGTGTCTTGTTAGTGATGGTGGTGGATGATCTGGTGGGAAAGGAGAGAGTATACTGGGGTACAACTATGCATACAAATAAAGAGAATGGAACTGCTGAGTCCTCTGTCATTCAATGAGTAGCTCATAGTGACTTAGGCTGCTTCCCATGCTGTCAAAGGGAGGCCAACCTCAGTAGCAGCACTAGGTCCTCATCATACATGAGGCTGATCTTATCTTCCCTGTGTCCTTTCTGGCTTCACCCTAGTTCTGTCTCTCTTTTTTTTCTTTCAGATTTTTCTCAACTATACTGTGGCTGGCTCCAGTTTTGTTTTTGGGGATATGCTGGTCAAGGATATCTTCGCTTTTCAGGTCATATGTTTCATGAGCAAGAATGAGGGTCAGTGGCAGTGAGGGTGAGGGGGATAAAGCGAGATGACAAAGATGTGTGTCCAAGAGATCAGCCAGTCTATATACCAATTTGACCCTAAGAAGAGGATTTGATCTTATCTATATAGGAAGCAGCATTAATGTCTTGCCCTTTGATCATTGTCATACTGAAATTGGAATGAAATAGGGGTGGGAGAAGAAGGCTCAGAAAACATCTCCTTGTGGCTTAGTATTGACGGCATAATAGATTTGCAATACATTTAAAATTTATTCCTAGACTAGCTTGTGTTTAAATATCCGGAGTATCTATTACTGTATCAGCTGTGCTTGGGATGCTAAGAACTTAACTTAGAGACCTGAAACACAGTCTCCTTACGGCACACAGTTGCACATTCAGTGTAGTATCTCACTGGTTGCCCCATCATTCTCATTATAGGCCTTACCGATCATCCTTTTCTTTGGATGTGTGATGTCCATTCTTTACTACCTGGGCTTTGTGCAGTGGGTAGTTCAGAAGGTGAGTCATTCTCCTGCACAGTCAGGAGGTGGGCCTTTGTCTTGTGATCTATCAAGAGGCATGAAGATGGCACTTACTTTGGGGAAAAAATGATCATATGTCAGATCTAGAGCATTAGAACGAATGTGAAAAGCAAACTCTTTCAAGCGTGCCTGATACCAGGTGGTCAGGACCAGGCCCTAGGCAGGCTGAGGGGCAGAGCAGGGAGAAAAAATGGGCTGAACTACCATTTCATACTGAGTTTTAATCTACTTTTTCTGGAAGCCAAGAGTCCTGAGTTCTGGTCCAGGCTCTGTTTGTAACTTGGTTTGTGGTCTCGGCCTTGTGCCTCTTCTTCTCTAGGCCTTAGTTTCCTTACCAACATAATGGAGGAGGAGTTTTGATGGATACACCCCAAGATTTCTGCTAATGTTAATGGTTTGGAACTTTGCATCCCTTTAGATTGCCTGGTTTTTGCAAATCACCATGGGCACCACTGCCCCAGAGACCCTGGCTGTGGCAGGAAACATCTTTGTGGGTATGGTAAGCACCCTGAGGCCTTCTGATCTTTTCTCTGGGGAACAGAGAGTATGGCAGAAAACAGTGTGAGACATGTATGCTTTCCTTTTGAAAAGTCAAATAGATGAAGACTGTATGGGCAGCCAGTCACTCTGATGAAAGAAAACTTGGAACTCAGCTCATTGCTTTCACCTTTCATGCCTAATAATACTTATTTGGGTGTATGTAATGGGGACATACTTAACCACAGATCCAACTTCTTACACAGGAATTTAGGGAAATGGCCTGGTCCAAGTCATCCCCCTTCAGGGGCTATGAAAGATGTTTCCTCCATATTCTGGTTTCTTCCTGTAACCTTTGTTTTCCAGAATCTCTAAGGAGACAATAGCTTGCCTTGCTCAGGGCTAACACCAAAGCTTGTCCCCATAATACTTGTTTGATACATTTGTCTGTATGGAGTAGGTGTTCAATATATGCTACTGACTGATCAACTCAGTGTTAGGGACAATGGCTTGTCAAACTGACAAGGAATTAGTATTGAGGTCTTTCTCTCCTAAGGCCCTAGGCTGATTAATGGTATTTGAAATGTTCTCAGAAAACTTCTGTACACTTCTACCATAGCATGCTGCATTTTGCTGAAATTCTCCATAATCAGCTTAGTTTCCTCTGCTAGACTGTAAAGTCCTAAGAGTAGGAACTTTGCCTTATTCATAGGAATGTCCCTAGCATATCATATAGCACTAGGCATATAGTTGTCACTCATTAAATAATAAGTCAATGGAATCTTAGGTCAATGCTAGATATATTTTACATAGTTGGGTCTTCATAATTTCATACCATTTTCACAAACATTATTTCTTTTGATTCTTTCATCAACATTGGGCTTCAGTAATCTATTTGCAATTCATTTAATGAGTACCTTTTAAGCAATTAATATGTACGCAGTAAGTACACTATACTAAAGTCATTCACTAAGTATATAGTTTCTGTTTGTTTGTTTGTTTGGGCCACACCACGTGGCTTGTGGGATCCTAGTTCCCCAACCAAGGATCGAAACCTGGACCTTGGCAGTGAAAGTGCGGAGTCCCAACCACTGGACCACCAGGGAATTCCTGAGTATATAGTTTTAGACATTGAGAATGTAAAAAAGAAATATACTGTTTGTCTTCTATAGCATTCTAAATTTTAAGTAGATGAGACAAACTGATATGAAAACACATGAGAAGAGTGCTAGCCAGGATATGATTAGGTGCCAGAGGGGGTGAGCCAGACACTGGGAGAGCCTAAAAGCAGAGCTTAGTTTTGGAAGAGCACCCACACTGGAGGGATGTGTGCCCGGAGCTGGGGCAGGCACTCTGGGATGGGGAGCTGCACCTTCTTGAATCTGACTCTCTTCTCCTTTTTTATAGACAGAGGCACCTCTGCTCATCCGTCCATACCTTGCAGACATGACGCTTTCAGAAGTCCATGCAGTGATGACTGGAGGGTTTGCCACCATCTCAGGCACTGTCTTGGGAGCCTTCATATCCTTTGGGGTAAGCATAGTCTGTTTGATCACTCCTGGGTGAGCCCAAGTCTGGGTTCTGTAGATGCTCATTCCTAAGTCTGGCCTTACAGATTGACACGTCATCCTTGATTTCTGCCTCTGTGATGGCTGCCCCTTCTGCTCTTGCTTTGTCAAAGCTGGTATATCCAGAAGTGGAGGAGTCCAAGTTCAAGAATAAGGAGGGGGTAAAATTGCCCCGTGGGTGAGTCCAATGAGGCATATAATTTGGGAGATGATGAGGTCAGGTGCAGAGTCAAGAGTGGTGCTATGGTGGTAGAGGCTTCAAGTCTCCTGGAGAAGGAATAATATGATTCCATATCTCCTCTTGTCTACCTCTGCCTTTAGCCAATCATGTTGATTTTTTTCTTTTGTTTAACCCTCCCACCTGCCTCTCTCTTCTGCATGCCATTATCCCCTGTCCTTTGTGTCAGTACCATTTCATGGCGATTAAATCTGATACTGCTTCAGTGTTATTTCCACAAAAAGGGTGGAACCCCAGGAACCCCCATCATCTCTCAAGCTGTTCTTGCAGTCTCCTGTTGCACTCCTGCACTGTTGGGACACTGGGACAGCTCTTCTGTGAGGAGCCGAGATTGCTCTAGACACCGTATTCTTCCCCTATGCCCAATAACCACAGGAAGGAGAAGAATGTTCTGGAAGCTGCCAGCAATGGAGCCACAGATGCCATAGGCCTTGCTGCTAATGTAGCAGCCAACCTGATTGCTTTTTTGGCCGTGTTGGCCTTCATCAATGCTGCCCTCTCCTGGCTAGGGGAACTGGTAGACATACAGGGACTCACTTTTCAGGTAAAGGATTCCATTTGTTGGGCTGTTCCTCTAGGGTGTGTTTAAGTAGTCCTTGAATTGTGCATGTCTTCCTGACCCACAGTGCACTGAGGGAGCGTGGAGAGGAGAAGGGTGGAGGAGACTGAGTCAAGGCTTCAGAGAAGTCTTTGTCTCCTGTCTCTTTCTCTCACCCAGGTCATCTGTTCCTATATCCTAAGGCCCATGGTTTTCATGATGGGTGTCGAGTGGGCAGACTGTCCGATGGTGGCTGAGATGGTGGGGATCAAGTTCTTCACAAATGAGTTTGTGGCCTATCAGCAACTGTCTCAGTACAAAAACAAACGTCTCTCTGGAGTAGAAGAGTGGATTGGAGGCGAGAAACAGTGGATTTCTGTAAGTGACAATCTAGAAAAGCATAAACAGTCCAGGCAGACAAAAAGTGTTACGCTAAAGTTTAACACCCACAGATCCCTTTCCAGGGTCCCAGGCCTGACCACAAAGCAAGAGTAACAGTATGCTGAGCTTCGGTGCCTGAGCTGCCCTGAGGTCTGTGTGCTAGTCCCCTACTCTCTGACCCAACTTCTCTCTAGAATGTAATTACTGAGCCTTTACAGTTGGGGCAGTCCAAGGAGGATACTATTTCTGATAGTCTAAGGTCTCCTTCTTCATTTATAAGTTTAAATTGCTATAAACTGAGCTCCTTTTTTCTCTCCCTCTATCTCTTTTCTCTCAATCAGCCTCATTCCTAGACCTCCTAATTCATAGGCTTCAACAAGAAGAGCACTGGGTAAAGAGGCCATGGTGGTTCCATATCATTATCCCTATAATAAATCATGAAGCGATTGTTTTCTGAGCATCCTTTCCATATTCCTTAGAGTAGCACACACAAGATTGGGGGTTCTAAGTACTCTGGAACGTCTATCATGATTATACGACTGCACATATAGGACTGAGTGTACTTATTTATTTTTGTTTTGCCTAGGTGAGAGCCGAAATCATTACAACATTTTCACTCTGTGGATTTGCCAATCTTAGTTCCATAGGAATCACACTGGGAGGCTTGAGTGAGTTAATTCATTTTCCCAGCTACCCAATATGCCAGCCAGTTCCCAGCATCTGTAGTGGCCACTCCTGGTGCTTCAGTATGAGTTGAGACCAGATAGAGAAGCTGATGTGAAATGGGCCTCTCAGGTGAAAGTTAATTTGGAGTTAAGGTAATCATGCTACCTGACTATTCATGAAGCCCAGGCTGGGTTTGCAATCTCAACTTCTGCCATTTTTTTCCGTTTCAGATGGAGGCCCAAAAGACCAATTTTATTTTTATTTTCCCTATGAGGAAGACTATAATGATATTATTTTTATTTTGCCATTAAATGGACATAGTGCATATATAGTAAAGGTATTTTGTTTTTTATTCAGTAGTGAAGGTACTTTCTGAAATTATGCTGCACACCAGTTGACTTCACAGAATTAAGCATTGCACAAGGAATCAAAGGACAAATGAAAGCAGCAGACACATAAGGCAGATAGATAATTAGAATTAAATGGACATAGTGCATATATAGTAAAGGTATTTTGTTTTTTATTCAGTAGTGAAGGTACTTTCTGAAATTATGCTGCGCACCAGTTGACTTCACAGAATTAAGCATTGCACAAGGAATCAAAGGACAAATAAAAGCAGCAGACACGTAAGGCAGATAGATAATTAGAGCAAGTGGTGTGAAGTGTTGCATTAAAAGCTACAAGTCACCAGGTGTGGGAGGAGTGAGTATGTGAAGCATACATAGATACAATTAGATTGCTGCAAATCTTGCTGAATGGTGATGGCTGGAGGAAATAATATGAGGAAAGTGGAATTGTCCTTGAAGGCAGGGGATTCCAAGAGTTTGGAAGATCCAAGTGAGAAATAAAGTGTAAGAAAAATACAGCTCAGTGTGTCCATTTTTTATGGCACTCATATTCTGGGCTAGAATCATTAAGTTGATTCACTTGGTAGCTGATCGATCAATTTAGAGGTAAAACAATTTCCTTTCAGTTTATCTTTTTCCCTTCTGTTAAACACTTGTCTGTATTCTAATTCTTTTTTTTATAAATGTATTTATTTATTTATTTTATTATTTTTGTTTATTTATTTATTAGTTTTGGCTGTGTTGAGTCTTTGTTGCTGTGCGCGGGCTTTCTCTAGTTGCTGCGAGCAGGGGCTACTCTTCATTGCGGTGAGCGGGCTTCTCACTGTGGTAGCTTCTCTTGTTGCAGAGCACGGGCTCTAGAATGCGCAAGCTTCAGTAAATGTGGCGCGTGGGCTCAGTAGTTGTGGCTCACGGGCTCTAGAGCGCAGGTTCAATAGTTGTGGCACATGGGCTTAGTTGCTCCGCGGCATGTGGGATCTCCCCGGACCAGGGCTTGAACCCGTGTCCCCTGCATTGGCAGGCGGATTCTTAACCACTGCGCCCCCAGGAAAGTCCCTGTATTCTAATTCTGATGCCTGATTACAATCTGATTGTGAGCTTGTCCTCCAGTAGTGGGATATGCATCATGTGACTAAGGCTTAGGTGAATGTTGCCCTCCTTATTTCTCTGGCTCAAAATAGTCTGTCTAATTCTGTCCAGGTTAAGAATGCAGATTTCAACTAGTGAACACCCAAGGCATTTTCACCTGTCTGGAGCAACCCAGGGCTTTGCTTAATTCAGATATATCTTGGGAATATTCACAGAACCACTAAATAGTTAGGGTCAGACACACAATCCTTGACCTGGGGAATGTCTAAGTTAGTGACCCCTTAGGACTAATGAATATACACACTTTTTAGGGTACCACTGTCCAGCCTCCGGTGGTTGGTGGTAAGAATGCTATTCATCTGCTGCATTTTGATCCTCAGCATTCTTCTAATGGGGTTTCATGGGGTATGCCTAATTGCCTTGTGGGGAAGAGATTGAATTATTTTGTTGTGTTGTCCGCAGCATCAATGGTGCCCCACCGGAAGAGTGACTTGTCCAAGGTTGTGGTCAGTGCCCTCTTCACAGGGGCCTGTGTATCCCTTATCAGCGCTTGTGTGGCAGGTAAGTGTCTCAGCTTAGTCTCAGAATATCGTTTTAACTCTCCATCTCACATATGCATAGAAAAGGCACCAAATCTACAGTGTTCTCAGTTTATACCCAAAGAATTAAGAGCCTTAAGGAACATGTGTAAAAGCTTCCCCTTAGCATCTCTGTCTCCTTTACCCAGGAATCCTCTATGTCCCCAGGGGAGCTGAAACTGACTGTGTCTCCTTCCTAAACACAAGTTTCACCAATCGAACCTATGAGACCTATGTGTGCTGCAAAGAGCTCTTTCGGAGGTGAGTGAGCACTGGGATCCCTGCCCCCTCCTCCTCTATGCTTTCCTCCACTCAGGAGTCTTCTGGGAGTGGGGAGAAGTAAGGTCTTGAGGGTAATCACATGGATGCTGAATAGAGTGTATAAGAAGGGAGACAGGTATTTGTGGTGGTCTAGATCTCCGTTCTTTTCTCTTATTAGATGCATACTCACTATTAGCTCTAGCATGGACAAGTGACAGATTTTACCTGTATTGCTGGGGCACTGAGAAGTGGAGGGTGAGGGGAAGTAAAAGAGGGTGGTTTCCCTGATCAGAAGTGATGTATTTATTGTGATTGGAACATAGATAAGGTGTAGGTGAAGACTTGGCAATGGTCCTAAGTGACTAAAAACTTACAGCCTTCTTCAGACAGAAATGAAGACTGAGAGAGGATAAACTTGAATTGATAAAATCATGATGCATTCGGATAGTGTAAAAATGAACTTGTTTACCAATTTCTGGGATATTATTAGAATAGCTTTCTGGTTCGGCATGTAAGGAGCTCAGAAGTCACCACTCCATCGTAACAATAAGAAAAAAACTGAACAGTCTGAAAAATCAATAACTCTTCTTGGATCTGTAAGAGACACAGGGCAAACTGCTGACCTGAAGATTGGAGAGACAGACAGGCAAACACATGGCTTACTGGAGCAGACTCATGAGCGGAAACTGCCACAGAATCCTGTGCTGGGGCAGGAAAACCTGAAACTAATTGCTGGAGCCTCAGTGAGGACAGGTCTGGATGTTAAAAACTCTGGGGGGACCCAGTTATAGGGGGCAACCCTACACTTTGGGGAGTTTTACCTCCGGGAGCTAGACCAAGTTCTCACAGTAAATATCAGGCAAAATCCCCTCATTCTTCTGGCAGGAGGAGGGGAAAAGGAGCCATTTTGAAATACACCAGAGCACTCCGTTTTTTTAAACAAGGCCTGCCCTCAGGAGAAACTAGTTAACCAGAACCTAACCAGCTGGGGTATTATCAGAGCCTACCTGACCTGGAAGTAGGGAAATACCCAACTAAAGCCCACTCTAACCATCCTATCCCACTTAAAGGGGGAGGAAAAACTGAGAAACACTTGTGAAATTCACAGTGCAGAGGCACAGGCTCGCTAAAAGCCTGAGACCTAATCCTAGGACTACAGAATGCTTCCCCTTCCCCACACCTCACCACCACATTACTAAGGCCTATTTACAGCAGTTCCTTTTTTGGGTACATCATGTCCAGTTATCAAGAAGAAAGTACAAGGCCTGCTAAAAGGCAAAAAACACAATTTGAGGAGATAGAGCAAGCATCAAAACCAGACATGGCAGAGATTTTGATTTATCAGAGTGGGAATTTCAAACAACTATGATTTATGTGCTAAGGGCTCTAATGGATAAAGTAGACAGCAAGCAAGAACAGATGGGCAGTGTAAGTACAGAGATATAGGAATCCCAAGAAAGAACCAAAAAGAAATGCTACAGATCAAAAAACACTGTAACAGAAATGAAGAATGTCTTTGATGGCTTACTAGTAGACTAAACACCTCTGAGGAAAGAACTCCTAGCTTGAAGATATATCAATAGAAGTCTTCAAAACTGAAAAGGAAAGAGAACAAAGACTGAAAAAAAAAAAAAACCAGAATGGAGCATCCAAGGATTGTGGGACAAATACAAAAGGTGTAACATACACATAATGTGTATACCAAGAGAAGAACAGAAGAAATATTTGAGACAATTATGACTGAGAATTTCTCCAAATTAATGTCAGACACCAAACCACAGCTCCAGGAAGCTCAGAAAACACCAAGCAGCATAAATGCCAAGAGAACTATACTTAAGCATATTTTGAAATTATAGAAAATCAAAGATAAAGAAAAAACACTGAAAGAAGTCAGTTGAAAAAAAAGAGAGTATATCATTAAGCTGAAAGAACTAGTTACAGGACACACAAAATGAAAGATTTGAGGAACTAGAATGTTTGGTTCTTCAAAAGCAAAAGATGTGTATATTAGTAGTGATATATGGATGAATGAAGAGAGTTCTGAGAGATGAGGCTGAAAGATCTTATAAGGCCTTGTGTGAAATGGTAAGGAATTTAGACTTTGACTTATAGAATTCTTAACACTGGTATGTTTTTTCAAAAGATCATGCTGGTAGCCATTTGGATGTCAGGGAGATCAATAAACACATTGCTGTAATACTCCCAAGTAAGAGATGATGAGAGCTGATACTAAGTAGTTGTGAGGATGAAGATGCACTAGAACAAGGAGAATCAATAGGATTGGTTATTGAAGTGAAGGGCAGGATAAGGATGACTGTACCCTTTCCAGCTTGGGCAAGTGGGTCTGAGGGATGCCATTCATTCACTGACAGGAAGAGGACTAGTTCCAGGAATGAGAGTAAAGGGGAGAGATTATGGCTTAATTCAGGTGGATATGTTGACTTGGAGGTACCTGTGGGACCATCAAGTAAAGCAACTCACAAACCAACTTGGGTCTGAAGTTCAGGAGAGAAAAAAGAACTGGAGATAGATTTGGAAGTTGTCATTAAGTAAATGATCTGTTCAGTATATAGGTAGATGTTTGGGTACCAGCTCCTTAACAGTTTACTATGGCAAGTTAACAGACATTACCCTCCTGTGTTTGGAGGTTTTCACCAGAGAAAGCAACCAACATCCTCTGAAAAAAAAAGTCCTTTTGCTGTACTATTAAAGATGAATTATAAACTGGATAGATCATTGGTCTGGCATAGTTATGACTCCTATGTTCTTGGGGAAGTTCAGTGGATGTCATTGTAAGCATAGTCTAAAGTAAATGAATGAAGTGAAAATTGCTAATTTGTGTTTAATGATGAGTTGTCTTTACATCACTGAACTTCACTAAAAAATTAGTAGAATACTCTTTCCTGGTCATTTCTGCCTTCAAAACAGAAACTGACTTTGCCTGAAGTCACATACTAAGCATCATTAGTGTCTAAAATCTGAAAGAGATAATGTTTTTGTCCAGTTCATTCATGCTAAATATATTTGGAGTGACTCCAGACCAAGATAACAACAAAGGAGGCTTAAATTTCCCTCTTCCTATGGATGCACCAAATGTACAGCTACACATGGAGTAATTCCCTCTAAGCAAAATCCAGAAACTAGCTGAATGACTCCTACAACTGAGAAAATACCCACATTGAATTGGGTAGGAAAGGCTGAGAAACAGTCTCATCATAAAACCCACCCCTGGCACAGCACCATATAATGGAAGGAAACTCCCAACTCTAAGCTTATCCCTAAGCAGTGAAGGGTTTAGACTGAACATCTAGTACTCCAATTTAAGACTGTACTATGCCTACCTCCCCACCACCCCCCGCCTGCCCCACAAGGCTCAGTGTAAAGGAAGCAGTCAAAAATGTCCATCTCCCACTCTTTCCCTGGAAGGGGTTTGACTGCATACTTTCCAGCTGGTGCCTGAGGGTCCAGCTTCTAATCAGCCTGCATCTAGATGCTGGCTGCAATTCTCCTCTTTGGGACACTAAAGAGACCCACACTGAGACACATTATAATTAAACTGTCAAAACTAAGACAAAGAAAGCATAGATAAAGGCAGCAAGAGAAAAGCAACTTGTTATATACAAGGGAGCTCCCATAAGACTATCAGCAGATTTTTCTGTAGAAACCTTACAGTCCAGAAGAAAAGTGGGATGATATACTAAAAAGAAAAAAACTACCAACCAGTGCTTGGTAATGCTTTACCTGGCAAAGTTGTCCTTCAGACTTGAAGGAGAGAGAGTTTTTCAGACAAGCAGAGGTAGCTATACTTATATCACACAAAATAGACTTTAAGCCAAAACAGTAATGAGAAACAAAGAAGGTCATTATATAGTAATAAAGGGGTCAATTCATCAAGAGGATGTAACAACTGTAAATTTTTATGCACCCAACATGGAGCACCTAAATATATAAAGCAAATATTAACAGATCTGAAGAGGCAACAATACAATAATAGTAGAGGACTTCAGCATTCCACTTTCAACAACAGATAGATCATCCAGGCAGAAAATCAACAAGGAAACATCGGACTTAAACTACATGTTAGACCAGATGGACCTGACAACATTTACAGAACAGTCCATCCAACAACAGAAGAATACACATTCTTCTCAAGTACACATGGAAATTATGTTAGGCTACAAAGCAAGTCTTAATATATTTAAGAAGACTGAAATTATATCAAATGTCTTTTCTGACCACAATAGTATTAAACTAGAAATGAGTAACAAGAAAAAACCTGGTAAATTCACATATATGTGGACATTAAACAACGTGCTCCTGAACAATGGGTCAAAAATGAAATCAAAAGAGAAATAAAATATCTTTACTCACCACAAGGAAAAATCTGTAACTGTGTGAGTTGATGGATGTTAACTAAACTTATTGTGGTAATCATCTCACAATATATACCTATATCAAATCATTATATTGCACACCTTATACAATGTTATATGTCAATAATATCTCAATAAAACTGGGGGAAAAAACTTGAAAAAATATCTTGAGACAAATGAAAATGGAAACACAATATACCAAAACTTATGAGATGCAGCAAAAGCAGTTCAAAGAGGGGAGTTTATATTGATAAACACCTACGTTAAGAAAAAAAGAAAGATCTCAAACAACCTAATTTAACACCTCAAGAAAAAGAAAAACAAACTAAGTCCAAAGTTATAGAACAAGAGAAATAACAAAGATCAGAGCAGAAACTAATGAAATAGAGGCAAAAACAGACAACAGAAAAGTTTAAGGAAACTAAGAGCCATTTGTCTGAAAAGACAGACAAAATAGACACATGTTTAGCTAAGCTAAGAAAAAGAGAAGACTCAAAGTCAGAAATGAAAAAGGAGGTATTACAATTAATAAGACAGAAATACTAAGGATTTTGAGAAACTACTATGGAAAATTATATCCCAACAAATTAGATAACATAGAAGAAATGGATAAATTCCTAGAAATATACAACTGACTGAGACTGAATCATAAAAACATAGAAAATCTGAACAGAATGATTACTAATAAGGAGATTGAATCAGTAATCAAAAACCTCCCAACAAAAAAAGCCCAGGACTAGACAGATTCACTGGTGAATTCTTCCAAACAGTTAAAGAATAATTAATACCAATCTTCTCAAACTTTTCAAGAAAACATAAAAGGAGTGAACACTTCCAAATTCACTTTATGAGGGCAGAATTACCTGTTGCCAAAGCCAGACAGGGACACTATAAGAAAAAATTACAGGCCAGTATTCTTGATGAACATAGATGCAAAAATCCTCAACAAAAAATTAGCAAACCAAATTCAACAGTACATTAAAAAGGTCATACACCATGATCAAGTGAGATTTATTCCTGGGATGCAAGGATGGCTCAACATACACAAATCAATAAATGTGATATACCACTGTAACAAAATGAAAGATAAAAACCATATAATCATTTCAATAGATGCAGAAAAAGCATTTGACAAAATTCAACATCCTTACATGATAAAATTCTCAACAAATTGGATGTAGAAGGAATGTATCGCAACATAATAAAGGCCGTATATGACAAGCCCACAGCTAACATCATACTGAATTGTGAAAAGCTGTACACTTTTCCTCTAAGATCAGGAATAAGACAAGAATTACCACACTCACCACTTTTAATCAACATAGTATTGAAAATCATAGCCAGAGCAATTAGTCAAGGAAAAGAAATAAAAGGCACCCAAATCAGAAAAGAAGTAAAACTGTCTCTGTCTGCAGATGACATGATCTTATACATAGAAAATCCTAAAGGCTCCACCAAGAAACTGTTAGTACTGATAAACAAATTCAGTAAGTTGCAGGATACAAAATAAACATACAAAAATCATTTGTGTTTCTATACAATAACAATGAACTATTGGAAAGAGAAATTAATGAAACAATCCCATTTACAATAGTATCAAAAAGAATAAAATACTTAGGAATAAATGTAATCAAGGAGAGGAAAGATCTGTACACTGAAAACTATAAAAAAATTGATGAAAAGTGGAAGGGATAAATAAATGGAAATATACTCCATGTTTATGGATTAGAAGAATTAATATTATTAAAGTGTTCATAACCTAAGGTGATCTACAGGTTCAATGCAATCCCTATTAAAATTCCAATGGCATTTTTCATAGAAATAGAAAAAACAATTCTAAAATTCATATGGAACCACAAAAGACCCCGAATAGCCAAAGCAATCTTGAGAAAGAAGAACAAAGCTAAAGGCATCACACGTCTTGATTTTAAACTATATTACAAAGCTGTAGTAATCAAAACAGTATGGTACTGACTTAAAAATAAGCACACAGGGCTTCCCTGGTGGTGCAGTGGTTGAGAGTCCGCCTGCTGATGCAGGGGACACGGGTTCGTGCCCCAGTCTGGGAAGATCCCACATGCCGCGGAGCAGCTGGGCCCGTGAGCCATGGCCACTGAGCCTGCGTGTCCGGAGCCTGTGCTCCACAACGGGAGAGGCCATAACAGTGAGAGGCCTGCATACCGCAAAAAATAAAATAAAATAAACACACAGATCAATCAGACAGAATAGAGAGCCCAGAAATAAACCCATGTTTTCAACAAAGGAGCCAAGAATATACAATGGGGGAAAGGGTAGTCTTTTCAATAAATGGCATTAGCAAAACTGTATATCCACCTGTAGGAGAATGAAACTGGACTCCTGTCTTACACCATATACAAAAGTCAACTCAAAACGGATTAAAGACTTTAACATAAGACCTGAAACCTTGAAAATCCTTGAAGAAAATGTAGGGAGTAAGCTCCTTGACATTGTTCTTGGCAATGATTTTTTGGACTTGAAACCAAAAGCAAAGGCAACAAAACCAAAAATAAATAATTGGGGGATTTCTCTGGTGGCACAGTGATTAAGAATCCTCCTGCCAATGCAGGGGACATGGGTTCGATCCCTGGTCCAGGAAGATCCCACATGCTGTGGAGCAACTAAGCCTGTGAGCCACAACTACTGAGCCTGCGCTCTAGAGCCCTCGAGCCGCAACTACTGAGCCCACACGTCGCAACTGCTGAAGCCCGCGTGCCTAGAGCCCATGCTCCGCAGCAGGAGAAGCCACTGCAGTGAGAAGCCCATGTGTCACAACAAAGAGTAGCCCCTGCTTGCTGCAGCTAGAGAAAGCCTGCACACAGCAACAAAGAGCGAACACAGCCAAAAACTAATAATTTAAAAAAACAAAAAACAATTGGGACTTCATCAAACTAAAAAGCTTCTGCACAGCAAAAGAAACCATCAACAAAATGAAAAGTCAACCTACAGAATGGGAGAAAATATTTGCAAACCATATATCCAGTAAGGAATTAATATCCAAAATATACAAAGAACTTATACAGCTCAATAGCAAAAAATCCAAGTAATCCAATTTAAAAATGAGCAGAGGGTTTGAATAGACATTTTTCCAAAGAACTCAACCAAATGGCCAACAGGTACATGAAAAGGTGCTCAATATCACTAACTAGCAAGGAAATACAAATAAAAACCTCAATGAGATATCACCTTACACCGGTTAGGATGGCTGTCATAAAAAAGACAAGTGAAAAAAAAAAAAAAAAAGACAAGTGATAGCAAATGCTGGCAACGATGTGCAGAAAAGGAAACCTTTATACACTCTTAGTGGAAATGGAAAATGGTACAGTCACTATGGAGGTTCCTGAAGAAATTAAAAATAGAACTACTACCATATGATCCAGCAATCTTACTTCTGGGTATATATCCAAAGGAAACAAAGTCACTACCTGCACTCCCATGTTCACTGCAGCATTATTAACAGTAGCCATGGTATGCAAACAACCTATGTGTCCACTAGCAGATGAATGGATAAAGAAAATATTGTGTATGTATACAATGGAATGTTAGTCATCCTTACAAAAGAAGGAAATCCTGCTATTTGCAACAATGTGGATGAACAATTACACCAAGTGAAATAAGCCAGACAAAGGCAGATACTGCATGGTCTCACTTATATGCAGAATCCAAAAAAAAAATAACAAAAAAACCCCCTCATAGAATGGTGGTTAGGGCTGGGGCATAGGGGAATAGGGAGAAGCTGGTATAATAGTACAAACTTTCAGATATAAGATCAATAGGTTTGAGGACCTAATGTATAACATGGTGGCTATAGTTGATAATACTGTATTATATAGTTGAGATTTGCTAAGAGAATAGAACTTAAGTGTTCTCACCAAAAAAAAAAAAAAAAAAAAGTAAACATGTGAGGTGATGGATGTGTTAACTCAATGTTGGGAATCCTTTCACAGTATATGCATACCTCAAATCATCACGTTGTACACTCTCTATATATTACAATTTTATTTGTCAATTATACCTCCATAAAACTGAAACACATATACATATATACATACACACCAAGCCTGAGCTGTTTTCCTTTCTCAAGAGGAAAGTGGCTTTGGAGTACCATCTCACTATTTAGAATAAATTCAGTTCTAAATCATTACAAGGCATAAATGTTGCTTCAGTGATGTTTGGACAGGAAATTCCCCAAAAGACTACGGTTATGAACTGGACAGAGAAGCAGACACATTGTATAGGATTTCTTGCTAGTACTATCTTGGGCATGAATGAGAAAATACGCTTAATTCTGTCCTATTTATTGGTTGGCCAAAAAGTTCCTTCAGTTTTGAAGTAAAAATAAAAGACACATTTTCCATTTTCACCAAGAACTTTATTTGAACAACGTATTCACTGTTTTGTTCCACTGCCTTCTGCCATTTTTCAGGCAGCTTCATAATTCCGTCTTCCCAAAACTTTTTGAGCAAAGAACGGTCCCAGGTGCCTTTTATAGTCTTCCGGGGAATTGAAATGTTTTCCATTAAGAGAATTTTGTAAAGACTGAAATGAATGGAAATCCAAAGGTGCAATTGTCTGGTGAATATGGCAGATGAATCAGAACTTCCCAGCCAAGCTGTAACAGTTTTTGCCTGGTCATCAAAGAAACATGTGGTCTTGCCGTACCCTAATGGAAGATTATGCATTTTCTGCTGACTAATTCTGGATGCTTTTCTTTGAGTGCTGCTTTCAATTGGTCTAATTGGGAGCAGTACTTGTTGCAATTAATTGTTTGGTTTTCTGGAAGGAGCTCATAATAGAGGACTCCCTTCCAATCCCACCATATACACAACATCACCTTCTTTGGATGAAGACCAGCCTTTGATGTGGTTGGTGGTGGTTCATTTCGCTTGCCCCACAATCTCTTCCATTCCATATTACTGTACAGTATCCACTTTTCATCACCCGTTACAATTAGTTTTAAAAACAGAACGTTTTCGTTACATTTAATTAGAGAATCGCATGCAGAAATACGGTAAAGAAGGTTTTTTTCGCTTAACTTATGTGGAACCCAAACATCAAAGCAATTAACATAACCAAGCTGGGGCAAATGATTTTCAATGCTTGATCTGGATATTTTGAGTATGTCAGCTATCTACTACGTGGTATAACGTTGATTGTTCTCAATATCTCGATTTCATCACTATCAACTTCAACTGGTCTACCCAACCGTGGAGCATCGTCCAGCAAGAAATCTCCAGCATGGAACTTTGCAAACCACTTTTGACACGTTTGATCAGTCACAGCACCTTCTCCATACACTGCACAAATCGTTTTTTTTTGTTTTTTTTTTTTTTGCATTTCAGTTGCATTTACCTTTCTTGAAATAATAAAGCATAATATGCTGAAATGTTGCTTTTTTCTTCCATCTTCAATATTAAAATGGCTACACAAAAATTCACCAATTTTGATAAGTTCTTCTTTTTAATTGCATGCTGATATGACAGCTGTCACAATACAATCTAATACATTGTTTCGAATGAAGTTAAAGACAACTAAGTGCTACTAGAGCCATCTTATGGAAAAAACCGAAAGAACATTTCGGCCAGCCCAATATTTGGTCATTGTGATTGGATTCATTTATAAGTTTCTGTTTTTGTTTTCACCTGCTTGGTAGAACTTATTGATACATCTTGTTGCATTGTTTTTATCTGACCCACTATGTATCTCTCTGGCTTTTCATTTCAGTACCTCTCTGAATGGCACCAACCCTCCTTCTTTTCCTGGTCCCTGGGAAGATAAAGAGTTCAGTGCCATAGCCCTTGCTAAATGCTGTGACCTCTACACCAATGCTGTCTGTGCCTAAAGCTGGTGCATTTCCGTAACAATCCTGATCTGGATGGCTTTTTGATGGCAAAGCTATTTTCGTACTCAGAGTTCTCATTGTACAGCTAATTCACCTTGATCTTTAATAGTAAATGTAAAATATTCATTTTGGTTCACTGTATGTCAGTAATGAAAATTAGCACTCGTTTTTCCATTATTTGGCTGAACCAAATGAGAAATTCCTTATGGGCTCTGTCTGAGCTTAGAGTTGAAATAATAAATGTTACGATGTCAAAAAATGTCTTTCAAACCTTGCTTCTAGTTGCCATCTTAAAAATTATGTGATGTGTGCCAGAACTCTTCTATATATGTTTTGGTAAAACAAATATGGGAGGCAGGCACAGTCTGCCTTGGAGTTTGATGAGTGTCATTCCTCTCTGCCCCTTACTGAAAGAAGACGTATGCAGGCAAGTTATTCAAAATCTTGAACCAGTTTTCTTATCGTAAAGTGGGAGGAATGATGTTTGCCCTGTTCACTTCAAGATTATAATAATCAAAGCAGTGTGTGGAAGTTCTTGGAAGACGTAAAAAGTTTTTCATGACTCTGTCCTAAAGATGCTACCAGAAAACTACTAGAGCTAATCAATGAATTTGGTAAAGTAGCAGGATACAAAATTAATGCACAGAAATCTCTTGCATTCCTATACACTAATGATGAAAAATCTGAAAGTGAAATTAAGAAAACACTCCCATTTACCACTGCAACAAAAAAAATAAAATATCTAGGAATAAACCTACCTAAGGAGACAAAGATCTGTATGCAGAAAATCATAAGACACTGATGAAAGAAATTAAAGATGATACAAATAGATGGAGAGATATACCATGTTCTTGGATTGGAAGAATCAACATTGTGAAAACGACTCTACTACCCAAAGCAATCTACAGATTCAATGCCATACCTATCAAACTACCACTGGCATTTTTCACAGAACTAGAACAAAAAATTTCACAATTTGTATGGAAACACAAAAGACCCCGAATAGCCAAAGCAATCTTGAGAAAGAAAAATGGAGCTGGAGGAATCAGGCTCCCTGACTTCAGACTATACTACAAAGCTACAGTTATCAAGACAGTATGGTACTAGCACAGAAACAGAAATATAGGTCAATGGGACAGGATAGAAAGCCCAGAGATAAACCCACACACATATGGTCACCTTATCTTTGATAAAGGAGGCAAGAATATACGGTGGAGAAAAGACAGCCTCTTCAATAGGTGGTGCTGGGAAAACTGGGCAGCTGCATGTAAAAGAATGAAATTAGAACACTCCCTAACACCATACACAAAAATAAGCTCAAAATGGATTAAAGACCTAAATGTAAGGCCAGACACCATCAAACTCCTAGAGGAAAACATAGGCAGAACACTCTATGACATAAATCACAGCAAGATGCTTTTTCACCCACCTCCTAGAGAAATGGAAATAAAAACAAAAATAAACAAATGGGACCTAATGAAACTTCAAAGCTTTTGCACAGCAAAGGAAACCATAAACAAGATGAAAAGACAACCCTGAGGATGGGAGAAAATATTTGCAAATGAAGCAACTGACAAAGGATTAATCTCCAAAATATACAAGCAGCTCATGCAGCTCAATATGAAAAAAACAAACCACCCAATCCAAAAATGGGCAGAAGACCTAAATAGACATTTCTCCAAAGAAGGTATACAGACTGCCAACAGACACATGAAAGAATACTCAACATCATTAATCATTAGAGAAATGCAAATCAAAACTACAATGAGATAATCATCGCACACCGGTCAGAATGGCCATCATCAAAATATCTACAAACAATAAATGCTGGAGAGGGTCTGGAGAAAAGGGAACCTTCTTGCACTTTTGGTGGGAATGTAAATTGATACAGCCACTATGGAGAACAGTATGGAGGTTCCTTAAAAAACTACAAATAGAACTACCATACGACCCAGCAATCCCACTACTGGGCATATACCCTGAGAAAACCATAATTCAAAAAGAGTCATGTACCAAAATGTTCATTGCAGCTCTATTTACAATAGCCAGGACATGGAAGCAACCTAAGTGTCCATCAACAGATGAATGGATAAAGAAGATGTGGCACATATATACAATGGAATATTACTCAGCCATAAATAGGAACGAAACTGAGTTATTTGTAGTGAGGTGGATGGACCTAGAGACTGTCATACAGAGTGAAGTAAGCCAGAAAGAGAAAAACAAATACTGTATGCTAACACATACATATGGAATCTAAAAAAAAAAAAAAAGAAATGGTCATGAAGAACCTAGGGGTAAGACGGGAATAAAGATGCAGACCTACTAGAGAATGGACTTGAGGATATGGGGAGGGGGAAGGGTAAGCTGTGACAAAGTGAGAGAGTGGCATGGACATATATACACTACCAAATGTAAAATAAGTAGCTAGTGGGAAGCAGCCGCATAGCACAGGAAGATCAGCTCGGTGCTTTGTGACCACCTAGAGGGGTGGGATAGGAGGGTGGGAGGGAGGGAGTTGCAAGAGGGAAGAGGTATGGGGACATATGTATATGTATAACTGATTCACTTTGTTATAAAGCAGAAACTAACACATCATTGTAAAGCAATTATACTCCAATAAAGATGTTAAAAATAAATAAATACAAAGAAAAAAAGTGTTTCATGACTCTGTATGTGGAATCATTACTATAAAAGGTATTGTAATATATAATTAACATATAATTGACAAATGCTTCACTTTATGTTGGCTGAAGTTGCCCTGAAGTAGACCTTGGATGTTATCTGAATACTTAGGGAAGGATACTGTTAGAGGTACCCATTTGAGAATGAAAGTTGCAGTTTAATGCCCTTTACTTATAGCTTACTGGATTTCATTTCATTTTTCTTTTTGTATCAAAACAGTGTATCACAACGGGCATTTGGACAATTTAAACACTTGGATAAAATATATAATTGACAAAATTTAAAAGAAATTATGTGATGTGGGTGTGCTATAAATGTGATTTGGTATGTAATGTGTACTGAGGTGAAAAGCTGTATTTCTTGGAGTTCTGTGGATGAGCTGGGTTTATGGCACTAAAGGTACGTATGAAAGTTCCATGAATATTTTTTTTTTTTGCGGTACGCGGGCCTCTCACTGCTGTGGCCTCTCCCGTTGTGGAGCACAGGCTCCGGACGCACAGGCTCAGCGGCCATGGCTCACGGGCCCAGCCGCTCCGTGGCATGTGGGATCTTCCCGGACCAGGGCACAAACCCGTGTCCCCTGCATCGGCAGGCGGACTCTCAACCACTGCTCCACCAGGGAAGCCCTTCCATGAATATTTAATGATAAGATTTTTCTGGTTGCCACACATTCATAAACCTGAAAACTCTTTAACATCATTACACAGTAAACAGTTTTTCCTATATGAAAACTTATAAGGAATATCTGTTTCTTAGGGGCCCTTACTTCATTTTAGTATTCTGCATTAGTGCCATATTTGCTTCAAGTTTACAATGACTCTTTTAAAAAAGTGACTTTGGCAGGGAGGGGGGACAGTTTTTCCTCCCAGAGGACATTTGGCAATGTCTTGAGATAGAATTAGTTGTCACAACTGGGGGAATGCTACTGACATCTTTGACGCACTAGAGGCCAGAACTGCTGCTAAACATTCTACAGTGCACAAGTTAGCCTCCACAACAAAGAATTCTCTGGCCCCAAATGTCAGCGGTGCTAAGGCTGAGATACTCTGATTGAAAATATTTAGCATATTTCTTATATCTAATATTATTTATAGTATTAATAATATTATAGCCTTAAGGAAGAGTTTCAAAAGGATGTAGGAGTTCCTCAAAAAGTTAAAATTACCCCCTGGCCCCACAGTTCTATTCCTTGGTATACCCAAAAGAACTGAAAACAGGTACGCCAACAAGTACATGTACACGCATGACCATGGCAGCACTATTCACGATAGTCAGAAGGTGGAAACAGTCCAAATGTTCATCAACGGCTGAACGGATAAACAAACTGTGTTATGTACATACAATAGAATTCTGTCCAGCCATGAAAAGCATGAAGTACTGATATCTCCTACACAGAAGAACCTAGAAAACATTATGCTAAGTCAAAAAGCCAGACACAAAAGATTATTATTGTATGTTCTATTTTGTATGATTCCCTTTATATGAAATATTCAGCATAGATAAATCCATAGAGACAGAATACAGATTGGTGGTTGCCAAGGGTGGGGTGAGGGGAAATAGGGAATTACTACTTAATGAGTATGCAGTTTTACTGTGGGATGATGGAAATGTTTTGGAACTAGATAGAAATGGTGGTTACACAACATTGTGAATGTACTACATGTCACTGATTTGTTCACTTTCAAATGGTTAGTTTTATGTTATGTGAATTTCACCTCAGTAAATTTTATATATATGTAAAATTTATATATATATAAATATATAATTATATATATATAGACTATTTGTATGTTCCCTTAGCTAATCTACCTTCTTCCATTTCACAATTACCTGAGCTCAAAACCTCTTGGTCTGGGCTTCCCTGGTGGTGCAGTGGTTAAGAATCTGCCTGCCAATGCAGGGGACACGGGTTTGATCCCTGGTCTGGGAAAATCCCACATGCCACAGAGCAACCAAGCCCGTGCGCCACAACTACTGAGCCTGTGCTCTAGAGCCGGCGAGCCACAACTACTGCAGCCCATGTGCCACAACTACTGAAGCCTGTGCACCTAGAGCCCGTGCTCTGCAACAAGAGAAGCCACTGCAATGAGAAGCCCACGCACCGCAGAGAAGAGTAGCCCCTGCTCGCCACAACTAGAGAAAGCCATGCACAGCAATGAGGACCCAACGCAGCCAAAGATAAATAAATAAATATCTTTATACTTTAATAAATAAATAAATACCTTTAAATAAAGTTTATTAAATAAATAAATATGTAACTTTAAGTGGCGAGGGGGTGGTGGTGTGATGAATTGGGAGATTGGAATTGACTATCCATATAGTTATCTTATGGATAACTAATAAGAACCTGCTGTATAAATAAATAAATAAATAAATAAATAAATAAATAACTTTATATAAAAAAGAACCTCTTGGTCTTCCTTCCAGTCTCCTGTCCCAACTTCTCTCCCTTATTTTCCAAACCTGAGGTGAAAGAAAACGAAGCCTCAATAAAGAAGCATGCTTCTTGTCCTGCACGCCGATTTTCACCCTAGCCTAGTTTCTTTCTGAGAGGCAGCTGAATGCAGTGGTTGGTGGTACTGGACAGTAGGCCAGATTACTTGGGTTCTGCTCTGAGCTCTGCCACTTATCCCAGAGGATCATGGGCAAGTTCCTTAACGTCTCTGTGCCTTGGCATCCTTGTCTGTAAAATGGGGTTAATGGGACCTGCCTTATAGTTAATGGTTGTGAGGTTGTAAAGGGATCAAGAGTATCTGCTCACTGTAAGCCCAATGTAAGGGTTAGTTACTATTATTACCATTTAAGGAGCTGAGTTCACAACCATCAATTTATTGAGTTATGTATGAAATTTAGTTCACACGAGGAAGGGTATGGGGCAGAGGGATCTTCTTATCTCCTTTCAGGGGAATGGGCTGGCTTTCTAACTCTGTCTCCTATTTCAAGCAAATCTGGTCTAAACTCTCACACTTAGAGGGCTGCCCTGTAACAGCCGGAAGCATGACGACGCCATCACCAGCAGAACAGCCTCACAAGCGGGAGGAATGAACAGGAAAAATTGAACGTGATGTGGGCAAACACAATGCTACCTCCTGGGGCCAAGGGGCACTCGCAGGTGAGCACAGCAGAGACCAGGGTGGAAGTGGGCTGGGCGGGCCCGGGTTGAGTTCGAAGTGCCCGGTCAACCCGGAGGGGAGGCGCAAGACGGGGACCATTGGCCCTCGGGCTCCGTCCTGTGGGCGGGGCAAACATGCAGATTCCCAGTTCTTGGAGACTCCATGGCACGTGCACTTGACTTCCACAAACAAGTCTCCCTGTTTCCATTCCTGATAAAGGAGTCTTAGGCAGAGAGAAGAGAGGAGCCTGAGGAAGAGCTGCCAAGAGAAAAGACCGGAGGACTAGGAAGGGGACTGTGTTGGGATGTGGGAGCCGTAGTGGGAAATGTTGCAGGAAGGGGGACCCCTTCCAGGGCCCGAGAGTGGGCTGTTGTCTAACACTCAGAAATGAATTGTCGGAGGAGACACACGTGCTGACAAAGCGAGAGACTTTATTGGGAAGGGGCACCCAGGTGGAGAGCAGGAGGGTAAGGGAACCCAGGAAGGACTGCAAGCCACGTGACTCGCAGTCTCGGGTTTTATGGTGATGAGATTAGTTTCCGGGTTGTCTCTGGCCAATCATTCTGACTCAGGGTCTTTCCTGGTAACGCACAACCGCTCAGCCATGATGGATTCTGGCGAGGATTCTGGGAGGTTGGAAGGACCTGTGGACTGGCGTCTCCTCTCTCCTTTTGACCTTTCCCGTATTCTTCTGGTTGGTGGTGGCTTGTTAGTTCCGTGGTTCTTACCAGGATCTCCCGTCGTAAAATAACTCATGCAAATTGTTACTGTCTTTGCCTGGCCAGGGCGGGCGGTTTCAGTCAGTGTTTCCCCTAACGGAAGGTAGACTGTGGAAATGAAGACTGGATCACGGAATGGGTAGAGTCTGTTCCTGCAAACATTACACCATAAAGCCTCTTTTGTGTATATTATTCCACAACCTGCAATTTTTGCTTCTGTGTGTGGACATCTATCTAGACTGGTACATGTAAACAGTTTGTGTTTGACTCCCACTTCTGACTCTTATTTAGATGCCTGAACTACTCTTGGTGAAATTCTTTGGCTAAGCTATTGGTTGTCAGACATTTAAAAGGTTATCCCATCTGTGGGAATAATTGACTTTCAAGATAGGAAGAAAAAGATTAAGAGGGCTTCCCTGGTGGCGCAGTGGTTGAGAGTCCGCCTGCCGATGCAGGGGACGCGGGTTCGTGCCCCGGTCCGGGAGGATCCCACATGCCGCAGAGCGGCTGGGCCCGTGAGCCATGGCCGCTGAGTCTGCGCGTCCGGAGCCTGTGCTCTGCAACGGGAGAGGCCACAATAGTGAGAGGCCCACATACCGCAAAAAAAAAAAAAAAAAAAAAGATAAGGAGCCGGAAGATCTGGATTCAAAGTCCTGTCCTGAGTCCCTTTCAAGCCACGTGAAAGTTCTTAATAATTCGAAAGCTCAATTTCTACTTCTGCTGATAATTATAATAATGAAGGTGATGATAATAATATCTACCTTATAAGTTGCTAGAAAATTTGAATTAATAATATATATGAAAAAAGTACATTATGTAAATGGTAAGGTGTGCCAAAGCTATTCTTTTCACAAGTAGTGTACGGATTTTGTTTTTTCCCTTTGGGCTGTGTTGTGCAGCATGCAGGGTCTTAGTTCCCCGACTAGTGATCCAACCCAGTCCCCCTGCATTAGGAGCATGGAGTCTTAACTACTGGACCACCAGGGAAGTCCCAAGGTGTAAGGATCTTAAATAGAGAGCATTTGTTCCTTTATACATGAACATTTGCTTGGCACTTACCAAGTTCCCTGCGTTGCTTAATGAGATGTGCGTGTCCCCTGCCCCAATTTAATCTGTACAACAATCCTTTAAGAAAGATACTATTATTATCCCAGTTTTCCAAAGGAGGAAAGATAGGCTTAGAGAGATTAAATTGCTCCCTAGAGTCACATAGTAAGTACAGAACCATGATTTGAGCCCAGGGAGTGTCTAACTCCAAAAGCCTCTTAACCACTATGTCTGTTCTCCTTCTATCGCAGCCCTCCCTGCCTTCTTTCCTTCTCTAATCCAGTGCCTCAAGGCCGACCAGTTTAACCCAAGTGATCTCATCAGCTTCTAAAGTATTTATTATTTCTGAACGACTTGTGTGCCAATCATGTCCTGCTGTGTGACATCTTTTGTATTTTTGTCTTATTTTGCAGTTTGTCTTATTGTTGTCTTCTATTGCAGTAAGTAGAAAAATGATTGTTATAAAAACTGGCAAGTACCTCAAAGACAGAATTGTCTTTATTTAGCAAGTTACTTTTATCAGGTCTTTGAATATGGAGCTCCATGAGGGCAGAAACCAAGTCTGTTTTATTTATTACCAACGCTCTAGGAGCTAGCACTGTGCCTAGCAAAACAAAACAAACCTGCAAGCAAAAAATGCATTTAATATTGTTGAGAAACAAAAAAGAGGAAACTCCAAGGGTTTTGACCTAGACACCTGGGGGCAAAACAAAGAGAGAGAAAATGTCTGCTATATGAAAGAACATACGGCCTAGTACAAAGTAAGCTTTTATAATCAGTATTAGTTATTATTACTGCATATGTATAATAGGTTTGGGGAGGGTATGGGTAGCAGGTAGAAAATGGGAAGGCAAAAGAAAGAAAAAATAGAGCAAAATGATGCTGGGCTAGTTTGTGAATAGATGGCCAGTGAGGACTTTTCAGGCAGAAATGGGTAAAGAGCATTTAAGAATAGGGATACTTAGGGCTTCCCTGGTGGCGCAGTGGTTGCGAGTCCGCCTGCCAATGCAGGGGACACGGGTTTGTGCCCCGGTCCGGTAGGATCCCGCATGCCGCGGAGCGGCTGGACCCTTGAGCCATGGCCGCTGAGCCTGCGCGTCCGGAGCCTGTGCTCTGCAAGGGGAGAGGCCACAGCAGTGAGAGGCCCGCGTACCGAAAGAAAAAAAAAAAAAAAAGAATAGGGATACTTAATATTTAAACCCACCAACTTTGCCCTCAAATCTTCAGTAAAAGTCTGCTCTCTATATGATCTGGTGCCAGTGGTATTTTGATGAATTTAAGAATCCAGGTGGTATCTAGTACAGATAGTATGGTATAGGCACTCCAGTCAACAGGAGTAAAATAGAGCCATAAATTATAAGGAGAGAGGTAAGGTGTCCAAGAAACCTCAGAAACATTGGGAACAATGCTGTTTTTTCTCATTTTATATAGGACGGGGGCTCAAGACCATTTCCATTAAATTGTAAAGGATGGGTAATTCTCCAGTAGGCGGGAGGACTTTTGAGATATCAAGACAGCTAAACCTTGAGTTACACTGCTGTGGTTATTCTCTGTAAGTTATGTTTATGTCATGTCCTCCCAGCTGGATTGTAAAATTTTGCAACTTGAAATGATGAGAAATGAGTTGAGTTTGTATGGCATTTTTCTATGTATGAATTTTTTTTTTTTTACATGAGTTCATTGAAACTAGCAAAACCGTTTGTGGTATGTATGATGTCATCACTTTTCTCCTCTCTGTTTTAAAAACAAGGCAATTCATGCACAGAGAGTTTAAGTACACCTGCCCTTGGTTACAGAGCTAGCAAGGACCTAAGCCAGCGTGGTATAGTGAAAAGGATATAGTTTAATAAGGCTTTTCACTATATGGGTGAAATCTAGCTTTCCAATCTCTTTCTTTTATTTTTTCTTCTCTTTTTTAAAAACTGAGATATAGCTGATTTACAATATTATATTAGTTTCAGGTGTACAACATAGTGATTCAAAAGTTTTACACTTTGTACTCCATTTATAGTTATTATAAAATATTGGCTATATTCCTTGTGCTGTACAATATATCCTTGTAGCTTATTCACTTTATACATAGTAGTTTGTACCTCCTAATCCCTTATCCCTATCTTGCCTCTCCTCCTCTCTCTCCCCGACTAGTTTATTCTCTGTATCTGTCTTTTTCTTCTTGTTATATTCACTAGTTTGTTTTATTTTTTAGATTCCATATGTAAGTGATAATATACAGTATTTGTCTTTCTGTGTCTGATTTATTTCACTAAGCGTGATACCCTCCAGGTCCAGCCATGTTGTTACACATGGCAAAATTTCATTCTTTTTTTTTTTATAGCTGAGTAGTAGTTCATCCAGTCTTTTTCTTACCACTATCTCATGCTACCCATCCATGTACACAATCACCACAGAGATCTACCAACTTTCCCTAAGAAATCTACACCTCAGTGACTTTGAAAAAGTACCTAACCTCCGAGAGCCTCTATTCTCACAGTTATACTAACGAAGATAATAGTGGCTTCATTAAAGGGTTGTTGTGGAGGTTAAATATTTTAACTCTAAGGCGCTTGGAACACAGAAATGCTTAAGGAATGTTCTCTCCTTGATTCCTTGGCTTTCTTTTTCATATCTTTCAACTTAAAGTTCAATACTTTCTGCATAACGCTACCAAATATTTCTTATATTTCTCTGCAACTTCGATGGCACCTGGCTTCATGTCCTGTGCATGTCCCAACTCCTCCCCTGGGGCCAAAGGTAGTCTCAGAAGGACGGGGCAAAGGGCTGGGTTAGGTCTGGCTGGTAGTTGCTGAGGGTGGCCTGAGGCAGTCCAACAGACACCCCATGCCACGTTTAAGTCACAAGACCAAAGATCAGACTTGATGGAGCCAAATCTTTTCTCAGGGAATGGAGGTGATGTAGATCTGGGAACAGGGGCGACTAGGTCATCAAAGGGTTTCAAACAAGTACCAGATACTCATGACAAACACTTGTCATCAACAAGAAAAGCATGATTTAGGAAATTTATTGGAAACCACCCATGTTAACAGCTTACATTTTTCATTAGATAATAACTTTTACAAGTTTTTATTTTTAAAAACTCAACTCTTACATCCAAAAAAGAAAAGCATATTTTTTGAAAACCCCAAATGCACTTTTCAGTTTCAAGGCTCATGTCTATCACATTTATCACATAGATTTACCTTGACTATAAAAATCCTTTCTGTATATTTTAAGCAAGAATCAAAACAGAATATTGAAGCCATTTTTAACACATAGAGCAGCAATTTCTTTGCTGAAATCATATTTCCACTTGTCAAGAGCTGTTGTACCCTCAAGGGAAGTACACATTATGTCTGTGGCACTGAGTGTCTCATACAGAAAAAATGGAAGAGGGAGCCCTCTTTTCCACGGTGGCAAGACTAAGGTTTGAATTATTCATTAAGTGAAGGATATTTATTTGTGATTAACCAAACTCAGAGGATGATGTAGGAAATTTCCCAAAGAAAATATTATCCTTCAGGTATTTGACATTTGAGGGCGCCTGTGTTCATGGTTTCAGAAGCAAATCTATGACTCTGTGAAAGGGCAAATTATCCTTCAGCTACATGGCTATGATTTATAGAACAAAAAACAATACCAATTTACTTCCTTAGTGGATTTCAGAGACAAGTTAAATGTTTAAAAGATTTTTTTTTTTTTTTTGCGGTACGCGGGCTTCTCACTGCTGTGGCCCCTCCCGCCGCGGAGCACAGGCTCCGGACGCGCAGGCCCAGCAGCCACGGCCCACGGGCCCAGACGCTCCGCAGCCTGTGGGATCCTCCCAGACCGGGGCATGAACCCGCGTCCCCTGCATCAGCAGGCGGACTCCCAACCACCGCGCCACCAGGGAAGCCCTAAAAGAATTTTTTAAGGTGGCTGAACAATGAAAGGCAGTATCACTAGTCATATTTTATAAAGGGAAGATACTCAGCTCCATCGCACAGCTGTATGCTGCCTGGCCAGTGGCCACCACTCTTGTGAATCTGTTGCAAATCCATTTGGCTGCTTGGCTATCCCCCGCTGTTGTGGACCACTGCCTATGGTATTGCTGAACCACTCAGATGAGTCTGGCTCTGTATCAGAGTGATGATTGGGTCCAGTGGTGCCTAACAAAGGCTTGGAGGGGGAGGGGGGAGGAGGATGCTCATAACAGTCATATCACATAACAATCACACACAAAATTTTCACCTAATTACTATTAATAACAATAGCTAACATTTGCTGAGTGCATACTAAATGCCAGGCACTGGGTATTACTTAACCGAGTCCTCACAAAAACACTATGAGGTATCCTATAGTCATGAAGTTATGGCCCCTGGTGCTATCTGGCCCCCACAAACTGAGGATCCTCCACAGGTAGTACTGACTGGGAGGAAGAACTGAAGCACCTGAAAATTGGCCAGAATGAACTGCCGAGGCTTTAGCTTCCCAAGAAGCTACCTGGGTGGGGAGGGGTGGGGCTGGGTAAAACAATCCAGAAGTGTAGGGGAGTTATGTCTGGGGGTAGATAAAACTTTATCCATGAGAGACAGGAGACAGAAGCCAGCATTGCTCACTCTTTCTCCTGTGTGAAGGGCAGTTCTGAGAAGTAGCAGCTTCATAAGTACTTCCTGGAGATGCCCTGGATGATCAAGCAGCCAGCTTTGTTTGCAGTGAAGCTATGGCCATCTTGCTAACACATCCGTTATGTTTGTTTTCACTTTTTCCCTACCTCACTTCCTTTTTCTCTCACACTTTCTTCCCTGGAATTTCACCCATCAACAAAGCATTAGTACATTATCTTCTGCTTCAAGTTTTGTTTTCTTAGGACTCTCTATTAAAAAGCACTGGTACAGGCTTCCCTGGTGGCGCAGTGGTTGCGAGTCCGCCTGCCGATGCAGCGGACACGGGTTCATGCCCCGGTCTGGGAGGATCCCACATGCCGCGGAGCGGCTGGGCCCGTGAGCCATGGCCGCTGAGCCTGCACGTCCGGAGCCTGTGCTTCGCAATGGGAGAGGTCACAACAGTGAGAGGCCCACATACTGTTAAAAAAAAAAAAAAAGCACTGGTACCAGGAGTGGTCTTTAAGAACAGACCCTCAAAATGAGATTTTGGAGTTGAATAGCCCACCTATCTGAAGGCAATAGGAATGGTTTTCCTGATAGTAAGTGGGATAATAATTCCTGCTATGTATGAAGTAGCATGGCATCACAGCTACTAAAGCTTTCATCTATAGTTAAATGGGGTGAGGTGCAGGTGGAAGTAAAGCACTGGGATACCAAATGGATGCTGTACTTGACTGGTATGGAAGAAACGGTAATGATAAGGGTTGGGGAAGAGATTGGCTCCTTTTTTTTGAAGTATAGTTGATTTACAACGTTGTGCCAGTCTCTGCTGTACAGCAAAGTGACTCAGTTATACACATAGAGACATGCTTTATATATATATATACTCTTTTCTACTATGGTTTATCCCAGGAGATTGGATATAGTTCCCTGTGTTCTACAGTAGGACCTTGTTGTTTATCCATTCTAAATGTAATAGTTTGCATCTGCCAACCCCAAACTCCCGAGACTGGCTGCTTTTGACAGCACTGGAAGCCTTGCAAAAAGAAAACAATAGTTTGAAGCAGCTGATTGCCGATGTAGGAACACTGTGGAAGCCAGAGGACTTCTCTGGCACCCATAAAGGAGACTCCGATCTCTTGCAGAGCAAGTGAGGCACTGTAGAAAATTCGGTTCAGGATCCAGAGTGGCAGAGTTGCAAAAGAGATTGAATGCATAGCTTCAACAGGTCAAAGACTTTTCCAGGTAAGAAAAATGTGGGACCTTAAGACCTGGACAAGAAATATTTGGGTGGATGAGAGCCTCAGAACCTTGACCTCCCAATTGTCCCTAAATCTTCTTGGCTTGAAGAAGCAGTCCATTTCCTCTTGACTGAAGAAAACAGTCTCCCTTTACCTGGAGACTGTACATGAATGAAATATTAATAGATTCATTGCAAGATGACTCTTGTTTTCCTCCATTGCCCTTTTTTGCTCCCAGTCTGATAACCAGTGTCAGAGCTCTGCACATCCTAACCAGGGAAGTACAGGTCCTGCTCCAGAAGGAATTCACCTACATTCTAAAAGAATTATAGGACCTGAGAATATGTGAGGATCAGAATAATGTAGGAAGGAACTTGACAAAAGTCATGCAGAGCCAAATTTGAAAAGACTTTAGTTCCAGCTGGAATAAAAGATCAAGATAATCTCTGATGTCATTTTCTGTTGGAAAATGAAGGTTGTAGGAAAGTAACCCAAGAGTGAATCCCCACCTAAACTGTGTTTAAACCTGTAACATTTCATTAATTCCATCATTCTATAGACAGGTGTCTTAACTGACCTCCGAATGTATTCAGAAGTTGGCAGTTTACAGGACCACTTTGGTAAGCCTCATGCATCAATAGAGGCATTAGATAGCCAAGCCTCTAAACAAGGTAGATGGAGCAAGAGAACTCAAGACACAACTACTCTGAAGTTCTGCTTCTATTTCTCTAATCCCAGGCAGTGTGGAGTAGAGGAAATAAGACCAGACTTCAGTCAGGTAGCCTGGGACTTTAAAACCTGGCTCTGCCACCTACTGGTGACGTCGATTTTGCTCATTAGAAAACTGCGGTAATAATACGTACCGGCAGGGTGGCTGTGAGGCTGAGTAACATCCCATCTGTGCAGAACCTGGGAGGAGGTGCTGAAGAAGAGGTAACTTATTTTTCCTGTTTTAAAATTCACTTACAAATACAAGTGTCATCTCAAAGTCTGTTTTTCTTTCCAAAGCAATTACTCCCCCAGACCTGTCTTTTCATTAGTAGCTCTGTCGTTCTTCCAGCCAGCCAGGCTGAAAACCTGTCATACTGGATTTCTCCTCATTCTTTATCTGCCTATTTTTAACCAGCCACAAGATCCTGCCCTTCTTCTTTCCTTCTTCTAGCATCCTTGTCTTATACTTAGGAATTCCCTACCTGGACAGTTGCCATTGTCTTCTGGCTGGTCTCAGATACCACTTCACCAATGTCACTCCTTTGTGCCAAAATCTTCCATGGATCCTTACTAGCTATGGAATGAAGTCTCAGTTCCTTAGCGTATATGAAAACCTTCCATAATCTGGCCATATGGTCGCCAGATTTAGCAAATAAAAATACATGGAGCCCAGTTAATTTTGAATTGTAGATAAACAACCAATTTTTTTGGTAAAAGTATGTCACATGCAATATTTGGGATGTAAATTTTTTGCTGTTCGTCTGAAATTCAAATTTAACTGGGCATCCTGTATTTTATCAGGCAAACCCACTGGGCCCTAACTTTTCTCTCTTTGGTCCTATAACTCAATACTCTCCATGAATCTAGGCTACTCGTGGTCTGTCCTCAGGTCTCATGTGGCTGATGGCTTGTATTTTGGCCTCAGGTGCCCAAGGAGAATCAGAAAGATCTGATTCTGAACCTCTGCTTTCTTACTTACCAACCTTATGACTTTGGCAACTCATTTAACCTCCCAAACCTCAGATTTCTCATTACAAAATATGAGCCCTAATATTGACACACGAGGGAGTGATTGTGAGGATCAGACGAGCCATGTAAAACCTGGAATCATGGGGTCTACTGTATGTATTCAGCATGTTAGTTCATTGTTGTTGTTGCTAGGATTTCTGTAAGAGCAGAACTTAGTCAGCTCTTCAGGTCCTCAGTTGTACTGCTGGCCATGATTTGTAAGAAGCAGTGTGGTCTAGGTCACATTTGGAAGTTACAGAGGCTGGAGTGGATGTCAGGGTGATCTCTCCCAGGCACACTTGCCTTCCCACGTCCTACTCTGAGCCCAGCAGTGGGAGTGAAGCAAGCTGTGCAGCAGGGGGGACCTGGGGACAGGGAGCCACTCACCACCCCTGCGCCAAGGTTCCTCTACCCCACAAAACCTTCTCTCCTCACCTTACTCCCTCTCAACCTGTATCCCGTCACTCTCCTTGTCTGTTTATTGCCGAACATCTTTTAAAGGTTCTCACACTTGCTGTTTTCCATTTCTACATATGAAGCTCAGTTGACACCCCAGTAACTCCTTTGAAACAGTGCTTTCAACCCTCTCCAGTCACCTCCTGATTGCCAAATTTGGTCTATTCTTTACTCCTGTATTTGGAACCGCTGACCACTCATCTTCCTGTGACCTCTGTGGTATTGACCTCTCCTGGTTCTCCTCCTACTTCTCCGGTGGCTCCTTCTAAGTCTCTTCTGCCTGCTCCTTCTGTATGACTCTTCCGAGCAGGATGGTGGTAGAGTATGGAAGCCTAGCATCTCCCTCCCCCAAGTCCACTGAAATAATCAATAGAGCGGGGAGATGGGAGGAAATAATTTATCACTACTGAAAACTAAGGTTGGAATCATCCATAAACTAAAAATCTGGAGGCATTTCTTCCAGCAATAATGATGAGCTCGGATTAAAAAGAGCCAGTGAGGACTTCCCTGGTGGCGCAGTCGTTAAGAATCTGCCTGCCAATACAGGGGATATGGGTTTGAGCCCTGGTCCAGGAAGATCCCACATTCCGTGGGGCAACTAAGCCCGTGTGCCACAACTACTGAGACTGCACTCTAGAGCCCCTGAGCCACAACTATTGAGCCTTCGTGCCACAACTGCTGAGCCCATGTGCTACAGCTACTGAAGCCTGGGCACCTAGAGCCCGAGCTCCGCAATAAGAGAAGCCACCGCAATGAGAAGCTCGTGCACTGCAATGAATAGTAGCCCCTGCTCGCCACAACTAGAGAAAGCCCGCGCGCAGCAACGGAGACCCAACGCAGCCAAAAATTAAAAAAAAAAAAAAAAATAGAGCCAGTGAGGGCTGAGAGCCACCCTCATTCACGAGGGAGGATGACTCATCTAAGACTCCCTGGCTGCCTCCACCATCACTCCCTGACTTGGAGAGGCAAGGGCAGCGCTGTTCTGGCAGAGAGGATGTGAGGCAGGTCGGGGTTGGGCGGGTTGCTGCTGAGAGGCCCAGCACCAGGAGCACCTCGGGCCTCTGTGGACCTCTAACACTGTACTCCACTGCTAGCTTGCAAGGACTGGCTTGCAAGCAGTAAACAGAGACTGAGTGCTGTGGGTGTAGAGGTCTGGGGGTCCTTTTACAGGGCATCATGGCCCTGTGGCTTAGGCTTCCTCCTCACTCACAGCCTTGGCTGGTGACCTCAGTACTCATTACCTCCAGTTGCGCCCAGCCTCGCCTCCAGATTCAGTCCCAGACCATCTGCTGTTTGCCCACGCCCACCCTCTTCGCCTCTCTCCTGCTTTCTCTTGTTTCCCAACTCCCATTTGGCCTTTGGACCGACCCAATCCTTTCTGTAAGGGGTGGCACTTCAGCTCAAGCACTTTAAAAAATGTATGGCTAAAGAGGCAGCACTATGGACTGATTTTTTTTTAATTAATTAATTAATTTTTGGCTGTGCTGGGTCTTTGTTGCTGCGTGCAGGCTTTCTCTAGTTGCATCGAGCGGGAGCTACTCTTTGTTGTGGTACACAGGCTTCTCATTGCAGTGGCTTCTCTTGTTGCGGAGCTCGGGCTCTAGGCGCCCAGGCTTCAGTAGCTGTAGCACATGGGCTCAGTAGTTGTGGCATGTGGGCTCCGTAGTTGTGGCACGTGGGCTCAGTAGTTGTGGCTCACGGGCTCTAGAGTGCAGGCTCAGTAGTTGCGGCACACGGGCTTAGTTGCTCTGCAGCATGTGGGATCTTCCTGGACCAGGGCTCAAACCCGTGTCCCCTGCGTTGGCAGGCAGATTCTTAACCACTGCACCACCAGGGAAGTCCCTGGGCTGATTTTTTTTTTTTGCGGTACGCGGGCCTCTCACTGTTGTGGCCTCTCCCATTGCGGAGCACAGGCTCCAGACGCGCAGGCTCAGCGGCCATGGCTCACGGGCCCAGCCGCTCCACGGCATGTGGGATCTTCCCAGACCAGGGCATGAACCTGCGTCCCCTGCATCAGCAGGTGGACTCTCACCACTGCGCCACCAGCGAAGCCCCCGGGCTGATTTTTAAATGCCCTCCTCCTTTATACTCTTCTCAGGAGGTAGAACACCAAACTCTTTGATACAATCTGGGCTCAAAAGAATATCCCTCAGTGGAGTATGAGGCCACAGCAAAGTAATTTCAACAATTTTCTCACTTCAAGATATTTCCCCAAGGGCTCTCCCAGGTCATTAGGACACCATCTGGCTAGTAGTTTGATAAGGATGGATAGTGCTTTCCAAGATGAGGAAGTGAACTACAGCCAGCAGCAGAACAAAGAAATTTTACACTGTTTGAATTTCAAACAGTTTGTGAAAATGTAACAAGTCTCTCTGGGAGGATAGCCAAATATAAAAGAAATAAATCTTTGCCTCCCAGGAAATAAAATTCCATTGTTGAAGTTCTGCATGCAGTGAAGGAAAACTGGCACTAAAAACAAACAAACAAAAAAACACCTTCCTTATCTGCCCAAGTTCAGGATCAACTGAAAGACAAAGGAGTTGGTTAGCTGGATATTTTTTAAATGAGAGAACATCTGCCATTCTTTTAAAATCCCATTCCCTTCCCCCCCCCCCACCCTCCCACCCCAGTCTTGTCTTCCCTTTCGTTTTCTTTCCTCCTGGGCATGAAGGCAGTGAGCTGGGGGCAGGGGTGAGCTACGTGAGGTGGTGTGGCAGCTGCCCACCTGCACCCCGGGACACACACACTGAAGGGGAAAGGAAGGCCCTGTGCAGAGCATGTTGGTGTTGTGCCCACTGGTGCCCAAGAGCGAGGTGAGGAGACAAACAGCAGGGCTGGGAGGCTGCTTACACTGAGCAAATAAGAAAATTCATTGAGCAAATAATTAAATATATTTGGGATGAGAGAGCCAGGTTTCTCACCATTGGAGAAGGGAAACATGGAAATAGGCAAAGTTCAAAAGAACCCAGAGGTGTTGTAGTGGTTTTAGAAGTACTGGTATAAATTCATGGATATGTGTCTACATACATGCCTACTTATGTACATAGACCTCCTAGCTCTGCCCACTGAAAAAAGTCTGCAAGCAATGACACTCTGGAAGCAGTGAGCATATCTAGTAGCCAGATCTTGGTCTCCAAATACCACCCTTCTCTAAAATGCCAGGACTCCTTGAAAACATGGCTGATTCCAGGGCTGGGGCAGGGAACATACAAGGTGATCCTGGAATATCTTGTTCCAGAAAGCAAGAAAGTATTTACAGAATGATGGGGACATGTCAAAAGATCTTAGAAGCCCCTTGATGGAACTCCCGTTGGCCAAACCTGCATCAATTTAAGCATGAGAATAATGATAGTAACTTACGATAACGAATGAATAAATGAATAGGAATTCATGAGTCCATACTAATATAAATAAATAAATGAAAGAGTAAATAAATAGGGAGGAGGGAAAGATCTTCTTTACAGTAGAATATCAAGTACTAAACGTAGCAGGAATGCTGGAAGTAGAAAATCACCATTTGGCCACATTCATAGTAGTGGTTTATTGAGGTAAAGTTGTCAGTGAAGGCTAGGGCTGTATGTAACTGGAGGTTGATGGCATAATTTGGCAGCACATCTCCAGGAAGTACTAATCAACATTTACAAAGGTGAATGGGGACCTTACAGGAGAGAAAGCTGCAGACGTCAACAGCACCGGGTGACTAAGGTTAACATCACCAGTGGTGGGATGGAATGACAACGCAGGCCCCATCTCTACCCTTGAAAGTGTCCAGCATCATTTCTGAGGAATCCCTGACAAGAAAGCACAAGTCCAGCGTGGTCAAGAGGAAACACCAAACTTAGATTAAGGATCATTTCTCCAGAGTGTAAGGTCTGTATTCCTTAAAAGTGTCACAGACATGAGGTAAAACCGTTGAGGGTGTGAAAGGCAGGGAAAAAGGGAGAACAGTTTCTGGCCAGAGGAGACGGAAGAGACGTGACCCCAATGGCAGCGTGTGTTCCTTTGAGGGATAGTTGCCAGAAAGGAGGAAGAGGCATTGTTGGGAGAGTTGGGGAAATGTGAGTTGGGATGGGATGGGGGTGGGAGTCTGTGAACTAAATGATGGTGTTGTATCAATGTTGATTTCCTAACTGGGAGGGTTTTATGGTAGTTGAGTAGCAAAGGGCCCTTAATTTGGGGAAATACACACTGAAGTATTTACGGGTGGTGGGGTATCATGGATGTAACTTGTTCTCAAAAGGCTCAGAAAACAACTAATTATATATATACATACAATACACATACAGAAGGAACAAATGTGATCCAATGTAACACCCCCTGGGTGAGGGGGGTGTGGATATTCTTTGTACTGTACTTGCCATTTTTCTGAAAGTTTGAAAATAAATTTAAATTTATTTTCGATAAATAAAATAAAGTTAGTAATTTATCAATTTCAAAAAAAATCTTTAATTAAAAGAGTTTCAGCTTTTTTTCTTTTCCTTTTTTGACTGATGAAAGCTAAGTTGAAGAACGTACAGCCCTTTTCCACCCAGGACAAATAGCCAAGGACAACCTCAGGCCTTGCTCTGCAGGAACAGTCTCTTTACTGTACAGACTAAAATATCTGCATCCCAAGATGAGGCTGGGTCCCAAAGAGGAGGAAGTGAGAGGCTGAACCTCATATGCCGTGTCCCTTCTCCCAAACTCACCACTCACACAAGTCTCCTCCCAGCACATCCCAAACACAAATACCCAAGGAGGAGTGAGGGAGGGAACCTCATTTAGCTGACGTCTCTCTACTTGGAAACACAAAGATTGAACATAAGTGTTATTCCTCAACAGCCTTGTTTCGAGGAGCCTCCTGTTTTTCAGGTGTTGGTGGGTTGCCCCATGGGCTCCTCGATTACCTTGGGGGGATGAACCCTGCAGTTGCCCAGAAATTCCTCTGCTCCAGTCCCACCACCCACTGAGACCAAGTGTGTTGGTCTCAGCACGGGTGTGAATGCTCTTGCAGCTGGGGCTGCTTCTCTGCTATCTGCGCGTGCTGTCAACTCTCAGGCAAGCGACTCTGTGCCATGTGTGGAGTCAGAACCACTTGGTGGTCTCCCCCAACCCAATTCTCACCCCAGGAAGACCTACTATTTTCCTATTTCTCAGCCCACTTGGGCAACCTCTCCCAGGAAGTTAACTGGCTTGGGCAAGAGCTGAGCCTGTCTACTGCGCCTCCTGAGTCGTTCTGGGATGTTTCAGCCTGACCAGGAAGTCACTTCCATCTTTCTTTTTCCATCTGCATATGCTGGGCCACCAAGGTCTGGGACGGGAGTCCTCCCAGACCCCATCCAGGCCTCCCCCTTCCTTAGAAATGGTTTTCTTCCCTTTCCGTTCTGCCAGCCATCTCCCCACTAGCATCCAGTCAGCACATTTTAAGAGGTCTTTTTATTTTATTTATTTAAGTTTCATAGCATTCTCATTTTACAAATGAGGAAAGTGATGCTCAGAGAGGTTAAGATGCTTACCTAAGATCACCCAGCTGGGATGTGGTAGAGCCAGGACTTACACACACTCTAACTCCACAGGTGTGCCCTCCATCTCAATCAGCAAGGCCTTCAAGGTTCCACATTCACGGGTCTCCTGTCTCTTCTCCTACCACATCCCTCTGTCCTCCTGAGACGGCTGGTTAGTGCTCTGACTCACTGGTGCTTTCATTCTTCCACCCACATCCATGCTATTTCCTAAGTCTGGAAGGACACTGTCTCATTCCTCATTTATAGAAATCTTACTCAGCTTTTAAAGCTTACTCAGCTCAGATATAAATTATCATATTAGTTAGAACTGCAGAAGACTCAGGAGGAATAATGCTGAAGTTAGTAAAATCACAAGTGAGCATGGACTTGTTTACCAAGTTCTACAATATTAAAGGAAGGGAATACGTCCTGGAGCTTCAAAAAGGCATTTTGGGGGCATGTAAGAGAGGCTCACATGAAACGGTGAGTGGTAAACTAGTGGAACCTGTTATTCCACAGGTGCTAGAGCTGGAAGATCAACAGCTGACATTTATTGAGCATTAACTCCACGCTGGTTCCAGGAGACTAAATAAGTAGCTTAGTGTTTAATTGGAGAGACATGTGCTTAAGTACACAATTACAACGCAACGTGCCATGTGCTGTCATTTGGTACCATGAGAGCGTTGAGTAGGTCTAAAGAAACCAGGGAAGGCTTTATAGGTGATGCTGCACTTACAGTTGAAGGAACGGGAATTTCTCAGGTAGATAAGTGGGAACAGGGAGTAAGAAAGACATTGTAGGCAGATTGAGCCGCAGTGTAAAAGCATGGCAACATGAGAGAGTTTGAAGGGTTTGCCTTTGATATAGCTAGAGCAGAGGTCAGTGTGAAACTTGCGCGTGTGTATGTGTCTGTGAGTGTGAGATCGTCATGAAGTGTAGGTGGGTGAACAGATTTCTTGGAAATAAGGCTAGGAAGGTGGTGTAAGGTCTTATCATGAAGGGTTGATGTGAAAAGTTAAGGAGTTTAGCTTTTTTCTCTATAATTTTGAATAGTTGCATGATCAGTTTCTTTTCGGAAAGATCATTCTTGGTTGCCATGTGGATCCTGAATAAGAAGAGATGGTTGAGTCTAGAGGTAGAGTTTCTAACGAGAAGGCTACTGCAGTAGTTCAAGTGGTGATGAGGGCTGGTGTGGTAGACACTGGGGTGCCCTGCCCAGATCTCCTTGCACCGGGCTGGAGCCCCTCAGCCCCGGCAGTGACTGTGGATGCTGGTGGCTCACAGCTGCCTCTTTCTCCAGAGAATTACCCACCACTGACTGCGGCCACCTCGCCCAGGAAGTTACGATGCCCCCACGGGGTGGATACAAGAGATTGGCTACTACTAATTAGAGGAGTGAGAAGGGAAGATGAGACGAAGAGATCTGGAATGTTCTCTAAATCTGGCTTGAGTCTAAGGGGGGGCTGCTATTCATTTACTGAAATAGTTCTGGGGTGGGGGTAAGGGAGGAGATAGGCTAATTCCGTTTTGTGTTTGTTTGGTTTTTTTTTTTGGTCGCGCTGTACGGCATGTGGGATATTAGTTCCATCTGCACCCCCTGCGCCCCCAGAAGCACAGAGTCCTAACCACTGGACCACTAGGGAATTCCCCCATTTTGGACACTCTGGGTTGGAGATGCTGTGGGATACCCCGGGCATCCAGGTAGAGATGAAGAAGGCAGCTGGAGTTTAAAGTTCAGGATAGGAAATCAGAGTTGGAGACATAGATTTGGAACCAACAGCAAATAAGTGACAGTCACAATAGAGGTATTATGTTCTCAATCCTGGCTCCAGGCAGGGAAAGTTACAAGATGCTCTCCTGTTGAATCTGTAGGTTAACATCAGGGAAGGCAATCTAGTTCTCCAATTTAGTCCTTTTGGTCCATTGTGAGAATTCTGAGCTGTACAATCTGGACCTGGTCTTTTTTTTTTTTTTTTTTAATTCTTTTGTTCCTATTGTGGCTCTGTGTCATCATTAAGGCCAAATGTAGTAAAGAATAGTATAAAAATAACCAACTTTTGTTCCCGAGTCATAGTCACATCACTCATCCATATTATGCCAAAATGAAAAAAATACAAGAGTGTTTCTTACTCTCTTCTTTCAGAGCCAGAATTGACTGTTTGCTAAAGCTCCATAACGAAGGCCATTAGCATCCAGAATCTGAAGGAAGGACAATTTTTACCCAATCATTTATACTAGACATTAAGCCTGAATTTCTATCCTCTCTGCCTCAGAAGTAAAGAGCCCTGAGGATACCTAACTCAACTTTTAGGATGGAGGCCCACCAAAGAAATTACTTGGTAAAGCGTGAACTAAGTTGCAGCAAAGTTTGGGAAGTGAGTTTCCCAACAGGGGCAGAGTTAAGTATGAAGCCTGGGAGAAGAAAGGAAGGAACTAGTTCTCCTAACACATCCTATAGAGTTCCTTACTGGTATAATTTGAAGTATGAAAGAGAAAATACATTTTTTATTCACTGCTGAAGTCCTCACCTCCAGCTACTTAGCATAACATATTGATACAGTCTCGTTGCTCTGTATTAATCTGAACCACGATGCATTCCTTTGCCTTTTCATGTCACCACTTCCCTGAAGGGACCATCACTTTCCAGTCCCTAAGTGAAAAAGAGTTTAGGGTTTAAATAGGCCACTGTGAGACTGGTTCATTTCTTTACTATTCCTTATTCAAATTACCTTTTTGTTAGCAAAGTTAGTTGAGCTCCTGCTCTACAATCAACTTACCAAGATCTTTAATAGAAAATCTTAAATTTAGTCTGTTCACTGTATCCTAAAAGTGAAAACTTACTGAACAATATTAGAAATTGACCATGGACCTTACCTGAACTTAGATTTGAAATAATAAATATTACCATAATATGGCAATAAATTCAATCAAATAAATTCTTAACATTTTTGTTCCTGGTAGTCAGTCTATAAATTATATGATGTAATGTGGTATACATGTGTTATGATGAGTAATGGAATCATGGTGAATGTGACATGTATTGCGACCTTAGTAAGCACCAGGTGCTGTGCATGTCTTATATGTATTCTTCAAAAACCTGGGCTGTAGGTACTATTGTTCCCTTTTTACAAATAAGGAAACAGGCTGAGCAATTAACTTTCTAATATGTGGTATAGCTGGGATTTGATCCCAAGAGATCTGACTCTAAAACCTGCCTGCCTAACTGATTAAGTACAAAAAAAGAATTACTAGATAGTGGCAGGGCCATGATTTTTTTTTTTAACCACACCAAAGTTTCCATGTCTTAAGTCTAAGGCTCTTTATACTTATCACAAGTTCAGTTATCTATACTGTATATAAATGGCACATGTATCTACTTCGCTACCGCAAGTTCAGTTCCTCCATTCGGTCACAAAACACTTTAGTTTCAAGAAAATTTTATATTTTAGGCTTCCCTGCTAAATTAGGAGTTAGGGAATGCTGACTTTACAGTTCTGACTGTAGCAGATTTTGCTATGGCTACTGTGGAATAGGCAAGGGTGAACGTTGAGAAATAAAGCCGGAAATCCGACCACCTGTGTTCTAGTTTTAGTTCACTTATTAAGCTGATCATGGGCAAGATACTTAACCTCCCTGTAACTTAGTTTCCTCATTTGTAAAATGGAGATAATATGCATCTACCTTACAGAGAAATTAGCTAATTCTTATAAAGCGTCTATAATAGTGTCTGTGGCACAGTAAGTTTGGAGTGTTAGCTACTATTATCATCATGGAGCTCAGTCCATGGCTATGAATCAGTTTGTTGGACTTCTTTAAAAATTGGGCCAACACACATGAACATGGAGACAATTTGGAGAGAAAGGGCAGGCTTTCTAATTCTGATTCGTCTCCTATGTAAAGGAAATCTGGGTGCAGCTCTCCTCGCAAGGAAACAAGACCGTACTAAAACCGTCGCCCGCAGAACAGACTGAAAGGTTGGAAGAGGAACAACGAGGCTTGTCCGGACCTTGGCAGGCTGGACACGTCGGTTGGGTGGAAAGAGCTGCCAGTCCTGGGAGGCGCACCCTGGGGACCAATCGCTCTCGGGCTGCGCCTTCAGGGGGCGGGAGAATCGGGACGTCCACGCGCGTTGGGCGGGGCCTCTGGGGCGCTCGCAATTCCGCCTTAAGTCCTGCGTGGGTCGGCGAGCCGCGGTCGGCTGGAGCAAGGTGAGCGCGGGAAAGCAGCGTGTACGGGGTGGTAAAGGAAAGAGGGGGGGCTACGACCGTAGAAAATGGGAAATAGGAAACGATGGGAAAGAAAGAGAGGGTGGGAGTTTGCGAGGGTCCGGATAAATGGGGAGAGGGAGGGAGTGAGGGAGGGATGGGGACCGGGCGGCGAGGTGAGACCAACTGGAAGGGGAAGGGAGAGTGCAGACGGGGCGTTGAAAGGGGAATGGGAAGAGTAGGATAACCCACCTTACAGGATGCCCTAGGAGTTCATTCCGAGTGAAGCAGTAAAGCAAAGCCTGGAAGAGAGCTGTCATATGATCACCAACCTAGCCACACTTTCTGCCTCACTCGGCATGCAAATTACCCGGTGAGTGCAGAAGTGCTGTCTGGCCCTTTAAGACGAGGCTGGTAATGGGACTTTTCCTAGGCTCCTTTAACTGGGACGGCCTTTCTACTCCAAGCATTGGACTAACAGATCAACAGATTCGACCTCTAAGTCACTGCAGGATTACCCCTAACATCCTCTAGTTCTGAGAAAGGAGCATCTTTTCTTACCTTTTCCTCTACAGGATACCTGACACTTTGACTCCTCTGACACATTCTCTAAAGTATACTCCCCTAAGACAGTTTCTACTGATTTATCTGCCACCTTTCTGAAAACTTTTCTTTCGTTGACTTTTATGTTAGACTATTTTCTCTACATCCTCCCAGCCCGCCACTGCCTAAGAAACCCATCCTGATCGTGTAGACTTACAGACTGGTAAGGCAGGTTTAGGACTTTTGAGATAATCTAGTGGGGACCTCTCATTTTTTAGGTGAAAACGAAACAAACGAAACAAAAACAAAAACCAAAAAAAAAAACAAAAATAACAGAGACTCGGAAAGGTGAATGTGACATGTATTGCGACCTTAGTAAGCACCAGGTGCTGTGCATGTCTTATATGTATTCTTCAAAAACCTGGGCTGTAGGTACTATTGTTCCCTTTTTACAAATAAGGAAACAGGCTGAGCAATTAACTTTCTAATATGTGGTATAGCTGGGATTTGATCCCAAGAGATCTGACTCTAAAACCTGCCCGCCTAACTGATTAAGTACAAAAAAAAGAATTACTAGATAGTGGCAGGGCCATGATTCTTTTTTTTTAACCACACCAAAGTTTCCATGTCTTAAGTCTAAGGCTCTTTATACTTATCACAAGTTCGGTTATCTATACTGTATATAAATGGCACATGTATCTACTTCGCTACCGCAAGTTCAGTTCCTCCATTTGTGTTTTAAACTAAAACACTTTAGTTTCAAGAAAATTTTATATCTTAGGCTTCCTTGCTAAATTAGGAGTTAGGGAATGCTGACTTTACAGTTCTGACTGTAGCAGTAGATTTTGCTATGGCAACTGTGAAATAGGCAATTAGGCAAGGGTGAAAGTTGAGAAATAAAGATGGAAATTATTGGAATGACAATTGCTGGCACTTAAGGGTTTAATCTATTAGGTTCCCTTCTACTCAAGGCCCCCAGGTTTTAGGAGTGGCTTAGGCAGGCTTTAAATGTATAAGTGTCCTCTTATACTGTAGCTACTAACTTCTATTTAAATTGAATATCATGAAGCTGGAGTTGTCCATCTTCCTGTTACCATTTTTCCTGCATGTGCAACTCTTGACATGATGAGCAGTGCCATGATTTCTGGCATCTCTTGATATCATGCAATAATCTCAAATCCTCATCACCTAGAATTTGTCCTTTTCATACTATTCATTGCCTTTTTATAGTTTATTCTCTTTTCTATTTATAATTAGATAGCTTATTTTTTCAGGAGCAAACATCAGTCATGAAACAGCCATCTACCATTTTAATTCCCAGAAATTGGCATGATATATATATATATATATATATATATATATATATATATGTCCATATATATGCCATATAGATAAAAAATATATACCTTCTCTCTATATATTAAAAATATATATTTGTTTTAAATTATATAATTTAAGTCCCAGAAATTGGCATTTTATACGTAATTACCATACATACCATATTTTAAAATATATTAATATTATATATTAAAATATATTAATATTATATATTTAAATATTATAGATGTGTTTTAATTATATAATACCTGAATTAATGTTTATTGTAAAAAATTAAAACGAGAGATATATATAGAGTAAATGAGAAAATCCTTTTTTTTTTTTTACCCTATCCTTGTATCCCACTTATTTTCCTGAAATAATCACTGTTAATAATTTGGTGTATTCCATATCGTCTGTACATTTACATAGCTGTAGGGGGGTGGGTATGTGCATACACATACACACACAGGTTTTTAAAAACATAAATGAGACACTGTATCCATCTAGGGTCTCAGTCAGGAGACAGAAACCACACATCAAATAGAGTAAGTTTGACATAGAGAATTATTAACTAGTAATAGGGAATTAACTACTAAGGGGTGAAGAGAACTCTAAAAGAATTCGATAGCCGATATGGGGAGCAGCCACTACCTCCAGGGTTGAGGCAAAGCATTCAAGGAAGGAAAGAATTTGGAAGAGGCCCTCTTTTCCTCCAAGACTGATAATTGGACTATATGGGAGAGTATGTGATGGTTTATGTCACTGGATGACAAAGTTTGCTGAGTTGCTGCCCACTGAAGGGCTGGCATGCAGGAAACTGGATGTGCTGGAATGCCGAGTTGGAGGGCTGATGAAACTCGCCAGGAAGCCACTACGATTCTGGGAAGCTGCTCACAGGGATGCTGAGGGAACTCAATGGGAAGACACCCACAGGGGTGCTGTTGAAACTTGATGGTAGGCAAGCACCAGGCACGGAGAAGCCTACCCTCATCAGAGTTCCTCCGGCGCCCTCTACTGGTAGAGGTTAAAATCATATCAGAGGGCAAAGGAAAAATGCTTACAACGTCCAGGATCACAAAACAGGCAAAAGGTAGATTTGGAGCTAAGGAGCAATAAACTACCTGGCACAGATTCACAACTTACTGTTTTTCACTTAACATCTTAGAGAATTCTCATTTGATATATACAGCTCTATCTTACTCTTTTTAATGATTACATAATGTTCCATGTGTCTTAATTTCATTCCTTGATAGATATTTGGGTTATTTTCAGTTTTTCACTGCTGGGTGAGCATTCTTATACACATCACTTTGTGTATATGGCAACTATATCTTTAGGATTAATTTCTAGAAGTGGAATTGCTGGATCAAAGGATATACATGTTTAAACCTTTATAAATATAATACAAATTGATTTTTCACCAGTTGTGCATGATAATGCTGCTTCAGTCAAACGTTTAACAAAATGGATATCATAAATGTTTTATTTTTTGCCAATCTAATGGATAGAAATGATGTTGTTTTAATTTGTATTTTCTTGATTCTTAATGAGATTAAGCATCTTTTCATATGTTTTTCTCATTCTGCAAGCATTGTTTTTTTAAATTACAGAGGTAATTTTTATAATAATTCAGTGTCAGAGTATATAAAGTGAAAATGATAGTGGTTAACGTGTAATGAGCATTAACTATGTGTCAGGCACTATTCTGCGGGCATATTGACTTAAGCACAGTCTGTCAGTCATTACCACCTGAGGTAACCGCTGTTGACAGTTGTGTGTGTGGTCTTCTAGACTTTATTCGAGGCTAACACAAACATATGCATTTATAGAACTTGTTCCTTGGGACTTTTCGTTTGCTTTGGTTTTACAAAAAATGGAAACTCTTGTGCATATTTTGTTCTACATTATGCTTTTTTTCCCACTTAGTTATGTTTTGGACCTCTTTCTAAGCCAGTATGTAAAAATCTACCTCACCCTTTTAAATGTCTTCATAATATCTCATTGTATGGAGGTACCATAAATTATCCTTTTCCATTCTGGTAGATATTCACTTTGATTCAATTTTTTTCTTTTGCTAAAGAATCAGCGCTGCAATAAACCTTTGTATGCATACCTTTATACACTCATTAGGTTAGCCTTTCAACACTATTTTCTGAGAATTAAAATGTTAGATTACTGCTTTGTGAATCCTCACATCTTCCAGTTTGTCCACTGTAGTTCAACTCATAGAGCTCCAATGCACATGTACTGTAGTATGTGTATATTACTGTACAGTATATACACAATGTGTAGTTGTAATATAATCAAGGTTTCCTCACAAATTACTTAGATGGATGTAGGTTTTAAAGCTTGAATAGTCTCTGTTAGGTATTCAGTGTCTTCCTATCTTTTATTACGATATCCTGACTGTAGGTCCTGATCCTCAGGGTAATAGTTTTTCTTTTCTAGTCTTCCCTGTATCCACTTTTAAACCATTCTGAGTATCTCTGTCAAATTCCCTTGTTCTCAGAAATGCAGGGTTCCTCTCTCTCTCTATTCCCTCTAGGTTTCTTGCCCTTCAGTATCTTACTGAGTCTTATGATAATCACTCGTCTCACCTATTCCACCAGCATTCCCAGAGCTCTCCCGATGAGAAAATCCTTGCATTTGCTTTTTTGGTGATTATGTACACTCTGCTCCCTTTTTTTGAGCTAAGAATGTTCATATCCATCATTGTTTCCAGGGTGAAATTCTCAGTTTTACAATTCCTTATTTTGATTTTCTTTGTATTTGTGTCACTATGCTTTTTTCTGTCTTACTCCTAAGGCCTTTTTGGTGGGTCTTTCAGCATCTCCCCCTTTTTTTTATTGAGGTGAAATTCACATAATAAAATTAACCAGTTTAAAGTATACAGATCAGTGACATTTAGAACATTCACAATATCATTCAGTCACCACTTCTATCAAGTTCCAAAACATTTTCATTAACCCACCCCAAAAAGATAACCCCATACGCGTTAAGCAGTCATTCTTCACTCTTTCTTCCTCCAAGTTCCTGACAGCTCCAGACTGTTTTCTATCTGTATGGGTTTACTTATTCTGGGTATTTCACAGAAGTAAAATCATGTGATCTTTTTTGTCTGGCTGAAACTAAGCATAGTGTTTTCGAGGTTCCTCCACGTTGTATCATGTATCAGTGCTTCATTTCTCTTTATGGCTGAGTAAAATTCCATTGTGCATATGTGTGTACCATAACTTGTTTATCCATTCATCTGTTGATGGACATTTGGACTGTTTCCACCGTTCAGCTTTGTGAATAATACTGCTGTGAACATTCATGTACGTGTACTTGCTTGAGTCCCTCTTTTCAATTCTTCTGTATACGGTATACTTAGGGGTAGAATAGCTGGGTCGTATGGTAATCCTATGTTTAACTTTTTGAGGAACCACCAAATTGTTTTTTGCGGCAGGTGCACCAATTTATATTTCCATCAGCAACGCATAAGGGTTCCAATTTCTCCAATCCTTTCCAACACTTATTTTCCACTTTTCAAAAATAGTCATCCTAATAGACTTAAAGTGTTATCTCGTGGTTTTGATTTGCATTTCCTTAATGATTAATGATATTGAGCACCTTTTCATGTGCCTGTTGGCCATTGGTTAATTTTTTTAATTAATTAATTTATTTATTTTGGGCTGCGTTGGATCTTCATTGCTGCGTGCGGGCTTTCTCTAGTTGCGGCCAGTAGGGGCTACTCTTCGTTGCGGTGTGTGGGCTTCTCATTGGGGTGGCTTGTCTTTGTTGAGGAGCATGGGCTCTAGGCGTGCGGGCTTCAGTAGCTGTGGCACGCGGACTCGGTAGTTGTGGCTCGCAGACTCTAGAGCGCAGGCTCAATAGTTGTGGCACACGGGCTTAGTTGCTCCGCAGCATGTGGGAGCTTCCCGGACCGGGGCTCGAACCTGTGTCCCCTGCATTAGCAGGCGGATTCTTAACCACTGCGTCACCAGGGAAGTCCCAGTATAATTTGTTTGAAGACATGTCTATTCAAGTTATTTGCCCATTTTTACTTCGGGTTGTTTATCTTTTTGTTGTTGAGTTGTAAGAGTTCTTTATACATTCTGAATACTAGACTCTTTTTTTAAAAATATTTATTTGGTTGTGCCGGGTCTTAGTTGCAGCAGGTGGGCTCCTTAGTCGAGGCTCAGGGGCTTCTTAGTTGCAGCATGTGGGTTCCTTAGTTGTGGCATGAGAACTCTTATTTGAGGCATGCATGTGGGATCTAGTTCCCTGACCAGGGCTCGAACCCAGGCCCCCTGTGTTGGGAGTGTGGAGTCTTAACCACTGTGCCACCAGGGAAGTCCCAAGACTCTATATTAGTCATGTGATTTGCATATATTTTCTTTTATTCTGTGGGTTGTCTTTCTTATTTTCCTGATAATGTCCTTTGATGAACAAAAGTTTTCAATCTTGATAAAGTCTAATTTATCCATTTTTTCTTTTGTTGCTTGTGCTTTTTGTGTCATATCTAAGAATCCATTCTGAATCCAAGGTCCTGAAGATTTACCCATATGTATCCTTGTAAGAGTTTTATAGTTTTAGCTCTTATATTTAGGCTGTTGATACATTTTGAGTTAATTTTGATATATCATGTGAAGTAGGAGTGTGGGTATCCAGTTGTCCCAGCACCATTTATGGAAGAGACTATTCTTTCCTTGTCGAATAGTCTTGGCATGCTTGTTGAAAATCAGTTGGCCATAGATGTATGGGTTTATTTCTGGACTCTCAGTTATATTCCATTGGTCTATATGTCTATCCTTATGCCAGTACACACTGTTCTAGGTTACCATAGCCATATAGTAAGTCTGGAAATTGGAGAGGGAGTCCTCCAACTTTGTTCTTCTTTCTCAGTATTGTTTTGGCTGATCAAGGTCCTTTGCGTTTCGCTATGAATTTTAGAAGATTGGCTTTTCCATTTCTTTAAAAAACTTCTTCTTCTTTTTTTTTTAGTATTGTCTCTTCCTCCCTCAATTTATCCTTATAATTGATACCAAAGTTTCCTACGTTATCTTTCTTTTCACGCCTTTCTGATACCATTTCACTACCTAAAGCCTGATGGTAGGTCCCTGTTGCATTCTGGATCAAGAATAAGTTTGCTGTAGGCTCCCTCAGCTTCTCTTTTATTCCACTCCTGCTGCTTTTTAAAATGTATAAATAAGTCCTCAGGTTTAGTTATTAAAATATTTTTTCATCTACTCTGTGTCAAAATGAGTATTTCTTATCATATAAATAGTTCCTCAAATTTTGCTTTTCCCATAAAGCCTTCCCAGACTGATTATTGGGGGTGGGGGAAAAAGCTAGTTACCTCTCTTCTCCTAATGCATTTGGACATGAGATTCCTAAGCTGTACTTGCTCCAGTATCATTCCCAACTATGTTCACTCTTGCTTTAACAAAAATGCACTTAAAATCACAGTATTTAGTGTTGGAGGGAACTTTAGGAATGTAATGCAGACTCCTAGTTAAATGTGGTTGAATGAACACATTCATTTATCTCTGCTGCCTATCCAAAGTCTTCTAAAAGGAGTAAGTTCAAAATGCATAAACCCACAAGACGAAGAACCTGGGTGAGCAGATGACAGCAACCACATTTTGGAAGAATGGAAACTGACTTAGCAGAGTAGTAGTTCACTAAGCTGTTAGTGGCGAAGCCATAGCAAGCCAATTTTTAGAACCCCCAGGAAAGATTAGGTGGTGGAGGTACTAGGTGTCTCTGAAAGGAGGGGGAGTGTGAGTGAGACAAAAAAATAAGAGGCATAGCTGAGGACAGAGATACTGTAATGAAAATTAGAATTAAGGGAACCTCACTATTGGATGGTGACATCTCAGCCCCCTTCTGTAACTCAGCTCTGAGAACGGTGGCAACCAGGCTTGCTCCATGCCCTCCTTGACCCCACAGGCAATTGGATAATTCCTCAGTGGGAAAACTTTCCATCCCAAGAGGGACAAAACCCTGCAGTCCTAATACGATCATCCTGCACTGACCAGCCCGGCCTCCTACCCTGCCTCACCCCTGCTGTTGGTCTCATTGCTCTTCATGGACAGCCAAGGCTCACCCTCAGACAATCCAAGAAAGGCCCAGCATGAAAGACAGACACCAAAAGGAACTCAGAGGACATTGAAGCAATGAAGCTGGCGGGGAAACTTGTTTTAAAAAATTCTATTTTCTGTCCTTGTTGATATCCTTGTCCCCCCAAAGAAAGAAGGCTTTAAAAAGGAGCTTTCAGAAGAAAAAAAACTCATAAATTGAAGATACTATAGTAGAAGTGAAAAATTCAACAGAAAGGAAGGAAAATCAGGTGAGGAGACCCCTGAGAACTGAAACCATCTGTACCCACACAGCTTATTGTTTGCATTTACAAGACTTACTATTCCACCCATCTCAAGTGTAACTTTATTATTACAGGGAACTGTTTCACAAGGCAATGACAGATGTAAATAATTTTGTTTATTCTGGGACTGTCCTTCCCCCAAACCCATTTAAATGCTGAGCTTACCAATAGATAGCATCAAGGAACAGTTGACTCCCCTAGGCTCTTTGAATCTGCGTCTCAAAATCCTTCCTTGCTGGGACCACCAACACTAAACTGTTATTCTTGTCCAATCCTAATAAGCCCTAGCATTGAAAGACCTGCCCTAAACCAGGTTGCAAAACCTCAGAAATAACTAAGCTTTGCCCTCCCCCCTCCAAGAGGCTAAGACTCCGTCAAGTTAGTGCTGTCTCTTCCTTCAGTAAGAATAAACTCAGCTTTTTTTTTTTAAATTTTTTTTTAAATTTTTTTTATTTTTGGCTGCACTGGGTCTTTGTTGCTGTGCGCAGGCTCTCTCTAGTTGCGCCGAGCGGGGGCTACTCTTCGTTGCGGTGCGCAGGCTTCTCATTGCGGTGGCTTTTCGTTGAGGAGCACGGGCTCTAGTCGCACAGGCTTCAGTAGTTGTGGCACGTGGACTCAGAAGTTGTGGCGCACGGGCTTAGTTGCTCCATGACATGTGGGATCTTCCCAGACCAGGGCTCAAACCTGTGTCTCCTGCATTTGCAGGTGGATTCTTAAGCACTGCACCACCATGGAAGTCCCTCAGCTTTGTTTTGCCAAAGGTGGTGTTGGAGATATTTTGGTGGAGCCAGAAATATCGCCTCTAAAAAAGTAGTACAAAAAAAGAGAGGAGGAACATGGGAGAAAAAGGATAAGAAAGTTAAAAGCCAATTCAGGAGACCTAACATCCAAATTATAAGAATTCCCAAAAGAGAAAATGGGGAGAAAAATATCAATGAAATAATTCAAGAAAATGCCCTAGAACTGAAGGACATATGTTTCCAGAATAGAAGCCATGATGGATAAAAGGAGACTCATACCAAGGTTAAAATCATTGTTAAATTTCAGAAAAATTGAGACAATTAGTAGGCAGAGGGAAAAGTTCTTGGTTGCCTGTAGATTAATATTATTGCCCCCAGATGGCAGTAATGCCTCAAAAGGTCTAAGATTGTTTTGTTTTGTTTTGTTTTCTTCATAAAATGTCATCTCTTTCCAAAGCATTAGAAAGAGGCAGGCTCTGTCTGGATTCTTTCAGAGCTCACTCTGATTTTTTTCCTGAAAGACTCTGCTAAAAGGTCACCGTACAAAGAAGGAAGGAAGTAAAAAGACAGTTCTCTTTGAGGAATGGCTCATGTAGCTCTGAGGGAAAAAAGACTTAAGAGAATGGACTCTGAACCTTACTTGTCTGTGTGGACAGGAGGACTTCTATCATTCATTTATTCTCTCAAGTCTTATTGATGCCTACTGTATGCCAGGTACTGTGCTAGGCACCAGGAATACCCCAGTAAAAAAAAAGTCAGAAGGAGTCTTTGTCTTCACGGAGCTTACATTCTGAGGGGAGAAATATCCAATATGCAAGTTAAATCACATATGTATCTGAGGAATTTGATAGAGGACAGGGTAGAAGCAAGCACACCAGCTTGGAAGCTAATGCAGTTGTCTGGGTGGGAGATATGCATGACTTGGGTTACAAAACTGGTAGGCGAGAGAGAAGTAAGCAAATTCAAGATGTATTGGAGGGTGGAGTTGACAGGACTTGGTCATGGTCTGGACTCGGTCATTGTCTGGACTCGGTCATTGTCTAGAGCAGATGCGTTAACGTGTCCAGGTAGAACAAGTGGCTGGGTGGGTGGGTTGCCATTTTCTCAGGTGCAGAAAGCATGGAGAGAAAGAGGTTTTGGAGGAGGGGATGGTGGTTAGAATCAAGAATTCAGTGAGGAATATTAATTAAGTTAGTCTTTCTCCCCAGGCATGAGGTTCTGGTAGATGTCACTGATCCAGGCTAAGATGAGGTTTGCTTTGATTACTGCCCAAACAGGATGGCTTGGTCTGGCATATTTGTGTTAAATTGGCTCACAGTTAGCGTTCATTAAGTTAAAAATTGCTTTAACTCAGCCTCCCACGGAGCAAGAGCAAAATCAGCTGAAATTTGCAGTGTTTTTTTCCTGAGGTCTGCATTTGAGAGTTAAAGGGCATGCCAGAGCACCTTTCACATTTTATTTTTTTGTACTCTGTTCAGGAATGGCACACAATCTCAAAGGCAAGAAACTTCTAGAAAATGCAAGACCAGTTGTGTTGGTGGATCCTTGCGTTAGTATTTACAGGTAAGATCCTGAGTGTGATTCTGAGATGTCAGAGATGAAAACGTCTTCCGTTGACTCTGAGGATAGAGACCTTTGCCTTATTTTGTACCCAGTATAGTACCTGATACAAATGTACTCAGTAAATATGTATTGAATTGAAGCCACTCCATCTGGATTTTTTTCCAAGCCTCCAGACCCAAGTTAAACTCTCCATAGAACTTGAAATAGCTCATATTACCTGTTTCCCAAAAAGCTGTTACATGGGAGGAGGTGCCTCTCCAGACTCATCATGGCTTAGGACCACATCACCTGGTGTGTTAGGAAAAGACACACCTCCTTCCTTGTTCCTATAACCCCCCTCCATGGGAGTATTTTGCCATCATCAACACAGTGTTAAGACAGAATTTTAAAATCAACTTAGCCCTGAACATCTGTGTTATCCATTTGTAACCTGGAGGTTGAGTAGTTCTGTACTGTGCCCATAGTCAACAGTTAGTTACCTCAGTCACCTTCTTTGATTCCCTCCTTGCATTCTCTTTACACCTTTGGATTGTGCTTTTCTGAGGGTAAGAATTGTATATTTTATTTTTATATTTTTATTTTTAATTAATTTTTTTGGAGTGTAGTTGATTTACAATGTTGTGTTATTTTCTGCTGTATGGCGAAGTGGATCAGTTATACATCTATCCACTCTTTTCTATATTCTATTCCCATATGGGTAGAATCGTATCTTTTTAAACTTTATGCTTTCATACAATTTAGAACAGTGCTTTGTAGACCTGTGGGTGTGAAGGAGTGGCTTAGGAGAGCTTTAGCTTCCCCCCACCAATTTGCATAAAACCCACAGCTGCCCTCCAGAATCAGAATTCATATGTAAGAAGAAAAAAGTTTGTAAATTATAAATAAGAGCATCTTTAGAAAACACGTTATTTTTATTGTTGTGTAATATGCATTCGAAGTAAAAACGGTGTGCTAACTACCCAGAAGCAACCCTCAGTTAATACAAGTCCTCCAGTCTTCCCTTCCAGCCAGATAGCTACCCCTGTTTCCCAGCTAAAAAATCTGACACTCCCACTGCTCAAGAGATTTATTAACAGCTGTTGTTTAAGAGAGGGAGCCAATGCCTGGCAGAACATTCCCCTGTGAGCTGTCTCTCTCTCTGGGCTTTTCTTCTCCCTCTCCCATTAGGTTATGTTGTTTTTGTGCTGTGGACTGTATTCTGGATTTTCAGGAGTCCTTATTTATCTGTATATGTGTGATTCTTGTTTTCCTGATCCAAAGCTTTTTATGTAATACACTTTTGGGGGAAGTGACATGTCTAAAGTCCTGTGAAAACTCCCCTTGAATGTCTGCCTGAAATGGTAAGGAAAAAGTTCCGCTGTTTCTGGAAGGCAGACTTTGTTATAAGTTCTTTGAAAGCAGCGCAGATGTGGGATATTTAAACAAAGTGAAATTCTGGGAAGCTTTTTGTGTAGCAGATTTGGGGAGGGTAGTCTGGAAACATCATACTTACAGTTACACCTCAACCTAAATAATAAAATGTGTAAAGTAGTTTTCCTATGTATTATTTTCTCCCAATTCAGAAGACTATTCCGAGGCTCAGGTTTTTCTCATAAAAATGATAACTGCTCCATAGACAGTATAATCAGTCAAAAAAACAAAATGAGAGGTTTAAATATTGAAAAGGAGGTGGCAAAATTATCATTAGTTGCAGATGACAGTATAACGTACCTGGAAAACCTAAGGGAATCAACTTAAAAGTTACTAGAAGTAATAGGAACATTCAATAAGGCAGCCATAACAAAATAAATGTACAAAAATCAATAATAGTCTTATATTCCAACCAAAACCATCTCAAAACTATCATAGGTAAAATTATAATCACAAACCAAAACTATAATAACAGGAAACTCCTAACAGGAAGTATGCATGACCTAGATGAAGAAAAATATAAAACTTAATAGAGGATATAAAAAGGCTTGCTGAGAAAACTCCATACTATAAATATATCCATTTCCCTTGCATTAATCTGTAGATTTAATGAAATCTCAACAAAAACTATAACTGATTTCTTTTTTTGGACCGTGACTTGATTTTCAGTTTCACTGAAAGAGTGACTGTGAAATTGATCAACCAAAAAAAAAAAAAAAAAAAGTGTTGTATGGGAAGACTTAGCTCTGGTAGCCAACCTATAAGACAGACCCCAGTGATCACTGTCTGCCTCTTGGCTTTCACACCCTTGTGTAGTCCCCTCCTATATTGTACCAGGGTAGGGCTGCCAGATAAAATATAGAATTCTCAGTTAAATTTGAACTTCAGACAAACAATGCATAATTTTTAAATGTTGCACAGGGCATACTTACATAGGCATACCTTATTTTATTGTGCTTTGCCTTATTGTACTTCACAGATACTGTGTTTTTTACAAATTAAAGGTTTGTGATAACACTGTGTTGAGCAGTCCTGTTGGTGCCATTTTTCCAAGAGCATTTGCTCATATTGTGTCTCTGTGTCACATTTTGGTGATTCTCACAGTATTTCAAACTTTTCCATTTTTATTATACCTGTTATGGTGATCTGTGATCAGTGATCTTTGATGTTACTATTATAATTGTTTTGGGGCACCACAAGCTGCACTTACATAAGATGGCAAACTTAGTTGATAAATGTGTGTGTTCTGACTGCTCTACCCCATCTCTCTCTCTGTCTCCTTGGGCCTCCCATTCCCTGAGACACAACAATATTGAAATTAGGCCAATCGATAACCCTACAATGGCCTCTGAGTGTTCAAGTGAAAGGAAGAGTTGCACATCTCTCACTTTAAATCATAGGCTGGAAATGATTGAGCTTAGTGAGGAAGGCAGTCAAAAGCCCAGATAGACTTGAAAGCTAGGCCTCTTGCACCAAACAGTGAGCTAAGTTATGAATGCAAAGGAAAAGTTCTTGAAGGAAATTAAAAGTGTTACTGTAGTGAATACACAAATGATAAGAAAGCAAAACAGCCTAACTGATGATAGGGAGAAAGTTTTATTGGTCCAGATAGAAGATCAAACCAGCCACAACATTCCCTTCAGCCAAAGCCTAATCCAGAGCAAGGCCCTAACGCTGTTCAATTCTGTGAAGGCTAAGAGAGGAAGCTACAGAAGAAAACTTTGAAGCCAGTCAAGGTTGGTTCATGAGGTTTAAGGAAAGCTGTCTCCATAACATAAAAGTGCAAGGTGAAGCAGCAAGGGCTGATGTGGAAGCTGCAGCAAGTTATCCAGAAGACCTAGCTAAGATAATTAATGAAGGTGGCTACACTAAGCAACAGAGTTCAGTGTAGATGAAACAGCTTTATATTGGAAGAAGATGCCCTCTATGACTTTCATAGCTAGAGAGGAGAAATCAATATCTGGCTTCAAAGATTCAAAGGACAAGCTGATTCTCTTGTTAGGGGCTAATGCAGCTGGTGACTTTAAGTTAAAGCCAATACTCATTTACCATTCTGAAAATCCCAGGGCCCTTAAGAATTATGCTAAATCTACTCTGCCTGTGCTGTGTAAATGGAACAACAAAGCCTGGATGACATCACATCAGTTGACCACATGGTTTACTGAATATTTTGAGCCCACTGTTGAGACCTACTGCTCAGAAAAAAAGATTCATTTCAAAATATTACTCTTATTGACAATGGACCCAGTCACCCAAGAGCTCTGATGGAGATGTACAATGAGATTCATGGTTTTTTTTTGTTTTTTGTTTTGGCTGCGCTGAGTGGCATGTGGGATCTTAGTTCCCTGACCAGGGATCAAACCCGTACCCACTGTATTGGGAGCTCTGAGTCTTAACCACTGCACCACGAGGGAAGTCCCTCATGTTGTTTTCATGCCTGCTAGCATAACATCCATTCTGCTGCCCGTGGATCAAGGAGTAATTAACAGTTTCAAATCTTATTATTTAAGAAACACATTTTGTAAGGTTGTAGCTGCCATAGATAGTGATTCCTCTGATGGATCTGGGTAAACTAAATAGAAAGCTTTCTGGAAAGGATTCACCATTCTGGATGCCATTAAGAACATTTGTGGAGACACTGTTTTGGGAAAGATCACCAGGTGTTCTCCTTACTAGCTGCAAGTAATAAATCAATCTTTCCTTCTCCTGAAAGGAAAAAAAAAAAAAAAGAACTTTCATGATTCATGGGAAAGGTCAATATATCAATAACCATAGGAGTTTGGAAGAAGTTGATTCCAACCCTCATGGATGACTTTGAGGAGTTTAAGGCTTCAGCAGATGTGGTAGCAAGAAATAGCAAGAGAACTAGAATTAGAAGTGGAGCCTGAAGATGTGACTGAATTGCTGCCATCTCATGATAAAACTTGAGTGGATGAAGAGTTGTTTCTTATGGATGAACAAAGAAAGTGATTTCTTGAGATGAAATCTACTCCTGGTAAAGATGCTGTGAAGATTGTTGAAATGACCACAGAGGATTTAGAATGCAGTAAGTCCCCTAAGTATGAACCTTCAAGTTGTGAACTTTCAAAGATGCGAACGTGAATTTGCATGTCCAATCATGTAAGTAAGTTCACGTGTCTGGTGTACATTGTCACGTGCATGCATCCTCTACAAGTGGTGGTGCTTTTGTGTACTTTACAGTACTGTATAGAGTACAGTAGTACAATATCTTTATTTCAAGCCCAGGATGTCCGGAAACAAGCGTAAAAGCAGTGGTGATGTAGCTGGTACTGCTAAGAAACATCAAGCGATAACGATGTAAACAAACTGAAAATAATTGAGAGAGTGGAGAGAGGCAAAAAGATGGTAGCTGCCACTCATTACTATAACATGAATCGTTCCACCATTGGCACAGTTCTAAAGAACAAGGACAAGATCATGGAACATGTGAAGTCTGCTGTGCCGATGATGTTGACAATAATACTGAAGAAGTGTGGACAAGTGACGGAGGAGATGGAGAAGCTTCTCAGTGTGTGGATGCAGGATCAGCATCAGCATTGAGTCCTGCTCAGCTTAATGCTGATTCAAGAGAAAGCTAAAAGCCTTTATGAAGACTTGAAGAAGAAGCACAGCAAATAATCAGAGAGCGCATCTTTTCATGCCAGCCGTGGCAGGTTTCATTGGTTCAAGGCTAGAGCCAGCCTTCACAATGTAAAGGTAAATGGCGAGAAACTGGGGAGGTCAAGATGGAGGAATAGGAGGACGTGGAGTTTGCATCTCCTCACAACTAGGGCACCTACCAGGTGCTGGTGGGGGACCTTGGACACCTAAGGGGACGGGAGGAACCCCCGAGCGACCGGGTAGGATGTGGGGGGGGAGAAGTGGGGAGGAGAAGTGGAGGCGGGACAGGACCTGTGCCCCTGAAGGGCGGCTGTGGGAGGGGAAGGGTTCCCACGCTCGGGAGGGGCCCACCCACAGTGAGATCAGTGGATATGGAAAGAGACCCCTGAGGGATAGGAGGGAATGGGCCAGCATTTCCCCCACCCATTTGGGCCCCAGGGAGCCTGCTGAGGTCCTGATCTGCGCTCTGAAGCCCCCTCTGGCCGCACCCCATGCCAAAGCCCTGCTTCCGCCAAAGCCCTGCCCCACATGGCCAAGGCATTTTCTGGCTTTTTTTTTTTTTTTTTTTTTTTTTTTTTGCTGTTGTGGTTCTGTTTTACCTTGCTGTTGTTTCACTTATATTTTTATTTTTTCTAATAAATTTTTTAATTTTTCTTATTTTATTTTATTTTTAATTCTTTGTTATTGTTCTGCCCCCCCACCTTTTGTTTTGGTCAAACCAAGCAGCTTGCAGGCTCCCAGACTGGGGGTTGGGCCTGAGCTCCTGTGGTGGGAGTCCAAACCACTGGACTAACAGAGAACTTCAAACCCCAGGGAATATTAATCAGGGTGAGGTCTCCTGGAGGTCCTTATCTTGGAACCAAGACCTGGCTCTACCCAACTGCCTGCAAACCCCAATGCTGGACACCTGAGGCCAAACAGTTGCTAAGACAGGAACACAGCCCCACCCATCAAAAAAAAAAATGAAGTGACAAAAATGTATGTTACAGATGAAGGAGCAAGGTAAAAACCTAGAAGACCAAATAAATGAAGAGGAAATAGGCAACCTACCTGAAAAACAATTCAGAGTAATGATAGTAAATGTGATCCAAAATCTCAGAAATAGAATGGAGGCATGGATCGAGAAAATACAAGAAATGTTTAACAAAGACCTAGAAGAACTATAGAACAAATAGTGATGAACAATGCAATAACGGAAATGAAAAATACTCTAAAGGAATCAATAACAGAATAACTGAGACAGAACAACGAATAAGTGAGCTGGAAGATAGAATGGTGGAAATAACTGCTGAGGAGCAGAATGAAGAAAAAAGAATGGAAAGAATTGAGGACAGTCTCAGACACCTCTGGGACAACATTAAATGCACCAACACTCGAATTATAGGGGTCCCAGAAGAAGAAGAGAAAGAGAAACGGTCTGAAAAAATATTTGAAGAGATTATAGTCGAAAACTTCCCTAACATGGGAAAGGAAATAGCCACCCAAGTCCAGGAATCACAGAGAGTCCCATACAGGATAAACTCTAGGAGAAACACACCAAGACACACATATTAATCAAACTAACAAAAATTAAATTCAAAGAAAAAAATTAAAAGCAGCAAGGGAAAAGCAACAAATAACATACAAGGGAATCCCCATAGGTTATTGCTGATTTTTCAACAGAAACTCTGCAGGCTAGAAGGGAGTGGCAGGATATATTTAAAGTGATGAAAGGGAAAAACCTACAACCAAGGTTACTCTACCCAGCAAGGATCTCATTCAGATTCGATGGAGAAATCAAAGCTTTACAGACAAGCAAAAGCTAAGAGAATTCAGCACCACCAAACCAGCTTTGTAGCAAATGCTAAAGGAACTTCTCTAAGCAGGAAACACAAGAGAAGAAAAAGGCAGGGACTTCCCTGGTGGTCCAGTTATTAAGAAACCACCTTCCAATGCAGGGGATGCAGGTTTGGGCCCTGGTTGGGGAACTAAGATCCCACATGCTGCAGAGCAACTAAGCCAGCATACTTTGGAGCCTGTGCACCACAACTAGAGAGAAGCCTGCACACTGCAATGAAGAGCCTGCGTGCCGCAACTGAAGACCCAATGCAGCCAGATAAATAAAATAAATAAATAAATATATATAGAGATAGATAATATTAAAAAAAAGACCCACAAAAACAAACTCAAAACAAGAAAGTGGTAATAGGAACATACATATCAATAATTACCTTGAATGTAAATGGATTGAATGCTCCCACCAAAAGACACAGACTGGCTGAATGGATACAAAAACAAGACCCATATATATACTGTCTACAAGAGACCCACTTCAGACCTAGGGGCACATACAGACTGAAAGTGAGGGGAAGGAAAAAGATATTCCATGCAAATGGAAATCAAAAGAAAGCTGGAGTAGCAATACTCATATCAGATAAAATAGACTTTAAAATAAAGACTGTTACAAGAGATAAGGAAGGACACCACATAATGATCTTGGGTTAATCAAGGGATCAACCCAAGAAAAAGATATAACAATTATAAATATTTATGCACTCAACATAGGAGCACTTCAATACATAAGGCAAATGCTAACAGCCATAAAAGGGGAAATTGACAGTAACACAATAATAGTGGGGGACTTTAACACCCCACTTACACCAATGGACAGATCATCCAGACAGAAAATAAATAAGGAAATACAAACTTTAAATGACACAATAGACCAGATAGATTTAACTGATATTTACAGGACATTCCACCCAAAAGCAGCAGAATACAGTTTCTTCTCAAGTGCTCACAGAGCATTCTCCAGGATAGATCACATCTTGGGTCACAAATCAAGCCTTGGAAAATTTAAGAAAACTGAAATTGTATCAAGCATCTTTTCTGACCACAGTGCTATGAGATTAGAAATCAATTACAGGGGAAAAAAACCCTGTAAAAAACACAAATACATGGAGTATAAACAGTGTGCTGCTAAATAACCAAGAGATCACTGAAGAAATCAAAGAGGAAATAAAGAAAAGTGCATAGAAACACACATGAAAATGAAAACTCGATGACCCAAAACCTATGGGGTGCAGTAAAAGCAGTTCTAAGAGGGAAGTTTATAGCAATTCAATCTCACCTCAAGAAACAAGAAAAATCTCAAATAAACAATCTAACCTTACACCTAAAGGAACTAGAGAAAGAAGAACAAACAAAACCCAAATTTAGCAGAAGGAAAGAAATCATAAAGATCAGAGCAGAAATAAATGAAATAGAAAGAAAGAAAACAATAGCAAAGATCAATAAAACTGAAAGCTGGTTCTTTGAGAAAATAAACAAAATTGATAAACCATTAGCCAGACTCATCAAGAAAAAAATGGAGAGGACTCAAATCAATAAAGTTAGAAATGGAAAAGGAGAAGTTACAAAGACACTGCAGAAATACAAGGCATCCTAAGAGACTACTAGAAGCAAATCTATGCCAATAAAATGGACAACCTGGAAGAAATGGACAAATTCTTAGAAAGGTATAACCTTCCAAGACTGAACCAGGAAGGAATAGAAAATATGAACAGACCAATCACAAGTAATGAAACTGACACTATAATTAAAAATCTTCCAACAAACAAAAGTCCAGGACCAGATGGCTTCACAGGTAAATTCTATCAAACATTTAGAGAAGAGCTAACACCCATCCTTCTCAAACTCTTCCAAAAAAATTGCAGAGGAAGGAACACTCCCAAACTTATTCTATGAGGCCACCATCACCCTGACACCAAAACCAAAGATACTACATAAAAAGAGAATTACAGACCAATATCACTGATGAATATAGACGCAAAAATCCTCAACAAAATACTAGCACACAGAATCCAACAACATATTAAAAGGATCATACACCATGATCAAGTGGGATTTATCCCAGCGATGTAAGGATTCTTCAATATATGCAAATCAATCAATGTGATAAACCATACTAACAAATTGAAGAATAAAAACCATATGATCATCTTGATAGATGCAGAAAAAGCTTCTGACAAAATTCAACACCCATTTATGATAAAAACTCTCCAGAAAGTGGGATAGAGGGAACCTACCTCAACATAATAAAGGCCATATATGACAAACCCACAGCAAACATCATTCTCAATGGTGAAAAACTGAAAGCATTTCCTCTAAGATCAGGAACAAGACAAGGATGTCCACTCTCACCACCATTATTCAACATAGTTTTGGAAGTCCTAGCCACAGCAATCAGAGAAGAAAAAGAAATAAAAGGAATACAAATCTGAAAAGAAGAAGTAAAACTGTCACTGTTTGCAGATGACATGATACTATACATAGAGAATCCTAAGGATGCCACCAGAAAACTACTAGCACTAATCAATGAATTTGGTAAAGTTGCAGGATACAAAATTAATGCACAGAAATCTCTTGCATTCCTATACACTAATGATGAAAAATCTGAAAGAGAAATTAAGGAAGCACTCTCATTTACCATTGCAACAAAAAGAATAAAACACCTAGGAATAAACCTACCTAGGGAGACAAAAGACCTGTATGCAGAAAACTATAAGACATTGATGAAAGAAATTAAAGATGATACCAACAGATGGAGAGATATACCATGTTCTCGGATTGGAAGAGTCAATATTGTGAAAATGACTATACTACCCAAAGCAATCTACGGATTCAATGCCATCCCTATCAAATTGCCAATGGCATTTTTTACAGAACTAGAACAAAAAATCTGAAAATTTGTATGGGGACACAAAAGACCCTGAAGAGCCAAAGCAGTCTTGAGGGGAAAAAAACGGAGCTGGAGGAGTCAGGCTCCTGGACTTCAGACTATACTACAAAGCTACAGTAATCAAGACAACATGGTACTGGCACAAAAACAGAAATATAGATCAATGGAACAGGATAGAAAGCCCAGAGATAAACCCATGCATCTATGGTCACCTAATCTATGACAAAGGAGGCAAGGATATACAATGGAGAAAAGACAGTCTCTTCAATAAGTGGTGCTGGGAAAACTGGACAGCTACATGTAAAAGAATGAAATTAGAACACTCCCTAACACCATACACAAAAATAAACTCAAAATGCGTTAAAGACGTAAATGTAAGACCAGACACTCTAAAACTCTTAGAGGAAAACATAGGAAGAACACTCTTTGGCATAAATCACAGCAAGATCTTTTTTGACCCACCTCCTAGAGTAATGAAAATAAAAACAAAACTAAACAAATGGGACCTAATGAAACTTAAAACGTTTTGCACAGCAAAGGAAACTATAAACAAGATGAAAAGACAACCCTCAGAATGGGAGAAAATATTTGCAAACGAATCAATGGACAAAGGATTAATCTCCAAAATATATTATCAGCTCATGCAGTTCAATATCAAAAAAACAAACAACCCAATCCAAAAATGGGCAGAAGAACTAAATAGACATTTCTCCAAAGAAGACATACAGATGGCCAGGAAGCACATGAAAAACTGCTCAGCATCACTAATTATTAGAGAAATGCAAATCAAAACTACAATGAGGCATCACCTCACACTGGTCAGAATGGCCATCATCAAAAATCTACCAACAGTAAATGCTGGAGAGGGTGTGGAGAAAAGGGAGCCCTCCTGCACTGTTTGTGGGAATGTAAATTGATACAGCCCCTAGGGAGAACAGTATGGAGGTTCCTTGAAAAACTAAAAATAGAATTACCATATGACCCAGCAATCCCACTACTGGGCATATACCCAGAGAACACCATAATTCAAAAAGACACATGCACCCCAGTGTTCATCGCAGCACTATTTACAATAGCCAGCTCATGGAAGCAACCTAAATGCCCATTGACAGATGAATGGATAGAGAAGGTGTGGCACGTATATACAATGGAATATTACTCAGCCATAAAAAGGAATGAAATTGGGTCATTTGTAGAGATGTGGATGGACCTAGAATCTGTCATACAGAGTGAAGTAAGTCAGAAGGAGAAAAACAAATATCGTATGTTACTGCATATACGTGGGATCTAGAAAAATAGTACAGATGAACCTATTTCCAGGGCAGGAATAGAGATGCAGATGTAGAGAAAGGACGTGTGGACACAGGGCGGGAAGGAGAGGGTGAGATGAATTGGGAGATTAGGTTTGACATAAATACACTACTGTGTGTAAAATAGATAGCTAGTGGGAACCTGGTATAAAGCACAGGGAGCTCAGTTTGGTGCTCTGTGATGACCTAGCTGGGTGGGATGGGGGTGGGGATTGGAGGGAGGTCCAAGAGGGAGGGGATATATGTATACATATAGCTGATTCACTTCGTTATACAGAAGAAACTAACACAACATTGTAAAGCAATCTTACTCCAAAAAAAAAAAAAAAAGTATGTGGTGAAGTAGCGAATGCAGGTATGGTAGCTGCCCAGGAATTTCCTGAAACACTTTGCGAAATTATTGATGAAGGCACAGGTTTTCATTGTGGATGAGTCAGGATTGTACTGGAAGAGGATGCCAGACCAAAGTTATATCAGTAAGGAGGAAAAGTGGTTGCCAGGCTATAAAACAGCAAAGGATAGGCTAACTCTGTTGTTTGGTGGCAATGCTTCTGGTGATATGAAGCTGAAACCTCTCTTAGTTTATCATTCAGAGAACCCAAGAGCCCTTAAAAACATAGCCAAGGGCTCTCTTCCTGTTGTGTGGAAGAGTAACCCCAAAACCTGGGTTACACAGGCCATTTTCCAGCACTGGTTTTTCCACCACTTTATCCCAGAGGTAGAGGAATATTGCTTGGAGAATGATGTCCCATTCAACATTCTTTTGCTGCTCAACAGTGCTCTGGGCTACCCCCATTCATGGATGACTTTCATCCCAACGTCAAAGTAGTGCATCTGCCATCGAATACTGTGTCATTCATCCAACCTATGGACCAGGGAGTTACAGTGACTTTCAGGAAATATTATTTACATAATACTTTTCGTCAGGCGGTAACGGCAAGTGACGAATCAGAAACAACCTTGTGACAATTTTGGAAGGACTATGACATCTACAAGGCCATAAAAACCATTGATTTTGCTTGGTGTGAGGTTATGGCCGTCACCGTGAATGGGGTTTGGAAGAACCTTTGTTCATGATTTTCGTGTATTTGAGAAGGTGGATGAGGAGTCCAAAGAGCTCTTCAGCAACTTAGTGACCCTCAGAGAGAAGGTGGAGCTAGATCTGCAAGAGGACGACTTCATTGAACTCCTGGCTGTGCAACACGAAGAGCATACTAGTGAAGATCTGATGGAATTGGAGGCCCAGAGAAAGGACGAAGAGAGACAACAGGAAGAAGAAGTAACTGAAGAACCGAAGAGATTCATGACGCAGGAAATATCAAGGGGATTTTCTTTATTTGAGGAGGCACTGTTAGTTTTTGAGGCACAGGACCCGAACATAGAATGGTACACGAAGGTTGCAGCGGCCGTTCAGAATGCAATCCAGTGCTACCGTGTCATTTCTGACAAGAAAAAAAAGCTACTACTCAGACATCACTGGATCGTTCTTTCAAGAGGATAGATAGAATTGAATCCAGCGAGCAACCAGAACCTGTGCTGACAGTGTCGGGCGTGAGTGAAATTGCATCTTGCCCTCCGTCTCCTATTGCTGGTGATCCCACCACCTCTCCCTCCTCCAGTCAGTAACTCTTCTCGCCTGTTCACTCCATGCCAGCCCCTGTATGCCAGCTGTTGTACTATACTACTGTACTTTTCAAGGTACTGTACTGTAAGATTAAAAATGTCTTCTTTATTTTTCGTGGTTTTTTTTATGTATTATTTGTGTGAAAAGTATTATAAACCTATTACAGTCCAGTACTGTGTAGCCAATTGTGTTAGTTGGGTATCTAGGCTAACTTTGTTGGACTTAGCGAACAAATTGGACTTACGAACGCACTCTCGGAACAGAACTCATTCGTATGTAGGGGACTTACTGTATTACATAAAGTTAGTTGATAAAGCAGTGCCAGGGTTTAAGAGGATTGACTCTGATTTTGAAAGAAGTTCTATGGGTAAAATGCTGTCCAACCGTATTTTTAAATTAAGGTATGTGCATTGTTTTTTCAGACATAATGCTATTGCTCACTTACTAGACTACATTATAGTGTAAACATAACTTATACGTGCACTAGGAAACCGAAAAATTCATGTGACTCACTTTATTGTGATATACTAAATTTTGATGTTTATCTGAAAATTATATTTAACTGAGAATGCTATACTTTTTAAAATCTGGAACACTATTAATTTACAGATTAATTGGTCTGTGTGACCCGTAACATATGACAGAGGTAAGGATATGTCAGCTTCAAGATTAGGTTATAAAAGACAGGCTTCTGCCTTGGACATCCCCCCATCCCCTGGTCTCTCACCCTGGAGGATACAAGCTGCCATATTGTGAGCAGCCCTGTGGAAAGACCTATGTGGCAAGGAACTAAAACCTCTGGCCAGCATCAAGTGAGGAACCAATCCCTGTCCAACAACAATGTGGGTGACCTTAGAAGTGGCTCCTTCAGCCCAGTCAAGCCTTGAGATGACTTCAGCCCCATCCTACACCTGGATAGCCACCTTGTGAGACTCTGAGGCAGAACCACCCATCTAAGCTGCCCCCAGATTCCTTACAATTGTGTGAGGTAATGTTGTTTTATGATGCTGAATTTCAGGGGTTACTTGTTATGCAACAATAGATAACTAATACACTGACCCAATTGGATATTTAATCATGAAGCTATAATGCTTGAAACAATTTGGTATGTTATGCCAAGAAATCTACACTTCAGTGGAATAGTATTGGGAGTCTAAAAATAGAATGTGTATATGGGAATTTTGTAAATGATACAGGCATTATTTCAAATCAATGTGGAAAAGATTAATTAGTAAATAAATTATGTTAGGATAGTTGCCTAGCCATTTAGAACCTTGCCAAAAATCAGGATGATCTCCTGTCTCTGGACACAGCTTTTAAATGAAATGAAATGGAAATTTTAGGATATTAAAAAAGCAAAAAGCATTCAAACATTTTAAAAATGTTCCCTTTATTCTCTAAGACATTTCTAAGCAAACTTTTTGTCTTATTTGCATTGCATTTAGTCTCCTGACAAAGATGAGACTATCTCAAATATTTGTGTAGTCCAGGGCCACCCAAGCTGACATGGCTTGCGTGCTCCTAGAGCTGGACAGTGCTTGCTGGACAACCTACAGCCCAACTTCCCGCGCAGTATTGAGTGACAGCTTCAAGGAAGAGGGCAATGGGTCTGATCCCTTTAATACCTCCACCAAGCAAATACTGTGGGCGCTTGGTGACAGTGTATACTTAACTCTTATTCCTCACTTGCGGCAGTTTCAACATGGACATTCACACAACTTTGTAGCCTCATTCAAAGTACTAAGGGGCAAGTCTCTCTCAACTTTCTAATAGAAACATTAAATAGCAAGTGAGCATTAACAAAGAAAGATGTATGACTTCTCATGGACATTCTGCGAAACTGCATGTACTTTTTCCTTATTGATATATATGTATTTACTTTCTTAGAAAGGTCACACAAATCCTGGTAAAAATTACTTCATGATCATAATTTGTTAACTTCATCTTCTTTCCAGAAGAAAAATGAAAAAAATATATACATCATAGTGTTAGAGACTTTGGCTAGTATTTCCCATAACACTAATTTTCTTAAAAAATTTAAATATAGGGTTTTTTTTTTAAATACAGGAAAGCACAAAATGACCCATTACCCACAAAATGGCCCACTACCCAGATAACCAATTGACATTAAAAAAGTAAGGCATGAAAGGAAATTCAAATATTCCAACAACCTTTTAGAAAAACAAGGGTACTACAGTTAATATATACTTGGTGATACAATGAATCCCAATTATAGAAAATGTGTGTGGTAGAGAATATATCTTTAAACTGATGAATTACGTTTTCTTTCCAACTTTTTTCCTTTGTATATTTTTTACATAGTTGATATGTAAAATGTATATACATTTTTGTAGCCTTTTTTTTTACTTAATATTATCATATAAACATTACCTTAATGTTGTTAAAATTAATTATATTCTTAATGTAATTTATTTAATTAAATAAAACTTACTTTAAGCATTCCATTGTAACTAGTTAGCCATTTTCCCATTGTTGACACTTAAGTTATTTTCAGTGTTTGCTTTTATAATTAAGGATTTTACAGATATCATTGTGCATACAGTTTTGTTGACTTTCAGATTATGTCCCCATGATAAAATACAGAAGTGAAATTCTTAAGGGTCTTGCTACAACACAATATAAAGATGGCTATAGAAAATATAGGACTAAACTAGCGATACCTCAACTGAATTTGGGGCCCAACAATTCAGAATTTTTCTGTTAACATAAATACAGGCAAGCAAAGAAAATAAATATTTAAGAGATTATTTATCAGACTCTTTTGGAATCTACTTTGTTCTAGACACTGTGCTAAGTTCTGTAGAGACTATGAAGATCAATAAATAAAATTACTTCTCTTAAGCTTACTATGACTATATTTACTAATATATTATTATAATGTAATAATGTATTATAACCCACAGCCCATTATTCTAATTTAGTTTCATCTTGGTATTTAAAGTTCTTCAGGGTCATATTCCCATTTTTCTGTATGCTTTGGGCCTTTAAGCTACTTTAATATTGGCCTAAGCAAGATGTTTGGAAAGTGAAAAGTAATATAATTCATGTCAAATTACAAATGAATCGTTTGGGGTAGATATGGTTTTATATAACAGAAAGGCATAAATTACTATGGATTTTGCTTCTAATAAATTAACAAAAGGTAAACTGCATCAGGATTTTAGTGAACTCTGTACAAAAAAATTCTCACTTCGGGCTTCCCTGGTGGTGCAGTGGTTGGGTGTCCGCCTGCCGATGCAGGGGACGTGGGTTCGTGCCCTGGTCTGGGAAGATCCCACATGCCACGGAGCGGCTGGGCCCGTGAGCCATGGCCGCTGAGCCTGCGCGTCCGGAGCCTGTGCTCCACAACGGGAGAGGCCACAACAGTGAGAGGCCCGCGAACCGAAAAAAACCAAAAAAACAAAAAAACCACACTTCAGTCACACTATAAAGGAAATGATATTAGGCAAGAGTTGTGGTGTGGAAGATGATATCCTAAAAATGACTTGAACTTCATGGTAAAAACATAGTCTTCCCATTCAACACAAAGGAGAATTATACGTTCTAATGCTGAAGAGTTCAGAGTGAGGCATTTATGGAATTATGAGTAGGCCATATCAATATGGCGTGATATTGTCACACCCATCAGCTGCTGGCTTATCCATCCCTAATATTTCCAGGCCTTGAGCCAATGTATTCATTTAATCCAAATACCAACATTACCAGATAATGGTTCTGATTTTTTTTTAATTAATTAATTAATTCATTCATTCATTTGGCTGCGTTGGGTCTTCATTGCTGTGCGTGGGCTTTCTCTAGTTGTAGCGAGCGGGGGCTACTCTTTGTTGCAGTGTGCAGGCTTCTCATTGCAGTGGCTTCTCTTGTTGTGGAGCACAGGCTCTAGGCCCGTGGGCTTCAGTAGTTGTGGCACGCGGGCTTCAGTAGTTGTGGCACGCAGGCTCAGTAGTTGTGGCTCATGGGCTCTAGAGCGCAGGTTCAGTAGTTGTGGCACACGGGCTTAGTTGCTCCGCGGCACGTGGGATCTGCCCGGGCCAGGGCTTGAACCTGTGTCCCCTGCATTGGCAGGCGAATTCCTAACCACTGTGTCACCAGGGAAGTCCCAATAGTTCTGATTTGATGTAGGAGATATTCCTCTGCTAAGGAAGGTCCCATGATCCTTACAGGATGACAAAAGGCATAAAGAGGAAAAAAGAGAAAAGTTTTGAGTTTTTTTCCTATCGTCAGCACCTAGTTGAGTAGGACCAGATTATTTTGATTTTCCGCATGATTCTTAGGTTCATCCAATGAAACGTGCTGTACCTAGCAGTTTTTCCACAATTTCGGGTGCCCAATATTCCTGTTGTGGTAGTTTTTTTCATTCTCCAAAGAGTTACTTAGGTCTACTTTTTAAAAAGCAGATTAAACGTGGGTAAAAAGAACATAATTTAGCTAGTAGTTCTTAACCTTTTTTGTGTCATGGAATCCTTTTAGAATCTGATTTTTAAAAAACCATGAAAATGCACATACATGAAAATGTTACAAAGTTTCATAGAGTTCAAGGACTGCCTTGATCTATGGATGTCACAGGAGTCCATGGTCCCCTGTTGAGAACCCTCATCTAGAGGTTAGAGAGATTGTGTATTAACTATATAGCTCTTCGCCCCCCACCCCCCACCCAGATTTTCCTGAACAGTACCATAGTTGGTTCTAGATTTGTCTTTGGAGACCTACTGATTGAAGAAATATGCTTTTCAGGTATGATCATTTCTAATAGACTCATAACTAGTTTCTCTGCCTTCAGTGAGGCCACTGAGTTTTACAAAAGAGAAAAAAAATGTGCTTAGATATTTGGGGTGCTCTTTATCACATAAACTCTGTTAAAATCACTCTATGAGGGACTTCTCTGGTGGTCCAGTGGCTAAGACTCTGTGCTCCCAATGCAGGGGGCCCGGGTTTGATCCCTGGTCAGGGAACTAGATCCCACGTGCTGCAACTAAGAGTTCACATGCTACAACTAAAAGACCCCACACGCAGCAACAAAGATTGTGTGGCAACTAAGACCCAGCTCAGCCAAATAAGTAAATAAATAAATATTTTTAAAAAATCACTCTGTGAATTAAATTTTTAAAAACTAGACTTTATTTTTTTAGAGCAGTTTCAGATTCACAGCAAAATTGAGCAGAAAAGGCAAGATTTACCATATTCTTCCTTCCTGCCCACCCACAGCCTCCTCCACTATCAACATCCCCCCACCAGAGTGGTACATTTGTTACAATCATTGAACGTCATTGACGTATAATAATCACCCAGAGTCCACAGCGTGCATTAGCTTTCCCTTTTAGTGTTGTACGTTATATGGGTTTGACAAATGTATAATGACGTGTATCCACCATTATAGCATTACGGAGTATTGTCACTGCACTAAGTCTTTTGTACTCCACCTCTTGGTCCCTCCTTCCACCCTAACCCCTGGCAATCACTGATCTTTTTACTATCTCCATAGTTTTGCCTTTTCCAGAATGTCATGTTGTTGGAATCATAGAGTATGTAGCTTTTACAGATTGGCTTCTTTTACTTAGTAACATGTACTTAAGTTTCCTCTGTGTCTTTTCATGGCTTTTCATAGCTCATTTCTTTTTAACACTGAATAATATTCCATTGTCTGAATGTACCACAGATTGGGACTTCCCTGGCGGCCCAGTGGTTAAGACTCCACGCTTCCAATGAAGGGGGTGCGGGTTTAATCCCTGGTCAGGGAACAAAGATCCCACATGCCATGTGGCGTGGCCAAAAATAAATAACTAAAATGTACCATAGTTTATTGATTTGCCTGCCGAAGGACATTTGGTTGCTCCAACTTTTGGCAACTATGAATATAGCTGCTATAAACATCTGTGTGCATGTTTTTATGTACATATAAGTGTTTAAACTCTTTTGAGTAAGTACCAGGGAGTGTGATTGTTGGATTATATGGTAAGAGGATGTGTTAATTAACTAGATGGGGAATCCTTTCACAAAGTATACGTGTAATCAAATCACCACAGTGTATACTTTTTAAGTATGGTACAATTTTATATGTCAATTATACTTCAATATAAAGCTGACTTTTTTAAGTATTTTTTTTTTAAGTTTTGTAAGTAACTGTCAAACTGTCTTCCAAAGCAGCTGTACCATTTTGCAATGTATGAGAGTTCCTGTTGCTCTACGTATTTGTCAGCATTTAGTGTTGTCAGTTTTCTGGATTTTGGCCATTCTGATAGTTGTGGCAATCTCACTGTTGTTTTAATTTGCATATCCCTGAAGACATATATTGTGATGGCATCTTTTCATATGCTTATTTTCCTTCTGTACATCTTTTTTGATGAGGCGTCTGTTAAGGTCTTTGGCCCATTTTTCAGTTGGGTTATTTGTTTTCTTATTGTTGCGTTTTAAGGGTTCTTTGTATATTTTGGACAATAGTCCTTTATCAGATGTGTCTTTTGCAAATATGTCTGTCTGTGGCTTGTCTTCTTATTCTCTTGACATTGTCTTCCACAGAGCAGAAGTTTTTAATCTTAATGAAGTCTAGGTTATCAATTATCTCTTTCATGGATCATGCCTTTGGTGTATCTAAAAAGTTACCCCTGTATCTAAGGTCAACTAGGATTTTCGCCTGTGTTATCTTCTAGGAGTTTTATATTTTTGCATTTACATTTAGGCCTGTGATCCATTTTGATTTAGTTTTGGTGAAAGGTACAAGGTCTGTGTCTAGATTCCTTTTTTTTTTTTTTTTGCATGTGTATGTCCAGTTGTTCCAGTACCATTTGTTGAGAAGACTATCTTTGCTCTATTATATTACCTTTGCTCCTTCATTGAAGATCAGTTGACTGTATTTATGTGGGTCAGTTTCTGGGCTCTGTACTCTGTTCCCTTGATCTATTTCTTTATTCTTATGCCAATACCACTCTGTTTTGATTACTGTAGCTTTATAGTAAGTCCTGAAGTCTGGTGGTATCAGTCTTCCAGTTTCGTTCTTCTCCTTCAATGTTGTGTTGGCTATTCTGGGTCTTTGGCCTCTTTATAGAAACTTCAGAATCAGTTTGTCAACATCTACAAAAATAACTTTCTGGGATTTTTATTGTGATTGTGTTGAATCTATAGAGCAAGTTGGAAAGAACTGATATCTTGACAATATTGAGTCTTCCTGTCTGTGAACATGGAATATCTCTCCATTTATTTAGCTCTTCTCTGATTTTGTTCATCAGAGTTCTGTATTTTTCCTCATATAGACCTTGCATATATTTTGTTAGATTTATACCTCAGTATTAGATTTTTTGAGTGCTAATGTAAATGATAGTGTGTTTTTCATTTTAGATTCCACTTCTTCATTGCTGGTACATAAGAAAATGATTGGCTTTTGTATATTAACTTTGTATCCTGCAACCTTGCTATAATTGCTTATTAGTTCCAGGATTTTTTTGGTTGATTCTTTCACATTTTCTACACAGACAATTACCTTCTCACCATTAAGTATTTTAGCTGTATTCTGTAGGTGTTCTTTATGAAGTTGAGGATATTTCCCTCTTTTCCTAGTTTTCTGATAGATTTTATTAGGAATGGGTGTTGGATTTTGTCAAATGTTTTTCCTGCATTTATTGATATGATCATGTGATTTTCTTTAGCCTGTTGATGTGATGGATTACATTAGTTGATTTTTGGGTTTTTTTTTTTGTTTTTTTTTTTTTGCGGTACGCGGGCCTCTCACTGCTGTGGCCCCTCCCGCTGTGGAGAACAGGCTACGGACGTACAGGCCCAGCGGCCACAGCCCACAGGCCCAGCCACTCCGCGGTATGTGGGACCCTCCCGGACCGGGGCTCGAACCCACGTCCCCCGCATTAGCAGGCGGACTCTCAACCACTGTGCCACCAGGGAAGCCCTACATTAGTTGATTTTTGAATGTTGAACCAATCTTGCATACCTGGGATAAATCCCACTTGGTCATGGTGTATAATACTTTTTATACATTATTGGACTTGGTTTGCTAATATTTTGCTAAATATTTTTGCATTTATGTTCATGAGAGAGATCAGTCTGTTTCTTCCTTTTCTTGTAATGTCTTTGTCTAGTTTTGATATCATGGTAATTCTGGCCTCATAAAATCAGTTAGGAAGTATTTCCTCTGCTTCTGTCTTCTGAAAGAGATTATAGAGAATTGGTGTAATTTTTTCCATATTCAAAGTTTGGAAGAATTCACCAGCAAACTCATCTAGGCACAATGTTTTCAAAATGAAATTTTAAAACAAATTTATTGAAAAGCCAAATCCATATTTTATTTATATTGAAATAAGCTTATTTCGTTGAAATAAGATGAAATAAAAATTCATTTAGATTAAAATAAAATTTATTCTCCTCACTAAAGACAATAGCCATATATACAGTCATTCCTAAATGAACCACAAAACATTTATTTTTGCAAGTTTTCCAGCTCAAGATGAAGTAAGTGTAGTCAGAGAAAAAGCAGAAGAAAACAGTAAATCAGTTGTACCCATTGCCTCTAATTCTGTCTTGAGCGTGATGCAGAAGTGTTTAACATATACCTGATAAAAAGGTTATGATAAAAGAAGGTGTAGGCTCCACAAAGTAACGTAGATGGCAGCAACCAGATGTGGAACAACAGTGGTAGGCTCTTCATCTGAACTTCAATTGTAACTTGTTCCTTTAGGTTCACTTGATAAAGACAAAACTACACGGTTTAACCAGCTCACAGTTTCTCTCTCTCTGGTAATTCCCTTCACTGTACATTACAAATGTTTAACAATATACTTAAACCTTCAACTAGTCAAAGGCCAGTTGTGAGATTCGTTGTAATATTTTATAAAATGTATTCCTTCCTCCCCCACCTCCCCAAAATTTATTCCTTCAAAGAACTGATAACTCAGTACAGTTGGGTCCACAGTGATAATAGATGCTATGTTTGAAATGACTTTGAACAATTCCAGAGTGCCGGTACCAGAGATCATGCAGAAATGAAATGTGGCGCTTTCAGTACTATCTTCTGGAAGACCAGATAAGTTTTCAAAGTGTGAGTGTTAAAACGGTGGTTTTTTTTTTTTAACATCTTTATTGGGGTATAATTGCTTACGGTGGTTGTTTAAACAGGTAGATTATCAATGGCTAATGTATTCAGTCAGAGCCCTGTAGGCAAAAATATTCAAAGATTAAGGTGCCTACGTGCACCTTACAGCTTTTCCTTCAAATATTAAATATAGGAGAAAACCTATTTTTAAACATTCTTTTAGGTATTTTGATAGTTTATGAATTATCTGTAGGAAGCATAGTTGTATAGTTTGATATATGTGTCTACCATGAAATCCAGGTCATGTTTTATATAAAAATTCATTTTAAGTAAAACCAAGTTACTTGAGCTTAGGTCTGTCAAAGTGTTCCTCAGGTGTGCTTTGAGATGCTTTCCTCCATTTTCCTGGGGCTCATTCTCAACCTCCATCACAGGAAGAATGCAAAGGCCCTTCAGCAATGCATAAACATTAGGAAAACACTTGAGGCCAGGCAGGTGGAGGGCTTCATAAGGGGTGGATGGAAGCTCTACCTCTGTCCTTCTGTGTTTCTGCTTGATTCTCCAATTGTGGAGCTGGGCTGAGAGTGTGTCAGGGTTTGCTAAGTCACTTGTGTACACGTCAGCATGCTATTCCTCTGATGTGTTGAATTTGAGCTGTGACCGATGGTACCAGAGATAAGCATTTACACGCTTTGGGGTGTTGTTCTGAGTATATACAGTTGGTACTTGAACAACTTGGGGGTTAGGGGCACCAACATTGCCTGCAGTCGATCTGCACAATCAGCCCTCCCTAACCACAGTTCCTTCCTATCCATGGATTTGCCCAACTGTGGATCACGTAGTACTGTGGTATTTATTGTTGCAAAGATCCCGTATAAGTGGGCCTGTGCAGTTCAAACCTGTGTTGTTCAGGGGTCAGCTGTATCTTTAAGTTCCCGAGTAACTCCACTGTTGGAACACTTAGGGATCCTTCAGAGTAAGTCTCAGAGGTTAATTGAGATTCCGGGTTACCTTGCTGAACTCTGTGGAATTTCCCAGGGAGTTTCATTTGAATATCAGGTTTGGTTATCAAACTTATGGCTTCCTCAAACCGAAATCCATGGTAAGTTTTAATATTTTCCATCGCCTCGTTAGTGAATGCAACGCTGCAGTCATTCTACTGACTGCAAAGAAAACATCAAAGATTTGCCCCTGGAGATTTTCTCCAAAGACTCTTGAAAAAGATAGGACTTTTTAAAGAGGTTAAGATAGGACACTTTAAAGGACAACAGTGACAAAAATGAAATAAAAATCTGTTGATACACTGCAGAGGACAAATGCTCAGCCAGCTAGATGGTTATTCCATCTAAACATAAAGTAAGTGCTTGCAGGAGATCTGTTTAAATTTCAAAAGCATCATTCTTGTCTGTCCACTGAGAATGATAAATTTCCTTCAGGTCATTACCCTTTTCATTATTCTGAGAAGAGACAGAAATTACACTGTCAAGTTCTAAAAGAGTCATGGTAATTGATGGATAAAAGAACAACCTTCCTCAATTGTTCCCAATGCAACAGGTACGCCCCTAACAGGCACTGATTTTGCCAACCACATATGTAAGGCACAGGAAGAACAGAGTGTGTAGACAGCTTAGGGATACTTCCCTACGAGTCTTAAAGCAACAACTTTCATTTTTGAAGAAAATCTACTGGATACAACGTCTGCCTGGCCATGACAGTGCTCCATATTTAGTCCCTACTTCTCAGTTACCCCAGTGTGAAATTACGCAACCAGAATTTCTGTATCAACTTGTTGAGGAAGGAAGCCTACAGATTCTTCTCTTGAGTATGAAATTCCTCAGCAAACCTCACCAGGACGGTCTGGTGTTCTTCCCCAGCTATGTTCACACATCATCATAATCACGAGTCCCTCACTTTCCTGAGGGTTTCTTCCTGAATGAGGCTCTCACGGATCTCTAGGAGCTGATTCTGCTGTTTGCCAACGGTATGTTAACTGGTGTTGTCTCAAAGTGCCTCTCAGGACCTCTTCACCAGAATCTGTCTTGGACTTCTGCAATGCTTGAGAGTTATCAGAAGTTAAGAGAATTTATGGGAGTTCATCAGCCTCATGTCCATCCAGAGGTAGGTTTTGTTTTACATAAGAATTGAAATTTCAATACAAACTACTATGTATAAAATAAATAGTAAACAAGGACATACTGTACAGCACAGGGAAATATAGCCATTATGTTGTAGTAACTTTAAATGGAGTATACTCTATAAAAGTATTGAACCACTATGTTGTACACCTGAAACTAATATAATATTGTAAATCAACTATACTTAAATCTAAAAAAAAAAAGTTCTTTTAAGGAAATTTCAAATAAAGGTTTTTTAGGTATTGTTTCCATTCTCTTCAAGAGTTAAAGATAAGGGGCTTCCCTGGTGGCGCAGTGGTTGAGAGTTCGCCTGCCGACTCAGCAAACAGTGGCCTGATGCCTAATCCATCCTGCCACCTGACTATGTAAAGAAAGTGTTATTGGAACATAGCCATGTCCGTTCTGTGTCTGCTTTCGTGCTCTGATGCAGAGTTGAGTAGTTGAGGAGCAGGGATTGAACCCATGCCCCCTGCATTGGGAGCGCAGAGTCTTAACCACTGAACCAGCAGGAAAGTCCCTCTTTTTTCTTTTTAAACTTGCTTGTGTCAGCTCCTGTGGATAAATATTTGGCTGGTAATTCTTTCAAAGTAAGGTTAGAGAGGTTAATCCATGTTCACGGAGTTAAATATCAGAGATAAGGAGACCTTTAGTCCTCCCCCACCCCCCAAAAAAGTGGAAATGGTAAACAGTTGTCTAGACAGTTAAGTCTCCCTTGGTCAAGAAGTTTCAGGTTTTAAAAATTATTAACTACATATTTATGAAAAAATTTTTTTACTTCAATATGCTGTATTGGTGCCATTTTAATTAATCCCCCAATTTCCTCATCTGTAGAATGAGGGGGTTAGGTAGTTGGTGGCTCTCAATGCAGGCTGCATATTCAGATCATCAGGACCCCTGGTCCCCATCCTAGATAATTAAATCAGAATGTCTGAGTATAAGCTGAGATTGAGCTCAGTAAATCCTAGAGGACAAAGAAATTCATAAACTTTAAAAGATATTATCTTGGGCTTCCCTGGTGGCACGGTGGTTGAGAGTCCGCCTGCCGATGCAGGGGATGGGGGTTCGTGCCCCGGTCCGGGAGGATCCCACATGCTGCGGAGCGGCTGCGCCCGTGGGCCATGGCCGCTGGGCCTGCGCGTCCGGAGTCTGTTGCTCCGCAGCGGGAGAGGCCACGGCTGTGAGAGGCCCGCATACCGCAAAAAACAAAAAACAAAAGGTATTATCTCAATATATTTTCTTGAAGTATTTCCTACAACCACACAGTTCTGTCATATCATTCCTGGGTGGTGATGATGTGAAACTATTGTAGCTCACAGCTACTCCGAGAAAGGTCTGCTTTTACTTCAATTCGCCACGTATTCTGAGCCAAACTGGAATGCCCTGGAATTCTTCAAAGGGAAAAGAAATGCTCAGATGAGCAGACCTCTCCCATTGGAATTCTCCTTAACAGCTGACACAAGACTAAACAAAACCTCTTCCCCAAAGGCTTATCTTCTGGGTCTACCCTGAAGGTAAGAGGTCCCTTAGCCACCCTACAGTCTGTAGACAAACTAGAAATCTCTCATCTCCCCACAGGTTCATGACTGGATGCAGGACAAGTACACCAAAGGGATTCCTTATGATAGTGGCTTCTGGTACACACTACTGGAAAGTTAGGCTACCTTGAAGATAGTTATTAATATTCAGACAGTGTTCCTAGGGATAAATTAGACTAGACCAAAGAATACTGCATTTAGGGTACTTGTGTTCTAGGAATTGAGTGGAAAATTCCCCTGCGGTCCTCATTCTTTTACCTTTGTCTTCCCTAAAGAACCAAAGCACAGGCTTCCCTGGTGGCGCAGTGGTTGAGAATCCGCCTGCCGATGCAGGGGACACGGGTTCGTGCCCCGGTCCGGGAGGGTCCCACATGCCGCGGAGCGGCTGGGCCCGTGAGCCAAGGCCCCTGAGCCTGTGCGTCCGGAGCCTGTGCTCCGCAACGGGAGAGGCCACAACAGTGAGAGGCCCGCATACCGCAAAAAAAAAAAAAAAAAGAACCAAAGCACTCATTAAAACCAGTAAGGAAATGCCTGCATACATGTTCAGGATCCAGTACTCTAGAAGGGGCGGTTGAATAACCATATTACATGTCTGATATGCTATATTATAAACTTACATTCCTCAGTGTCTGGTGCTCTGGCTTTTGCCAGAAGCTTAACAGAAGACATGTAGACATCCATCACACTCCTTGCAGTGGTAGCAAAGTCACCAGTCATCAAGGCATGGATTTCAGAGAGCACTAGCCTTCAGTGCATGGACAAATTAGAAGTGCCGCTGTATGCAAACTAGAACGATAATCAGAATTGGATGTGGGCAGCCACAGATGAAAGAACACCAGATACTCACGAAACAACCCTAGAAGTAGAAGGAGCAAGTTATTTTACTGTGGGAACCTGAATTCGGAGAATTAAGTAGTCAACCATTAGGAAAACCTCAAGTTAACTGAACGGCAGGGATGAGTTTCTATCATTGTGGAAATTTCCTACAAAAAAAGTTATTGAAAAACCTTCTGTACCCAGCAGAGCTCTGGGGACTCTGAGATGTGTTTATAAAAATATCTGAGATTACCTAATGAGAAAGATATATGCTACTTACCATACCCACAAGAATTGTTTCCCTCTGCACTCAGAGTTTCTGTGGCTGCTATGCCCAAAGTAACCTACATTAACCAGGCAGTCTGCAAACAAGATGGCAAAGTAAACAATAAAAATGTATTCTCCTTCCTACTTCCATTAATCCCCAGAACTAAATACTGGTATGATATGGGTCAGTTTTCTGGGCTGGACACTAGTTTTGCTTTGGCTTCAGTGAATGCCCCTGGAATTTACTTTATATGGAGTATATTGGGTTGGCCAAAATTTTCTTTTGGGTTTCTCCATAAGAGGTTACGGAAAAACCCAAACAAACGTTTTGGCCAACCCAATACTTCCCAGGTTCTTCCTAAGGTTCCCCAGTGTAGGGATGGCTACTTGAACCAGCACAGGGGAAACTGCCTCATTCCTATTGACACACAGAGTTGACTCAGTTTCCCATTTGCAGATTACCGCCCTGAGGTCATTTATGAACTTAACAAATCTCATCATATTGGCTTTTTATCCAACCATAGTAGCTGAATTCATTTTTTTTTCTAAATTAATATTTTTATGCCCCTATTGTAATGAAAGCCAAGCTTCTTTGCTCTATAACTATGACCGGAAATTATTAGTCTACAGCAAGGCTTCTAGAGAGTGAAGGAAAGACGGGGGTGTTAACTCATTCTCTAAACCGAGTTCCTTGGAAGAATCAGAAATCATCCTGGATGCCATCCAGTAGTGGGTGGCAGAGCATTCCCATCAACCAGGAATTTCAGAATAAGAAAGCAGCCTCTGTTACACTGACCTTGCACACTGACCTTGCACACCGACTCTTCATCTTTGCTTGCTGCCTCTGAAATGGCTGCCCCCAGAGGCTTTGCCGCATTGAGGCTGATCTGTCTGGCCGTGGAAGAGTCCAAATCCAGGATAAAAAGTAGACAAATGGGGGAGGAAGAAAATGAGCAGCTTCTGCATTCCACTGAACACTGATATCCCATTATAATAAAAATGCTCTTTCTTAACACAGCCTCTCTGACATTTTACCATACTCATCTTTGGGCAGAGTTTACTCTCTATCTCATCATTTCTAGAATAATCTTTCTTGTCAGACACTATGGACAGCCACTTGGCCCTGAATTCTACTGCTTTTCCCCCAAATTTCCTTGTGTAGGGTATAGCAGTTTTCTCTAGCTGAGTTGATTATAGGCCCATAAAACCTTAATAGTTTTCAGAAAATGTGCCATAAAAATAATTTCTAACACAACAGGGAGGCGCAGAACCTCTCGGCAGCTGCTACCAATGGAGCATCAGCCCTATCCTAGCCGCTGAGACGCTGTGGATTAAATGTCTCTGAATATGTTTGTGGCCTGTCAGTAGTTGTTCCAGCATAAGAATAAACGTCTCTCTGGTATAGAAGAATGGGCAGGAAATGAATAACGGTACATTTCTCTACGTAGCCTACCCACAGAAGTGTACAGTCACATCCGTACCAGCTTGTGTTAACAATAAAATGTGGAAGAGAACAATATAATCCCCTCTAATGTAGTATGGAAACCAATGCAGGGGTGGTGCCTAGAAATGAAGACAGATCTATGGGAAATGATCATTTGGAAAATAATTATTTTCCATGTTTCAGCCCGGGCTGAAGGTGCTAATGAGCACTAAGAGTTCTGTAAATAACTAGAGGGCAAAGAGAAAGAAAAAAGGAAGAGTCGCAGACTTAGTAGCCAGCCCTTTAGAATTGATAATACATTCCTAGTTAATCCACCCCATTCCCAGAGAGGTAGCGATATCACTGGCCCCAACAATATCATATAATAGTTTTCAAATCCATAGTGTAAAGAAGGCCAGCTTCCCTAGCCTGTCAATAAAGGATAGAGCCACTATTCTAATCTCTGACAGTTTCCCATCCCTTAATCTGCGTTTTTCTTCAGTTTTTTTTTTTTTCATATAATTGGGATGATGGAAAGAGTTTTGGCAGGAGAAACAGAACTTCTCACATCTACTTTCTTTTTCTTAGGAAAGAGCTCGTTCTTTGTGGATTTGCCAACCTGGGCCCCGGTAGGGATCATGTGAGAAAACTTGAGTGAGCACAATAGGAACTCCCCACTTCCTTTTCCTCCTATTAAACCTCTGGAATATTACAGACAATTTTAGAAATGGGTATATTTCATTAGGGCCAAAGTGAAGGCCCTGGTGGAAGATTTGTTTCTATACAATGTAAAGCATGAATGCTGGATTTATTAAAATGACCAGGAACCAGGAGAGTAGAAATGGTGTCAATCCCCTTGCTAAGTAGATGAACACAAGATTAGTAATGGAAGGCATAATAAAAGCATGTTTCTTAAGAATGTGTGTTGTTCTTTGCTGAAATTCAAAGAAGAGGAATAAGGGAGGAAGAGTCAAGAGTTAGATGTTTAGAAGGAATATTTTAAAGCAACAGTTTGGACTTTTGCTCTCACATGATAGGTTTTGGCTTAGATTTGCAAAGCTAGCGTTCCAGAAGTTGTTTTATTTCTACTTAGGTATTAATTAAGCTACCACTAGGTGCCATTCTCACAGACAGTGGTTAAGAGGGTCAAAGACTGATGTGCTTTTGATTTTTTAAAAGAAATGGTACTCTCATACAGGACCTAGACATAAATAATTCCTAGAATTCTCCTTAAGTGTAAAGCATTACACACAATTGGAAGCAGTTTCAAAAAATACCTAGGTATAATTAATTTTATCCCATACTAATTTCGATGTTATCGATTATTGCTTATTCTAGTATTATCTTGCTTCGTTTTATCTAAGCCTTGAGAAGAACAGAATTTTCAAGTTCACCCTGAACTCTTCTTGAATTTGGTCTTCCAAGGGCCCTAGTCACAGTTCTGGGACCTTCAGCAGCTTTGTCAACTACCAAAACCTCTTACTTCTTCCGCTGAGGCTTTAACTTAAGCTTTAGGCTGGTGTCTGCTAGTCTTGAACAAGCTTAGGTGACTTTGTCCAGTGCACCGCATCCCTGAGTACTCAGAGCTGTTTCCTTCCTCAGCTGAAGGAGAACTAGAGGGAGAACACGCCTTCTTGACTACCTCTGTGATGGTTAACTCTGTGTGTCAACCTGGCCCAGCTGTTTGGTCAAACACCGGTCTAGATGTTGCTGTGAAGGTATTTTTAGATGTGATTAACATTAAATCAGTAGACTTTGAATAAAGCAGTTTACCTTCCATGATGTAAGTAAGCCTCTTCTAATCAGTTGAAGGTCTTAAAATCGAAGACTGAGGTTTCCCAAAGGAGAAGGAATTCTCCTCAAGACTGCAATAGAGAAACTCTGCCTGCCTGCCCTAAAGACTGCAGACTCTCTAGCCTCTAAAATTCCATGAGCCAATCCTTAAAATTAGTCTCTCTTCTCTCTCTGTCCCTCTCTCTCTCTATCCTATTGGTTTTGTATCTCTGGAGAACCCTGACTAATACAACCTTTCTAATAAGAAAGTTATTTCTAGTGAAATAAGTCAGACAGAGAAAGACAAATGCCATATAGTATTACATATTTGGAATCTAAAAAAAATGAACACGTAGAAACAGAACAGATTGGTGGTTGCCAGAGGTGGCGGATGGAGGGGATGGGTGAAGGGAGTCAAAAGATACAAACTTCCAGTTATAAGAAATAAGTTCGGGGGCTTCCCTGGTGGCGCAGTGCCGATGCAGGGGACATGGGTTCGTGCCCCGGTCTGGGAAGATCCCACATGCCGCGGAGCGGCTGGGCCCGTGAGCCATGGCCGCTGAGCCTGTGCGTCCGGAGCCTGTGCTCCACAACGGGAGAGGCCACAACAGTGAGAGGCCCGCGTACCGCAAAAAAAAAAAAAAAAAAAAGTTCTGGGGATGCAATGTACAGCATGATAACTATAGTTAACAATACTATATTGTATATTTGAAAGTTGTGAAGAGAGTAGATCTTAAAATTCTAATCACAAGAAAAAAACATATGACTGTATGAGATGATGGATATTAACTAGACTATTGTAATCATTTTGCAATGTTTACATAAATCAAGTTATTAGGTTGTACACCTTAAAGTAATACCATGTTATACATCAGTTACACCTCAGTAAAACTTGGGGAAAAAAGAAAGTTATTCCTCTATCTTTGCTTTTAGCATTTTTTTCTTTGAAACCATAATTGAGCTTCTAATCTGCATCAGTCACTTGCACTTATTTACGGGCATTTCTTCATGAGTTCATGGGTTTCCTTAGTAATAGCTCTAACAGGTTTCTATTGTGCACCTTCTTTTTTTTTTAAAGAACCTTATCATTCATGTATCTTTTCTAGAAAAGAACATTTCAAAATTACATTTAACAGAAAGTAAAGTTAAAACATAAATACTAAGTGATTTCATCATACTCCTTTGTCACAACTTTTTCAGATGTAGCTCTTAAAAATATTTTAAGTCTTTGAGGATATCTATCAGATAATGTCCCATTTCTTTTTTATCAGAATCACTTATGTATGTTGGATTGTGGGTAAGGAAGAAGAAATGTATTTAAATGAATTTAAGGCACTAAAGACTGCAAGGTTGATAGTAAAAATGATGACAGAATACAAATGCCAATTTGCAAAGGAGAAGGCAGAGCTGTTAGTAGTGATAAACTAAGGATCCTATCAGAACTCCTCCTAATAAACTGGTAGCATACAGAACACTTGGCTACCTTAAGTTCCTTTCTCCTCATCTCCCCTGTTGCCTGAAGCCTCAGTGATGTCCCACCAGAAGAGCAACTTTCCAAGACTGCATGAGTGCCTTCTTCACTGGGGCTTGTGTATCTTTACCTGCTTGTGTGGCAAGTAGGTGCTTCTTTGGGTCTTGGAGATACAAACACATAGAAATATGATTTAGTCCTTAAAGAATAAAGGAACCCACCCAGTTCCCAAGGGGCAGGATAAAGTTCAGAGCAATCAGCAACATTTTTTTTGACCCATCAAATGCAAAGCACCTCACTCAGGCTCTTGGAAGTGGTACAAAAAAAAGTAGAAAACAGATCTCTTATCTTCAAAGAAATTACAGATGGGCTGATTTTCAAAAAAGCAGAAGACATACTTTACTGTTTAAAAACTCCCAGAGGGATTTAAATTCTACATTCTACCCATGGGAGCATTTTTCCTCACTACTTGGGAATCCTCTCTGTATTGATATGTCCCCAAAGGAGGTGAGGCCAGCTCTGTTTCTCCAATACAAGTGCCCAGCAGCAACTATGGCACCTACGTGCTCTGCAAAGAACTTTTCCAGCAGTTGGTGTCTCCAGGGCCACAGAGCTCCCCTTTGGTACTTGGTGGAAAGGTTGACCACTTGAAAGTAGAGAATAAAAGAAATGTGTGTGAAAATATGTGGCGTATATAAGTGGTGTGTATAAAGGGAGCGTGATGTCCAACCTTGTGTTTTTCCTTCCTTCCTGGAACCAGTTTGAACAATTGTTACCCAGTTAGTAGAAGTTGCAGGTCTGAACAGAAGCTTCCTGGTCTCTCCAAAGGGTGATTATAGCTGATGGTTAGAAGCTTGGCATTTCTAGAGAGAAAGAGGTGGCAGTAGCCCTTTTGCAACTTTTAGGCAGTGGTAAGAATTCTAGCCCTTCGTCTTTAAGCATTATGTTGAGCAGACTTCAGCGTTTTCTTTCAGCATTTTATTCAAGAGTGGAGTGAAGGACAATGAGTCCAAAGTTTATAGCCTGAGCCACTGGAAGGTTGGAATTACTTTAACTAAATAAGCAGAGGCAGACTCAGGGAGAAGCAGGTTTGGGGGGAAAGATCAGGAGTTCAGTTTGGGACGTACGAAAATTGAGACGCCTGTTAGACATACAAGTAGAAATGTGGAGCAGGCAGCTGAATATATGCGTGTGGACAGGTCAGGGCTGGAAATGTGCATTTGGATGTCATCTACGTGCATGAGACTGAATGAGATTCCCCAGGAGAAATTGTAGTCTAAGACAAAGAGCCAAAACGGAGCCCTGGAGCAGTCCTGCGTTTCAAGTCAGAGAGACGGGAGGAACCAGGGAGACCAAGTAGCAGCCATTGAGGAGAGAGGAGAGCCAGGAGAGAGGGGTGTCCTGAAAACCAGAGGCAGCAAATGTTACAAGGAAGAAAAATAAAGTGATCAATTGTCGGGGACACTGCTGATGGGTCAAGTAAGGATAAAGAAGATGTGCCTTAGATTTTACAACGTGGGAGACATTAATAGCCCTAACAAGGGCAACTTATGTGAAGAGGTCGGGGTAGAGGCCTGAGTGAGTGGGCTCAGAAGAGAAGGGGAGAGGAATTGCAGACAAGCGGGGTAGATGATTTTGAGGAGTTTTTCTGTGGCAGGAACAGAAATAGAGCAGTAAGCTAGATGGGGGAATGAGGTCAGGAGTGGTTGTTTGTTTGTTTGTTTTTTACGTGGAAGAAATAGTACTATATTTGTATACTAGCAGAAATGTCCAGTAGACAGAAAAAATATATGGACGCGTTATAGAGGGGAGAATTGCTAAAGCAATTCTCAGAACGCTGAACACATTCTAGCCTTGTGCCAGGAGTTTGTTCCCACTCTGTGCACAATAAGCGCCAGCAGTTCTGGTTAAGGAAATAGTTTCTGTAGGGACAGAGTGGAAAGACTTGTGGCGCTCACTTGAAAGCCACAATCCCTGCATCCTGGAGCCCAAGGACAGGATGGGATGAAAATGCTGACCTCGATGTCTCAGCTTTGACCAGACGATACATTTTTTTCTGGGCATTCCCACAAATACCACCCAAGCATCCTTTCTGTGCAATGTAGGTTATAATAAAAACCTTCCTAAAACAGATTTGACCATTTGTGATCATTTGAAGGGACAAAATCAAATTTTCCCCTTTTACCTTAGAGATAATTGTTCCCATAGAAAATTTAGGCTGTCTACAGAATTATACAGGAAATTTTACTTAGTTTTTTAAAAGGTTTCAGGCATTATCTTTAATGTCTATGCAAATAATAAATTTCAATTTAGGAATTGATTTGTGGTAAGCCCATGGTTTCTTAAATCAACTCATTTTCCCCCCATTTCACCGATTCTCTATTAGGCAATGCTTTCTTAGCCTACTTTGAATATACTAGAGTATTAGAAAATAATAAAACTACTGTTTATGTAAAAATATTTTGTTAGCCTGATTTTTAAATAACTGAGAAGAATTTCTCCCCACAGGTGTGGTTTAGAGAAGTTTTAAATAATTGATACCTTCCTAAGCTTTCCTTTAAAAAAGAAAACCAGTTCAATCAGGACTTTTCAGTATTTTCCACCAGTTACCCCTCCTAGCAGCGGAGAACAAATCATACTCTGGAGAGTAGGGGGGTATGGCCAAAGTAGCCAATAAAATCATTAAGTTTCTTTGAAGTCTCTTTTTGAAATATTAAAATCCATACAAATATTTCATTTTATACTATAATAACACCATATTTTAAAATATATTAAAATGTTTTAAATTATCATTCAGGGAAAAAGAAATGTTCCGCTTGTATCATTGGTTCAATGAAGAGGCTGCTTTTCTTGGATTCTGTCCACGTCAGAAAACTGGGCTGCACCGAAGGCAGCTGACACCAATACCAGATTCATCATCTCGACAACTTCTCTTCTCTATTTTGGAGTCCCAGTGTCTCTAGAACCCACACCCACAAAAAAACGGCAAACAGTTTTTCACTGCTTTATGGGCTACAAAAGGGTAAATGCTGAAAAAATATGTGTAGGATGCTGCTGGAGAGAGAGTGATGGTGCAGTATTTTCAGGTTCCTGTGATAAACAATTCTGAGAGCTGCGACATCCTGCTCACAGGCCAAGTAATCAGTGTCATGTGATCTGCTCTCTGACCCAGTCAGCCTTTTTTACTATTTCCGCAGGATTCTTGTCAAAACACTTTTATGTTGAAGAAAGACGAGTAATGATGTTTTCTGTTTCACTAAAGCCAAAACTTTCACTATGCTTAAATGAACCGAGAATCTCAATGATATAGTCCTTATGATTTCCATCTAACTCTCAATCTTTATTATAACAATTTTATTGATGTTCACAAAAAAAAAATTAACAGTTTTGCTTTGCAGTTGTTATCTGAAATTATTTAGACTTCAAACAGATAAACCAAAAGCTATTAAATAAGAAAATTGAGTGAGACATTCTTTATCACCACGATGAACAAGTTAGTCAAATTATCCAGGTTTTTGTCTTCGGTCATCACCTCTCTTTTCTTGCCTAATGAAAAGCAAGTCGACCTTGAGTTTGAAACCTTACTCCAGTGTACTTCCCCCATCCCATATTATTTTGAACCAAATCCTAAATATCATATGATTTTATCCAGAAATATTTCAATATACCAAAACATTTGATTGAGGGCAATTATATCAGGAAATGGAGCTGATTTGCAGGAGCCAATGGTTTTGTGTATAATCCAAGTAGTAACAGTGATTTACGAGGTGAGAAACTTATAAGGTAGATAAATATCTATTGTACAATAGATATCTCAGCCTTCTTGGACTCACTGAGAAGTCACATGTTCAAGTTTGTCTACTCTGGTCAAAGTATAAATGTGGGCCACAGATACCCACAAAATTTGTTCTTGCCTCGTGTAGCGTCTTGCATTCACTTAAGGAGACTCCAGAGCTAATATCAATGGGTTCCTCGATGACACCAAAAAATGCCAGAGTTTTCAATCACTCTCTACACATAAAAAATTTTCTACTCTACAGTATGCATTCAAGAAAAACACAAGTTTGACTGACATGGAAAAGCAGAATTTTGCTAATTTTACTTGTACATGTGTCACAAAACCCTTTTAAGGGGCAAACATTTTAAACAGTTTTTCTCCAAATCCTGGAATAAAACTGACACTCTCTGAAAATGTACCATAGTTATCCTAGAGCTTTGAGAACTGCAGTTAGAATCTTGCAAGAATAAATATGCCCCTGCTTGAGAAGAGAACGAATCTGAAACCTTTGTGGTATGTGTGAAAGCTGGCTAGAGAAGGAAAGATGAAAAATGCTCTAGGGCATGATGTGTGTTAAGACTTCAAGTTGATCGCTCTCCGTGTTAGCAGATATAGTATCAGTAATACCTGCTGACACATCAAGAGCCAAGGAAAACCACTCGAAATCATTTGCCTTCTTGTTTAATTGATTATCGATGTTGCTCCCAATGTCCTCAACTCTTGGATCAACGCTTCACACCAAATGGCTAATAGTTTTAAGCAAGTTTGTTTATTCTGGACAGATTCCTTCAGCTGCTGCAATCCAACATGATCTAGTGAACTTACCAGCAGTAAATGGCTTTCCTTGCTTGGCTAGCAAATGAGCCAGTAGGAAACTGGCTTTTGTTGCAGCCTTATTTTCATTTTTTACTTTTGTGAAGAAATTTTTCTGTGATGAGATATTCCATGTAAGAGTTTCCAATTTTTCTGACTGTTCCTCTCCTGTGAGTTGGGAATATTGTGATCAGGCTTAGTTTGGTAATGTCAGCACAGCCTTAATGTCATCGTATAATAAACACAATGCTTTGGCATCTAATTTGATCAAAATAACCCACATTCCACTGTGCCTTAGAGGCATGACAATTGAAGTCCACTTTTCTTGTTTTGACATGATGGGTATGCACTGGCAGTGAAAAAAATGAAATGTCACGGATAGAGTGATGCATAAGGCTCTTGAAACACTGTCAAGTTCTAACTGTGTCAGTGGGATCTGTCAAGTTCTAAGTGTGTCAGTGTGATTCATAGCCCGTGAGCAGCAGCGTGAAGCAGTGATAGCACCACATAAGTAAGGCCTCTGTCCCAACTTACTCAACTCTGCCATTGTAGCACCAAAGCAACCATAGACAATACAGAAGTGAATACACGTGTCTGTGTCCCATAAGCATTATTTATGGACTGAAATGAGAATTTCATGTAATCTTTCACATGTTGTGAAATCTTCTTCTTCTTTTGACTTTTTTCAACTATTGAAGAATACAAAGGCCATTTTTAGCTCCAAGGATGTTGAAAACATTTGCTGAATCCTGCTCTAGAGGATGAGCCAAGGGAAGAGGTTTTTAAGAGAAAGTCTGGAAAATGGCACTGGAACTCTCACTTCTGTGTTGAACTCAGAGGAGGCAGTTTCTGACAATGTCGTGGGGCAAACTTCAGGTATAAGTTTCTTACCATAAGGATGGTGAGAAAATGATTATGGGAAATACAAGCAATCCTTTCATGAAATTTACCTCTACATGGAGGGAAGGAAATGAGAGGTAGCTGGGGGATGATGTGATTTAAGAGAAAATTGTTGTTAAAATAGGAGAGATTTGGACATGAGCACTTAACCTGTATTTTCCCTTCCTTTTTTAATAAGAAAAATAATACCTATCTTGAAGTTTTTTAGAAAAGTCAAATGAGATAAAGCATGTTTTGTACTCAGGATGATGCCTAGCTTATGGTAGATTCTCAGTAACTCATATATTAATATTCATATATGTTCATTATATTTTTTGGTAAAAAAACCCAACAGAGTCCAGATTACTTTGCTATTAGGTTCCTGAACTATCTTATTTAAAATCAAGACTGTACTCTTATTGAGGTGTTTTGAAAATGGTTAAATAAATTGGAGGTTGACCAGTTAGTCAAGACTTTGTAACTTCAATAATTTTGATTTTGTAACTTCCTCAGTTTTCCTTCTTCTAGACTGAGTTCAATCAGTTTAGTCTATCTTCACGTGAGAGCCACGTTGCCCTTCAGATCCTTTTCATCGTCTTTTTCAAGCCATAATACAGTCATACCAACTATTGTACAAATGAATCACACAAATCATACACTGATTTGGTATATTAGTAGGGTTATTTTTATTCTTACTAGTTTTTTTGGGGGGAGGAATGTAAATTTTTTTAAATTTAATTTTATTTTTTTATACAGCAGGTACTTATTAGTCATCAATTTTACACACATCAGTGTATACATGTCAATCCCAATCACCCAATTCATCACACCGCCACCTCCACCCCCACCCCCCGCCGCTTTCCCCCCTTGGTGTCCATACGTTTGTTCTCTACATCTGTGTCTCAATTTCTGCCCTGCAAACCGGTTCATCTGTACCATTTTTCTAGGTTCCAAATATATGTGTTAATATACGATATTTGTTCTTCTCTTTCTGACTTACTTCACTCTGTATGACAGTCTCTAGATCCATCCATGTCTATACAAATGAACCAATTTCGTTCCTTTTTATGACTGAGTAATATTCCATTGTATATATGTACCATATCTTCTTTATCCATTCGTCTGTCAGTGGGCATTTAGGTTGCTTCCATGACCTGGCAATTGTAAGTAGTGCTGCAATGAACATTGGGGTGCATGGGTCTTTTTTTTTTTTTTTTTTTTTTTGCGGTACACGGGCCTCTCACTGCTGTGGCCTCTCCCGTTGCAGAGCACAGGCTCCGGACACGCAGGCTCAGCGGCCATGGCTCATGGGCCCAGCCGCTCCACGGCATCTGGGATCTTCCCGGACCAGGGCACGAACCTGTGTCCCCTGCATCGGCAGGCAGACTCTCAACCACTGCGCCACCAGGGAAGCCCACATGGGTCTTTTTGAATTATGGTTTTCTCTGGGTATATGCCCAGTAGTGGGATTGCTGGATCATATGGTAATTCTATTTTTAGTTTTTTAAGGAACCCCCATACTGTTCTCCATAGTGGCTGTATCATTTTACATTCCCACCAACAGTGCAAGAGGGTTCCCTTTTCTCCACACCCTCTCCAGCATTTGTTGTTTGTAGATTTTCTGATGATGCCCATTCTAACTGGTGTGAGGTGATACCTCATTGTAGTTTTGATTTGCATTTCTCTAATAGTTAGTGATGTTGAGCAGCTTTTCATGTGCTTCCTGGCCATCTGTATATCTTCTTTGGAGAAATGTCTATTTAGGTCTTCTGCCCATTTTTGGATTGGGTTGTTTGTTTCTTTAATATTGAGCTGCATGAGCTATTTATAAATTTTGGAGATTAATCTTTTGTCCATTGATTCGTTTGCAAATATTTTCTCCCATTCTGAGTGTTGTCTTTTCATCTTGTTTATGGTTTCCTTTTCTGTACAAAAGCTTAGACATTTCATTTCATTAGGTCCCATTTGTTTATTTTTGTTTTTATTTCCATTACTTTAGGAGGTGGGTCAAAAAAGATGTTGCTGTGATTTATGTCAAAGAATGTTCTTCCTCTGTTTACCTCTAAGAGTTTTAGAGTGTCTGGTCTTACATTTAGGTCTCTAATCCATTTTGAGTTTACTTTTGTGTATGGTGTTAGGGAATGTTCTAATTTCATTCTTTTACATGTAGCTGTCCAGTTTTCCCAGCACCACTTATTGAAGAGACTGTCTTTTCTCCATTGTATATCCTTGCCTCCTTTGTCATAGATTAGTTGATCATAGGTGCATGGGTTTATCTCCAGGCTTTCTATCTTGTTCCATTGATCTATGTTTCTGTTTTTGTGCCAGTACCATATTGTCTTGATTACTGTAGCTTTGTGGTATAGTCTGAAGTCAGGGAGTCTGATTCCTCCAGCTCCGTTTTTTTCCCTCAAGACTGCTTTGGCTATTCGGGATCCTTTGTGTCTCCATACAAATTTTAAGATTTTTTGTTCTAGTTCTGTAAAAAATGCCGTTGGTAATTTGATAGGGATTGCATTGAATCTGTAGATTGCTTTGGGTAGTAGAGTCGTTCTCACAATATTGATTTTTCCAATCCAAGAACATGGCATATCTCTCCATCTGTTAGTATCATCTTTAATTTCTTTCATCAGTGTCTTATAGTTTTCTGCATACAGGTCTTTTGTCTCCCTAGGTAGGTTTATTCCTAGGTACTTGAGTCTTTTTGTTGCAATGGTAAATGGGAGTGTTTCCTTAATTTCTCTTTCAGATTTTTCATCATTAGTGTATAGGAATTCAAGAGATTTCGGTGCATTAATTTTGTATCCTGCAACTTTACCAAATTCATTGATTAGCTCTAGTAGTTTTCTGGTGGCATCCTTAGGATTCTCTATGTATAGTATCATGTCATCTGCAAACAGTGACACTTTTACTTCTGCTTTTCCAGTTTGTATTCCTTTTATTTCTTTTTCTTCTCTGATTGCCATGGCTAGGACTTCCAAAACTATGTTGAATAATAGTGGTGAGAGTGGACATCCTTGTCTTGTTCCTGATCTTAGAGGAAATGCTTTCAGTTTTTCACCATTGAGAATGATGTTTGCTGTGGGTTTGTCGTATATGACCTTTATTATGTTGAGGTAGGTTCCCTCTATCCCACTTTCTGGAGAGTTTTTATCATAAATGGGTGTTGAATTTTGTCAGAAGCTTTTTCTGCATGTATTGAGATGATCATATGGTTTTTATTCTTCAATTTGTTAGTATGGTTTATCACATTGATTGATTTACATATATCGAAGAATCCTTGCATCCCTGGGATAAATCCCACTTGATGTGTTGTTGGATTCTGTTTGCTAGTATTTTGTTGAGGATTTTTGCATCTATATTCATCAGTGATATTGGTGTGTAATTTTCTTTCTTTATAGTATCTTTGTCTGCTTTTGGTATCAGGGTGATGGTGGCCTCATAGAATGAGTTTGGGAGTGTTCCTTCCTCTGCAATTTTTTGGAAGAGTTTGAGAAGGATGGGTGTTAGCTCTTCTCTAAATGTTTGATAGAATTCACCTGTGAAGCCATCTGGTCCTGGACTTTTGTTTGTAGGAAGATTTTTTTTTTTTTTTTTGCCGTACGCAGGCCTCTCACTGTTGTGGCCTCTCCCGTTGCGGAGCACAGGCTCTGGACGCGCAGGCTCAGTGGACATGGCTCACGGGCCCAGCCGCTCCGCAGCATGTGGGATCTTCCCAGACCGGGGCACGAACCCGCATCCTCTGCATCGGCAGGCAGACTCTCAACCACTGCGCCACCAGGGAAGCCCTGTTGGAAGATTTTTAATCACAGTTTCCATTTCATTACTTGTGATTGGTCTGTTCATATTTTCTATTTCTTCCTGATTCAGTCTTGGAAGATTATACCTTTCTAAGAATTTGTCCATTTCTTCCAGGTTGTCCATTTTGTTGGCATAGAGTTGCTTGTAGTAGTCTCTTAGGGTGCTTTGTATTTCTGCGGTGTCTGTTGTAACTTCTCTTTCATTTCTAATTTTATTGATTTGAGTCCTCTGCCTCTTTTTCTTGATGAGTCTGGCTAATGGTTTATCAATTTTGTTTATCTTCTCAAAGAACCCTTACTAGTTTCTTTTTAATGTAACTATTTTTTTTCTTTCTGTAAGTAGTACATGGAGTTACCATATGACTGAGCAATTCCAGTTTCACTCTGGTATTGCTGGGTCCACATGAAAACTTGCACACAAGTGTTCACAGCAGCACTATTCATAATTGCCCCCAAATGGATATAACATAAATATTCACCGACTGATGGACAGATAAAATGTGGAATATCCATATAATGGAATTTTTTCAGCCATAAAAAAAGAATAAAGTGCTGATATGAGCTACGAAGTGGATAAGACTTGAAAACATTTTGCTAAGTGAAAAAATCCCATCACAAAAGACCACATTTTGTATGATTCCATTTATTAAATTTGCAGAACAGATAAATCTATAGAGACAGAAAGTAGATTAGTAATAGCCTAGGGCTTAGAAGAGAAATGGAGAATGACTGCTAATGGGTATGGGGCTTCTTAGTGGGAGGATACTTTATAGTCTGTTGTCTGATAATCTGATATCTGGAGTCTGTGGATATATTTCTGTTGAATGTTTTGCTGAAAGGGTCTTTACTCTTCATGTGTCTGTCTGTCTTTGGTTGTGTATGGGACTTTGTATATGAAATCTTATTTTTAGAAACAATCTGAAGCCTAGACAGATGTTACATTCCCTCAGAAAAGAATTTTTATTACTTTTTTCAGTCATCTGGGAGTGCCAGCCATCAAGTATCATTTTAATCCAATTCCAAGCTAGAGATTTTCTGGGCTACTCAAATGATGTGAAGCTGAGCTGCAGACGGTGCAAGGGCTGGTTCACTTCCATTTCACCTTAATTCCTGGTGTGCAACCAGATTGTCCGATTTGGGGGAAATTCCCTCAATTTCTTCCTTTATCATGCTATTTAGAATTAACTGTCTAAAGACTAACACATGATTAGGGACTGAATTGGGTTAAAAATAAACATTTATCTTCACTTTCCCCTGAAACTGCCCTAAAATGATAGTAATGGAATAACAAGGTAAAAACCCACAAGGACTAAGAGAAAAGGGAGAACAGTAGATGAGAGCTGCCTATACATTTTTGGAAGACAGGACAGCTGATGGAGGAGTGATACCTAATCCAGACAGCAGGGTACAGGAAGCAGAGACCAATGTGAGCCGGTTCACCACAGAATCCCACAGAAAATGTGCTGTTCCCATTATCAGTCGACAGGGGGAGGCAACCACAACTTGCATTGATGTGTTATGGTCTGTAATACACAATTACTGTATCACATCAAAGATATTTGAACTTGCCCATGTACTGTCACAGTCTGGTCAGGTGGGCCCTAGATCTAATAAAACTGGACAATGTTCAAATATGCTATATTGGTGATATGGTTATCTCAGAATCTGAGGATCAAGCTAAAAGAGACCTTATGAAGGTCATAAATCATATAACTAATTGGGGATAATTGATTAACTCCAAAAAAATCCAGGGCTGTACACAGACTATGAAATTTGGAGGGACTGCATACTGTAGACAATGAGCAATAAATTATTTCTTCCCATCTCTCAGGCTGTAGGGACTCAACACCTAGTGGGCCTGTTTGGCTTTTGGAAAAATTGTATCCCTCACTTAGGGATACCGTTAGTTTCAGTTCGTAAGATTACCCAGAAAAAGGCTATATTTGACTGAGGAGCTGAATAGCAACAAGGCTTCTTAGAACCGCAGAGGGCTGTAGCCCAAATTATCCCATTAGGACCTTATGATCCTTATGATGAAATAATATTAGAGTGTTGGCTGCCTGCACTCATGCCAACTGGAGTGTCTGGCCAAAGGCAATATTTACTGCTCAATGGTGACCTGGACTTTTGAACTGGAAAAGTACCAAATGCTACTCTCTAGTGTATTCCTTTTGAAGACAGTTACAGGCTTGTTACTGAGCATTTATGGAACAGCTCCAATAATAGAAGGATATAAGATTATATTAAGACCTGAAATACCAGCATGTCGTGGGTGATGTTAGAAAAGCATTCCAACAGGAAGGACAATGCCCAAACAAGTTCCATCCTAAAATGGATTTGGTAAACACAATGGGAGCATATTCCTGAGAGTTTCCATGGGAGGAACTCACTGTAGTCACAAGCAAGTAGCCTCTTTTCCCCTAGGACTGACTATAGAGCCTCTTGAAGAGGATTGGCCAGCTGTTATTTGGCCCTACTGAGCCTCAAACTCTTAATAAAAATTGCCCTATTTGCCAACAGGAAAGGCAGGATTTTCGGTTCCTCTGGGGAAGTATTCCCAGGGGAAAAGGTCCATCATCTAGCTGGCAAATAGATTACATTGTCCCTTTACCTATTTGACAACTTAAATATTGGCCTTAAGGGTTTGGTTTCACTTACCAATGGCTAAAGTCAGTGTTGCAAATTCTGTCAAAGGACTGCAACAACCACATACACACATGCAGACACACACACACGCACACACACACACATATACATCACCTTCCTGTTTGGCCCTCCTAGTTACATTTCATCAGATCAGATCAAGACACTTCACTGCCTATATATACAGTGAAACGGTAGGCAAAGAAACATATTCAGTAGGCTTAGAATATTACTTGTCACTCTCAAAGTAATGGGTTAATAGAAAATGGGGATAAACAAAACATATGCTTTTTAAACTGAGGGAAAACAAGTGATTGAAGGGCCGTTCCACAAAATTATAGGACTATGTCTTATAACTTGACCTGAGGAGGATTAAAGGTAGAATTACATTAGATAATTGGGTAAAACTGATATTGTAGAAGCTAATAAAACATGTGATAATACTGATATGGACAATCAAATGTGAATATTGGGAGACTGAACTAAACCCCTTTAGGATATTATCCCTGTGGAGGAGAACCTGCATGAAGAAAATTTTGACCTGAGCAATGGTAGGTCGACTACAGTCCCTGAATCCCTCAGCAGATACATACCATAAATACAATGGCTGTAGAAGAAGCAGACAAACAAATTGTAAAGTTAGTTCAGAAGTATGAGAAAGTTTATGCTGGAATTTTCAGCTATTTGTTTAAATCCATACCAGCTGCCCACGGATTATTACAAATGCATGGAATTTTCATGTACATTTTGATTGTCTACTTGATTATATATCGTCAAGCAAGTAATGGCTCTCAAACTAAGAGTGACCATTTTGTCCTAAAATGGTCTTGACCATGGATGAGGGGTTAGTCCGTGCTGTGAGGGTTAATTCCTGCAGACCTGAAATTGGCCCGAACTCTTTTACTAAAATAAGAAATGTACCCACCTGACACTGACCTCTGGTCCAGGCATAACACCTACTGATTATTAGTGCTGCTTTGTAACCATGGGTGGGAGGAGTTTCAAGGCAAGCTTTTGACATTGTTTATTGATAACAGTGAAATTGACTTGCACCTGGTCCGAGACACCCAGAGGGTTCTGTCATTGGAACTGGTTACATAGCAAGTATATGCCCACGTGACCAACAGGGGATGAGAAACCCTGGTTGAGACTCTACCTTGGGCTCCTTGGTTCTGAGATGGTCCGTGCTCATATTGGTGGTTCCGGATCTGAGAAAGTGTGTCTAGACAGCCCTTACAGAAGGCTAACAAATGCAGGTCGGGCTTGGCTGCCCTGGACTCTTTGCTGTGAGATGGCCTTTGGCTGTGATGCATGTCGTTACTTTAATACTATTGCTATATTGTGTCCTTTTCCTGTAATAAACTATATAGATTTATAAGCACTGTCATTTTAAGTCCTATGAGACTTCAGCAGTCAAACCTCGTTTAACTGTTACTGTTGGTGCACTGTGATGGGAATCTAAATGTTTTTCATATTCTTCTAATTTCTTAAAAAAAAAGATCCTCTACATCCAAAAAGTTGACCAAAAAAAATCCGAGGTACTGTATTTTTACATTCTTCTGAACTATTGGGTGGTATTCCTATGTAGTTGCAAGTTAACACACTAGAGTGGTCAGATCCATGAACTTTATTTTTAAAAGGCTATTCCTGAAAGAAATACCTTGCTTTTTTACAAGGAACTAGACCTGCCCTGGCAATATTAGATATTTTTATTTAAATTTAGTTCATTTTTTATGACAGTACGTTCATCCTAATATGCACAGCTGTTTCCTTAGACATCGAGTTACAAAAGGCTTGGTGGTCCCTAGGAAGAATGGCAATCTGCAGTTGTTGGCAAGTGATCTGGAAACCGTGACTCTAAAGCAGCAAATGGTGGGCCTTCTGCCTGCTACAGATACCATAGAAGCCACCAGGTTGCAGGACTGGTGGATGACGAAAAGAAACCTGATAGCAATTGTGTGGTGGACACCAGGCTGCTTCTGTTTTCCTCTACAACTTTGACAAGAGGGGACACCACAAGGAGTGCCAAGGATCTAAAAATAGAGACTTTATTAAATCATTCAGTTGAGCTATCTTTGTTGACGTAATCGTCTTATTTAATAACCATGCAAAAGGCCAATGCTAGAGACACAATGAGATGAGGAAGAGGGAAGAGTCCAGGATGGCTTGGCCAACTGAGTCAGTTGTGATAGTGTTGAGCCTGCGATGCCTTTGCACATCCAGATAATGTCCACAGACAGTTGGGAACAGGACCTGGGGCTCAGGGCCAGGCCTAGACTAGAAGATCCAGGCTTAGGGCCTCCCCTCCCACGTAGCCTCTGGGAATTACTGGTGGATATGCAGAGGGGAAGACCTGTGCACAGGTGAGATAAGCCGGGAGGGAGAAAGCGGTACCTCAGAAACCCAAAAGAGGAGAGACCTTCAAAGGAATGGTCAGTAAGGCCTGAATTGTATCCACTGGAAATGACACTTGGGTCAGGGTTCTCAGCAGTACACTGAAGCAATAAGGTAGAAATCAGATGGCAAGAGATTGAAGAGTAAATAAAAGGTGAAAAAGTGGACATATCAGTAGATGTATTCTTTCTGGAAACTGAGCTCTAAAAGACAGTGACATTGCCAGAGGGATAGTTTTGAAGATTATTTTGAACATGACTATTTGCTGAGGGAAAACACACACACACACACACACACACACACACACACACACACACACACACACACACACACACACACACACACACACACACACACACACACACACACACACACACACACACACACACACACACACACACACACACACACACACACACACACACACAGGCTGGAGTTATAAGAAAGACGATAACTGATGAAGCCAGTTCCTGAAAGAGGAGAGAAAGATTAGAATCTAAGGACAGTTGTGTGGATTAGACCTGGTCAAAAGGTTCACCTCTTTCTCTGCAGTAGTGAGAGAAGTGTCTTTGTAGAGGGTTGAGAAGTACAGTTGAGTGATGAGAGGAAGACCCAACTTTTCTCTTTAGAAGCTTAGCTAGTACAGGCAAGGAGAGAAAGAATTTAACCAGGGAATGCAAATGCAGGTAAGTCTATAGAGAATTGGAGCAGAAAAGCTGAGGGAACTGACACCTGACGGCCTCTATTTTCTCTGTGAAAAATGAAGCAATATGATAAGAGAACAAAGTGAAGGTCTGGAATAGCCACTGAGGAGAATGTGGAGGGGTGTGTAATAGAATTGCAGAGTAGTATTTAAACCCAGGAATATATCCCCTAACTGCACCAATCCACATGATTGTAAGGTTTCTTTTTTTTACGGGTCTCTCACTGTTGTGGCCTCTCCCGTTGTGGAGCACAGGCTCTGGACGCGCAGGCTCAGCGGCCATGGCTCACGGGCCCAGCCGCTCCGCGGCATGTGGGATCTTCCCAGACCGGGGCACGAACCCATGTCCCCTGCATCGGCAGGCGGACTGTCAAGCACTGTGCCACCAGGGAAGCCCCTGTAAGGTTTCTTAAGCAGGATTCAGTCGAGTGTAGAATGGGCAGGTATTTCTGTGGTGCGTGAAAAAAGACACTAGGCTACAAAGGCACGGTCGAAACCCATGACCACTTCAAAGTATACCTCCCCCCATCCCCACCCCACAGATTTTTCATGGGTCAAAATACTGAGTATCTAGAGAATGGAGACTTTTTTCCTCTTCTGGGGCCTAGGAAGAGTCCCTTATATTCAGAAGACATTCAGATATTGTTGACTGATTGGATTAATTAATAAATAAAATCTGACTCTGCTAAACATTTCTGAATACAAGCATTAGGTTTAAATTTTTATCTACTGGGGGTGAATATATTGAATAATTCAAAGCATTAGAACACTGTTTCAAGAGCTATATTCCCATAATTTACTTATGCTTAAAATGATTAGACTGATGCCAAACTCTAATAAAACCCATGCTGTAACACAAAAGTTTATTAGAATAAAAATACATGTACCGTATCCAACGTTAAAATTATTTCACGTCGCATGTAGGTTTTACCTCCATTAGTTTTTTTTTTAATGCTTTTAAAGTCTGTGCTTTAAATAATTTGCACATCTGTAAACAAATCTTAGATGACCAAAGATGCAATGTATCCACTAGATACTGAACATCAAAATTTAGGAATTGGAACTGATAGTTATACCCTATTGCACTAAATATTCCTCTAAAATTCTGGACAGAGAAGAAAAAAGAGATTAAAATAAATCACTTGAAATGAGGTAAGTTGTATGAAAAGGTTTTTAATAGCAAATATCACCAATGTTGAGATGAGAATATTAAAAATATTCATGGAAAATTCACTTAAATGTTTGCAATAGTCTAGGTTATTTTTAAAAACAAAAAATTAAAAATTACCAAAATTCCTTATTAGAAAAAGGGACAATTACTGGTTCTAGAAGATCTGTATACATTCTGAGTCTTTTATTTAGAAAAAAGAAGTGATACAAACATTCACAAGTTTAGCAAAAAGGAAAAAAAAAGTGACTATTAGGACTAACATTTCAAGCTGCCTTTTGGAAAGAAAATTAAAAACAGAGGTAGATGGTTAAATATATTAGTAGCCAAGTTACTCAAATGACTAATTTTTGTTTTGGTAGACATTCACCAAATTTTTATGCTTGAAGCCAAACAGCAAAATATTTAGGAGAAGAGAGTAAGATCTAGCACAGGTTATCTTCCTTTTATCAAAGAAAAATAATAAAAATAAACCAGGCTTAAGACCCCTGTTATGGATATGATTGTATAAAGTACTACAGTTCATGCACTTTTTAAAGCAGGAGAATGAACCTTATCCCTAAGCTTCCTAGTTTTATTTGAGGCCAAGCCCCAAGCCCCAGCAGGCCTGGTCAATCAAAGTAGGACTGTAGGGTGCCTCGGCGCCGGACATCGCAGGTCCAGCAGTGGAAGCCTCCTCCCAGGGAATTGGCATTACGAATGTTAACCTTAATGGTACTGATACCTGCATGGAAAGAGAGAGATGTGGCCAGTTAGATGGACTCACATGAAGATTCTTCTATAGAAATGAGCCTAAAAATGGGTAGGAATACTGTGGTTCTAACCCTTAAGTCCACCCCAGGATAGTCTTTCAATTTTATTCGTCAATTATATTTCATCTAATCTATTCCACTGCTAATATAAAACCTTCACCAGAAAGTCAGCAGAGACTCTGAAGTCTATTTTGTTCTATTGACTATTCACAAGTCAACAGGTTTCATGAGTGGATATATCTGACAAATGTTCAGAAACAATCCAAATAGTAAAATTTCAAGGCCTTTTAGAATTATGCTTTAACTACTTTGTCAGACTGTTTCTAATTTTACCATGTCAATTTAGTAAGAAAAGTGTAATTTAGCCAACCTGAAAAGTTGACTTTACCTACCCACATATAAGCAGAGTTTATCTGACACAATTAGCTTGACCAGGCCACCTTAAGGAAACAATGGAACAGAACTCATCTGGGTTGTATGGTCATACAGGTATCAAAGCTACTCAGGCAATCAGTTTAATCCAGCACCATTTGTATTAATATGGTTATGATGTACATGGCCCAGTCAACCAATGGTATTTTGGAAGAATCTGTTGTGTTTGGCATAATGGGGTTTTAAAAAGAAAATCTATTCTCCTCTCTCAAGGAATCCATTATTTTGAGAGGAAAGCTAAGCTACAGAGTTGCTAAAGGGCCCACTGGTATAGTTAGAAAGGCAGCATGAGTCATCTGGAAAGCCTTTCATGAGAAAGTAAGACTGAGCAGGGCTTTGAAGAGTAAAAACAGCGTTTGGACATAGGTTCAGGAGTGGGCTTGGGATAAGAAGTGGGCTTTTAACCATGAGCATGTGTTTCCTGACAGAAAGACATATCTATCTTAGTCAGATGGCCAGAGCCATATAACCTTGAACTGGAGAGAAGTTAATTTGCTTTAACAAGTTCCCTATGTTCAAAAAGACTTTATTAAAAACAAAATTATAAATCAGATATTTGGTACTTAATAATATTTTAAGTTGAGAAACAATAAAATCTTAAAGGACAGGAAACTGAACCCAAGCAACTGGCTTATTTAACAAAAGCCACGAAAAAAAAAGTGGGATAGCATTACAGGTGAAATCATTAGACTGGGCTCAATCTAAAACTAATGGGCTAATCTTTTTAACCTGATACTTCATTAAAGAGGGATGTTTCAAAGGGGCAAACAATATCTTCTGAGTACTACACCTGAAATATAAGACATAAATCAAAACATGACTTGATTTCAACAAGTGTACTGCCTGGCTTTATTTGACACTTAGGATATGTCAAGTAGAATGATAGTGATAAACACACACTTCTGCACCCTAATAACAGCCGTATGAAAATTCTTTAAATGCTTTTCTCAGTATAGGATAACTGGTCTAAATTTTGAATACCACGATAAGCAAATTCCCACCCAAGCAATAACCAGTTCTGCTTTTTAGTTCAAAGCTGAAATGATTTACTGACATCCTCTATTGTATTTCATTACTTTGTTCACAGTGCTTATCACACAGATAAGTCACTTCTATATCTGTATCCTTATACGTCCTTTAACATATGTAATGACAAATTACTTTTAAAGGACCCCAACAATTTCTTATTTGGTGAAGGGCCAAATCATCTATATGCTTATCTGCAAAGGGGTAGCTCTCCACACTTGGGCACCAGCAAGTTAGATAAGTCATAGAAGACTGATAAACTTATTGCTCAGGGGGTGTCTAAGGAGCCTGGGATGCATCTCCAACCTTTTGAGGTTGTGACTGTTGAAAAGAAGTATATTGTCCATCTACGAAATAACAACTTGGTACTTCTAAAAGGAACAGAAATTTAATTAGATAAATCATACATCAGACCTAGCATGTCATTTCTTCTCATTTAATATTTTTGAATATGAACGTGTTTCATTTATGCTGGGTACATACCCAGCTTTTCAAACATCTTTTGAATCGGGACTTCGTTGGCATCCACCATAACACGCTTTTCATCTAGCATTAAGACATTCATGGAAAGCCATTTGGACGACATCCAGAGTGGGTGATCTAAAAATAGCAATAACCGTTAAATCATGTCTGCTGTTATTCTTGGTTAAAGCAAGGATTCAGAAGTGAAGAATATTCAAGTGACAGCTCAATTCTTTCAATAGTTCAGTTTCCCTGTGAAAATTTATTTTAATCTTAAGACTATCTGTAAATGTTATGAATCAATCCATACTCATTACACATTTGAATTTCACCTTGTTGTCTTTAAAAAGCCATTTCTTGCTTTCCGTCAAATTGTTTTGTACTGATTTTTCCTGTCTTTTCATTTTCATTTTCTATGGAAGGAGAGGTTGTGAACACAAGTCCAGCCTTGTTCTAGTACCCGTAGTGCCAAGCACCAGTTTACTGCTTACCAGAGAAATATTCTAAATTGCTAATATGCAGGCTGCTGTCTATAGGTGAAAGATTCTTGGCCACTGAAGTAATTATTTTAGGCTATGAGTATACAAAAGTAAACATACCATCTGGGATGACTGGTATTGGAGGAGTAACTATGGTCCATCCTGCTTTCTTGAAAAGATCAATCTGCAAGACCAAAATAAAAAAAACCCCCCCAAACCCAAAGAGGCTTAAATCTATAGATACTATTCTTATCATTCTTGGTCTCTGATAGCCCTTATGATTAATAATTCTTTTTGAGAAGCTGTCTTCTCAACTGCCAAAATTTAAAAATTAAAATTTCAAAACATTTGGATGATTTTGTCTGAATCTTAGTTAAAATGTACATAAAGTCCTCAGATTGCCAGATTAAAATTAAAAAGTAACAGAAATGTTAAAGCTTTTAAAAATATTCTTGTGCTTTTCACAGGTTTCAGAGATTTTTTAAAAGACCGAAGATATTTTCCTTGAGAAATTCTCTTTAAAGAAAATGAAAATATTTCCTCTTACTTAGTTGTAAGAAAACAAAATATGACTATGTCAAACCCATAGTCCATCCACTTCATAGTCTGTCACTTTGCGTCTGTGACCATGGTATAAAGACAGATGTTAGGAATATACTCCCAAAGAACCATAACTGTCCCTAGTGACCTATTATAACCCAGCCATCCCTAGTTCACATACCCACTTAGTATATAAATTATATTAAATAAATATTTAATAATATATATAATTGATTTATGTAAATTATATATAAATAAATTAAAATGAAGTGAATAAGTAATCTTGGTCATTGGTCTAAATATATAGAATAGAAATGAACAGTGATATGGTAAAATAGTGAATTTTGCAATGGCGCACTGCAGCCCAGCAAATAACACAAAATCACTCACCGCCCAACTGGAAGTAGGGGGCAGCGGGCAGAAGTAGGAGGCTGCAGGGGGGGATAGACCTGCTGCAGTGCAGTGGCTCTGCTCCTCCCCTGCAGGGTGGGCCTGGCTGAAGGGAGCCCCACTGGAGAGGGAAGAAGACACCCACTGCCTAGTGGTGTTACCCCAGACATGCAGAGATCATCTTGTTTGCAATTCATCTGCTGAGGAACCCCGGCTGCAAGTTATGAGATAATACCACTCTGTTCAATAAAAACACACACATACGCACAAACTTGAGGCTCTGACAGCAGAAAGCAGCCAAAGTCAGAGTCTGATGACACTACACTAATTATCACGGCTACAGTGTATATTTCTGAGTGTTGGACATCCTGTAGTAAATATAACATAAGCAATCCAATGTTTGATCATAATAATGTGAGCATTGCTGAATCTGTCGTTTAGAACCATTAGGAAATCACAGAAGTGCTTAAAATAATAGTGGCAATTCCTTCAGTTGCCAAACTCTCTTGATTTTCCAGAGTCCTAAGAACTCCCCTACCTGGTGACATGGTCGGTCAGGATTGGAAAGCACAAGACCGGGCCCAATGATATTGAAGGTGGCATCAATGTGCATCGGATTGGGGTCTTTAAAGGAGATGATATGCACTCTGTAGTCTGGAGCGAGATGCTTACGCATCCATTCAATGCCCATGTAGTTTGTCACCTGAAAATAGAAAAGGAGACATAAACCTATAAAGATTTGGTTCTATGTTTAGATAACTAAAAATAGGATGAAAATATTTTAATTTTGGAAATTTAAAATATAATAATAAAGTGAGAAGTTTCCGAGGTAGCCTTTATCCACCTGGCTTCTCTGTGCAAAGATGTCTCTTCCAGCTCGAATGAAGTCAGCAGCATCAAAGCACGGCTCGAACTCAGTCGTCACGAATTTTCCCTGAGCAGCCAATTTGTGTCTGTCTTCTACAGAATGGATGGGGTAATCCTAATTGGAACAAGAATGAACACACACAGTGCCTTGGTTCATGAAGAGATGACTCATAGGGCCTTCATTACTAAGAAAATTAGTTCAACATCATCATTTCCTGAAATACTACGGCCCTGTTCTAGACTGAAACAGGCATGGGAAGATGTAGGCCCATGCTAAGCAAACCAAAATAAACCAAACCACCAACAAAAAAATGAAAAACTAGGCATGACAAGTTCCTGATACTTGGAAGCAGGTGGTACAGAGGCAGTAATGAAACTGAAAATATTCCATGACCCATCCAATGATTTATGTATCTATCTACAGTACTGAAAATCTGCAAGATGAAGTCATTCTGTTCTTTTGAAAAAGGAGGTTGGCCCTGAGCCTAACTCATACCATAAAATGCGATGCCATGCATCCGCTACCAAATTTGACTGGGTATGCGGTTGGGTAATAGATTCATTACTTACTTATGTCTTTAAACCCATAAAGGGTTTAAAGAAATTTTCATTTTTTGATTCCTTCTATAAGTGATCAAATAGTAAGTGATCTAGTAAGAGACATACACTTCCTTTTACTGTGAATACGGCCTACAGACCAAATTCTTTTTCTAGAAGAGGCTGGAGTTCAGCCTAGCGACTGTTCTGTCTCCACCAATGAATAGCTGTGCGCCTTTAGACCAGTTTTCCTCCCTGTAATGGAATGAAACTACTCCCTCATGAGGTTGTTGTGAAAAATAAACTAATAAAGTACTTAGTTCAAGATCTGGCACATGGTAAACACCAATAAGTGTTAGCTATTATTATTACTGTTATTATAACTTATCATTTACTGTTATTTTCATCATAAAACAATCAGTTTTCGAAAAGTAGGTCATCTCAGCTTCTGAAATACATAATAAATACAAGGTATCAGAGAATCTCTCAGTCTCTGTGGATTATTTAGAAAAGTTACTGATAAGCTCTCCCATAACTGGGGACTTACCTGGTCATAAAGCTCATCAGCCATTGTGGGCTTAGGAGCTGTTGTCCACTTGGCCCCGCGGCGGAAGTAGTCTTTGATAATTGCTCTGTACGCGCGGTACTCAAAGAAGCGAGCGCGCCAGGCCATGGGAGCCTCGATAATCTCATTTCCCACAACTATCAGGATGTCTCGAGGCATCGCACCATATAAACCTGTCAGGCCAGAAAGTTCCAGAGCAACTTCAGTGATGCTAATTTCCAAGACAGAAGAGTCTATATCATGTGATTTCATTCTTTGGTAAAAAAATAAAAATTACAGAAAACCTATACGTGTATATGTACATAATTTTACGCAAATGAAAAAATATTAAATGATACATCCTAGACTGTTAACATGAATTCTGTGTGGGGATGATGAAGCCAGGCCAAATAGAAAAAAAAAAAAAAAAAAGAAAAGAGAAAAAGAAGCATCTCTTGGTCAAAGACATCTTGAACCACCAAGTTTTCACCTTTTGTAACTCCTAACAGAGTTTTTCAGGGAATATCAGTACCACAAGATGAAAATTGGGCCAAGGATCACTTATACAACTGTAAATTAGAACACACCAAACTCTGCAACTAAGGAGCCCACCTGCCACAACTAAGACCCAGCACAACCAAATAAATAAATAAATATTTTTTTAAAAAAAACAACACTGAACTCAGGCACAAAAACAATCCTGCAGCAGTGTCAGTTAAAAATAAGATGGGAATGTTTCTGTTCCCCTTTTAATTTCTGTTCTTGAGGAAAAGTAAATGGAATCCACTGGTCTTATGTAAGGAAATGCTCATGAAGTTTAGAAAAACTGCTTCTTTCAAGGAAATTCTAGATTTACAATAGAGTTTAAAATGTGTACCTCTAAGTCTTACCAAAAAGAACCAAACTGTTCCTAAATAATCTTTAAAGTTTTGAAGGATTATTAAAACAAAGGGATCTCTGAGAAATAATCAGAGCTTTCTCCTTACAGATTGAGAGAAATTAAAAAATTAAGACTCTAGCAGTTAAAGTATCCAGTATCACTTACCCGTAGACTCAAAATCAGGAGTTTTATACTTCAAGGACCAGTCAATGGTGTCAGGCCTCCTCACTGTCACTCCTTCCATTTTTAAAATATTGCACATTTCTTCAATTTCGGCAACAGCCTTTTTCAAATGATCTTTGGGAAAATGATGGCCCCCATACTTTTGGTAAAAAGTCCAGTACTTTTCATATGTGTTGGCCTAGAACCAGAAGAAAGTAAGTGAAATACTTACAGGAAAAAATTACAGCTCAAGATAGGTTCATAGGTTGTGAACAATTACTTGTATAACTTACTGGAATTGAGACTGAGACCACATCTGGTGCAGTGTTCATCCCCAGAACCAAGCACACTGACTCTGGGAAGACACTCAATATTTGTTGAATGAAGATCTCTAAATTCTCTGGATGTTTTGAGACCTTTTGTTCCTTCTGCCTGAGATCTCATGCCTTACCACACACAGCATGTCTGCCCTCACATGGGCTTGGAACGCTCTTGGGCCACTTTTTACATGCTTCATAGACAAAATAGGACATGGACGCTCCCATTAGACAGTCTCAATGAAATCAAATAAGAGAACAAACAAAACAGCTTAATAAAAGCACACCTATACGAAGATAAAACCATGGGCTACCCAGGCATCCCAGAATTCTGTCTAAAAAACACTTCAAGATACTTTGTAGGAAAATAGGACACTGCTCCCTTAAAGGTTAGGGACATTCTCTCAACTATGCTTTGTTTCTCTTAAAAAGCCATTATTGATTATTTTCTCATTCAACAGAATCACCACTTGGCAAACCTGTGCAGCGGTGCAAGTCTACCTTTAGTGCTTCCTACACTTCCCTGCCAAAGTGTCTCTGCCCACCAACCTCTCTTCTCCCAATCCATCTAAGCTTTCATAGTGCTTCAGGTCCTTTCACCATAAAAAGAAGTGATTTGAGGGCTTCCCTGGTGGCGCAGTGGTTGAGAGTCTGCCTGCCGATGCAGGGGACATGGGTTCGTGCCCCGGTCCAGGAAGATCCCATATGCCGCGGAGCGGCTGGGCCCGTGAGCCATGGCCGCTGAGCCTGCACGTCCGGAGCCTGTGCTCCGCAATGGGAGAGGCCACAACAGTGAGAGGCCCGCGTACCGCAAAAAAAAAAAAAGAAGTGATTTGATAAGCAAATCCCCAAATTTTTAAGTAGCTGAAAAACAAATCTTAACATTTAGGAAGTGTCCAAGGGTTATACGCATTTTAAAAGACAACTGAATGGAAAGCGGTTGAATGCTTTAAAAAGGCTCAATCAATTTGCTAAAAATTACTATTGAATTAAGGTAGGTACAACAACTATAAAATACTGGTTTTCAAAAGTGGAACAGTCTGGAAGGATTCTTCATTCAGATTGTTTTCCATGTGCAAGGTTCTCAGTCAAATTAAAAAATACATTGGGAAATGTAGGAGACACACATGGATATAATTTATTAAGACACACAAAGCAGAATTCCAATCAGAAGATCCAAATGCTAAGAAAAAGCCTTGGACCTTCATCAAAAGATTGGCAAAGCAACGTACATTTATATGTTTTAAGTTTTTAAAAAATGTTTAAAGCAGGTATTTTTATTTTATTCTTATTTTTAACATCTTTATTGGAGTATAATTGCTTTACAATGGTGTGTTAGTTTCTGCTTTATAACAAAGTGAATCAGTTATACATATACATATGTCCCCATATCTCTTCCCTCTTGTGTCTCCCTCCCTCCCACCCTCCTTCTCCCACCCTCCTTCTCCCACCCTTCTAGGTGGTCACAAAGCACCGAGCTGATCTCCCTGTGCTATGCGGCTGCTTCCCCCTAGCTATCTATTTTACGTTTGGTAGTGTATATATGTCCATGCCACTCTCTCACTTTGTCCCAGCTTACGCTTCCCCCTCCCCGTATCCTCAAGTCCATTCTCTAGTAGGTCTGTGTTAAAGCAGGTGTTTTTAAAGTGTTTCCTTATATCATTGATTAACCAACCACTAGTCCTAATCATGTCCGATGAGGTTTCCATTATTACAAATCAGATAACTTCAGACAGTGGTAAGTGCCATAAAGAAGGGGAAACTGGGTAATGAGACAGACTATCTAGATGTCTAGCTCTTTAATGTCAAAGACCATGTCTCTTCCAGATTATATGTCTCTACTTCCACTTTCACCTCAGCCTGATAAATATCAAACATATGGAAGCAGACCTGCCTCTTGTTAGTTCAGTACCTAGGTTCACATCAATTAGGCTGGAGCTGAGCCTGCTGGGGAGGGAATAAGAATCTGAAAAACAGGTCTTCAGCAAACAGGGAGATGCCAGTGAAGCTCTAAAACAGGGGCTGGCAAACTAAAGTCCATGGGTCAAATCTGGACTGCTGCCTGTTTATGCAAATAAGTTTTATGGAACACAGAAATACTCATTTACATATGGCCTGTGGTGGTTTTGCACTACAGTGGCAGAGTTGAGAGTGGAGTAGTTGTGACAGAGACCTATGGTCTGCAAAGCCTGAAACATTAATTATCTGGCCCTGTAAAGAAAAACCTTGCCAAACCCTGTCTAAATGATCAGTTAGTTGCTTTACTTTTGAAGAGCTATAGGTAAACAATAAGCTCAATTTCTGGCCCATGAAAAATGTTATCAGAATTAAAAATTTGATTGCTTGTTAAGATCAATCCACTCTTTTAAAAAACAGAACAAAACAAGAGCACTCTACTGTTTTCTACTCCTAGGAGGTCCTGCAGTAGCAACCAGAGGAGAGGATAATAATGACTCTTTATATTCCTCTCAGACACATCCTGGTACTACTCATCCATTCACCACTTCCTCCTTCTCATGCCAGGCACATCTCTAACAGTCCACGAGGGGACAAGAAGTCTTTGAAAATTTAACACTGGGTGAAATAGTTTCTGCTGCACAGCCATGTTTTCTTGCTGGACACATTCCAAAGTATCCCATGTGACTGTTTGTGCAGAGTGAAGCTTGCTTGATAAATATAAACTTCCCTGGGAGAAAAAAGTTGTTTGAACAAGTGTGAATTCTCTTGTATAGTTCATACTCTGGCTAAGGTTGGACAAAGTCTGAGTGATCAGGCCAGACTACATTTTCCAAGAGATAGTTGGAAATTATTTACACTTCCTTTACAACCCTGCTAAGTAAGTTAGCAATCATTTACCAAGTGTCTGCAAGATAAAAAAACACTATATTAAATGCTTAGCATGGGATGTTTTTAATAATCTTTTGCAGACATGTGGCTGCACTCCTAGAAACCTGATAGACTTTCAGAGCCTAAAATCCTTTAGAGGTGTTTGCCAAGTGAATTTTAAATACTGTCTTTGGAAGGCTAGGAAATCTCAATAGAAACATTATTTATCCAGCTGCAAACTGGTATTACATTAACGTTAATCGACTTTGTATTTTTTTTATTAATTTTTATTGGAGTATAGTTGCTTTACAATGTTGGGTTAGTTTCTGCTGTACAGCAAAGTGAATCAGCTATACGTATACACATATCCCCTCTTTTTTGGATTTCCTTCCCATTTAGGTCACCACGGAGCACTGAGTAGAATTCCCTGTGCTGTACAGTAGGTTCTCATTAGTTATCTATTTTATACATAATAGTGTGTATATGTCAATCCCAATCTCCCAATTCATCCCACTCGACTTTGTATTTTTAAAAGGTCCTTTTATCAAGGGCTTTAGAAAAAAAAGACAAAAGCAAAACAAAAAGCACATATTTGATGGAAAGTATTCACCATGTTTGCAGAATAAAAAGCCACAAAGCTTTCAAAAATTGTGCTTCCTGATGACTATGTTCCTCATTCCCATAAAATTTTTCTAGCACTTACATCTTCCAACATATCTTATGCTCTAACTGCCTATAAATGGTTTACTACACTATTTTATATTTCATTGGTCCCAAACTGATTAATATGTCTGTGTCATTTTTCTCCAACTAGAAGGTAAGGCCTTCTAGTTGGCCATGCATGTCTTAGATTTAATTTCCTCTCCCTCGATACCTAGTTTCTTATATGTCATAAAGCAGAAATAACCAGACAAATGAATGAAATCAATACCGCTAAAGCTACTATTATCTACAATTATTATACCCTCAACAGACTTGGCAAATTGCATCCATACAACTATAATGAGTTGTAGTTTTGTCCTTTAAAAATAAGTAACATGTAACCTTTTACCTTCCTATTTAATCTCATTAGGTAGATAGCAACCCTCTTAATATCTTCATTTTAGTGAGGCCCAGAAATTTGTGGAATCAAGATCACAAGGTCAAATAGCTGATTAACTGAGATTAGCTAATAAGCTTTTATCAAATACCTAATTCAATCCTGATCTCCTGACTTCAGCCTGGCACACCTTCCAAAAGTCCATGAAATTTCAAAATCTAAAATCATAAATCAAGTGACAAAGAACTCAAAATAATGTCTTAGAATTCTGATTCCGTAAGATCACATGATATAAAAGTCAATTATTCTAAAGACAAATAGAAGGATAAATTATTGCTTGAATTTGAAATTTAATTCCACCCAATTAAAATGGTTAGGGGATGGGACTTCCTTTCAAGAAAAGACTTCAGGGCTTCCCTGGTGGCGCAGTGGTTAAGAATCCGCCTGCCAATGCAGGGGACACGGCTTTGAGCCCTGGTCTGGGAAGATCCTACATGCCACGGAGCAGCTAAGCCTGTGTGCCACAACTGCTGAGCCTGCCCTCTAGAGCCCGCGAGCCACAACTACTGAAGCCCACGCGCCTAGGGCCCGTGCTCCACAGCAGGAGAGGCCACCGCAATGGGAGGCCTGCGCACCATAATGAAGAGCGGCCCCTGTTCACCACAACTAGAAGAAGCCCGCGCCCAGCAACGAAGACTCAACACAGCCAAAAATAAATGAATAAAATAAACTTATTAAAAAACAAAAGACTTTAAAAAGATCGTGCCTTTTTAAAACATGTGGAAGATACATAAATTAATCTGTTCATCAAATTTCAAAACCAAAGGTAGTTTCAGAACAACTAGAAGAAGTTATGACTTTTTCTATTACCTTCTCTTCAAGGTCTAACTCAAGAATTATTTTCTTCGTTTAGGAAGAAGACTTCCTAACTATTCAGCATTTGGTCATTGCTTTTCCCTTAGCTCTCCTGGTATTTGAATTCAACTGCCTTGACAGCTAGTTGCCATAAGATACTTAGTATTAGTCTTCATTTCTACGTAATAAACATCATACCTCTCCAAATGGAAAACAAGTTCTTTTGTGCTAATAACTCTGGAGCCCTGAGCCCACGTGCCGCAACTACTGAAGCCTGCGTGCCTAGAGCCCGTGCTCCGCAACAGGAGAAACCATCGCAGTGAGAAGCCCACGCACCGCAGCGAAGAGTAGCCCCTGCTCACCGCAACTAGAGAAAGCCCACATGTAGCAATGAAGACCCAATGCACCGAAAAATAAATAAATAAGTAAATTTATAAAAAAAAAAATTAACTCTGATAGAAGCTAGAGGTGGTTTAGAGAGTGCAGCAAATAGGGGAGACCAGTTAGGAGTTCACCGCAATAGTCCAGGCAGTAGATGAGATCCTGACCTAAGGCAGTAGCAGAGGGATGGAGGTAAGGTTCATTTTGATGAAAGACTTGTTCGATCTTGGAGAATGGATGTGGAGGATGTGACTGAAGGAGAAATAAATAAAAGTTTTAGCTTGAATAAATAGGAATGCCCAAAACTGAAAGGAAGGAATGAAGAACGTCCCAGTTTTGCAGAGTGGCTGGCAGCTGAACTCAAATGTGCCATGTTTGAGGTCCAGTGGCAATATCCAACAAGGAGTTTAACGTGTTCATATGGACAGAATTCAGGAGAGAGATCTGGACCAGAGTGGAGGGGTGGGAGGAAGCTATGAGAACAGCTACAGTGAAATTCTGTTCAGCCCAACATTACAGACCGTAAAGGAAGAAGATGTGAGGAATAGGGAAAGAACTAATATCCCCCCACCCCCCGAAACGGTCTCCCCAAACCTGAAGGAGGGAGTAATCATTGGTGTAGATAGTGTCAAATACTGCAGAGATGCCAAGTAAGATATCATCAGCCACTGGATCTGGGTAGTCTTGGGTAAGCTAAAGTGAACACAGTTACAGAGGAGAGTGGGAGCAGAAGCCAGACTGCAGACCATGAGGAATGAACCCACTCAGACATGAGAAACCCTGGCTTTACCTTCACCTCCACAGTGAATGGTGGAACACAGGCATTTTCTGCTCTGCCCACTATCACTTCCTCTAAGGGGTCCCATTCGTTGTAAGAGGAGACAGGGCAGTCCTTGGGCAGAGGATCAGTGGCCTTGTCGTCAGCTGCACAGGAGTTCCGGGAGGAAGCCGTAGCTGCCTGGGTGCTCTGGAAAGTTCGCTGCACCCATCCCGTTACAGTTCTTCCAAGCTTCCAAGAACAAAGAAAAGATTATTGTGTGGTCCTGCACAGTACTTGGGGGAGGGGGAAGTAGAGGTAGGATGAAAACCCAGGATAACACAGCCAGGCATTTAAAATCTTTTAGGAGAATGTAAACCGAGATGTTAGTGGATAGGTGGGTAGTGGGGTTACAGATTTTACTTTTGTGTTTATTTATACATTATCTTTTTATGTATTATGTTAATTGGTATAACTCTTTAAAACTTCTCAGAAGATTTTGTCCCCAACGACCATACACCCCCATTTATATCTCGGAATGGTTTTCTGCAATCAGGCCTTAAGCAAGTTTTCTGCAGATGATGGGTCACCCTTCTTCCCAGAAAACCACAGAAAGTGGCTCCGGATCTCCCTGCCAAGTCCAGCTGTGGGAGGGAGCCTCCTGTCCCTTTCAGTACCAAAGGTTACTAGTATTAGGATCCTCTCCCCCCGCCCCACGCAAATGAAACTATAGAAGCATTTTAAATGACTTTATCTTTCAGAATAATCAGCTTCAAACCATCAATTTGTCCTCACGGACACACACTTCACATTATTTGGCACTGCAATTATGAGAGAGTGACCAAGTGCCACAGGCTTATTTTACAGATGGTCCACAGTACCCCAGGCAAGATAAGGATTAACTAACCCAGGTACAAACTTAAACAACTAGGAAGGAGATCTAAGAACTTCAAAAAAGGCTTTTGAAAATGTAGAGCCCATAAACTCTAGATCAGGGAGAGTCCCTCATACACTGGGCAAACCTCAACCCCACAAATCTCTATCCGGTTCTGTTAAAAGCCTTAGGAAGGAGGCAGGAGGGGAGCCAGGGTGGAGACTAAAAAGCAGGAGGGAGTGACAGCTGTTCTGAAGCCAGTTGCTGGCGGAAGCCAAACTGCCTGGCTATTCCCGTCCCAGGAGCTAGGGAGGGTTTGCTGCAGGCGCGTGCTTGCATACCAGGAAAGCGGAGGGCAGGACCGGGCAGAAATCTGGGTACAGACCGAACTCGCTCCAACTCCTCTCGCGACTCGGGACTCCACGTTACACTTGGAATGAGCCTGCTCGCTCCCCCTCCGTCCCCAAGTCCCACTTCGCCCCTTCTCCCGTCCATCCACGGTACACGCATGCCCAACTCTCTGCCCACCCATAGCGATGAGCCGCCAAAAGGCCGCCCTTTTTCACTAAGCCGTGTTGCTTGTCGCCCTCGCCCCCTCCGGCTGGAGAGGGCGGCGCCCCCCGCGCTGACGGCCAACGCAACCCGAGGCGCGTACACCGCAGCTGTGCCCACTGGGTGTGGCCCCAACGCACGCCCCCTTCCCCTGGGACACCGCCAAGCTTCCGGCAGCCGGCAAAGGCTCCTGAAGCCGAGCTTCCAAGGGGGCCCAGAAAGGACAGGGTCGTGCAAGGCTGGCGGGGGAAAGCCAGGAAAGGAGAGGGGGAAGAGAGCACGCGGCTGCCCGATGAGGCGGCGGCGCACGCACCCGAGACCCGATGTAGTGCACCGCTTCGGCGCCGCGGCTCCCGCCGCGCAGACACCGCACCCGCAGCATCGTCTCGTGCCCGCCTGGTCCACAAGCCGACTGTGCCCTGCGCTCGGCCACCTCCTTCCGAGTGCCCCGGGAGCGCGCCCGCAGCAGGGTGTCCCGGTGCTCGGCCTTTTGTAGCCTCGTCCCGCCCCGGCCGCCCCCCCCGCCTCCTCCTCCTGCGCGCCCCCCTCCTCCCGCGCGCCCCATTGGCTGCCGGGAGCAGGTGGCGGGGCCGCGGAGCGCACGGCTGCGCGCGGGGCCGCCCGGGAGTTAGGAACGGCAGGGAGAGCGGGGGACGCGGGGTCAAGTCCCCCGGGCTGGCCCTCTGTTAGCTTGTCAGTCCGCCCACTGGTTTCTGCCGAGCTCCGCCAGCCCCGCCCGGGTCCGCCGAACCAGGCCCCCAGTCTCAGGGACGGGGAGGAGGACGCGATTTCTGACGAGTCAAGTAATGATATATACATGTATGGTTTTAAATTTACATTTATGGATTTAAATATGCAAAGCGTGAGTAGAGTCTCACGTTTAAATTCATCTCTGTGCACTGATCCACTCCCCTCATTTTGCAGTGAACGAAACCACCTCAAGTTTAGGTGGCTTCTTAGGGCAACACCGGGATGGAGCCTGGAGGGGACCAAGTCTGGAACTCAGGTCATCCGCTCCCCGGGGTGCTGCGTGGTCCACCCACTAGCCTGTTACGTGTTCTTCGGAATACTTGTCGTTTCATAGTCTTCGGCCATGTGTCCCTGGCTTGAGAAACTCAGTCATGAAAATAGAGATAAATGTGGGCCAGAAATGAGGGAGGACTACAGGGAATTTTTTTCCCTTCTATCTCATGTATTTAAATTTTGTTTCAATTTGATAAAGATACATTTCTTAGAAAAGTAGCTCCCAAACAGTGCAAAGTTTTAATTGCTGCAGATTTGTGCAAAACTAGAGAACTCGGTTTAACATTTATATTGTTAGAAGGAGAGGGGACAGAGAGTATTTCATGTCTGTGCCTACAATATATGTAATTACTTATTTTTAATAAGTAATTAAGAGCTGTCATTTTTTTTTCAGATGGGTTCTTTTTTTTTCCTACACCTTTATTAGAGTACAATTGCTTTACAATGATGTGTTAGTTTCTGCTTTATAACAAAGTGAATCAGTTATACATATACATATGTTCCCATATCTCTTCCCTCTTGCAACTCACTCCCTCCCACCCTCCCTATCCCACCCCTCCAGGGCGTTACAAAGCACCAAGCTGATCTCCCTGTGCTATGCGGCTGCTTCCCACTAGCTATCTACCTTACGTTTGGTAGTGTATATATGTCCATGACTCTCTCTCGCCCTGTCACAGCTCACCCTTCCCCCTCCCCATATCCTCAAGTCCGTTCTCTAGTAGGTCTGTGTCTATTCCTGTCTTACCCCTAGGTTATTCATGACATTTTTTCCCTTAAATTCCATATATATGTGTTAGCATACAGTATTTGTCTTTCTCTTTCTGACTTACTTCACTCTGTAGGACAGACTCTAGGTCCATCCACCTCATTACAAATAGCTCAATTTCGTTTCTTTTAATGGCTGAGTAATATTCCATTGAATACATGTGCCACATCTTCTTTATCCATTCATCCGTTGATGGACGCTTAGGTTGTCTCCATCTCCGGGCTATTGTAAATAGAGCTGCAATGAACATTTTGGTACATGACTCTTTTTGAATTATGGTTTTCTCAGGGTATATGCCCAGTAGTGGGATTACTGGGTCATATGGTAGTTCTATTTGTAGTTTTTTAAGGAACCTCCATACTGTCCTCCATAGTGGCTGTATCAATTCACATTCCCACCAGCAGTGCAAGAGGGTTCCCTTTTCTCCACACCCTCTCCAGCATTTATTGTTTGTAGATTTTTTGATCATGGCCATTCTGAAAGGTGTGAGATGATATCTCATTGTAGTTTTGATTTGCATTTCTCTAATGATTAACGATGTTGAGCATTCTTTCATGTGTTTGTTGGCAGTCTGTATATCATCTTTGGAGAAATGTCTATTTAGGTCTTCTGTCCATTTTTGGATTGGGTTGTTTGTTTTTTTCATATTGAGCTGCATGAGCTGCTTATAAATTTTGGAGATTAATCCTTTGTCAGTTGCTTCATTTGCAAATATTTTCTCCCATTCTGAGGGTTGTCTTTTTTTTTTTTTTTTTTTTTTTTTTTGCGGTACACGGGCCTCTCACTGTCGTGGCCTCTCCAGTTGTGGAGCACAGGCTCTGGACGTGCAGGCTCAGTGGCCATGGTTCACGGGCCCAGCCGCTCCGCAGCATGTGGGATCTTCCCGGACCGGGACACGAACCCATGTCCCCTGCATGAGCAGGTGGACTCTCAACCACTGCGCCACCAGGGAAGGCCTGAGGGTTGTCTTTTGATCTTGTTTATGGTTTCCTTTGCTGTGCAAAAGCTTTTAAGTTTCATTGATCCCATTTGTTTTTTTTGTTTTTATTTCCATTTCTCTAGGAGGTGGGTCAAAAAGGATCTTGCTGTGATTTATGTCATAGAGTGCGCTGCCTATGTTTTCCTCTAAGAGTTTGATAGTTTCTGGCCTTACATTTAGGTCTTTAATCCATTTTGAGCTTATTTTTGTGTATGGTGTTAGGGAGTGATCTAATCTCATACTTTTACATGTACCTGTCCAGTTTTCCCAGCACCACTTATTGAACAGGCTGTCCTTTCTCCACCGTACATTCCTGCCTCCTTTATCAAAGATAAGGTGACCATATGTGCGTGGGTTTATCTCTGGGCTTTCTATCTTGTTCCATTGATCTATCTTTCTGTTTTTGTGCCAGTACCATACTGTCTTGATTACTGTAGCTTTGTAGTATAGTCTGAAGTCAGGGAGCCTGATTCCTCCAGCTCCATTTTTCTTTCTCAAGATTGCTTTGGCTATTCGGGGTCTTTTGTGTTTCCATACAAATTGTGAAATTTTTTGTTCTAGTTCTGTGAAAAATGCCAGTGGTAGTTTGTTAGGGATTGCATTGAATCTGTATATTGCTTTGGGTAGTAGAGTCATTTTCACAATGTTGATTCTTCCAATCCAAGAACATGGTATATCTCTCCATCTATTTGTATCATCTTTAATTTCTTTCATCAGTGTCTTATAATTTTCTGCATACAGGTCTTTTGTCTCCTTAGGTAGGTTTATTCCTAGATATTTTATTCTTTTTGCTGCAGTGGTAAATGGGAGTGTTTTCTTGATTTCACTTTCAGATTTTTCATCATTAGTGTATAGGAATGCCAGAGATTTCTGTGCATTAATTTTGTATCCTGCTACTTTACCAAATTCATTGATTAGCTCTAGTAGTTTTCTGGTAGCATCTTTAGGATTCTCTATGTATAGTATCATGTCATCTGCAAACAGTGACAGCTTTATTTCTTCTTTTCTGATTTGAATTCCTTTTATTTCCTTTTCTTCTCTGATTGCTGTGGCTAAAACTTCCAAAACTATGTTGAATAAGAGCGGTGAGAGTGGGCAACCTTGTCTTGTTCCTGGTCTTAGTGGAAATGCTTTCAGTTTTTCACCCTTGAGGACGATGTTGGCTGTGGGTTTGTCATATATGGCCTTTACTATGTTGAGGAAAGTTCCCCCTATGCCTACTTTCTGCAGGGTTTTTATCATAAATGGGTGCTGAATTTTGTCAAAAGCTTTCTCTGCATCTATTGAGATGATCATATGGTTTTTCTCCTTCAATTTGTTAATAAGGTGTATCACGTTGATTGATTTATGTATATTGAAGAATCCCTGCATTCCTGGAATAAACCCCACTTGATCATGGTGTATGATCCTTTTAATGTGCTGTTGGATTCTGTTTGCTAGTATTTTGTGGAGGATTTTTGCATCTATGTTCATCAGTGATATTGGCCTGTAGTTTTTTTACTTTGTGACATCCTTGGCTGGTTTTGGTATCAGGGTGATGGTGGCCTCGTAGAATGAGTTTGGGAGTGTTCCTCCCTCTGCTATATTTTGGAGGAGTTTGAGAAGGATAGGTGTTAGCTCTTCTCTAAATGTTTGATAGAATTCGCCTGTGAAGCCATCTGGTCCTGGGCTTTTGTCTGTTGGAAGATTTTTAATCACAGTTTCAATTTCAGTGCTTGTGATTGGTCTGTTCATATTTTCTATTTCTTCCTGATTCAGTCTTGGCAAGTTGTGCATTTCTAAGAATTTGTCCATTTCTTCCAGGTTGTCCATTTTGTTGGAATAGAGTTGCTTGTAGTAATCTCTCATGATCTTTTGTATTTCTTCAGTGTCAGTTGTTACTTCTCCTTTTTCATTTCTAATTCTATTAATTTGAGTCTTCTCCCTTTTTTTCTTAATGAGTCTGGCTAATGGTTTATCAATTTTGTTTATCTTCTCAAAGAACCATCTTTTAGTTTTATTGATCTTTGCTATCGTTTCCTTCATTTCTTTCTCATTTATTTCTGATCTGATTTTTATGATTTCTTTCCTTCTGCTGACTTTGGGTTTTTTTTTGTTCTTCTCTCTCTAATTGTGTTAGGTGCAAGGTTAGGTTGTTTATTCGAGATGTTTCCTGTTTCTTAAGGTAGGATGGTATTGCTATAAACTTCCCTCTTAGAACAGCTTTTGCTGCATCCCATAGGTTTTGGGTCATCATGTCTCCATTGTCATTTGTTTTTTGGTATTTTTTATTTCCTCTTTGATTTCTTCAGTGATCACTTCGTTATTAAGTAGTGTATTGTTTAGCCTCCATGTGTTTGTATTTTTTACAGATCTTTTCCTGTAATTGTCTCATAGCATTGTGGTCGAAAAAGATACTTGATGCAATTTCAATTTTCTTAAATTTACCAAGGCTTGATTTGTGACCCAAGATATGAGCTATCCTGGAGAATGTTCCATGAACACTTGAGAAAAAGTGTATTCTGTTGTTTTTGGATGGAATGTCCTATAAATATCAATTAAGTACATCTTGTTTAATGTATCATTTAAAGCTTGTGTTTCCTTATTTATTTTCATTTTGGATGATCTGTCCATTGGTGAAAGTGGGGTGTTAAAGTCCCCTACTATGAATGTGTTACTGTCAATTTCCCCTTTTATGGCTTTTAGTATTTGCCCTATGTATTGAGGTGCTCCTATGTTGGTTGCATAAATATTTACAATTGTTATATGTTCTTCTTGGATCGATCCCTTGATCATTATGTAGTGTCCTTCTTTGTCTCTTCTAATAGTCTTTATTTAAAAGTCTATTTGGGGGCTTCCCTGGTGGCGCAGTGGTTGAGAGTCCGCCTGCCGATGTAGGAGACACAGGTTCGTGCCCCGGTCTGGGAGGATCCCACATGCCGCAGAGCGGCTGCGCCTATGAGCCATGGCCACTGAGGCTGCATGTCCAGAGCCTGTTGCTCTGCAACGGGAGAGGCCACAACAGTGAGAGGCCCATGTACCGCAAAAAAAAAAAAAAAAAGTCTATTTTGTCTGATATGAGAATTGCTACTCCAGCTGTCTTTTGGTTTCCATTTGCATGGAATATCTTTTTCCAACCCCTTACTTTCAGTCTGTATGTGTCTCTAGGTCTGAAGTGGGTCTCTTGTAGACAGCATATACATGGGTCTTGTTTTTGTATCCATTCAGCCAATCTTGTCTTTTGGTGGGAGCATTTAGTCCATTTACATTTAAGGTAATTATCGATATGTATGTTCCTATTCCCATTTTCTTAATTGTTTTGGGTTCGTTATTGTAGGTCTTTTCCTTCTCTTGTGTTTCTTGCCTAGAGAAGTTCCTTTAGCATTTGTTGTAAAGCTGGTTTGGTGGTGCTGAACTCTCTCAGCTTTTGCTTGTCTGTAAAGGTTTTAATTTCTCCATCAAATCTGAATGAGATCCTTGCTGGGTAGAGTAATCTTGGTTGCAGGTTTTTCTCCTTCATCACTTTAAATATATCCTGCCAGTCCCTTCTGGCTTGCAGAGTTTCTGCTGAAAGATCAGCTGTTAACCTTATGGGGATTCCCTTGTGTGTTATTTGTTGTTTTTCCCTTGCTGCTTTTAATATTTTTCCTTTGTATTTAATTTTTGACAGTTTGATTAATATGTGTGTTGGTGTATTTCTCCTTGGATTTATCCTGTATGGGACACTCTGTGCTTCCTGGACTTGATTAACTATTTCCTTTCCCATATTAGGGAAGTTTTCAACTATAATTTCTTCAAATATTTTCTCAGTCCCTTTCTTTTTCTCTTCTTCTTCTGGAACCCCTATAATTCGAATGTTGCTGTGTTTAATGTTGTCCCAGATGTCTCTGAGACTGTCCTCAGTTCTTTTCATTCTTTTTTCTTTATTCTTCTCTGCAGCAGTTATTTCCACTATTTTATCTCCAGGTCATTTATCCATTCTTCTGCCTCAGTTATTCTGCTATTGATCCCATCTAGAGTATTTTTAATTTCATTTATTGTGTTGTTCATCGTTGCTTGTTTCATCTTTAGTTCTTCTAGGTCCTTGTTAAATGTTTCTTGCATTTTGTCTATTCTATTTCCAATATTTTGGATCATCTTTACTATCATTACTCTGAATTCTTTTTCAGGTAGACTGCCTATTTCCTCTTCATTTGTTAGGTCTGGTGGGTTTTTATCTTGCTCCTTCATCTGCTGTGTGTTTTTCTGTCTTCTCATTTTGCTTATCTTACTGTGTTTGGGGTCTCCTTTTTGCAGGCTGCAGGTTCGTAGTTCCCGTTGTTTTTGGTGTCTGTCCCCAGTGGCTAAAGTTGGTTCAGTACCACATTATATTTATCTATTCATCAGTTGATGGACGTGTATAGTTTTCATTTTGGGCTATTATGAATAATGCTTTTATGAACATTTACGTACAAGTTTTTTTGTGAATGTATTTTTCATTGATCATGGATGTATATCTAGGAGTCGAATCACTGTATCATATGTTAACTCCATGGTTAACATTCTGAGGAACTGGCAAACGGTTTTCCAAAGTGGCTGTACGAGTTTTACATTCCCACCAGCAATGTGTGAGGGTTCCAGTTTCTTCACATCCTCATCGACACTTGTAAGTCCATTGTTTTTGATCATATCCATCCTAGTGGGTGTGACATGGTGTCTCACTGTGGTTTTAATTTGCATTGCCCCAGTGACTAATGATGTTGATCGTCTTTACATGTGCGTATTGGCCATTTGTACGTCATCTTTGGGTCACCTCAGTCTTAGGACAGATAAAAATTAAAATACCTTTATTTAGAGCGGAACTGATGCCTGTTTATAGGAACCAACAGCATTCTTTCAAGTGAGGCCAAATTAATAGTTGTTTAAAAATGCAAAGGGGAAATACTTCTTTAAATATATAGCATAGGACTCTGGGGTTAAACACACACTTTTATCTTTAAGAAGTTACAAAAATTAACCTCAAAGCTAAGTGATTTCTCTTAAGGAAAGCTAAGGAAATTTCTCTTTTAGAGCAGAAAAATAAACAGTAACTACCGTTCACATCAAAAATTAAACAATGGGCTTGTAAGAGACATTACCACCAATATTCCTATTTTTGGAGGAGCCTCTGAGACTTGCTTAGGACTTAGTAGATAATGTAACAAATCTGCTGTTTCGAAAAAGATAAAGTTATCATTTTAATATTAATGAACCCACAGAGAAAAACTCAGTTCACCTGAAAGCTAAAGTATAAGCGGAGGGGGACTATCATACAGCCCTGCCCCTGACAGTGCTCAATTAATATTTGTTGACTGAATTAATTTGAAAATAACTTCCACTCTACTTAATAATAGCTACTATTTACTGAGTGCTTAAATGTGCCAGATTAAGAGCTTCATGTATGTTATCTTATTCACTCATCTATGAGGAAGTATTCTTTTTTTTTTAAATAAGGACAAATTTAATTTATTCATTTATTTTTAAATTTTATTTATTGATTGATTGATTTTTGGCTGCGTTGAGTCTTCGCTGCTGTGCGCAGGCTTCCTCTAGTTGCAGCGAGGGGGGCTACACTTCGTTGCGGTGCGCGGGCTTCTTATTGCTGTGGTTTCTCTTGTTGCGGAGCACGGGCTGTAGGCGCACGGGCTTCAGTAGTTGCAGCACGTGGGCTCAGTAGTTGTGGCTCATGGGCTGTAGAGCGCAAGCTCAGTATTTGTGGCGCACGGGCTTAGTTGCTCCGGGCACGTGGGATCTTCCCAGACCAGGGATGTGTCCCCTGCATTGGCAGGCAGATTCTTAGCCACTGCGCCACCAGGGAAGTCCTGAGGAGGTATTCTTAAAATAATCTCAAATCTCATGTAGATGAAGAAATTAAGCCTTGGGGAGGTTAAATAAATTGCCCAACGTCAAACAGCTGCCTAGTGACTGACAGAGGCAAATTCAAACGCAGGCACAGACTTCAAAGCCTGTGCCCTTACCTCTCATACCTCTTGATTTGATCCAGATTCTCAGGGAAATACGCATTGCAACACAAGGTACATGTGTAATCCAACTACTTTCAATATCAGTTACTCTCCTGTAAGCTTCATGTTGTGTCACATGCTTCCATTTATCCTTCAGGATATCTGAGTGTTTCTTCTGGGAGTTATTTATCAGATAACTGCCCTTCTTAGGATAACACTGTACCTATAAAGATTGCATGGTAGAGTCTTTGACAAATTGAACTTCTACAGGTCAGCTATAGCTGAATGCCAAGGACAGGGAAAGACCAGAACATAGTATGAGCACTCCAGTGCTTGCTACGGCAGCATGTATACTAAAATTGGAACTACAGAGATTAGCACGGCCCCTGCACGAGGATGACATGCAAATTCATGAAGCGTTCCATATTTTTATGTAAAAGAATGAAATTAGAACATTCTCTAACACCATACACAAAAATAAACTCAAAATGGATTAAAGACCTAAATGTTAAGACCGGATACTATAAAACTCTTAGGGGAAAACATAGGCAGAACACTCTCTGACATAAATCGCAGCAAGATATTTTCTGATCCACCTCCTAGACTAATGAAAATAAAAACAAGGATAAACAAATGGGACCTAATGAAACTTAAAAGCTTTGCACAGCAAAGGAAAGCATAAGGTATGGGTACTCTAAACAAGCACAGGAATGGCTTAGGTGTTTTACTGAGAACTCTACAGAGGCAAGAGAAGGTATTTTAGCATAGGTGTAGCTGTTGCCCCTGCACTTCAGTCAAAGAGGGGAGAACATGAGGAAGGGGATGGATGCTCCACAAGGGTCTATCCTATGGGGATGGTTCTGGAAATAGACTACATATTCATCCCCACTTGAGTCCACCCTTAAGACTTTTCGCAGGGGCTAAAATAGCTCCACTCACCCTGCTGAAAAAGGTGCCTCACATTTCCCTCTGAGTCGGCACTTCCCTTTCCTAACCCAACAGCCGCTAGCACCGGTGGTGCTGGCCAGGGGTGGGCCACATCTAGTCAGCACCCAAGAGTGAGGAAGGCATTTGGCCAATTCCAGAAATGGTGGAGAAGTTACTGAATCACCATCATTAAGTTATATGATGTCAGCGCCACAAAGATTTCTTTGCCCATGAACAATTCCTGATTTTGCAGGAAATATCCTTGGATGCCTTAGTGGTGGGAGAGCAGCTTTCACTGGATCCTCTCCCTCGTCTCATTCATTCAGCCTAAATTCTTCTCCCATTATTTTTTCAACCTTCTTCTTAACTCTCTCTGACTCCCTATTTTCACGTCTGGCCTAGATCCTCAAAAAAAAAAAAAAAAAAGAAAGCTATGAAATAAGAAAGGGATTGAGTGGCCAACAACTAGCGGATGGGTTAGGAAATTAAAACACATTCAGCATTGGGCTCTTAAGTGAAGAAATAAAAAAATTTAATGACTATTTCTTAAATGAATGAATAACTTTAGGATTTAGAGTAAATAGATTTCATCATCGGATAAAACATGCAGCCACTAAGAAGAATATTTACAGAGAATTTTAATAACGTAGAGCAATTCCTATGTCATGATATTAAGAGGAAAAGAACAGAATATGAAATTATACATATAGTATGCTCTCAACCGTGATGAATACCTATGCATGTAAAATGCTGGAAAGAAATTCACTAAAATTTTAATAGTTACTATCCTTGGATAGAGATATAATGGGTGTTCTTTATAATCTTCTTTCTGCTTTTCAGCAACTTGTGCAGTTTTCTCTATGAGCCATTCTTACATTTATAATCAGGAAAAAACCCCATAAATGTCAATTTTTTCTTTAGCAGAAAAGGATTCTGTGTATACTGCAAAGAACTCTCTTACTGTCCCAGATGTTTTCCCTCACAGCCCCAGGAAAACTGTAAACCCTGCTCTGGGAGAACACCTCCCATGGCCACCTGGCTCCTCTGTGTCCACACATGTGATGATCCGGCAGGACGCAGGGATTAGCATGGGAAGGCACGTCTGTCTGTTGTGCACTTTGCCCAGCTCTCTCAGATCTGTGCTTGCTGTTTCACTCCCATCTGTCTCACTTGTTGCTGGTGAGGAATTTCCCCAAATTATCACTCCCAGCAGAAGGCATTTCTCTAACTAGGCCCTGGGAAATGGAGACGTAACATTTGCCAGTTTTCTGTACCCCTCTCTCGGATTGGCTTGGGCAACATCCCAGGAGAAAGCACTTATCCCCACCCCCATCAAGATCGTTTAAGTGGCAAAGCTCCCCCCACAGTCATGTCACGTTCTCACTAAAGAAAGGCCTGCCTAAATAGAATTATTCAGAATTTGCAAGCTTAGGGTCCAGGTAGGAGCCAATTTTGAATTTTTGCTTAAGAATCCTAAATTTCCATTTCTGCCAGGCTGTTCAGAATTTAAAAGCAAAGCTATATACTAAGACTGAGGATTGTAAGGCCTGAGCCACAGATGTTCAGCCGTAAGATGGAAATGAAATGATCTGAGAGGCATGAATGTTTAATGAGGCCTGATTTAGAAATGACAGGATATATAGCCCACACGTGGCCTTTTCTGGAAAGTTATCTTGTTCATGTGAACATTGACGCGTATCAACATTCCCCAGAGAGCGCATCTGCCACCTGAGACAGTGTACTTCTCTGGCCCAGCTCTGTAGCAGCCAAATTACTGAGTCAACAACCAATGTATGGCGGGGAAAATCCAGTAATCCCAAATTCTCATACACAGCCATTTAAAATAAATGTTTACTACTATAGGACAAATTCCTCACTGAATCTGGTTAGATCAACTTGTAATGTTTCATTGTTGTCCTTGTTTCTCAGGTCCAAAGCCGTCTCCAGCCTCCACAGGCAGAGCGAAGCAATTCCTCCCTGAGTACCAGTGCACCTTGTTAATACCTCTTTTATAGCACTTGTTACATGCCTGTAACAGCTTGTTTCCAGATCTGTCTCTATCATCAGAGTGAGATCTCTGGAGAGCAAGGGCTATAGGTCCTGTACCAGAGCACAGTGATTGCCGCTTAATAAATGTCTGTGGAATTAATTGACCCTAAACTTGCAGAAGGTACTATCAAGAGAAATCTTACTTTAATGTGTTAAAACTATTCTCATGAGTTTGTGGGACATTTTATTTTCCATTACAGGTTTTAGATTTATAGAAAAGTTACAAAGGTAGTACAGAGTTCCTATATACCTGTCACCCAGTGTCAGTTCTCCCTAATGCTGTCATCTTACATTACCATGGTACATTTGTCAAAACTAAGGAACTGGGCTTCCCTGGTGGCGCAGTGGTTGAGAGTCTGCCTGCCGATGCAGGGGACACGGGTTCGTGCCCCCGTCCAGGAGGATCCCACATGCCGCGGAGCGACTGGGCCCGTGAGCCATGGCCGCTGAGCCTGTGCGTCCAGAGCCTGTGCTCTGCAATGGGAGAGGCCACAACAGTGAGAGGCCCACGTACCGCAAAAAAAACCCAAAAAACAAAAAAACTAAGGAACTAACACTGTGTATTCCTATTAATGAAACTCCAGACTTTATTCAGATTTCACCAGTTTTCCCACCAATGTCCTTTTTCCATTCCAGGATCCCATCCAGGATACCACATTATGTTTAGTTGTCGTGTCTTCTCTGGTCTTCTCTGGTCTGTGACAGTTTCTTAGTCTTTGCTCTATGACAGTTTGTTTGTTTTTAGTTTTTATTGGAGTATAGTTGATTTACAATGCTGTGTTCATTTCAGGCATACAGCAAAGTGAATCAGTTATACATATACATATATCCATTCTTTCTTAGATTCTTTTCCCATATAGGCCATTACAGGGTACTGAGCAGAGTTCCCTATGCTATATAATAGGTCCTTATTAGTTATCTATTTTATATATAGTAGTGTGTATATGTCAATCCCAATCTCCCAATTTATCCCTCCCCCCCTTACCCCCTGGTAAGTATAAGTTTATTTTCTACATCTGTGACTCCAGTTCTGTTTTGTAAATAAGTTCATTTGTACCCTTTTTTTAGATTCCATATATAAGCGATATCACATATTTGTCTTTCTCTGACTTACTTCACTCAATCTCTAGGTCCATCCTTCTTGCTGCAAATGACATTATTTTGTTCTTTTTTATGGCTACCATGATAGTTTTGAAGAGTACTGGTTGGGTATTTTGTAGATTGTCCCTCAAATTGGTTTGGTCTTACGTTTTCCTCGTCATTAGACTGGGGTTATGTATGTGTTTTTGGAAAGCATACCACAAATGCCAAGTGCCCTTCTCATCACATTACATCAGGAGGTAAATGATATCCCCATGCTATCACTGATGAGGTTAACCCTGACCACTTGGTGAAGGTGGTATGTGCCAGGTTTCTCCACTATAAAGTTAGTGTTTTTCCTTTCCATTCGCTATTCTTTAGAGGTGAGTCACTAGGACCGGCCTGGAAGGGAAGAGAGGTTTATCTTCATATAGTATTTGGAATTCTTTCATTAGGGAGATTTATCTCTTATCCTCCCTTTATTTATGGAGATTTTAATTTAGTAGATAATAGTAATTCCTTGAATTTGTGGGAAGTTAAACTAAAATGATAACTGTATAAGACAGTAAGTTTGGGCCAATATAAAGTAAGCATATGGTGTTAGAATATGAATTTAAGAGATAAACACCTCTTTTGGGGACACCACCATGGCTGAGAGAGTTCACATCAATAAACTTTCCAGATTACTGAAATGTATTCCTTCAATCACCAAGAGCTTCTTTTTTTTTAATATATAAATTTCTCCCATTCTTCTGGCTGCCTTTCTATGGTATATCATATGCTTTTATCTTCTTGAACAGAATATCCTGAACAAAAATTTAGCCTTTTTACAAAAATTGATCATGATACTGAAATTCACAGCAATGATGATGGTTAAACTTGATGACCTCTAAAGTTTTTTCCAATCTAAGTTTAACAACTATCAACAAGATTAATGAAGTTACGTCCCCAAATAACCGAAGACTTCTTGTTTTAAACCTAAGGTTTTTACTTTGGGCTGGGGTACAGTGGTCTCAGCCTTACTTCTAGATCAGAGAGAAGCAACAGGTGTTCACACAAGAGCAGGTAGGACAGCTCATACAAATCACGCAGGGAGGTTTTTAAAGCCAGATTCTGATTCAGGCCTGAGATTCTGCATTTCTAACAACCTCCCAGGTGATGCCAGTGTTGCTGGTCCATAGATCCTTCTTTGAGTGACAAGGACCCAGGGAACCCTACATACCCAACTCTGTAGTCTGGCTGTTGGCAAGGCTTTAGGAGGCCAGGAAGTTCCTGGGACGGGGCAGAACTTTTCTCTCATGCTGTGAAGAGCTTTGAATAGACATGGATCATTCACAAAGTACAGTCAGAGCTTAGAAAAAGAAGGAGCTAGGTGACAGAAATAAATAACTCATTCTTCTAAAATAAGCCAAAGGAGGGAAAGAGAATTCTCTCCCTTAAGAGAACTGCTTTAGAGGCAAACAGTTCTTGGACTTTCTGGTTCCTCTGATGTTGAAAAGAAGCACCCAGACTACATCAAAAGGGCAATAAGCTAGTTTTACATAAAGATCAGTTTTGTGGAGAGAGGTCCACTTCTAGAACTTGAGGCTTCTTATCCTAAAATTACACTTGAGGATTTTAGGATGACGCTAATGTACATTTTATATGAGTCCTTCTATTTTCTTACAAACACAAGGTGTCCTTCAAGATCTAAGCCACAGCAGCCAAGCCCTTAGTTGCTTTCAAATTAAGCTAATATGACATATGGAATCTACTTATTTAAATATATTTAAATCTAAAGTCTACTTATTTAAATATATTTAAATCTAAAGTCATTCCTCACTATCCAAGGGGGATTGGCTTCAGGACCTCTGTGGATTCCAAAATCCACGGATGCTCAAGTCAGGGTTTCTTTCAAGTCCTAGTCTTTCACCACTCCATCTCCATAGCTCAGAAAGATATTTTGCATACATTTCAAAATGCTTATCCCTGCTTACAATGTCATTAATAAAGCTGATTCTGCCAACTTGTGCCTAACCCTTGAGCAAGTTGCAGCTTTAATGTTATATCAAGTAATCATCAGAGGAAAAATAGCTGAGATTTGACCTCATTTCTTGAGTAGATATGTTTGTGGTTGTCAGCTAGCTAAGCTAGTGGTTTAGTTAATATTATACAGAGTTATTGCTAAACTCTTTTCTTCCCCAGATAATGACTAAAAATCAAAGTTTATAGCATGAATTATTACCAGTTGATAAGATTCTGAATTTATCATACTGGGTAACAAATATTATATGAGTTGATTTAATTAATTAATATATTTTAAATTTTTTGGCCGCACTGCGAGGCATGTGGGATCTTACTTCCCCAAACAGGGTTCCAACCCGCACCCACTGCATTGGAAGCACGGAGTCTTAACCACTGGACTACCAGGGAAGTCCCCAGAGTTGATTTTAGATGAAAAAATGACTCTGGTATCATTGACTGAATTATAAAAGGTAAAGAAGAAAAATGTTGACTGCTGCCTGAAAAAATTTAGCTTGGTAAATATATATCTAAGACAGCGGCAGGCACTGTGGCAGGGTGAGATGCAGTCAGCCTAGTAGTGGGAACATGGGCTCTAGAGCTGTACTTCCAGGTTTGAAGTCTGACTCTACATTTGTTGGCTGTATGACCTTGTGAAGTTGTTTAAACCCTCTGGATCTCAGCTTTCTTGAATGTAACAGGAATAATACTAGTACATAACTCACAGAGTTGTTATGATGATTAAATAATATACGTAAAGCACCACTCACTACACGTTCGCTATTGTTATTCTTATTCATAGGAACTGGGGGACTTCCCTGGTGGCGCAGTGGTTAAGAATCCACCTGCCAATGCAAGGCACACAGGTTTGATCCCTGGTCTGGGAAGATCCCACATGCCGTGGAGCAACAAAGCCCATGCGCCACAACTACTGAAGCCCGCACGCCTAGAGTCCACGCTCGGCAACAAGAAAAGCCACCGCAATGAGAAGCACGTGCACCTCAACGAAGAGTAGCCCCCTCTCGCCACAACTAGAGAAAGCCTGTGAGCAGCAACGAAGACACAGCGCAGCCAAAAATAAATAAATAAAATAAATTTATTTAAAAAAATAGGAACTGAAATGGGGAGAAGGGGAACTAGTCAAGACAGGAAGGCAAGTGTGGCCACATTAAGAAAAAGATGCTGAGAGCAAGTTCAGAAATGGGGAAGATAATACTTTCCACATCTGCTTCCTACATCAGGTACTCTCTGGACGTGACTACAACACTCTTGTATATAACTCTTCACTATTTGCATGTGTGTTTGTGTGTGTGTGTAATATTTCAAAGTGATTTCCTATATATCATTTCATTTGATTATCAGCCATCTATGGAGGTAAGATCTCTTATGCAATCTAGCAAATACTGCTGACTCTCACAGTATGTGGGTAAGGCAAGCACAGGATGGACCCTCAGAGCACCAAAGTACAGTGCAGGAGAGCACAGTAGAGCATAGCAGGCCATCCCTTCCTGTCTGGATTACCAGAAGTGTTGCTGGGCTCTTTATATGTCACTGGAGATGAAATGTGGGGCTATTTTCTTTCCCAAGATGACCTTATTGTACATTTCCTGAAAGCATTATATTTGATGATCCTCACAGCTTCATATTCATCAAATATATTGGGTTTGCCAAAAAGTTTGTGCGAGTTTTTCTGTAAGATGTTACAGAACGAACTTTTTGGCCAACCCAATACTTCATGTTCCTTGGTAGTAAGCATATTGCATGCCTCACCCAGCCTTAGCTATGTATCAGAAAGTAGCCATTTAAAGCACTTTCTCTGTTTAGCCCTGAGAGATACTTGAATTGCTATTTTGTTTTGTTTGTTTTTGCTATGATAGCAAGGCAATATCCTACAGAACAGTGCCACAAAAATATTTCAAATAGAATTAAGGGAACAGTAGAAATGACAATATGGTGATGATCAGAACATAATCTCTAGCTGAGTAATAGGAAACATGTGTCGGAGAAGTTACTGGCTTATTGTTATTAATTAAAACAATAATTAACACTGGCCACTTACCATGTGCCTGGCAGTATGCCAAGTGTTTTATGTGAATATAATCAACGTGATATTGCAATATGCCCAGCATATAGCAAACAGGAGGAGTTTAATAGATATTTGTTGAGTAAATCTGTGAGATAGGAATTACTTTCATCAATTTTACAAATGATGAAAATTAGGTTTAGAATTTTAAGCTTTGCCTAAGTTCACATAACTAATAAGTAACAAGTGAACCTAGCTGGTAAACTGAAATTGATTGTAGCATAACATAGTGTAGTGGTTCAGAGTGGGAACCACAGAGCTAGTTTTGAATCCTAGCTCTGCCACTTACTAACTGTGTGACCTTGGGGAAGTTACTTAGCCTTTCTGTGCCTCAGTTCCTTCATCTGTAAATTAGAAATAATAATCCCAACCTCCCAAGGTTATTGGGAGGATTAAATGAGATCACACATGCAAAGCACTTAGAACTGTGGCTGGCACCCTCTAAATATAACTATTACTGTTTAGTAGAGCCTTATATTACATACCAATAGAGTTTTCTACTTTTCAAAAGAAATTTTTATACATTATCTCATAACGTCCTTATAAGGTGGACAATAATCATTACAATTAAGACAATAGAATCTCATGGAGTATAATCAATAAAAATATTGAATCACTATGTTGTACACCTGAAACTAATATTCTAAATCAACTATACTTCATTTAAAAAATAATATTATCTCACTTAATCCTCATAATAATCCATTTTATAGATTACAAGAATCAGGCTCAGAAAGGTAAAATGGATTGCTAAAGATCATACAGCAAGTAGTTAGGCCCTGTTGAGAAAAGGTAGAATGAAAGATTAAAGATAACACAGTGTCAACTCTTAAAATAAGAAGGGAGTAGAGGGAAGACAGGGAGGAAAACAACTAGCTCATTCAAGGCATAATGAAGCCATGTACTAAAAGGGGGTGCAGGGCTTCCCTGGTGGCGCAGTGGTTGAGAGTCCGCCTGCCGATGCAGGGGTCGCGGGTTCGTGCCCCGGTCCGGGAAGATCCCACATGCCGCGGAGCGGCTGGGCCCGTGAGCCATGGCCACTGAGTCTGCGCGTCTGGAGCCTGTGCTCCGCAACGGGAGAGGCCACAACAGTGAGAGGCCCGCGTACTGCAAAATAAATAAATAAATAAATAAATAAATAAATAATAAAAATAAAAGGGGTGCAGGTTACATGCTGAGGAAAGCCAAAGGAAGAATTGATGAATTCTGTCTGGAGGTGGTATGTTTGCCTAGAATCCATCCCAGTGGCACCAAAGCAGGTCAGACACTGTTTCATGGCAATGAAACATATTGAGTCTGCTTGAAGTCAGAAAAGTTTGAGGGTCTGGGAGTAGCAGAGAAACATGGAAAGAAGTTTCCCAAAGAAAACTTTGAAAAATGCCTAAGCATTCATGACCACTCCCACACATCTTTGGGACGTGGGAGGGAAACAGTGACCTTCATTTCAAAGGGCAAATGAAGTATTCAGTAACGAGGATAATGTGAACAATGTGAGAAGTGAGTTATACATGGCCCGAGGCATGTAGAAATTATGTGAAAATAAGTAACTATATAGTCAACAGATTGTTTCATACACCTGGGTGTGAATCTTGGGAAAACCTAGAACCACAGGTGAGAACACTTCAAACTCAAATTTTACAGCCTTACGGCTTATTTGGTTCTGGACTCCCTCTAGTGGTTCAAACCTTTGGTGCTTTAATTGGTACTCTCCAGTTCGTAGAATCATCAAATTTTGGGTCATATTAAAAACAAGAAAAAGGACCACACAACTCCTGAGTGGTTTCCCACAAGAAGAAAATTTTGTGATTGAATGGTATGATAATGTGGCTATTAAGGTAGTTGAAATAATAGTGTTTCAAATGGTCTGACCTAAAGGGACACAGTGGATTTCACTGGCTGACTAGAAAAGCCAGTTATAGTTCTGCTGAGAATGTGTGGATAATAGCTGAAGGTCCAGGAACAGGATTTCTGTTTGCTTTTGTTTGCAACCTAAGGTGAGAATTCAACCTTTTAAGGATAGAGAGAAGTGACTATTTTCTGGGTATATGGGTCCTACAAGGTCAGAGAATTCTAGCTTGACCTTGTATAAAGTCAACCTTTCAGACCAACCCAAAGCAACATGTGGTTCCCTTCATATCATATCCCTAATATTGCAACCTATACATCTGTTTTAAACCAAATTCAGAAAATTCTAAGAGTGATTTAACTTTATTTGCTTCCCTGTATTGGCTTTGGTTATGCCCCTTGGCTGTCTCCTACTTCTTGCACATGACCACATGAGGAGGCAGACTCTTGTGTTCACTCTATTAAACTTTCACTTCCTAGCCAGTTCTGCATTATAGATTACATAAATCTGCCAACTCTTTAATATGACAGCCCTTTGCATATTTAGGACAGTTATCATGTCCTGTCTTCTTTCCCTTTTTTGGATCCCCAAAGCTTCTTGGAACCAGAATAAAAGAACCTCTGTGAGGTAGAGGTATCATAATTGAATAACTTAATGGGTATTTTGTTCACATCTTCAGAGGTAAAAACATTGGCTTTTAAAAAAACTTATTGAACTACAGTTGATTTACAATGTTGTGTTAGTTTCAGGTGTACAGCAAAGTGAATCAGTTGTGCATACACACATATCCATTCTTTTTTCGATTCTTTTCCCATATAGGTTATTACAGAATATTGAGTAGGGTTCCCTGTGCTGTACAGTAGGTCCTTATTAGATATCTCTTTTATATATAGTAGTGTGTATATGCTAATCACAATCTCCTAATTTATCCCCCCCCCCCCCCGCCTTCACCTTTGGTAACCATAAGTTTGTTTTCTCCAACTGGGACTCTATTTCTGTTTTGTAAATAAGTTCATTTGTACCCTTTTTTTAGATTCCACGTAAAAGAGATATCCTATGATATTTATCTTTCTCTCTCTGATTTAGTATGATAATCTCTAGGTCCATCCGTGTTGCTGCAAAAAAAATTGGCTTTTTATTTCAGAAAATACAAAGCTGTTCTTGAAAAGTCTGAGTTTAGAGTCTTTGTTCTCCAAAGAGAATAGAAAGCAATACGATTAAGAGAAAGAAGCAAACAGGATGTAATGGGTGATTTACCCATTTCAGGACCTCCTCCTAGTATGCTATTTTCTTGTTCCTTTTACGTTGTTCCAGCACAGTAGTTGGAAACATACAGCAGAGATCTGATAAGTGACTGTGGACTCCAGACGTTAGTCATAGTGTCTTCCCTGAGGTTTGGATAGAGTGAGGCCAGGAATGGGCATTAGTCATAAGATCCCAGATCTGACAGTACTTTCCATTGAGAAGAGATCACTATAGAGTCTGCAGCTGATTATTTGCATAAGTAGGAAGAAAAAGCACTCAAACCCCAGTGACTTAAGCATTCCATCTGCAATCTCAATTTTGTAATCACATAAATTTGGTTTTCAGTGAAAGTGGGAAAAACAGAGGTAGAAAGATGTGAGTAGGATAAAAAACAAGGCATATTATCTTGACTTTGAATATCTGTAGCTCTTTTCTTTTTTTTTTTTTCCCGCCGTACGCGGGCCTCTCACTGTTGTGGCCTCTCCCGTTGCGGAGCACAGGCTCCGGACGCGCAGGCTCAGCAGCCATGGCTCACGGGCCCAGCCGCTTCGCGGCATGTGGGATCTTCCCAGACCGGGCAGGCGGACTCTCAACCACTGGGCCACCAGGGAAGCCCTATAGCTCTTTTTGATGAGCAGAATTTAAAAGGATAGGAGGAAAGAGTAATTCCCGGTGGGGAGGGGAGAGGAGAAGTGGAAAGAGAATATTAGGTGGAGGTCTTAATAATGTAGACGGGCATTGCCTCTAATACAGGACTTAGTACTGTTGTGCCCCAGATAGACAATAAGGACTTAATCACATGAACAGAAGAGGTTATGATTAAGTTGTTGTCAAAGAACATTCAAAGGAGAAGTCAGGAATATGAACAGAATGTACTGGTGTGCCACAACTACGTCAGATGGCTTGGTTTTCCTTCTTTCCCTTCTTCAAGGGATTTAAAATGCTACACTGTGATTCTCTTTTGCTCGGCTGATGCTTTTGTATACGAAGGACATGCATGGACTTTACAAACAGGTTGGAACCCAGGTTATCGAAGGTGCCAAGGCTGTATTTCTCATCCACTCCAAGTCACCTAAAACATTAGCACCAGAGCACTCCAAAATACTGTGCCCCTGGGCTTCCCTGGTGGCGCCGTGGTTGGGAGTCCGCCTGCTGATGCAGGGGACGCGGCTTCGTGCCCCAGTCCGGGAGGATTCCACATGCCGCGGAGCGGCTGCGCCCGTGGGCCGTGGCCGCTGAGCCTGCGCGTCCGGAGCCTGTTGCTCCGCAGCGGGAGAGGCCGCAACGGTGAGGGGCCCGCGTACCGAAAAAAAAAAAAAAAAAAGGCAAAATACTGTGCCCCTGAGGACTGTCGAGGTTTTTTCACAAAACAGCAAAATCTCTAGGCTCCAAAAGCGCAGGTGGTGATGCTCGAGTCCGGGAGCCAGGGAAAGAGAGTGCTATGTGGCGACTCCCCAAACCACCAAGGTACATGCTTAATGACCTAGTAAAGGTAGCTTACGCTGCCTCCCAGACACCCGTGACTAAGGCCTTGTTCGTAAAGCTATGGAAAGGACGACTGGAGTTCATCAAACCCAGCACCACAGCAAACTAGCCCCAAGGGTCCGAGCGTTTAACTTCGTCTAACTTTCCGATTGGTCCTTTCTGCCTCCTGTAAGGGAACGGCAACTGATCCCTGGCGCATGCGCATCACGTGGTTCCGGCAGAGGAGCTCTGTGTACCGGTCTTTCTGGCCCGGGTGGAATTCTTACCCCACTTTCCTGGGCCTTGCGTCTTCCGTGAGTAATGGCTCCGGACTCAGGTCCCTTTCCAGAAGGGCCGCTCTTAAAGCTGCTACCCGTAGACGCTAGGGACCGGGGCACCCAGCGCTGTCGCCTGGGCCCGGCGGCCCTCCGCGCCTTAGGCGCGCACCTGGGCTCGGCGGTGGAGATCTCGCTGCCTGACGGCGGCTCCTGCCTCTGCACCGCCTGGCCGCGGCGGGATGGAGCGGACGGCTTTGTGCAACTGGATCCGCAGTGCGCGAGCCCGGGGGCGGCAGTGGGGGCGCCGGGGTCCCGGGGAAGTCTGAACCTGAGCCGACTCCGGTTAGTGCCCTGCCCGCCCCTTCGGCTCCTCGCCGTGTGGCCGGTGTTGCGGGAGCTGGCGGGCGTGTCTGGTGCCCCAAATCCAGCCGCGGTGCTGGAGGCGGCGCAGGAGCTGCTGAGGAACCGTCCGGTCTCTCTGGGCCACGTGGTGGCCGCTCCTCCGGGCGCTCCCGGCCCGGTGGCCGCCCTGCACATCGTCAGCGGGGCACCCAACCCGAATCCGGCCGGGCTGGTCACCCCTCACACCCACATCAGTCTGAGCGGGCTACCTCCGTCGGAAGAGGAGCCGCAGCCCGAGGTGCCCCTGGGGGGCCTTTCCGAGGCGGCCGACTCGCTGCGGGAGCTCCTCGACTTGCCGCTCAGCTACCCCCGCGCCTTGGCCTCGCTGGGGCTAGAAGTGCCACGCGGGGTGCTCCTGGCTGGCCCCTCCGGAGTGGGCAAGACCCAGCTAGTGCGGGCCGTGGCCCGAAAGGCGGGCGCGGAGCTGCTGGCCGTGAGTGCGCCCTCGCTGCAGGGCTCCCGGCCCGGGGAGACCGAGGAGAATGTGCGGCGGGTCTTCCAGCGCGCGCAGGAGCTGGCCAGCCGCAGGCCCACCCTTCTCTTCCTGGACGAGGTGGACGCCCTGTGTCCCCGGCGGGGCGGCCCACACCAAGCCCCCGAGAGCCGCGTGGTGGCCCAGGTGTTGACGCTGCTAGACGGCATCAGTGGGGGCCGGGAGGTGGTGGTTGTGGGAGCCACCAACCGGCCGGACGCACTAGACCCAGCGCTGCGTAGACCTGGGAGATTCGACCGAGAGGTAAATAGGCTCAGCCAGCTAGCTCATTGCCCCCTGGAACCCCGGCCTCTTCTGGCCCCGGTTGGCTGCCCCGAGGCGTTTGCCACTTAGGTTTGGAAGTCAGTGAAGCTGGAGTGGGGCTCTGTAAAGCAGAGAACCCATTCTCTGGTCCACAAATGATCTGCGAGCCAGGACCCTTTCCCCCTCCAGAGTCAAATTGTTCTGAGAAGCAGGGGGGCCGTTAGGGATGAGTTGTGCAGGTCCTGAGAATGAGGAGTACTATAATCAGTAGTGTTAGTTTTTAAGGGAACTAGGACTGCTACAAGCATATTAAACTCTTATGAATCTGGAAGGAGAATTTAAAGTAGGATAGCCTCAAGAAACAAATGTATTGAAATAAGGGGGAAGGCAGGGAAGGACTAAATCAGAGCAGACATTTAACTCTTCTGGATTTATTCATTCCTTGTTCAAACGCCAGCCTCCTATCCCACAATTGCTCCCTGAGTTGCCAGGAAGGTTGAATATTCAAAGCTGTCCTATTTTATAAACTTCAGTCCTAAATTGATTCTTGATTTCTACTAAATAGTTTGAATAGTGATTATTTAAATGATGTTTGAACTTTGTGGGAGGTTTCTAAAGAGACAGGTGATAATTGTCCACTTTAGCATAATCTGTTTAGAACTTGAGTGGATTTCTTCTTCACACCATGTAGTACCTGTCCTGAATAAGCTCCATAAGAGCAGGGACATAGACTGTCTAGTTTACTGGCTCCTAGAACGTGGTAGGTTCTCAAAAATAACAAAAACTGGGCTTCCCTGGTGGCGCAGTGGTTGAGAGTCCGCCTGCCGATGCAGGGGACGCGGGTTCGTGCCCCGGTCCGGGAAGATCCCACATGCCACAGAGCGGCTGGGCCCGTGAGCCATGGCCGCTGAGCCTGCGCGTCCGGAGCCTGTGCTCTGCAACGGGAGAGGCCCGCGTACAGCAAAAAAAAAAGAAAAATAACAAAAACTTATTAAATGACATATGTAATTTTAACTGTGCAACTTTCTAGCCAGTGTTACTCCTCTGGAAGATAAGGATTTTCATGTATTCAGAATCTAAGGTATGCTTAAGAGTACACAGTAATAGTTCCAAATTTGTTCGCTAAATTATTATACATGTTTGTGAGGATTAAAAAAATAATATTTTAAGCTGTAAACTTTTTCTTTCCTTGCTTTGCACATAGATTGTCATTGGAACTCCCACACTTAGACAAAGAAAGGCGATTCTACAAGTGATTACCTCAAAGATGCCCATCTCCAGTCAAGTCGATTTGAGCCTCCTTGCAGAAATGACTGTTGGCTATGTTGGTGCAGACCTGACCGCACTCTGTAGGGAGGCTGCCATGCACGCTCTGCTTCATAGTGAGAAGGTAAGAAGGATTGATTTATGACCTTCTATGTGAACCCTTTTATTAACGTAACAAGTTAATTTGGAGATTAAAAAAAGTGGTAAGTACATTTTCTTCAAACTTTTGATACCTTCAACAGCTGTTTCTTACATATTTTTTTTTAAAATAAATTTGTTTATTTATTTTTGGCTGCGTTGGGTCTTTGTTGCTGTGCGCGAGCTTTCTCTAGTTGCGGTGAGCAGGGGCTACTCTTCGTTGCGGTGCACGGAGTTCTCACTGTGGTGGCTTCTCTTGTTTCAGAGCATGGGCTCCAGGCGTGCAGGCTTCAGTAGTCGTGGGTCACGGGCTCAGTAGTTGTGGCATGCAGACTCAGTAGTTGTGGCACACGGGCTTAGTTGCTCCGCAGCATGTGGGATCTTCCCAGACCAGGGCTCGAACCCGTGTCCCCTGCACTGGCAGGCACATTCTTAACCACTGCACCACCAGGGAAGTCCTCTTACATATATTTTTACAACTGAACTCCATAGAAATAGTATATGACTGAAAGTAGGGACAGAGAGCTGAGTTCTTCAGGTTTGCCCAGAGCGTTTTCCCCCACTCCCATAGTAACTCTTTAGTGCTGAAGCCCAGAGCAGTCAGGAAAAAGACAGTGTGGCCCCAGAAGAAGTAAACCTATATCTTTTTAATTTTTGTTTTATTTTGAATCTATTTCAGACTTAGAGAAAAGTTGCAAAAATAGTACAAAGAATTTTTGTATATCCTTCACACAGATTCGTCAAATGTAACATTTTATCACTTTTGCTTTATCATACTCTCTTCATGTGTATGAATGTTTATGTGTGTGTGTGTATATATATATATACTCATACTCTCAAATGCAGCCATGATGCCCCTCTAGCATTGAAAATTTAAGTGTATATTTCCTAAAAACAAAGACTTTAAAACCACAGTACAATTATCAAGATGAGGAAATTAACACTGACATGATACTTCTTCCTAATCTATATAGACCTTAACCAAATCTCACCATTTGTCCCACTCATTTCCTTTGTAGCAAAAATTTTAAAAGGAAAAAAAAAATATTTTTTAATCCAGGATTACACCTTGCATTTAGCTGTCATAGCTGCTTAATCTTTAATCTAGAAACATTCTTCAGTCTTTCTTTCACGACTTTAATTTTTTAAAAGTACAATTCAGTTATTCTATAGAATATTCCTAAGTTTGGGTTTGACTGATGTTTTCTCATGATTTGTTTCAGGTTTTGCATTTTTGGCAGAAATATCACAGAAATGATACTGTGTTCTTCTCATTGCATCTATTAGGTAGCAAATGATATATCTTTGTCCTATTACTGGTGAAATTAACTTTGATTTCTTGGATAAGGTGGTATCTCTGAGATTTCTCCATTGTCAAGACACTATTTTTTCCCTTTGTTGTTAATAAGCATCTTGAAGGGAAAATAAGCTTTTCTAACTCAGGAGACGATTAGGTGCTTAGGATTTTATTTAAATTCATCTTTGACATTCAAGTCCTTAATTCATGACTGCTTTTCTTAAAAATAGTTAGGATATTATCTTAAATATAGTAGTTTTCAACACTATAGATTGGAAAATCTGTTCACTTTTATGTAATGTCAACCTGAATCCCTAAACCCCTTCCGAAAAAAATTATTTTCAGCATGCTGAGGATTCTCTTGTAACCTTAAAATTGTTCTTTGACCTTATAATTTTTTAAAACCTAATTCGAGTTTGTTTAAGGTATGAAAGGATGATTTATCATTCTAAATTTTGAAAACCTTTTTACCTAGGTCATTTATACCCTTACTCATGTTCTTTTCCTTTATTTTTACTCTTACACCAAAGGTGGGGAAGGAGTTATGTGAACTTGTAAGTCCTCATCTTTTCAGTTTAGGACCAAAGCTGCTTGAAGATTTAATGACAAGTCCCATGTGTGAAGATTTGAGGATATATAATGCCTCTTGAGGGGAGGACAAGAACACCACGGTGTGGGAAAGGAGATTTACATTTAGAATCCCCTCTGCTTTGAAGTTCCAGGTTTGACCTTAAGCACGTTGGCTTAGGTGGACCATCCAGCTGCAGCCGTCCTAGGGTGGAGCCCACTGCTACTTCAGGAGGGGCCTGCCCAGGCATAGTTACCACAGGTGATGGCTCAGTTCATAAACAACCAGGGGAAGTGGAAGAAAGAAAGGCAAAAAGGAAGAAGGGACAGAGGCTTCTGGGAAGGTACTGGCTCCATCTTTTTCTTCTTTCCCTCCCCAGGCAGCTGAGGGGCTGCTGCTGCTTCTGTCTGTGCCGGGGCAGACAAGGGCACATCACAGTTTGTTCATCTTTTTGTCAAGTATGCCTATTAAAGGGTTAGAAAGACAGTTTAACACACACACCTATAGACATAGAGGGGAAAGGATTTTTATCTGCCTGAAAGGATTATGAAAATCAAGTGAATAGTGTACACACAAGTAACCTGCAAGTGTAAATGGGATTTTCAAATGTCAGTTGGTGTTACTTATAAATTAGTTAGTATTCAGTTACCCAATATCTAATACTGCTAACTAGTTAAAAAAAATAGCGCTATTTCAAAAAACTATTTAATAATGTTGTTTGTGAGAAATTAAACAAGATAAAAATTATAAAGAAAGTAAAAATTGTTTGAAATCTCACCTCCCAGAGATTATAATTATTGACATTTTTTAGGAAAACTGTTCAGAAAAGCTCCACGTATACATATTCACTTATTTAATCTTTCATAAATGGGATAAAATAGTTTGTTATTGAAAGTGGGAATTTTGGGATAACTGAATGTTCAGAATTTGATGTAAGAGGGCAAATACTTAAATATAATACAGATATTACAAATAGAAATATGTTTTTGATAGCCAGAAAGGAAATGATCTACTGATTTGACCATTTTAGAATGGCAAAACAATACTATTAAAAAAAAAAAGAAAGATGACAAGTTCAAAAGCAAAACAAACGAACAATACTATAAGCAAAGGCAAGACACGAGACAGACTGGGAAAAATACTTTCAGCCCATGACAAAAGCCCAATTTCCTTGGTGTAGAAAGAACTCTCACAAAGCAATAAGAAAAGACCAACAATCCAAGAGAAAATGGGTAGCAAGATATGAACTGGTAGTTGACAGTAAAAGGATTACAAATGGCTTATACACATGAAAAATCCTCAACTTCCTTTAAAAATTAATCTTTTGGTTCTTTTTCTTTTTTAAAAACTTATTATTTTGAAATAATTAAAACTTCAGGGAGAGTTCTGAGATAGAGAACTCCTGCTAAATCCTTTATCCAAATTCACCAGTTTTTAACATTTTGCCAAATTAGCTTTATCATTCTCTCCTTTCTCTTCTTCTCTCTGTACAGCTGACCTTTGAACAACACAGGTTTGAACTGCACCAGTCCACGTATACGTGGATATTTTTCAATAGTAAATACTATAAATATTGCACGGTCTGGGGTTGGTTGAATCCACACAGACGTGGGGAACGGCAGATATGGGGGGCCACCTCTACTTAAACGAGGATTAACTCCCATGTTGTTCAAGGGTCAACTGCCTAGGTATACACATTGTTTTTTTCTGAATCATTTGAGAAGGGGTTGCATGCATCTTAACCCATTATCCCTTAATATTTTAATGTCCATTTCCTATGAAAAAGTATGTATAATCTCATTATATTCAGGAAATTTAACATTGATCAAAATGTTGTCAGATTTATAGTTCCTATTCTAATTTTGCTAACTGTATCCATTTTTGTAGCATTCTTTTCCTCCAGTACAGGATCTAGTCCAGGATAATGTATTGTGTTTAGTTTTTTGTTTCTTTTTATCTTGAACGCTTCCTTAGCACTTTTTTGGTGTGTGTGCGACATTTGACATTGACATTTTTCAAGGATGCAGGTCAGTGATTTTATAGAACTTCTGTCAGTTTGGGTTTGTCTGTTTCTTCATAGTCAGATTCAGGTTATGCATGCCCATTGGGGATACTACGTAAGTGATAGTGTCCTTTTTATGATGTCACATGTGAAGGCACAGTACGTCCACCTGCCCCTCATTGGTGATGTCCCTAATGGTGACTGATGTGATCAATCAGTCAAGGTTTTGTCCAGTTTATTTACTGTATAGCTGCTATTTTTCCCTTTGCAACTAATAAGAAATCTGTGAGGAAACGCTCTGAGACAATGCAGACACACTGTTCCTCATCAAACTTTCCCTCCCCTAGATTAGCATCCATTGATTCTTGCCCTAAACAGCCTTTACTGTGATGCTTGCAAAATTGATTTTCTAATTCCATTATTTTCCTCTACCTCACTCTTGATTAAAGAAATTTAATTAACACAATAGTGAGCACCATTTCCTCTCTCATACTGGCCGAAATTTAAGGTTTGGTAATGTCCATTGTTGGAGAGGTGTGGGGAGAACAGCTTCATATATTGGTGCAGCTTTGAGGACAGTTTAGTAGTAGCTGTGAAAATTGTAAGTGTACATACTCTTAAGCACAATAATTCTACTTTGAGGAAATTATTATATAAAATATTTGAGCATGTGCACAAGGACTTTCAGTTGCTGCTTTGTTTTTTTTTTTTTTTTTTTTTTGCGGTATGCGGGCCTCTCCCGTTGCGGAGCACAGGCTCCGGACGCGCAGGCTCAGCGGTCATGGCTCACGGGCCCAGCCGCTCCGCGGCATATGGGATCCTCCCGGACCGGGGCGCGAACCCGCGTCCCCTGCATCGGCAGGCGGACTCCCAACCACTGCGCCACCAGGGAAGCCTGCTGCTTTGTTTTTAATAACAAAAGACTGGAAACAACCTACGTTCAACAGAAGGATGTTGTTAAAATACTCATACAATATGCAGTTGTCAAAAAGAATGAGATAGAGCTGTATTAGTTGACATGAAAAGATTTCTAAGATAAATGAAAAAGTACAAATTAATATGTATGGTATGGTCACATTTGTGTATCTTTTTGAAAGCATATACATATGTCATAAAACATACTGGAAGAATACACAGGAAACTGTTGACATTCTCTGGGGATGAATATTGGTGGAGTTGAGGGGGAGACATTTAATTTTTTATACCATGTGTTACAAATTTCTTTATAGTGATAACAAAATAGATGTGTAAATTCAAAAGAGGATTTACAATTAAAAAGTAATTGTGTTTGTGTACCACAAAAAAGGCCCACCTGATTTTTGGTTTGATTTTGCTTTTTGGGGTGGATTTCTTCAGAACCAGGACAATCCAATGATTGATGAAACAGACTTCCTTGAAGCTTTTAAAAAGATCCAGCCCTCATCATTTCGAAGTGTCATTGGACTGATGGACATCAAGCCTGTTGGCTGGGAGCAGATTGGTGGCCTTGAAGATGTAAAACTGAAGTTAAAACAGGTGAGATAGAGAATCTGCTTAAGCCAGTAGAATATGACAGTCTAAGTGTAATGCTTTATGGTGAAAACAAGCTGCACTGAAACTTCTTGCCGTCATCACTAATGCGATCCTAACATCTAGATCTAATGGTCGATTTTCAATCCTTATTTAACCGGACTCTATAGGCATCAAATATTATTTTTCATACTTTCCTGCCTCACCCTCTTTTTGTTTGCTTTTTACTCTAAAGAGTTTATAATTTAGACCGGGGTCAGTAAACTCTTTTCTGTAGAGGGCCAGAGAGTAAATATTTTAGGCTTTGTGGTCTCTGTTGCAACCACTCAACCCTGCCATTGTAGCACGAAAACAGTCGTAGACAGTATGTAATGAGTATCTGTGTTCTGATGGAACTTTATTTATGGACACTGAAGTCATATAATTTTCACGTCACAAAATAGTATTCTTTTGAATTTTTTTTTTAATTTTATTTATTTATTTTTGGCTGTGTTGGGTCTTTGTTTCTGTGCGAGGGCTTTCTCTAGTTGCGGCGAGCGGGGGCCACTCTTCATTGCGGTGCGCGGGCCTCTTACTGTCGCGGCCTCTCTTGTTGCGGAGCACAGGCTCCAGACGCGCAGGCTCAGTAGTTATGGCTCACGGGCCCAGTTGCTCAGTGGCATGTGGGATCTTCCCAGACCAGGGCTCGAACCCGTGTCCCCTGCATTGGCAGGCAGATTCTCAACCACCGCGCCACCAGGGAAGCCCTGAATTATTTATTTATTTATTTATTGAGCATTTGGAAATGTAAAAACGATTCTTATTAGTTCATGGGCTATACAAATACAGATTCTTTGTTCATAGGCCTGAGTTTGCCCTGGGACTGGTAAAAACACAAAATTATAATAAACAGTCAGTATGGCCTGGGTGGCTACTTGATACTGGTTCTCACAGTGGCTGTTGAGGGACACAGCTATTCAGCCCTTCTTACCTGCATTGCAGGTTCAGCAGTTGATTTTGCCAGTACCCCTTTGGGTGATCCTGCCATAAGGAAGTAGGTTTCTCTAATTGCACACACACAAGACTGATTTATAAGTATCAATTATAATTTATTTGTCTTAACTGGAAGCTACATCTACAGTGAACCCTGGAATCCTTGTGTCCATGGATAAGCACGTTTATAATATGCCCTAATTTTTTATTTATTTATTTATTTTTGGCTGCATTGTGACTTCGTTGCTGCACTTGGGCTTTCTCTCGTTGCAGTGAGCGGGGGCCACTCTTCATTGCGGTGTGCAGGCTTCTCACTGCGGTGGCCTCTCGTTGTGGTGCACGGGCTTCAGGCATGTGGGCCTCAGCAGTTGTGGCACACGGGCTCAGTAGTAGTGGCTTGCGGGCTCTAGAGTGCAGGCTCAGTAGTTGTGGCTCATGGGCCTAGTTGCTCTGCAGCATGTGGGATCTTCCCGGACCAGGGATCGAACCTGTGTCCCCTGCATTGGCAGGCAGACTCCTATCCACTGCACCACCGGGGAAGTCCCCCTAATTTTTTACATGCTTTGTCTCGTTTAATCTTCACAAAATACATGCGGGAGATGAGTAACACCTTCCTGTTAGAAACACTGTTTCTTTAGCTCTGAATATTAAGCTTTCCTGCCTTTCTGAGCACTCGTCTCCCCTACCTTAAATGTTAGTTCTTCAAGCTCCTGAGAGTTTTCTTTTTGCATTTTCTGAGTGAGCCTTTGATCTCCTCAATGTCCCAGGCCTCAGCTGTCCCCTGAAAAATGCTAACTCAGAAATCTTTATATCCAGCGCAGATAGTTCTTTTGATCATTAAAACTACTTAAATGCCTGCCTACTGGATAACTTCCAGGGATCTCAAACTCAGCATGTCCAAAGTTCAGCTAATCAGTTCCACCTCTACACCTGGATTCCCTCCCTCAATGAATGCAGCCAGTCACCCCATCCCCTCACTCAGAAACCTGTCTTCTGAATGCATGGAGTCATGTCATAACGTACATAACGTTACATAACGTAACTTCCCCTCTGGATTTCCCCTGCGTATACTACAGTTACATTTTATGTTTCATATACATCCCTCCCACACCACCTCTGCTGCCTGTGGCACATCAAGCCTTATTATTTTTGTAGTCTGAATCCTTGCAAGAGACTGCTAAGTGGTCTCCCTCCCTCTAGTTTCATTTCCTTCTATCCATTCTCTATACTGCTTCCTCACTGTTGACTAAAACTGTCAAGGCCCAATGTGATCTGAATCCTACTTCCACTTCAGCTCTATCGCGTCTTGCCTCCCTCATCCTCCCCTCTGTTCCTGCTTACTGTTGGGAGATGAATTGGATGCTTTCCTGTGTCTCTGTATATATTGTTCCTTGTCTGTGGAATGCCCTTCTCTGGTCTGCTTGTTAGTTTACAAGCCTGTCTCCCCAACTAAAATAGGAGTTTCTAGGTACAGGGGTCTTGTCTATCCTTTTCTGTAGAGGCAATATATCAGTAGTTAAGAGCTTGTGCTCTTGATCTACACTGTCTGGGTTTAGTCTTAGTTCTGCTGCCTCGCTAGCAGTAAGATAAGATCTGGGCGGGTTACTTCACTTTTTTAGCCTGAGTTTCTGCATCTGTGAAGTTATGATGATAACAGAACCATCTACCTCAGAGGTAGTGAGGATTTACTTACTATTATGAGTGCCTACTTTGTGAAGGTGTGTCACTCTAGGTGATGGGGATTTAGAGGTGAACTTCGCTTACATTCTAGCAGGAGCAGAATGACTAACTCAACATGGAAAAATAGTAGTTTCAGACAGCAAATGAATAAGGGCTCCAAAAGTAGAAGATGGGTAGTAGCGTAGACTGCCTAGGAGGAGGAGGATCTGCTTTAACTACAGTGGTTAGGGAAGACCTCTCCAAGGAAATGACATATGAGTGGAGACGTGTGTGATGAGGGATAGCACACAAAGATCTTAAGGGAGTGTTCAGGCAGAGAGAGACTAGCAGGTAAAGGCCATGAGATGGGAACAAACTGGAGTGTTTGGGCGATGGGTTATGTGAGGCCTTGTAAGCAGTGGTAAGTTAGGAGTTTGGATTTGGATTTTATTCTAATTCTGATGAGAAGTCATGGAAAGATTTTAAGCAGGAAGTGATGTGACCTCACTTAGGTCATAAGGCTGCTGTGTGGAGATCGGACCACATTTCCAGCTCATAGCAGGTACCTGAGGGTTGTGGAACGCATGAATTTACTGAAGTTTTTGATGTTCATCATTATACTAAAACAACTCTCTCTTTTTGTGTCCTGTCTCTTTTTGTGTACTTTTAGAGCATTGAATGGCCTCTGAAATTCCCTCGGGAATTTGTTAGGATGGGCCTGACAGAGCCAAAGGGAGTTCTCCTGTATGGTCCCCCTGGGTGCGCTAAAACCACCCTGGTGAGGGCCCTGGCCACGAGCTGTCATTGCTCTTTTGTTTCAGTGAGCGGAGCTGATCTCTTTTCACCTTTTGTTGGCGATTCAGAAAAAATCTTGTCTCAGGTTTGTTTTTTTATTTTCCCTCATGCAGTTAAGTTTACTTTTGAATTTTTGTTTCATGCCTTAAGGATAAACCTTATTTTTTAAAATATAACTGGCTTTTTTTCCTATTAGGAAAGTTATACCTGATTGTGTATAGAAAATTTAGAAAATATAGAAAAGTGTAAATAAGAAATCCTCCATAATTCTTCTACCTACCGTTAACATTTTGGTGAATTTCCTTTGCCTTTCAGTTTCCTTGGGCAGGGAATGGGTGGATGGTAATATATATCTGTGATTTTTTAACTTAATATTATCACTTTTAAAATTCAATAATATTAAATATTCTTTGAAAATATGATTTTAACCCCCATATAATACTGTTATTCCTTATTTATTCATTCCCTAGTTCTTAGACATTAGAATCTTTCTCTTCTTTTTATATTTTAAAAATTATAAATACAGAGTAATGCAGAAAACATACATTCATATGAATAAGGCATGACGTATAGCTTTTAAATATTTCCGTTTTTCGAACAAAAGGTATTTCGACAAGCAAGAGCAAATACTCCAGCAATTGTGTTTTTGGATGAAATTGATTCAATCTTGGGCTCTCGATCAATCAGCAGAACAGGATGTAATGTTCAAGAACGTGTTCTTTCTGTTCTCCTAAATGAATTAGATGGTGTTGGATTGAAGACTATAGAGAGAAGAGGAAGTAAATCAGATCAACATGGTAAATACAAGGAGCTGGAAAAAAACGAAGAGGTATTTATTAGCCAGAACACACCAAAAATCCAGGCCAGCATTAAGTAGAATGCATCTGCCCTAGCTTTCCCTATGCTGGATGCATCTCAGAGAATTATATAATTTCAGTGTGACTCTTAGGACTTTTACAGAGCTGGTAAAATAGTGACTTACCTGGGAAAGGTGAGGCAAATTTTATAATAAAGTATCTTAGGTATATATGAACGTGAATTTTTTCCTAAGATTAGAAACATAACTACATATTGCTAGTGGAGAAGGGAGTTTCTTCTTATTTTCATACCCTGAAAAACTAGTGTTCATCCCTTTCTAAAATTGTTTATGTGAAATGAAACATAACCCATGTTTGGGTTACTGATCATTGGAAATAATGATCAGTAATTGAAAATTTTCAGTTTTCTTAAGGAATGGGTTTCCTTGGTTATAACAAAGTTAAAGTGACCTTGGAAATCCTCTTCCTCTCTTTTGAGCCTTCTCCAGATAGAGTTTGGTATCCTTAAGTAATTCCTGACAGATAATTTTTCTTCTTTTATTTTTTTCTTGTTCTTACTTGTTTCCCATTTTTTAAATTGCTCCATGGAAAGAGAGTCTTACAGCTCCTTAGGAACATATGCCACTAGAATTTGACGGGACCCATCAGGATTTCTAATCAAATCTCCTCATCATGCAGGATTTCCTTCTATAGCCTCTGACAGGTGTTTACCCAGCCTCTGCTGAAATACCTGCAGATATAGGGAACTCATTGCTTTGAGAGATCACATCACTGGAGAACTGCTTTGATAATTAAGTTCAACAATTTTGAATGCTTAGCATGTGTAAGGCCTTGTTCTGGTTGCTCTTAGATATTTCTTATCTTCAGGATTTATATAAATGCAGCTTATGTTAATTGTCATATTTCTGCCTGTGGAAAGAAAACAAAGAGGTAAAATCAATCTCCTTCTTCAAGAACATGAGAGCCAAGACTTTTCATAGCTATACATGTGTTAGTCAGATGCTTCTGTCTTTTCAAGTCGTCCATTTAAGTTGTAATCATTCACTGGGGCTCAGGTGCATTTAGGTCAACAGATAGATGTTCTCTGCTGTGGTGTAAAGCTTTTCATCAGTTCTTACACTGAGAGATGCCCCATCAGGATTGATCACTCCCTTCACTGTGTACACAGAGTAGCTCTTTGATAATAATTTGTTTCTGGGGTACCTTGATACTGAGAAGGTGGTCTGGAAGGGAAATGTAAGCATTCTAGTCCCAAGAAAAAAATATCCCCCTATTTAGAAACAAATGGACCTTCTGATTTGTAATTTTAAAAAAATACATTTAATAATTAACAACTTATTGACATTACTTTGTGTTGTATGTTTTCCCTCAGCTAGAGTTTCAGGAAGTTTTTAATAGCAATGTCATGATTGTTGCAGCAACAAATAGACCTGATGTGTTAGATGATGCCTTGTTACGGCCTGGAAGATTAGACAAGATTATTTATATTCCACCTCCAGATGAAAAGGTAATCATTGTGCACATTTACTCTGTGCATTTCTAACAACACATCAGTGAGCTCTAAGAGGACGGCAGAATTGAATTCCTTACTGGGTATAGGTGTACATGGTATATGTCCTATATTGAATTCCGCATTTTTCCTTATCTGGGCCCGTCATAAATCATCATTTTCATCTGCTTTTGCTGGGTTCTCTGGCCCTGTTTTCAGAGAAACATAAGCCTAAAAGCAAGGTAGTAATTTCCTTTTTGTGGAAGACTCAAAATACTGAGTTTATCGAGTCTACTCAACATTATTTTGCAACTAGAATGGAGGAATCCTTAAGTGTTAAAAGGGTTTTGGAGGTTATCTGGGTCAGCATTCTTATTTTTCAGTGGAGAAATCTGAGGTTACAGAGATTGTACAATATATCCACAGCCAAAGAATCAGTAAATCCATTGCCCTTCACATCCAGAGCCACTGGCAGTGAGTGGTGAAAGACACAGAAAATGAATTTTTTTCCTTCCTTAGGCTTTTATCAGATTTTGAAGGGATGGAAAAAAAATTATATCTATTTTATTTTTAAATTGTGTCTGATAATTTATGTATTTGCTTTTGAACCATGTCTGATGGGACTGTTTGTACCCAAAAGAGAGATTCATCAAGTCTCTTAAAGATTATATCTATGGTTGGCTGTTTTTTAAATTAATTATAAAAATATTAAAATGTATCATGATGTCACATTTACTTTCTTCTTGAGAAGAAGTGATTCTTTCTTATTGTTTCTGAAATATATATACTTTCTCTGTAATACGATAGAAAACTCTAACTTGAAATGTTTTAATACAGCATTGTGTCAGACGTAAATGTTGTAAGGTTATAAACGTATTATTTTTTATTTTGTTCCAGGGCAGGCTTTCTATTCTGAAAGTCTGTACAAAAAACATGCCAATGGGGCCTGATATTTCCTTGGAAAATGTAGCAGCAGATACCTGTTTTTTCTCTGGAGCTGATCTTGGAAACCTCTGCAAAGAAGTAAGTTAATTAATGAAGAAAACCTATAGTTCAAAACATTTATTCAGAACTTCATTCACTTGGCAGTATTTACTGAAAGGGAGGCACCATGTGAGGTGAAAAAGACCACTGTGGTCCCTTACCTTCTCTTCAGAGCGTACAGGTTGATGGGGCAGTGGGGGAGGTGCAGAGAGGTAATACTGAATTAAAACATGTAGTGAGTCAGGGAAGTTCAGGGTGCTGTGGGAGTACCTAGGAAGGACACCAGTCCAGACCTGGGGGCATCAGAGAAGGCTATCTGAGAGAGGGTGTGTGTACATTGAAACTGGAAGGATGATTAGGGAGTTAGCTAGGCTAAGGGAGAGAAGCGGAGTGTTTGAGGCAGAAGGAATAAAATGTGCAGCAACTGGAGGTGAGAAATGACATTATTGAAGAGGTGGAGTGGACAGTGGCCAGATCACACAGGTTCTTGTAGGTCACTTTAAGGCATTTAGACTTTATGTTGGCTGCCAAAAAAGGCAGCCACTGTTGGGTTTTTCCTTTCTATAAACTTGTGTTAAATATAACATTCAGAAAAATGCACAGATCAGAGGCTATGGTGCACTGAATTAACATAAAGTGAACACACTCGTATAACCACCTCTCCAGAAGCTTCCCGTGGGCCTTCCCACTCTATCCCAAAAGAGAACCACTCTCCTGACTTCCAGCACTGGGGGGATTAGTTTTGCCTGCTTTTGCACTTTATATAGATGGAACCATACGGTATGCTCTTCTGTCTGCTTCTTTAACTCAAGATTATGTCTGTGAAGTTCATCCGTTGTTTTGTGTGTAGCAGTAGTTTGTTCATTTCCATTGCTTATAATATTCTAATATATGAATGTGCTGCTTTTATATACGCATTTTATCTTTGAACATTTGTGTTACAACTTTTTTGCTATTATGAATTATGCTGCTATGAACAATCTTGTACGCGTCTATTGGTATACGTGTGTGTGTATGTCTATTTCGTATACAAAGAGAATTGGTGGGTCATCGAGTATGTGTTGATCTGTTCCTTTATGATCAGTGCTGTTTCCTGTTTAAAAACTACTCTGAGGTCAGGAATATAGTCTCTCTTTTTGTAACTTAACTTTTTTTTTTATTGGTGTATAGTTGATTTAAAAAATTTTTATTTTATACCGGAGTATAGTTGATCTCATCTTTAAAATATATGCACTCACAGTGTCTATATTATTCTGCAGTCTGCTTTCCCCCCAGCCCCCCACCCATTTAAGGCTAGAATTTTTTTTTTTTTTTTTTTTTTTTTGCTGTACGCGGGCCTCTCACTGTTGTGGCCTCTCCCGTTGTGGAGCACAGGCTCCGGACGCGCAGGCTCAGCGGCCATGGCTCACGGGCCCAGCCGCTCCACGGCACATGGGATCTTCCCGGACCGGGGCACGAACCCGCGTCCCCTGCATCGGCAGGCGGACTCTCAACCACTGCGCCACCAGGGAAGCCCTAAGGCTAGAATTTAATGTAGAAGAGAAGATGGTCTACTGAGAGGACTTTTAATCACTTTAACTTTTTAGCTTAATGTTTCTATTATCATGAATATTGAAATTCAATGAAGTGAGACTGAGATTTTTGTGTTCAGATTTTTTAAAGTATTACCATATATTATAAAATAACAATGAAGCGTATTTATTATTTCCTATTGTTTGTCTTTTATAGGCCGCCTTGCTGGCTCTGCAAGAAAATGGACTGGAAGCGACCACAGTGAAACAAGAGCACTTTCTAGAATCACTTAAGACTGTAAAACCATCCTTAAGTCACAAGGATTTGACTTTATATAAAAACTTATTTCAGAAACAAGGATTTTCTAACTTAGAAGATATTTAAAAATTATTTTACATACCTGCTTAAGGATTAACTTAAATGTGAACGTGCATTATAATTTGCAACTTCACACTCTGTGTGTGTTATTTCCTATAAATAAAAAAACTTGTGCCTAATAAGCTAAGATTTCATACTTACAGAAAAGTTAAAAGAATAATACAAAGAACTCTTATATACTCTTAACCCAGATTCTCCAATTTTTAACATTTTCCTACATTTGTCTCCTTTCTCTCTCTCCCTCCTCCCTCCTCCCCACCACAGTATTTTTCTGAACTATTTAAAAGTAGATTTTACACATCATGCCCCTTTATCCCTTTAATACTTCAGTGTACATTTTCTTATAAATGAGGTTATTTTCTTATATGACCACAGTGCAGTTATCAAATTCAAGAAATTTAACATTGATACAACATTTTAATCTATTGACGATGAATTTCATCCATTGTTCCAATAGTAATTGTTTTCCCATTACAAGATCCAGTTTAGGATCATACACTGCACTTAGTTGTCATGTCTCTTTAGCCTCTTTGCCTTTTTTAATCTGAAACAGTTCCTCGGTCTTTCTTGACCTTGACACTTTTGAAGCGTACAGACTAAGTATTTTATAGAACAGTTGGTTCCTAATATGTGTTTGTCTGATGTGCATCCTGATAGGTTCAGGTTATGCATCACCAGTGGAGCATATGTATGTGCTGTCATGTCCTCAGATCACAGCTGGAGGCACGTGACATCTGCACATTATTGGTGATGTTAATTTTGATCACTTGTTTATGATCTTGTCCATCTTCTCCACTGTATAGCTACTAGTTTTCCTTTTGTAATTGTATTTTTTAAGGAGATAGGTTATATATAAGTTTTTATTTTCCTTTATGAAAAGAGTAATAATGCTAGAAAATGTAGATAAACATGAAGAAAACATGTGGGTATTTAACTTTCCAGTCCCTTACACATGTATAGATAACTTTTTAAAACCAAAAGCATGGTACTGTGTAGCTCTTGTTTTTCTCACCTAACAGTACCTGGTAAGCATCTTACTGAGCCTTTCTTCACTCTCAACGTGCCATACAGGGTGCAGGAGCGTTTGTGAAGGAGACAGACATGGCACTGATAGGGCAGCTGGGAGCGGAGACCTCCAACAAATCATGCAGTGTGAGTTAAACACAGGAGACGAGCTTCAAAGGAAGTATAGGTACAGTCAGGACATGGTGCGTGAACTATATGAAGTCATAAATGTCAAGCAGTTGGAAAGTTTTCTATTTCTGACGGGAGCCAGTACTGTTATTAAGCAAAACCTCACTATTGGGGAACAGTTAAGGAAAAGGCCTGTCTTATTTATAGGTATAAAATATAATTCAGTTAAAATTATTCTAACAACCTGACTCTTGCTTTTGAGTAGTAGGGAAAATACCTAGAAACTTTATTAGAATTCTGAATATTTTCATTCATGTTCTGTCCATTATTGATTTTACAGGAAAAGGCAGCCATTAGGCCTTTGCCATCCCTAGGCCTGAACCCCTAAACTCAGATTCTAGCTGTATGCTCCTTGTTTTTTCCTAGAGAAAGTTTCTAGTGGTCAGCCAAGAAATTTAGTACCCACACTTTGGTTAGAGGCTGAGTTTTTATTTGAAAATGTCTTTTTAAACTGTAACTTTGCAACAGAACTTTGGAAGCCTCCTGAGGACAAAAACCATGTTTCTTCTCTCATTGAAATAAATCAATAAATGATGAAGTCAGATCAAGGATTTCTTTGACTCAACTTCAGTGTGATTAGAGGATGGCTCTGGGAAATTTCCAAAAGCTGTGTTCGTAATCGGTGGGAAAACACTTCAGCTTCTAAGTATTATACCTGGGAAGTGTGAACAGCTTTACATTAAGCTCAAACTCCTTTCTGAGCCACATTACAGCATTAAACAATGTATCAATAGTGCACTCCCAGACCATCTGAAATTTAGCAAATCCATATTTGCTAAACCTGGTAACTAGGCAGCCACTGAAGGGTGGGCAGAAAGAATTCCAACACAAAATATTTAATGAAAGGATATTCTATTTTTCTTATAAAGCCTGAGCTGGGCTGATTAAAATCTAAGTTTGAATTCCTAACATGGGAACCAAGTAGCTGTGGTTCCATGCTCCTGCAAGCCCGGGTTGCAGCAGCTAGAGAAGGTTCTGGAAGTTTCTGACAATTGGGGTGGGGAGGAGAAGCTCCCCCAAGGGATTTTGGGCTTTGGAGCAGCCACAGAGGGTAATGCTGGTGAGTATCCTGAGTGGGTTCCTTTGGGGCACTGCCAAGATTTGAAGGGTGAGAACTGTGCCTGCTAGTTAGTCATTCTGGGAAAGACTAAACACAAGCTCAGTAAACCTGGGCATTAACCAAAAGAGGGAAAGTATGGCTTTCAGGGTCTAGTTCTCATTGTGAGCTTTAAAACAGCCAGTCTAAAATTTCCTGATCAACAGTAGTGAGGTAATCTGCATGATAAAGACCCCTCTGTTTCCTTCCCACCCACCCCCTCCTCCCACCCCATCCTGGCCCCCAAAAGAAGACTGGCTTGAAACGAGCATTTTCTTTTGCTACTACTTCTTGCCCCACCCTAATGCCTTTATAAAAGCTTTCTGTTTGTACTACCCCTTGGAGCACCCTGCTAGTTCATGAATCATTGAATGAAGCCAATTAGATCTTCAAATTGACTCAGTTGAATTCTGTTTTTTAACACTATATACAATTTATAAATTTTTAAAACATTTTATTCTGAACATTTTCACACACATTTAATAATATAACAAAATCCCACATATCTGTCACCTAGATTGAATAATTAGTATTTTGCTAAATTTGCTTCATTTTCTACTGAAAAACAAGTATTTTCAGGTAAATCCCAAACATCATGATATTTCTTAATTATTTCCACATATAATCTCTTTAAAAATGTGTTTTTTTAAAAAAAAACCATAATACTATTATCACACCTGAAAAAATCAACAGTACTCCCTTTAATATCATTTCATATCTGGTCTGTAAGTTTCTCTAGTTGCCCCCCAAATGTCTTTACAGTTGGTTTGTCTATTTCTATGTTCAAATAAATATCCTCACCTTTGGTAAGATTTCTCAGAGCCCATTAGTCAGAATTAATCATCGGTCTTTGGCACCAGATCATGACAGAGCGCGTTAGAGTTACTTATAGGCACTAAATTGTAAGAAACGTGAAGTAAGGGACTTGTGTTTTATTCTTTTAAATTTACCATGCCCCATTCCGAGAATAATGCCTAGGCTATTACAAAACTGCATTTTGAAAAGAAATGACATTGGCAAAGCAGGGCTCTAAGTTTAAGGTCATTACTAGGCATGGGCTACACTCCCCCCGCCCCCCCCCCCCGCCCCGGGGCGTGCCACGTGGCTTGCAGCATCTTACTTGCCCCACCAGGGATGGAACCCGGGCCCCCAGCAGTGGAGTCACGGAGCCCTAACTACTGGACCGCCAGGGAATTCCCAAGGGCTACACATTTTAATTTTAATTTGTGGGCCATGATATATTCCTATAAGATTTCTTTCCTTTTTCTCCTGCTTGTATCCTAGAAAAAACAATTTATCTTTAATTAACAAATTGAGGCTTTTCTTAGAACCTTCTGACAAAAGAAGCTTTAGAGATTCTGCAGAAGGAGCATTAAAAGGCTTCTTTGATTCTATTCAATACAAACCACGGAAAATGTTGAATTTTCTCTGAAGTAATCAACAAACGTCTCCAGCTACAGCTCGAGTTACACAGTAAGAACCCTTGTCAGTGACTGGGTGAGAAGTTATATTTATGATCTGCCTTATATAAAACAAATCTTTGCAAATAATAATTACTATTTATTGAATGCCTACTACAGGCAAGGCAGACTGCTACATGCTTTGCATACATTCTAACATTTTTTCCAACTCCCTGCCGAGCCAGGTTTGTCCCCATTTTACAGATATATAAACTGAGAGTCATGAAGGTTAAGTAGTTTCCTCGAAGTCAATCAGCTAATAAAGTATGTCAGGGGTGGGCTCTGAACTCACGTCAGTTTGAATGCAAAGCCCACGACTAGAAATAAAATGGGGCTGAAACAGAGCTGGGTCTGGCCGTTTAGAAAACATTAAGATGTTTTCGTTTTTAATGCTAACTCATAGCTTAAACTTCAAACAGTTTTAAAATAATTGTTTTAAAATAACTATTTTTAGATAACTGAGCTTGCACTCTTGACTTAATCGCAGTTGCTAAGAGCAGGGTGCAGAAAGAACAGTGCTGCCTGATTGCCAGACAGACCGGGCTTCTGATTATATCTCCGCCGCTTACTGGCTATGTGCCTAGAGCATCTCTGAGCCTAAATAACATACCTTGCAAAAATGTCGAGAAGATTCCAGTACAGTGCCTGACACACAGATACTGATTTAATTATTATTCCCGTGGTTCTGCAGCCGCCTTCATGCTCCGTGAAAGGCTAGGCTGCTAACTTAGGGGCGAGTTCCTTCAGGGTCGTCTCAGAGATCTTCTCCTGGAAACCTCTCCGGTTGATTCTTTTTGTTTCTTCTCTCTCATCTCCTGATTTTTTTTTTTTAATGGAAAAAATCAGGACAACAAGGAATTATTCTGAAAGGAAATTTACAACTTAAATTATCTCCATAAGTGCGCCACATCACATTTTTGGAGCTTTTAATGTGACTTGGATTAATTCTAGTTTACCTGCCTGCACCAAGGAGCCTCCCATGGGACCCCCGGATCTGCGGCTCCTTTTCCGGACCTCCTTTTAGACGGGCTGTTTTTCACCTGTTCTTGGCCATCCAAGTGCCCCTAGTTCTCAGTTCCACCCCCTTGCAGACCCGCCAACGCCCAGCCTGGGCTCGCTCCGAGCGGCGGGTAAGAACCGCGGCAGGCGGCAGGGAGCGCTAGCGTCCTGCTGCGCGGAATTTGAAGGCCCGGCATCCCGCAGGGGGCGCCCGGTTGCCGGGCGCCCGGCATGGAAAGCGAGTCAAGCCCCGCACGCCCCCTGCGCGGCCCGCGTGACCAGAACGCGCCGGCCGGCCTTCCGGAGAGGGTGGGGTTGGTATATAATGCGCGGAGGTCGAGGTCGGCGTTCCGTTCTGGGCGTTAGCATCGTCCGCTCGCGGCGCCCCGCCAGGTCTCCCAGGTGAGCTGCCCTCGGGCGGAGGCTCTGGTGAGCCGTCTCGAGGCTGGCTTTGGGATACATTGGCCGGTTTGGAGCCCACCAGGCTTCGTCCTAGTAGCTGAGTTTTGATCAATATCTTGGATTTTTTTTTCTTCTAGATTTGTCATTCTACACTGAAGTCATCATGAGCTTTTTCCAAGTCCTGATGAAAAGGAAGGAAGTAAGGTTTTATTTATTTGTTTATTTATGGCTGCGTTGGGTCTTCGTTACTAAGGGTGGGCTTTCTCTAGTTGCGGTGAGCGGGGGCTGCTCTTCGTTGCGGTGCACGGGCTTCTCAGTGCGGTGGCTTTTCTTGCGGAGCATGGGCTCTAGGCGCGCGGGCTTTAGTAGCTGTGGCGCAGGGGCGTAGTTGCTCTGCGGCATGTGGGATCTTACGGACCAGGGCTTGAACCCGTGTCCCCTGTATTGGCAGGCGGACACTTAACCACTGCACCACCAGGGAAGTCCAAAAGAAGCAAGTAAATTTTTAAAGCAACTGAAAATCTGACTAAAAATATTAACTTTTAAAGATGTTGAAGAAAGTATAAAATGATATAGAGCTATTCTGTTATATTTCAAGTGTTTCACATTGAAACGTCCGAGTATTTTGTTCTCTGTTAGCTTATTCCTTTGGCGTTTTTCACGACCGTGGCAGCGACTGGAGCTTTGTCTTTTGCTCTGTATTCCCTTCGAAAACCCGATGTGATGTAAGTAGGCATTCATCATTTATAAAAACGTTTTTAGCCGTGTTAGGTTGACCTTCAGTTTATGAAATGCATAGTATCAGATTCCTGGTTTTCCCCCCAGGATAAGAATGTCGAATTGTGAACTTGGTTAGAGTCAGGGCCAGAAAGCATCCAGGTATCAGAAGACTATCAAATGATGATTAGAGATAAAATAGGTTTACTAATATAAGTTCCTTGTATCTAAATACCCTTTCAGCCACTGGCCCTCCTCCTCTTCTCCTGCAGCAAAATAAAGCTTGTTGGGTTTTTTTTTAACTTAAGTTTTGAAATTTAAAGTTCTTAGACGGTCTTTTGGGATATACATCATCAATCTTAATCATTTTAATAACATTTTAAAATGTCAGTTCATTAGAAAGGTCTTTCCTAACATGGTAGAGTTTATAGATTCAGCTGTCTACGATGAATCTAATCTTAGCCCTGGATATAAGGTAAAATACCATGTGTCCTGGAATATGAGGAAGAGAAAAACCTGACTCTGATATTGACCGGGTGCAGGGCTCCGTAGAGCCGTAATGCTAGGCTGTGGCAGTTCATCACCTACCGGTTTCAAGCCCAGCCCTTCTGCCTCTTCCAGAAACTGGGGTAAGAGCATATTTGCTTGCTCTTAGCCTGGCACTTCCACCCTAATTGCTCTTCAGCTTATGAGAACATTCTCCAGTCTAGGCCAGTAAAGGGAATACAGACCTCCTACTCTGCAGAGGAATTGATCCTTGATGTTTGAGCCAAACTGTGAAGCTTTTTAAAGGAATGTTCCATCAATTTCAATTAACTCAATGCCTAAGTATGCACTCTGAGTCTGTCCCTAGCATATTTATAAACCCAATATCAGACTTGGTTTAAATGCACTTACTTTAATGTTTAATCAGCTTTCTTTTATTTTTAGCATTGATCGAAAAAGAAATCCAGAACCTTGGGAAACTGTGGATCCTACTGCACCTAGAAAGGTATTGCTGCATTAAAACGTGATTTATACTTAGCCGAAACCTTAGCACATTTGTCAGCAAAATAGATGTAATACCTTTTAACCTTTAGCGTGCCATTTAACGTGTAGTGCAAAGGGAGTGCTGTAGGGTTATGGAGATTTAGTTCAAATCTTTGCTCCATTAGTCACAGGTGATTTTAGATAATTTGGCCTCTCTGAGGCTCTCAGAATCTATAAAATGGGCACAATAATAGGGCTCTTCCTCAGAGTTTAGAGGATTAAAGTAGATAAAATAGAGCCCTTTAGCACAGTGCCTGGCCCATAGTCAGCACTCAAATATTAACTTCTATCATTATTGTGACACATCATCTCCTTTTTTAATTTAATTTTTATTTAATATTGGAGTATAGTTGAGTTACAATGTTGTGTTAGTTTCAGGGGTACAGCAAAGTGAATCAGTTATACATATACATATATCCATTCTTTTTCAGGTTCTTTTCCCAAATAGGTTATTACAGAATATTGAGTAGAGTTACCTGTGCTTACTAGTTATCTTGTCCACAGCTCTGTGCCTTTTCCCTTATTGTATAACTTGGATCATTTGTACTTTTGTTGAGTAATTACAGTGAGGAAATTTTAAGAGCCTACTATGTGCCTAGCTCTGTGCTGGGAGCATCATACCTCCACTCAGACGTAGCAGACACACTTTTTGAGCTTCTGGTTCACATAAAACCATAGGAAATTTAAAAATCTAGAAAATTAAAATTCACTTAAAAATCTTAAGTGAAAGTAGGGTAAATGGATATGACCTTTCTCTCTGATCCTGTAACACTCAGGAACCCAAAGGCTCTTTAGAGGGAGAGAGGGATAGAACCAGCCCATATTACTGTTTTAGAGATGGGAAGAGGTGATTCGTTGACTACAAACGTTATGGTGATGCTTCTTACAAAGGGAGCTGTGTACAAATCCCAGAAGGGGGCCTGAGGATGGACAGATCCTAACAAAACATTTTTATTCTTTTTTTAAAGCTTATAACAATCAACCAAGAATGGAAGCCTATTGAAGAGTTGCAGCAGGTCCGAAAGGCAACCAGGTGACCAGTCTTCGCCATTTTCTTCCAAAGAGTACTCTATGAATCTAGTGGAAACACTTCTGCACAAACTAGATTATGGATACCAGTGTGCGGAAATGCTTCTGCTACATTTTTAGGGCTTGCCTACGTTTTCAGATTCTGGATAAAGAATTATAAAGGTAGTGCAACAATAACCACGTAGTCCCAAAATAAGATTCTATGTTTATTTTCTTGTTGTAAATTTGTTTTGCGTATTGAAATTTTTGTGTTTATGATGCCTGAATGTTCTCCTTAAAATGTATAAAGATCTGTTAAATTTGATTGTCTCCAATAAAATACCACTTGTGCGAGATTTCTTAAAGTTCAGGTACATTCTTAAATAGAGGAGAAAGTCTTTTTATGGGAGATAAACACATTCTGAAGCGTGGAACTTCATCTTTTTAAATAACACCCAGTGCAAATTTCTGCATAAACTTTTTTTCCAAGTTCACTCATTCATCAGAAATCTATTGAGTAACTACTGTTATCCAGGCACTGTTCTTGTGCAGCTGAGATAAAGCAATGAACAAAACCAAATTTTGGAGGGAGAGGAATAAAAGATGGTAAGTACAGTGAGGAAAATGAAGACAAGATGGGGTATGAGACTTGCATGCGGATTGGTCTTGGAGGAAGTACTGGGATTCTGGCAGTGATGGGAATGTGGGGCATGCGAGAGTAGCCCTCCAGATGCCAAGGCTAACAGTGGTGCTCCTGTGAGGCTTGGGGAGGGGAGGATGGAGAGCACCCCACAGAGTCTAGGGCTCCTCTTCACTGTGGCCAATGGTCCCTTGGAGATCAAAGGTACGATCAAACGCAGCATGCCCCTCGGCTCCCCCTTGACTGTTCTTGAAAGTGGGACCACATAGAAAATAGCTTTTCATTAACTTTTAAAAAAAATTGAGATACAATTCACAGAACATAGTATTCATCCATGTAAAGGGCACAGTTCGGTGGTTTTTAGTATATTCACAAAGTTTTACAACCATCTCTACCATCTAATTCCAGAACATTTTTATCACCCCAAAACAACACTGTACCCATTAGCAGTCATTCCCCCATTTCTGACCCCTCTGCCCCCAGCCTAGGGAAACACCAATAAAGTTTATCTCTATAGATTTGCCTATTCTGGGCATTTCAGATAAATGGGATCACACATTATGTGGCCTTGGAGCCTGGCTCTAATTTAGTATAATGTTATCATGATTCGTCCGTGTTGTAACACGTATCAGTATTACGTTCCTCTTTATGGCTAATTTTCCATTGTATGGATACGCCATATTTTGTTTATCCATCAGTTGACAGACATTTGGATTGTTTCTACCATTTGGCTGTTATGAATAATGCTGCTGTGGACAGCCATGTGTAAGTTTTTGTATAGCCATATCTTTTCAATTCTCTTGGGTGTATACCTGGGTTCATTAACTCTTTTAAATAAATATCATAAATCCCTTTTTCTTAATTTCCATCTGAACATAATAGAAATTTAAGAGTAGGGCTAAATTCTAATCACCTTCACGGCAATAAGAATTAACTAGATCTTTCTAGAGACTTGGCGGTTCTGAAGGGATTAAAGCAAGACTACTTCTGCAACTTCTATTTTCCTTATCACCTCAAATTTTCCCAGGTGAAAATCTCCAATTATTGATTTCAAGGAATTACATGTACCAGTTAGGAAGTACAATTTTATTTGCTTAAGCTTCTAAAGGGCAATGTGGTACCATATAGTCAAATAAAAATGAACAACCTTGTGATGCTTGGCCAATTAGGAGAGCAAATTGTAGTGTTTGGGAGGGGACTGTGCCTTTCAACTTTAAAACACAAACCTGATTGAAATACAGTGGCCTTATGGGGTGAACAAGGCAGTGGAAGGTACCATGCAGCAGGATTGGGAGGGAGAAAGGCCAACAGCAATACTGAAACTTAAATTTCAAAAGGTTTATTGATTTTATTTTTGATAGTATTCTTAGCATTTTCCACACGTTTTATTTTGAAATTTTTCAAATATTCAGAGAAGTTGAAAAACTAGCACAAAAAATACTCACACTTTTTATCACTTAATATTTTGCCACATTTGCTGTATCTCTCTGTATATTATGCTCTTTTAAAATGAACTCTGAAAATAAGTTACAGACATCATAAAGCTATTCATGCCTAAGAGAAAGGACATTCTAGCTGTTATACCATTATCATTCCTAAGAAGATTACCATTAATTCAATACTATCACCTAACATATAATCCATTTCCATTTCCTCTGACTGTAACGTCCTTTATAACTGTAGTTTTAAGTCCAGAGTCCAATCCAAGTTTCACTTGTTGCATTTGGTTGTTAGGCTATTGTACTGAGTACTTGACAGATATGTGGTCATGGAAGTGACTCCCAAGGAGCTTGTATAGAACTCTCTCTGCAGAGTTTGATCTGGATAAGATTCTCTTGCAAGTGGACTTTGAAGTTTTAAAATTTGAGACATATTAAAGACATTTTCAAGTAATTTAAATATTTAAGAAGTTGTACAATTGTTAAGCGTTCACTATGTGGTAGGCGGTGTGCTGGCCTCAAGGATCTGACATAGGAAAGGTAGATACATCTGTGAACAAATCCAAGCAATACAGTGACAATAAGGCAAGGATAGAAACAAGCACATGGTACAAAGGAAGGTTCCGAAGAAGATGGGTCCCTGAAAGCCTAGTTTCTTCAAAAACCATTAATTAGGGTAGATAGGGAGGGTGGGAGGGAGACACGAGAGGGAGGGGATATGGGGATATATGTATATGTATAGCTCATTCCCTTTGTTATAAAGCAGAAACTAACACACCATTGTAAAGCAATTATACTCCAATAAAGATGTTAAAGAAACAGCCAATAATTAGAAGTCAGAAAGGCAATTGAAGTAGAGGCGTGTATTTACCTAGCCATAGAGAGCTAAGACAGCATCTCTTCAGAAACTTGGAGCAATTTAGTACATGAAATTTCATATTGGAGTGTAGAGTGGGATAGGTGAAATGCTTAGGGCCTTTTATGCTATTATTCTGCAGGCACAAAGGAATAGGATTTTAAGATGGGGAAGGAGATAATACAGTTTGTGTTTTTTTTTTTAACATTTTAACAACTTCCATTGTTGGTTTCAGTTTGCAATTAAACCAAAGCCCAGAGTCCTTCAGTTTTATGTCCTTGAACCTTAAGCAAACACCTATAATTCTCTCATATAAAAAGAGGATGTGAAGTAAGCTTTCTGAATAAAAAAGTTAAAGTCACACACCATATCACTAAAAACGAGTGAGGTCTGATTAAATACTCATTCATCATCATTTTCAATTTTCTTGGGGAAAGTCTCACACATTTTAGTTGAGACTTTGTCAGAGAATGAAACTACAGGCTCCGAAATCAGACCACTTTGCCACTTTACTACCCATGTTGCTTTGTACCTCAGATTCCTGGTCTATGAAATTGGGTTAATCTGTTACTTGCTTGGGTTAGTTGTGAAGATTTTGTGAGATAATAAAAGTTTCTGACATGGTGTTCAACATGCACTAGTTGTTCAATAAGTATTCCCTTTTTGCTTTTTAAAAAATGATTATCACTGTAAAAGAGAAAGCTCTTTGCACAGTGAACACCCAAGTGTGCTTTGTAATTCCCTTGGCTTTGACTCTGTGCTAGAGCAATGTCTGTTCTTTTCCTCCGCATTGAAAGGAGTATTCAGAAAGTCAGCCCATTATATTAATTGTGTTTAAGGGTATGAATGATCTAGCATATCCCTTCATAAATTTGCTCTGTCATGAAATATATTTGCATCTAACTGGAAAAAAATAAGAGAAAGCTCTTAATGTGTATAAAATTATATTCTTCCATGAGTGAGAACATTGCCTGTTTGAGATTCACACACACCTACTTCTGGTAACTGGTCTACCTTTGGTTCACAGTGCCCCAGTTATAAACCTTTGCCAGAGCATGACCACACCTGAAGATAAACACATCTCACCATTACCCTCACCTACTCAGACACCGAGCTAGAAATAAGAACCCCTGCATATGTGCCCACCTAGATGGCCTCACATCTAGAAAAGACAGAGTAGCAAAAATAATTATTTTTATGTGTATAATATAAAAATTTGTCCTTAGCAACCACTGTCTACATTTTAGTAATCACTATATTCCACAAGTACACTACACATATTCTTACATTCAGAGACGATGGTATGGAGCTTCCCTGGTGGTGCAGTGGTTAAGAATTGGTCTGCCAATACAGGGAACGTGGCTTCGAGCCCTGGCCTGGGAAGATCCCACATGCCGCGGGGCAACTAATAAGCCGGTGCGCCACAACTACTGCAAATAATTAGCCCGTGCACCACAACTGCTGCAGCCCACGAGCCTAGAGCCTGTGCTCCGCGACAAGAGAAGCCACTGCAAGGAGGAGCCCGCACACGGCAACCAAGAGTAGCCCCTCCTCGACGCAACCAAAGAAAACCCATCTGCAGCAATGAAGAACTAATGCAGCCAAAAATAAATAAATAAATAAATTTATTTTAAAAAAATGATGGTATGTGGTTTGAATAAGGAAGGGGGATGAAGTTGAGTATATGTACCTAAGAGAGCAATAGGAATTTTTAAAATTTTATTTATTCATTTTTAGGATTAAAATAGTAACAAAGTTTTCCTGGCATAAAAAAATAGTATCTTCTGTAATTCCAAGGGTTTCTTATTAATTGGTTGTTTCAATGGCTGAACAGTAGTTTCACACATTCATGATAAATTCTGTTTCCCTTCCTAAAATATAGCTTTAGGCTGTTGCAAATTTAGTCCAAGAGATCTTTTTTACCTGAGTGAAAAAGATGAGGAACCTTTGAGATACCTGTTTAGGGTATCAATTTATTTTAAATGTAAACTTGATAGAAGGGAAACGCAAGCTCCACTATTGATTAACAATAATTCTATTTATGGAGCACTAACTACAAGCCTGGCATTAGCTCTTTAGCAAGGATTGCCTCTTTTAATCCTCTCAACAAACCCCAGAGGTAGCTTTTACCACCCTCATTTTACAGAAGGAGAAACTAAGGCTTGGAGAGGTTAAGTGAGAGCAATAGGAATTGAATTAGTTTTTCTGGTAATTATCCCTTATAATATCTTTTCCTCATGCTTAGAAAGTTGCATCAGTAATTATGTAATTTCTCCCTAGAAACCAAGGCTTGGTTTTGGTAGTGTTTTATTTGCTTGTGTGCACACTACTTAGTTTTAAAATGAAAACTAGAATAAAATCAAGGAAAACACTAAATTTGATAACTCTTGATGACATGCTAAAAGCAACTCGGTCATTCACTTGGTATGACTTATGATACATATACAATAAAATATTGCTTATTTGGAGAGTGGGCATACTATGTAAAAAATTAAACTCCCCTTTTTTGTATTTACATCAAGTAATATATGTGATTTTTCCTTTACTTGGTTGTGTGTAATCATGAAGTTGATACTGTTCTCTTGGTGTTTATGTTCTAAAGGTTATGTTGTTCAGGTTATGTTGCCTCGGGCAAGTTAACCTGATTATTTTATTTTATAAAATATTTTATATTTTGCTTATCTGAATTCTCCTTATCAACATTAATGAGAAATGGATTCATATTGCAAGACAAATGTGACCTATTGTTTGCTTGTTATTTTCTAGACAAGTTCATTGAGTCAACCACTGGACACTTCTCAAATTTTGTTTCAGATTATTTTTTGAAGTAGCACCATTTATTTTACTTTTATTTGACTCTTTTTTTTTTTTTTAACTGAATTTATTCCTGGGCCATAGTTTTTGCTTCTTCAGTTTCTTCTGGGATATCTTTTTCTTCTATGCAACCTCCTCTTCTGGTTTAGGAACAATCTGCTCTTTTTCAGTAAGGATCATCTCAATGTGGCAGGGAGAGCACATGTACGGGTTGAAACCACCATGAGCTCTCTAAGTCCTGCGCTGCATCTTGGCAGCTGCGTTCACCTGGATGTGTTCAATGACCAGAGGATCTACACCTAAGCCCTTCAGTTCAGCATTACTCTCTGCATTTTTGAGCATGTGCAGTAGAAATTCAGCACTCTTTTGGGGCCATTGACCCTGCATCCAGCCCCACTGTTTGTCCTGGGCACACCTACAAACCCTACCATTGTAACGACAGAACGGCACACGTTACTTCTGTAAAGTGATATCCTTCAGATACTTGGTGGATTTTTGGATCTGCATACCCTTAATGGCACAAAGATTTGAACCTCTTGATTTGCATGATTTTTGTGGGTTTTCTGGGTCAAGAGACTAGCGAACCATTTTCAGAGGCCACCTTGGGCTGCTTACTGGGAAACTGCACCATTTATTATACTTTTTAAATTATTTTTTAAATTGAGGTATAGTTTAGACAGAATAAAATGAACAGGTCTTAATGGTTCAGTTAGAGGAGTTTTGAAAATTATATGCACCCATGAAAGCATCATGCAAAACATGCTATTGAACATTCTTATCACCCGAGAAAGTTCTTGTGGCACAATTTACTTTTTAAATTAAACCCCACTAAATTGTACGCTTTAAAAGGGTGAATTTTATGGTATGTGAATTACATCATCAAAAAAAATCTGCTCCACATTTACTTGCTATCTCGCCTCAAGAACTAACAGAGGTTTCCACCATATGTAGTAATCCGTCCCAGTCCCCCCCATATATTACATTTTATTTGCTTTCTTTTTCGAAAACAGGGAATTGGAGGTTACTGAAGATTGTAAGAAGCACATCAACAAGACCAGCTGGGCCAGAGCTTGTAGTTTAGGCGGTCCCTGTAGTGACAACAAATAGGCTTCCCTGGGCTCTGGTGTGGAAAGACCCGGAAGCAGCGTTCAGACACTGGGTTTACCTTGTGTCTCAATGTTGTAAATATCACCACCCACAGAGTAAGGGCCCAGGCAGAGTACAAGAGTTACTGTAGCAGAACAAAGACGTGGAGAATGGACTTGAGGACACGGGGAGGGGTAAGGGTAAATTGGGACGATGTCAGAGAATGGCATGGACATATATACACTACCAAATGTAAAATAGATAGCTATTGGGAAGCAGCTGCATGGCACGGGGAGATCAGCTCGGTGCTTTGTGACCACCTAGAGGGGTGGGATAAGGAAAGTGGGAGGGAGACGCAAGAGGGAGGGGATATGGGGATATATGTATATGTATAGCTGATTCACTTTGTTGTATAGCAGAAACTGGCACACCACTGTAAAGCAATTATACTCCAATAAGGATGTTAAAAAAAAAAAAAAAAAAAAGACTATCCCGGCAATAAATCCTCTCCAGGGCAAGGCTGTAACCAAGCTAAGCAAGAGAAGTTACAGTTGACTTCACAACTGGATTAGTATATGTTTCCCCAACTTTTCTATCATCGTGTGTGTCAGAGCTTGCCCAAGAGCAGGGAACCCTCTGTGTCGCCAAACCAAATGCTCCCAAACCGCACTAGGAATCTGGCTCATTCTTTCAGTCAAAACGGCTGTTCTCAAACTTTAGCTGCGCATCAGACGCTCCTGAAAGGCACGTTAAGATGTGGATTGCTGGGCCCCAAACGCAAAGATTCTGCTTTAGTAGTTCTGGGGTGGGATCTAAGTATTTGGGTTTCTAAGGAGTTTCCAGGTGAATCTGATGCTCTGGTCTGGGGACCACACTTCGAGAAGTACTGTGCTGAAACTGCTCCTATAACATTTGGTAATTAGTGGGGAATTTCACCCAGTCGTTAATACCCTAGACCAGCCTTGAGATGTCAGTTGAACTCTTGCTATCAGGAGAGCAGGGTCAGGCCAGGCATGGAACACTAAAAGGGTGGGAGTGCCTCTCCTGGCCAGGCTGCCCCGGCTGCCTGTTCAGTCACATTGATCCCAGCACCCTAAACTGAGGAGTGGTGGGTCTAGCAGGTATCAGTGGGAGTAGATGCGGATGCCTTTGTGAACATCTTCATTTCTCTGCAGAGATGACACTACTGACCACCCATGTCAGGACAGATGGCAGTGGTTCTGCCAGTAACAATCAAATCTGACATTAATTCAGCTTCATGGTGGGCACAGTGGGCAGGGAGCAAGCAGACAGGTCAGCACCTGACTCTAGGCTCTGCAAGTCAAGAGCTGGGTGGGTTTCCTAACTTCTCAAAACCTTGCTTGGCAAAGGGGGATTCATCTCAGGGGTAAACCAGTGAGGTAGGTTAATATTTAGAAACGTCTTCACTGAGATATCTCATCCCTGCACTGTTTCCTCATCGCTCTTCTTCCCTCCAGTGTTAAGCCCGAGTAACTTTTGCTTCAGGGTGAGGACTGATGCAAGAACAGTCCTCCTCCAAGTGCAGCTGGGTGGGCTGGCAGAATCCGCATCGCCTGGGTCTGCACCCCAGACCTGCTGAATCTGAATCTCTGGAGGGGAGGCCCAGGATTCTGAGTTTCAATACACAGAATTTTCAGGTTATTGCATGGCTAAAGTTTGAGAAGCTCTGGTCTAGAGCAAATAAATATTAATGTAGAGGCTTCAAAATCCATAGCTGAGACCACAGCCCTCCCAAAAGCCAGTATGCGTATATGTGGTGCAAGTTGGGAGAGAAAGGGTTTTGTATGGAAGACAAAGCTCGGGAAACTGAGCCCAGAGGTTATGTTCTAAGCCACGGTATCTGGAAGATTTTATGATGGCATCGTAGCCCTCTTTACATCCAAAAGGAAGACCAGTTTGATCAGCAGCAAGGAGAGAGGATGAGAAAGGGCTGAGATTAGATCTTAAAGGATCTACAGGGTTTTCAGTCTTCTTCTGAGTGGCCTCACGAGACCCCAGCTCGAAAAGGCTTATTATGTCGGTCAGACTCTCTCAGAAGCTTAAAGTGAGAGACGAGGGTGACAGCCAGCAGAGAAGTCAGGGCCGTCATAGGGCCACTTACACCCCAAGTTACTGAGGGAGTAGAGATGGAAAGAAGCTAGTCAGGAGAGAGAAAGGGGACCTGAGCAGAAAGCCAGGAAGAAGCTGAGGTGTGGGTGACAGCTTGTGTCCAGAGCCAGTAGGATTACTGTTATGATCTCAGAGCCCTGGGAAGGGGTGAGGACAGTTCAAGAGGCAAAGCATCAGAGGGCACAGTCATCGTCCATCTCCTGATAGTGGGCAGACAGTTTGGTCTGTGCCTCATCCGACTGGTCTGAGGGTCCCTCCTTCAGGCCTGCCCTTGACCGTGCCCCGAGCAGACCCTGGAGAAGGTTCATTTGGGGTGGTCCCCTGTGGACCTCTGGCTACAGAGGAGCTGGCACTAAGGAGGGGAAGGGGCTGGGAGGTGTCTGGGCTGCACTGCCCTGCAGTGTTGGGCAATCTGGGTGTGTCCCGAGGTTCCTGGAAAGTTGGCTCATTACCTTCACCAAAAACAACCTGAGACACCCATGGTGAGGTCAGCTTCAGTTTAAGCTGCTTCACACACACGCACACAAAAAAATTCTTTTTCCCCTTGACCGGAAAACTCACACTTAAAAACTTGAGCGTGTTGTTGGGTGAGGCCTATGCAGCCAGGAGATGTGGGTTTCCTCTTGCTCTGAAGGACCTTGGGGAAATGACCCGCGAGCAGTCAGTACATGCTGGCACCTTGTTAAGCAAACCCTGGAATGTGGTCCATAATGTATGGGTGGGTGGCTGGGTGGATTGATGCGCAAACCTCTTCCTCAAAGGAGCCTTCCAGCACCCCCGGACAGGCCCTCTTGCCTGCACTTCCATAGTCCTGTGACCCTCTCCTTTAATAACTTTTTCACGGTGTCATTCTATGCGCACTTGGAAAATTAATTTCTTCCCACACAAATCTGGAGCGCCATCCGGATTTTTCACTCCTCATTGGATCACTAACTGCTGGTGTGTGCCTGGCGTGCAGTAGGCACTCATCATATCTATTTGTTGGTAAAAGTATGCCGGAGTTCAGTAACGGCATGAGTCTTTGTGAAAGGATTCATCACTGGGTTGAATCATCCAGAAAACATTTAAGGAGCATCCGTCCCATGCCATGTACTATGCTAGGTGATACGGGGAGAGGGCTTATACAAAGGTAAAGAAAACAGGGGCTCTGCCCTTAAAAATAAGCACAGGCTGGGGGTAAGGCCCACCCTCCACCGTGGCTGTTCTGGTGTCTTACCCTGTTGTTCTCCTTGAGGAGGAAGCTCTTTCCCACCTGGTCACGGTGGGGGGTTAGTCACAGAGCATATCCTAGCCCCCCAAATTAGAGGAACAGATGTGGCCATCCTAAGTGAGGGCCTTGCATGGTCAGACAGTCCATGAATCATCTAGATCTAGGATTAGAGAGGCAGGAAGTTGGGCACTGGGACAGACTTCAGAGATGGCCCACAAGTCTGCTCACCCTGGACCCCCAGACACAAACCAGTGCTTTGCACGTAGCCATACTCAATCAATATTTGTTAAATAAAGGAGCTGGAAGGGGATCCTTGGGCAATGTTAAGACTCGTTTCCTAATTTAGCTCTGGAGTAAATCCAGAGTCCATATACTGATTTTGTTTAGCAATTTATGGCTTTTTTGAGTGTCTACTTATGTGCAGGACTCTATGAATTTGAAGATAAAGACATAATTGCTGTCATTGAGGAGTTGAGAGTCCGGTGGGGACACAGATTCATGACCTTGTATTTTCTTTATTATCTATAAAGTTAGCACAGAAGCACTCCAGGCATGAGGAGGAGGGAGGGTGGGGAGGAGGGAGGGGGAGGTGGGAGGGGGAGGAGGGGAGGAGGGAGGGGGAGGAGGGGAGGAGGGGGGGGAGGAGGGGAGGAGGGGGGGGAGGAGGAAAGCAACCACACAGAGGATGGGAGATGTCCTCTGAGGTGGAGAAGCAGGGTAGGGTGTTCAAGGCAAAGGGAACAGCACCTGTAAAGCCAAAGAGGGCTGGAGGGTGTGGTGCAATCTGAGGATGGTGTGACAACGCAGGAAGGAGCGTGGGGTCCACGGTGGTGGGAGATGAGGCTGGACAGGCAGGTTGTAGCCCGACTGGGAAGGGCTTCAGGGCCGGGCTAAGAGGTTGGAGCTTTATCCTGTCAGGCGGGTAGGGACCCATCATATTTGTGAGCCAGGAAGGCAAACAGGGCACACCTGTGCTTGGTTTCCTTCCTTAAGGCAGTAAGGCAGCCACTCCCTGTCCAGGTGAGTCCTGCCTCAGAGTCACTGTCACTCAGAGTCACTCAGCCCCTGCTCTAGGTCCCTACCTGGGAGAGCCTGTCAGGTTGGGTCCAGCTTTGCCCCACTTCCGGGTCAGAGGGGCAGATGAACAGGTGGGTGTGGAGGAAGGTGCGGGGCGGGGGCGGGGGCTGGCCATGAGGCTTGTGAGTTTCATTCACTGGAGGCATAACTTTCGGGTTCAAACCAGCTGGAGAAGCTGGGGCAGCCTACCCCAGACAGGTGGGCAGCAGGGCTTAGCGAAGGGGCCCCAGGCTGAGTGAGGGCCAGGAGACTGCCTTTCTTATTTGTTTGTTTGAAAGCACGCTTGCCCTTACCGGCTGTGGTACCTTGGTCACTAATTCCCTCTCAGGAGCTCAGCTTCCTCAGCTGTTAAGTGAAGGGGGCCGACCAGGTGATCTTCCAGCTCCGTGATTCCGAGGGAGGAGGAAGCTGCGGGAGCAGCGTGGGACTCTGAGCATAAGCTGCTGGAGATGGGCGACTCCCAGGCAGAACAAAGCCTCTTCTAGAGGGACAGGCGGGTTTTGCAAGCGGGTGAGTGACAGGGCTCGCTTCCCTACCCTACCTCGGCTGCTCCTGGACCCGCTGCCACCACGGGACTTAGGCGGTGGGAGTGGAGTTCCTCCCCAAGACGCAGCAGAGGGGAGTCCAGCCGGCTCGGCCAGGCTGCTCCGGGGTGCAAGAACGCTAGGTTGCAAGAGGGTCCAGCTGCTCCAGCCCCCTTGGGGTTCCCCTCCTTTCCCGGTGCTCCTCTCTCCCCGGGGCAATGAGTAGCCCACAGGAGCTAAGCCCAGGGGCAGACACCGGGCTCCGGGGCAGGATGGTGGGTGACAGCAGGAAGTTAGCAGGGGCTTCGGGGCCAAGAGCCCGCGGGAAAGATGGGGACGCCCCCTGCCCCCACCCCGGAAAAGCCAGCTTGACCAAGGGCGCCCCTCGCCCTACAGCCGCCCTCACCACGCCGCCCCGCCTCCTCCGCAGCCCACCCCTCTCACTCTCACAGTCGCCTGAAAGCTCTCATCTTCACAAGCGTCCTTGTTTTAAAAGACATTTCTGTTTCCTTTATTTGCACTCAGCTCCAGCCTTCATAAATATGCGAATTCGATGGAAATAATTTTTTTTTTTTTTTGCGGTATGCGGACCTCTCACTGTTGTGGCCTCTCCCGTTGTGGAGCACAGGCTCCGGACGCGCAGGCTCAGCGGCCATGGCTCACGGGCCCAGCCGCTCCGCGGCATATGGGATCTTCCCGGACCGGGGCACGAACCCGTGTCCCCTGCATCGGCAGGCGGACTCTCAACCACTGCGCCACCAGGGAAGCCGGATGTAAATAATTTTATAATGAAAAAAATTTTTTAATGCATTCACACGTGGATCAAGAGGGACCTAGTTGTCATTCGCAGGAGCCCTGTGCTGGGCCTGGGGGACACAGGCCTGTACTCAGCGTCCTCACAGGGATGAGACCCGCCACGGAACCACAAGGGGGTTCAGGGAAGACTCCCAAGAGGAGGGAACCTTGACCCGAGACCTGGGGGGTTACAGAGATCTGGCCAATTGAAGGAGAGAGGGCATCTCAGGAGAGGGAATGGCATAGGCAAGGCCGGCAGGCAGGCCCCGCGAGGAGTCGTGGTCAAAGCAGGGAGCTGAGGAGGAAATGTTCCTTTTCCTGCCCTCATCACAATTGTAATCAATTATTTGTATAAGTATCCGCTTGAGATCTGTATCTGCTGCGAGGTTACAAGCTCCAGGAGAGGAAATGCTGTACATTATATTTTCTCAGGATTCTGGTGCCCAGCACAATGCCTGACACACAGTAAGTGTTCAACTAAATTGGCGTTCAGTGAACGAGTAAATGAGAATTCTCATGTTAATGTGGGTTGTGTCCGTAAGGGCTGAGAAGCCAAGCTAACCAGAGTTTGGGTGTCATCCTAAGGGCAATAGGGATCCACTGAAAGTTTTACATAAGGGCATGACGTGGTCGGCTTTGGGTCCCAGGAATCCCTTTTTGGCTTTGGTCTGGAGAATGGCTGGAGACAGAGTCCAGGTGGCAGAGACATTGTCCTTACCTCGGGGCATTGTTATGATTTTATTACTTCTTTATGTGACTCTCCCCTAAGCAAGCCGTGAGGCCTGGAGGGCCGGGGCCGGGGCCGGGGCCGGGGCCGGGTCCTGGTCCTGGTCCTGGTCCTGTTCACCTCTGCATCCCCGTACCCAGTACACTGGCCAGCACGGCATGTGGTAACTGCTCAGTGGGTGTTTAATGGCTGAAATTCTGACTGGAAGTTGCTTATGCAACTTTAAGGGTAGGTGATGTTGTTTAATACATGCAATGTCATAGGCAACTTTCAAAACATGAGGAACATGAAAGAAAAAGTCATTTAAGTTTGGGAAGCAGTGGTCAGAGGTCTGGGAGGCAGGGTGGGGGAGGAGGAGGGGTGTAGGGTGATGGAGAGGCTCCTCTGAGCTGTGACAGTTGTTGGACCTATGAGGCCTTCTAGGTTTGGCATCTGCCTGAGATGGGAGCCCGTGGAGAGCAGCAGGTTTGGAGGACTAGGTGAAAAGTTGGGTGCCTGTGGGACATCCAGCTCCAGATTGGGGTGTCTCCAGCAATAGAAGATTCTGGAAGCCTTAGGGCTGAATGTATGGCAGGATATGGGGAGGAGGGCTGGGATGCCCTGGAGAGAAGAACTTTTAAGTAGGGGGCTGAGGACTGAGGGAGTCAGGGGGGATGGAGAAGCACTAGGGGCTCCTACGTCAGGACTGTGAGCCTGTGACTTCTCTGTTCCCTCCAGCCTTGTTCTTACCATCCCATTATAACAGCCCGGGACAGGCATCAGCACTGCAGAGCCTTCGGTGAAACCCAGCTCCACGGGGCTCAACTTCTGTGTGTTCTGGGCTCACCTCCCTGTTTTTTTTTTTTGTTTGTTTGTTTGTTTTTTGCGGTACGCGGGCCTCTCACTGCTGTGGCCTCTCCCGTTGCGGAGCACAGGCTCCAGACGCGCAGGCTCAGCGGCCATGGCTTACGGGCCCAGCCGCTCCGCGGCATGTGGGACCTTCCCGGACCGGGGCACGAACCCATGTGCCCTGCATCGGCAGGCGGACTCTCAACCACTGCGCCACCAGGGAAGCCCCTCCCCTCCCTTTTGTGGTCACAAGAATGCCACATTCTGTGTTTCCCCTTTGTCTTCACAAGGCCCACCTCCTGGACATTACACTTTCCTCCACTCAGTGGCTTATCTCATTTCTGCTTGTCACCCTCCTCATGCTCTTGGCTTTCCTCCCCTGAGTTCCTCCAGATAGTCCTGCCCACCCCCCAGTGAGCCAGGCTCTCCACTGCTGTGTCCTGGGGGAACCAAGGCCGTTTTCCAGTTTCTATCCGCTTCCTCCCCTTCCCTCCTCCCTCATCTGCCTGAGAAATGGTCCTGCACTGGCAGCAGTGGGTGGAAAACCCAGGGCCAGCTCCCCTCCCAGCCACTGTACATCCAGGTCCCCCAGCTGCAGCAGGGCTCTGGCCAACGTATTACAGGCACTGGGGGCGGAAAGCCCTGATAGGTCACATTTCCTGATTTCCGCAGTGTAAATATTCCCACCGTGACCGATTTCAAGCTACCAACAGGATGTCACTGAATACAGAATTGGGAAGAGATGGGCAGTAGTAGTACACTGTCACATAATATTTCCAGCAAGCAAACACAATAGGCATAGATAGCCTCAAAAGCAAATATAATTACAAAATGCAGTAAAATAGGAAGTTTTGAGTATTTGCTGCTTCTTAAAAATATAACTTATTCTCTTGTAAGATTTTGTAATTTAATTGTTAAAATAATGGCTGTTTTAACAACTGCTTTGCAAAATTCCTGAAAACTTAACAATTGGCTCTTGCAAGCAGTACAAACCAGCTCCAGCAAACCACTAAGTGCCACCTGGGCCAGGAGAAAAGCGGGGGATTCCAAGCCCCAAACTTCAGTGCACTCTCGCCTGGCATCCTCTCCCTGCCCAGGCCATGTGGGTGTCAGTGTGGGTGGCATGTGACAGGTACCAAGCCTCTGAATTCCCAGTTAAAGTCAGACCCAGGAGGAGCAGAGCTGGGCCCTGGGCACCTCTCCCACCCACAGATGTGTGCTTTCTGTGCCCGCCCAGGCCCCAGCCTCTGGACACCCACCCTGGCAGCCCCCAGAGCCAGGAAGTTCGAGTGGCACAATTTCCTTCACCCTGAAAAGTGTGAAATCCTGTGAGGTTTGGAACTTCCATATTTCTCAGAAAGCAAGCTTGCCCAATCACCGGCAATGAAGAAAACGAAAGAAGACAAAGCCTCTCTTTCTGAGCCTCTCTTTATATCCATGGGCTGCAAGGCAGGTCATGCTGGGTCTGAACAGATGTGGGACAGAGAGAGCTTCGGGGGTGCAACTCAACCTTCGGGCATTTCTGAACAGTGAGAATGAAAACCACCAGAGACATGTTCTAAATGGGCCAGTCTTTGTCCCCCTTTGTGGGGACATCAGACGTGGTGACCCACTGTGGTGGAAACCTTGTGTTGGCTACTGCAGGAAGTAAGCTGAATCTCTGGTTTGATGTTCCTGTGTTCTTGCCAATCACCATTGTGAAAATTGGAGAAAAGGGGTCACCTTCTCACCACACCCCAAATATGCCTCGGTCCTCGGTTTATGTCTTCCCGTAACTAAAGGTGCCTTCCCCTTGCTCATAATCACAGCCCACCACAAGCCAACCCATCGCACCCGCCCCCTCCAGCTCTTGGAGTTGCACCTCTATTTGTAGCGTTTCCACATTCTCCCTTGGGGTCTTCCTTTGAGTGTAGGTTTATGTGCTCTGATTTCTAAGCTCAGGAAAGCCAGGACCTTGTCATTCACTCACTCGTTCATTACTTCATTCAGTGGGGAGCGGGCATAGGGAGGAGGGAGGAGGACGGAAAGTCTGTCCACCTCTGAGTGGGGCGCAGCTCAGGGAAGCCTGCACCCTGAGTGGAGGCGGAAGGAGGGGCAGAGGTAGGCAGGAACTGAGACCAAACCCCTGTTCCCCTCTCAGACCTTGTGCTAGTGGGTACCTGCCTTTTGTAAACAGTAAAACAGTGTCTAAATGCTAGGCGTGACAGTTATTCGCTTTCTTCCGCCTGCAGGTTGCTCTCAGAAGGTGTTTCCATGGATTCCACTTGGTGCCCCACCCATCACCGGACAGCCTCGCCAGTCTTTCCTGCCTTGTGGTAAAGACCTTTTTATTCCTTTATTCAGAACAAAAAACATTAATGTGTTGTTCCCACCAAAAGACCCAGTTCCAGCTGTATTCCATCTAGCTGTACGATGGTTTAAAGTTTGATTTCTCATTCTTTAATACTTGCTAAATTTTGGGAAATTTATTTGAAAGTCAGGCATAGCCGGTGGAAGGCTCAGGAGCAAGGCTAGGGCGCCATCTACTGGTAACTTCTAAGTATGACAAAATGGAACTTACATTGAGCCTCTTGCACAGGTGAAAATGAGTTATTTTTTTATTTTATTTTTTAAATTGAAGTATAGTTGATTTACAATGTTGTGTTGGAAATGAGTTGATTTAAAGGTTTAAAACAGAAAAGGTGTGTGCAACCACACATGCAAATAACAGTTTGTGCCAGAATATGTAAATAACTCTTACAAGTTAATATAAAAAAACCTCAATAGAAAAATGAGCATAAGACTTAAAGGGGTAATTTATAAAAGAGGATATCCAGTGCACGGTGAATTTATGAAAGATGGTCGACTTTTCATTCTTGGAGACTCTTGGAAGAGGAAGAGAGGTGAAGGAGGGCCTAGATATAGGGGAAGCCTGAATACTTAGACCAAAAAAACCCCAACTTCCCAGATAATTCAGATTTCAACCACGAGGGGGCGTACTTTCACTTTAATTTGCATCAGGGAAATGCAAATTGAAACCACCACGAGGTATCATCACCATTTACCCTCCAGAATGGCGAAAATTAAAAGACTAACAACGCCAAGCTGACAAAAATGTGGGGCAATGGGTATTCTCATACACTGCTATGGGGAGTGCAAACCGATACAATTTTGAAAAATTGTTCTGCATTATCTAAAAAAGTTGAACAATGGCTTACTCTGTAACCTAGCAACCTGACTCCTTGGTATACACCGCAAAAAATGTGTGCCCATGTACACCAAGAGGCATACAGGATTGTTAACAGCATAACTGGTAATAGCCAAGAACTGGAAACAGTGCAAATGTCCATGAAAATAGGCTGGATAAATAAATCGTAGTATATTAATGCAGTGGAATAACTAACAGCAAAACAAACAAAAGCAAATAAAAAACGGCAGCTACACACAGTAACAACATAAATGAATTTTACAAACATTATGTTGAGTAAAAGAAGTTAGAGATAAAACAATGCCTACTATGTGATAATGATTATATAAAAGTCAAATAGGCAAATCATTTTATAGTGTTAGGTGTCAGGATGATGGTGTGTGGAGGATGCAGGCAGAAGCTGCCTGCACCAATTGACCTGGTGGTTATATGGGTGTGTTCACACTGTGATCATTTATCTTTGATTTGAGCACTTAAAAAATACACTTGACACTTCGGTTATAAAAATAAAAAATAAAAAAGTGAAAGGTGGAAGGGTAGAGTGGGATTCCTAACCAGGAGAATATAGGCAAGAGTAGGGAAGGAAGGTATAAGAAACTCAGGAAAGGGGAAAAGCAGGTGCTGACTACAAAAAATCTCCAGGTAATTCAGATTCTTCCCACTGGGGGTCTGCCTCTCTGTCTTCCCCCCTGAGAATTCTTGCCCTATGCAAACATTTTGTTTGGGCTTTTTTTTTTCCTCTTGAATTATTTCCAGAGGGAAAATTTCCACGAGTAGAATAATTTGGTCAAAGGGTACAGCTATTTTAATGTTTTATAAACTTTGCCAGATTGTCCTCCAGAAAGACAGTACCAACCCATAGCAACTCAAGAATGCTTCAAAGTGTGTGTTTTCTAAAACAGGGTTTTAAGAGCTTATTGATTTAACATTTGCAAAATGGTATGGGGGCTTCCCTGGTGGCACAGTGATTAAGAATCCGCCTGCCAATGCAGGGGACACGGGCTTCAAGCCCTGGTCCAGGAAGGTCCCACATGCCGCAGAGCAACTAAGCCCATGCACCACAACTACTGAGCCTGCGCTCTAGAGCCCGTGAGCCACAACTACTGAAGCCCTTGTGCCACAACTACTGAAGCCCACGTGCCACAACTACTGAAGCCCGTGGTCCTAGAGCCTGTGCTCCGAAACAAAGAGAAGCCTCCACGACGAGAAGCCCCTGCCCGTAACCAAGAGTAGCCCCCACCTGCCACAACTAGAGAAAGCCCGCGCTTAGCAATGAAGACCCAACACAGCCAAAGATAAATAAATAAATAAATAAAATTTTTTAAAAAATGGTACGGAAGTGGACTAATTTACATTTCCTTAATTATTAGCGAAACTAAGCATTTTCCTTTAAAATGCTGACAATAATTCCCTCTTATACACACTGCCTGGTCAGTGTGTTCTCTGCCTATTTAGGAGTTTGTATTCTTTATGGGTCTGTATTTAATCTTTTTTATGTTTTATTAGCAAATTTTTATCTGTCATAGTTGTCACAATTTCTCCAATTCTAATGGTTACTCTTAAACAAAAGAAAATGATAAAAATTTACTTGAATTCTTCTGTGGTTACACCTGTACATTTTTTCCTCAATTTTTTTTTTATTACCTCAATAGTAAGTAATAAATACGTCACCAGTGGAAGGGCGATTTCCTCGGTTCTTGCCCTCTCAAGGGAAAGAATTCAGTTGAGAGACATAGAGGAGCTTTAAGGAGTTTTAAGAGTTTTATTCAGCAAAAGTGAAAGTATACTCTTGAGAAAGGATGAGAGCGTGCTGTCTGGAAACCAGAAGCAGCACTGCAATGGGGTAGGGTTGGGTTTTTTAGATTGGTGGTCCCTCCCCGTGTCCTGCATCATTTGACTGACAAGTTGATTGACAGCTTTAGGTTATATAACTTTTCTCCCGGTGTGCAGGTGCTTACCCATAAGCACCCACTCGAAACCCATGGTGGGTGGAGGGGCAAAAACCGAAATGCTAATTTATTACAAATACGGCATAATGAACCCCTGGTTACCTTGAGCCACCTTTTAGGTCTTGGTGCGCCTGCACCAACCTGTACTGGCAGTTTGTATCTTGTTTGGTCCTGATATAACTGGAAACCTAGCAGTGGTCCTTGGCGACAAGAGGGAGGATCTCTGGGTGTGTTCTGATACCAGTGTCCACGTGGGGGAGGGAAAGATGACCCTTTCCAGGATGGGGTGTGGACCTGCTCATGTCTGACTAACTACCTAACATATATATATATATTCTTCCTAAATTAACATAAATTTCTTCTAAGCAGTGTTTCCCATGCCAGTTTCCTCTCTTTTTTTTTTTTTCTTCGCGGTACACGGGCCTCTCACTGTTGTGGCCTCTCCCATTGCGGAGCACAGGCTCCGGACGCGCAGGCTCAGCAGCCATGGCTCACGGGCCCAGCCGCTCCGTGGCATGTGGGATCTTCCCGGACCGGGGCACGAACCCGTGTCCCCTGCATTGGCAGGTGGACTCTCAACCACTGCGCCACCAGGGAAGCCCGCCAGCTTCCTCTTATCTCTTTGGGTGTTAATGCATTTTCTCAAGGGGTTCTATAGTCAAATAATATTGGAAAATAATGAATTAGACAAAAACTAAACAGCTCCGTTATTATAGTACTTATCAGATCATAAATATGGTACTTTATTCATTGAGCAAAATATTTGTTGAGTACCTATTATGAGGTACTCTAGTGGCTGGGAATACAGCAGTGAACAACGAGACAAATGTATGTTGTGTATTTCCAGGAGAAGGACACAGTAGACAGATTTTCTCCAATGCATTTGAGCAACACTCTTTCTTACATCACCTATTAATCTTTTACATGATTCCACGGACTGTCCTGATCTAGCATTTTTGTGGCATGAAATGAAAGACATGAATCAACTTTCATTTTTCCTAAGAGATTCATCCACATTACTTAGCAGAATTTGTTAAATGTGGTTCTTCTTTGTGTGGTTTTACTGTCCACTCACTGATTATAAATTTCCCATAATTTGGGGATTGTGGCATAATTATTTTGTTTCATTGGTTCATATTTCTGAACTGTGTATTTATGGTGAAGGAAATAACTGTATCCCAAAAAGGAGAAGAACTGTCACTTTTCCCACCTTTAATTGTTGCTAAGATGAAGTGGTGCCCTTGAGCCTCAGTTTCCCCAGGCATCTGCCAGCAAGAGCCTGGCATCTCTCAGCAGAAGCATGAGAGAAGAGGGTTATAAAGTCCCTGGAGCCTCCCCAGCCCATCTGGCCACCAGGATGGAGGAGTATTTGGGGGTTGGAGGGGGTGAGGAGTGGAGGAGAAATTGATAGTTATTGAGTGCTTACTATGTGCCAGTCACATTGCATTTAAGGAATATTTAAGGAGGAGGTGAGGAAGCCAGAGGAAGCATCAGAGAGGTGAAAGGAAAAAGAAAGGGAATAAAGTTTTGGACAGAGAAGTTAATTATAGGGACTGTCCTGGCATGGACAAAAATTTTAAAAAAGAGGTTAATCATAAACTCAGCCAGGGAGCTCAGTTACTTTGTTTCACACCCTGCCCAGGGGCTAAGGATGGTGCAGCATGACGCTGGTGTGCATGTGAGGCCACAGGGGCAGTCCAGGATTTTTGGAGCAAAGTTATGCTTTGGTGGAGAGTTGTGCAGATGCCTTCTGAGGCCCTTGAAAATCTGGTTTTTCTTATTCTAGAGCAGCACTGTGCAATAGCCTTTCTACCATGATGGAAAAGTTCTGTATCTTTGCTGTCCAATATGATAGCCAGCAGCCACATGAAGCTACTGAGTGCTTGCAATGTGGTCAGAATGACTTAGGAACTGAATTTGAAATTTCACTGAATTTTTTTACTCTTGCTTTTTTTTGTTTTTTAAATTTTATTTATTTTTTTATACAGCAGGTTCTTATTAGTCATCAATTTTATACACACCAGTGCATAAATCGCCCAATTCATCACCACCACCACCACCCGCCCCCTGCCACTTTCCCCACTTGGTGTCCATACGTTTGTTCTCTACATCTGTGTCTCAATTTCTGTCCTGCAAACTGGTTCATCTGTACCATTTTTCTAGGTTCCACATATATGCGTTAATATACGATATTTGTTTTTCTCTTTCTGACGTCCTTCACTCTGTATGACTGTCTCTAGATCCATCCACGTCTCCACAAATGACCCAGTTTCGTTCCTTTTTATGGTTGAGTAATATTCCATTGTATGTATGTACCACATCTTCTTTATCCATTCGTCTGTTGATGGGCATTTAGGTTGCTTCCATGACCTGGCTATTGTAAATAGTGCTGCAATGAACATTGGGGTGCATGTGTCTTTCTGAATTATGGTTTTCTCTGGGTATATGGCCAGTAGTGGGATTGCTGGGTCATATGGTAGTTTTTTAAGGAACCTCCATACTGTTCTCCATAGTGGCTGTATCAATTTACATTCCCACCAACAGTGCAAGAGGGTTCCCTTTTCTCCACACCCTCTCCATCATTTGTTGTTTGTAGATTTTCTGACGATGCCCATTCTAACTGGTGTGAGGGGACACCTCATTGTAGTTTTGATTTGCATTTCTCTAATAATTAGTGATGTTGAGCAGCTTTTCATGTGCTTCTTGGCCATCTGTACGTCTTCTTTGGAGAAATGTCTATTTAGGTCCTGTGCCCATTTTTGGATTGGGTTTTTTTTTTTTAATATTGAGCTGCATGAGCTGATAATATATTTTGGAGATTAATCCTTTGTCAGTTGCTTCGTTTGCAAATATTTTCTCCCATTCTGAGTGTTGTCTTTTCTTCTTGTTTACAGTTTCCTTTGTTATGCAAAAGCTTTGAAGTTTCATTAGGTCGCATTTGTTTATTTTTGTTTTTATTTCCATTACTCTAGGAGGTGGGTCAAAAAAGATGTTGCTGTGATTTATGTCAAAGAGTGTTCTTCCTATGTTTTTCTCTAAGAGTTTTATAGTGTCCGGTCTTACATTTAGGTCTCTAATCCATTTTGAGTTTATTTTTGTGTATGGTGTTAGGAGTGTTCTAATTTCATTCTTTTACATGTAGCTGTTGAGTTTTCCCAGCACCACTTATTGAAGAGACTGTCTTTTCTCCATTGTATATCCTTGCCCCCTTTGTCATAGATTAGTTGACCATAGGTGCGTGGGTTTATCTCTGGGCTTTCTATCTTGTTGCATTGATCTATGTTTCTGTTTTTGTGCCAGTACCACATTGTCTTGATTACTGTAGCTTTGAAGTATAGTCTGAAGTCAGGGAGTCTGATTCCTCCAACTCCATTTTTTTCCCTCAAGACTGCTTTGGTTATTCGGGGTCTTTTGTGTCTCCATATAAATTTTAAGGTTTTTTGTTCTAGTTCCGTAAAAAATGCCACTGGTAATTTTATAGGGATTGCATTGAATCTGTAGATTGCTTTGGGTAGTAGAGTCATTTTCACAGTATTGATTTTTCCAATCCAAGAACATGGTATATCTCTCCATCTGTTGGTATCATCTTTAATTTCTTTCATCAATGTCTTATAGTTTCCTGCATACAGGTCTTTTGTCTCCCTTTGTAGGTTTATTCCTAGGTATTTTATTCATTTTGTTGCAATGGTAAGTGGGAGTGTTTCCTTAATTTCTCTTTCAGATTTTTCATCATTAGTGTAGAGGAATGCAAGAGATTTCTGTGCATTAATTTTGTATCCTGCAACTTTACCAAATTCATTGATTAGCTCTAGTAGTTTTCTGGTGGCATCCTTAGGATTCTCTATGTATAGTATCATGTCATCTGCAAACAGTGACACTTTTACTTCTTCTTTTCCTATTTGTATTCCTTTTATTTCTGTTTCTTCTCTGATTGCCCTGGCTAGGACTCCCAAAACTATGTTGAATAATAGTGGTGAGAGTGGACATCCTTGTATTGTTCCTGATCTTAGAGGAAATGCTTTCAGTTTTTCACCATTGAGAATGATGTTTGCTGTAGGTTTGTCGTATATGGCCTTTATTATGTTGAGGTAGGTTCCCTCTATGCCCTTTATGGAGAGTTTTTATCATAAACGAGTGTTGAATTTTGTCAAAAGCTTTTTCTGCATCTCTTGAGATGATCATATGGTTTTTATTCTTCAATTTGTTAATATACTGTATCACATTGATTGATTTGCGTATACTGAAGAATCCTTGCATCCCTGGGATAAATCCCATTTGATCATGGTGTATGATCCTTTTAATGTGTTGTTGGATTCCGTTTGCTAGTATTTTGTTGAGGATTTTTGCATCTATATTCATCAGTGATATTGGTCTGTAATTTTCTTTTTTGTAGTATCTTTGTCTGGTTTTGGTATCAGGGTGATGGTGGACTCATAGAATGAGTATGGGAATGTTCTTTTCTCTGCAAGTTTTTGGAAGAGTTTGAGAAGGGTGGGTGTTAGCTCTTCTCGAAATGTTTGATAGAATTCACCTGCGAAGCCATCTGGTCCTGGACTTATGTTTGTTAGAAGATTTTTAATCACAGTTTCAATTTCATTACTTGTGATTGGTCTGTTCATATTTTCTATTCCTTCCTGGTTCAGTCTTGGAAGGTTATACCTTTCTAAGAATTTGTCCATTTCTTCCAGTTTGTCCATTTTATTAGCATAGAGTTGCTTGTAGTAGTCTCTTAGGATGCTTTGTATTTCTGCAGTGTCTGTTGTAACTTCTCCTTTTTCATTTCTAATTTTATTGATTTGAGTCCCCTCTCTCTTTTTCTTGATGAGTCTGTCTAGTGGTTTATCAATTTTATCTTCTCAGTGAACCAGCTTTTAGTTTTATTGATCTTTGCTATTGTTTTCTTTGTTCTATTGCATTTATTTCTGCTCTGATCTTTATGATTTCTTTCCTTCTGCTGACTTTGGGTTTAGTTTGTTCTTCTTTCTCTAGTTCCTTTAGGTGTAAGGTTAGATTGTTTATTTGAGATGTTTCTTGAGGTAGGCTTGTATAGCTATAAAATTCCCTCTTAGAACTGCTTTTGCTGCATCCCGTAGGTTATGGATCATCGTTTTATCATTGTCATTTGTCTCTAGGTATTTTTTGATTTCCTCTTTGATTTCTTCAGTGATCTCTTGGTTATTTAGTAGAGTATTGTTTAGCCTCCATGTGTTTGTGTTTTTCTACGTTTTTTCCCCTGTAATTCATTTCTAATCTCATAGCGTTGTGGTCAGAAAAGATGCTTGATATGATTTCAATTTTCTTAAATTTACTGAGGCTTGATTTGTGACCCAAGATGTGATCTATCGTGGAGAATGTTCTGTGCGCACTGGAGAAGGAAGTGTAATCTGCTGTTTTTGGATGGAATGTCCTATAAATATCAATTAAATCTATCTGGTCTATTGTGTCATTTAAAGCTTGTGTTTCCTTATTTATTTTCATTTTAGATGATCTGTCCATTGGTGTAAGTGAGATGTTAAAGTCCCCCGCTATTATTGTGTTGCTGTTGATTTCCTCTTTTATAGCTGTTAGCAGTTGCCTTATGTTGAGGTACTCCTATGTTGGGTGCATATATATTTATAATTGTTATATCTTCTTCTTGGATCGATCCCTTGATCATTATGTAGTGTCCTTCCTTGTCTCTTGTAACATTCTTTATTTTAAAGTCTATTTTATCTGATATGAGTATTGCTACTCCAGCTTTCTTTTGATTTCCATTTGCATGGAATATCTTTTTCCATCCCCTCGCTTTCAGTCTGTATGTGTCCCTAGGTCTGAAGTGGGTGTCTTGTAGACAGCATATAGATGGGTCTTGTTTTTGTATCCATTCAGCAAGCCTGTGTCTTTTGGTTGGAGCATTTAATCCATTCATGTTTAAGGTAATTATCGATATGTGTGTTCCTATGACCATTTTCTTAATTGTTTTGGGTTTGTTTTTGTAGGTCCTTTTCTTCTCTTGTGTTTTCCACTTAGAGAAGTTCCTTTAGCATTTGTTGTAGAGCTGGTTTGGTGGTGCTAAATTCTCTTAGCTTTTGCTTGTCTGTAAAGCTTTTGATTTCTCCATCGAATCTGAATGAGATCCTTGCAGGGTAGAGTAATCTTGGTTGTAGCTTCTTCCCTTTCATCACTTTAAGTACATCATTCCATGCCCTTCTGGCTTGTAGAGTTTCTGCTGAGAAATCAGCTGTTAACTTTATGGGAGTTCCCTGTATGTCATTTTTCTCTTGCTGCTTTCAATAATTTTTCTTTGTCTTTGATCTTTTCCAATTTGATTACTATGTGTGTTTCTCCTTGGGTTTATCCTGTATGGGACTCTCTGCGCTTCCTGGACTTGGGTGGCTATTTCCTTTGCCATGTTAGGGAAGTTTTTGACTATAATCTCTTCAAATATTTTCTCGGTTCCTTTCTCTCTCTCTTCTCCATCTGGGACCCTTGTAATGCGAATGTTGTTGCATTTAATGTTGTCCCAGAAGTCTCTTAGGCTGTCTTCATTTCTTTTCATTCTTTTTTCTTTATTCTGTTCTGCAGCAGTGAATTCCACCATTCTGTCTTCCAGGTCACTTATCCGTTCTTCTGCCTCAGTTATTCTGCTATCGATTCCTTGTTTTGTAGTTTTCATTTCACTTATTGTATTGTTCATCTCTGTTTGTTTGTTCTTTAATTCTTTTAAGTCTTTGTTAAATATTTCTTGCATCTTCTCGATCTTTGCCTCCATTCTTTTTCCAAGGTCTTGGATCATCTTCACTATCATTATTCCGAATTGTTTTACTGGAAGGTTGCTCTTTGCCTCCATTCTTTTTCGGAGGTACTGGATCATCTTCACTATCATTATTCTGAATTCTTTTTCTGGAAGGTTGCCTATCTCTACTTCATTTAGTTGTTTTTCTGGGATTTTATCTTGTTTCTTCAACTGGTACATAGCCCTCTGCCTTTTCATCTTGTCTATCTTTCTGTGAATGTGGTTTTTGTTCCACAGGCTGCAGGATTGTAGTTCTTGCTTCTGCTGTCTGCTCTCTGGTGGATGAGGCTATCTAAGAGGTTTGTGCAAATTTCCTGATGGGAGGGATTGGTGGTGGGTAGAGCTGACTGTTGCTCTGGTCGGCAGAGCTCAGTAAAACTTTAATCCGTTTGACTGCTGATGGGTAGGGCCAGGTACCCTCCCTGTTGGTTGTTTGGCCTGAGGCAACCCTCAGGAGCCTACCTGGGCTCTTTGGTGGGACTAATGGCAGACTCTGGGAGGGCTCACACCAAGGAGTACCTCCCAGAACTTCTGCTGCCAGTGTCCTTGTCCCCACGGTGAGCCACAGCCACCCCTGCCTCTGCAGGAGACCCTCCAACACTAGCAGGTAGGTTTGGTTCAGTCTCCCCTAGGGTTACTGCTCCTTCCCCTGGGTCCCAATGCACACACTACTTTGTGTGTGCCCTCCAAGTGTGGAGTCTCTGTTTCCCCCAGTCCTGTCGAAATCCTGCAGTCAAATCCCACTAGCCTTCAAAGTCTGATTCTCTAGGAATTCCTCCTCCTGTTGCTGGACCCCCAGGTTGGGAAGCCTGATGTGGGGTTCAGAACCTTCACTCCGGTGAGTGGACTTCTGTGGTATAAGTGTTCTCCAGTTTGTGAGTCACCCACCCAGCATTTATGGGATTTGATTTTACTGTGATTGCGCCCCTCCTACTGTCTCATTGTGGCTTCTCCTTTGTCTTTGGATGTGGGGTATCTTTTTTGGTGAGTTCCATTGTCTTCCTGTTGATGATTGTCCAGCAGCTAGTTGTGATTCTGGTGTTCTCACAAGAGGGAGTGAGAGGACGTCCTTGTACTCTGCCATCTTGGTTCAGGGCTTTTACTCTTGTTTTTGATTGAGATACAATTGACATACAATACCCTGCACATATTTAAAGGGTATAATTTTATAATATTTGTATATGTATATGCCTGTGAAACAGTCACCACCATCAAGATGGTAAACATATCCATCACTCCTAAAATTTTCCTTGTGTGCCTTTTTAATCCCTCCCCTTCATGCTTCCCTGTCCCCACCCATCCCCAGGCAACCACTGACCTATTTTCTGTCAGTATAGATTAGTTCAACTTTTATATAAATGGAATTATATAATATTTATTTTTGTCCACTTCTTTTGCTCAGCATAATTATTTTGAGACTCATCCACGTTGTTGTGTGTATGAATAGTTGATATACTTCTTGACTGCTCCTCCTTTGTTTCTGCATCTCCTCCCTTCCCTGATTAGCAACTGTTTGAATTTTCCCTTTGGAACTCAGGGAAGATCAAGAAGGCTGAATGAAGCCTATTTCCTATAAACAAGAAACAGGGGACACAGAAAGGACCTGTACCCATGAGGGCCCCACAGGGTCCTGCTTGATTTCAAGACTTCTGTTCCTTCTCTATAGTTTGAATTTAATCATTCATCATTTATTCAGCAAAGATCTTTTGAGATCGACTTTGTGCCACTCATCGTGCTGGACACTAAGGATGGGATGGGGCAAGATAGATGTGGACCCTGTCCTCAAGGTACTCACAGTCTAGTGGACTCAGTTTGGTTGGGCTATGGGTGTATTCAACATTGAAGTCCACTGAGGAAGGGGAGGAAGAATCCAATGTGATGATCAAGTAGAGTAATTCAGGTCTGTTTAGATGCTCTTAACTTGGCCCCAGGAAGGGTGTGGGGTTAGGGTGAGGGATGGAGGCCCTCCCTGTCTTACTGATGAAATAAATCCTACTGTCCTACTATGAAAATAAGAACAAGGGACAGGGACAGATGGTATGTTTGGAGGATGGGGGTATAGTTGGCGAACTTGATATTTCAGGTAGGGGGATGTGTTGTTGGGGGGAGAGATGAGGACACATGCTGTCCTAGTACTAATTGCACTTGTCCGAGTGACATGGTGGGGCACAGTAGGGGGACTCCCCATAATCTGAGCTCTCATTCTGTCACTAGGACATGATATACACACATCTCTACTTGGCTCTCCCTCTAGAGAAAAACTATTTTTGGTCCATGAGTTAGAAGGTGTGTGTTTGTTGAACCAAGAGGCTTCCTAAAAACTTTTACGTCCTTGTGTTCATGGCTTATCAGAGTCTGCTGTGGATACTTCCCCCAGTAGCAGCCCTAAGCACAGGATTTTGGTGGAAGGAAGAGGAAGGGGCTGAGATATGTCATCCTTGACCTGATGGTGTGATCTGTGCTGGGATGGTTATGAGTGACTTCCTTGTGAAGCAGATCCTGCACCTTAATTGCATATTTAAGTCTGTGACTTTGAACCTGTTTTTAGGGTGTCAGGAAAGCTTCTGTGGGGCCAAGGAAGATCGGGAAACCAAAATAGGAATAATGACAGCTGCAGCCTCCACTGAGTGAGTACGAAGCATTTGCATGCATCATCTCATTTAATTCTCACAACAGTCCTATGAGGTCAGGTAATATTATGACCACCACTTTACCAATGAAAAAACTGAGCCTGAAGAGGTCAAATAATTTACCTAAGATCTCACTGAGTGAACCTGGATATAAAGTCAGGGTCAGTTTTGCCCCAGTTAGGAGAAGCTGGTATGTATGAAATGACCTGACATAAAACCTCTGATAACCGTTAGTTTCTTTCCATCTTTACATTGATCCCTTGATGAGAGAATCTGCCTGAGTTAGACTAAGTTGATTATATGTGTCCAGCAGGGACACTTACAACTTCTCAACCCCGGAGTTGGGAGTGGAAGAAAGAGATGGCATTTTACTGAGCATCAAGGACCATGTAGACATTTTATGTACAGCGCTTTAGTTCATCCCTAAAGCAAGCCTGTGAGGCCCAGGGTGTTATCCTCTTGCACAGCTGAGACTTTTAGGCCCTTGCTAAGATCACATAGCTATTAAGTTCACAGAGCTGAACTTGAACTGACTGCAGGCTGGATCCAAACCCTCTCCTTTCCACTGCACCATGCTGTCTCTCCTTAGTGTCTCACCAACAAAGTATACAAGAGAAGAGGCAGTAAGAGCATAGCCCCTGGGGGTCTTTATTTGCAAAACGTGTTAGAAAGCCTCAGGCAATCCTGGGAGACATGGGGGCAGAGTTAAGGTAACCTGTCCATCCGGTTGGACAATCACTGATGAAGCAGGTACGTTCCTGCTGTGCCCCTCTTCACCCACATCCATCCCACCCACACAGCCGCCCACAGAGGCAGGTTCTTGCTGTGGCCCAGGGCAGCCACCCGGAGCCCTCAGAGAGCATAGCACAATACTGTACTAGATAACTCATGAGGCCAGTCACAGCTCTAATCACATCATAAAGGGTAACAGCATGGACACTGGAGCCTGACCACCTGGATTTGAATCCCAGCTCAAGGTTACTAGTCAACCTTAGGCGAATTTCTTAACCTCTCTCTGCCTCAGCTTCCTCACCTGTAAAACTGGGGTTATGATAACTCATAGGACTATTTGGTAGGATTCTCAAAAACCTGAAAAGCTTTTAGAACTGTTAATTACTCCAAATGAAACATCTTTTAGAACAATGCCTGGTGTGTACAGCGCTAAGCACTCAATGTTTAAAAAATAATAAGTATTATTATTAAGTATAATATAATAATTATTATTAATAATAATAAGTATTATTAAGTATTAATAATAATAAGTATTGTTATTATTGGCTATGCCACGTGGCATGTGGGATCTTAGTTCCCCAGCCAGGGATCAAACCCCCGTCCCCTGCAGTGGAAGTGCGGAGTCCCAACCACTGGACCACCAGAGAAGTCCCCATTATTATTATTATTATTCAGAGAGCCAGACTGAGGCCCAGAAAAACAGAGTAACTTGTCCGATGAGACACACATAGCAAAGCTGGGATCAGAACCCATTCTCTGGCCTCTTAATCCAGAGCAGTTGTGTATACTTGGCTACACGCTTTAACGCTAAGATTATTGATTTAAAATCCATCGATATTTTGAAAGTAGCCTGAACTGTTCCCCCATGTTGAAAATAATCACTTTATTCATTCAACTTTCAAAAAGAAAGGGTCTTTTATAAAAACAAAGAAGCTGTCATCAAGAAGACTAGAACTGATAGGAACCAGCTCAGTCCTACCACTGGGCTCCAAGGGAGATCATCAGGCCCTGTAAGTGATAAAAACTGCTGGCTGTTAACACCAATTTAGTTGCAGTTAATTGCATACTTGTCTTGGGTGTTTCAGAAAAGTGTCTAATTTCTGTTGCAATCTTAAAAAGATAAAGAAAACCATAAATACTTGCATGCCTGCAGTATAATTACACATATCATAAGTAGAAAAAACCAATTTGTCATTGGGAGATGGCCAATCTGGAACATTTTTCCGGAAGAGTAATTTTACAATAGGGTTTCAGTTACATTACAGGGAAGAGGTTAGAGCATTGACAGTGGGGGTTCTTAGGGCTCCTTAAAAATTTTCTGTGTATAAATAGATATTTAATGACTGTGTAGTTTCCAACCATGGGAACATTCACCCAGCCCTCCTGTGTCTCTAACATTGGAAATTCAAAGAGCAGACCTAGGTTCCACCCCAGGGGGCTTGTGCGTATTCAGACAGTGGTGGCTCTCCAGGGTGACGGAGACAGAATTAGGGAAGTGAGCACAGAGGAGGGGCTCCTAATTCACTTAGGGAGGGCAAGGAAGTCTTCTTGGAGGAGGTGATGCCTGAGGAGAGTCTTTAAGGATGAGTTGATTTCTGTGAGGTAAAGAAGTTGGGGAAAAGATCTTTCAGGTAAAGAAGGGGGCAAGGGAGCAGAGGATAAGAAAGTTTGTCTTGTTCTGGGAGCTGCAAGACTGGCAGTGCTCAATTAGTGTTTTTAAAAAATAAAAGCGCATTTGTGAAGAAATTAACTTGTAGACGATAGTTGACATTTGAGCTTTGTGTATTCTTAATACTTTATGTGGTTCATTTAATCCTCGTAAAAGTCACATTAGGTAGAGACAATTATTATCCCCATTTTGCAAATGGAGAAACTGAGGCATAGAGAAGTTTAGTAACTTTCCGCAATTCTTAGGGTGAGAGAGCCAGGATGGAAATCTAGACTGCCTGCCAGAGTCCCTGCCTCTGTGTGAGCTCACAATGAAAGCATCTATTTGGTTTGGAGCTACCTAGTAACTAACCCAGATATCAACTAGATTTTGTGCACTCCCAACCAAGATGAGATCGACTTTAACCCATAATTCCATGACTTGTGGGAAGTTCATTGTCTTCCTGGAAATTTCTATGAATTACCAGAGGCTTGTGTTTTCATTTGTTTTGTTTCCTGTGGGTTCACATTCTCTATGCAGCATTTCCGAGCTGTTTGTCTCTGTCCTGTCTTGGTGATGGCTGACTGGTGGGCACAGCCCCTTCTTAATTTAGCCTTCCTTCCCTCCCCCCAAACCATGCATGAATTGACTTAAGATTTGGGGGGCTGCTGTGACCAGTGGGTGCCATGGTATGTTGACTGTAACATGGACTGCCCCCACCCCCCGCACAAACAAGACCAGGTGTGGACTGGGAAATGCAGTGTCCTGGCCTTAGAGGAGTGGCTGGCTACAGAGGGAAGGCCAGGAGGAGTCCAAGCCCTGTGGCTTGGATCCCAACCCTTCCCAGTCATGGCTGTGAGGGCTGAGGAATAAGGACAGGAAGGGCCAATGAAGGGAACATGCTGGGACCCTATTAAGTGCCATTCTCGTACCTCAAAAAACAAGAACTCAAGAAACAGAGTAAACTTTTGGCTACTTTTTTGCCAATCATGCATGAACTTATATAAGGTTGAATGTTCCTAAACTATTATACTTCTATTACTTTTATACATCTATTATTAAAACTTGGTTGTGATTTTAACTACATTAGTCTACATTGCATTCCTTTTGTACTACATGTTTACTAGTTACAACTATATTAAAGAGTTGTCTGTGGCTTCTATTCCTGCATTACTGCTCCACCTATAGGACTTTAGGCAAGTCACTTAACCTTTTCTGATCTCAGTTCCTTCATTTGCAAAATGAATATTATAATATTCTTCAAAGTACCATCACGAGGGTTAAATAATACATAAAAAGTGCACAGCGCAGTGTCTGAAGGGCAGTAAGGCAGCGTCTGAAGGGCAGTGTCTGAAGGGCTCAATACATGTTAGCAATTATTTCCCCCATTAACCAAAAGTTGACTGTGGTTTGGTATGGCTGATGCATGGGAAGTAGGATGGCAGTCATGGAGAGGATGGAACTGTGGGTGGAGAAGTCAGCAGTCACCAATTAGAAGGATTTTGTGTGTTTTTACCAAGAGGATGGGCTTTATCCTTCAGGCCAGTTTCTCAAGCCATCCCTAATGGGAGCGTGATCTATCTATAGGGGTGACCGTATGGCTCAACCTGCTCTCCAAAAACATAATATTGTTTAATTTCCTGTTTCATTTAAAAAATACGTAGGAGTTTCATGTTCTATTCCGTAACATGTTCAGTGGTAGGGAGGTGACCTTCAAAGAGCAATTCTTAGTTGAATGCTTATAAAATCAGCATCTGGAAATAGTCTCAATCTACTCTAGAAAAAAAAAAATTTCCAACCAGTTGAACCAACTTTTTGAGATGTCCCGATTTCAATATCATTGTATCTTAAAGATGAGAATGCTTCTAAAACCAAATATATATCAATGGTTAAAACACTATAAATTCTGTAATACTTTGTCTCAGGGGATTTAAAAATAGAAAATATTCTTATACAAAAAAGCAAAGAGAGGATGGAATAGGCTCATGTTCTAATAATACTGAAACTCTGGTCAAGCTGTAACTGATTTAAAACCTGTTGGAACTAGGATTTGCCTTGTAGCCTTCACAGTTGAATATGATAATTAGTAAATGGAAGTCCAGGAAACTCTTGTCTTCACCCCAGTTCTGAAGTTTGAGGCCAAACATTCAATGCAATCACTGTTCAGAGGTAAATATCGGTTACCTTTATGCTGTTAGCAAGTTTCTTCTGGAAAGGAAGTAGGGGAAAGGTGATAGAAGAAGGTGGGGACAGAGCCTCAATCCTAGGAAAGTCAAGGGAACAGAGGTGGTCTGTCTTGCTCTAGGGCTAGCCTTGTTTCATGAGGTCTCTAAAAGTTTCCTATTTAAAAAAATCCTACTCTCTTAACAAGAAATACCTCAATATATTTTGGAGAAAAACCTACCCATACTGTCAGCATTTTGTTAAAGTGAACAAAAGTGTTAAAAAAAAAAAATTGGTCCTGCGTGCTGTCTGCCACACACAGTGGGGTGTTTCTCCGGGACCTTGCTTCAGACAGGGTGAGATGACACCGACCTTGGAGCCAGGTTTGCTGGGTTTGTACCCCCGCCCCAACATCGAAGAGCTCTGTGGCTTTGGGCAACTCAGGTAGCATGAATCTCATCAGCACAGAGAGAAAGCTTCACTGAAAACTCATTGCAGAGTGGCAGGGGAAGCCGGATTCCACGACGGCAGCAGCAGGGTTCGTGGCAAGAATCACGGCTTTCAGGCCACCCCCGGCTGTCTCGTCTTCCTGCAGCTTGTAGATCCTCAGGCTTAGGAGCTGTTTCAAGCACACAGCCTTGAGAGAGTAAGGTGTTCTTGAGACCTTCTGTACCGAATCCGTGACTGAACCCAGTGAAGACCTCTATATAAACGTTTAAGATTCTGGCCGCACATGCTGAGACCTACGCTTTTAGCCACCAGCTGCTGGAGACAGCCTCGTAGACAAAGTGCTACCAAGTCAGCCTGTTCTAGCTGAACAGCTATTGTAGACCCTCGTAATCTGACTTCATAATGGAGACCGCCACATTCACTGCTGTGTGGCTGACAAGGTCTTGGTGCTCCGGCGGGGTGTCAGGCCTGAGCCTCTGAGGTGGGAGAGCCAAGTTCAGGACACTGGACCAACAGAGACCTCCTGGCCCCATGTAATATCAATTGGAGAAAGCTCTCCCAGATATCTCCATCTCAATGCTAAGACCCAGCTCCACTCCACAACCAGCAAGCTACAGTGCTGGACACCCCATGCCAAACAACTAGCAAGACAGGAATACAACACCACCCATTAGCAGAGAGGCTGCCTAAAACCATACTAAGTTCACAGACACCCCAAAACACACCACCAGACGTGGTCCTACCCACCAGAAAGACAAGATCCAGGCTCATCCACCAGAACACAGGCAGCAGTCCCCTCCACCAGGAAGCCTACACTGAATCAACCTTACCCACTGGGGGCAGACACCAAAAACAACAGGAACTATGAATCTGCAACCTGTGAAAAGGAGACTCCAAACACAGTAAGTTAAACAAAATGAGAAGACAGAGAAATACGCAGCAGATGAAGGAACAAGGTAAAAACCCACCAGACCAAACAAATGAAGAGGAAATGGGCAGTCTACCTGAAAAAGAATTCAGAGTAATGGTAGTAAAGATGATCCAAAATCTTGGAAATAGAATGGAGAAAATACAAGAAACATTGAACAAGGACCTAGAAGAACTAAAGAGCAAACAAACAATGATGAACAACACAATAAATGAAATTAAAAATTCTCTAGAAGGAATCAATAGCAGAATAACTGTGGCAAGAAGAACGGATAAGTGACCTGGAAGATAAAATAGTGGAAATAACTACCACAGAGAAGAAAAATGAAAAAAGAATGAAAAGAATTGAGGACAGTCTCAGGGACCTCTGGGACAACATTAAATGCACAAACATTCAAATTACAGGGGTCCCAGAAAAAGAAGAGAAAAAGAAAGGGACTGAGAAAATATTTGAAGAGATTATAGTTGAAAACTTCCCTAATATGGGAAAGGAAATAGTTAATCAAGTCCAGGAAGCACAGAGAGGCCCATACAGGATAAATCCAAGGAGAAACACGCCAGACACATATTAATCAAAGTATAAAATATTAAATACAAAGGAAAAATATTGAAAGTAGCAAAGGAAAATCAACAAATAACATACAAGGGAATCCCCATAAGGTTAACAGCTGATCTTTCAGCAAAAATTCTGCAAGCCAGAAGGGAGTGGCAGGACATATTTAAAGTGATGAAAGGGAAAAACCTACAAACAAGATTACTCTACCCAGCAAGGATCTCATTCAGATTCGACGGAGAAATTAAAACCTTTACAGACAAGCAAAAGTTAAGAGAATTCAGCACCACCAAACTACCTTTACAACAAATGCTAAAGGAACTTCTCTAGGCAGGAAACACAAGAGAAGGAAAAGACCTACAAAAACAAACCCAAAACAATTAAGAAAATGATAGTAGGAACATACATATCAATAATTACCTTAAATGTAAATGGATTAAATGCTCCACCCAAAAGACACAGACTGGCTGAATGGATACAAAAGCAAGACCTATATATATGCTGTCTACAAGAGACCCATTTCAGACCTAAGGAAACATACAGATTAAAAGTGAGAGGATAGAAAAAGATATTCCATGCAAATGGAAACCAAAAGAAAGCTGGAGTAGCATTCTCATATCAGACAAAATAGACTTTAAAATAAAGACTATTACAAGAGACAAAGAAGGACACTACATAATGATCAAGGGATCAATCCAGGAAAAAGATATAATAATTGTAAATATTTATGCACCCAACATAGGAGCACCTCAATACATAAGGCAAATGCTAACAGCCATAAAAGGGGAAATCGAAAGCAACACAATCATAATAGGGGATTTTAACACCCCACTTTCACCAATGGACAGATCATCCAAAATGAAAATAAATAAGGAAACACAAGCTTTAAATGAAACAAGATGGACTTAATTGATATTTATAGGACATTCCATCCAAAAACGACAGAATACACTTTCTTCTCAAGTGCTCATGGAACATTCTCCAGGACAGAGCATATCTTGGGTCACAAGCCTTGGTAAATTAAAGAAAATTGAAATTGTATCAAGTATCTTTTCCGACTACACCGCTATGAGACTAGATATCAATTACAGGAAAAAAAATCTGTAGAAAATACAAACACAGGGAGGCTAAACAATACACTACTAAATAATCAAGAGATCACTGAAGAAATCAAAGACAAAATCAAAAAATTCATAGAAACAAACGACAATGAAAATACGATGACCCCAAACCTATGGGATGCAGCAAAAGCAGCTCTACGAGGGAAGTTCATAGCAATACAATCCTACCTCAAGAAACAAGAAACATCTCAAATAAACAACCTAACCTTACACCTAAAGCAATCAGAGAAAGAACAAAAAACCCCCAAAGTTAGCAGAAGGAAAGAAATCATAAAGATCAGATCAGAAAGAAATGAAAAAGAAATGAAGGAAACAATAGCAAAGAACAATAAAACTAAAAGCTGGTTCTTTGAGAAGATAAACAAAATTGATAAACCATTAGCCAGACTCATCAAGAAGAAAAGGCAGAAGACTCAAATCCACAGAATTAGAAATGAAAAAGAAGTAACAACTGACACTGCATAAATACAAAGGATCATGAGAGATTACTACGAGCAACTATATGCCAATAAAATGGACAACCTGGGAGAAATGGACAAATTATTAGAAAAGCACAAACTTCCGAGACTGAACCAGGAAGAAACAGAAAATATAAACAGACCAATCATAAGCACTGAAATTGAGACTGTGATTAAAAATCTTCCAGTAAACAAAAGCCCAGGACCAGATGGCTTCACAGGCGAATTCTATCAAGCATTTAGAGAAGAGCCAACACCTATCATTCTCAAACTCTTACAAAATACAGCAGAGGGAGGAACACTCCCAAACTCATTCTATGAGGCTACCATCACCCTGATACCAAAACCAGACAATGATGTTACAAAAAAAGAAAACTATAGGCCAATATCACTGATGAACATAGATGCAAGAATCCCCAACAAAATACTAGCAAACAGAATCCAGCAGCACATTAAAAGGATCATACATCATGATTAAGTGGGGTTTATCCCAGGAATGCAAGGATTCTTCAATATACACAAATAAATGAATGTCATACTCCGTATTAACAAACTGAAGGATAAAAACCATATGATAATCTCAATAGATGCAGAAAAATCTTTTGACAAAATTCAACACCCATTTATGAAAAAACTCTCCAGAGGGCAGGCATAGAGGGAACTTACCTCAACATAGTAAAGGCCATATATGACAAACCCACAGCCAACATCGTTCTCAATGGGAAATATTGAAACCATTTCCACTAAGATCAGGAACAAGACAAGGTTGCCTACTCTCACCATTATTATTCAACACAGTTTTGGAGGCTTTAGCCATAGCAATCAGAGACAAAAAAGAAATAAAAAGGAATACAAATCAGAAAAGAAGAAGTAAAACTGTCAGTTTGCAGACGACATGATACTATACATAGAGAATCCTAAAGATGCTACCAGAAAACTACTGGAGCTAATCAATGAATTTGGTAAAGTAGCAGGATACAAATTTAATGCACAGAAATCTCTTGCATTCCTATACACTAATGATGAAAAATCTGAAAGAGAAATGAAGGAAACACTCCCACTTACCATTGCAACAAAAAGAATAAAATACCTAGGAATAAACCTACCCATGGAGACAAAAGACCTGTATGCAGAAAACTATAAGACACTGATGAAAGAAATTAAAGATGATACAAACAGATGGAGAGATATACCATGTTCTTGGACTGGAAGAATCAAAATTGTGAAAATGACTCTACTACCCAGAGCAATCTACAGATTCAGTGCAATCCCTATCAAACTACCACTGGCATTTTTCACAGAATTAGAACAAAAATGTCACAATTTGTATGGAAACATAAAAGACCCCGAATAGCCAAAGTAATCTTGAGAAAGAAAAATGGAGCTGGCGGAATCAGAGATAAACTCATGCACATATGGTCACCTTAAATTTGATAAAGGAGCGAAGAATATACAATGGAGAAAAGACAGCGTCTTCAATAAGTGGTGCTGGGAAAACGGGACAGCTACATGTAAAAGAATGAAATTAGAACACTCCCTAACACTCATAATGGAATAAAGACCTAAATGTAAGGTCAGACACTATAAAACTCTTAGAGAAAAACATAGGCAGAACACTTTATGACATGAATCACAGCAAGATCCTTTTTGACCCACCTCCTAGAGAAATGGAAATAAAAACAAAAATAAACAAATGGGACCTAATGAAACGTAAAAGCTTTTGCACAGTAAAGGAAACAATAAACAAGACAAATAGACAACCCTCAGAATGGGAGAAAATATTTGCAAACGAAGCAATTGACAAAGGATTAATCTCCAAAATATACAAGCAGCTCATGCAGCTCAATATCAAAACAACAAGCAACCCAATCCAAAACTGGGCAGAAGACCTAAATAGACATTTCTCCAAAGAAGATATACAGATTGCCAACAAACATGAAAAGATGCTCAACATCACTAATCATTAGAGAAATGCAAATCAAAAGTACAATGAGGTATCACCTCACACTGGTCAGAATGGCCATCATCAAAAATCTACAAACAGTAAATGCTGGAGAGGGTGTGGAGAAGAGGGGACCCTCTTGCACTGCTGGTGGGAATGTAAATTGATACAGCCACTATGGAGAACAGTATGGAGGTTCCTTAAAAAACTAAAAATAGAACTACCACATGACCCAGCAATCCCACTCCTGGGCATATACCCTGAGAAAACCATAATTCAAAAAGAGTCATGTACTGAAATGTTCATTGCAGCACTATTTACAATAGCCAGGACATGGAAGCAACCTAAGTGTCCATCGACAGATGATTGGATAAAGAAGATGTGACACATATATAGAATAGAATATTAGTCAGCCATAAAAATAAATGAAATTGAGTTATTTGTAGTGAGGTGAATGGACCTAGAGACTGTCATACAGAGTAAAGTAAGGCAGAAAGAGAAAAACAAATAATGTATGCTAACACATATATATGGAATCTAAAAATAAAATAATGGTTCTGAAGAACCTAGGGGCAGGACAGGAATAAAGACGTAGACATAGAGAGTGGACCTGAGGACACGGGGTGGGGGCAGGGTAAGCTGAGACGAAGTGAGAGAGTGGCATGGATATATATATATACACTACCAAATGTGAAATAGATAACTAGTGGGAAGCAGCTGCATAGTACAGGGAGATCAGGTCCGTGCTTTGTGACCACCTAGAAGGGTGGGATAGGGAGGGAGGGAGGAAGACACAAGAGGTAGGGGATATGGGGATATGTGTATACGTATAGCTGATTCACTTTGTTATACAGCAGCAACAATGTAAAGCAATTATACTCCAATAAAGATGTTAAAAATAATAAAAAAATTAAAAAAGAAAAAACAAAAACAACCCAAAACCAATGTGCAGAAACGGGCAAGTGAAACACAGACAATAGGAATTTAAAATCAAACCAGAATAAGTCTTTGAAAAGTCCAGGACAGGAGACATCGAAGCTATTTGGTAACTTACAAAGTATCATCTTCATGTTTATTGGGTAATACCCACAGGCCAAACTTTACAGTTTACATTCTGTAAAAGTTACATGAGAGCCTTAAACCAGAGTGCTGCTTGAAAATGACATCTTTGGTTATATTTCACTGAACCTTATAATCTTAGGAGGTTTAAACATCTTAATCTTAAACAAGATTCACATAGAGATGTCCTAAGGCTTCATAATTCCTATTTATGCTTAATTTATTTCACAGCTTATAGCAATTATAATAGATCATAGTTGGAACTGAATTATAATAAAAATGTTATTCTAATATATTAAATAAAGCTGAAAGTTTAGCATAAATAAGAGTTTGTATGGCTGGTAGCCCAGATTAGGATTTGTTTTAGCATCTGACATGGACCCCAAAATATAACACATCAAAAACAAATAGAGCTAGGTATATAATCACAAAGAATATGTAACATATCAGTATTTACTAGTATAACTTATCTAAAACTGTATTTATTACTGTTTTCAAAAATAGTTGTCTTTTACTAGCTAGGTAACTGGAAAACTCTAAAGAACATACTCTTTTAAAAGACTGACAGCCAATTTTCAATTTACTTAGCAGATAAAATGTTTCTTGTTTGTGAACTCCCAGTTGGCACCAACTACATAAGGTATTCAACATATATACATTTTTATTTCCTTCATTTTTTTGTCATAACTTAAGTGAGAAATTTAAAAATTCAGGTGAATAAGCTTTACGTTGAAAAATAGTTTTTTAAGAAATACTTTACTTATTTATTTAGGCTGCGTGGGGTCTTAGTTGCGGCATGCATGTGGGATCTAATTTCCCGACCAGGGATCGAACCTGGGTCCCGTGCATTGGGAGCTCCAAGTCTTACCCACTGGACCACCGGGGAAGTCCTGAAGAATATTCTTAAATGATGCTGGTGATCATGGTGCTCTGGGTATAAAATGGCTTTGCTGCTGAACATTACATAGAACATATGGTACGTAGGTAATATTTGAAATCTTGCTACTCTTTCCCTATATTTCGGCCCCAAACTCCAAGGCGGATAAAGAAAAGAAAAAAGGTAAAGGGAGGAGAAGACCTTTTGGTGACTTGGGTAGCCGTCAGATCAACCAGTCACAGAAACTTCCAAGGGGGCTCTACAAGAGCTTGCTGCATCCATTTATGCTGTTATGGCCCTAAAATGGTACGATAGGGTACACCAGAGGCCAGCAAACTTTTTCTATAAAGGGACAGATAGTAAATATCTTATATTTGTCACAACTACTCAATTTTGCCACTGCAGCATGAGAGAGCAGCCATGGTTGAATGCGCGTGGATGGGTTCAGTGAGTTTATTTACAGACACTGAAATTTAAAGTTTACATAATTTTCACCTCATGAAATATTATTATTCTGATTTTTTAACCATTAAAAAAATGAGAAAACCACCCTCAGCTCTTTGGGCCATACAAACAGGCTGGCAGACGGGCCTGTGAGGCGTGCCGCCGACCCGTGGTCTGCACCGTTGGAGGCTCCTCAGGTCGCAACGCTCACACTTCCCGACGGTCCTCACCAAACTCACTCCCGCTAGGGCCTCTTTCTTTCCTGTCTGCCACTGTTGCTGGGGCTGCAGGGACATTAAAAGTGATTGATATAAAAAGTAAAGGTTCTTCTAACCTCTCTTTTATCCTATCTGGAAGATGTTATTTCTTAAACATCTAAAAGGCATTACAATCAGAGATTATGCAACTAGATAAGGGGACTTCCCTGGTGGCGCAGTGGTTAAGAATCCGCCTGCCAAGGTAGGGGACACGGGATCGAGCCCTGGTCTGGGAAGATCCCACATGCCGCGGAGCCACTAAGCCCGTGCGCCACAACTACTGAGCCTGCGAGCCACAGCTACTGAGCCCGTGTGCCAGAACTACTGAAGCCCGCATGCCTAGAGCCCATGCTCCGCAACAAAAGAAGCCACCGCAATGAGAAGCCCGTGCACCGCAACAAAGAGTAGCCCCTACTCGCCCCAACTGGAGAAAGCCCACGCGCAGCAATGAAGACCCAACGCAGCCAAAAAATAAATTAATTAAAAATAAATAAATAAAACTAGATAGGTTAAAATCTATTTTCCAATGCTTTTCTTTCTAAGAAGATTGTCTTTTAAGGCCTATTATGATTATTTATTCAATTTAAAAAGCCTAGAAATTTAAGGCAATGTACACTTTCATTTTTTAATAAACCACATGGCAAAACAATACTTTATTTAATAAATGTATAGGAAATTACAATTTGCAAGTTGCAAATACAGTACATATACATATACTGTACTTCGATCTTAAATTACATGGACAAACTCCAGCTTCAAAATCTTTCTAAAATCAATCATTATGCAAAATACCTAGTTTCTGAAGGTGTACATGGAAAAGTATATACAATTTCTTAAACTGTGATATGGCTTACTTATTAACATACATTTATTTAGAGAAGCATAAGCTTTCCAAATATACATTATTTTTCAGGTGCAAAGCTGACATACTGGCACATTTCAATTTTGTGTTGCAGTTATTTCGTAATATACTTAATTGCAATATTTAAATTGACACTGTCACAGGTTTAACTGGGAAAGTCTCCATAATGTTTTCCAATCTTACCAAAACTCAGCAAATGTTTGTTGGTCCTCACCACATGACTGGAAGAACGGGTTAAACCTTTTGTAAGCAAGAATTCAATGACAGGCTGGCCCGAATGTGTAACCCAGTTGCACACACACAATTCAACACCGAGGAACTCTCACAACAATTCTTCTCTCCAATTTGCGTGCTCCTATCAACATCACAATATCCCTGGCTAGCGATCTGTTAACATAAATCTGAAGCCCTGTCTGGCGGGATTCACAGGATAGATCTGTAGCCAGGGTTTGCAAATGGTATTTTGGTTATAGAGACATTAAGCTTAATCATCAATTTGGGGATCAGGCTGGCCTCCCCTCAACACAGCATATAGCGAGGTGCCACTATTCGTTTGTGACTAATACCCAACAGGCTCAAAAGTGAAGTTTGGTTCAAAGACAAACTGAATCCAATGAACTAATCTTGTATCTATGAACACATTCTATAACTTTAAATTTACTGTATGTACGGTAGAGGCAACAGCAAAAGTGCCTAAAACCTTATTCCAAAGGGGTCAAATTCCGTAAGAACGCCTTATTCATTACGGTGAACCAATTAATATAAACACATAAGAAGAAAATAAATTTAGCTAATTGTGCTTGTTTCAGAAGTGAATTCTTCTCTCTTCTAAAGTAGTAAGAGTGGTGGTTTGAGAAACACAACCCCGAGTCTTATCAGCAGTGATCTTGGCTTGCTGTTTGTTGTATAGTGCATCCACTTCTACCACACTTACTCTATAGAGCTCAGCATGCAGAGAAATCTGGATCAGGAACACCCAGCTGTTTAAAACAAGGTTCTTCCCTACCCAGAAACACATTTATAAGTGGTGCTTTGTCTCTGAAAGATGGTTTTTCCTCACATTAAAATGAAAGGGAAGCTCAAGTATCTGATCCTGCCTGAGTCTATTCTGGGAAAATTCTACTAAAGACAAACACTGTCGGTGAGGACACCTGGGTTCAAGAGACAGAACCAGAACATTGAGACTCCTAAGAGCAGAAAACTAGTTTTAGAAAAATGGGAACAAAGCACCCAAACTTGAAAACAGTAAAATAAGAAATCCAGTGATTTGGCAAATAATACTGATGGGAGCTGCAAGTTGTGAAAATCTGGGCTCACATTACACAAGAAATAGCTAATGGAAAATGTATGGAGGAATTACAAGCACTACTGGTTCTGCATTTCAAAGCCTTCTGAAATATGCCTTACTCAACTGCATTCCCCACATTATATTTCTAAAGCAGCATGGTCATTAATGAAACAATAGGTCTTTTTCCTAAAATAAATCAAAATGCTGCATCTGGCCAGAGCTGTGAAACAGGTTATATACACAAGTAACTCTGATTATTTGCAAATGTTAACTGAAATACATTGCAATGAAGAACTGCCCAGTTTTTATGTTGTGATGTTTTCCGTGCAAAATTAACAATGCTTGGTATTTATACAAACAGCCACCGCCTTTCCCAGGACAATGGAAAGCCCTTTCTGAGGGCTGGCTGAGGAGTGTAACTTAGGGCTGTAACTAAGCAGGTGAAGGACAGACCAGCTGTGCAGTTCCTGGTCGTATCTGCTAAGTTCACATCCCTCTCTGTGGGTCTTGTGAAGTTACAAAAAGTTAAATCTATCAATCCTCAAATCTTACAGACCCAGTGGAGTAGAAGTACAAAGTCTATAGTCTTTGCTACAAAAAGCAAAGCACAGGAAACTTCATGTGTGCCTCACTTTAAGGAGAACACTATAATTAAAATCTACAAAAGTTTTCAGTGTTTCTGCATTTTACAAGAGGATCCTTTCAATCCTCAAATGGATTTTAGACTGTTTCATCAAATAACTTTCCAAGGAATGGGTCATTATGAAAAGTCATATATAGCTATTTAAGATAAAGGAAAGTTTACAAGAAACAAGCTCCATAGATATGAGGAACAATTAGCAAATATGGGGAAATTCATTAGCATAATTAGCATATATAACGCATATTCTTTTCGTTTCTCTTGCTAGGTACTCAAAGTCCATAAATACCCAGATGTCCACTGAAATGCCTCTCATTTATTCTTACTTGCCCTCTGTATTTTAATTTTATATTTATTTTGATTTAAACAGTTTATATGCTACTGAAATTTTTGAAAAATTCAAAGCATTATTTTAAATAGATTCACAGTAAGAATCCCATAAAGGGATTCTTTTGGGAATTTTTTTGGGAATTTTTTGGGATTGAATTTTGGGAATTTTTGGGAATTTTTTGGGATTGAAATTCCCAAAATTCTTTTGGGAATTTTTTGGGATTGAATTTTGGAAAATTCAATCCCAAAAAATTGAATTGAATTTTCAATTCAATTCAACAGACACTGGGTTTTATTAGGAGCCATTAATCCTCATCAACCCTTTTATTGGATACCATCAACTCAATAAATTTTTAGGTAAATCTAGGTTTTATCTTAGGTTTATCACATAGTGAGTTTCTTGGTAGGAAGATGAAATCTGTTTCCTATTCTTCATTTATATCAGAAGTCAACTGCATGCCCACCTGGGATTTCAGTTCACAACTTGTCTAGTACACTCTACTCTGATTCTGAGGAGTCAAAGAACCATATCCATTCTTGGGATAAGAAACTGTTCCTCTTGAAAATGGATTTCTAATGTGCATAAAGATAATCTCAAAACCAACAGTTGCAAAATGAAACATGAATATTCACAGCTGCCTCTTTAACACAACTGTTACCAATTAGTTGCATTTGCTCTGAAAACTTTTATGCTTAGCCTCCCTACAACACAGATTTCATGTCCATCCCCATTCCCCTGCTTTAAAAAACACACACACAAGGTCAAAATCCCTTGAAAATTTTGTTTTCTCAGAGTAATATCTTGTCCCAATCCCTCTGGGAGTTTCTGTTAAGGTATTATTATTGGAAAAACTTCAAAATTACATCCTAGGGTTTCTGGATTCCATGGAGAATCCCTAATTCATATCATCCAGCCAAAATTCTCTGGAGGAATGTGGTTAATCTACACATGAGAGGTGAAGGGCACACTGAACCTTAGCTTCCCAGAGTTTTACCCTGAAAGGGCTCACACAGATTAACTGGTATGGAAGCAGGAAGGAAGCAAGGTACCAAGCAAACTTTCTGTACAAAAGGTAAAGCAGTTCTTAAAAGGACAGAGGATCATTGTTTACCTTTTGCAGTCTCTTGCTGTTCTTAAAATAATTCCATGAACAACAAGTGATTTCGGGAAGACTTAAATCTGAAACTCCACACCCCAACCTCACTCCCATATTTTGTTTTAAATTATCATATAGTAATTTGAGTTTATGATTAACTTCTGCTATTCAGAATAATATTGAAAATAATTTCCTAAACAATTTAATGACAGTGACCACAATATGTAAAGATTTGGTTCTGATAAGGTTACAAATAACCAAAAATGCTAACTTTGAGATTCAAAACCCTGTAACGTCTGGAAAAAATTGATTACAAATTGTTAACAGTAAGATTAAGACTTATTTGTGAAATCAAACATTTCTGAAACTCTAGGAATACATGCTTATTCCACTCTCTGGATAATTAGTAGTACTTGCTGAAATCTGCTGAGAAATAATTTTGGTAAAAAGAGAGCTGGGTGTCAAATTCCAGAAGCTGGGTTCAAGATTACATAATAAAAAAATTCAGTTTTCCAGCACTGGCTTGATATAAAATGGCCTTTAAAAAGGATTTTTAAATGCAAATACTGAATTCTTGATGCTTCCTTTAAGACATGTACTGTCATAATTAATGAAGTACGGTCTCGGATTGTCTTCTATGAGGTATCTGTAGAGTCATGTCTCATTCTGTAAACAGTGTTTTAGAAACATCTTCATCTGAAAATCATGGTGAAGTCTCATTTTGCCATTAAACAGAAAGTAGCACTGTCAGGCTAGAGTGACTGTTTTGAGAGACCGGTGCTTGATACTGACACAGCTGTCAGGGGTTCCATTTCTCATTTAGGTGTGCATTTATTGCTCTTACATCTGTGACTGCAGGATAAATAAGGCGGTAGTCTCCAAAATGTATACAATTAGGGACTGGAACTCTGACAGTTTGCACAAGTTCTGTCCACTTCTTGCCTATAGCTCTGAAGCTGAATAGTACATTTATACATGCCAAACGTGTTCAATAATAAATGCTTTGCTTTGGACTGTACTTCCTCCCATTTAGATGAACTTCCAGGAACTGCAAGGTCAAGAAAACATCATTACTATTCATTGTATACAGTTACACATTAGCGAACAAGACAAAGGGCAAAAACAATCTTATTATACTGTGAACAGATTTTTATTAGTTTGATTTCTACCCTCTTGAAGCTATTCTGTTAGAGAAGTATTTCAGTTTACAAAGCCAGAATGACTTCTCATTATTCCAATCTCTCTATTCCACTCTTGGGTAGAGAAAAAATACTAGACATCAATTACAAGTCTTTCATCTTTTGTAGTTTTTAAAATAAACCATATACATGTATTATTTTGATAAAAAAATAAAAAGCTGTGAAATGATTTAAAGAAATAAAAACATAGAGTTTAGCTTTTCTTATATAGAAAAAACATGGTAAATATACTTTGTGCCTTTTATCTGAAGGGAAAAAATCAATTTGTAATATCTCATCAAAGAGATAGAAAATTATTGCTCTGCCAACAATAAATTGACCTGCAACTCACGTTCTGAAGAGCCTCACCCTTCCCTTAAAACATATCTTTCCATCAGAAAAGTCTTCCTGTTTAATCATAAGCACAGATGTTTAATTCCAAAGATAGAAGTCCACCAACCCCAGCATTCACCGTCAGCAACATACTTAGCTGTATGTGTACTGTGGCAGTAGGTTTTCCTGAAGTGAGAGACCAGATATTTAAATCTTCCACTGAATATACATCTTCTATTTTCATCAAAGCTTCTTTGATATAGTCTACATTCAAATGGCTTGGTACACCTATTCAGAATGTATCATTTATAAGTAAAGGTTATTTTGAGAAAACATTTATATATTACTAATAGGACATTTTTTTTTAAAAAGAAACCAAATGGCTTTACCAAATTCAGTTTAAATGAACACTTTAAAATATATTAAAACTTTAAGATAAACTATGCACACATATAGCAGGATATATACAAGAGGTTAATAAATACTTAGAAAATGTTCATTCTCACTAAAAAGAAATGTCACTCAAACCAGATGACTTCATCTAATAAACAAGCTAGGACAGACAAAAAAGAAAAACGAACATACAATAAAGATAAACCTACTTCTGAGAACTTATAGTTAAATGCTTAAATATCAGTAAGGCAGGGATGTTGGAAATAGAATAGCAAGTTAAATGGGAATTACAGACTTAATAAATAAATTATTAAACATAACTGTATTAAGAATCATGAGCTGCATTCTTGTCCTAGGTCCACAGTTTATTAGCAGCATGACCTTAATGAAGTTATGTTACCTCGCTGAGCCTCAATTTTCTTGTTGGTAAATGGGAATAATAATGTCTGCCTTGCCTACTTTTCTTGGCTATTATAAGGATCAAATGGGTAATAGATGGGAGAGTGCATTGACTCTCACATGTTTTTCACATGTAAGGTGGTATTATAGACTAATAAGTATCAGTAAAAAGAAAGACATGGCTCCTACCCTGGAGTACTCCTGCCCCTCACCAACAGCCCCAATCTGATTTAGGGAAATAATAAACCCACAGTGGGGATACTAGAGATCTTACCTTCTAGTATTATAACTACTGTGTCCCATACGATTCGAAAGGTTGTAAAAGCCACAAGTAATGAAAACACATATGTACAGATGGGATCAGCAATCTTGTACTCTGGCTGAAAAATGACAGATCAAAATTGCATGATTAAATACAGACAGTCATAAAACAGTCTGTAAAGCAAAGTAAGGCATACTCTGTCCCCTGTTCTTTAGCAGGACTGGAGCACATCTTTAAAACTTGGATAATGCCAATTGAGAAACGTCTTCACTCTTTCCTAGACTGTTTAAATGCCTTTCTTTGTGAAACCTATTGTATTTCCAGAAGTTTAGTCATTTGTTCCACTGTTTTCCTCTGTGCTTTCTCTAAATCTTCCACCCAGAACCATAGACTATCAGAGCTGGAAGGAGTTTTAGCAGCCATCCATCTGGTCTAAGCCCCTCATATTAAAGAGGAGGGAACTCAAGTTTAGAGTTGAGGGACCTGCTCAAGGTCAAAGCATTAAAGGCAGAGCCAAGACTAGAACTCAGATCTCTGGATTTCCAGAGCACTCCAGTGCACATTCCAGTACCTAGCAGTTGAGTGACAAGGCTTAGAATTGAGTTCTTCAGTGAAGGCACCACCAAAGCCAACAGATAAGTTACCCCGTGAGGTTGATACTATTGTGTTTGGTGCTAATAAAAGAGATATACTGATAGTTCAAGTATGCTTGCATAATGCAAAATGAATAGGACTGGCACAGGTGTCTAGTATATTGATAAGACAGTCACCTTTAGTTTTAATGTTGAAATTAAATATATATTTTAAAATAAAAATACTAGCAATCATGTTACCTTGAATCGTATGATGTATGCAGCTATTAGCACACCAACACTCTGTACCAGATCCCCCAAGGCATGTACAAATGCAGCTCTCACTGCCAAGCTATCCTGCCCATGGTTCTGTCCACATCTAGAACCTGTGGTAGGAGAATTTGAAGGCAGGGAGTGGGAATGGGCATGATGGTGACCAGATTGGTTCAATAGCAACCCCATTCTGTTAAAAATAAAAGAAAAGATTATTATTCTTCCTAATATTATTGACAGAAATATTTGTTACTAATCAGACACTAATTCATTTAATAAATATTTGAGCACCTATTATGTATCAGGTACTGTTCTAGGTGTTGGGGTCAAAACAGTGATAAGTCAGACATATCCCTATCCCTATGGAACTTATGTTCTAGTAGAGAGGGCAGAGAATTAACAAATAAATACATAATGTACTGGTGGGCAACGCGAATGCTTTGAAGAAAAGTAAAGCATTGCAAGGAGGTGGAGAGTGATGGGGAGTGATCAGAAAAGGCCTCACTAAGGTTCTGAGTAGAGACTCGAATGAAGTCCGGAAGCAAATGGTGGTGGAAGAGTGTTCTAGGCAGAAGGAACACCAGGGCGAAGGCCCTAAGATGAAAATGTGCTTAAAAAAGCAAGACAGCCATGGTGGCTAGAATAAAGTGAGCAAGAGTGTTGGGAGATGAGTTGGAGGGGTGGCTATGGTAAAAACTTTTGATTTTATTCTAAGTATTAATGGAGGCCACTAGCACAGGGATTGGCAAACCATGGTCTGTAGACCATAGTTGGCTCACTGCCTGTTCTTATAAGTTTTTTTTTTTTTGTAAATAAAGTATTATTGGAACACAGCCATGCTCATTTGTTTGCATACTGAATGTGGGTGCTTTTGTTCTGTAGCCGCAAAGTTAAGTAGCTGCCAAAGAGGCTGTATGGCTCTCAAAGCCTAAAATATTTATTATCTGACCCTTTACATAAAAAGTTTACTGACCCCTGGTCCAAATGATTAGGTATGTAACTTAAAGATTTTGTAGTTTTTAGGAAAAAAAGTTGGTAGTTACAAAAAAATCTTATTAAAATAAAAATATTATAAAAGTTAAAAAAAACTTTGTCCTACTTAAATTCCTGATTGTTAGGCAAACTTCAGTATACCTGAGCAAACCCATGAGAAATTTGTAATTCCAATAGTGTTTTATTAACATTTAGAAGAAAAATTAATGTACTACATAACTTTAAAATACATTAAAATATCACTGCAGGCTACTGAATGCATACATAATAGTCTCTAAGTTCACAGTACTTGAAAATATTAATGTGAAAACAATATAGAGTATATGATACTATAATGGTGGATACATGTCATTATAAATTTGTCCAAACTCATAGAATGAGTTTTACACCAAGAGAGAACCTTCAAGTGAACTACGGACTCTGTGCTATAATGATGTGTCAGTGTAGGCTCATGGTTTGTAACAACTGTACCACTCTGGTGGGGGATATGATAACCGGGGAGGCTATGCATGTGGGGGGGGGGCAGGGTATATATGGGAAAGCTCTGTGCCTTCCGCACAAGTTTGCTTTGAATCTAAAACTGCTTTAAAAAATAAAACCTATTAAAATTTTTTTAAAAATAGAGCTTACATCATATTAACTGCAACTCCAACAGCTGCGGTAATGAGCATTATATCTCCATTTATTTCATATTTCATATGGATAGTTCTTTGGACAGCTTCATACAGGAGGAATCCCATAAGTATATACACCAACAGCACACTAATCATAGCTGACAATACCTCTGGAGGGAAAAATATAAAAAATAAATACATTTGCAGAATGGTCATTATACTTTATATATACGAAATACTGTACAATCTCTTACTTATATCTTCTTTCCTCTAAGGAGATAAAAGCACTACATTATTTTTGTCATATTATTCTTCCTACTTAAAAAGTGATTAGTAGTTTGCTTTGCATCCTCCACTAATTCACTCCCACCACTCCCCGCCTTCTCCTCATCTCTTTAGTGTCAAATTATGTATATTTACAGACTATACACATGATAAAAAAATGAAAAAACTGAGAATAAAATTTGTAACATACTTGACCACAGGCTAATTTCCCCATAGACGAGTATACTTACAAATCAATAAAAAAGTGAACAACCCATAAGAAAAATGGGTAAAGGACACAAATAGTAATACACAGAAAATAAACAGAAATGGCCAACTTATCAAAATCAATCATAATACAAGAAATTCAAGTAAGAATTCCTTTTTGCCCCTTACTAAATTGGCAAAGATTAAAAAGTTTGATAACAGCCATAGTTAGCAAGGATATACTGGTGGAAGTATAAAACAGAACTATCTTTTTGGAGAGCAGTTAGTAAAACTAATAAAATTTTAAAATGCATATATTCCTTATATTCTAAAAATCTATCCAGTAGAAACACATCCAAATGTATGCAAAGGTATCTACAAGGTTTTTTACTGTAGCTTTGTCTGTAGTATAAAAAAAGATCTGGAGACATCTTAAATGCCCACCAATGAGGAACTTAATGGATAAATTATGGTATATACATATAATGGGATACCATAGAGTCATATATATAAATATGTATTTTTAAAAAATTAAAGTATAGTTGATTTACAATATCATGTTAGTTTCAGGTGTACAGTAGAGTGATATATATATATTCCTCTTCAGATTCTCTTCCCTTATAGGCTATTACAAAATATTGAGTATAGTTCCCTGTGCTATACAGTAGGTCCTTGTTGGTTCATTTATATTAAAAAAAAAGAAAAAAAATCAGGCAAATTGATAATCACAAGAAAGACAGATGAGAAAATGTTATACCTGAGAAGTGAGACTAAGAGTTTGGGGAATTTATTTTTCACTTTATTCTTTTTGGTAACGCTTGAAAAGTTTTAAGTTTTTACTATAAACACATTTACCTTTAGACTAAAGAAAAACAAACCCATATTTTAAGGCATGCATGAATGCACTTTGACTCAGGATTTCCTTTTCCAGGAGTGATATACACACTCTTGCCAACTGAGCTGCACATGTGCAAAATGAGGTATGTTATGAAGCTATTTATCAAACATTGTATATAATAGCAAACAAGTGAAAACAATTTAAAAAAAGTGATTAGTAGGGGCCTTGTAACATGGAATACTATGCAGCTTGGAAAAAAACATTAGGCTGTTTATGTTCTGATAAGGAGTCATCTTCAAAATAACAGTGTTATGTGAAAAAAGAAAAGTATACAACAGTATGGTATGTTAGCATTTGTGCAAAAAGAAGAAAGAGAATATATAAATAATGATCTGTACATGTAAACTCTGGAAGAATATACAAAATACTGATAAAAACTGATTATGAGGAAAATGGGTGGCTAGGAGACAGGGATGACTTTGCACTATATATGCTTTTATACCATGTGAGTTTTCTACCATGTGAGTATGAAGTAGAAATAATTTTATATGTTTTCAAAATAATAAAAATAGGGCAATGTACATTTTAAAATAATTATTATATAAAACTAGTGTTGACACTCAAAACAATAATAGCAAGAAAATACACAAATTTTTTTTCTTTAAAGAAACCAGATATTAAACTTTTAAGTGTTAAAAGTTAAAACAATCTGGAAAATTGTTATCTGGGTCAACTCATTGCTCAAAGGTTAAAGGCAGTTCAAGTATATTGGACTATGATCATTTTTATTCCACCTCATAAATTGCAACACAGAAAAACTATCTAGCAGTAAAAAGTTTTTTCCCAAAGACATTTCATTAATGTAGCCAAAACCCTAATAAAATTCTGTGCATCAACAGGTACTGGAATAAGACAAAAAACATACAACTCCTATTCAAAACCATGATTCATGTATTCCTGATATACTAATTATCGTACTTCATAGGAGACACAGGCTTGAAGAAGACAGAGAAAAAACCCCAACTGAAATATACAAAGCTGTGGAGAGACTACCATATCAAGTCTAGACTCTAAGCCCCTAAGGATATAACCAAGTTACATTCCACATCACATTTACTGTAGCATTCAGCAGAAAGTTTGGCATGTAACATGTACTCATATATTTGTGGATGGATCTGTAGACTGAAGTTAGTTAGGCTGAGCAAGGGAAGAGAAAGGGGTATATATACAATTCAGAAGGTAAAGCTAAATATGAACAATAATTATTTACTAAATCCCCCAAAACAAGAATAGGTTAAAAGAAAAGAATTAAACCAAATAGGGACTTCCCTGGTGGCGCGGTGGTTAAGAATCCGCCTGCCAATGCAGGAGACACGGGTTGGAGCCCTGGTCGGGGAAGATCCCAAATGCCGTGGAGCGACTAAGCCCATGTGCCACAACTGCTGAGCCTGCGCTCTAGAGTCCGTGAACCACAACTACTGAGCCCACGTGCCACAACTACTGAGTCTGTGCGCCTAGAGCCTGTGCTCTGCAACAAAGAGAAACCACAGCAATGAGAAGCCCGCGCACCGCAACAAAGAGTAGCCCCCGCCTGCGGCAAATAGAGAAAGCCCGTGTGCAGTAACGAAGACACAACGCAGCCAAAAAAACACATAAATAAATTAAAAAGAAAAAGAAGCCAAATATAAGACTGAAAACACATGGAATTTCTTGTCTTAAGTTACAACTGCTGATGGCAACATATACATATATAAATAATATAAAGAAAGAAGAAATAATTTAAAAATTTTGAACTATAAAATCTCATGTACTAACGGTAGGCTCCTCATTTTACTCGTGAAGAAAGAGAACTTTAATTCTCTTTAATATTGGTATGTAAAAAATATCAATCCTTCTCAAACTCTTCTGAAAAAAAAAAAGAAGAGAACTCTAACCCTGTGTCAAGCTTGAAGCTAGCTAGCAGTTAGGACACCAAAGTTTTAAAGGTGCCTTAATCAAATTTTTAATATGAAATTATAAAGCAATATACTTCATAAAGATTAACAGCTATACAAGTTAATGACAGAGAGATGTGACTGCTTATGAAAATCTAAAACCAATAATTAAAAATTTCAAAACCCCTTGTAATTAGGTTGGCCATACTTTCCAGTTTTCCCAGATAGTTCCAAGTTATGCCTGTTATCCTGGCATAATTGTTAAAAGTGTCCCATTTAACTCTCAAAAGTGTCCTAGTTTGGATGATAAGATATATTGTTACCCTAGTAGGTCTGCCAGATAACATAGCGGATGCCCAGTTAAATCTTCATTTCAGATAAACAACTAATTTTTTCCATATAAGTATGTCCCCTGCAATATTTCAGACATACTGTCATCCTGAGAGAGAGAGAGAGAGAGAGAGCAGGCTAAATCTGGCAACACCCACATCCCAGCGATAGTTTTCCTAAACACTGAAAATGATCTTTTTGTGAACCCTCAGATAAGGCAAAACCACATTCAAAATAAAGTAAAATGAAAGTCAAACTAAAGCATAAACAAAGCTCTTGACAAGGAGGATTCCCACCCTTTGAAGGCCCTAGGTCCCTGCAGCTGAAAACTCAGTTTTCCACCACACAGTTTTCACCCATGTAAGTAGCACAAAGGATCCTAATGCCTGCCCCTAGTTAAGAGTAATGGAATTCAACTGATTCCTAGAAATTCCCAAAATGACATATTAGGATATTGTTATTAAAGATATGCCTTATTCAGCAATTAATAGGAATATGCCTCATATCTAGTTTCCCTGGTGAAAAGCAAAGACATTCATCTGTTATTTTTTTATTCTAATGACCTGTCAAAATGTCTTCTAAACAGAATACTGATAAATGCAAAAGCAAAAACCTCAAAATTTTAAGTAGATTTTTAGGGCTGAGATTTATAATTGAGAAGTATAAGGTACAGTAATACCATATAGCTAAAATTCCTAATAGTAGTTGTATGATCATTCTGATAAAATGAACAAAAAGCTCTTTCACTGTGAATAAATTAAACTTTGGTGAAATATCATGAGTAGAACTAATTAGTGTTTGAATTTTTTTCATAGTATTTTAAATATGATGGAATGCAGATAAATATAGGCAGGATTTTTTTTCTCCCACAACATTTAAGAGAGAAGGAAGCTTTCAATCAACAACCAAATTATGACTTGCTCCAGTCTTCTCATTCTTGCCCTGTTGCCCTGGGCTGGTATCTGGTCACACAACATACAGTAAAATTTTTCAAGATGAAAGGAGTGCACGACAGGTGGATTTTTCATTTTCTAAAGGAGACCCAGGAACTTTCATAAATGAAACGCTGGATTTCTGTGAAAGTTACTACCCTATTCATTTTGGACAAACTTGACTAAATGGAAATTTAGCATAAATGAAAAACTCTTGAAATAGATTTTTATGGAAATTCTAGAAACCTATTATTATAGTAGTTCTAACATATTTTGCTATTTTATTCTACACACAAATAATTATATCACTCCACCTGGCTGAACTGTAGCATTGGAGGATGGAGTAAGATGAATGAATATGTGTTTTTTGTTATAACATCACTTGGGTCTTTTTTTTCAGCTGAAATATAAACAAATGTTTATTTATAGTCAATGATATAATAAAGACCAAAATATACCGTGAATTTCGCATACAGAGAATAAACAGTTTTGATTTGAATGGCTAATAAATAGTAAGAGCAAAAATTAAATGGGAGAAAACACAGATGATTATCAAGTTTTGATAGGATAAAATATGAAAAATGTTTATTGCACATTTTAACACATCTATAAATTGCCAAAACTAGAGGTTTTCAAGGTTCACATGAAGAATATCGAGTCCTTCTCTGACATCCTGTTATTCTCCATCATAGTACCTTATTCTTTCTCTTCACAGCATTTAATACAATTTATGATTATGTTGTGCTTATGTACATATTTACTGCCTGTCTCCCCACCTTATAACATTACTCATTCATTCAACAGGTAACTTTTGAGCACCTACTCAGTGTATGAGTAACAATCTGCTTCAACTATGTAAACCACACTCAACTCAAGCATATTTGCTTTTTAACGAGTGCTGCCTAGATGTACTGGCCTATCATAACTGTTATCTTTGCTAATGCTATGATGCCAATAATGTATATTTCCCTTAAATTATATTACACTTGTCTTTCTGTTGCCTCATAGTAAACATCTAAAGTTCAGGTTTCAGAGGTCTATAAAAATGAATAGGGAAGGAAAGTGGAGACATAGTCTCTCTTCTACTTTCTTTTTGCTATTTCTCTTTTCTACATTCTTCTAAAAGCAGATAGGAAGGAGAAAAGAAGGAAATCAGTGGGCTGTACTGGATTTGCCTAGGACCTCCAAACTATTGATAGTATTTTAATTTCACCTCATCCACAGATGAGGATGCACTCAGGATAAAGACATCATGTAGGATTTCAGGGGCCCACTGTTGCCACCAGAATGCTAAGCTAAACTGCAAAGTTTGTCTTTGGAGCCTCTCACCTCCTACTCTGAATCACCTCCTGTTTCCTGCCTTCATACCATTCCCTATAGCCCACACCCAAGGTGCCCAGTGTGCTCAAGTTGACTTTTGGCTATCCAGTGTTGCCCACCTCACTCATGTCTTACTCCTGCCTCAGTAAAAATTCCCATTTCTAGCATGTACCTATTCTTTTCCTATAGATGTTCATGTGATATGAAATAACTCTAAGATGTGAATATAACTAATAGGAATAACTCTTGTCAGGGGTGGGAGGAAGTTGTTAAAATGAATCACTAGGGAGAAGCATTGTGGGGCTTTTTTTTGCTGTACGTATGGGGGAAGAGATTTTTTTTTTAGCTGAATCCTTTCTGTTCCTTTAGTAAGTATCAGGAGAAAAATAACAAACTACGTAGAACTAGCATTATAACCATATACCTACCTCAGGACAACCATCATCTAGTCAGATCTGCCAAGGTCTTTGTTCAGTAGAATGACACACTGCTACTAAAGATCCCTGCACTGTCACTTCATTATTAACCTAGGCTGATGATTTTATTACCAAAGTAAATCTCGCTTTTTATTTCAAATACAGACAACTCTGCTTACTACGGTCCTTTCACATGGTCACTATCTTTATCTAATCCATGCAGTCTCTTCAGCCCAAGAACTGGAATAGTCATATAAATAAAGTCAATTACACTCATAATCCACAGAGAAAGATAAAAGTAGAAAGCAAGCAAGGGATTGGGCTGTTCTCTTTAGAATAGCATGTCCCCTGAGACATAGGCTATTCTTCCTAAGGATTTGTGGGATTTCTCCTACAGTGTGGCTTCATGAAGTTCTAAGTTTTAGTAGCTTCCAGAATAAGAAGACATACCCAAAGTCAAATAAATCCAGGCATTTAAAAATAACTCACATATAGTTCCTACCCTGCTCTCCCTCTTCCCACAAAAGAGCTGCCATTGTAGCTCAGTGTAGTGTGATAAAGAAAGAAGAAAAAGAAAAACCTTGAATGATTTTACACAATCTCTGAGTTCACATGAAGGAAAGAAAGTACCAACAGAATGGACCTGACTCCTGGGACAATCAGTTTGGCTTACCCCTCAAATCTAAAACTACCTTTCTCTCGCCTTGACTGAATGATTTTTGCTAAAATAAATTTTGTGATATTGTCCCAAATGTTACCAAAGACCTGAGTTAAAAAGCACATCTTTAAAAATTGTTATTTAATCATCAGGGTGAATCATCTTATTCTCCTCCTACCTAGCTGAGACAGTTTTGCTAAAAGGATAAGAATTCCGATTAGGGGGAGGGGGGAAGGCAGGTAGTTTTGGAGCATGGAGCATTTTGAGAGATATAAAAAGTCTGGGTAAGATGATAAACTGGCAGGTAGAAGAGGGAAGGAAAAGAAGACTGGAACTAACTTTTACTGAGAATTTACTCTGTGCCAGGTACCATGTTAGGAACTTATACATTATCATCCGTATTTTACAGTAAAAACCCATACTTAGATTAAATCATTCTTCCAAAGGTCATACAGCTAGTAAAAGTGCAGATCTCAGATGTGAACCAAAGACAATTTAACCACAAAACTCTAAAAGAGGTTAAGTACCAAAACAAATAGGATCAGCCCCTGACTGAGATAAGAAGAAATTCCCTTCTGACTAGTTTCTTAATTGGTCCAAAGGACCTATAAGCCAGGCTATATAACCCAGCTATGTTAGAGATCAAATAATTTTTTATAGTTTGTGAGCATAAACAGATTCAGAATTACAGATAAATGTTTTCAAGTCCCAAATATTTTTGTCCCAAAATTTCAAAAATACTCCTACTCTCAGTTTAGAAATTGGTTTAATTTAACCCAAACACAAATGATTTGTGGATCATGAGCTATACTAGATTATCTGTTTCAGTTTTCATAACCATATTTAATCAGCTTGAATACGCAACAATTTGATTAATGATCTTATACAGCACTTATTAGTGCCAGACCCATGGAGTTTAATATTTTCTGTTCCTGTCCCTACTTAATTCATGGTCTAGAAGGAGACATTGTTTCATAAAAATATCTATAAAAATGTGATAAATGCTATTAGGCATGTATAAAGTGTTATGAGAAAACAAAAAGAAAATTTAGGGTATGGTACTACTGTTATCTGACTCTCATTCACAGACACACACCTCCAGGATGCTGCCTTTGCATAAGAAAGTGTGGCAGGGAGCGGGATATGAACATATATATGTATTTCCTTATACTTTCAAAAGGAAATGCTGGAAGGACAGGCCAGAAACTAATTAAAATGATTGCTAATTAGGAGTGGGGCAGGAGGATGGGTTGGAGGGGACAGAATGAAAGCGAGGCTTCTCTGAGTAAATCTTTTCTTTTAAAAAATAATTTTTGACTTTTGTGACATGTTTTACAGATTTACAAAATAAATCAACAAAGAAAAAACCAACTCCTGTCCTACCACCCATGCCATTAAAACAAAGCAAATTCAACAACACAGAAATAAACCAGAAGTTTCTTAGGGGGGATTCCTTCTGCAGTGTTCTTTAAGACCTGAATTCCCAAGTCTTGGTAGTAGAGGTCATAAGAGGCACACTATCTAAATGTGTCCAATGTAAACAAACGTTTCCCTACAGAACTTAGAGAGATTACTCGTGAGGTGGTGGAATTTTACAGCACACAAGGACAGCCACTGCTTTGGTTTATAGCTTTATTCAATTCTACATATCTTTGTTGTCTTTTTAATCCTCCCCACATCATAAGTTTTTCTTCCATTACTTCAAAGAGCAGGATAAGTGAAATAAGTCTTATCTAGATATATCCTTATAAGCTTTTGTAATACAAAGAAGAAAAAGAAGATCCCAAAAAGGCCCTGCTAGTGTGAGGATGTGATTCCCTCCCTAGCTCTGGAAAATACCTGTCTATATCTTAACAATTCTCTTCCTTTTATTTTTTAGATGACTTAAAAAATTTTAGATAAAATTCAAATAACAAAATTCACCACTTTAACAATTTTGAAGTGGACAAATTCAGTGGCTTTTAGTATACGCACAGGCTGTGCAACAATTACCACTATCTAATTCCAGAACACACTCATCACCCCCAAAAAGAAACCCTGTACCCCTTAAGCAGTCACTCCCTTTTATTTTGTAAGTCTCTTTTTCTGAGATTCTTAATAACACAACTTTGGACCTCCCAGATTATTCTTTTATAGTTTTAAACTTTTTCTTCCTATTTTTATTTTTTTGTTCTGTATTCTGGGAGACCTTTTTTTTTTAACTATTTAAAAAAATTTATTGAAGTATAGTTGATTTACAATGTTGTGTTAATTTCTTCTGTAGAGCAAAGTGACTCAGTTATACATATTTATATGTTCTTTTTCATATTCTTTTCCATTATGGTTTGTCAGGATATTGAACATAGTATAGAGTAGGACCTTGTTTATCCATCCTATATATAATAGTTTGCCTCTGCTAATCTCAAACTCCCATTCCATCCCTCCCCTACCCCTCCTCCCCCTTGGCAACCACAACTCTGTTCTCTATATCTGTAGGTGTGTTTTTGTTTCATGGATATGTTGATTTGTATCGTATTTTAGATTCCACATATAAGTGATATCATATGGTATTTGTCTTTCTGGGAGACTTTCTTTTTTTAAAAATAAATTTATTTATTTATGGCTGCGTTGGGTCTTTGTTGCTGTGGGTGGGCTTTCTCTAATTGCGTTGAGCAGGGGCTACTCTTCATTGTGGTGCGCGGGCTTCTTATTGCGGTGGCTTCTCTTGTTATGGAACACAGGCTCTAGGTGCATGGGCTTCAGTAGTTGTGGCTCATGGGCTCAGTAGTTGTGGCTCCCGGGCTCTAGAGCACAGGCTCAGTAGTTGTGGCGTACGGGCTTAGTTGCTCCGTGGAACGTGGGATCTTCCTGGACCAGGGCTCGAACCCATGTCCCCTGCTGGCAGGTGAATTCTTAACCACTGTGCCATCAGGGAAGTCCGAGACTTTCTTGATTATATTTTCTAGTCCTTCTATTGAAAAAAACTTTAAAAATTTTAGTAATATTTCAATTTCAAAGAGCTTTTTCTGTATGTTTCTTTTTCAAAACATTTTACTGTTTTATTATTCTGGGTATATTAATAAGATAATTGAAAACATTTTCTTCTGTTTCCTAAGTCACCTCTCTTTCCTGTACGACAAATTTTTGTTTGTCTGTTTGTTTTTTAACTTTCTTTCATGCTGCTGGTTTTTCCCATTTTCTGAAAGATCCTTGGGTGTCCGTTCACATTTAGGGTAATAGGATAGGGAAACTGTCCTTTGCAAAAGGGAAATGCTGGAAGGATAAGCCATAACTATTTAAAATGGTTACTAATAAGGGGTGTAGAGCAGGGAAGACTAAGACAAGTGTATTACTTTAGTGTGAGTATGTGGGGAACCAAACTAGAAGGCTGGAGAACCCTGAATTCTAGTATGAAAACGAATTATTTTGGAGCATCAACATTCACACTAAAAGCCTCAGCTTTCTCCAAACATTTGATTCAATTTCCTTCTGGAAGAACTATGTGGTGTTTACATGGGGGAAAATGCGGACTGCCTGAGTGGAGGTGGCGGTGGGAGGAAGGTAGGGACACAGTGGACTAGTGGGAGCAGTCTCTCATTTGCAGTCATTCAATTAGTCTTGTTTTCAGCCCCAATTCTCACTTCTGCCATCTCTGTCCCTGAGTCTTCTTTGGAGTTCTGTTGGGCTGGTCCAGTTCTACCCTAGCGTTCTCCAGGCTGTCGCTTCTTGGCTTGTTTCTTTCTTCAACCCACTCCCATCTACTTTCCAACTTCCAGAAATTTCTGAAAATGTCTTGTTGATTGATGACTCAACCATTTGCTTCTCTGTGTTGATTTGGTACCTTTTATTTCAATGGACTCTCAAATGCTGACCTCTAGTCCACCATCTTGAAGTAGTACTTTTAAGGAAAGGGAAAAATTTGACTTTCTATAGAAATGTACAGAAATACAATAGGACCAGTCAGTTCTATTTTCTTTCATCTTTTCATAGTACTTGTTATCTATGACTATCTAGATAAACACTAAGTACTTCTCTGATATTTAATAGAATTTTCATGATTATGGGTTCTTAACTTATCATTTGTAGAACTTTCTATGTTCTGGTATTGCATGTTTCTGGGGGAGAATTCCACTGTTTTCATTAGAATTCCAAGGGGTCTATAAGCTAAAATGAATGCACTCTCTCAAATAGTGTTAGAAGGTAAAAATCCCCATTCCACGATGCTAGTTTGAGTTTTGCTCTTAAATTGCAGGTGTTTAAATCACACAAAAATATTAAAGTTTAAGAATAATTTTGAAGTTTTTTAAAAACCCCAAGGCAATCAGTAAACAAATGGATGTATAATGTGTCAGCTAGAAGTGGGAGTTTTTTTTAGGAACACATCCAAATGCATTATGTGTTATTCAGTTGCTTAACAAATAACGGAAAGGCCTCACTCAGGGCTTTACTGCTCTTGTACAGCAGCTGAGGGTGCTGAGAAATGGGGATGCCAGATAAGTTCCCAAACTTACGACCTGGATAGCTACTTGGAATACAGCCATTCAGGTAAAATGTCAAGTTTTACACTAGAAGACCCAGCTACTAAATTATAGGAGACCTAGATGTTGAGTTAAGATTAGGCTAAAAAGTAACAAAGAAGGGGAGGAACTGAATGGAATATTAGCCAAGAGTGTCATTGTCTACACAAAATAAAACTACAAGATGTTAATTCTGGTTCTTTAAGACAGGTTTTGCTGAAGCTGCCTAAATCAATTTTTGGGTTCTAAGCAAAAAATTGGTCATATGGCACTTCATATACTAATTCAGGTAATTGTTTTATATGTATTTTGACAATAAGTAAAAATTAAAAAAAACACTAACATGGCAAGAAGAGTTGTGTGGATAACAATGTATGATTTTAACCTCTCTTAATTAAATATTAATATTTGTTCAAAATAGGAAAATATAAATATGTGTGCATTGTGAAAGAAAAAAAATTCAATGACACTTATTAAAACATGGTAAAGAAGACTTTAATACAGTTGGGGGGAAGCTATCAAGATTGGTATAGGGAAGCCTTGTTGAAAACAGGCCAGGGTGATGAGACATCACCTGGGAATAACCCATCAAATATTGAGAGTGGAGGTTCTGTTAAATTGGTTTGGCAGGGTTCTTCCTAAAACTAGATTTAATGAGGAAGTACAGAGATGGGCTTGGGAGACAGCTCAGGAGACTGACAAACGTTTGGTCAAGCAAAGAATCTTTGTTAGCATTTACAGTTAATGGCCACAATGAAGGTCAGCCATACAGTATGTTATACATATTATAGTAGTGCCTAAAACCTGGGTTATAAGTCGCTTTGGTTGGAATACCTTAAGAGAAAGAAAAGCTAATGCTCATTGATGAATTAAATCCATGTGGTTTTGCTTGGTTCGATAAACTGAAGGTAAACTTTTTTCTGTTAACACCTTCAGGACACAAGGAACAACATCTGAAGATTAATGTTTACCACACAATTTTTTTTTTTTTGGCCGCACTATGCGGCATGTGGGATGTGAGGTCTTAGTTCCCCAACCAGGGATCGAACTCATGACTCCTGCAATGGAAGTGTGGAGTCTTAACTGCTGGATTGCCAGGAAAGTCCCTGATTACCGTGTAATTTTATATGTGTAAACTATTTAGCTGACTGAACTGCATGTACCCTGGAAGATATATATCTGAATGAATCTTATTTGTCTATTTTCATTTGCTTTGTTCAAACAGACTATCATCAGAAAGATTTCAGTTAATCAAAGGTTATAGTTCATTGTGGTTTTACTATAAAATTTTATAAACCAAAGAAACGCCCAATTACCTACCTAAGCGATGAAATCCAAAGGTGAATCTTTTGGTGGGTGATTTTGAAGACAGCCACAAAGCAAGCAGGGTCAGTATGATGGCACTTAGGTCAGTTAACATATGAAGTGCATCTGTCATGATTGCTAGGCTATTTGCAATGTATCCACCTTAGAGTAAGGGTGACAGGAAAGAAGGAATAAGTTAATTAAAATAATAAACATAAGCAATCAAACCAAAAATATGCAGCATCCTACAAAACATGAACAACTAACTAAAGTTAACTAAATACTTATCCTATTGCAATTAAGTCAAGGTATCCTGAAATTTTATGCAAAACATTAACTATGCATATTTTTCTAATGGTGAAGATGTCCATTTCCAGGAACAGATTCTCTGAGGAGTAAATGACCTTAAAAAATTTAAGAGCCATTAAATGGGGGCTGACACAAAGAGAAGTTTTGTGTGTTTAGCAATACAGTTTTTACTCAACCTACTAATTCTACTATTAGACAGTGGAATTAATAACCACCATATCTAAATATTACAATAAAGCTGAATAAAAGGTAGGTATTCAGTTGTTTGGGAGGGTTTGAACATAAACTGAAGAAATTTCACAAAATGTTCATTAGTTCAAAACAAAAGATAAAAATTAACTGATTCTCTTCGGTATAAACAGCAATGTCTCCTAATAGAGGGATAAAAGATGGTATTTAGAATACAATTTTTATATTAGTTTTCCAGTATTATGTATTATTATACATAATAATAATGTGTATATTTCATATAGGTGGGTGTGTATATGTATTTTATATATGTGTGTATATATATATATACATAATAATATATATATGTGTACATATATACATATATATGTACTTATTTATGACCATTATGGTCAACCAATTTTCCTAGCACCATAGAATAAGTTTTTATAATATAATACAGGGTATTCAAACTTTTATGTATATCAGAATCACCTGGAAGTTTTGTTAAACTATAGACTTCTTGACCCCACTCCCAGAATTTCTAATTCAGTAGGTCTAGATGGGGCCTGAGAATTTACATTTCTAACATGTTCCCAGGTGATGCTGATGCTTCTGGTCTTGTAACCACACTGAGAAATACTGTTATAATGTATAGCAGAACTTCATGATCAGGATGTTGTGACACATAAGTGTGCTGAGATGTTGATTCCCCTATTCCTGGGATGTGTATGCAGAGTCAAGAGCAGCAGGAGAACTGGGGCTGGTGATCTTGTAGTCACATCCATTTACTCCAGCCAGTGTGCTCTATAGAAATATCATTTTTTATGTATTCCCTTACATGAAAAAGCTGGAATCACTGACAGAAAATACAGCTTGGCAGTTAATAACATGGGGCTTTGAAATCTCAGAGACTGAGCAAGTTACTTACCATTTTTGAGGTTCAGTTTACTCATCTATAAAATAAGGATAATACCCTAAAGCCACACTGTGCAATAAAACTGAGATGATGGAAATGTTCTATCTGCGCTGGCCAATGGAGCAGCAACTAGTCACAGGTGGCTTTTGAGAATTTGAAATACGGCTAGTGCAACTAAGGAATTGAATTTATTTAATTTTTGTTAACCTAAAGAGCCACATGTGATGATCACCAGCAAAAACAGCAGAGTAAGGACCTATGAAAATCATCTCCTCCATAAAAGCCATAAGAACATGGGCAAAAATTGTCCAAATCAGCATTCTGAAAACTATGGAAATTAAACAAAGGCTGATACAGGTAGCATTTATTCAAGGAAAAAGGCTGAATCTTGGTAAGAAGCTCACTAGCTCTGTGGCACTTTAACTTGCCTTATACCCAATCTCCCCCTCTTCAGTTCTATGGTAGCCTTGAAAACTAACAAGCAGCAACCACAGTGAAAACCTCAGCCTGGCAGCCACTGCAAGGAATAGGATGGCGTTAGAGCTCCTTAAAAGCTCCATTGCGGGCTTCCCTGGTGGTGCAGTGGTTGAGAGTCCGCCTGCCGATGCAGGGGACATGGGTTCGTGCCCTGGTCCGGGAGGATCCCACATGCCGTGGAGCGGCTGGGCCCGTGAGCCATGGCCACTGAGCCTGCACGTCCAGAGCCTGTGCTCCGCAACGGGAGAGGCCACATGAGAGGCCCGCGTACAGCAAAAAAAAAAAAAAAAAAGCTCCATTGCCAGGAAATTGTCATTATTTGACCTGTCTGGTGGTTCCCTGGGAGACTATACTTGCAAGGCTCTTTTTATTTGACTTGACTTGGAGCTTGGCCCTGGTGCAAACCTCGGTCAGTGTTTGTCAAAAACTATCAGAGGCAATTGTTTAACACAGCAGCTGCCTGAAGCAATAATAAGTGTGTATCATGTGTTCTGAAATTTTACAATGATGTACCTGGTGTGGGATTATTTTCATCCAATTTGGGCTTTTATTGACTCTTTTTTTAAAAATTTTTTATTTATTTTTTGGCTGCATTGGGTCTGTGTTGCTGCGCGCGGGCTTTCTCTAGATGCAGAGTGGGGGCTACGCTTCGTTGTAGTGCACAGGCTTCTCATTGAGGTGGCTTCTCTTGATGCAGAGCACAGGCTCTAGTGTGCGGGCTTCAGTTGTGGTGAACAGGCTCAGTAGTTGTGGCTTGTGGGCTCTAGAGCACAGGCTCAAGAGTTGTGGTGCACGGGTTTAGTTGCTCTGTGGCATGTGGGATCTTCCCAGACCAGGGCTCAAACCTGTGTCCCTGGCATTGGCAGGTGGATTCTTAACCACTGCGCCAGCAGGGAAGCCCTATTGACTCTTTCTATCTGGAATTGTATACCCTTCAGTTCTGGGGAAATTTCTTTTTCTTTTTTTTTGGAAAGGATTCTCCTTTTTTTTTTTTGCGGTAAGGATTCTCCTTTTTTTTAAAAAAAATACTTGGTTGCGCTAGGTCTTAGTTGCGGCAGGCGGCCTCCTTAGTTGCGGTATGTGGGCTTCTCAGTTGTGGCATGCGAACTCTTAGTTGCAACATGCATGTGGGATCTAGTTCCCTGACCAGGGATCAAACCTGGGGCCCTGCATTGGGACCGTGGAGTCTTAACCACTGTGCCACCAGGGAAGTCCCTGGGGAAATTTCTTAAACTGTGTTGTTGATAACTTCTTTCCTTCTGCTTTCTCTATTCCCCAGACTCCTATTATTTGGAATTTGAACTAATATACTAATTTTCTTGCTTTTTTTCTCCCATTATCTTCTCTTTTTGCTATATTCTGTGAGAGGTGACCTTAATTCACCTTCTAATTTGTTTGGAGTTAAAATTTTAAATGTTTGTATTAGGGCTTCCCTGGTGGCTCAGTGGTTGAGAGTCCACCTGCCAATGCAGGGGACACGGGTTCGTGCCCCAGTCCGGGAAGATCCCACATGCCGCAGAGCGGCTGGGCCCGTGAGCCATGGCCGCTGAGCCTGCGCGTCCGGAGCCTGTGCTCCACAACGGGAGAGACCACAACAGTGAGAGGCCCGCATACTGCAAAAAAAAAAAAAAAAGTTTGTATTATTCAAAAGCTCTATTTTCTACTCTGAATTTCTTTTAAAAAGTAGCCTATTCTAGTTTCATGGATTCATGATCTTATTTTATCTCTGTGGATACTTATTGTATTATTATACTATTATATCTGACTGGCTCTTAAACAGGTTTTAATGAACTTTCCTTATTTTAGCCTTCCTCTTTAACCACACTTATAGGGGTACCTGGTACAACCAATTCTGGGCCTGCTTAGGATTCTCTAGTGTAGTTCTCAAGTGTAGTCCTCAGGGTCAGCAGTATCAGCATCTCCTGGGAACTTGTTAGAAAATCCTCAGGCCCTACCCTACCCCAGACCTACTTAATTAGAAACTCTGGTCCAGCAATTTGTTTTTTAATAAGTTGTCTAGGTGTTTCTGATGCATTAGTGTAAACTAGATTGGTTCTTGGCTTTCCCCACTGCTTGTTTAGGAGTTGGCTTTCTTGGGTCAAGTCAGTTACCTCTTTTACCTGATTCCTTTCTAGTTTGTGTTGCTAGAGTCTCCTCTCAGGTTTTCCCCACCTGTGTGGAGATATATATATATATATATATATATATATATATATATATTCTATATATATATGTGTATATGTATGTGTGTGTGTATATGTGTGTGTGTGTGTGTGTCTGTGTATTTTAAATCCTTTTACTGTAGTTTAAGAGAGTACAACTAGATGCATGAGTTCATTTGCCATCTTTACCTGGAAGTCTATTTGCATTCATTCTTTAAGTTTTTTCATTCCCAATAAAATGCAGCTGTTAAAACAATCAATAACTGTTACTAAATCCAGAGGATATTTTAGTTCTCATCTTATCAGGCCTCTCAGCAGCTTATTCCATTTTGAAATACTCTTTTCTTCAGTTCTGGGATACCCATTTGCCTTCTGCCTTACTTCTAAAGTTGTAGTTCCTCAAAGCTGGGGCTCTCTAGATAATTTTTTCTATTGCTATGGCATTACATACTGTTTCTCTCTCTGCCTTGACCTCCCTTCTGAATGACAGACTTATATGTAACAGCTCACTAGACATCTTTGTCTATTTCACATACATATGATACTTAACATGCCTAAAACAACCCTTGAGCCCATGCTTAAATCCTGCTCTGTATTTTCTCCCTGGTTCATAACTGACATACATTCCCATATGCTCAGCTGCTTAGGTAAGAAATTTCAGAATCATTCCTGATACTGCTCTCCCATCAAGTCTCACGTTCAAACCATTAGCCATTTTGCCATTGTTACCTCTAGAATGTTTCTCAATCAGTACATTTTTCTCCATCCACTCCAGTTCAAGCCATAATCATTTCTTGTCTGGACCTCTGCAAAAGTATACTTGCTTCCACTCTTGTACCCTCCAATCCACTCTCCATATGAGTCAGAGTAATCTTTTAAAAAGATAAATCCCATCAGGTCAATCTCCACTCCAAAGCAGTCACTGGCTCCCCATTGTACTTAGAATTAAAGACTAAACTCATTTAATATGGTCTCTCATGACCTCCCTGGTCTGGTCCCCCTGTCTCTTTCCCTTTTACTTACTACATTCTGGCCAAACTGGTCTTCTTTTTAGATCCTCTTAAAGAATTGAAGGTTTTAGGAGTTTTGAACTTGCTGTTCTCTTTGGTCGAAAACATCTTCCTCCATTCCCTTTGCTCAAATTACTCCTAATATTCTTTTTTTTTTTGGTTTAACTGTATGTGGCTCATACATAAACCATGTCCTGCTGGACATGTCTAAACTATGTCTTATAGTATCTTGTTCTTTTTCTTCACAGTACTTAAGGCCATTTGAATTTTAAATTTATTTGTGTGTTTATTAATACCTGTGTCCTCCACTACAGGAAGATATAATGTCCTCCAAACATTAGATTAAGTGTTTTAGATAGTAGGGAGCATAAGTTTTGTTCTCCATTGTATATAGCAAGTACTTAAAAAATACTTGCTGAATTGATCTTGCCTAAGGTCTCAGAGCAAATCCAAGATTCAAAATCAAGTTTCCCCTTTCAGATCTTTAAAATACTTCATTTTAAAATTACTCCATACTTCCTACATAAGATGCTTTATTTCTAAGTGCTTTCGACACACTTTAATAAATGCTCTACTGTATACAATTTAATTCTATGTAACATTCTGAATAATATTGTTAATGTCTATTCTAAGTACTAGCATCTCTACAGTGTTTAACAAAAGATTTTCATATTTGAAAATAAAGTTAGTATTTGAAAGGAAATACTTATTGTAGCTTTCACAAAACATCATTTACCAAGTAAGAGATTTAAATAATGCTAAGTCAGGACAATTATATCTTAGTAATTTTTATAGGTGTAAACTCTAATTTTAAGGGGGAAATTGTGATTAATGTGATTTTAACTTCAAATATTAACTTCAAGAATCACTAAGTCTGAATGACTCAATATTCTAACTGGGAATTTGGGCAAGTCATTGACTCTTTTTTTAAAAAAAATAGATTTATTTATTTATTTTTGGCTGCATTGGGTCTTCGTTGCTGCACGCGGGCTTTCTCTAGTTGTGGCGAGCGGGTTTCTCATTGCGGTGGCTTCTCTTGTTGCGGAGCACAGGCCCTAGGTGTAGGGGCTTCAGTAGTTGTGGCTCACGGGCTCTAGAGCACAGGTTCAGTAGTCGTGGCGCACGGGCTTAGCTGCTCCGCATCATGTGGGATCTTCCCGGACCAGAGCTTGAACCCATGTTCCCTGCATTGTCAGGTGGATTCCCAACCACTGAGCCACCAGAAAGCCCCAAGTCATTGACTCTTAATCTGCTGACCATGCCTTATCTGATCTGTTTCACTTCTGTCTTTAATTTCTTCATAGCTTAAACATTTATAATTCTCTAACAGCAATTATTAATTAATTAAACAAAATTTTATTGAGTGTTTACTCTGTGCTAGTCATTGTGCTAGGTGCTGGTAATTCAGCTTATATTTCAATGGACACTGATATTAAACAAGTGAATATACAAACAAGATAATCTCAGGTGCTGAGGGCTTTTAAAGCTGGGGAAGGAACAGGGGAGAAGGGAGGTTGACTTTAGGCAGTTGGAAAGGTCTCTAAGAGGTATCTTTTGTGATGAGACACGAATGACAAGAAGGCAGCCAAGAGAAGATTTGGGAAAAGGCAGTCCATATAAAGCAGTGCTTTTCAAATTGCAGGCTGTGACCCACTTGTAGACCATGAAATTAATTAAGTGGGCTGGGACCATAATTGAAAAAACAGTAGAACACAGCACATGAAGTAAAATTTTTGTTTTAGTTATTCATATATTTATACAAATGTATATGTGTGTGTACATACATACATACGTATGCATGCATGCCTACACGGGTCACAATGTTAAGTGTATTTCTTACTATAGTGAACTCAAAAAAGTTTGAAAGCCAGAGGTAGAGAGACCACTCAGTCTGAAGGTCTTATGGGCAGGAAAACAGCTTTGTGAGTCATAGGGAGAAAGAAGGCCAGCATGGCTGAAGTGAGCGCTGGCGAGAAGTGGTATGAAAAGAGGTAGGAAATGTATATAATTTTCCTGCACATAACCTCCAGCCAGCATCTTAAATCTGGACTGCCACCTTTGTTCTTGTCATGGTTCATCATTAAGAGAACACAGGAGGGAATTCCCTGGCGGTCCAGTGGTTAGGACTCTGCATTTTCACTGCTGAGGGGCCGGGTTCAGTCCCTGATCCGGGAACTAGGATCCCAGAAGCCACACGGTGTGGCCAAAAAAAAAAAGAACACAGGAGAATAATCTCCCTGCTTTAATGTCACTTTCTCAATTGTCACTAAAAGAAGTTAGCAGTTACATTAATGTGACTCTGAAATTAATATCTAAACTGAGCATGTATTTTATAGTAAGACTGCATTACTTGAATAATTAAAAATGAAAAATAAAACCAAGTTCTATAAAACCCAGGGGAGCCTTCTGGCCTTCAGATCCTCCTTATAATGAAAAATGGTGAGGTCAGTTAGCATTATTTAGCTTTGCAAATTTCTTGAATATAAACACAAAAGGAAATAGTAAGAGACCACTTAATTCAAATGTAGAGGGAAAAAAATCAAGACAACGGGACTGTAGATGTAGCTTTTCAATTACCCACTTAAGTGTCCTCATAATTTATTAATATTTAACCTCTGGGTCCTCTGATCTCTTAAAAAAGAAAAAGGTGGAGCAGGTGTTCAGTAAGGTCCCTTCATACTGTAAAATTTTATGATTCTAAATAATTGTAGAATCATTTACTATTTAAAAGGTTGCAAAAATTAACCTGGTGTTTTATCAGATTTTTTTTTAAAGAGGAAGTTACAGGATATATAATGAAGATAATGTCCTTAACTTTACAGTAGATGACACAGTGTTTGGAGAATCAGAAGAAAAGGTCAGAGTTATCTTTGGAAGTTTGTTGTACCTAGGCTGATCTGCACTTTGGAACCGTGAGGCCTTTTCACATCAGTATATTGATAAATAACAAGCTTCCTAAAAAGAAAGTTTAAACGCCAAGTTATGTGTAACTACAGCTTGACAAAGACTCTCCAGGCAAGGTAAATGGAAAGTGAGTTGGCAACACAACTCACCTACAAGTTCTCCAATCATGAAAAGCAAGTAAAGAACGGCAGCAATGGTCAATCTGGTTTTCACCTTTCTCTGCGTCAGCAACTCTCTCTGTTTGCTGCAGTTGTCACAGGGGTCCACCTTCAAACTCAGCTGACTGTTGCTCAAAGGTAAGTCCTGGTCCAGCAAGGAATCATCGTCGGCCTGGAGGGCCGGGTGCGCCCCGTTAACAGGCCTTTCCGGGGTTTCAGAACCATCGTCGGCCACCACAACTCGAAGTTTGTTAAATCGAGAAAGCCCCTCATCCCCCACCTCGTCCGAGAAGTCAAAGGCGCTGGTGTCATTTAAAAACAGCGGCGCATCGTCCTTCCTCAGCAGAGATTTGAGGCGCTTCCACACGCCGGATCCGGCCATGGCAGAGGCTGTGCGGCCGCGGCGCCGAACGGCTCGGTGCAGGCGGACGGCCGGCGGCTCCTACTTCACCCGAGTGCCAGTTCCCGATGGCACTGCCGCGCGTCCCTCCCCATCCTGTAGAAAACGAAACTCATTATAAATTAAAAGCGCCCCAACAAAGCCCACAAGTTCCGAAGCCCGGGGCAGCGGGGGAGCCGGGGCTCCGAAAGGGGGAGCGCTCTACCTGGGGCGCCGCCGCGGTGCCGCAGCTCATCTCTCCGCCCCCGGCCGGCTCGGCGGGGCCGGCACGCACAGCTCGGCCCGGGGCTGCGGGGCAGCGGGGCCGTCCTCGCGCCTGCAGCGCCCACAACTCCAGGCCGGCTCCCCGGGTCTGGTCTGACAGGTTCGAGGTCGGGCGCCCGCGGCCGCCGCCCCTCCCCGCCCTGCGCGAGGCCGCGCGCGTGCGCCGGAGCAGCCGCGGGCGAGGCGCGCGAGGGAGGAGTCGGCACGAGGACACGCAGGCCCTGCGCGCTGAGCAGGGGCGCCCGCGAAGGACGGGACAGGGGCGCCCCTCGTCCCGCTCCTGGATGCGGATCCCGCGGGCCCGCCTCTGCCCGGGGGACACTCACAGGCGAAGCCCCAGTCTCCCGCGCGGCCCTTCCACTTCCCGAGGCTGAGAGGCATGAGTGGATGGAGCTGGAGTCCGCGGGTTAAGTGGGTAGATTCGAGCGGTCCCGCCCACCCGGGGATGGGCGTTGCTGCCGGGAGTTCGCTCCACCGAAGGAGGGCCTAGAGAATCCTGGGCTGGGATTTGGGTTTCTGATGCTCGATAGAAAACGAATTTAGCGTTTGCTTTTAAGTGGGTTGCTGAGCCGCTTTTGTCTCCTCGAATTGCTGCCTCTCTGGCAAATTGGCAGAATTTGCTGCACAGTGAGGTCAGCTTGGAGAGGGCAAGGCTTGTGGTCGTCAGCAGTTCTGTGTCCTGCGTTATATTTACTGTTTTTTTCAGCAAATGTGTGTTGTCCTCTGTGTGCTCACCGCCAGGTTCCTTTTGCCTCCAAGGTATTTACAGTATGGACTAAACCCCAGCACAGAAAATCTAGTAGAGGTATCTGTACTGGCCGTTGGTTTTGTTTAACAACAAGATTTAAAAATAATTAAGTTTTTAGTAGTAGCTTCTAATTTAGATCTACATTTTAAGGACAAAATGAAGTGACAATAAGCCCCGCCTCCCGCTTCTCCAGCGATTCCCTGGATGGGTTTTAGGGGATTCGGAGGCCTTAAAATTTTGTGGGTATATGTATTTTCTTGAGTAAGTCCCTTAGCTTTCATCATATTCTCAAATGGGCACTCAAGATTTAAAACAACAACACTGTTAGAAGAACTCATAGATCAAGCCTCTAGCTTCTACTTGGAGTTGAATTACAGTGCAAACTCCCATTTATCCAATGTTTAGAAATGTATTTTGACAACAGTCTACATGAATTACCAAATTTCAAGTTACAAAAAATACAATAGAAAGTCATATGAAACATCATTTTCCTCTGAAGATCCCGATGATACTTTAGAATCTTGCATGTCTCTGGTGCAAGAGCAGCAACTGTTTTTGGAATCCAGGGCAGTCCATCACTTTTGAATGCCCACAATATTCCTGCAGAGCTGCAGCCTTGGGGGTCAGGTCTAGGGAACTGGGGGTCAGAGATCCCCTAGTTCCCTAGACTCAGAATACTCAATAACCAGGGGACCCAGGTCATTATCGACAGAAGGGAGAAAGTTTCCTGAAGGTTGCTTTCTTAATTCCAAATATCTTAATCCACCCAGATTGGGAGTAGTTTCTTTGTTGTTTTTACTTTTAGTTTGTTACATTGCCTGACATTCTGCTGCTGAGAGATACAAATGAATAGAGCAAGTATTTCAGGAATGTGATCACTCTTTAGTATACATTTTGCAAATGAGATTCCATTTAAGGAATGGGGATAGATGTTTTTATTTTTTATTTTATTTTATTTTAATTTTAATTTTTTGGGGGGGATAGATGTTTTTAAAGCAAGATGAGGCAAGAGCATGGATTTTGGGGGGTATTTACAGTAAACTTTGTTGGGAAGGGCTGAAGCTCTGCACCCCAGTTTATTTTTACTCTTTTGTGTACTGAGTACCTAGAGAGAGTAATGGGAGGACAACAAAAACTATAGGGTATTTTAAGGTATGTCCACAAATTCTGTGACATACTTCTCATCAATAGGTAGAGCTTAATTCCCCTTCCCACTGAGTGTGGGCTGCTCTTAATGTATAACTTGTGTCTCATTATGAACAGAATATGGGTGAAGTGACAGTGTGTGGCTTATAAGACTAGGTCATAAAAGGCATTGCAGCTACCTTCTTGTTCTCACTCTTGGATCACTTGTACCTAGGGAAGCCAGAGCTATCATGTCATGAGGAACTCAAGCAGCCCTGTGGAAAGGCTCAGATGATGAGGAACTGAGGCCTCCTGCCAACAGCCATATGAGTGAGCCATATTGGAAGTGGATCCTGCAGCCCCAGTAAAGCCTTCAGGTGACTGTAGCTTGGGTGATGCTGACTGAAACCTCATGAGAGATCCTGAGCAGAATCACCCAGATAAGCCACTCTCAGATGACCCACAGAGACTATGAGATGATAAATGTTTATTGTTTTAATATGGTAAGTTTTGGAGTAGTTCGTTACACAACAATAGATGACTAATATAGTCTATATCAACTTTCCTCTGTACCAGGAAAGATACCTTTCTTAGTCTTTTATCACACATGGGCTCTTGTTCCTAGGCCTGCCTTGAGCTAGTGGCATGGTTTCTATCATTGAACTTTAAAATGGGCTAAATAAATAGACTTCTGTGAATAGTCTTGGAATGTAACCACCATTTTCAAACTTATGTCTATGTATTCAGTTTATAACAGTAGACAAACCAACTTTTGAAACAACCCATTTATAAGCTGAGTACCGCCTACAATTCTGCTAGCTCTTGTTCAGTACGCCATTCTTTTATAAGAGACTTAATACTTCTTTTTAGTATGAAGAGCATTTCTGCATGGGCAAATGGAAAAAGTTGTCAATGATTTAGGCTATCTCTTAACCAGGTAACCCATAATACACAGATTGTTTAGTTAACAGCAGAGGCCTGTCATTTTAACTGCAGGACGCATATCTTGGGGCAGTTAACTGGAATAGATGCAAAATACCCTATATCAAAACCTGTTTTCTGGCCTAGATATCTCTTAGAACAAATGACAATGCTGAAAATAATACTACAGCTAACGTTTACTTAAGGCTTGTTTATGTGCCAGGCACTATGCAGGGGACCTGATTTACCTGAGCTCATTTAATCCTTACAACATCACTATGAAGAAGGTATTGATTCAAAGCATGGGTCTTGGAGTCAGACTGCTTGTGTTAGAATCCTGGCTTTACATCTTAGGGTCCTATAATTTCTGGCAAACTATTTAACCTCTTCGTGCTTCAATTTTCTTGCCTATGAAGTGGGGATGATGATGGTACCTGCTTCACAGGGCCGTGATGAGGGTTAATGGATGTAAAGCATGTAAAACTTAGCATACCTAGTTCCTAGCACATAGTAAGTGCTCAATCAATGCCAGCTATTACTATTTTTTTAAGTAGGTGGAGACATGGAACCTCAGGGAGATTAAGTAACTTGGCCACAGTCGTGAAGCTAGCAAACAGAGCAGGAACTCAGTTCCCGGTCAGTTTGGTTTCAGAGCTCAAGCTCTTAACCATCACTCTACACTGTCCCTCTCGGTTTCTTTCTGCATAAAAATGGAATGATCTGCAAAAAAGCATCTAGACTTCTTGCGGTATGTTAGGAGAGATCCCTGTTTCATATATGAAAGATTTGCCAGCACCTGGAGACCTCTGCATTGTCCGGTGAAATCCCTCTTGGGAATGGAGGGGGAGAAAAGTGAAAAGTTTTTTTAAAACTGAAATGTGGAAAAGGTGCTTCATCCACTTAGTCGACAGGTTCCAATGCTGCATATTCCCCATCATGAGAACTCCTTTCTCCATTGGAGTATGTGGCGATAGGAGGTTCCCATAGGATGTTTTTGGAATGTGTTCCCTTATCTTTTTCAGGAGGGGATGAAAGCTGTTGGGTGGGCATGAACAAGGGTTAGTGATGTGATACACCACTACGGTGAACGGTGAACGTAATCATTTCTTCTTTCTGTGGGTTACTCTAGTAACAGAGAGGCTGGAGATTCAGTTTAACCCCTCCTCCAAGGAAGAAGAAGAAATACCAGAAATAGATTGCCTGAGGACAGGCAGTTGCCTTCTTGGACGGGGAGGAGATAAATGAGAAGATCTCTGGCCCTTGAGACCATCTACCCTGTCACCAACCTGTGAGCCAAAACCTAACAACACCACGCTTAGTCAAGTTCATTGTTTTCATATCTTTGTTTTTGTCTTTGCTTATTGCTTAAATTAAACATTCCTATGGATTTCTCTATCCATGTCTGGCTGAAATGAGAGGGAATAACGAGGTCCCAGCTGGGACGGTAATTTGAGAACTACGCACGCCAGTCTTGGAATCTGGAGGTGGTGGCTGGGCTGAGGGAGCTTGAAGGTGAGGGTGGAACTTGTAGAACCTGGTTCAGCTTCTAATTTTGCCATCCATTCACTATGATCTCTAGCAGTGTACTATTGCTGAGCTTATTTTCTTGTGTGTTAACAGTGGAAAATAATAGTTGTCCTACCTATTTCATAGGGACACTGTAAGAATGCAATGAGATTCTGTATGTGAAAGCGTCCCCTTACCTACTTCACTAGTGAGAACTATTAAAGACCATGCCGTCTGGACCAAATTGCAAAGCAAGGGTACAGACAAATGCTGTCATGAAATATCTTCCACTTGTGCCTGTCCCTTCTAGGGACTGCTACACTCCATCCTTGGTTTATTAATAACATGTTTTGGCTCACTTAGACGTCTAGGTCACCACCACATACGCTTCACTGTTAAAATTCCTTTATTTCTCTCCTAGGCTCTGTTTGTGTCCATGGCACCTAACATCGTGCTCAGAGCAGGAACCCTGTAACTACATGTGGATTAATGAAAATATTCTGTTTATAGAGAGCTCATCCATGACTTTAAATTCCCCTCTAACAAACATTTCTATTTCTTTAAGCTGGTGTGTAAAGTCATTTGTACGAAATTCTTATTGGTGAGGTCAATGTGTCTCATAATGATTAGAGATTATTGATACACTAGTAGTCAGTTTGTGTTTATACTAGACTTATTTCAAAGAACATTATAACGTTTATGAATTAAGCTGGGACAGAGAAGCAACTGCAGACAAAGTGACTCTTTTGTGGCCTCTGACAACTGGTAGCTTTAAACAATGAAGGCCATTGTATAAGAACTCCCTCCCGGGGTTATTGTGAGGATTAATTAGATTAAAATCTACAAAATGCTTTGACTTTTTCCCAGAATTCTTTTATAAATAAAGATGGCTTTAATTTTTTTTAAAGTATCTTTATATTGGTCCTCCTAGAATCAAATGAAACAAGTTCACCTACTGTTTAACTCTCTGTATTCCCTGAAGCAAAAAGCCAGGCTAAGCCAACCTAAATTACCTTTAATGGTTTTAAGTGGGCTACCAGTGCACACATGACTGAGCAGAATTTAGTATGCTAATCACAAAGATCTTGGTGTATGATTTACATGACACAATAATGCCTTGTAATCACTATGCTACATGGTCATTAGATATTAGTTACTGTAATTATTACAGCTGTTTTATACTGAGCAACAAAGTTTTACTCTCCTCTTTGTTATTTATATTTTAATAACTCACATTCTGCTCGTTTACAAATAGGGTTTCAGGCAGCCTTCCCTTTAGTAGTTCCTCCCTGTCTTCAAACATTGCAAATGTTGAAAATTTTCCCTGATACCGGGTACTGTTCGATCCTCATTGTTTGCACAGAAACACATACAGACACCAGATAAAAGACAGGAGTCCTAGATCCAATTCTCCAACAGTTGAGGTTCCTTGGGAACCCCTTTACCTCAGTTTCTTGGTCTCCTTTGTCCCCAGTGACCCACCTGGCCCATGCAGTCCCTTTCCCTGACCCAGAAGGAGCCACTCTGCACATTCTGGTTGACCGGCTGGAGGCAGCAGATTCTCTGGAATAGGCCCACATGAGGTCTGGGGAACAGTAGGACAAGAGGCCTGTTGGGGGGCTTCCCTGGTGGTCCAGTGTTTAAAACTCCGAGCTCCCAATGCAGGGGGCACGTGTTCCATCCCTGGTCGGGGAACTAAGATCCCACGTGCCACATGGCGAGGCCAAAAAAAAAAAGGCCTGTTGGGTAGACCAAACTGCGCCTCAATGGCATATTATTTATTTTGAATTAAATTTATGGCCAACAGAAGAAGGGACACTCTGAATCTTCTGTCTTCCTGAAAGCAGAAAATAAATCTCTCATGTGAAAGGTGCACTCCCTGTGTCTGGAGATAGGACACCTTTATCGCCAAAGGTAGGGAATTTGGGCTGAGAAGACTATATAAACAAATCTTACTACTTCTTTAGCTTACTACCCTAAGCCCAAACTCTGTCTTGATTCTTCACTAATTGGGCACCCAGAACCTAAGTGTCTTTGTCCTGTCAATTCCTTACAAATTTGTTTGTCTAAAAAGTATAAAAGCTGCCTGCTTTGGCTACTTCTTAGGTCTCATTTCTATGGGTCCTCCATGGGCGTGAATTAAAATTTGTTCCTTTTTCTCTGTTAATTTTATTATTAACCCAACCACACGAATTCAAGAAGAATAGAGAGGGAAATTTCCCCCTCCCCAATAGACCCATTGTAAATGAGGAACCCGTCTGGCAGGTGCCCAACTGTCCTGGTTTGCTTGGGACAGGGGGGATTCCCCGGGCATGGGCTTTCGGTTTACCAGGATGAGTTTACCTCTCAGCGAGAACAGATTCCGGAACCCTGAATATTTAGATTCCTGAATGCTGGCTGTGTCTTTGCTGGGCCGGGAGAGTATCTTACTTGAGAAAGACACCTTATTCCTTTTGGGCCCGCAGCACACTGGGCTGGGTGTTCTCAGGGAACTCTGTGGATGTGACTCCTGTTACATTGAAATGGAAGAGATCAGAGGTGTCCAAGAGAGAGGCCAGCCACACCAGGTAGTGCCTCCAGTGACCCTGTTAGAGCCTCCAAGGTCCCAGGTCAGTTCGGTAAGCTTTGCAGCTGTGGAAACTACCCCTAAGGATAAGGCTGAAGAAATCGGTGTTCGCCCTACTGCTCAGAGAGACTGAGGAAATTACCGTGTGGCTGATGACTTAATTATCCTGAAGGATACACCTCTCCTGTTGCCCTGGATGCCCCCTTCACAGGACCAGTGATATGGGAAATCAGGTTACCTTAGAGCTAGAGCAAAGGTGACAGGGGGTTTATGTGATATTATTCCAGGCCTCTTGGGCTCTCCTGGCCTCTTAAATGCTCCTGTTTTCCTGCTGGGCTGTTCTTCCTCATCCTCGGTGGCCGGCTAACTCCTGTTCAGCTTTCAAACCCTGTAGGTTTTGCCCAGTTTCCTCCTTCTTTCCCTCCTTTCTCTCCCTCCCTCCCTCCCTCCCTCCTTCTCTTCTTCCTTTTCTTCTTTCCTCTTATTCAATAAATATTATTTGAGTGCTTATCATACGCCAGTAATTAAACTATAAAGTATTGAACAAGACAAAGTCTAGCTGATAACCCATCCCGCAGTAGTCCTGTATACACACCACGCATTGTAAATCTTTATCACTAATTTTTCCCGAGATTACATGCAGACTGTTGCTATCTATATCTAAATGTAACAGTTAAGTGAAAGTGCAAAATAATATAGCCTTTCTTCTCAGTTGAATTTTAGTTTAGTTTTACTGAAATCACTCCCCGGGCCCCCATCCAGGGAAGTCGTCAGATAACCAACTCCATCCATTGTGTACTGATTTTTATAGTCTGGGGCAGGAAATTCACACAATATTACTCTAGCTGCCTTCAGTCCTTGCCATTGTGCTTAGTTCTGAGTTGTGGCCTCACAGCTCAGAGCCCTGTCTTCATTTTATAAATAGTTTGGGTATTTTTATCCCAAAGTACATTACTTTGCACTTGTTCCTACTAAAGCTCATTTGTCATTTGTCTGAACACATGCTCATATTTATAGGCGCTTCTGACTAGCCCAAGGACTGGAAAACTTATTCTGTAAAGGGCCAGATAATAAATAAGTTTAACTTTGCAGCAATACCCCAGTGTCAGTGGCACAGCTCTGCCGCTGTGTTGTGAAAGCAGCCGTGGAGGATAGTAAACGAATGAGCAGGGCTGTGTTCCCATAAAACTTTATTTATGGACACCGAAATGTGAATTTCATATGATTTTCATGCGTCACAAAGTATTAGTCTTCTTTTGATTTTTCCCAACCATTTAAAAACCATTCTTAGCTTGTGGGCTGCACAGAAATAGATGCTGGCTCGATTTGGCTCTTGGACTGTAGTTTGCTGACCCTGATCTAGACCAGTCGCTAGTTAGAAGTGTTGTTAGGGATTTTACTGCATACTCCCTCCACCTGATCACATACACGTTATCAGCGAGCCCCTTCCTAACACATGTGCTGGAGGATTCAGGCTGTTTACTTGGGTCCATCAGTCCCTGCTTCCCAACATTCTATTAAGGCAGCCTAACTGTCCTCATATAGGTGGGGTGCAGCTGGGGTCCCAGAACCCACCAGAGTGCTCTGCTTGTGGCTGCCCAAGCCTCCCAGCGACTCTTGTGAAAATGCATTGAACTTTTCAGCATGGAAATCTGACTGTGTCTCCACCGTTGTCTCACCCCCAGCTGAGTCACTCTATAAATGGAATCCGCACTGAACCTGCGTTGTTTGAGGCTTTGACCACAGCCCTTGTAAGTGCAGCTGCCTTATTTGGAATGCTTTTCTTCACCGCTCCTTTTCCTAATCAATTCTAGGTAGACTCTGGGGCCACTCTCCCCCATGGCACCCGTGGCACCCCAGGTCTAGAGGAGTCCATCTGTTACATGAGCTAATGCCTCACTTTGTACTTTTATTTTCATTAGTGGCATTACTTGACTAAGAGCTGCCTCCGACTCCCTTGTTAGACTCTGCTCTATGAGAGGGGGGCTGTCTGTCTTTGCTCACTACTGTATCTCCTGCACCTGGCCCTCTGCCTGGCACATAGTAGGTGTTCAACAAGCATTTGTTGAACAGAGGCGCCAGAACCCCAGTAGACCTCAGCCTATTGGCTGGGGCGTTGTTGTCTATGACAGCCCCCGCCCCCCCCTCACCAGCAGAGTGAACTGGCATGAAGTACAAGATTTCTTTGAGCCTCAGTTTCCTCCTCTGTAAAATGGAGGTAATAACTATTATCATCAGGTTGTGGTGACTTAAAGAGATAATGTGCCTGGCACATGGCCTGCCCCAGTTATGGTGAGATTAATGTTAGTCCCCTTCCCCACTTCCTCTCATGGATGTCAACTACATGGTTGCCTGACGCCTAACTACCTCTTGCCCAGATTCCTCAAGCGTACAGGACTCCACCTTCCTGAAGAGGCGTTTCCTCTGAGAAGTCCAGAATTAGAAACGTGACTACCACACCCTTCACACATCTGCTGCCTTTCCAGGAGCTGCCACTTGGACCCTCAAGTTCCCTCCCCCTACTGGAATCAACAGCCCCCCCCCCATTGTTTTTGCTGCTGAGCTAGCTCTTTATTGCCTCACAAAACATTCCAATCTCATGCGACTTTTATTTCAGCCTCTCCTTTGGAAACCTGTCAAAGGTTTTCTTAAGGTCTCAAAGTGGATGATATTATGCAATTCCCTTTTATCACATGCTATTTACTCCTTAAAAATTAACTAAATTTGTCAAGTTTTACCCTTCTTGCCATTCTTCTCTGAAGTTAATTTTAAGTGTTTAGCCTGCCTATTTCACAAGGAAACCATAACTTCCCAGGTTCCCTCCAAGATTTCTTAATGATAATGAATTTTTTTTTTTTTGGTCGTGCTGCGTGGCATGCGGGATCTTAGTTCCCCCGACCAGAGATCAAATTCACTCCCCCTGCATTGGAATCATGGAGTCTTAACCACTGGACCACCAGGGAAGTCCCAATGATAATGAATATTATCATGTAATAAAAATTATAATATCTTACCTGCTGTATAAAAATATTAAAAAAATAAAATTCAAAAAATAAATTACAATATTTTGAGCCCAGTACATGACAACCACTGTGCTAGGGACCTTACATACATCATTTAATTTAATCCTTATAACAACTGTACGTAGTAGACACTATTATCCCCATTTTTGTACGTGGAATGAAATTTATTCCACGTAAAAAATGAAATAATGGAATAAATGAAATTTATTAGCTTCACAACTAGGAAATGGTGGAGTCAAGATTTGTCCCAGCCAAGTGTCCATCATCTTTCCAATCTGACATTTTCCTCCCTTCTTATGCTTGGTGGTTGGTGATGGTGGTGGGAAGGTGTGTATGTAACATTCTCACTTATATAATCTTTTGGGGGAGCAGCCACTTGTTATGACTGGTTACCCATTTTGGCGAATGGTCCCTCAGTGTCACGTTAGAGTTCCATCAAAACTCATGTAGGTCTTGAAGTATTACCCTTTGATTTAAACCGCTCATCATCCGTCTGTCCAGCCTATATTCCTTAACAGTTAGCTTAGTCTGTTTGGACTATTATAACAAAATACCACAAATCAAATGGCATATAAACAACAGAATTTTATTTCTCACATTCCTGGAGGCTTAGAAGTCCAAGATCAAGGTACCAGCATGGGTTGTGTTCTGGTGAGGACCCTCTTCCTGGTTCATGGCTGGCCCTTCTTGGCTGTGTCCTCACATAGTAGAAGGGGCTAGGGAGCTCACTGGGCTCTCCTTTATAAGAACACTAATCCTTTACGAGATCCATACTGAAGTAAGTGGGGATGAAATGACTTTGGTCTAGCATTTGCTTTAAAATATTTTCTTTTATTTTTTTAAGATTTTTTTTTGAGGTGGACCATTTTTAAAGTCTTTATTGAATTTATTACAATATTGCTTCTGTATTATGTTTTGGTTTTTTGGCCGCAAGTCATGTGGGATCTTAGCTCCCTGACGAGGGTTCGAACCCGCACTCCCTGCATTGGAAGGTGAAGTCTTAACCACTGGACCGCCAGGGAAGTCCCTTTTTTTTTTTTTTCTCTTTTTAAAAACTATTTTAGTTTTAAAAAGTACAGAAAAGTGAAGCAAGTATAGGATTCGATAATGATTTAACTTGGTTAATGAGTATTCTACATTATTCATTATACATTATATAATGTTATACATATTCATTATACTATTTTTTCTGCTTCTTTGTGTTGGAAATTTTCTTAATATAAAATTTAAAAATATAAAGAAAATGACAATAATTTACAGAGAGAAGTAAAATAAGCTACCTGGATGTTCAAGTTACCTTCACCAAGAATACAACATGGAAAGCTAATTTGATTTAAGACTGCTGGGTACACCTGCAGTCCTAGCAAGGGGCGTTAGCTGGAGGATCCAAGCTAATGGCTCCATGCTCTGGGGTCATTTCCACCAAGGAGAGTCACCCACTGGGGGGGCCTGGCAGGACTCCCATCCCTCAGACTTGCTTGAAAAGTTACTGGCTTTCTCTGAGCTGCCCTAGGCCAGATAGAAGCTGAGTCTTCTGGCTTGTAGGATTCTATATGTGTCTAAATCCAGAACATCACCTCACTACTATATTGCTATAATTTCTGTTATTTTTGTAACATGACAATGTGTACCACAAAAGACGATTGCCCTGTTAACCATATAAGATGACTGAACCATCCTTTCTGTTTTCCACATCTTCCTCCAAAAGCAATTCTGTTTACTAAATTACAACTCCAGTATGGTCCCATCTCCCTAAGAATACAACCAGAGCATCTTTGAGTGCCCCCGAACTCTCTGCTTACTCATTCACAGCTTCCTGCTTTACTCCAACAGACAACTGATCCTCTCCTTTGTGTTTAACTTTTTAGAGGATGGCTTAGTCTCTCATTTCAAGTCTTGAGGGGCACCTCACGGTTGTTCCCTCCCATCCCAGCCATGTCTCCGATGGAGCTGTCCATTATCCGTCACAGTTAAAGCCTAATCAGCTCAAGACCAGCAGGAACAAGCCTGTAGTCTGACAAAATCAGCCTCACGGTAAGGGGGTGCACTACAGAGCTGTGACGTGCTGCCCTCCACAAAGGACCTCTAGCAGCTGTATTCTGTTTTTTTTCACTGAAACATTCTTTTTCTTTTCTTTTTTAATTGAATGTAAGATTCTTTAAATTCTATAGTGCTTTACAATTTTCAAAAGTTTCACATGTGATTTCATAGAATCCTATAATAATCTCTTCTTCCTATCCCCTACCCTTATGTTGTCCCTCCCCCTCCTTCCCTCTTCCCATTGGTAACCACTAGTTTGTCCTCTATATCTGTGAGTTAGCAGCTGTATTCTTATGGGATGTTTAGATTAATTACAGAATGAACTTTCCTCACATGTCTACAGATGAATTAGCACCAGAGAGATCATTTTTACAGAATGACAGCTCGCTTCAAGAGCACAGAGTGAGGGCTCCAGAGGCCTCTGGGTCTGAGCTCTCCTGTTTGACCCCTGTACCCTGGGACTGTGATGGTCACTCAGGCAATGACATTGACCCATCTGTGGCCAGGAGCTCCTGTCTCCCCTTCTGCTCTTCTGTCCCAAGGTAAGTTCCAGGGACTGTCTCAAGACTTAGACATCTGATGTCTACATCCATCCCACTCCCCATCCCCATGTCAGGCACTTACATCCTGTTCCAGGCTGAGGGGGTGGGTGCCTCTATTGCTGCCACCAGTGGCAGCAGGGATCTGTTTCTCCTGCTTCCAGCTTCTGGTTTTGCTTTAAGACCTCATATTCTTGGGATACATGACAGACCCTGCTAACTCAACTGCTGGTTCAGCTTCTGTTCCTGCTGGCAGCTCCATTCCATCAGATGTCTTAGGGGCTGAAACCTGAGAAGCGAAGGGCAAGGTGAGGATTCCTGGCCTTGCAGCCTGACCTGTCTGCCCAACTCTCTGCCTTGTTTGCCCTTCACCAGCTCCAGGAGTGACAGAGGTGGCTAAAGAGGCGCTAATGCTACCCCCATGGTTTACAGTGCATTTTCACAGGCATGATTTAATTTGATCCTCTTTCAGATCCATGAGATAGTTATTCCTATTTAAAGAGATAAGAAGTTAGGGCACCATGAGGTTAAGTAATGTGTTTACAGTCATAGAGTTAATTGGCAGCAGGACCATGATGTGAAGTGAAGTATTCTGTCTCCTGGGGGAGCTTTTCTGTATCTAAATCCAATTTATTACTAAACCACTATATTTCTATAATTAAAATATTATTTGTAGCAACCAAGTTATAGTACCATAGAAGATGACTCATTATCAGTAGCAGGCTGAGATTGTTCCAGTAGCCAAATGCCATATTTCATTTTCATCCATGTGGTGAATGTACTATTTTTTCCTAATTTTTCATCAGGAGGAGTCAGTAGATAATATATATAGTTGATAAATCAAGAAAAAGAGGTATAAATATATTACATACAGTTTCAGTGGTAATCAACAGTAGAACTTAAGACAGAAACTACTAATAAAACCTCTGAGTAATGGGCGTGGGAGCGGTGGGGTTGGTGGGGATGGATGGTGGGAGGTTTTTGTTTCTCATTTTAGGCACTTCTGTACAGTCTGAGTTTTTAGAACATGTGCGAGTATTACTTTTTTTTTAATAGATCTTTATTGGAGTATAATTGCTTCACAATACTGTGTGTAGTTTCTGTTGTACAACAAAGTGAATCAGCCATATGCGTACATATGTCCCCATATCCCCTCCCTGTTGGATTGGAAGAATCAATATTGTGAAAGTGACTATACTACCCAAAGCAATCTACAGATTCAATGCAATCCCTATCAAACTACCAATGGCATTCTTCACAGAATTAGAACAAAAATTTTACAATTCGTATGGAAACACAAAAGACCCTGAATACCCAAAGCAATCTTGAGAAAGAAAAATAGAGCTGGAGGAATCAGGCTCCCCAACTTCAAACTATACCACAAAGCTACAGTAATCAATACAGTATGGTACTGGTACAAAAACAGAAATATAGATCAATGGTACAGGATAGAATGCCCAGAGATAAACCCACGCACATATGGGCGCCTAATTTACGACAAAGGAGGCAAGAACATACAATGGAGAAAAGACAGCCTCTTCAATAAGTGGTGCTGGGAAAACTGGACAGCTACATGTAAAAGAATGAAATTAGAACACTCCCTAACACCATACACAAAAATAAACTCCAAATGGATTAAAGACTTAAAGGTGAGTATTACTTTTAAATAAAAATTTTAAAAATAGGAAAAAGAAATGAAATAAAATAAAAAGTATCCCATCAGTGAGAGATTGTTTAGTCATACGTAATACTAGGCAGCCAGTAGAAAAACCAAGGTCCATCTATACAAATTTTAAGTAAGAAAAACAAACTGCAGAATGGTGTGGTTAGGATAACATCATTTATTCCGAATATTGTGTGTGTCCATATGCATGGGAGTGTACCTGCACACCAAGCTGGGAGGATATATATCAAAGTGATAGCAAAGTATGGGGATACATGGCAAAGTGGGGAGGAGAGAAAAGACTTTTTAAATATTCTACACTTTTATATACTGTTTTACAATTTTTTTATTTTATATTGGAGTATAGTTGATTTACAATGTTGTTATACTGTTTGTTTTTTCAAGGAGCATGCATTGAATATGAATGTATGGAACGTTCTGCAGGTTCAAAGCTAAAGTGATTCTGAGTGTGTCCCTTTTCTTTTTTGCTATGGAATAGCCAAGTGTCACAGCACTGTGTTAGGTATGAGGGTGAGGATATTTATCATGTTGTACATTTCATCCCTAGTACTTATTTATCTTGTAACTGGAAGTTTGTACCTTTTGACTGCCTTCATCCAGTTCCCCCTCCTCCCACCCCCACCTCTGGGAACCACAAATCTGATCTCTTTTTTCATGAGTTTGTTTTTGAAGTATAATTGACCTACAGCATTATGTTAGGTCCTGTTACACAACGTAGTGATTGTATATTGCTGTACATTTCAAAATTATCACTACAATAAGTCTAGTTACCATCTGTCACCATACAAAGATATTACATAATTATTGAATGTATTCCCCACACTGTACATTTCATACCGTGATTCATTTATTTTGCATCTAGGAGTTTGTACCTCTTAATCTTCCTCACCTATTTCTATCCTCCGCCCACCCCCTCCCCTCTGGCAACCACCCTTTTGTTCTCTGTATCTATAACTCTGTTTCTGTTTTACCATGTTTGTTCATTTGTTTTATTTTTTAGATTCCACATATAAGTGAAATCATACAGTATTTGTCTTTCTCCTGTCTGACTTGTTTCACTGAGCATAATACCTTCTAGGTCCATCCACATTGTTGCAAATGGCAAGATTTCATTCTTTTTTATGGCTGAGTAGTATTCCACTGCATGGTTGGGGCTGAATCCCTGCCTGGCTAGCTGCTTGGCCTGAGGCATCCCAGTACTGGTGCCAACAGGCTGGTGGGTGGGTCCAGTCCTGGTGCTAACAAGCTAGAGGGAGGACTCCAAAGTGGCACTTGCTAGCACCAATGTCCTTTTGGTAGATGATTCTCCAAAATGGACGCTGCCAGTGTCTGTGTCCCCAGGGTGAGCTCCAGTTGCCTCCTGCTTCTCCAGGAGGCTCTCCTAGATCAGTAGGTGGGTCTGACCCAGGCTCCTTTTAAATTACCGCTTCTGTCCTGAGACCCAGTGTGTGTGAGATTCTGTCTCTGCCTGTTAAGAGTGGACTCTGTTTCCCACAGCCCTCTGGGTCTCCAGAAAGTAAGCCCCACTGCCCTTCAAAGTCAAAACGTTTTGGCGACTCATCTTCCTGGTGTAGAACCCCTGGGCTGGGGAGCCTGATGTGGGGCTCAGACCTCGTTTTCCTTGGGGAGAGCCTCTGCAATTGTAATTATTTGTGGGTCACCCACCCCCGGGGTATGAGTCCTGGCTACACCACGTCTCTGCCCCTCCTACCCTCTCATTGTGGTTCCTTCTTTATATCTTTAGTTGTAGGAGATTATTTCTGCTAGTCTTCAGGTCTTTCTCATCGATAGTTTCTCTGTAAGTAGTTGTAATTGCGGTGTGCCCATGAGAGGGGGCTGGCTCAGGGTTTTCCTACTCTACCATCCTGGCTACTCCCTCATTTTCCTTTTAACTAAAAGAGGTTATATTTATGAACACTTTAAGACAACTTGGGAATTATGCAGTAAAAGAGAATAAATCCTTCAAATTACAAAGATTTTGCTAATATGCAAACTGCCAATCCATCTAAATTTGGCATATCCTGTCTACTTAAGTAGTAATTTTTGTTGAAGCAGTAATTTTTTAAGTAGTAATTTGTTTAAGTAGTAATTTTTCTAACAAAATTCAGTTGGAGAACCAGTGAATATTTATGCCTTTGACAAAGATAACAAGTATGGTATTGCTGTGGTTGAGAAAAGAGAATATAAATCCTGGCTATCTTATTGTTCTGGCTCATCAAAACTCAAAGAACATGTGAGGTTCTGTCATGTCCAGTGAGGTTAGACTGTATGTAATAGGGTTACATACTGTGTTGTTACATGTTTTTATCATATAAATGGTCTGGTTGTTCCTCTTCTTCTCCATTAGGAAAATATATAGGGAATAATAATACATTTTAATAGGAATCCTTATATGCAGGCAGTTTAGAATCTCTGAGCAATTTTTATGTCCAAGTACAGAGCCATTTACATAGCTTATTTGGGCTTTGTATCCACACTTGCAGTCCATATGCTGTGCTATCTGTGCTTCCCATTTGTCCAGGCATTTTAGTTCCAGGCCAGACTCTGGCAACATCACGGGTTGAAATTGTTCTAAGTCTCCTGTGGATTTTTGTTTGACCATGAGTAGGAGGCTGGCCTTTCAATCCCCATGTTGTCATGATGCCTTGAAAACCTTTACCAATATCATTTTTGTTGTGACATTCATATACTGTCTGGGAGAAAATGAGCAGCGTAAGGAGGAGTGCCTGGTTTAATGACAGCGTTGTCTGTTACATGAAAGGTTTTAACTTTCCATACTGGCAGCAATCCAAGTTCTCAGTAAATTTCCAATAGAGATGCAGAGCTATAGACATGTGTTACAGTTTTTCCTCCTACAGTTAGGGCTGCCATTTCCCCATTCTGGTTTTCCTTTGGAGTATATTTTAGGATGTGATAGTCTTGTATCTTAAGTAATGTGACCATATGCTTTTGACCGTCCTTGGTCCATAAAGGCATCATGCCCAGCTTCAGTGTGATAAGGCCAACTTTAGAGAAACCTGGTTCCCAAGGATATAAAGGCCATGGTTCATCTTTCAGAGGACGCAGTTTACTTACTAATTGGGCTTTATTTTTATCAGAGATCAACTGCTTAACAAATGGGACATTTTCTTTGCAAAGGTGCTTGTCCTAGCAAGTACAGCTCTTGCTGTGGAGCCTTCTAAGCAGAAGCCAGATGTTTCTTCCCTTCCCCAAGCCCCGAGCAGCAGCCAGGCTGCCCGTGCCTCAGGCCAGTACCTGGGCATTGGTTTGTGTCAGCAGCCTCCAACCAGGCATTCTGTGGCTGGGAAGGGGTCCTCCTGAGACACTTCCGGGCGCCCTACCACTCTGTTTTCAGGGCTTCCCTGATGTGAGTCAGATATCTGGGAGCCATTCATCCAACAACCTGTGAATTAGAACTTACTCCTCTTGCTTAACGGAAACTTTCTGCCTGTTGTAACTCCCCATTTCCCTCACCCCCAACCCCTCACCACTCCACTCTGATTATATGAATTTGACTATTTTAGATACCTGATATCAGTGGAATCATGCAGTATTTGCCCTTCTATGACCCGCTTATTTCACTTAGCATAATGTCCTCAAGATTCATGTATCTTATTGCATATTGTAGAATTTCTTTCTTTTTTAAAGGTGGAACAGTATTCTGTTGAATGTGTATATCACATTTTATTTATCCATTTATCTGTCATTGGACATTTGTTTCCACATCTTTGCTACTGCGAATAGTGCTGCAATGAACATAGAAGTGCTAATATCTTTGAGATCCTGATTTCAATTCTCTTAGATAAATACCCAGAAGTGGGAGTGCTGGATCATATGGTAGTTCTGTTTCGAATTTTCTGAGGAACCTTCATACCGTTTTCTATAGCAGTTGTACAATTGTGCATTCCTACCAACAGTGTGCCAGAGTTCTAATTTCTTCTAGTTTATCCAGTTGGTGTATAATTGTTCATAGTAGTCTTTTATGATCCTTTTAATTTCCATGGCATCAGTTGTATGTCTTTTCTTCCATTTATGATTTCATTTATTCGAATCTTTTCTTTTTACCTTACTCAGTCTAACTAAGTAAGGTAAAGAAGCCCGTGCACCGCAACGATGAGTAGGCCCTGCTCACCGCAACTAGAGAAAGCCCACACACAGCAAAAAAGACCCAAAGCAGCCAAAAAAAAAAAAGAAGAAAAAGTGATAACTAAGAAAATAGGGCTGTTAGTGTAGAATAGAGATAGTGTGTTCTCTAAGGTCAGTCCAGTCTTCCACCATTCACTACAGTTTAATTGTAATAATTTATATAATCAATATGTAATATTGATATGTAATTGATGTGTAATCAATATGTAATAATTTATATAATCAATATGTGCTTAGACATTGGAAACCCAAAGATAAAAGAGACAGACTTACTTCTTTTCACCATGGCATGTACAATCACGTATTTACCTGGGTGACCATGGGCAAGCTGCTAACCTCTGTGAGCTTTAGTTACTCCATTTGTAAAATAAAGGCAATATTACTGTTATATTCCTTCTAGGGTTCTGGTGGAGCCTAAATGAGATTAACCATGTAACACAGTGCCTGTCATATACTAAGTGCTCAATAAATATCAGTTTGTCTTTTCTAAAAGGTTTACTAACCATTCTTGGTAGCAACATCCAGTTGCCGATTCCTTTAATTTTTGGTACAGTTTTAACTCTGTCTAGTTTTGGATCTCTAACTTTTCTCTTATTCCTGGTTTTTCATCATGCCCATGTAGTTTTCTTCTTAGAGTCCCTTGAAGGCTGCACCATTTTTTTCTTCCTTTCAATGCTCGTGTATATTGGCATCTTTTCACTGACTTATTTACTGACACGCTTATTTAAGTGAGTATTTATCCAAGCATTTTATTTTTTCCAACTTACATTATATTCTTGCTCTTGAGTTATTCAAATACATACTTAGTTTAGAATACGTACTAGATTCTGGAAAATTTGCCAGAATTATTCATGATATTTGGGGAAACCCTCTAGGTATAGAAGGAAACCAATTTCCTCTCTGCTCTTTTTTTTTTCAGGTGCATTTGGTTTTGCAGATGAGTCTGGAAGCATTAGTTGCAAAGGTATGCCTTTGCCTCTCTGGTTACATGAAAGTATAGAAATGTACAAAGAAGCTAAAGTAAGCTTGTGCTGTTCTGAGGAAGAGCTTTCATGCAATCTGCAGATACTAGGTTCCATTAGAAAGTCAGTATTCCCTCTCTACCCCACTGCTGCCAATAACTAAAGCTGTTGAAGAAGAGTGAGTTCGGGGTGTGTCTCCCCACCTTTTCTACCTTTCTTTGCTTTGAACTCTCAGCGTCCTCTGAGAGTGTTCTGTCCTTTCTTTTATTTTCTCAAACAAATCCTTCCTTGGGCAGAATTGTCGAATGAACTCCCCTGTCAGCATTCCCTTTGCTGCCTGCTCCTCCTCCTTTACTCCTCTGTGAAGGCCTCTCCCCTCTTCTTGCCCAGCCCCCAATCCTCAGTCAGGGTTCAACCAGAGAAACAACCAGTAGGAGATATATTTAGAAATTTACTGCCTGGAATTGGCTTACATGATTGTGGTGGCTGGCAAGGCACACTGGTAGGGTAGGCCATCAGGAAGGGCAGACTGGGACTCTTGGGCATCAGCTGAAGCTGTTATCCACAGAGGAGTTTCTTCTTCAGAGAAACCTCATTTCTGGTCTTAAAACCTTTTAACTGATTGAATCAGGCCCACCAGATTATCTTCCATAAAGAATCTTCCTTAAAGTCAACTGATTATGGATTTAATTCACATCTACAAAACACCTTCACTGTAACACCTAAATTAGTGTTTGATTAAATAACTGGGGACTATGTCTAGCCAAGTTGGCATATAGAACTGACCACCACACCTCATTTCCTTTAAGATTTGGCTTTCACATACTGGCTTAATGGGTAACTAAAATGTTAATTGATGGAACCTGAATACCTCTCGGGGATATTTTCATTTTATGAAGAAATCTTTATGAACCAAAGGAATGAAACAATAATAATAATAAAAAAAGCTAAGGTATGTGTGATTTGGGGTGGAGTAGGGATGGGAATGAAAACCACTGCCTATTCAAAAGACCAGGACTGCCCACAGGTAGAAGGAAAAACACTGCTACTCTAGAAGATTTGGGGCAAATAGTATTGAAAGAGAGATAACTCTTAGTAGATGAAATATCTAGTTACTTGGAATCATTATTGACTGTGACAATCCTGAGTTGTTTCTTATGTCCGTGTGAATCCCATTGCAAGGCCCAAGTGACTTTAAAGGAGTCCTTGCTGAAGGGGGAAAGGCCATCTTACTGAGAGAGAACTGGACCCCAGCCAGCAGAAGGCATCTAGTATTAATGCTGGCTGAGGAGGAGGGTACACTGATTCTCTCTTCTTTCCCACTCAGTAGCTATCTTGTTGCAGTCATGCCTACTTTTTTCTTTTCCCTTTTCCCCAGTCTGCTAGCATACTCCTGTGAGTGAAACGAAAGCTTTTTTTATTTTTTAATTTTTTATTTATTTTTGGCTGTATTGGGTCTTTGTTGCTGCGCACGGGCTTTCTCTAGTTGCGGCGAGCGGGAGCTACTCTTCATTGTGGTGCATGGGCTTCTCATTGCAGTGGCTTCCTCTTGTTGCAGAGCACGGGCTCTAGGCACGTGGGCTTCAGTAGTTGCAGTGCACGGGCTCAGTCGTTGTGGCTTGCAGGCTCTAGAGCACAGGCTCAGTAGTTGTGGTTCATGGGCTTAGTTGCTCTCTGGCATGTGGGATCTTCCCAGACCAGGGATTGAACCTGTGTCCCCTGCATTGGCAGGTGAATTCTTAACCACTGTACCACCAGGGAAGTCCCCGAATGCTTTTTAATGTTATTTTTAAAGCAGGCATCCATTGATTCTATGGCAAGACTGCTAGTTGCTTTCCAACATCCACTTTCCCCTTCTTCCCAACGTTTAACCTGTGTACATGGTTGTTCTGTGAAAGACTACCACTTGCGGCCTCTCAACGGGTAAGTGTGGCATGTGGCAAAGTTCGTTCAATGGGATTTGTGTGGAAGTATATACCTAATTTCAGGTCATGGCATGGAGAGGGGTGTGTCCTCTCTCTCCAACCCTTCCTTTCTATCCTGCTGCCTGACATGTGGACATGGTGGGGTTCTCTGGGTCATACAGATGAGGCCAACACTCAAGTGATGCCTGAGTTAACAAGCTGCAAGGAGTCTGTGTCCCTGTGTGTGAGAGGTAGACTTCTATCTTGTTTGAGCCACTGTTACCTTAGTCTTTGTTACAGCAGCTGAATATGTACCCTAACTAATATAAATCCTACCATAGGCAAAATACTGAGCTAGGCAGTGAATGTCTAAAGATGAGTAAAACAACTTGACAGTGCAAATCTTTGTTTACTCAACTTATTTATTTTTGGCTGCGTTGGGTCTTTGTTGCCGCGTGCGGGCTTTCTCTAGTTGTGGCGAGCGGGAGCTACTCTTCATTGCGGTGCGCGGGCTTCTCATCATGGTGGCTTCTCTTTTTGTGGAGCATGGGCTCTAGGCGCTCAGGCTTCAGTAGTTGTGGCTCGCAGGCTCAGTAGTTGTAGCACACGGGTTTAGTTGCTCCACGGCATGTGGGATCTTCCCGGACCAGTGCTCGAACCTGTGTCCCCTGCATTGGCAGGCGGATTCTTAACCACTGTGCCACCAGGGAAGCCCGACAGTGCAAGTCTTGAGAAAGTTAACAACCTAGTGAGAGAGACAAATAAAATCTCAATAACTATAATAAAGGGTAGACTGTGGTAACTGTCTGATTGGAGATATAAATAAAACCTGGTAGAAGAGATTAATTCTGGTTGCAGTATTAGGAAGGACTTCTTAAATAATGTGACATGCAACCTGGGATTTGGACAGTGAGTTGAATTCTGATAAATGGAAGAGGATAAATAGGGCATCTCATGCAGAAGGAATAGTATGTGTAAAGGCAAAAAGACAAAAAATGCACACGTATATAGAAAATAACCAGCAGAAAAGGCAGAATGTCGGTGAGTGCAGAGGAGGAATAGCCCAATTAGATAGGAACCAGATTGTGATGGCCCGTGAATGTTATATTAAGGAATTTAGTTTTGGATGTGTTGAATTTGAGGTGGGAATGGAAGGAATGTCCAGTAGGTAGCAGGAAATTAGATTCTGAAACTCAGAAATGAGGAGCTCAGAAGTGAGGTGAGAACTGGGATGTAGATCTGGGTGTCATCCATATCTAAGGGACGAAGTGAAATAGACAAGGAAGAAAGTGCAGAGTGAGGAGAGGGTGAGGAGGAAACATAGGCCACATCTTTTTTTTTTTTTTTTTTGCAGTATGCGGGCCTCTCACTGTTGTGGCCTCTCCCATTGCGGAGCACAGGCTCTGGACGCGCAGGCTCAGCAGCCGTGGCTCACAGGCCCAGCCGCTCCGTGGCATGTGGGATCTTCCCAGACCGGGGCACGAACCCGTGCCCCCTGCATCGGCAGGTGGACTGTCAAGCACTGCACCACCAGGGAAGCCCCAGGCCACATCTTTTGAGGTGTGAGGAAGGGGAAGATGGCAGAAAAGGAGTCAGTGAAGGAAACCAGAGCGTGATCAGATAGGAAGGAAGAGACTCAAGGAAAGGTATGGTCATGGACATCAAGGAAGTCGTAAATGACCTCAGTTTACTCCCTTGTAGTGTCAAAATCATACTTTCATTATTAACCCATCGTTTCCTCAGCATTCCCGTCTTAGAAGCAGATATCTTTAAGAATACAGTAGTTATCTAAATTCCTTTGGACTGCTTCAATACATCCTGCTTTTCTCTTGGCTTGTGAATCTGTAGGGTATGAGCAGAAACTAGCCATAGTGGATGCTATGGTGTGCTGTCTGGATCCCTCCTTCAGGACGGAGGTGCTAATTCTCCTAGCTGTTGGGCATGTTGACTGCTGATGGCTCACACATCTGAGTTCCTTGCTGAAGGGTGCTAATTTGCCCGAATTCACACCTGTTCTCAGGGTATGCCTGCATCCAGTGATTAGTTGATGCAGGGGTACAAAGGTTCAGCCCCTTGCCTCTATTTGAGACAACTCAAAGCGTCATTTGTAGCTCCAGAGCTCCCCAGAAGATCACCTGAAGCCTCTGATGCAACTCCTAAGCAGTTCAACTCATGTCCTTCCACCCCATCCTACTTCCTTCATTGTCTTACAGGTATTGTTCCTGAAAGTACCCTCCAGTAAGCCTCCTGCATGGAAATCTATGCTTCAGAATCTGTTTCTGAGGGAATTCCATCTAGGAAAGTTGGTGCCCATGCTGTCTTAGCAATGACAGCCCATTGGCTGGCTAGCAATGTGGATTCCATCAGTGGTAGTAGATGGAATGTTGATGGTGCATGGCATGCTGCATCTGTGCAGTTGTTAAAACTTTCACTGGTGGTGAGCTGGGATAGAACTCTAGTGGAAGGGATGTACTGCAAGGTATAATAACTTAGGTCTTTGAGATGTCTGGAAGAAGTAGTAAATATAAGGGCTACAGAATTAAATGGCTCTTGCTGTATGCTATTGAAACATTGGAGAAAAAATAGTGAAATATTGAGGGTGATTAACCTCCAATTCATGATGAAATGTGAAAGCCAAAAGCCCTCCTTGGCAGCATACAAGCAAACTCTCAAATCCTGCAGTCAGACATCAGCAAAAGTTTAAGATCAGGACCTGGACTTTTTTTTTTTTTTTTTGCGGTGCGCGGGCCTCTCACTGTTGTGGCCTCTCCCGTTGCGGAGCACAGGCTCCGGACGCGCAGGCTCAGCAGCCATGGCTCACAGGCCCAGCCACTCCGCGGCATGTGGGATCCTCCTGGACCGGGGCACGAACCCACGTCCCCTGCATCAGCAGGCGGACTCTCAACCACTGCGCCACCAGGGAAGCCCAGGACTTTTTAATAGCAGCAAAACTCCATCGAAGAATGAATTCTGAGCCACGACAAATAATGGTCTTGAATGAGTAGGAGTGGAACCCTGAAACTTGAGATGGGGATATCTCACCTGGGTTGATGAAGTTAAAAATCTTTAATCCTCAGATTTCCCTGGACCCTCTGGGCCTGAACAAGTAGGCCTTTTCTTCCTTTTAAAGGCCAGTGATCCTCTTGTACTTGAAGATGGTGTAGAAGCCCTTCCCTTGTAAGATAATATGCACCCACTCCCCATAGTCAACCCCCATCTCCCATCCTGGCTACCTGACTGATTAGTAGGGTCAAGTAACAGTATAACCTAGCACTTCCCTTAGCTTCTAAGGGAGGAAATGGACCATACGCTAAAGGAGCTACCGGATGTAGCCAACATGTATTGGCAGGAGCTGAGTGAGTATATATGAGACTGGATTCTAAGGATGCTGGTTTAATGGGGGTGAGATAAGGTATAACATTGGATAAAGAAGAATTTATGAATATGGGAACATCCTTCTGTAACACAGGCTTTAACACCTTGGAAAATAGTGTCACCTTGCTGCAAGGATGGTTTTTGAGGAAGATTTGAAAAAGTGAAATAGAAAATTCACACTGCTTTGGAAGACAGTAAGAGATTAAAAGGCTCAGAGATATGTGCATTCTAGAGTAGATATGAGTCTGAAAAACCTTGCTGCTGCCTATGTTCTGAAAAAGAATCCAGATGATATTCCATTGGCTAAAGTGGTAAGGAATGTGCTGGTAAATGGGGCACAAGAATCACTGAGAAACTTAATGGTAACTATCTCAGTGTTAACTAGGTCAGGGCTTCCGAAGTGATAGCCATGGGGATGGTAGGATCCTAAAGTAACATAGGCCGAGTAGTAGCACCAAACCCATCAGAAGCAAAGTGGATGCAATTATAATGATAAGCAGAAAGGGTAGAGTGGCCATTAGAGGAGTCTGACACAGAGAGCTATAGAGGTTAAGAGATCGTGTGTCTAGAGTCAAGATGAATGGACAGCCAATAAAGAGTTTTGGGTATTGCTCAATCTGTAAAAATAGAAAGAAATCAAGAATGGATGATCAGGAGGCAGAGGGCCGCCATGCCAATAGAAAGTCGTGATTCCGTGCCGAGTTTCTGTATGTGAGTCAGTTTTCAGATCCAAAGCCCAAAGGGTATAGTCTGCTTCATTAGCTGTATCCTTGCCAGAGAAGATTAATATGATCTCAGGTACAGACTGTTGATGTGATGAATTCATTTTTTTCTGTCCTAGTAAGGAGAATAAGAAGCAGTTTGCACACAGATGGACACAGCAATATACATTTATGTTCCTGTCCTAGGGCTATGTTAACCTTCCATCCTCTGGCATAATATAGTACAAAGGGGCCTGGATCACCTGGAGATGCAAGATATCACATGGGAACAAACTAGTGGTTACAAATGGGGAGAGGGAAGGGGAGAGGGACAAGATTGGGATAGGGGATTAAGAGGTACAACCTACTATGTATAAAATAAATAAGCTGGGACTTCCCTGGTGGTCCAGTGGTAAACAATCTGCCTTCTAATGCAGGGGACATGGGTTCGATCCCTGGTCGGGGAACTAAGATCCCACGTGCTGCAGGGCATCTAAGCCCGTGCGCCTCAACTTTAGAGCCCGCGTGCCGCAAACTACAGAGCCCACGCGCTCTGGAGCCCGCGTGCCACAACTAGAGAGAGAAAACCCGCACACCACAACTAGAGGGAAGCCCACATGCCACAACAAAGATCCCGCATGACGCAACTAAGACCCAACACAGCCAAAAATAAAATAAATAAATAAATAAATAAATACTGAAAAAAGCTACAAGGATATATTGTACCGCACAGAGAATACAGCCAATATCTTATAATTTTTTAAACATCTTTATTGGAGTATAATTGCTTTACAATGGTGTGTTAGTTTCTACTTTACAACAAAATGAATCAGTTATATATATACATATGTTCCCATATCTCTTCCCTCTTGCATCTCCCTCCCTCCTACCCTCCCTATCCCACCCCTCCAGGTGGTCACAAAGCACTGAGCTGACCTCCCTGTGCTATGCGGCTGCTTCCTACTAGCTATCTACCTTAGGTTTGGTAGTGTATATATGTCTATGCCTCTCTCTCGCTTTGTCACAGCTTACCCTTCCCCCTCCCCATAATAATTTTAAGTGGAGTATAATCTATAAAAAGTTTGAGTTACTATGTTGCACACCTGAAACTGATATAATATTTTAAATCAACTATACCTCAATTAATTACAAAACAGATTTTAGTTCATCACAGTGAAGAATCTCTTAACAATTATAAATCCTCAAAAGTAACAGGCCACTTAGTGAAGTAATGAGTTTTTCATCCCTAAAAGCTATTCAAAAGAGGTTGACAGTAATTAAGGATTTCTATATTGGAAATGAAAAACAGCAACAGAGTTATAGACACAGAGAACAAAAGGGTGGTTGCCAGAGGGGAGGGGGTGGGTGCAGGATAGAAATAGGTGAGGGGAACTAAGAGGTACAGACTTTTAGATCAAAATAAATGAGTCACGGTATGAGATGCATAGTGTGTGGAATATAGTCAATAACTATGTAATATCTTTGTATGATGACACATGGTAATTAGACTTATATGATAATTTTGAAATGTATAGTAATATCAAATCACTATGTTGTGTAACAGGAACTAATACAGTGTTGTTGGTCAATTATACTTCAAAAACAAAAAGCAAACTCATAGCAAAAGAGATCAGATTTGGGGTTACCAGAGGTGGGGGTGGGAGAAATTGGAGGAAGGGAGTCAAAAGGTACAGACTTCCAGTTATAAGATAAATAAGTACTAGGGATGTAAGTTACAATGTGATGAATATAATTAACTGCTGTATGTTATGTATGAAAGTTGTTAAGAGAGCAAATCCTAGGGGTTCTCGGAAGGAAAAAATTTTTTTTCTATTTATTTAATGTTGTATCTGTGTGAGATGATGGTGTTCACTAAACTTATTGTGATAATCATTTCATGATGCACGTAAGTCAACTCATGCCGTACATCTTAAATTTATACAGTGTTGTATGTCAATTATATCTCAGTAAAACTGGAAGAAAAAAACCGTTGTTTAAGAGAGCCTGTTGAGGGGGTGACAGAGCAAGCGCAGCCTCTATTTGTTAAGAGTGGTCCTCAGTCGACAGCCAACAAAAAAATAAGGACTTCAAGTCCTACACCTGCAAGGGACTGAATTATTGAAACAACCTAAATGATCACTTCCTCCTTGAGCCTCGAGATGAGGATGCAGCCAGCTGACACTTTGATTTCAGCCTTATGAGACCCTGAGCAGAGAACCTAGACAAAATGTGCCAGACCCCAGCCCACAGAAGCTGTGAGATAATACATCTGTGCTGTTTAAATTACTGAGTTTGTAATACGTTATGCAGCCGTAGCAAAGTAATACAGGCCTTGTAAATATTTCTCCCTCCGAGTGTTTCTCCTTTGTCAGTTGGCATGATATTAAGCTTTGCCAGTAGGAGGTGCTGGAGAGACATTGCAGGAGGAGGGTTTTTTCCTCTCTCTTCTTGATTCCCGTGTGCTTCTCTCACTGGTGCTCCTGAAGTATATGCTGCTTCTACAGCTCCCGGCTCCTGCAGTGCACGCAGTTTCTGCACTACCTGCTACTGTGTGCCAATAGCACACGGTACCTCCCTGTGGGTAGTTTCTTCTAGTGTCCCCTAGAACGGCTTTGCAGTTACGAGGTGGGGCATCTCCCTGTAGCTGGCCTCCCTCAGTATCTCAGCACGTTCTGCTGGTGTGGTGCCATAGCAAGCTTCTCCACCATCCAGTGAGCCATAGCTATTCTGTCTCCAGCAAGATCTGGATCTTAGTCTTGGTGAGGCGGGCGTGGATCATACTTGCTCTCTCTGAGCCCCAGAGTTGTAACTGCTCCTTATATTTGCTAGTATTGTGTTGTTTAGATTTCTCTTCATTTCCTACTGGCCAGTCCTGCATTACTCCAGTGTCTATTATAGTGAATAATTCTTTATATTAAACCTTCTCCATTCACATTACTTGGTGTTTTCTCTCCTGACTGGACCGTGACTGGCATACCCGACAAAGCTGGAATCCTGGTAGGACTCCCCAGTGGGGAGCTAGGACCAGACAGGAGAGCCAGTTGCTGCTTCAGTTGTCTCCTGAGGCAGAGAGGAAGGAGGGACAAAGACCCTGATTTCTTCTTTCCTCTCTCCTTCCAGTCTCTCAGTATCCCAGCCTCCAGTCTCCATCAGTACCCCCCATTCGCCAAACCCATCTGGAAGCCAGCTGACACAGGGGCCAGAGAACATGGGCACCTGCAATACAGAGCAGAACAGGGAAAGGTGAGGAGTGGGTCTGAGGGCCACCAGGGCTGGAAAAATCCTGCATAGTCACTGACATTAAGGAATTAGTTGTACTAGGTTAATGATGAAATATAGAGGGATTATATTGATCTCTAAGTAAATTAAATGAGTGTATTTTTCTCCTGGAAACACATAATAAAGACTTTTATGAAATCTTAAAAGGAAAAATGACATTTTGAAATCTTTAGCTGTTGGGCTTCCCTGGTGGTGCAGTGGTTGGGAGTCCGCCTGCCGATGCAGGGGACGCGGGTTCGTGCCCCGGTCCGGGAGGATCCCATGTGCCGCGGAGCGGCTGGGCCCGTGAGCCATGGCCGCTGAGCCTGCGCGTCCGGAGCCTGTGCTCCGCAACGGGAGAGGCCACAACAGTGAGAGGCCCGCGTACCGCAAAAAAAAAAAAAAAAAAAAAATCTGTCTGAAATCTTTAGCTGTTAATAAAAATTAATGCTTTTAAATGTGCTCTTTCATTAGTAAATTAAGTGAGCAGTTTAGAAAAATTACTTTGGATGAAGATAAGTAAATAATTAATTGTAAAGACAGCACTTTCATAAAGTAATTCAAAAGATGTTGACAAGAAATTTACAGGAAGCCCAAAGACTAGAGCAATAATTTAAAAAATAAGTTGATCCACTGGAATTTTTAAATTGAAAAAGGAAATGGAGACTCTGAACTTTCTGTATTATTGACCTCATATTACAAGAAATTGAATTTTTATATTCATTTCACCATCTGGTCTGAAGGATCTTTGGAAATTATTCTTGTTTAGCAACAGAAATACTTTGAAGATCTTGAACATTTATAGTAACAAATAAGGATTATTTTGGAAAGCTAATGTATGTACTACTTTTAGCAATTTTGAATTAAGCAAGATTAATATATCCTAGCTAATTTAAATAAATCTATCCTAAAAAGAAAGCTGAGCACTGGAATAATTTATGCTGCCTATAGTCGCTGATAATCCCACTTTCTGCATCACATAGAAAGAGAATAAAGCAGTAATGGTTGGTGGCCACTTTGATATCTACACACTAAGATAATAAATGAATTTTGTGAAAACCCCAAAGTGGAAGAATCATTGTCTTTTGAACCAATATAAGCATATTAAAAGAGAATTTTAAGATGTAAAGTTCTTCAATGAATAAAATTTTCACCACTAGTTTTACTAATAGTCCAGAAGCAATGATGATATTTAAAATGATTACCACTCAATATTATGAATATTCCTTTACTCATGAATAACATCATGAGTCAGACATCATAATGCTAAAAAGAAGAAGAAAATAAGACACCTCGTTCCCCGCCCCCCCCCCCCCACCCCGCCATAGAAGCAGAATATTGACAGTGGTATTGATGGTAAAGAAAGCCGTGGGTGTTGGTAGTGATCTCTATACTTCAAGACTCAATCATGTCACTCTGCAAGTCTGGAACTTCAGTTGCCAGCTTAGCCAGTGGAGATTTACCCCTAAAAAGCTACCTTATTGTATAACATCGACTTGTACAAAAGAAGTGAGTTTGTAATAAAACGTAATTGCCGAACCCTCTGATACTCACTTAATTCATTTAGTCTCTCTTATCTCACCATGGAAGTCTACTTAAGAAGCTAAATAACAGTTGAAGGGTTACTTCAGAAACCTAAAACCTATTTAAGAAACCAAATTAAGGTTGGTGAATATATGTAACTGATAAAGTTAATTTGTATATGGGGACCCACAAAATGGAAGCCACCGCAGTGGCCTGGCCCATGTCACATAACAAAACCTAAGTCAGCCTACACTTACAGAAACACCTGTCGAGGAATCCTAACGTATACTGCTCGCGATCCTCCAACTCAGCCTTAGCTAGCTTACCTTATCCTAGAAAATAGGACCTGCTGGCCTTACAAGGAAGTCCCAACTTTCTAGCCAATCATGCCCTGTTTCCACATTGCCTCTTCTTTATTTTTTTTATTTGTAAATTTTTTTGTTTTGAAGTATAGTTGATTTACAACATTGTATTAGTTTCAGGTGTACAGCAAAGTGATTTGGTTTTATATATATATATCTATATTCTTTTTTTGATTCTTTTCTATTATAGTTTATTACAAGATATTAAGTATAGTTCCCTGTACTATACAGTAAATCCTTGTTTATCTGTTTTATAGATGGTATTGTACATCTGTTAATCCCATACTTCCAGTTTATCCCTCCTCCCCCTTCCCCTTGGGTAACCATAAGTTTGTTTCCTATGTCTGTGAGTCTATTTCTGTTTTGTAAATAATTTCATTTGTACTGTTTTTTAGATTTCACATATAAGTGATATCGTATAATATTTGTCTTTCTCTGTCTGACTTACTTCACTCAGTATGACAGTCTCTAGGTCCATCCATGTTGCTGCAGATGGCATTATTTCATTCTTTTTTATGATTGAGTAATATTCCATTGCATATATGTACCACATCTTCTTTATCCATTCCTCTGTAGATGGACACTTAGGTTGCCTCCATGTCTTGTCTAACGTAAGTAGGGCCACTATGAACATTGGGGTGCATGTATCTTTTTTTAAAAAAATTTTATTGGAGTATAGTTGATTTACAATGTTGTATTAGTTTCAGGTGTGCAGCAAAGTGAATCAATTATACATATACATATATCCACTCTTTTTTAGATTCTTTTCCCATATAGGCTATTACAGAGTATTGAGTAGATTTCCCTGTGCTATACAGTAGGTCCTTATTAGTTATCTATTTTATATATAGTAGTGTGTTTATGTCAATTGCAATTGCAAATTAAGCCCTCGTTGGTCACATCGTTTGCAAATATTTTCTCCCATTTTGTGGGTTGTCGTTTTGTTTATGGTTTCCTTTGCTGTGCAACATTGCCTCTTCTAATGTTCTATAAAACTCACTCTTGCTCTAAATCCCTCTGCACAAAAGGCTCTTACTCCCCCAATCCATGGATTGTTTTCCTTTAAATAAAGGACATCAAACTCATTACTGAATTGTTCTAGTTTTGTCATTTGACATAAACGAGGCACTAATAACAGAAATAATACTGTTTCTTCTGGCATGTAATACGTACTCAGCGACCGCTATTATTTGTAATAGTGCTTCACAGCTTACAGATCCTTTTCATATGTGTTACTGAGTGTTTAATTCTCATAAGAAATATGTCAAGTAATGGGTCTGGTATTATCTCCCTGTCTCTTTTACTTATGGGAAAAAAAACAGAGATTAAGTGACTTGACTAAAATCTCATAACTGATATAGTTGATATCTATTGCTTTGGTTGGGCCAAATTCCTTTCTCATTTTGGTAACATGACTCTGATTTTCCTTTAAGGAACTACACCTGTGCCTTTCTGTAACTCCTAGCAGGACTGTCAATCAAGGGGCTTTGCCTCTTTCTGTTACATATGACCCACACTAGCCCATCAGATCTCTCTATATCCCCCTGGATGCAGAGACTGCTCCTTGGTATTTACCTGAAGGCATTGAAAACTTATGTATGCACAAAAACCTGCACCTGGATGTGTACAGCAGCTTTAGTCATAATTGCCAAAACTTGGAAGCAGCAATGATGTCCTTCAGTAGTGAAAAAATAAATAAACTGTGGTACATCCAGACAATGGATTATTACTCTATGCCAAAAACAAAATGAGCCATCCATCCACGAAAAGACATGGAGGAACCTTAAATGCATATTGCTAAGTGAAAGCAATCTGAAGAGGCTACATACTATATGATTCCAAATACATGACATTCTGGAAAAGGCAAAACTATAGAGTAAAAAGATCAGTGATTGCCTGGGATTAGAGCAGAGGGAGAGATGAATGGGCAGTGCACAGAGGATTTTTAGGGCAGTGAGGCTACTCTGCATGATACTATGGTGGTGGATACGTGTCATACTCGTCCAGTTTCATAGAATATACAACATGAAGAGTGAACCCTAATGTAAACTATCAATTTTGGGGGATAATGATGTATTAATGTAGGTTTATCAGTTGTAACAAATGTAGCACTCTGGTGGGGGACGACCTGATAATGCATGACAGTACAAGGTGTCTTTGTACCTTCCTCTTAATTTTGCTGTGAACCTAAAACTGCTCTTAAAAAAAGTCTCTCTCTATATATGTATATGTATAGCTGATTCACTTTGTTATAAATCAGAAACTAACACACCTAAAAAAAAAAGTCTATTTTAAAATGTCAAAAGCTGTTGCTTTTGACCACTGCGTATATTTTACAAACTTTTTGGTGGCAAGGGTAGGAGAATGTGTTGGTGAAATAATCCATGGAAGGATATGTTTTTTAGATAATGCAAGAAAGGAATGATGGAAATGTAGTAGAGTTGCATAGGGTGGAAGAATTTTAGTACTCTGCTAATGTGAAAGAATATTTCTCATGTAAATGTAAGAAAAGTGGTTAAAACTGCTGAGACACCTTTTCGGGTTGGTTAACCACAGACAAATAGTAAACTGTTATTTTTTAATACTCCAACTTCTTTCATTTTCTACCTTCAGTTCCCTTCTTTCCTTTTTATTTTTTTGCAAGCACATCACCCTATATGAATGTTTTCAAATTTTCAACACTTTAATCCACTAGAAGGATAAGGTCATGGGCTGTAACATCTTTCTCCTGTATATTTTCCCCTTTTCCATCCCTTTTCTCTGCAGCCCCTGGTCCCTGCATCTTTCTTGCTCAAATCTTTTTCTCTCCCTACCCCCATTCTTTCTTTTATTTTTGGAAAAGGATGGAGAGAGATGAGGGGAAGGGACAAGCAAATCCTGTGAGAGAATTAGGTCAAACTGGGATAGATTTTTTTATCAAATCTTAGCACATTCTAAATATAGGACACCTGATCAACAGAAGGAATAGAAAATATTCATGTATTAACATGTTTATTTCTTTACTTGAATCTGCTACCTACCGACTCCCCTTTTGTTAGCAAAAATAATGTAGGAAAATTTAAGGAAAACAGAAAAAACTGAAAAATGGATAAAAGGGTTTGTGTACTTATTGCATAAGATTTGCTCTCCCTCTTTTGGATTTTAAGTTTCTTGAAATCCAATGGACTTAGTTTCCTTTTGCTATGAATATATACAGCATTTAGCTCTTTCTGACTATCATTTCTTTGGACTAACTTCTCCAGAGCTATATGACTACATTTTGTGTTATCTTTTGTCATTGTAAGTTCTTTTGCTCTAAAAGATTATACAACAATTTTCTCCATTAGGTTCTTTTACTAACCATTTAATCTATGTTATTCTTGTCTTCCCCAAAAGACAGCACCTCGAGGTCCTTGAGTCTGAAGTATACTTTTGCTATTTATGGTGTCTTTGTTTTTCCTGTTGGAAGCCTTTACTAGTTTTTGTCCGCATATTACATTGACCTGTCCTTCAAGGTACAGCTAATTTCCTCTATTAGGTTTTTAAAATTTCTCTAGTCACTTCCCAATCATGCACTACACAACTGCACACCTGTGGCTGGTTGAATAATGCCCCCTGCAAAGGTGTCCACTTTCAATTCCCCAGAATCTGTGAATGTTACCTTACATGGCAAAAGGAACTTTGCTGATGTGGTTAAATTAAGGACTATGAGATGGGGCGATTATCCTGGGTTATGCTGGTGAGCTCAGTGTAATCACAAGGGTCCTATGAGAAAGAGGCCAGGATAGGAGAGGAGATGATGCAACAATGGTAGTAGAGGGAGAAAAGGCAATGTGATGTGAGGCCGTGAGCCAAGTAATGCGGCTGCTCTCTAGAAGCTAACAAGGCAAGGCAGAGGATTCTTACTCAGAGCCTCCAGAAGTAACCAACCTTGGCGACACCTTGATTTTAGCCCACAGAGACTGATTTTGGACATTTGACCTCCAGAACTGTAAGGTAAGAAATTTGTGTAGTGTTAAGCAAGTCTTTGGTCATGTGTTACAGCAGCAATAGGAAACCAATATGACATCATTACGTATTTATATTCTTCTAGGTCTGTTCCACATAATTTAGTACTTTACTGTCAAACTCTCTAATTCTACTATGTATAATTGGTAGAATATAAATTCCTGGTGGACAGGAACAAGCATTTTTACCCTTGTTTTTTTTTTTTAAACACCCTACGGTGCCTAGTCCCGTCTTAGGTACTCAGCTATTTGAAGTGGGTTATAACTTTGGTGCATAAAAGAGAATGGCGACTACCAATGGGGAAATGAAAGGCATTTCAAAAGAAATATATAACTCAACAAACTGTGTTTACTTCCTTGGCATCAAATTCCAACCTTTTGATTTTGAGCTTTGTGTCACATGCAGTGCTAGGTGCACAGTATTTGATTAATGGAGGCTGGAATACAGAGTGCCCTCAACAAGCACTTGATGCACTGAGCTGAAATCTGTGGGGGTAAAGAAGGAAAAGGAGAAAGAGAAAAGCAATGTGGGTCTGGCAGAAAGTCCTCCTTGTCTATTTGGCCGATTCATTTTTGTCACATTAAGTAAAGTTAAAATGCTTTACAAGAACATTCATTCTTTTAAGTGTTCTTTTTTGCTTAACATTTTAATGTTCAATTAATTTCATCCATTAAATTTAAATAACCAGTATTTAAAAGTCCAAGTAATATGCTTAATACTGTGCTAAGAGATAAAGAGGTTACAGACCACCTGTAGAACAAGGGTCTATTCCAGAAGGTCTTAGTATCTAGTTAGGAGATAATACTAACAATCAGCTAAGGTTACCAGGCATTTATCAGGTGCCATCTTGTGTGATTCAGACTTTGGAGATTATAGATACTTGGAATTTGGGGCTCGAAAATCAATACCTCATTCAGCAAATACTCATTGAGAACCTATTATGGTTTTCTGTGAATAAGAATTTCTGTTTGGAGTTTGCAGTTTGATAGAGAAAGAGAAGTAACGAATACAAGAATGGATTAAGTGCTAAATAGCAGGAGGATGCTTTGTAGTTGGGAAAAGGTTATTACTTTCTGAGAGTTGAAAGGGGAGGCAGGACTGTGAATGATTTCAAAGTAAAGGTATTATTTAGGCCGAGCCTTGAAAGATGAGTAGGACTTTGAAAAGAATAAAATATTCCAGGCATGAAAGGGCATAGTTCTCAAAGGATGTTTGAAGGGTAGTACATTATTTTCCTATTTAAGTAGTAACAAATAACCACAGACTTAAAGCAATACAAATTTGTATGTTATCTTCGAGTTCAGTAGGTCAGAAGTGCAATACAGCTCTCACTGGGATAAAATTGAGGTGTTGGCAGGGCTGAGTTCCATTCTAGAGGCTCTAGTGGTGAATCCATTTCCTTGTGTTTTCTAGCTTTTAGAGGTCACTGGTAACCCTCTTCCTCTATTTTCGAAGCCAGCAATGTTGCATTGCTCTAGTCGTTCTTCATAGTCACATCTCCCTCCTGACTCTTCTTGTGCCGCCCTTTCCCAGTTTGAAGGCCCTTGTGATTATGTTAGTCCCACTCAGTAACTCCGGGTAATCTATTTTACAGTCATGGGCCTAGCAACCTTGATTACGCTTTTGCAGTGAAACAGCCTATTCACAGGTTCTGGGGGTGAAGTCTGTGGATATCTTTGTTGGGGGCATTATTCTGCTTACCACAGGTAGTGAGGAGCAGCTAATCTTGAGAGGAAAGAAGGCCAAAAGAGGAAGGGGTACAAGTGCACTGATAAGGGCAATGGGGAGCAGGTGCAAGTTTTTGAGGTTAGAGATAAATTCTCAATTTTTTTGAAAACAGCTTTGCCTGCAACATAGAAAAAATCGTTTGGACAGGCAATTTTGGGGTGCAACATTAGGAGGCCACTATTACAGTCTAAGAGGGTCTAAGGTAAGGAGGGCATACAATCAACAAGAGGAGAGACGAATCCTGGCAGACCCCCAATTAGCAAAGCTGAAGAGACCTAAACACTGAATTTTTTATGGGTCCAAATCTCAGGGAAAGCACGCAGTCCTTCTTCCTAAGGTGTTTCCTGAACAAGGACACAAAACTGAAAAGCTGCGCCTTCCCGTCACCGCCCCTTCCATCCCCCCACCACCATCCGAGGCAGGGATGTGAGCCCCGCCCAGCTGACTCTACTGACACCGACCGACCAGACTAGGACGTCCGCCCGGAACCCCCGAAGCGCGGTGGGTGGGTGGATGGAGGAGGCAAAAAGCGGGAAGGCGGACCCTCGGTCACGTGCCCCGAGCTGTTTTTCCGCTTCCGTCACTTCCGGGTGCGACCGTCGCTTCTGTCCCGGTGGGCTCTGTATGCGTTCGGTGCTTCCTTACTGTACCTGACAGTCTGTACTACTGCCCCTTCCCCGTTCCCAGCGGGAGGGACATGAGTGTCCCTGGGCCGCCTTCCCTGGACGGGGTCCTGGCAGGGCCACCCCACGGCCTGGAGTCCGGGGGCCCGACGCCGGGTACGTGCTGTGGGGCGGGGCGGGCGGGCGGCACCCGAGTGGGTGGGTCTCCGGGCCGCCCCGCGGGAGTAAGATGCTTTCGGCAGCTGCCGCCCCGAGGCTCTGTGCCCAGCGCTGAACTAGGGAACCTTGCCGGCTCTCCTGGCCAGAGGAGGAGGCAGGAAACGAGATCTGGGGGGAGGCGGGGTTTGGGGTGCTGTTGGTGGGGGTTGATGGTGAAGGCATTCTGAGTTTGTGTATTGACTCCAGCACACTGTTGGCTATTTGTTACACGTTAGTGGTTGAGGATGAATTTACCAGAAGGATGATTGGTTTGTAATTCAGAGAATTGATGTATCCAGTAATATTGCACACTCACTCATGAAATGATTATCTTGCGTTTTGACCTTACTGCGTCCTTCTTCCAGCGGTCTTTCTCAGCCCGAGTTCGAGGAGAGATTTAAACCCTAATGGCCTAGGGCATCTATTGAATGTAATGAATGACTTCTGCATCCATAATGATACTATCTTTGTACTATCCTAGGGAGAATTGAGAAGGTAGTCACTCAAAGCAGTTTCTGTGTTCTGCGGTTCAGATGAGGAACCCTAGGTGAGAAAGGCTTCAGGACTTTGGATGTACCTTTACTTGTACTTCCTGTTCCAGAAATATAGGGGTTACCCCAAAATAGCGCTCTCAGCCCTTTCTTGGTGGTGCTTTTCCTCAGTGACTTCTCTCTCTTCACACCTTCCAAAGTTGCTTCTGTAAATATCACTTCCTTGTATGTAAGTGCAGGTTGGGTCTCTCTCTGCTTGCTCCTCCATCTGCTTGCTGGGTACTCTGACATGGTTATTTTGCACTAATCTCACACACAGCATGTACATAAATAAAAGTAGATGTCTGATCCTATTAATGGTGCCAAGTCACTATCACTTGAAACTTTGACATTACTCTTGTCTCTTTCCTCCACTTGCCTCCTACCTCTGTTTAGTCCAGGGGATTCTACTGTACAATTTACATCTCCTCTTTGCATTTTCACCTTTACAACAACAGTTGTAAGGCTAGTCCACCTCCAGTCTCTTATTCATTCCATCTATCCCACTGTCACGTCACTGCCCCAAGATAAAGCTCCCATCATGCCATTTCCTTGCTTGGAAACCTTAAATGGTTCCTTACTAAATTAAGGGCCAAACACATTATCTTCTCGTTCAAGGGTCCTCATAGGCTGGCCACATGGTCTTAGAGCTCACTACTGCATATGTCTCATGCTCCAGACACCCCAAACTAACCTCTCTTTCCAGAGCCATCCTATATTCCCACCTTTCCTCATGCTGCTTCCTTTACCCATATTGCATCCCTTCCTCTCCTGCCTTAGAATTCTTACCCATTTGGAAATAGTAGCCCTCATAGGTTGCTGATGGAAGTGTAAATTGGTGACATCTCTTAGGAAAGCAGTTTTGCAATGTCTATTTTTTTTTATAAATTTATTTTATTTACTTTTGGCTGCGTTGGGTCTTCGTTGCTGCGCGTGGGCTTCTTCATTGCAGTGGCTTCTCTTGTTGCAGAGCACGGGCTCTAGGCATGCGGGCTAGTTGTGGCACGTGGGCTCAGTAGTTGTGGCTCACGGGCTCTAGAGTGCAGGCTCAGTAGCTGTGGCGCATGGGCTTAGTTGCTCCATGGCATGTGGGATCCTCCCGGACCAGGGATGGAACCCGTGTCCCCTGCATTGGCAGGCAGATTCTTAACCACTTTGCCACCAGGGAAGTCCCTGCAGTGTCTATTAAAAAATGCATAAACACCTTGTTCCATTAATCTATTTATAAGAATTTATTCTATAGAAACTGATATGAATATGCAAAGACAAGCAAGGAAGCTCACTGTAACATTGTTTGAAAAAGCAAAAAGTGGAATAGGTGTCTTATTTTCTTTGTCTTAGTCTACTCGGGCTGCTATAATAAAATAACATAGGCTGGTGGCTTAAACAACAGACATTTATTCCTTGAAGTTCTGGAGGCTGTGAAGCCCAAGGTCTAGGTGTGGGCAAAATATGTTCCTGGTTAGGACCCTCTTCTGATCTTGCAGATGGCTGCCTTCCACTGTGTCCTCACATGGTGGAAGGAGAGAGTTCTGGTCTCTCTTCCTCTTCTTTTAAGGTCAATAATCCCATCATGGGGACCCTACACTCAGACCTCATCTAAGCTTAATTATTTCCCAAAGACCCCCACCTCCAGATACCATTACATTGGAGGTTAGGGCTTCAACATGTGAATTTTGGGGGAAGGACACACTTTAGTTCATAACGATAGGGAACTGGTTAAACAAAATGTGGTAGAATTCTGTTAAAAAGAATGGAGTAGATTCATACATGTTGACCATATCTGAGATATATATTTATGAGAAAACTTGTAGAACAGTATAAACAAGATTTCATTTGTGATAAAAACAGGGTTTAACCATGTGTATGCAAAGACAATTTCTTGAAGGCTATGTAAGAAACTCCAGAGTGACTCTCTGTGGAGTAAGGTAGTGAGGAGTATTTTTACTTTTCAGGTTATACCCCCTTCTTTTGTATTTTAAGTTTTTACAATGAGTAACAGTTAAAAAGAAAAAAGAAAGGAATGAATATTCTATCCATTCAAGCTTCAGCTCAAATGCCCACCACACCTCCTTTAGGAATTATTCCCTGATATCCCTGATGAAAGTGATTTCTCTAATCTATGGCACTTCTCACATTCTCTGATTCCCCTGTATTGAGCTTTTTCAGGGATGGGGACTTGCCTAATTTATTGTTGTAACCTCAAAAACTAGTACATAAAATGTATGTGCAGCAAATGTTTCTTGTCTCCCACAATAAAGTACCTTGAACTTAGTGAATAAATGTGTGTAAAAACATGAGAAACTTCAACTCTTCCAATAATTTAACCAGAAGACTGGGGCAGGGTAAGGGGGTTGGTGTGAGTTAAAATGTATATATAGTTTAAGGAAGGTGTATTGGTTGTTATTCCTTAAAGTTGAAATATCCTTATTTGGTTGTTTCTGTTTGTCTGTAATACTTATGTTTTCTATGTATATATATGTATATGTATATACATATGTATATATATGTATGCATATCTATGTATATATATATTTAAATATATATTTTAAGTATATATATATATATTTAAATTTATTTATTTTTAAAATTTATTTTTGTCTGTGTCACGTCTTCGTTGCTGTGTGTGGGCTTTCTCTAGTTGCGGTGAGCAGGGGCTACTGTTTGTTGCACGGCGTGGGCTTCTCATTGCGGTAGCTTTTCTTTGTTGCGGAGCGTGGGCCCTAGGCGTGTGGGCTCAGTAGTTGTGGCTTGCGGGCTCCAGAGCACAGGTTCAGTAGTTGTGGTGCCTGGGCTTAGTTGCTCCGCGGCATGTGGGATCTTCTCAGACCAGGGCTCGAACCCGTGTCCCCTACATTGGTGGATTCTTAACCACTGCGCCGCCAGGGAAGCCCTTCTATATTTTTTATTTTTTTATTTTTATTTTTTTTTTATTTTTATTTTTTTGCGGTATGCGGGCCTCTCACTGCTGTGGCCTCTCCTGTTGCAGAGCACAGGCTCCGGACGCGCAGGCTCAGCGGCCATGGCTCACGGGTCCAGCCGTTCCGCGGCATGTGGGATCTTCCTGGACTGGGGCACGAACCCGGCAGGCGGACTCTCAACCACTGCGCCACCAAGGAAGCCCCCTTCTATATTTTTTAAAGAGAGTTGCTGCTGTTTGCACTGTTATTGTAATCAAGCCTTTAGCAGTGACATTAATCATAATAATATAATATATATAACATTAATGATATATTTTATTCACTTCCCATCTGATGAAACATCAATGGCAATATCTGTAAATGCTTCACTTTTCCCACTATATTTTTATTTCACTTGTGGAGTGCTTCAGTTTCTAGTTAGCTCTTACTTGTTTGAATATTGCCTTGCAATCTAGAGAATTCCAAAGTTTGTTCATATGTTTCTCAGGATCCAAATAAAAACCATGCTAATTTATTTTGATCTCTAAAAGCTAATTTTGAATATGACAGCATGTTGTTTTCCTCAATCTTGCCAAAATTTAAATCTGTGGTAAAAACTATACTTGGAAATGAGCTATAAGCAATGTATTGTGATGAACGTATTTTGTATAATGATCTAATTTGATGTTATGGATTATTACCAGATTATGATTAAAGAGGTGTTTCAGAGTTTAATATTAGTTTAAAAATGCTTTTGGAGTACCATTTTAGTAATGTGGCCATTTCACTTTTTTTGTTTTTAATTCTAAACCAGTGATTCTAAAATCTTACAAATCATTCATTGAACCCTATTTAGAAATTGTTTTGTACTTTTCTCGGTAGGAGTAGTGATAGATGGGTATTCATGTTAGACATTTTTGAATGCCTGGTACAATGCTTACACTGTTATTATTCAAAGGAAAGGTAGGAATAAAATAGTTCCTGGCATCAAATCTAAATTTACACAGAAGACAATTATTATACACTATTTTCTATGGTAAATTAAGGTTCTGAATTTCAAGAGAGGAGAAATTCTTAGAAAATTTCTTTCCTGCTAACAAATGACAAAACAACCCTCCCTTTACATGTAACTATCAAGCTCTATGCAAAATAAATGTTGACTCATATTACTTCCATAGAATTGAAAAAAAATATTTTTAGGTATTGCATTTATTTAAAAAAATTTTAAGTTTTTTTTTTAATGTGGACCATTTTTTTAAAGTCTGTATTGAATTTATTACAATATTGCTTCTGTTTTACCTTTTGGTTTTTTTGGCCGGGAGGCATGTGGGATCTTAGCTCCTTGACCAGGGATCAAACCTGCACCTCCTGCACTGGAAGGTGAAGTCTTAACCACTGGACTGCCAGGGAAGTCCCTGCATTTAAAAAATATATAATCTCTAGGGGCTTCCCTGGTGGTGCAGTGGTTACACGTCTGCCTGACAATGCAGGGGACACGGGTTTGAGCCCTGGTCCGGGAAGATCCCACATGCTGCGGAGCAACTAGGCCCCTGCGCCACAGCTACTGAGCCTGCACTCTGGAGCCTACGAGCCACAATGACTGAAGCCCGTGAGCCTGGATCCCGTGCTCTGCAGCGGGAGAGGCCACCGTAGTGAGAGGCCTGTGCAACACAATGAAGAGTAGCCCCCATTTACCGCAACTAAATAAAGCCCACGCACAGCAACAAAGACTTAACATACCCCAAAATAAATAAATTAATTAAAAAAAAATTCTGCAAGCTTTTGGAAAGAAGAATTTCTTGCTTCCATTCAGTAACTGTTCCTTCCTTTTAAGCCTCAGACTCCTTTAATAATTCATCGAAAACTCTAAATCTCCTTCCCTGAAAAATACATACACATATGGAATTTTGCGTGTGTTAACGTTCTTTTCAGCTAGACTTTACCTTGTACTAGTAGCTTTAAAATATTTTTTGAGTGCTCATAACTTGATTTTTAGAGGATGCTCAGGAAGTAAAAGTTAAAAAAAAAAAAAAGGATACCTATAGTATCCTGTGTGTGTGCTCTGAACTCCACTGCCAGCCTCCTTTCCTTCCTCCCTGCTACTTTCTTACCCCATGTCAGTTTAAAAGCTTCCTAAATTTGATTTTTTGCTTGGGGACAGGTTTAAGTGACACTTCTCCAGATGAAGGGTTAATAGAGGACTTGACCATAGAAGACAAAGCTGTGGAGCAACTGGCAGAAGGCTTGCTTTCTCACTACTTGCCAGATCTGCAGAGATCAAAACAAGCTCTCCAGGAACTCACGTGAGCTGAAAAAAAAAAACATAGATGCACTCATTTCTTCTCTGGCATAGTCATAATTTACTGTATAAGTAAAGTATATACTGTATTAGGGATAATATTTTGTAACATTTAATACAATGGAGTATTTCTGTGTCTTTTGTGTTAGCAAATGGGAGTGGAGTAATCTAAATTACATAGTATACATGTAATTTAGATTACACAGTAATCTAAATGTAAAAGGTGAAGTGAATGCTCCTAGAGTGTTTGGTCTCTTCTGAGAAGTACCCCTAAATCTTATCTAGACTCTTTGATTAGTTTTGGTGTCTCTCCACTATTTTAGGAAAGAATCGCCTCTTGGGGATGTTGCAAATGGGTATACACCTGTTTCTGAGTAGAGCTGCAAAATTGCCTCTGTAAGAGTCACATTTGTTTTCAATTGCTGGTTCACATGAGTTGCCAGAAATCCCTAATTATCTTTTTTGGAGATGACCCATTTCATTCTTAGTTTATAACTCTACTAGCTAAATAAAGGATTGGAGAATAAGAGAGAAACAGGATAAGGAAGAATGGAATCCATAAAGTGTAATCAATATGCAAAAATATACACTCGGATTTTATCAGCTGTCACCCAGAAACAGCAGCCTGAGCTTCTTCTTCCTCTTGGGTCAGGACCTCTCTGGATTGCCCAAGCTGGCCTATTATTTCTTTTTTGTGGTGGTCACCTTTAAACTGGCTATGAACCACTGCTGCTCTAAGACTTACTCTTTGAAAACTGGTCTCAGAGGCCTTTATTAGGGCAAAAGGAGAGGAATAATCAACAACTATGTCCGTTTTTTAAATATTAGTAACTAATGTTATAATCCTTGGGTTTGAAGATGATAAATGAATATAAAAGTGGTACTGTGTTCTACTACATGTAGTACCCTACTGTAGTTACGGAAGCTGGTAACATTCTTAGTTTTCTGCTAGTTCCAAGTAAGATTATTTTTATTCCCCAGTGTGTGGTATATCTTGTATTTTAACACCAGCCAATCCTTGTGGCAGAAAAGTCAAAGATTTTGTGGGTGAGTTTGAATGATATATGATAGACTGAAGGAAGGTAAGAAACTCTGCAAACAAAACATATCTGGTAACACTTTATTTATAGGAAGTTAGGAATCAAGGTTTAATTGGAAAGTTTAATTGATGAGGACATTGGCTAAAATTTAGTGTTTCAATAACCCCATTTATCTTCCTAGGCGTCTAGACAGTGATGACGATGATGATAGTAAAATCAGCTACTGTTTATAACAGTTGAATATGATGAATAAGCAGTTACTAAACTTCTTGAGTGTTAAGGAAAGATAAGCAAACTTCAGAGAAAGAACAAAGAGAAATATATGGGTCTAGTAAAGAGCTTTCTACACTGTATCATTGATCAGTGTATCTGTTCTTTCACCAATATCCTGCTGTCTTGATTTCTGTAGTTTCTGTAAGTCTTGAAATTTGGTAATGTACGTCTTCCAACTTTGTTCTTCTTCAGTGTGTCTTAGTTATTATAGGTCTTTGCCTTTCCATGTGAATTTTAGAGTCAGTTTGTTGATATCTACAAAATAACTTTCTGGGATTTAAATTGAGATTGTATTGAACCTATAGATCAAGTTGGGAAGAATTGATATCTTAGCACTATTGAGTTTTTTATTCCATGTACTCGGAATATCTCTTCATTACTTAGATATCTCTTATTTCTTTCATTAGAGTTTAATAGTTTTTGCATATAGATCCTATACATATTTTGTTAGGTTTATACCAGATTATTTCATCTGACGGGTTATTGTAAATGGTATTTTTTAAAATTCTGGTTGTTCATTGCTGGTATATAGGAAAGCAACTGACTTTTGTATATTAACCTTGTATCCTGAAACTTTGTTATATTCACATATTCGTTCCTGGGTTTTTGTTGTTGATTCTTTGGGATTTTCCACATAGGCAATCATGTTATCTGTGAACAAAGACAATTTTACTTCTTCCTTTCTAATCTGTATACCTTTTATTTCCTTTTCTTGTCTCATTGCATTAGCTAGGACTTCCAGTAAAATGTTGAATAGGAGTAGTAAGAGTGGACATCCTTTCCTTGCTCCAGATCTTTAGGAGGAAAGCATCTAGTTTCTTACCACAAGTGCAATATTAGCTGTATGGGTTTTTTTAAAGATATTCTTTATCAAGTTGGGGAAGTTCCTCTCTCCTCCTAGTTTGATTAGAGTGTTTTTAATCATGAATGGTGTTGGACTTCGTCAAATGCTTTTTCTTCATCCGCTGATAAGACCATATGATTTTTCTTCTTTAACCAGTTGGTGTGGGTTACATTGATTGATTTTCAAACGTTGAACCAGCTTTGCATACTTGGAGTAAATCCCACTTGGTTGTGGTGTATAATTCTTTTTATACATTGTTGGATTTGATTTGTTGATATTGAGGAGTTTTGCATCTATGTTCTTGAAAGATAATGATCTATAGTTTTCCTTCTTGTAATGTCTTTTTAAAAAAAAAAAATTATTTATTTATTTTTGGCTGCGTTGGGTCTTCGTTGATGCTCACGGGCTTTCTCTCCTTGCAGTGAGCAGGGGCTGCTCTTTGTTGTGGTGTGTGGGCTTCTCCTTGTGGTGGCTTTTCTTTGTTGTGGAGCATGGGTTCTAGGTGTGCAGGCTTCAGTAGTTGTGGCTCGTGGGCTCTAGAGCGCAGGCTCAGTAGTTGTGGCGCATGGGCCCAGTTGCTCCGTGGCATGTGGGATCTTCCCGGACAAGAGCTCAAACCCGTGTCCCATGCATTGGCAGGTGGATTCTTAACCACTGTGCCACCAGGGAAGTCCCTCTTATAATGTCTTTATCTGGTTTTGATTTTAGGATAATGCTGGCCTCATAGAATGAATTAGGAAGTACTCCCTTTACTTCTGTTTTCTGAAAGAGATTGTGGAGAATTGGTATAATTTCTTCCTTAAATGTTTGGTAGAAATCGTCATGAAGCCATCTGTTCCTGGTACTTCGATTTCTGGAAGGTTACTACTTATAGATATAGGCCTACTTAGATTATCTGTTTCTCCTTGTGTGAGTTTTGGTAGTTTGTGTCTTTCAAGGAGTTAGTCATTTCCATCTAAGTTATCAAATTGGTGAGCATAGAGCTACCTGTAGTATTCCTTTATTATCCTTTTAATGTCCATGGGATAAGTAGTGATGACCCCTCTTCCATAAATTATGTTAGTAGTTTGTATCTCCTCTCTCTTTTTCTTTGTTAGTCTAGCTAGAAGTTTATCAGTTTTATCAATATTTTGGAAGAACCAACTTTTGGTTTTGTTTATTTTTTATTGTTTTCCAGTTGTAACAGTTTGTTTTTGCTGTCCTGCTTGTCTTGGATCATTGGCTTGCTGGGTTCTCCTCTCATCCATTCTGGTTTCACCTTCTGTGGTCTCCAGTCAGAGCTGAAGGGACACTTTTGACCTGTAGGATATGCCATACTCAGTGCTAGATGGTGGGGATGTTTTAACTGCCCTTCAGTCTCTTCATTGCTATTTCTTTTTTTCATTGTTGTTCTCTGTTTAGCATACTTCTGCAAGCACATCATGTCATATTTTTCTTTGTCTGTAGTATTCTTTAAAATATTTAATTAAGTGACCCCCCCCCCCCCCCCCGCAGTGTCACTTATTCCTGTGATCCTAGCATTGGTTGATCTGGAGAAGAATATCAGAGAAGTTGGCTTCTCTTCCTCAATAGCAAGTTTTGAATCAGATTTTATTGAGGAGTCTTAGAAATTACTTGGTCTGACCTTCTTACTTTGTAAATGAAATTTAGGTCCAGAGAAACTAAATTTGCAAGATCACACCAACTGATTATTATCCCTTGATACTGCATTTTTTTCCAACTCTAATCTAAAAAGTCACTGCTCCTCTTCCTTTATGATGATGTTACAATTTTAATATATATAAAACATCAAGTTTCTTGGGCAAGATAGTATAAAAAAACTTTTTGGGGGATAATACAGAGAGTTGTTAGGAATAAGTAATAAAATAATTTTAAATGGTTTGATGTTATTCAAATCTGAAATTGAGGCAAGAATAAAAGACGTATTTAATTATCAGAATATTGGAATATTATTTTGGCTTTGGAATATTATTTTGAAAAAGATTATGATAAACTAAATAAGCCTTGGAGAGTCAATAAATTTCCAACTTAATTTCTACTTTTAACATTAACCAAGATGAATGTGGTTGCTTTTAATGAACCATCACTTAAAGTATGTAAAGTTTATTTTGGCTGTGTGCTTTTGTTTCAGACAGAACCAAGTTGTATTATTAGACACACTGGAACAAGAGATTTCAAAATTTAAAGAATGTCATTCTATGTTGGATATTAATGCTTTGGTAAGTATGATTTAGTTGACATAGCTTAATGACATCTTATTTTAGAAATAGCTAGGTTTATCCTCCCAACTTTGTGCTTATGTATGTTTGAGATACTTACATATGTTTTCCTCTAATTTTTAAAGTTTAGAATTTGTTGTTTAACAGGAAACCTTGATTTACTTTATTAGACCTTCTATTGTCTTGAATTATTAGCTTTCAAATGTTGAACTTGTGATAGGAAATTGAACTTATATATGAAAGTCTGGAATAGATCTGCTCATAATTAAAGACTAATAAAAGAGAAGTAAAAGTAAGGAACTTTGGAGGTACTATTTTTCCCCTTAAGGAAAGCACATCTCTCTTTATCAAGTACATGGTTTTTAAAATTAGTATTTATTTAATTGTATGGTATTTTCATAATGTCATAACAAATTAACACTGAAATAGACTGTTTGAGGGTCCTTTACATCCCCTTTATATCTTTCAATTTAAGTGACAGTAGTTGAATTTCATCAGAAACTTTATAGCTTTTTGATGAGAGGAACTAATACTCTTTATTTTAGGAAATGGAGAATTAACAGAAATAAGGAACTTGTGGCTACCTTTCTCTTTACCCGGAACATTAGAAATAGCTTAGTTTGCATGATTTTGTGGACTTTCATATATACGTCAAAGAATGGACTTTTCATTGGAAAAATGTGGCTTATTAATGTTTTCCTTTTATAACAATCAGAAACCAAGTCCACCTTCTGTAGTATTAGGCAGAGGCCTGTGGTAGTAAATACAAAGTCTTCTACTCAGTAGTTCTTGATTTGTGAAGGAGGTGGTCTTTGTCTTCTCCATTGAGTTCATGTTGCAGCAGAGCTACATATTTGTTGAATGAATGAACCAAGCATATGTAATACTGACGCTTCCATCTGAAAGGGCAGAAACTAAGTCGCAGGAACTAAGTCTTGCTCTTTTTCCTTCTCTCAGCCCATGAGTGGTGTTTTTTTTATTGTTGTTTTTTGTTTTTTTAATTTTATTTTTGGCTGTGTTGGGTTTTTGTTCCTGTGCGTGGGCTTTCTCTAGTTGCGGCAAGCCGGGGCTACTCTTATTGCGGTGGCTCCTCTTGTTGCAGAGCATGGGCGCACGGGCTTCACTAGTTGCAGCACTCAGGCTCAGTAGTTTTGGCTTGCGGGCTCTAGAGCACAAGCTCAATAGTTGTGGCGCATGGGCTTATGCTCCACGGCATGTGGGATCTTCCCGGACCAGGGCTCGAACCCATGTCCCCTGCATTGTCAGGCGGATTCTTAACCACTGTGCCACCAGGGAAGTCACCCAAGAGTGGTTTTGATTGTCATTCAGGAACTGAAAAATAGAAGCCCAGAGAGAGATAAAGAGGGTCTGTAAGCTCTAGACTTACTCTGACTAGACAGACTCTTACTCTAGACAGACTCTGACTTTACTATAGCTACATTAAGGCTGCTAATCTCTCTACTGGCACTTCTTTCCTTTTTTTTTTTACCTGATCTTCTCTTTCTGTTACCTTCCTTCCTAAGAATGAGGTGTTTCTTTTTCCTTCTCTCCCATCTCTGGGAGAGATGGAAAGTCTATACTTATCACTCCTTGGGAAGAAAAATGTCCTTACAGAGATTGTTGTCCTTGGTCTGACTTCAGAAGCCCAAAGAATATGATCAGACTTGTCCACAGCCTTCTCAGGGCTCTCTGGCCACAACTTGGTTTTTCCTGATGGGCAGACACTTCACTTAAACTGTCATGTGTACCCTGGCTCAGTCTCTCCCTTGTAAAGGCAGTAGAGAGTGTTTTACTTTTCTTAAATGAAACTGATAGCATTGTTGGATAGTCTTACTAAAATTTGAGAATTATATTGCGTGGTTTTTTTTTTGAATTTTATTTTATTTATTTTTTATACAGCAGGTTCTTATTAGTTATCTGTTTTATACGTATCAGTGTATATATGTCAGTCCCAATCTCCCAATTATATTGCATGTTTTTAAGGCAAAATGTTATCTGTACAGAATATAAATGTCTATTTTATGTTTAGTAACTTTTAATCAATCTGAACTGAATCAACTATTCTCAAAAGCCTACTAGTGGTTTAAATTAAATTTGAATCTTGGAATTAAAATATGGAGATAATTAGATCTTCAAAAATTTTGACAAATTTAGGCAGAATGAACTGTAATTTAGGTATTGATTTATTTATCCATTTTGATATTTCAGTCTGTTTTAAATTGACTTTTAAATTTACTTTTCCATCGTAAGTTCACTGAAGCTAAACACTATCATGCCAAGTTGGTGAATATAAGAAAGGAGATGCTGATGCTTCATGAAAAGACATCAAAGTTAAAAGTGAGTTGAAAATTCTTTCACAGTCTTTATAGAAGTAGAGGTTTAATTGTCTGTTTTTCTTCAGTATTCATTTTCTGACTTCTTATATATTCATATACAATAGGGTACTTAATTCATGGTACATTGTTTTCTTTTAAAACACATTCTTATTAACCCCACTCTGGGCTTTTCTACTAATAGCTGGGCTGGTGGGCTCACATTCTCTGAATATGTCACTGTATTTCTCATTTAATAATAAGAGTTTTGAGTAACAGAACTTTTTTATCAAGGAGACCTTAAATTTCCAAGAACATTTAAAAATTGTGAATCACTGTATTGTCCACCTGTAACTTATACTATACAGCAACTATACTTCAATAAAAAAAAGTTACCCTGAACGAATTTAAAAGTTAAACATGAAATTTATTATTATTTATTGATTACCTTAAATCAAAGCACTATTACTTAAAATTTTTTATTTTTAATTTAATATTTAAAGGTTACTTTCCAGTTACAGTTATTACAAAATATTGGCTATATTCCCCATGTTGTACAATACATCCTTGAGTCTGTCTTACACCCAGTAGTTTGAACCTCCCACTCCCCCACCCCTATATTGTACTCCCCCATAAACCACTAGTTTGTTCTCTAAAACCACTACTACTTTTAAATTAGGCCATAACCTATAAGCCTTTTGCTCTCTTGGTTTTTAAATTTTTTTGACTTAGAAAAGAGCACTTAAACTGCAGCAGAAGAGGCAAAAAGAAGAGTTGGAAAGGGAGCAGCAACGGGAGAAGGAATTTGAAAGAGAAAAGCAGTTAACTGCCAAACCAGCTAAAAGGATGTGAGAAGTTGGATGTTTGTGTCCTTCCTTCCCCTGTTCATGTTCTGGATTTAAGGTGACCCAGTGTAGACTGAAGTTAAGGTAGTGCCTTATACCATTGTGTTATGTTTTGAAATCCTTTTCCCATGAGTGCTGTCTCTCTATCTTCATTTCAGCCATTCAAGAAGCTTTTTTTCCTAAGTAGAAGACATAATATCACTTGGTTTGGATATTTTATATGTAATTTTTCAACTTTGTTTTGCTTGTTAAAATTCATTATTTTGGCCTTAAGTCACTTATAAACTGGAAAATGGTTTAATAGTCTAGACTATAAGTGGTTAAAAATTAGTATGAATTGTTTAGCTTCTTAATAAGTGTGGATTTAAAAGTTTCAGTTTCTCATTTTATGAAATGAATTGCCTTTCTGGCAATACAGCGCTGGGTTTCGGCAGTTGCCTTTTCATTGTTTGGTTGAGAAGAATTGCCAGCTGTTTAATCTCATATGCCACTGGAAAAGAGGTGGTATAAGCCTTTGTGAAGAACATGATAGAAAAGTGTGTACACAGGAAATAGTAGCATCTTAGACATAGGATAGGTGAGCAAGATGCCGTGTAGATTCCACTAACCATATACTATATCTGCTTCCTAGCTTTGTTGTTGCTGTTTTTTCCTTATGCTGCTTCTGGGTTCAAAGTAGATTATATCTATTCCTAAAGTTTGGCGGGGGTGATGTAGCTTTCACACACTCAAATGTGTTTAAATGTTTATAATTCTTAGTAACAGTCATCACACACTGTGAGATACAGTTGTCAAGCTGATAAGATAATGAACCCAGCTTTCCAAGTGGAAAGTCTTACTGCTAGTTCTAGCTATCCTCTGATTTGCTGTGTGGTCTTAACATGTGGTTACTTTTTCTGTGCTTTAAAAAAAAATTCTTAAGGTAGAATGATACATACCAACTACCCATTTTATAGATAATGACAAGAATGGTGGAAAATTAGTAAATAGCTTCTTCACAAAAGAGGCAGCATGATACCTTTAGTGTTTTCTAGATCCCCCTCCCCCATTATTACATGTAGAAATTTATTATGTGAGGGAAATATTATGAAGTTTCATTGTTTTAAATTGAGAGTGTATTATTCACTGTTTTAGTATTACTTAATATCCATGATGTCCAATCTCTTACATAGAGACTGTACAGATTAGATTACAGATTATGATTAGAATGTGTATCTTTTATAATCTACGTTACATTTGGTAAGCTGGAATCACTCACTACCTCTGATCACATATCAGGCTAACCAATGATGGAGAAGGCATTAGATTTACGTCGAGTGCTAAGAACTGGTCTGTTTAAAGGTTTAAAAAATTTGTTTGAAAACCTTTCCCTTCTTTAGTGAGTGAATTATTATCTCACAGTTCTCTTGGTTTTGACCTTATGTTTAAGAGTATAAATATATTTTATTTTTAAAGGCTATGTGTTGCCCTCAAACACTGGCTAAAACTCCTAGGGCAGGATCATTAGCACTGGCAGGACAGTGTCACCTAAACTGCTGAATGTACTCATTGATAACCTGACAAAGGCTGTGCATTGTTTCTTAGAGTGATTTGTGGTGGCCAACTGCAATGATTGTTTAAAATGCTGGTTCCTGGACACCACTCTCAATCTATTGAAGCAGATCTGTTTGTTTTTCTCTTTTTTTCCTTTTTAAAAAATTTCCTCAAGTGATTCTGATGTACCTTGTAAGTTGAGAACCGCTGGTCTAGTCAGAGGTTTCCACACTGGGCTGCATATTAGCACCTGGAAACTTTAAAAAAATATACTCTTGAAGATTTTTACTCATTAGTTCTTAGGTAGGGCCCATGCACATTTTAAAGAGCCCCCCAGATAAGTCCAATGCAAGGAACCACTGGTCTAGACTTTCTAGTGATTTATATTTATAAGGAGTGAAATAGTTTGAAAGCTACCCAGTAACTCTTGGGATTAATCTTATTAAATAAATTCTTAAACTGCTGCTTTTGATATAAAGTCAGATTTAAGACTGAAATAAATAGCAGGCCGGAAATAGGTATCGAATTCTGGTTAATTGAACTTTTGTGACCTATATTTAAATAAATCATGTTTATTGAATGAATGGCAAGGCACATGTACTTTTAGAAATGTATTACTTACATTTTGAAGATTTTTTAAAATGTCAAGAATATATATTAGGATCCACTATTTTTAGGTCAATTGTAAATCAGAAGTACTGTTACTTTGGTAATTAAAATCTAAAACTTTAGCTGTATCTCAGTAGCGTACAAACATATCTTACTGACTAAAACTGAAGAGAACCCTTATAATTAGTCTTGCTGTATTTTTGCACAAAATTATGAATTGGTACTTGAGTTGAAAAAAATTGCCTATGGTGTTTTAGTTGAAAAAAATTGCCTTTGTTTTGAAACTATATCATATATGTACTGAACTAAAGTGATGGGAGTTAATTTTGTATTTACTTTGTAGGAGGTATCATGTAAATATGCAGACGTTGAATGTAGTATGGATTGTGTCCGCAGTGAATTTTTGGGTGGATACAGTTTATAAATATGCCAATTATATACCCTCATATACTTGTCTGATTTTGAGCTTGTAAAATGAGGACTCCTTTTTACACATTTAATAAAGAAAAGAAAGGTCTATGAATTATCCAGTATCATTTATCAAGCACTGATGTGCACACAGCACTGTACACTTCCCTTTATGTACTTTATTTCAGACATTCCTTTCCTTTGCTTTCCTCTCCTGTCATCTTCCTCTTAATGTTCTCTGTAGGTTGTGTCACAAAATGACTGGTCGGCTCATGAAATCCTTTTCAGAAAGGTGATTGAAAGTGTTACGAAAAGATTCTACCAATAACCCAACTTCATAAAGTTCTTCACTATTTGAGAATAAGAATAATAGCTACTACTTTTGTTTTTTTAATTTATTTTTATTTTATTTATTTTTGGCTGCGTTAGGTCTTTGTTACTATGCATGGGCTTTTCTCTAGTTGTGGCAAGCAGGGGCTACTCTTTGTTGCGGTGCTTGGGCTTCTCACGTTGCAGAGCACAGGCTCTAGGCACGCGGGCTTCAGTAGTTGTGGTTCCCGGGCTCTAGAGCGCAGGCTCAGTAGCTGTGGCGCATGGGCCCAGATGCTCTGCAGCATGTGGAATCTTCCCGGACCAGGGCTCGAACTCGTGTTCCCTGCATAGGCAGACGGATTCTTACCCACTGCGCCACCAGGGAAGTCCCTAAAGCAATGATTCTTAATCATTAAACCTTCAGACCTCACTGTGCACATATTTTTAAAAGTTACTTAGTTTCTGGGCTTTCCTTTTGGATCAAGATAGTTCCTATTTTACATATTTGTTCAGATATTATGCTTGTACAGATGAATCAGATATTTAAGATTTGTTCTATTGATAGCTTATTCACACTGTTTTAGCTCTGCTTGCATGTATGAGGCCAGGTGCCATCTAGTCTTCAGGTTAACATTTGGGTGAAACTAGGTTTATTTTCATAGCCATTAAGAGAGTGAAGGGGAGTAGTCAAGGGAGATGGTTCTAATGACTAGTTTAAAAAGCACTTAAAGCAGAAATTCCAAAGAAATACAACGTGAAGGAAGGGCAGTCAAAGAGAAGATCGGTGAAATTTGGGGTGGGTTGGGGATGGTAATAGAGAAAGAGAAAAGGAAAGGCCAAGTCTGAGGTAGAAGGGAAAGGTGATGTGTCTTTTACATACCTTTAATAAAGGAGGCTTATAGGCTTGTGAAGAATAATAAATTAATAATATCCACCTGTTTTAAGATGAGGTTGCCCCCTACTGTCACTTCATCGTAAACTGAAGAAAAGGTGGTAGCCTGCTGTTCATTCTGGTTTAAATAATGTATATTCCTAAAGTGCTTCAGGAGGCCTGCAGTGCTCAAATTTGGATAAGCGTGTGTGGGTGCTGCTCACTCCTATTCCAGGTTTGACTTTTATTAGGACTTTGGAAAAGAGAGTCAAAAAGTATATTGAACACTTAGTACAAGAGAATAAATACTAAGAAGTAAAAACATACATGTATATAGACCTGAAGTTTCCTGGCCTCTGCTTTGATCATAAACCTTTAAATTTTAAAGGATGTAGAACCTTCGTAATATAGTGGTTAGGATTGTGGACCTGAAGTCAGACTGCTGTGGTTTATATTCCTGCTTGATTTTTAGGGCCTTGGACTTGCTTAAACCCTGGGTACCTTTCAGTTTCCTAAACTGTAAAGGTGGGATAAGTGTTTCTGGCTTCATAAGGTTATTATGAGGTTTTATGATATCCATATAAAAGCCCGTAACAAAATAGGAAGAGCTCAAGAAATGTTGGGTGTTATATCATGGTATCTTGAAGTCACATATTCACATGTGGGGATGGTGCTTATTTTGCCCCTTTGTGCATGCCTGTTTTTGTTCACAGGATTTCCCCTAGGATCCTTGGTTCTTTAATATCTTCCTGTTAGACACCTATTTGTTCTTTGCAACTCAAATGTCTCTTCCTTATGGTTTTTCAAACCACTTCCCAAAGAATTTTTTTCTTGTGTTCTATAGTACTTAATACATTTGCCTTAGCATTTACAGTATTGTTATGTGTTCACATGTCTCTCAAGATCGAGGATATTTCTTAGTCATTTCTGTTCCATGGTGCAGTAGTGCCTGGCCTATAGTTATTAATCAGGGTTCTCCAGAGAAACAGAATGAATGTGTGTGTGTGTGTGTGTGTGTGTGTCTGTGTGTGTGTGTGTCTGTGTGTGTGTGTGTCTGTGTGTGTCTGTGTGTGGAGAGAGAGAGAGAGAGAGAGAGAGAGAGGTAGAGGTAGAGGTAGAGGTAGAGGTAGAGGTAGAGGTGGAGGTGTGGAGGTGTAGAGACGTAGAGACGTAGAGACATAGAGGTAGAGACAGAGATATTTATTTTAAGGAATTGGCTTATATGATCGTGGGAGCTGGCAATTGCAAAATCTGCAGGGCAGGCCAGCAGACTGGGGACGCAGGGAAGAGTTGATGTTGCAGCTTGAGTTCAAAGGCAGTATGGAGGCAGAATTCCCTCTTTCTCAGGGGGAATTTTCTTACTCTTTTTCTTAAGACTTTCAATTCATTGGTTGAGGTCCACTCACATTATGGAGGGTAATCTTAAAGTCTGCTGATTTAAATGTTAGTCTCATCTAAAAAATGCCTTCACAGCAACATCTAGACTGATATTTGCCTGATATTTGCCCAAATATCTAGGTACCATGGTCTAGCCAAGTTGTTACATAAAATTAGCCATGATGATTGAGACTGAATTGAATCTAGTAAGAGAAATAAACAGATATTAAAAATAGCTATAATAAAAACCTGGATTACATAAATGCCAAATAAGGACTATTAAAATAAAAAGATTAAGTTCCTGAAATTGAAACATGGCTTGGGAGTCTGTAATCCTTGGATAACCTGAGCCACTGCTTCCATCCCTGATTACATACTCAATTAGACTAAAAAAAAAAAAAAAGATAGTCCCAAGATCTTGGGAATAAACGGAGCTCAGGGATAATATGTGTACGGGACTGCAGAAAAATAGATGCTACATCAATTGTAGCTTTATACCTTCTATATTAATTAGGGGCTGTTCAGTTTTCTTAAAAATGGCTTCTAGGAAGAGGTGGGCAGTTTTAGAGCAGGCTCAACAGATGAGCACATCTTAAAATTAAAACCTGATGAAGCACAGAAGGGACAATGCTGCCATCTTGTGGTACTCTGCTCCCCTAGTCAACAAATTCTGTATCGTCTCAACTAGTTTGATGAAGTTTGGCCTAAGCGTTTTCAACTATAGTGTTTTTGGTAAGTCAGGGTTTTCTGTATGGTCTGAGTGAGATGTTTGAAAGTGATCTGTGAAACATCAGGTTTAAAACTACATTTTTCTAACTTTTTGAATCTTTTAGTTTGATGTTAGGCTTGACGGTGTCCCCCGCCCCCCCCCCCACCGCCCTTCTCCCATCGTCTATCATCATCCACCATGCTCAGAATACTTTTCTAAGAAAAACATTCCAGGCCAAAGATCTTGCTGTGGGCAAAGTTCTCAGGAGTTCTGTGCTTTTATTCACCTGACTGTCCCCATTGGGCCTTTGCTGATAGGATCTGGGGTTAACACGTGGCCCAAGGGCAGCCAACCCATGGGCTCAGTGGTGGAATAATTAGCCTGGCAGGAAAAACTCTGCCTAGATGGGGACGTAGAGTATCTCATTGCCCTAGTCGGTTGCTGTCTTGGGAATATATATTAGAATACTCGGAGAGAATCAGCCCTTTAGTAATTGAAGGAGAAATTGAGAAGACACACGGAAGCAGACAGAACAGCTGAGTGTTATGTGGGGAGGAGTAGGGATCCATGAACTTCTACTTCTGAAAGGGGACAAGGTCATAGATCCCTCAAAATATCTTGGATCCCAAGCTATTTTCCTGTATAAGGCTCTGTGTGACCTGGGTGCTGGGCTTTTCTTAGGTCCCTATGGGATTTAATTACTGGGCTAAGATTCCTGTTTTCCACAGTACCACCCTCCCATCCCCTACTTCCCTTATTTATGAGATAACCTTAACAATTCTTTATTTATTGCAACTTTAAGCATCTAGCGTTGCCATTTAGTTTCCCTAGCATGTTATATCTTTCAAAGTGTTTTAGTGTGCAAAGGATGCTATTTAGGAGATTATGTGTTTCCATGCCTGCTAATCCAGGAGTTCAAGGAAGAAGATAACACTGACCAGCACACTGACCAGCACCCAGGTAGGAGCAGTGCTGCTGCCAGCCACACACCTACTCTCATTGCTTGCTGGGGTTTTTCCCTTGTATTATCCAGTTTCTTAGAGTGTTCTCATCTCTGGCTGGATTTCTAATCCCACATCTACTTCCAGCTCATTCCCAAGCCTAAAGTTCAGAGCCCTAGCTCTGTTGAGCATCTGTTATATGCCAGGTGCTTTATACACGACGTCTCATAACAACAACTTTAGCAGTTACCACCCTAACACCATATCCTTATCAGCATTTTATAGATGAGGACACTTTACAGATGAGGACAGCTGAGACACATTGAGTCTGATAACTGCCCAGATCACACAGCTGCAAGTGGTGGAGCTGAATTTGATTCTGGGAGAAACCCAAAACTACCACGTTGCTGGGGAGTTTTCTTGGGCTAGAGACCCTAGGACCAGAGATAGAAATAGGCTTGGGAGTTTTACTTTAAATCTTTCTCTACAGCTATACCAGTGATAGGGAATTATGTGGACAAACCATCTGCTAATTTGTTTAATCCAGTCTGATAATATTGGAAGAAGTGGAGGAAGCATGGGTTTCCCTGTTAGGAGAGAGCCTGGTAGGAAGAATGCACAGAACTCTTCTTCGATTTTCCTGCAAGGCTGTTTTAATTTTAGACTGACTCTGAAGCTCCACATTTCTGCAATAGAAACAAGCAACGGTGAGACTGCACCTGGGTGAGATGCGGCTCAGGAGCCTTCCCTTGAGATGCTGCTACTGCTGGAGTAGACGGAAGAAGGGCAGAGCTGCTGGGAGAAGTGAGTGACTCCAGAAGGGCCAGGACATTCCCATTACAGCTGTTTTGAGACATTCACCACCACCACCGCCTCAAGAAAGCATGGATGTTGCCTTGCTCGGCCTGCATTTCTGGGTCTTCATTTCTGCCCACTCGGCTCCATCTCTTTTTGCACTTTTATGGCTTTGGGGGAAGAACACAGGACGAGAAGCCAGATTTCCTCACTGGAGGCCCCTGAGCAGTTCAGTTTCCCTCAGGGGTAAACATGCAGACAGGAGGTGATCCCTAAGACTCTTCTGGCATTAACATTATAAGACACCTTGTATCCCATGGCTCTCAAGGAATGTTGGCTTATGGGCTGTTGCTTCACCAGTCCATCTGCTTGGTGCAGTGGCAGCATCCAGGCAAAAGCACTCATCTCAGATGACGTTTTTGTAGCCTTTAACTACCTCACAGCCTGGGCCTCAGAAGAATCCTAAGGTCCGTGAATTTACCCTCGCACAATGAGGGAGCTGGGAAGAGATCGCTTCTGAATGAGGGCAGATGTACCTTTCCTGTCTGGATTGAAAGAATAATGGCGAGGAGAGAGGAGGAGAGGCACACATGAGACACCTTGCCTCTCTGCAGTCCATCCCGGAGCCTTTTATTCTCCTGATTCACCCTCCTTTCCTAAGAAAGGTGTTGTTCTGAGCAGCAGCTCGTGCCCCCTTAGAAGTTAGACCTGTTATTAAGGATGCAGACTGGCATGTAAATCAGGCTTTGACACACCCACCCTAATCTTCATTCTGTGCTCCTGTCGTCGCCGTGAGACTATGTCTCACACACCTCTAACTAGTGGACCATAGCTGACCAAGGGCTCTGGCCACAGTGCTCTGAGGCCCCCCCCTGCATTTGTACTGAGGCACGCTTTCTCCAGGCTGCCTCCAGCCAATGGTCCGCTCCCTGGGAGACATGGGACTTCTGTGATGTCAGCTTTGGCTCAGGGACTCCGCATTGGCTTTGATGAAATTCTGCTTAGCAGTTTAGGATGCTTCTCCCCAACCTCTGCTTCTCTCCTTCACTCCAGCCGACAGTCCAGGAAGGAATAAAGAGGCTGAGGAAAGTGGACATGCTGGAAGGGCTCTATTATGTAAGCCAAAAGACCCAACAGAGGGTGCATCCCTTGAGAGGACACACCAGTCACCAAGCTATCAAAGTGTACTGATGAGAGGGGCACCAACATCACTAAGAAGTTCTGGAGGCTGGGGATGATGGAAGGACAGACGGTTACAAACTGAGCTTGTTAGCATCTATGGGGTTCATAGAGGCCAAGAGGTGGCACTTAGCTGCCAGAAGCCAGGAGGCCATAATTACCTCCCTCACCAAAAGGCAAGGCCGGAGGGCAATCAGTGGCTTTGCCAGCAGGGGGTTGTGGAGATGGCTAATGGGACACCGTGTCGATTTTGCACCTAGGGGCAAAATAGGCAGACAGTTGACAAGATGCTTAGCATCTGTAACGGGGTCAGCAAACTTTTTAGGTAAAGGGCCAGAGAGTAAATATTTTAGGCTTTGAAGGTCACATGGTCTGTGTCACAGCTGCTCCACTCAGCTGTTTATAGCACAAAAGCAGCCATAAATAATATGTAAACAAATGTATGTAGCTGTCTTTCAATAAAACTTTGTTTACAAGAACAGGTGGTTGTCTCGATTTGGCCCATGGGGCCATGTTTGCTGATCTTTCATCTATTTAAAAAAAAAAAACCCAAAACACGGGAGTTCCCTGGTGTTCTACCAATTAGGATTTGGTGCTTTCACTGCTGTGGCCTAGGTTCAATCCCTGGTTGGGGAACTGAGATTCCACAAGCTGTGTGGTGTGCCCCCCAAAAACAAAAACAAAAACACACAACAAAATTGGAGCAAGAGGCTGAGAGCAGTCACTTTAAGAAAAGTCATGATCTCTTGCTCAGTTCTCAGACTTGAGTCAGTTTTCAGATCTGGAACCCATTGACTGAAGAAGTGGCTGGAGGACGGACCCTGCAACACTGTGGCAAGTATATACTGTGGCGATTCCTCCAGTCTTTCCTCAAAAGAATCTACCTATGGCCATTTACTTGGGTTATTGGACAAAGGTTCTGAGCTGACACTGATACCTAGAGACCCAAAGGAGCATCCTGGCTCTCCTGTTGGATTGGGGGCCTATGAGGACCAGGTGAAAAGTGAGGTCCTGGGTAAAGTCCAGCTTACAGTGGGCCCACTGGATCCACAGATCCATGTAGTGGTCACACTGTATCTTTTCCCACCACTGACCCCTCCAACACCGTGGGGGTCAGCTGGCAGGGCTACCTGCACTGCGCTTCGACCTGTTGCAACACCCTTACCTGCTCCGGCCCCACTCAACACTGTGTCGCTCAGTATGTGGGCCAGAGAAATATCCCTGGGGAACACAAAGAGGGCTGTAAGACAGTGTGCTTCCTTCTTTGTGACATGGTTGTAAGATGCAGCAATTTGTCTTCTGCTTTAGAAAGGGCTATCCCAGAATACCCTTGACCAGTAGACTTCTGAAAACGTCATTGAAATGGTCTGTTTCTGACTCTCCATAGGGTTTATGTCCCATCCTCTGAAGCACAAGCATCTTACTGACTGTAGCATTCTAGCCTCTTCTTGCTTGTCCTGTCCAATCAGGGAAGTCATCAGTGTAATGGATCAGTGTGATGTTCTCTTGGATATTTAAGAGGTCCAGAGTTCTCAGACTATAATATGATAGGAGGTGGGAGAGTTAACATAACCCCGAGGCAAACTGTAAATGAATATTGTCTGTTTTTGCTGCCTACAGAGCCTCAACCGGCATTTCTGTCTGGAGGCTTAAGGAATGTCTGATCCACAGGTATGGAATCTCATATAGCAGAGCATCCAACCAGGGGATACACTTTCAAATGGAGGGGGTGTGGGAGAGGGTCGTGACCAGGGGTCCTCTGGTTGTGTTGTGTGCTGCTCCACTCAGAGGTAACTGGCCCAATGGATTGGGAGGGCCTTCTCTACTCAACAATTGAAGCGTCAGCTCTGAGAAAGCACTCTGAAAGGATGGAGTGCCGTCATTCAGAACAAGGTGTCTTTATTAAATCGGAGACCTCTGTAGGGTGCTGTGTCCTCAGTAGGAAGGATATAAGGGTCTGGAAACCAAGCGGTGGGGGCAGGGATGGCCTTGTTTACTGTCATTCCTAATGACCCGCTGCGGAATTTTGTGCTTCCTTTCCCTGCAACTCTGGGCTCTGCATGGTTGGAGTTTCTGGCCCCCAAAGAGAACACACTATTGACAGGGGCACAATAAAGGTCCCATTGAACTATATGGTAAAGCTGCTGCTATGGGGTAAAAAGTTCAAAGGGCACTTTGAACTTTTTGTGCCCAGGGACCAGCAGGCAAGAGAGGAGTTGCCGTGGCAGCAGGGGTAACTGACCCTGGTCATCGGGAGGAGGAAGGCTGCGTTTACACAAGGGGAGCAAGGAGGAATATGTGTGAGACTCAGGTGCTTCAGGTGGGCATCTGCTGGACTCCTTTGCTCCGTTATAACTGTGAGTAGACACATGCAGCAACCCAGCCTGAGGAGGGTTTGATTAGCAAGTGTTCAGACCCCTCAGGAATAAAGGTTTGGGTCACACCACCAGGTGAGCCACCAGGACCTGCCTACGTGAGAGCTGAGGGTAAAGGGGATGTAGAATGGATAGGGGAGGGGGGAAAGGGGAGACGGTGAGTAAAAATGTGGCCTTGGGATCAACTCTAGTGATCTCAGGGGACAGTAACTTACCCAGTTTCTCCCTCTTCTGAGTTGCCCCTCAGGAGGGAAGGCCCACAGGCCCATGAGGAGCTGCTCCCTGCACCTGCGTGGAGAAGTAGATCTATAGGACACAAGGGGTGACTGCGGGGACAGGAGACATGGTTCCCAGCCCCTCCAGGGAAATGCTTGCTGCCCAGAACCTCAGCTGCGCAACTTCAGAGCCTCCCAGTGCTCCCTTATAGGTGGACTTCTCCTGTGTTGTTCAAACGTGCATAGAAAAGAGATAGATGAACTAGTAGAAGATTTGCTACCTGCTCCAGGGGTCAGGAAAGCCTTAGGTCCTCATACTCTCCGCAACTCCTGAGTTTTTCACTGACTACTATTCTCCCGGTGCTTATCAAATGCGAGTCACAAGTTTACTGGGCCTTTAACAGCCCTTTGGGGCAGCCTGTTTTAGCTTCTTTTGACACTCCTACCTGGGAACCATTCCATGGAACCCAACACACTTTTATTGGGAAAAAGACATTGCTAAGTCCTGGAGACAAGAAGATGTAGAAGACACAGTTCCTTCCCTCAGTGGCTTTATGTTTTTCATGGAGAGACGCAGTTTGTCACATTATGCATTACTTTATTAAAAGGGGTAATAAGTAACCATGACACGAAGTACCAAAGGAACAGAAACTGGTAATGATGGGACTCACTGCTGGCACGAAGGCAGGTTTGGGAGGAAGCATCTTGAAGGAACCGATGCTGACAGGGAGCCAGCCCTCAGCTACAATGGAGCCCTTCCTACACACCAGCTCTTGATCTTGAGGCAAAAGGAACACCCACAAGCATTTATTTGCCCTGGAGGATACATTGAGACCTCCCCCACTTTTTGCTTCATCTCTTGGGAATATCAGTTCCACTCTCAGTTTCAATTTTATGTCTAAGGGGCACTTTGCAGTGCAGTATATCTGTACTGTAAATAGTTAGCTTTTGTACATTTCCGATTACTCCCATCTTTAAGAAATGAGGTCTAATATTCTTATATTAGACTCAATACTATACTGTTTCACTTGCCTTGGGGCAGACCTGTAGAACTTACTATTCAGTACCTTGTATAACGCCTGCCTGAACACTGGATAACAATAATTCCTATAATACTATAGTTACTTTAGTAACTACAATTTACTGAATACTTATTCTATGCCAGGTATGGTACCAATCACTTTATATATATATTAACTCATTTAATTTTCATAAGGATACTATGAGGTAGGTACTCATAAAAATACCCATTTTACCGATACAGTTAACCGAGGCACGTCAGTTCATTCTTTCTGAGAGTGGTGGTGTATGAACACAAAGGTAACCTTTGGTCTTCATAGTCCCACATACTCTGAGGTATTTGTGGCCCAAAAGTCATAGTGTTTTTTCCTCCAGCATATCCTTGACGTAGGAGGACATATTTATTCCTATCATGTAGATGAGGAAATTTAGGCAAAAGGAATTTCCCAAAACTGAGTTTATGAAGCTAAGTTTCTGAGAAAGACTTGATTCCACTCTTATGTCCTCAGAGACCCCTTTGGATGGAGAGTCTGAGTCTTCCTGAGCCACACCGTCATTCTCCAGCACTCTAATGTACTTTTTTTTTTCCTTAAATTTTTGACTGCATCGGGTCTTAGTTGCGGCACGCAGGCTCTTCCTTTAGGCGCACGGGCTTCTCTCTAGTTGTGGTGCGTGGGCTCCAGAGCGTGTGGGCTCCGTAGTTGTGGCACACAGGCTCTCTAGTTGTGGCTCGAGTGCTCAGTAGTTGCGGCGCACGGGCTTAGTTCCCCTGCAGCATGTGTGATCTTAGTTCCCCGACCAGGAATCGAACCTGCATCCCCTGCATTGGAAGGCAGATTCTTAACCACTGGACCACCAGGGAAGTCCCTCTGCTGCACGTGTATTTAGCAGAAGTCTTTGTTGTTCTAGGGCTGAGGGTTTTCACTATCATACCACCTTGCGTATATAAGTAGAAAACAATATATAATAAGATCTAATATGTACGGAGCCTATGGTTGCCATCTTCCTTTTTTCTTTTTTTCTCTTGGCCGCCTAGTATTCAGTCCCTTTCCCAATTTGGGGGAAATACTCATCGTAAGAATCCTGATGGAAGTCAGAGGGGCCATGTACACTCTCTCCTTCCTCTGACAGCTGTGGCGCTGGCCTTTGACATCAGTTTGGTCAGTGGACACTTCCATGAGGACTTGAATTCTTATTCCCTTTATATTTGTGTCACTTACTCTGGAGTCATTTGCCAAGGCAGGGGGAGTATTCTGAGGGCTGCCAGGCTGTTCCTGCTGAAAGATGGTGTTGCGTTTTCTGCTTTTTGATTTTGTAGAGCTGCTGATTCCTGTGCACTTTTCCTGCCATCATTGCTTTGTCATTTTGAGGGTAGTGTGAACCCCTGAAAGCCTTTTCTGTATAAGTTATCCAGAGCTGCTTGCCTTCAACCAAGAGTGCTGATTGAGTTAGAGCTCTTTGTAGTTTGTGAAGCACCTCCATATGCATTAGTGCTTCTGGTCTGAAAAACAGCTTCATCTTCTATGTAACAGATGAGAAAACTCCAGCCACCCTGTAGCCTGATAGCAATTCTAGTTTTTATTTGACATGCAGAATGACTGTGATGAAAACAGTACATTCAGGAGGTGCTGGGGCTGCCTTTAAAACACACCTGGCATAATACACACAATCATTATGCTCTGTCTGCCCACCCCCTTCCGCTTCTGAGAGTGCCTGGTGGTCGGGCAGGATGAACACTGTGTGCTGGCGGGTCCCTGCACTAGGACCTTACCCTAGCTCACACACATCTTGCTGCAGCTCCTCAGAAGCTTTTTGTCAGCTGCGCTGCTCTCTCAGCTAGGGAGGGTTTGCTGGGGCCAGGGGCTGAGGCTGCTTCTCTAGCTACTCAGGGAGGGGAGAATTTGCTACGGGGAAGGGACGAGGGTGGGACGTGCTGATCCGGCTAAAGCAGGGGGTACTATTTAAAACTGCATGCCTGCAGGAACAGCCTCTTCACAATGCTTCCTCCTGCGCCTTCCTTTTCCTGTTCTCCAGAGAGCACTTTCCTCTGTTCCGTTCCCCGTGCCCACCCATTCCTGTTGCCAGCCCTTCCTGCTCACTAGCCTGCGTGTCTTCCCAGAGCCCTGCCAGTTTACTACTCTGTCTCCTGGATCTTCTTGAATTGGGGTCTGTTCCCATTCGTGCCCGCCCCGCCTATCACTTCCTCTTCCCGCTCTTTAACAGTGCGTCTCTTAGTTTCCCTTCTCCCCAGGTGCACTTGCGCTACCTGGCAGGCCCCACATGGGTAGGAACCGAGTCTGAGTTTTTCAACAGTGTATGGCCAGGCAGTGGGCACAGGGCTTGCTTGAAGCATAGCAGGCAGGGACCCAGGGATCATGCATCATATGGAAGAATGACTGTGTGAGTGAGCGAGCGAATGAGTGAACTCTCAGCTCCCCCTCTTCCTGGCTGTCTCATGTGACAGTCCCAGCTCTTCTTCAAAGGCTTAAGAGAGGGCTTAGGTGAGATAGTAGGATGAATACAGGTAGAAGCCCCCAGCATGTGGGATCTGCTCAGGACACCTTTCTTAACTCTGAATCTGATTTCACACCACCAACCTCAAACCACCCAGCAAGCAGCACATCTCTTGTGATTCCTTCCTGCCTGCCCCCTTCCCATCTAAACCAGGGCTGCTGCTGCTGCTTTTTTTGTTGTTGTTGTTAAAACCAGGACTGCTGATGCTTTTTTTAAAAATTTTTATATTGGAGTACTGTTGATTTACAATGTTGTGTTAGTTTCAGGTGTACAGCTAAGTGATTCAGTCTTACATATACATATATCCATTTTTTTCTCAGATTCCCTTCCCATATAGCTCATTACAGAATACTGAGTAGAGTTCCCTGTGCTGTACAGTAGGTCCTTGTTGACTATGTATCTTATATATAGTAGTGTATATACCAATCCCAAACTCCTAATTTATCCCTCCCCACCACATTTCCCCTTTGGTGACCATAAGTTTGTTTTCAAAGTCTGTGAGTCTGTTTCTGTTTTATAAATAAGTTCATCTGTATAATTTTTTTTAGATTCTACATATAAGTGATATCATATGATATTTGTCTTTCTCTGACTTACTTCACTTAGTATAATAATCTCTAGGTCCATCCACGTTGCTGCAAAGAACATAAGCCATTCTTTCTTATGGCTGAGTAATATTCCATTGTATGTATGTACCACATCTTCTTTATCCATTCCTCTGTCAGTGGACATTTAGGTTACTTCCATGCCTTGGCTATTGTAAATAGTGCTGCATTGAACATTGGGGTGCACGTATCTTTTTGAATTAGGATTTTCTCTGGATATATGTCCACGAGTGGGATTGCTGGATCATTTGGTAGTTCTGTTTTTAGTTTTTTAAGGAACCTCCATACTCTTATGCATAGTGGTTGTACCAATTTACATTCCCACCAACAGTGTAGGAGGGCTCTGTTTTCTCCACACCCTCTCCAGCATTTATTGTTTGTAGACTTTTTTGATGATGGCCATTCTGACCAGTGTGAGGTGATACCTCAGTGTAGTGTTGATTTGCATTTCTCTAATAAGTAGTGATGTTGAACATCTTTTCATGTGCTTTTTGTATGGAGACATTTCTTTGGAGAAATGTCTATTTAGTTCTTCTGCCCATTTTTTTTATTGGGTTGTTTGTTTCTTTGATATCGAGCTCCATGAGCTGTTTGTGTATTTTGGAGATTAATCCCTTGGTCACTTCGTTTGCAAATATTTTCTCCCATTTTGTGGGTTGTATTTTTGTTTTGTTTATGGTTTCCTTTGCTGTGCAAAAGCTTTTAAGTTTAATTAGGTCCAATTTGTTTGTTTTTTTTTCATTACTCTAGGAGGTGGATCCAAAAAGATCTTGCTGTGATTTATGTCAGAGAGTGTTCAGCCTATGTTTTCCTCTGAGAGTTTTATAGTGTCTGGCCTTACATTTAGGTCTTTAATACATTTTATTTTTGTGTATGGTGTTAGAAAATGTTCTAATTTCATTCAGGTGGTGGAACTGGGAGGTGAGGTGGGGCATTTTGGAAATACACAGGGGCATTTTTATTTGTCAAGGTGATTAGGACACGATCTGTTGGCACTTAGAGGGTGGGAGCCGGGAATACCAACATCCCGTACTCTGTGGATAGTGCCATACACAATTAATTGTCCTGAGTCCTGCATGATTTCTGGTGTCCCCTCTTGCCCCAACATTTAAGTATAAAAAAAAGAAAGAAAGAAAAACAGGTGGGTTGATTGGAACACAGAAGAGGCAGAACCAAGGGAACAGTGGAGGTGGTGCCTGTAATCCCGGCCTTCCCCACCATGGCAGCTGAGCCTGCAGCCCCAGAGAACCCACGAGTAGCAGGGGAGGCAGTACACATGACTCTGGCTTCCTGGCCACAGCAGTGCCTGCAGCCACAAGTAGCTGGGCAGCAGTGGCAGTGGTACCTAGGATACTGGCCCACCAGCTGCTGAGGTGCCTGTGACTCTAGCCCCGTGGTCTACCACCTGCAGTGGTGGACCCTGCAAACCTGACAACACTGGACACGGCAGAGGCACCTGCATGACCCCAGCCGGCCTCCACCCTCCCTCCCAGTGGTAATGGAGCCTGTGACTCAGGGGATCTTGGACGCAACAGAAGAGCCCACCATCCTGGTGCACAAAGCAGCCACATCAGCAACACTGACCCCAGAGGAACAGAAATGATAAGGAGGGCAAGGGGCCACCCCTGTGACAGAGGTGGTAGAGGGTGGGAAGTACTGATTCTCAAACATAATTTATCAGAGGCAGCGCAGGTAAGAGAAACTCAAAACTTGTCCTATAGTGCCACCTACTGGAAAAACAAAAGAAAAGCCTCTAATTTCTAAGCTGTTGAATTGTTAGAATCACGCAGAAAGTTGTTGGCTCCTTCAAATGCACCGGCAGAGGAACAATTCATCAAACACCATGAAGAACCACAGTAACACCATACCACAAAAAGAAAATGACAGTTCTCCAGGAACCCAGCTTAAAGTCACAGAATATTGTGATCTCACTGGTAAGAGAATTCAAAATAGCTCTCATGAAGAAACTCAATGAGCTATAAGAAAACTCAGAAAGGCAGTTCAGTGAGCTCAGGAATAAAATTAGTGAACAGAAGGAATACTTTACCAAAGATGTTGAAACTCTAAAAAAGAGCCAAACAAATTCTGGAGCTGAATAAGTCAATAAATGAGATGAAGAATGCATTAGAAAGCATTGAAAATAGAGCAGACCATATGGAAGAGAGAATTAATGAGCTTGAAGATGGAAATCTAGAAATGATACAACTAGAAGAGGAAAGAGAAATGAGATATTTAAAAAATGAGGAAATTCTATGAGAGTTATCTCTTTTAGGAAGGGTGACATTAGGGTAATGGGTATCCCAGAAGGAAGAAAGTGAGAAGGGAGCAGAGAATTTATTTAAATAATATCTGAGAATTTCCCAAACCTGGGGAAGGAACTGGTTGTAGAAGTCCATGAAGCTAAGAGAACATCTAATTACCTAAATGAAAAAAGACCTTCTTCAAGACACATTATATTAAGATTGTAAGAAGTCAATGACAAAAAAACGACTTTTAAAGGCAACTGGGGAAAAAAGGATGGTAACCCACAAAGGAACCCCCATTAGGCTTTCAGCAGATTTCTTAGCATAAACCCTACAGGCCAGGAGGAAGTGGAATGACATTCTTAAAATATTAAGAGATAAAAGCTGTTGCCCAAGAATACTCTATCCAGCAAAATTATAGTTCATATACAAAGAAGAAATAAACACTTTCCCAGACAAACAAAAGCTGAGAGAGTTCATCATCACTAGACCTTCCTTATAAGAAGTGTTGAAAGGAGCTCTTTACCAGAAACAAAAAGGCAAAAGTACATAAAACTTTGAGCAAGGTGATAAATAGAACCAGAAAATTGCAACTCTCAATCAGAATAGGTTTTAAACGCTTTATTATAGCATAAAGGTTAAAGGGGGGAGCAGAAAAAAGTAACTATAACTACTTCAACTTTGTAACAAGCTCACAACGTAAAGAGATAATTTGAGACAACAAAAACAAAAAGGGGGAAAAGGAAGAAACCCATATAGGTAAATGAAGATAAGATGCTATCAGCAGAAAAATGATTATTTTACCTATGAGACATTGTATACAAATCTCATGGTAACCACAAAACAAAAATCTAGAGCAGAGACACGAAACATAAAAAAAGAGGAAACTGAGAAAAACATCATAGAAAACCCCCAAACTAGAATAGCAGACAGAAACACAAGGAAAAAGAAACAATGGAGATATAGAGCAACCAGAAAACAAAAGGTAAATGGCAGTACTAAGTCCTCGTCTATTAATAATCACCCTAAATGTAAATGGATTGAATTCACAAATCAAAAGACACAGAGTGCCTGGATGGATTAAAAAACAAGACCCAACTATATGCTGCCTCTAGGAGACAAACCTCAGCTCCAGGGACACGCATAAGCTAAAAATGAAGGGATGGTAGATGATACTCCAAGCAAATGGCAGACAAAAGTGGATGTAGCCATACTCATATCAGACAAAATAGACTTCAAGCCAAAAAGATAACAAGTGACAAATGTAGACAGTACATAGGGACTTCCCTGGCAGTCCAGCAGTTAAGACTCCGTGCGCCCAATGCAGGGGGACAACTTTATTAGGTTGCTTTTCCGAGCTCTTACCTCTGTGATTGCCTCAATTTTAAGTTTGCTAGGGTTCCTCTTTAAAAAGAAAAAAAGAAAAAAAAGTTGACTGAAACAAAAAATTCAAAAAGAATTATTCGAAATTCACAGAATGAAATAAATGTAAAAGAAACGTAATTATACTTTCAAGGGACTTTAAAGTTTGTAACACATCTGAAGTTATAAAAGCTTAAAATTGCAGTAAGACTTCTGGACACCCTATATATGTTATAAAAAGGTGCTCTAGATCTGGTGTGGTCGAGGACCACTCACCTACACTTCGCACCTACTTAGAGCAGCCAACTGAAAACGTCCAGTCATCAAAGTAGGACGCAACGTGGTGTGGAGACCAGTGTCTGAAAGCCAGCTGACCCTGACCTCCACCCTGAGGGAAGAGCGCTGCTCCGGCGCTTACCAAGGCAAGTTTTGGGGCTTCTCTGAGCCTTGGTTACCATATCTGTGAAATGAACCCGGCAACAGTTGTCTCTCTGGACAGTCTTGGGAACCAGATGAGAAGCCCAGCAGGGCTCACTGGACGACCCAAAGCAAACCGCCAGGGCCTCTATCCACAGCCCCGCCTTCACCTTTGTTCCTGCCAGTTACGCAACGGTGTAGGCACCCGGGAATGGGGGGAGCGACAGGTGGCCTCCGTGCCCTCCTATGTCGCGCCAAGGGCACCCGGCCGCGCTCCAGGGTGCGCTGCGGGTAGGGGCGTCTGCCCTGCCGGCAGCGCCCCGGGCCCTCTGGACTCGCGTCCCTGGCTGTACCCTGTGAGCGCTTGAAGCCCGGGTGCAGCTCGCACTTGGCCTTGGCTCCCCGGCCCGTGGCGCCGGGCGGGGCAGCGGCGGGACCTTTCCGGAACTTTCCTGGGGTGGGGGTGGGGGTGGGCTCGCTCTCCCCGCCTCCAGCTTCCGCCCAGGGCCGGGCGGGCCCCAGCAGAGGCGAGAGCCCTCGCAGGGAGCGGCTGCTTTTGCTGCACCAACGCTGTGGCCGGAGGCTCTGCGCACCCCTGGGTAAGAGGCATCCTGCGGCCTATATCGGGCACTTGGCCAGGAGAGGGGGACCGGGCGGGGACAGAGATCACCCATAAGGCCGACTGTTAACCCAACTCTGTCCCAGCAGCTGGGACTGCGCGGCCCCTGTGTGTCGGGTTACAGTCCTCTTCACACTTTTCTTCCCCACCCCCGGCATCTACAGCTAGTGCTGCCCTTACTGGAACCCGGGTCTTGGGACTCCTTCCGGCAGTGTCGGGCCTCGGGGTCGCGGAGAAGCTGACCTGCGAAGGGCGGTTAAAAACCCGAAGTATCCGTCGTCTTGTGTATGGGAATTTCTTGGTATCTTAGTGTGTGGGAATTTCTGGCACCTTCCGCTTGTTGACACTCAGCATGGTTCCCAGGGCGCAAGGGGTGCTCAGCCCCCGGGGGTAGGAAGTCTGCTTGCCCACAGTGGGGCACATTTATCCACACAGCTCGAGGCACGGAGGGGCGCTCAAGGAATCAGCTTCAGCTGCGGCTGGAACCAGCAGAGGAGAGCATTTAGGGCACGTGCTGAGCAGGAACTGGTGGAAAGGGTAGAAAGGGTCCTCTCGTGGAATTGGGGTCCTTTCCTTTCCTCTTCGCTTCTCTCTTTTAGTTATTAAAGAATCCCAACCTAGCTTCTTACTCAAAGACACAGTGAGCAGAGCCTCTGGATTTGCCTGGGCTGCCCATTGCTGTAATGTAAGGGTTCTGACCCATTTTTCTGCCAATTGCCACTTTGGCATTTCTGGGAAGACTAAGGACCACTTTTTGGTGCAGTACTTTTGAAGGTGTAACATAAAAGGCATAGAATTATAAAGGAAACCTATTTCAAAACACTTGTCAACATATGAAAAGAATTTATGCAGTAGTATATGTGCCTTTAGAAAAACGAATGCATTAAGTAACATGATCTAGCAGTGGATCTAATAGCTATCATAATTTTGAAATAGTAATGAACACAAATAATATTTCAGGATTTGGGCAATGCTTGTAATGTAAGAAAATATCTGTGATTTCTATTGGTAACACAGTAATAGGTACTACTGGTACTGCTGGGGTTTCTTGCATAAATATATGAAGAAAGTGCTAAAGTTCAGTTAGAGATTAGTGAAAATAAAGATAGAAATTTTTATCTTCCACCCAAGTTCAGGAAGTCAGGTCAAATGGCTTCTGGTCTTGACACTTCCACTGACTAGCAGCACGAGCTTGTCTTTTGGACTTCTTTTCACCTTGGCTTCTTCATTGTACAGTGGAGATAATCGTACCTTCCCAAGTATTTAAGGTATCCAGTATTGCACCTGGCACAGAGGGGTGAGATAGGTACCATTTATTAGAACTTGTCTCCCTCACTAGACCCCAAGCTTGTGGCAATCACCATTATGTCCCCAATCCTGGTACATGGAATGTAGTCAATAAATATTGTTTGAATGAATAAGTGCATTGGAGAGGGTTGCTTGTAACTACATCTAAAAAACCCAGAATTTATCCAGGAGACAGCTGGTGGTTTGCGAAATGACTCTGCTTAAAATTCGAGCTGCTTTTTCCTACTGGCTGAACAATGTAGGAACACATCTGGAGCTGGAGGGCTTGAAATGTCAATCAGGGCCTATGGGTCTGTGCGTGTGGGTCTGTGTGGCTGGTGTTTTGCCAGAGAAAATGAAATTGAGTGTTGATAGGAAACTAGAACTCCTTTGCAGAACAGTTTCTCCTCCATCTTGCCTGTGTCTAGGCCTGTTAATCTGATGTGATGTAACGCAGGAAATTGTCTTATAGGGAATGGAGACAGACCCATGATGAGGCATTTCTGGACACAGATGCACATTTCTCTTTTCTCTTTTCACGTTTCCCTGCTCCGTCACCCATTACATAACTCCTCTATGACCCTTGAAGATTTGGTAAAAAGGAGCAGAAGGTGAAAGTTGCTACAAGCTGCCTAGACTAGACCTAAAGCCAACTAGTTGCTTCTTAATTCCCAGCCTTAAAAGTCTATGTAATCCAATAAATGTGGATGGTAATAGGAAGAAGAAAAGTAGATCCAGCCAGTGAAGCCTGTGGTTTACTTTGTAAAATTGCTAAGTTGGGGCAGAGAGATGGGGAGAGAACTTTGTAAAGAACAGTAAATTTAGACCACGCTGGGTCTGTCTACGCCTGTAACTTTGAAGAGGGCAAATGCTGGTGTTATGAACTGAATTGTGTCCCCTCAAAAATTCATATGTTGAAGCCCTAATCCTCGTACCTTAGGATCTTACTATTTGGAGAGAGGGCCTTTAAAAAGGTAATTAAAGTCAAATGAGATCATAAGCGTGGGGCCCTAATCCATTACGACTAGTGTCCTTATAAGAAGAGGAAAAGACACCAGGGGTGTGCAGAGACAAGACCATTTGAGGGCATAAGAAGGTCCAAGCCTAGGAGAGAGGCCTCATGAGAAAGCAGACATGCTGACACCTTGATTTTGGACTTCTAGCCTCTAGAACTGTGAGAAATCAATTTCTGTTGTTTGAGCCACCCAGTCTGTGGTATTTTGTTATGGCAGCCTGAGCAGAATAATATACAGGCTGAGGAATTTTACATTGAATGTGAGCTCTTTATTCTCTTTCTTCCTTTGTTGCACTGACCTTCAAGGCCATGTGTTCCAAATGATGTTGCTAAAAGATGGAGGAGGAAGGCTCAACCCAGATAAGTTTTCTCGTGTCAAGCCGCTGATGTTTCTGGTTCAATTTTTGCTGTAGGATAGCCTGATGTTAATCAGGCAGACTAATTCAACCTGGACCTTGCCCTTTGAAAACAAAAGCTAAGCATCTGACCTTTTGGTTCTGCAGGTCCATGGGATGAGCCCTCCTTGAGGCAGTGGGTGCCACATGTCTGGTTGCATGAGTGGGGTTGACTCCCAGGGTAACTGAGAATCTCAAGGTGAAAAGAGTTGGTTAATATATCAAAATATTATACTGCTGCAATTACATAGGGCCCCAAGAGGCCTTGCTCTTGAACCTCCAGCCTCTAGAACTGTGAGAAAATAAATTTCTGTTGTTTAGCTGTGGGTTCTCTCTCTCTCTCTTTTTTTTAATGGCAGCTCTAACAAGTTAATATAATTTGGCACTCTATTCTAAGTCGTGATCCCAGCAGGTCCATCACTTTCTCTTAGGACCCCTCTCCTTTACCTACCCAAGAATATCTTATGCTCTCTTTCTACAGACACTCTGTATTGTCCCTTGGATCCTGTCTGAGGTCATTAAGGCCTTCTTCACCTTCATGGTCCTGACTGTTAGGAAAAACAGTCTTAAGCAAATGACCAGCCTAGCTGCTGAGCCATGTACAGAGCAGATGCTTTTATAAATGCATGGTGGGTGATGGGATGATGGTGTTGGTGATCATCCTTAAGTACCATGGGGTAATTCCTTTCCAGTCATAATGAATTTACAAATTTCACCCTAGCCCAGCCCTCAGGGAGCTTTCATTCTGTGTAGCTGGGAACCAGCAGCTCTAGCCCAATCTACAGTAATGGAGAGGGAATAGCTGTGTCTTTATCCTGGGACCAATCCCTGACTTCTGGAAGGGGGAGGCCTCAATCTTGGGGCCTATGGTGATTTCAATCTATGATACTTTCTTTTTCCCTTGGCAGTTTGCTGTAAGGCAGCCCATGGTGTCTTCATAGGAAAATGGTGTGTTTTAACAATCACCTTGTTTACAGTATAGATTGTGAGAACATCCCAAGGAGGTGCTGCGTTTAGTAAATGTGGTTTTGTGTTTCTGTGAGCATGTGCGTGGTGCTTTAAGTGGGTGACAGGCCATCCTATTTTCTGGCCAACTGGGTTTGCACGATAATCGTGAGCCTTTCAAGGTCTAGGTAATCAAATCCAAGCTTGTTTTGAGTCATAGAGTAGGAGGGACCTTTAAAGTCAACTGGACACATCCACTTATTTTACGCTCGTGGAAGAGGACTCAAAGTGGTTGCGACTTGCCCGTGGCTCCACAATGTCTGTTTCCTCACTTATAAACAGGGATGATAATACCAACGTCTCGGGTTGTTGTGAGAAATTATGTGATTCACAGTGTAATGCCTGTCACATAGAAAACCTTCAGTAATTTTTTCTGATGTTTTTTTTGTGTCTGGGATAGTGCACAGCAACTGCCCAGTGAATCATGGTCAGCAATGGTGCTGGTGTCAGACTCGGGGGAAGAGAAAGGGAGATATGGTTTCCGTTCTGATTATGTTCAAGGCTTGGTTACAAACCATTGTCATTCTTTGCTGCAGTAGTTTAGAGCTCCAGTCAATTTATGGAGTTAGTAGGACAAGTATTCACCTTTGAGTATCTGCTTGCGAACCTCTGTTTCCCTTTTCCCCTCGTTTAGAGGATCACAGAGTTTAAAAAAGGAAGGGACCTTTGAAACTACCCAGTCCAATCCTTTATTCCACTGATGAAGAAAACATGACCCAGAATAGTTAAGGACAAGCCCTACCTGGCACTACCTGGAATGTGGACTTGGGTCTCCTAACTCCTGACATGTCCTCAGACAAGGCTTTTGCAGGAATGGGAAACTGTGTCATTTATTTAGACATAGGAAAGACACTAGCTTAGGGAACCTGGCACACCTGTTACTGTGTCTACCCCCTCATTCTATCCTAACCATTAAAGTATTGAACTTGGCATCTCTTCAATCACGTTCAAACAACACATGTGTAACGTGTAATTAAAGAGTCTCTTCTCATTGTGTTAAGACCTCGCACGCTGGATTCCATGGAACAATATGCCTGACAAATTGGCCAGTCCCTGTTTATAATGAAACTCCACTCCTCAGAGGCTTCTTGTATGTGAAACTCTGAGTGGGCATTCCAGCACTCCAGAGGCTGATGAGTAATTTTATTGTGATCGTTGAATGGGTTCAGGAGATCAAGGCAAAGGTGGATCCCTGCTGTGTGACTGGAAGCAAATTAATTCCACATTAGGCCTCCCTCTCCTGTGTGTCTTGTTGTACAGTCTCAGGATGGACACACACAGGCATATGCAAACATTGAAACCTTCAGTATACTTGACTAGAGGCCAACTGTGAATGGTGGGGTTGAAGGGGAGCTAAATTGTGATGATTTATACACTAGAACATGAGTGGTCAAGCTCCCACTGGCTAAAACAAGCAGAGAAACAAGGCACTTCCCCCCATATAATTCAGACAAAACCTTTAACTTTCAGTTGAAATAATCCAATTGACTGTCTTATTGTTTCTTTTTCTGGAGCCGTAATGTGAGAGAATTCTCTTTCTGTAAGTAGGATTTTTATTTTCTGCTTAGCAAATGTATGGTTTGGTGAAGTTGTCAGTCCCCCCCTATTGCAAAGCTCTCTGATTGTAAAATGAACATAGGCTAGGGAAACTTGTAGGAAATTTCTCAGTAGCAAAGGGAGCCACTGTTTCATTGCCATGTCCTCATTAGTAACTCTTTTTTTTTTTTTTTTTTGCTGTACGTGGGCCTCTCACTGTTGTGGCCTCTCCCGTTGCGGAGCACAGGCTCCGGATGCGCAGGCTCAGCGGCCATGGCTCACGGGCCCAGCTGCTCCGCAGCATGTGGGATCTTCCCGGACAGGGGCACGAACCCGTGTCCCCTGCATTGGCAGGCGGACTCTCAACCACTGCGCCACCAGGGAAGCCCCCTCATTAGTAACTCTTAATCAGTAATTCTTTAAAGAAAATTCCTACAGTTTCCCCCTAAAGAGTTAGGGAACTAAAAAACCCAATGTGACTCTAAACCCTGAGTCATCAGGGAGCCGTCCGGGATTGTTTCTGTTGCCTGGACGATTTTCTCTTGGTCCACTACTAGAGCACTACCTTCACAGCTTCATGTTTAAACAAATATTTGGCATTGTAACAGCTCTAGAGGTAGAGTTCCAACATGGCCCTGCAGGCCTAAATGAAGATTGCCCCATTTTCTTTATTTGGTAACAAAATAGTAATCCAGTTCCTGAATTCAAGGGGAGGTGAGCTGAGAGGAAGGGCGCCACCTGCCTAATCCCTTCTCCGGCTCAGCTCCTTAGGCTCCTTCGTTCTCAGGGCCCTCAAGGGGCGTGGTTTCCTTCTCTCTCACCCTGCTTTGGATCTTCACTGCACTCTGAGTAGTCCAGTACTGTTACTTACACCGTCTCTCCAGTATAGCCACCTGAACAAGGTCCCGGTTCACATCCTTCCTTCTTTATCCCCTATGGCTAATTTGTCACAAAAATTCCTTCAACATCTGTTTTGCATTCACACCTTCATCTCTGTTCTCCTGTCTATTCGAAGCCCTTGCTGGTGCCTGAATTTCTGAATCAGCCATTTAATGGACCTTCATATTCCTGGTCTTCCCTGGGACAATAGACTCTTCTTATTCATCCCGGGTTCCGCAGTGCTTAGCCCAGTGCCTGGGACATAGTAAACACTCAAAAATGCTGAACTCAACTGAATTACTCTAAGTCATCCTTTCGACTCCCCCCCAGGGGGTCTTTTTCAGTTTCCTTAAGAACTTCCAAGGGCTCTCACTGCCTTTAGCGGGGACCACAGCTCTTGTGCAGCTAGGGCTGAGCAGTAACAAAGGAGTATCGTAGGCCACGTGGGGCTGGGTGAGAGCTGGAACCTCGTGCAGGGTCCAGATGGGCAGTGATGGCTCAGCTCCAGCCCAGAGAGTTGACATGTGAGAATGTGGGTTCAGTGTTGTCAGAGAGGCCAATAATCTGGAATCTCAAGGGTAAGATATCCAAAAATTTTAATGTTGGCACTAATTCAAAATTTAAGCAGAATTTGTGAGTCAAACAGAACACAGCTCTGGTCTGCATTGGGCCTGCAGGTTGCTACTTTGTGACCCCTAGATGAGATTACGAATTGTCTAGGATTAAGCTTCCAACCCCAAATTTTACTTAATATGCCTATACAGTCTTATTTCTCTGTCTTCCCAGTTGGCACCAGCTTAGGCTCCCTTCTCCTTGTCCACAGTTATGCCATGCTCATTCTAGCATTTGGGATTCCATCTCCCAAATCCCTAACTTGTCCCAAACTAGCCCAGATCGGCCCTTGCCTAGACTTCCCTGTTTCTGCCCACACAATGCCTCTCTCTTCAGCTGCCATGATTCAACTTTGGCTCCGTCCCCACAGGGGCCCTTCTTACCTCTCATCCAGTCATTCTCTTTCCCTTACCTCTGTCTTATCTGAATCTTTATTTCTTTTTTTTTTTTTTTTTTGCGGTACGCGGGCCTCTCACTGTTGTCGCCTCTCCCGTTGCGGAGCCCAGGCTCCGGACGCACAGGCTCAGCGGCCATGGCTCACGGGCGCAGCCGCTCTGCGGCATGAGGGATCTTCCCGGACCGGGGCACGAACCCGTGTCCCCTGCATCGGCAGGCAGACTCTCAACCACTGCGCCACCAGGGAAGCCCTTTATTTGTATTTCTAATGCTAGCACTGAATCAGGCCCTTATCATTATACCTGGACCTCTGTACTAGTCTCCTAACTGATGTCCAGAATTGGTTTTGTCTCTCTTTTGATTTAATTTTCTCCTGGACACTAGATTGATTTTCTCAAAGCTTTCCCCTCTGTTCTGAAAAGTTTGATATATAAAGCCTCAGTTCCCTAGCATGGCCCTTTATAATCGGGCTATGATGTTTCTTTATTATCTACTCCTCTCAATATCAGTCATATCTGGTTGGCCTTCCCAGCTTATTAGTCAGGGTCTTATGAAACACTTGGCACACTCAAACAGTGCTGTTAAGAAGGGTTTAATGAAACAACTATTTACAAAGATGTGGGCAGGGTTAAAGGGAACCAACAAGAGTGGTGAAGCAATGGTATTGATTTGGGGCCTGAAGAAGCAAGTAGAGGGATTACTAGAACCCTGAGTCAGGGCGGTAGCTGAGGGGAAGGCCACCCCACAGGAACCAAGGCCTTCAGCTGGAGGAATCCAGCATTGCTCAGCTGAGGCTTGGCTGCGAGGGGTCTGGGGAATAAATACCCAAATTTCATTCTTTTCGCATCCTCTGATCTCCTGGTGCCTCCCACTGGCTGAATCCAACTGGAAGCCAGAGGACCAGGTAGGCCAGCTGATGCGCACCTTGCAGGTCAGCTCCCAGGGTTTGGAGAGGGCAGAGAAGGCTGGAGAGAGGTCTGGAGGGCAGTAGCCTACTCTTTGATTCATTTACCTATGCTGTTCCCTCCCATAGCATCTTCACCTGTCCAAATGCTGCCAATCTTTTACGTGCTGCTCAGATTCTGTTTCACCAAGTTTTCATTGATGATTTCTTCTCTCCTCAAAACACCTAAGGTGTTTAGCTCATACTGATTACATTGTACTTTGCTTCTGCTAGTTAAATCTAAGATATGGGACATAAACCCAGATTTTTGGAAGCCGGCGCCAACTTTCCTTCCCCTAATCCAGAGATGATGTCGGTGGTGGAAAATACAGGTGCCTCATTTTCTGGCAACTGTCCCTGAGGAGGTGGCTAGAGAGTGCTGCACTCCTGGTAGGCGGCCGAGGTTTTCTGCCTGTTGCCACCAACTGTTTGGACTCCAGGGTTGACAAGAAGGGCCCAGATACTCGATAAGTGTTGTGGGGATAGATGGGACCTGAGTTAGAACCAGAGTCTCCAACCATCAAGAGGTTTCAATCTCTCTGAGAAAACAGAGGCATCAAAATGCCAACAAATAACAGTGACCACAAGAAAGTTCCAAGAAGGGCAAGACAGGTACCATGACTTGTAGAACCAACCTGGGCTGGAGGGACTAGAGAAGCTGGGACTTGGACTGCACTTTGGGCCACGGCTAAGATGAGGAGACAGGAAGGGGCATTTCAGAAGGGAATAATAGCCGGGGGTGAGGGGCTAACGTGTACTCCATTCCACTAGAATGTAAGTTCCGTCAGCACAAGGACCTGATGTGACACGTTCACTGGTTTTTTTTCCCAGCACAGCTCCTGGCGTAATGAAGGATAGGATCTCAGTAATTGTCTTAGTCTGTTTGGGCCGCTATAAGAAATACAGTAGCCCCCTGTTATCGGTGGGAGAATACGTCCCAAGACCCATCCCCCTCCCCTGGCCCCAGTGGATGCCTGAAACCATGCATAGTACCGAATCCTGTATATACTATGTTTTTTCCTCTATGTGCATACCCGTGATAATGTTTAATTTATAAATTAGGTACAGTAAGAGACTAACAATAATAAAATAGGACAATTATAACAATGTACTATAATGACAGTTATGTGAATGTGGTCTTCAAAATATCTTGCTGTATGAATTTAATGCCTCTTCCATCCTAACTAAGCACCTGTCACACCGGGGCTGTAACTTTGGCAGTATGAGATGCAACATCAGTACTAACATGAATTTCTTTTTCCTTCTTCATAATTTCATGGATAGAAGATTCATTCCTACTGTAGACCTTAGCAAACTCAGTATATGATTTCTTTTATTTTCTTAAGTCAAGAACTTTCACCTTTTCAATTAGAGGGAGCATTTTACATCTTCTCTTCGGCAAATCCAAATTGCCACCATTGCTCCTCTTGTGCTTTGGGGCCTTCATTAAGTGAAACAAGGGTGACTTGAACACAGCACTGAAATACAGTTGATCTGATAACCGAGGCGGCCACTAAGTGACTAAGGGGCAGCATACGCTGGACAGAGTGATGATTGATGTCCCAGGTGGGGTGGAGTGGGATGGCGTGAGATTTCATCACACCACTCAGAATGGCATGCAGTTTTGAACTTATGAATTTTTTATTTCTGAAATTAAAAATTTAATTTCATTTAATATTTTTGGACTGAAGTTCACTGTGGATAATTGAAACCACAGAAAGCAAAACTGTGAGTAAGGAGGGACTAGTGTACCACAGACTGCGTGGCTTATAAACAACAGAAATTTATTTCTAACAGTTCTAGAGTCTGGAAAGTCCAAGATCAAGGTGCCAGCATAGTTGAGTCAGGGCCAATGTCTTTTCCCTGTGTCCTCACATAGTAGAAGGGGTGAGGGATCTCCCCGGACCTTCTTTTATAAGGCACTAATCCCATTCATGAGGGTTCCACCCTCATAACCTCATCACCCCCAAAGGCCTCACCTACTAATACCATAACCTTTGGGAGTTAGGATTTCAACGTATGAATTTCGGGAGGGCACAAACATTTAGAGCATAGAATGAATTAGCAGATGGATGGATTTATTCAGTACCTTTGTATGTCAGATGTGTACACAGTGAAGGAAGGTAGTACTTAATTAATTCAGAAACACTCTATTGAGTGTAGAGGAAAACACAAAGCACTAGGACACATCCCTACTCAAGCTAGAAAGGGAAAGATGTACACACATCTCACTACCTTTAACCTTCCAATATTTAAATTAGACATTCTAATGTTAAAAAAAACTTTCCCTTGGGGAATCCTGTGGTGGTCCAATGGTTAGGACTCCACGCTTCCACTACAGGGGGCCTGGGTTTGACCCCTGGTTGGGGAACTAAGATCCTGCAGGCCACACAGTGCGGCCAAAACCAACCAAACACCTTTCCCCTGAAATTTGGCTCACCTTATTATTGGCCTACCTTATCAGTAACTGGCAAGCTCTGCTGTTCTTCCATTAGCATCTAAAGCTAATAGACTGGGCATGGGACCAGGACTGGGTGGGGAAATTTCTGTCCATCTGCACAGGTCCTTGTATGTAGCAGATACTCAACGAATACTTGTAGAAACATTCTTAGATACAGCAGAATTGTGGCCATGCAGATTTCATGTAACTCTTTCTTTCCATAAAGATATGATTGCACATTTAGCATAGCTAAATGTAATTTAATCTGCATACCTTTTGTGTAGGAAATAAATCTGTAAATAAAAATATAGCTTAGGTGATGTTTTTTGAGCACTTCTGGCTGATGTGCCTTTATCTTTTATCAAGGTTAAATGGCTAAAATATATGGGAAAACTTTCCTTGTTGGAGAAGATATCCCGTTTCAGTACATTAATAGAGTGGGACAAAAGAGAGGACCGCCCGGTGCTGTATTCTTCAGGAGTAATTATTGCATTAAAAAATCATACCGTAGCTATGTTATTTAGTTGCAATACTTGGCTCACTCACTCACATAATTATAGCATTCAACAGTAATATGTAATTAAATTGCTTTTTAAATGCCACCTGACAGTTCAGCGAGTTTGTAAGGAGAAGGAGTAGAGCAAAATTTGTTAACATGTAAAATCTTCCATCTGACTGGACAGTAGTGAATGCACTTTAATGTAGTGTATTAAAATGTACCTGGGATTTGTTTTCAATGAGGCATGGTGAAACCAGCACATCAGGAGATGACCACCATGAAGGACAAAGTTTTGACTCCGAGTTCCCTAGGAATGGGAGGCCTGGTACCCCATGTACCAGGGCCACATGGGGAAGCATGCAGGTTGGTCAGGAGGCAGAAAAATTAAGGAAAACCTGTAATGTGGTTTTCATGAGGCAGGGGGAACAGGCGGACCAGGTTTGGGATTGGCTAATTTGAATAATTTTAGTGGGCTCTGGCGTATAGGGACTGCCCTGGTTGTCTGATGTCTGGTCCTGGGATGATCAGGGCAGAAGAATGTTGCCTTCTGGAATGTAAAAGCCAGACAGAGGAAGTGGTTCGGGTATGGACTCTGGGTTTGTTGGCTTTACCTATCAAAGGTGTGCTCCTAGGCTGAGTTGTGTACTGTCTTTAGGAGTTGGTTAGCCCTGAGAGGGGCAGTCTCTTTAGGATTAACAAAGCCCCCAAATGTCAAACAATCATAAAATACAGAAATTAAAAACATGATTAATACAGTAGGATTCAAAATATCTCCAGGAAGGTTTCATGAAGTGTCTTATTCAGTGCCATTGATAAGTGCCACAAATATGCCTACATACTTGCATGTACTTCGGATTGAGATGAGCTCACATTAAGGTACCATAGCATTTGGGGGGCAGTGTTTGGTATTTTCCTGGCAATCCAATCACAGTGACAATTTCCTTCCTGAGATTTTTTCCATATTTGGACCTGCCCTTTGATAGTTTAAGTCAGAGGGTGTGATGGCCAATATCCTGTGTCAACTTGACTGGGCCACAGGGTGCCCAGATGTTTGGTTAAACATTATTCTGGGTGTGTCTATAAGGGTGTTTCTGGAGGAATCAGACTGGGGAAAGAAGATTGTCCTCCTCGGTGTGGGTAGTGTCATCCAATCAGTTGAAGGTCTGAATAGAACAAAAAGGCTGACCCTCCCACGAGGAAGAGAGAACCCTTCCTGTCTGCCTGCCTTGACCTGGGACATTGGTTTCCTCCTGCCTTGGTACTTGAACTGAAACATCAGCTTTACCTGGATCTTGAGCCCGCTGTTCCTTTGGACTGAAACTCCACCGTTGCCTCTCCTGGATCTCCAGCTTACTGACTGCAGATCTTGGGGCTTAGCCTCCATAATGGTGTGAGCCAATTTCCAGGAGTGCCCTTTGTATAATAGGGAAAGTGATGATGTTTGCTTTGGTTCTCTCCCTCTCTCCTTTCCATCCCCTCCGGTTTAATCCTGGTTTTGTCCTTTTTTGGCTGTGTGGCCTTGATGTAACCAGTCTCCTGGAGCCTCACTTTTTTCAGCTGGTAAAATGGGGATGATATGTCTACCTCTAGTGCCTAGCACAGTGCCTGGCACATCGGAGTCTGAGATGGTGCAGTGATGAGCCAGTTTTACAATAGGGGTCAGGGTCTAGCTTCAGATTGTCCAAAGTAGCCATGGTATGCTGGCAAGGGGTGGGAGGGGCTTTTGCAGAGAACTGGTAGAGGGAGGGACCAGGCCAGTTCATTGAGTCCCAGAGGGGTGGGTGGGCAGAGTGCCCTAGAGGAGTGCAGTAGGCACTAGAGGTGGATTTACCCAGAAGCAAATGAAGTTTAAGCTTTTGGGCCTCTCTCTTGCACAGGTCTCTGTGGGTGCTGGGAGTTCCAGGAGCGGAGGGGTAGCCAGGTTATAACCAGAAAGCATTATGCTTATGTTTCTGTTAAACTGCCTAAAAGAGATCTCAGAAGAGTCTTGACTCACCAAGGATCCAGACATTTATTTGGACTTGTTTTCTCATTCCAAATTAATATTAACTATCTAATTTTGTATTTGTAATTTTGGATCTCCAACGTGTATAGGCTTCAATGCCCATAAAACCTGGATCTGCCCCTGCCTGGAGGGCTGCCCTTCTGGGGGATGGCATGTGGAGCCCCAGCAAAGAGGTCATCTTGAGATTCGGAGCCGGGAGAAGGTCCAGACTGGGAGCTCTCCACCTCTGAATTGCAGGCTCCCGCTAATGCCTGCATTGCTGCTCCAAAGGGCATTCAGAAAAAGTTGCTGTTCACGGAAAGGACTCACTGTAGCTCTGACCCTGCTGCAGATTCAAGTGACCTTTGGAAGATCACCTCGGCCCTCTGAGCCTCAGTTTTCCCATTTGTAAAGTGGTATCGATACCTCCAGTGTAGACTCAGGTATGGGTCCTGTGAATTGTAAAGCTCTAGGCACTTGGGAGGGAAGTATCGTAATTGTGTTGCTACTACTTGTATTTCTGTTATCTTGCTATTACTTGAAATAGGCTTAGACCTTAACATTTCAGTGACTAAAGAGCAAAGGTAATGTCCACCCTGACACACTGTTTTTTGATTTCTGTTTTTTGCTGTTTCATTCATTCGTTCATTTTAATTTTTTATTGAGGAAACTTTCCAGCATATACAAAAATTCACAGATTACCACAAGGAATGCCCATATATATATCCATCAGTTGGCTTCAGACTATTATCAACTCTGAAATGCCGTTTGCAGCAATGTGGATGGACCTAGAGATTATCATACTAAGTGAAGTAAGTCAGACAGAGAAAGACAAATAACATATGATATCACTTATATGTGGAATCTAAAAAAATGATACAAATGAACTTACTTACAATTACAAAACAGAAGTAGACTCAGACATAGAAAACAAACTTATGGTTACCAAAGGGGAAACGAGGGGGCAGGGATAAATTTGGAATTGGATAAATTTGTATTTGGCAACAGATACAGACTACTATATATAAAATAAACAACCAGGACCTACTGTATAGCACAGGGAACTATATTCAATATCTTGTAATAACCTATAATGGAAAAGAATCTGAAAAAGAATATATATATATATATATAATGGAATCACTTTGCTGTACACTTGAAACATTGTAAATCAACTATACTTCAATTAAAAAAATTATTATCAACTCATGGCCAATCTGATGTCATCTACACTTCTACCTACTCACCTCCTGTAATATTTTTGAGCAAATCCCAAATCATTTAAACTGCAAGAATCCCAGTATTTTAAAAATTCAAGGGCCCATAAAAACTTACATCAATACTATTATTCTACCTCACTCATCCCCCAAAAAACTTAAAATTTTTTTCTTCCAATTTGTTTAGTAAGCTAAAATTTAATATCATATATTCCCTCCCAACTCACTCCCTGGGGCATAAGTTACTTTACATTTGAATTAAATAAAATTCAGCTGGTAGGCATTTTCCCTGAATTATCTCTTAGGTCTAACACTGTGAGAACTCAATTGAGGAGTAAGTTTGAATTAACCTCTGCTCTTTAATCAGTGAGGTGACCTTAGGCAGGTGCTCTAACTTTACACTAGACCTCAATTTTCTCGTCTGTAAAATGGGGATACTAACACCCTCTTTACAAAGTTATTGTCTCTGAGACAGCATAGGTACAACTAGTAAACACTCAGTAAATGTTAGCTATTATTATTATGATAGTTTCTCCCTACTTTTTCTTATCGAACCCTGTCTTCTGGAAGTAATTTTGTTGAGAGATGTAAATAACTGACGATAGCCTTGGCTGATTTAAGTTAAAAGGTCCAGCAAGCCCAAGGGGGAGGAGCGAATGGAGGAGGAAGAGCCTTCCAGGAGTCTTACCACCTGGGCACTAGGTGTAAGCCCAGCCCATGCTGTGTAGACAAGGTTCACTTGTGTCTCAGAGGCTGGGACCCACAGGGATGCAAACCCTCAGGACATCACAGCTCAGCATAAGCTTGGCTGGGAAGCTGGAGGTCCAGAGGTCAGGTAGGAGGAACGGGGTGGGTGGTGAGAGGTGGAGGCTGTTCATCGTCTGTTTTCCTCTTTCATTTTTGAAGTTGTCTACAAAAACGATATAATAAAGATTGGCCTTGTAGTTATTGAAACCGAAAGCAATGAGGGCCCAGCCTGGCATGGGCTTGAGATAAGACAGTTGTGACCCATACAAAGACCCCCTGTTTCCTCAAGAGCAAAAATAGCTGAAAGATTGACTGAGTCTTGCTGGCCTGTTGGGTCTTTCATTAAGATGCTCTGAATAAGCCTTGTTTAGAGGCCAGCTCTTTTTGAACTGGGCCAAGTGTCCTAGCTGACACCCGGTGAGTGGCATGCATGTGGCATAGGATTAGAGAGCTCTCGACACTGGCGGTCTGCGGCTTGTCCCAGAAAGGCTGGCTGTGAGAGGTGGGGGAGTCCCAAAGACTTGTCTAGACCAGGGGGTCTGGAGTCAGCAGCCGGTGATGTAAGTAGGAGATGCCTAACAGGCTGTATTATTTTTCAATCAGCAGGGATTTTACTTCAGTCAGACTACAGCTAGAACAAAGCATTTATTTTGATTCTTTGAAGGAAGCCCTCAATTGATTTAGCATTAATTGAATTTTTATCTAACTTAAAAGCATGACGTTATTTAACTAGGACATGTATTTGTTATATGAAATACATTTTTTTCAATTAAATAAATGTGCCACTTGTTAAATGACAGTTAATTTTGCCCTATTTATTGATCCTTTTAAAGAGTGGGTGTTTCACCTTGTAAGAGGGTAGAGAGAAAGCAACTGCATTCGTCCGCATCGTTAGTGGGTAATTCTTATTTCTTAACCTAACAGGTAGATGTGTTTCAGGCTACCTTCTAGGGAGACTCAGAGACTTAGATTTATGCTCCTTAGTTATTTTGTTGACAGAGGTTTTTTATTTCTTTTCTGTTGACTTCAGGGTCAAGTTTGGCCTTTCCTTTTTTTTCATTCTGGTTAAGATTGCGTGACCTGCTTCCTTCAATTGTCTGTTTTTTTGATTGTTGCTCCAGACTTGGTTTAGGTCAATGTCAGAAATTTCTCTTGGTTCCTGTTGATATTTTCTGACACTACTTCTAACACCAGGTGTATGTCTTTTCCAACACCAGCCAGTTCTCTGACACCAACTGGGTGTTCAACAGTTCAGTTCGGATGTTAGCTCCCAGAGCTGCAAATGGCATCCCAGGCCACCCACACTTCTGCCTGCCTGACTACAAATTTTGGGGCTCCCAGGATGCCCTCTTAGGTTTGATAATTTGCTAGAATGACACACAGAACTCAGGAAAACACTTCACTTATGCTTACCAGTTTCTTATAAAGCTTATTTCAACTCAGGAATGGCCAAATGGAAGAGATGCGTAGGGCAAGGTATGGGCTGGGGTGGGGGGAGAGGGTGGGGGGGTGCCACAGAGCTTCCATGACCTCTCTGGGTGTGTCACCACCCTCCCAGCACTTCAGCACGTTCACCAACCCCGAAGCTCTCAGAATCTCATTGTTCAAGAGGTTTTTTTTTAAAAAAATTTTATTTATTTATTTATTTTTGGCTGTGTTGGGTCTTTGTTGCTGTGCGCGGGTTTTCTCTAGTTGCAGCGAGCGGGGGTTACTCTTCCTTGCGGTGTGCGGGCTTCTCATTGCGGGGGCTTCTCTTGTTGCAGAGCATGGGCTCTAGGCGCGCGGGCTTCAGTAGTTGTGGCACGCGGGCTCAGTAGTTGTGGCTCGCGGGCTCTAGAGCGCAGGCTCAGTAGTTGTGGCGCCCGGGCTTAGTTGCTCCACGGCATGTGGGATCTTCCTGGACCAGGGCTTGAACCCGTGTCCCCTGCACTGGCAGGCGGATTCTTAACCACTGTGCCACCAGAGGAGCCCCTGTTCAAGAGTTTTTATAGAATTCAATCTCCAGCCCCACTTCCTCCCAGAGACTGGGGGCGGGGCTAAAAATTCCAACCCTCTAATGACGTGTTTGGTCTTTCTGGTGAACGGCCTCCATCGTGAAGCTATCTAGGGGTCCCACCCTGAGTCGCTTCATTAACATTAACAGTTATGGTTGAAAGGGGCTCCTTATTATTATTTGCTATTGAATAACAACTCCTGTCACCCAGGAAATTCCAAGGGTTTTAGGAGCTTTGTACCGTGAACAGGGAATAAAGTGCAAATATATATATTTTATTATACCACAGTTGCAAAGTGGGATACTAAAAAATTATGATTATTGTCCTGGGTTTTTTCTGGTCTTTGACCTTGTATCATGCCCTACCTTCTCCATAAATAGCATTAGATTGTGGTTCTGGTTTTTCTGATCCGAAAGTGAGGATGACATTACATTGTTAGAATGGGAGTGTTCCTGAGATTTTCAAGTGTTTTCAAGCTTGGAACATTTCCTCTAACACGTTCTTTTATGTTTGTGAAATTTTTGTTGATGGTTCACAAGTGAAATTTGGCTGCAAAGACCAGGATATTCTGCTTGATGACTGTTTTTAATGAAGTTGATAGAACTGGTTCAGAGGACTTTGTGTTTATTTACACTGAATCCAGAAATAGGCTATGGGTAACTGCTGAAATAAAACAGAACCAGCCTTCTTGGCTGAATGAGGGAAATATTTGCATAAACTCTTCCTCTTTCAAGAGGAGAACCATGGGGTATTAGGCTGGAAGGGAATTAGGAGGTTGAAGAGCCTCAGATGGCGTGGTTGGAAAGCAGAAACTTAGCCAGGCCTCCTCTTAGATCATTATTTTGTAACTCTTTCCATGGAGTTAAGATGTTGTGTCAGGAACATGAAAAAGTGGTTTCCCTAAAAGGCAAGTGAGGAGTTTTGCTGTGATTCCGTTGTTCTGTGGACATATAGAAAGGCAGGATGTGATGACTGTCTATTCACCATAAAATATCTTCTTCCCTAGCAAACAGCAGTATCCTACTTGGTGATTTCCTCCACTCCTCAATGATTAAGAAACAAAGAACAAACAAACAAAAAACCCAACCAAACAAATAAAACCAAATTGAGTGATTTTTAAAATTTAAAGCTCATTAAAGAAAACGTGAGAAAAGCACATGCAAAGAAGAGGGAAAAAATCAATTATAGTGTTATCAAAACATTGCTAATATTTAGGTGTCAAATATGGTATGCAAAAAATGGTTTCCCTTTTGTGGGAAGTGTGGAAAAGATATCTGGATTTTTTTCATTTAAGATTATCATGTAAGCACTGTTTTGTTGTTATTGATAGAGATAATAGATATAGTGGTTTAAAGCAGAGGCTCTGGCACTGAAGTGCCCAGGTTCAAATCACAGCCCACCATTTGTGAGCTCCCTGCCTCAGTTTTATCATCTGTAAAATGGGGATGATAATGACAGCCATCTCACAAGTTAAATGTTTATGTAAAGGACTTAGTACATGTTTGTTATTGTCATCAAAATAGATTTCATTATTATAACATTAATATATGTGTACAGTAGAGATTTTATAAGATACAGAAAAGCAGAAGAAATCAAAATCACCCATTATTCTAAAACCCAGAGAAAAACCACTTACCCAGTGTTAACATTTTCCTATTTTTTTAAAATACACTTTCTCTTACATAGTTGAGCTCATATTGTAATTCCAGTTTATATCCTGATCATTACATAATTATTCTGGAAAAGACTAATTATGTAAACATAATTTGAAAAGACTACATAGGTCATCTTGTGTAACCATATTTTACTTAACCCTTCCCCAAAGTTTTAACAAGCAGATGGCTATTCCTGCCCATCTCCCCGTACCCACCCCCATATTTAAAAGAGAAGTAATCATAAATTAGCCTTGGTTAGAATAGACTGGAGCCTGAGCCTTCCTTGGCCAGCGTGGAGGCTGCAGTTGTTTTTTCTGTAACCAGGACGTAATCAGATCCAATCCACAAACCAGTTAACTCAGGGTTGAACGTATTATGAATGAATATGTGAGATATATCTTTGTAAAGGTTTGTCTTCTTAAGTATTAGAGGTTACTTCCTTAGAACAGAGTCCCAGAAATCGAAATGCAGGGTCAAAGGATGAGAAATGTTTTCTATAAGGGTCATACTGATTTAAACTTGTGGCAACAGTGTATGAGCCTGCCCCACTTTCTGTAGTCCCCATGTCCCTTCCCCCAGCTCTGGGTTGCTTTTCAGATCTGAAATATTGAGGAAATTGTCAGGGGTTCCAAAACACTGGAGTAGAGTTAATCTTAATTAAAATCATCACTCCAGCCCCTCCTTCTCACTCCTCCAGGGCCCTTGTTTCTTCCTTTCCTTTTCCCTCCCAGCTTTCTCTAATTCCCTCGTGTAGCCTTCCTCTTCTCCACTGGAGGCGGTGGAGCAGGGGTAGTCATATAATTAAGTTGTTCCCGTTAAGAAGTTGGTGAACTTAGCAGCTAGAAGTGTTATCCCCCAGCTGGGTACTTGCATTTTAATAAAGGGTTCCTGGGGCATTGTTGAACCCACAGGACTGAGCTTGATGGTGGAATTTGGGGTGCTGCAATACGCAGGGAGGGAGATATTTTGGTCTGGACCCCTCAAGTTATACAATAGACTGTATCCAAGATGTAAGGCCGGACCTGTGGATGGGATGACGCCAAGGCCAGCTTCTGAGACGCCTTCATTTCCTCACTGCCAAAGCACCAGCTGCTCAGAGCAGAAACACCTTTTCCTAAAGGTTAAAGTGTGTCTCTTGGAAAAGCTATTCGGGGAGATTATTTACCGAATTGGGCGGATATAATAAAAGACTAGTCAGCAGCGTATGCAGATTCTTTTCATAAAATATAACTTTATGATACCAGGCAGGGCTCCTTTTATGGCTTTTGCATCATCTGGTTGAAACTGCCAAAGATATGGAGGGCCTTTGCTTATGTGTCTGTAGCCAGTGATTTAAATCGTGTGTCGCTGGGCAGGCAGATCCGGGTACTTCTTAGTGGGGCTGAGGCTCTGATTACCTTGGCCTGAACTCTGAGCTGCAGAGAAGGTGGGTTTCTTGCTGGACTCTTTCTGTTTCAGCAAGGTCTCAGGTGCCCTTTGTGGCAAGGGATTGTTCAGGTGTCTATCTGTAGACTCATACATATTTGGGGGACTGAAAAGCCAAAGAAAGAATTGAGGAATGTGCCTGAGAGGAGAAGGATGACAGCGGGATACTGTAGATGATGCCCTAGCTTTAGGGAGGGACAAGGAGAGGGACAGGCACATTATGAGGAGAGCTTAAAAGATGAAACTTACGTGGTTCAAAGTCTGAGATGTCCTGCAAGGAGGAGGAGAGGGAGAAAAGGAAAGCTTAGCCAATTGTTAGCCATCTGTGGAGCATTCCCGAGAAGCTCTTGACCACAGCCAGGTGGGGAGGTGGTGTTGAAAGGGCGGCAACCAGCTCGAGCCGGCCAGATGCCAGCCTCCCCTCCCTCCCGGAATGAAAATGCTTCAGTCCCATAGTGGCTCCTTCCTTACACAGAGCCTTATCTGTTCCCTTCTAGCCTGATCCAGCCTGAAGATGACCCCGCTGGCCGCTGTGGTGTCTGGCCCCCGTGTCCGACTCTTTGCCTGCCTCCTCAGGCTGGGCTGTCAGCAGGCCAAACCACTTCAGCTTCACACGGGGGCCAGCCTCGCAGCCAAGAACCACTATGAGGTGCTGGTGCTGGGTGGGGGCAGTGGTGGGATCACCATGGCTGCCCGCATGAAGAGGAAAGTGGGCGCAGAGAATGTGGCCATCGTTGAGCCCAGCGAGGTAAGTCTCCCCCTTTTGAGTGCGTGCGTGTGCGTGTGCGTGTGCGTGTGTGTGTGTGTGTGTGTCGTGCACATGCATGTGTAGGTTAGGGGCTGGGTTGGGGATGACTGTCATGCCTAGGCCACCGTGTTCCCAGGTTAGTGCTTCTCTTTCTGGGCACAAAAAGCAGGTCGTCCAAAAGAATTGGGAGAAGGTGGGGGGAGGGAGAGAGCGAGGACAGATCTCTTGGCTTATGTTCTTCTCTCTGTTAGTTTCTTAGGGCTGCCATAACAAATTACCATAAAGGGGGTGGCTTAAAACAACAGATAATTTATTCTTTCGCAGTTCTGGAGGCTAGAAGTCCCAAACCAAGGTGTTAGCAAGGCCATGCTCCCCTCGAAGGCTGAGGGGGAAGGGGAAGCTGTCTCATGCCTCTCTCCTAGTTTCTATGGTTGTGGACAGTCCTTGGTGTTCCTTGGCTTGTTGTAGATCACTCCAATCTCTGCCTCTGTTTTCACATGGCCTTCTCTCTGTGTGGCTCTAGTGTCTTCACATGACCTACTTATAAGGACACCAGTCATTGGATTAGACGTTAGACAGTCTGATGGATAGACATTAGAGAGTCAAGGACATTCTAATCCAGTGTGACCCCATCTTAACTTGATTACATCTGCAAAGACCCTATTTCCAAATAAGTCACGATCACAGGTCCTGGGGTTAGGATGTCAGCATATTTTTTGGAGAGAAACAATTCAACTCATGTCATCCTCCACCTTCAGTCTCATGTCCAGAGGAAAATCAATGGCCGTTGCACTTTCCTTTCCCTGTTCCAGTCTGGAGAAAGGGTGATGAGTTGAGGGGCAGTGGGGAAAAGGTGAAAACCCACTGAAAAGGTGTCAGTGGGCTTGAGAAATTTAAGTATAAGAGATTATAAACAGATTATAAAGCAGAAAAAGGTAGCAGACACGAGGTGGGAAGTTGGGAAGTGTTTGTAAGGCACTATTTCATGAAAAATATTTTAAGATTGTCCAAAGCTTCAAAAAATAGTCAAGATTTTTGGCGGTTGGCTTAATGTTTCCTAAGGAACTGTGTGTGCACCAGTGGGAAACTGTATCTTTGGGAGGAAAAAGCAAAATGGATCTGGTGCCGGTTTGGTGGAGAGGGTAGGGCAAGAAAGGCACAGTCCTTTTCAGGAAGTCTTCCCAGTACCAAACGAGGCTGCCCAGGGCTTTTTTGCAATCTCCAACTGATACGTTGTGATTTGTGGGGAGACTGGAGGGCACTCTCCGTCTATTTCCTTTTAAAAGTGACTTTAATTCAGGGACAACATTTTAAATGACAGTGGTCTGAGAGCTGTATCAGGTGGCCTGTGGTGGATTGTAGCTAACCCACGGAAGGCCTCCCAGTGGGGCTACTCTTTGTGATGAGACAGGCCCCTCCAAGGCACCGGACACAGTTCAGGAGGCCAGAATGGAGTCTGTCCTGCTCTGTGAGGAAGTGCATGACAGGGGCTGTCACAGGAGCTGCCAGCGGCTCAGGCCTTTGGCACTTTCCCTCCTGTGTCTGGTTTAGTGATTGCTAGAGCTCGTGCTTGTTTGCAGTCTAAAAAATAATCCGAGTTTGTATTTTCATTCCCTTTTCTGTTCAAGATGGACTTGAAATCGTTGAGCTCTCACAACTGGAGACCTCTAACCCCCTTATCTTTTTTTTTTTTTTTTTTTTTTGCGGTACGCGGGCCTCTCACTGTTGTGGCCTCTCCCGTTGCGGAGCACAGGCTCCAGATATGCAGGCTCAGCAGCCATGGCTCACGGGCCCAGCCACTCCGTGGCACGTGGGATCTTCCCGGACTGGGGCACGAACCCATGTCCCCTGCATCGGTAGGCGGACTCTCAACCACTGCGCCACCAGGGAAGCCCTAACCCCCTTACCTTTGATCCCATGCATTATGGCTGTAGGGAGATTGCAGAGCTGTTCCTTATGTCCTCTTCACTCTCTGGGGGTGTTGGCAATTCTGTCTGGCCAGTATGAGGCATTTTGACAAAGTTGAGATCTCTTAGTCCCCCGGTCTGCTCCATGGATGTATTGGAATTCTCAGAGACCATTAAGCCAATATACCCTTTGGCCCCAAGCCTAGAACTTTCACAGCTAACTGAGATCAAGAGTGGACCATCTGAAGCAGAAGAACTCCAGAAAATACTGGAAGTTTGGGTATCATGGTGGGATCTGATGCCTCTGAGAAAGGAGAAGAGGGATCCTAGTGCTGATAGGGGATGTCTGTAGTCCTCCCCATGGTCTTGGGAAACACAGTGGGAAGTTAATGAAGTTTTGAACATCCCCAAAGCGGCAGTAAACTTTTCAGACTCACCTCACAAATTTCTGAGGAACCGCATTTAGGTTTTTGGGCTTACTTTTTCTTTTTATCCGTGCACGTAAACGGATTAATAATGTGTGTGTGTTCACATGCATGTGTAAGTAACATGTACATGTTAAACACCAAATCTACTCTAAGCAATAAATAGTACAGTGCTCACTAAAGATAGTTTATGGCTTTTTTCGCTGATCTTGGCAGAATTCTTTTGTAGGTGACTGCCCTTCAGAGCTTAACACAGTAGGAGACGTCAGTGGAGTCGGTGGGGGGAAGACTAACCTCCTGGAGACTTTTCTCTGTGGCGCTCCAGGGGTCTGGAGGGAAGAACTGAGAGAGTCTAGCTCAGGTACTTTGAGCTATGACCCTTTTGATCGGCCTCACATTGAAATGAATCTCCCAATACTTTGTTTCTTAGAGACATTTCTACCAGCCAATCTGGACCCTGGTGGGAGCTGGTGCCAAACCATTAGCCTCATCTGGCCGTCCCACAGCGAGTGTGATTCCATCTGCTGTAGAGTGGATCAAAGCTAGAGTGGTTGATCTGAACCCAGACAAGAACTGCATCCACACAGACAACGACAAGGAGGTAACCGTCCGGGTCCTTTGGCTTTTGTTAACCTGAGGGCTTGTATTGAACGCACAGCCATTGTCAAACTGGACAGCTTCATGGTAAGAGGGCAGTATACATGTGCGTGTGTGCATGTGTGTGTGTGCTGAATACTGCATGAGATGGGAGGGGGTGTGGGGAATGGAGGATGGGATAGATGGAAGGACTGAGTGCTGCTGAATTAATAAATGAACAACGAAGACAAGTATTTATTGAACACCACTGTTTGTCCTGTTGCTTGGTACAGTATCATATGCCTGAATTTTTATTGCACAAATACTACTGCTCTGTGTGAAAATACCAGGTACCTCCCTCCTTTTTCCTTTGAAGCAGCCAGCCTCTCTATCTGACCCTGGTCCTGCAGAGGAAGGGGGTGTTGGGAAGTATCCATCCCAGTCACACTCGGGGGAGCTCTGCCGGAGCTGTTAGGGAACCGTGTGACTGCGGTGGTGCCAGGGCTGAGAATTGCTGCTGCTGCAGCTTGCGGCTCATGGTTGCCCTGCACCGTTTAGAAGTCTCCTGCCACCCCCACCACACAGGGATCACAGCTTTTCAGCAACTGCAGCCCCTGTGTCTGACTGAGGTCATGAGGGCAGGATGGTGAGAAGACAGGCTTAGGAGCCATCGGGGCGTCGTGTCCCCCTGTCTGCTGCTGAGCCCAGGACAGCCGTCGTGCCGCACAGCCCTGTTCCGGGCTCCCATGGTTCTTGGGCCCCCAGGGTGTTATTGGCCTTAATATCCTGACCCGGCTCCCTCCAGACTGGGCACTCCAGCATTTTCACAGAACTGTGGAATCTGAGAGTTGGTGGGAATCTTTCAGATCCAACCCCTTGCTCTAAGCAGGGACCATTGGCGCCAGGCCTTCTCAGCCTTTCCTTAGGTCATGGATCTTTCTGAGTGTGGATCTTAATTAGCCCAGTCTAGAAAATGCATACATGTACCTAATTTTGCATTTAATTTCAAGGAGTTCAGAGATTGTTTGCAGCCTTTCCCTGAGCCCTGATCAACCCTGAACCAACCCTCCTTCCCCGCTTCCTTCCTCCCTCCCTCCCCACCCTCTCTCCCTCCCTTCCTTCCTTCCTTCCTCAATATTTATTAAGCATTATTATAACCTAGGTACAGTTTTAGGGATATACAAGTGAACGACAATAGACAAAAATCCTTATTGTCCTGGATTTTATATTCTAGTGGAGGAGAACATACAATAAACAGTAGGTGTAGTAAGTTATATAATGTGTTAGAAGGTGATGAATATTAATTTAAAAAAATAGAGCCGAATTACTGGGATTGGGGCACGTGGGGTAGGGGGTTGAATTTAAAATGGGTTAGTATTTATACTCTCCAGGGCCAGGGACTTCTCTGACAAGTTATCCCTCTTCATTTTTTATAGACAGACAGGTTATATGAAAGTTCTGCCTTTAATGAGTCAGAATCTACCTCCCTGTAACCTCTTTTTTGTTCTTTCTTGGGCCAGGGTGTTAGTGGCCATAATACTGTTCTTGTCCCTTATTCTTCCTACAGTGTGGGAGAGAAGGCCTTCTCTCTCTTCTGTGGCGAAACCCTCCAACTATTTGAAGGTGGTTCCTAGAGTCTGTGTCAGTCTTCTCCTCAGGTAGACTTGTCCTCCTGTCTCCACTTTCCTCAGAGCTCCAGCCCTCTCACTACCCTCTTTACCCTGCTTGAGACGGCATCTGACTTGTTTTGCCCCCATGATCCATGGCCCCTAGAGGTGCCTGGAAGAGTAGCCAACACTACAGAACAGCCCAGAATAGAGTGGGACATTCTCTCCCACAACTAGATAGAATCCAAGCTAGCATTTGCCAAGTTATCACAGTGCTGATTCATGCTGGGCTAGAGGTCAGTTCAAACCACTGGGTCTTTTTTTCACATGATCTACTGTCAAGTCAAGCATCCCCCATCCTAAAATATATACATACATATTTATTTATTTACATTCAATTAAAAAGTTTATATGTTATATATGTATTATTTTCTCCCTGTTGAAACACTTCCATATTTTCCCCAGCATGTCCAGGAGAGCAGACTGGATTAAACACAAGATTGTTCTCAATTCACAAGACTGAGTTTTGGGACTCATTTCCCTTGCCAGTCTGCTGCCAGCTCACGGGACCAGCGGACTTGTATCTTCTAATACACATCCCCCTTTGGTACAGCAGTGCCTGCCTCCTAGTCAGACCCCTTTGCATTATAGGAATAGCTCAGAGTCCTCTGTGATTGGGTTTGTGTGTATCTTAAGGAACATAAACTTGTCTTATCTCTTGAGAATGAGAGGCACTGGGAGGTGCTCTCACTTCTGAGTGCTGCTTCGACATCTAAGGCCTAGACCCTTGGGAGAGTTGTAGAGTCTTGTTTTAGGGCTGTGAAAGAAGTTGGTATTAGTTGGTGAGACTCTTCTCCGAGATTTTTTTTTTTTCTGTGGTACGCGGGCCTCTCACTGTTGTGGCCTCTCCTGTTGCGGAGCACAGGCTCCGGACGGGCAGGCTCAGCGGCCGTGGCTCACAGGCCCAGCCGCTCCGTGGCATGTGGGATCCTCCCGGACAGGGGCACGAACCCGCGTCCCCTGCATCGGCAGGCGGACGGACTCTCAACCACTGCGCCACCAGGGAAGCCCTCCGAGATTTTTTAAGCAAAAATATTCCATAGCCAGATATCAGAAATCTACATATAACGTCTCTTCTTCTTGGTTGTGGTTCACCCTCCCAGCCTGCCTGGATCTTTTAGATTTTTGATTCAGACATCCAGTTAGCCATTTTTCCTTGCCATTATCCATGATGGTTTCATTTAAGTTCAAGGTTTTAATTCTTTAACATGCCCCTAGAGAACTTTTTTCTAGCTTACATAAATCAATCAATATTCTTTTGAAAATATTAAAAAATTTACCAAATCATTTCCATTCTTTGTTTACACTTTCCTATCCTATTTACAATGTGAGGGTACTGCTGAAATCTAGCCTCAGTGTGTCTGTGTCTCTGATTTTTTCCCGGATTCAGAGTTCTGTTTGTTTGGAATGTGTCCCCCAGGCCCCACGTAGACTGGTCCTTGCTCCTTCTCCAGATTTAACCTGATTCTGTTCTCTTCCTTGTTCCTACTCCAGTACACTGGCCTCTCATTTCCTCAAATACTTTGGCCTCCTTCTTCCCCAGGACATTTGCACATGCTGCTTCCACCTCTTCCCCTAGCTAACTCCTGCTTATTGTTAGCTTAGAGATGACATCTTCAGACAAGCCTTCCCTGATCTACAAGACTAGTCAGGTTCCCCCTTGACATGCCATCACAGCATTCTGTGGTTTAGTAATTGTTTGTGTGATTATCTGGTAATGTCTGTCTTGCCCACTAGACTGAGTTCCTGGAGGGGTAGGAACTGGGTCTTTCTTGTTCAGCGTTGTATGTCCAGGACTTAGCACAATATCTGTCACACAGAAGGTGTTCAGTAAATCTTTGTGATCAAGTTGTGCCTCAGTTTCTTCATCTGTAAAATGGTACTACTAATAATACCTACTTCATTGGGTTGCTGTGAGGATTAAATGAATTAAAACATAAAACATTCATAACAGTGCCTTGTACAGAGTGAATGCTCAAGAAATGTTGCTGTTATTAATTTTTAAACAATACATGAAATAAACAAATGGGACTTAATTAAACTTAAAAGTTTTTGCACAGCAAAGGAAACCATAAACAAGACAAAAAGACAACCCTCAGAATGGGAGAAAATATTTGCAAATGAAACAACAAAGGATTAATCTCCAAGATATACAAACAGCTCACGAAGTTCAATATCAAAAAAACAAACAATCCAGTTAAAAAATGGGCAGAAGACCTAAATAGACATTTCACCAAGGAAGACATACAGATGGCCAGGAGACACCTGAAAAGATGCTCAACATCACTAATTATTAGAGAAATGCAAATCAAAACTACAATGAGGTACCACCTCACACTGGTCAGAATGGCTATTATCAAAAAATCTAGAAACAATAAATGCTGGAAAGGGTATGGTGAAAAGGGAACCCTCCTGCACTGGTTGGTGGGAATGTAAATTGATACAACCACTTTGGAAAACAGTATGGAGGTTCCTTAAAAAACTAAAAATAGAACTACCATATGACCCAGCTATCCCACTACTGGGCATATACCCTGAGAAAACCATAATTCAAAAAGAGACATGTACCACAATGTTCACTGCAGCTCTATTTACAATATCCAGGACATGGAACCAACCTAAATATCCATGAACAGATGAATGGATAAAGAAGATGTGGCACATATATTCAATGGAATATTACTCAGCCATAAAAAGAAACGAAACTGAGTTATTTATAGTGAGATGGATGGACCTAGAGTCTGTCACACAGAGTGAAGTAAGTCAGAAAGAGAAAAACAAATACCGTATGCTAACACATATATGTGGACTCTAAAAAAAAAAAAAGGTACTGATGAACATAGTTGCAGGGCAGGAATAAAGATACAGACATAGAGAATGGACTTGAGGACATGGGGTGGGAGGGGAAAGCTGGGTGAAGTGAGAGTAGCATCGGCATATATACACTACCGAATGTAAAATAGCTAGTGGGACGCAGACGCATAGCACAGGGAGATCAGCTCCTCGGTGCTTTGCGATGACCTAGAGGGGAGGGAGGCTCAAGAGGGAGGGGATATGGGGACATATGTATGCATATGGCTGATTCACTTTGGTGTACAACAGAAACTACCACAGTATTGTGAAGCAATTATACTCCAATAAAGATCTATTAAAAAAAAAGAGAATACATGGAAGAAAGGAAAAGGAAAGATTTATTGAGTATCCGCCCTGCGCCCGCGGAGTATTTGACTGCTGACTGATGGAAAGCAGGTTTACAATCTGTGAACACACGCTGATGCTTTTCTTTTTCTAAATTATTACGAGACATCTATTTAGTAGATGAGCCTGGAATTTTGAAATGTTTAAACATCCTATTTACTAAATTGTTAGTGTCCGAATTTACCTCCCCCCATCCCCTGTATAAAATTAGAACACTTGCCCATATTTAGCCTTCCAGCGGGGTCTGCACTGTTCTCTGAAATTGCTCAAAAGTTTTGTCTACAAGTTTTTGCAATTCCTTAGAGTTAGGTCATCTGGCCTGGAAGCCTGAACTCATTCAAAAGACTTGAGGCTTTCTTGTGTTGTTTGCTACTTTAGGGTTTATTCTCCCTTATTTATTTATTTTTTTCATAATCTCAAGCATGTCTGTTACTAGTCCTTAAAATAATCAATATTATGCTCTAATAGAACCATCAAGGCATGCACAAACCAATGGCTTTTCTTGCTGACAGTGTGCATATGTCTTAGCTGTAGGGCACCACCCCCAGACCCCATGCCATCTCTGACCTCACACCCTGAAGACGCAACACAGTTCACTCAGCCATTTAATGGGCCTGGTACACCTTCCTACAGACCAAGGAATTTAAGGGCACCCAGTCTCTGTGGGTAGGCAAATCATACAGGTGAAGATGTATATATTATCTGTCTACTTTGATGAACTGTATTTTTCACAAGCAACTGAAATCAACCATCCACCTATCCTTTCATCCAACAAACATTACCAACTTCCTCACTTTAATTTAGTGACTGTGCTGGATTCTAGGACTGTAGAGAACAAGACATAACCTTTATCCTCTAGGAGCGTTCGACGTAGTGAGGAGAACATTGCTGCTGTATAACACAAGTGCTTCTCTATTTGGTACAAGACTGTGGCAGTCACCACCTGTGGCTCCATTCTGGGCTCCTGTCACGGCAGTCATTCTCCAGTTTTCTAGGCAAGTCCTTTCACTTTACGTCCTTCTTGCTTACACTCTTGTGCTTCAACTTGTCCAACTTCTGATCCTAAACCCCCATTTCCATCACAATAAACATGGATACTTTTGCCTGCGGCGTGGATAAGCACAATGCCCATATTTAAAGAGAGGAGTTTTTTTTTTTTTTTTTTTTTTTTTTTTTTTTGACATTTTCTCCTTGGTAGATGTTTTTTTTTTTTTTTTTATTAACATCTTTATTGGGGTATAATTACTTTACAATGGTGTGTTAGTTTCTGCTTTATAAGAGAGGAGTTTTAAATTCCAACCAGATCATTAAACAAGATCAGGTAGGTTATATCACACACATCCTTTCTAGTGGCCCTCAAAAGAGCGGTTTCTCAGTTACAATATTGATCCAATTCATACGACAGGTCAGATTTGCTTGGGATTCACAAGCTACCAGATAGCTTTTAAAGAAAGCTGATTGTTTTTAGAATATTACTCAGCCATAAAAAGAAACGAAATTGAGTTATCGAAATTGAGTTATCGTGAGGTGGACGGACCTACATACAGAGTGAAGTAAGTCAGAAAGAGAAAAACAAGTACCGTATGCTAATACACATATATATGGAATCTAAAAAGAAAAAAAAAAGGTCATGAAGAGCCTAGGGGCAGGACAGGAATAAAGACGCAGGCGTAGTAGAGAATGGACTTGAGGACACGGGGAGGGGGAAGGGTAAGTTGGTACGAAGTTAGAGAGTGGCATGGACACATATACACTACCAAACGTAAAATAGATAGCTAGTGGGAAGCAGCCGCATAGCACAGGGAGATCAGCTCGGTGCTTTGGGACCACCTAGAGGGGTGGGATAGGGAGGGTGGGAGGGAGGTGCAAGAGGGAGGAGATATGGGGATATATGTGTATGTATAGCTGATTCACTTTGTTATAAAGCAGAAACTAACACACCATTGTAAAGCAGTTATACTCCAATAAAGATGTTAAAAAAAAAAAGCTGATTGTTTTAAGATTTGAAAGTCATCCTCCCACTCTTCAACATGAAAAATATTGTGTTAACACAAGCACTAGGGAAGCACTGTGGCCTCTTTGCGGTCGTTCTCCACTGTGTAAAAATACAGGCGTCTCCAGCTCCCAGAGGCCAGGCAGGTTATACAATATTTGTGAAGCAGTGAGGTGTGAGGCAGCAGAGAACGGTGGGCATGATGGCAAACTGGAGCGTGCATCTCTGCCTGCTGTCCTGCGCACTACCCACAGCCCCAAGTCAGTCATGTTAAGAAATGGAAACGCAGTGTTGGCCACACGCATTTGGGGCCTGAGTCAGCCCTTGGGCTGCCACTTTTTGGGTCCTGGTCTAAAATGTCATTTTTTGTGTGTTGCAGATTTCCTACAAATATCTTATCATTGCTCTCGGAATTCAGCTGGACTATGAGAAGGTACTGTCTTAAGCTACTTTTATGTTACACTGGCGTCCTTACGCTACGATCAAAACAGCGTTTAGTTGCTTTACATTCATTTTGGCAAGAAAGAGTATTAAGCAGTCCACTTCTAGTTTTATTTCTCAGCAGTCTTTTTATGGTTTGGAAAAAGTCTTCTCTAAGATTCTGTCAATGATCATGATATGTTCTAGCTTTGAACTATCATCAGAGTTCGGCGTGTCCATGGCCTGATGGTAATTCTTGCAAAATAGCCACCTTTTCCACACTTACAAGAAAACTACCTTTCTCTGTACGACTTAGTTGGTTATATTACAGATTAAATTTTCCTTTGAAAGTAAGATTTAGATTGTGAATTCCTAAGCAGACTTTAAGGGTAGAATACCAGCAGTTAACTTATCAGGAGCTGGAAGGATGTCTTGAGTTTTGTTGCATAGAGCTGGGGTTTTTGGTATGAAGTGACCGACACAATATAAATGCTGCCCTAGAAGTTCCTTAGACCTCCCTTTTCAGTGAGCTAGAGAGCCAGATGCCTTCTGACAATTGTGAGATTCAAATTTATTTTCCTAAAACATAGTGGGGTGAGTTAGTAATTATGATTTCCAGGAGCTTACTGGGGACTGTGGATAAGTAGCTGAAGCACATAAAGCATTGTGATGACCAGGTCACAAGTTTCAGGAATGCGGTCCAGGTGAGGGCCACGTCTGAGTTGGATCAGCAGGGTCTTCGAAGTGTGTTTCTGTGTAAAAAACCAGAATCGTGACATGTCCAGGCTAGGGTGTCGTGAAAATGACCTGGGGACGACAAGCTGTGGAGGAGACTCTATGGAGAATGGTGCCAGTTATAATTTCTGGGACGTCCGTGCCTCTTAAAAAGCCCACCAGAGTTGACTTAGCAAAGACAGCCCATCTCCACCATCCTGTCACCCCGACAGCCCAGTGCCGTGAGAGGAGGAACTGTTTGAAGAGACCAGTGCTGAGAGTTCTTAGCACCCTCTTGCAGTAAACCGAGAAACAATAATATTTAAAAGTAACTGTTACTATGCAGTCTCTACTATGTACAGGGACCATGCTAGGAATCTAATGCTGACTCCTCACAACTGCTTGTGAGGTAGGTATTTTTATCTCCTCTTGATAGATGAGGAAACTGAGGCTAAGAGAGCGTGAATAACATTACCAGGGCTACTGTGTTACTTAGCAGTCTTTGCAGATACTAGAAAACTACCCAGGTTAGTGTAAACAAAAAGGGATTTCTCTGATGAAGATACCAGGGTGTTTGGATCTCGGGGGCAGGAATGTAGTTGGGCCTCCAGAAGGGCTGGATCTCTGATCTGGGCTCTGTTGAACCGCAGCAGCTTCCCTCTGCCCAGCTGCCTCCGCCTCTTTCCCCCACCAGCTCCCGAGGGGGTCTCTGCAGCGCCGTGTCCTGCTCGCTGGTCTGCTCAGTGCAGTAGGACGGTCCGCAGCTCCCGGCGCACAGCCTGTTATCTCATCTCAGACTTTCCCGTCTCCTCCTGCTTCAGGGTTCCCAGAAGCAACTTGGATTCAGTGGCGTCATAAACTGCCCTTTACGACCAAGTCTCCTTAAAAGGAACTTGGTTACCCTTTTCCTTAGCAACAACTTCTTCAGACTAGAGAAAAACGATGAAGGCAGACTTGCTGTTTGTTTGTCTCTTGGACACTGAGTTTTTCTTTGGGAGCCGGGAGTTATGGAGGTCCTGTGGGAAGAGCCACAGGCAGTGGTCAGGGGCCTCGGTATCTAGTTCTGTAAGAGTCTAGGTGGGTCTCTCAACCTCGCTCTTCAGTTTCCTCGTCTGTGTCTGTGGGTCAGTAATATTCCACCCCCTCCCTCAGAGGGGTATAGTGAATAGAGTGAATATAAACATAGATGTGAAACTGCAGAAACATTAAAATGCAAGGTGATTTTATGGTAATAAATGGTTACTGTTGTTGAGACTGAGAATATTACAACTACTTAAACTGCAGCAGAAGATATGGTCAGTAATCAGAGGAATAGTTGCTCTTAATGTTGGATGCAATGGAGACCATAGGACTCTGTTTCCTTGAGACCTGAGGAATAGGTGTTGGGTGACTCTGCAGGTGGGTGCCCTACAGCCAGGAGAACAGGCTGGAGAACAGCCTGGGGAGGTTCTGAACGACCAGGCCGTCTTGATGACTGTTTTTGATGGTTCCCTGCTTGTGCCTGAGTCCCTTAACTCACTCCTTTCCATCTTCATTGCATTGTATGAACCTTCTAACATTTAAGACAGGGACCCAGTTAATCTTCCTGGCAGGAATACACTAATACTTACAAAACACTACCACGTAAGTGTCATTTTTCTAATCACCTTACACGCTTGGTCTCCTTTATTCCTGCCAACAACCCCATGAAGCAGTTACTTTTATCCCCATTTCACAGATGCTGAACATAAGCTTCTCAGTGCGCATCAGAATCACCTGCAGGGCCTGTTAAAACAGATTTCTGGGCTGGCCTCTGAGTTTCTGTTCCAGTAGGTTTGGGGTGGGGCCTGATAATTTGCATTTCTAACAAGTTCCCAGGTGGTCCTGTTCTGGGGACCACACCTGAGACCCACCAGCTGATTTATTGGGTAATTTACACAGGATCACAGTGCTTGTACGTGGAAAAGCTAGGACCCAGGCTGGGTCTGTAGGGTTCCCAAGTCCATGCTTTTAATTTCCTGCCTTTGCGGCCTTTACCAAGAGCTGGGCCTGGTCCAGCCTGATACAGAGTAATTTAATTTTGTTAATCACTGACAGTATGGCTCTTGGTTCTGCCTGTTGTTCTTTTTCTCCCCAGTAAGGCAACGGGTTCTCTGAAAAGGAAGTAATCCTGGCTTCTTGTCCTCACTCTGATGGTGGGCAGAGATAGGTTCAAATCCTGGTCTCCAGGCCAGGGAGGCCGAGGGTTTCCGCCGGGCCAAGCCTGTTCTGTGCTTTGACAGGTGACTGCAGACACCACAGCTCTGGGCTTAGCAGATCCCTCAGCCACCTCCTGCTCCACTGTGTGTGAGTCCTGGGGCTAATGATTGTGCTGAAATACTTGAGAGGTTGTAGAAATGGCAGAGAACAAGGACTCTAAACACAGGCTCCATTTGCACTTTTGTTAAATAATAATTTCTTTGTGTGCTTTGTTGCAGATCAAAGGCCTCCCTGAAGGTTTTGCCCATCCCCAAATAGGGTCCAATTATTCAGTTAGGACGGTAGAGAAGACATGGAAAGCTCTGCAGGACTTTAAGGAGGGCAATGCCATCTTTACCTTCCCTAATACCCCAGTGAAGTGTGCTGGAGCCCCGCAGAAGATCATGTATTTATCAGAGGCCTATTTCAGGAAGGTATGCTTCTTTTCCAGGGACAGAGACAAGGAGGGCAGAAGGGATTTCGTTTTTTTTTTTTTTTTTTTTTTTTTGCAGTACGTGGGCCTCTCACTGTTGTGGCCTCTCCCATTGTGGAGCACAGGCTCCGGTTGCGCAGGCTCAGCGGCCATGGCTCACGGGCCCAGCCGCTCCGCGGGATCTTCCTGGACCGGAGCACGAACCCATGTCCCCTGCATCGGCAGGCGGACTCTCAACCACTGCAACACCAGGGAAGCCCGGGATTTCATTTTTATCCATGTCAAAATACCTTTTTTGTTTTTAAATTTTTATTACATATGTACAAAATTATGTAATTGGAAGTTTACAAAATAGAAAAAAAGGAAGAAGTCACTCATAATCCAATTGCTTTGGTATAGCTGCTGTCATCAATTTGACATGTACTTCCATTCTTTTCACTATACATATTTTTTTAACAAGGTTATAATCATACTGTACATACAAATTTATATGTATTATATGTTATTAAATAGTCTTTGTAATATACTTTTAAATGTGTGTATAAAAGTCTACTGGTGATATATGTTAGAGATTGTTTAAATATATCCGTGCACTTGCACAATTAGTTGCACATTGTTCATGTTTGTACATAATAATATCCTCAGCTGCTCCCGCTCAACTTCAGTGTTATGAATATTTTTTGGCTCTTATTATATATTCTTGGATGTATAATAGGCAAACCGCCAACTCTAAAGACAAAAAATTGTTCACTTAGAACTTTGGACCTTAGTGGAAAGAGATGTTTGGGTGAGGATTCTTTCTCAGCGTTCCTCAAACAACTTCAGGTGTCCACAGCTCAGGTACACCTGGTGAGAAGCTGTGGAGAAGCTGCTGTCGCCCTCCTGCCCATGTGTGGGATGTCACAGTTGGTTTACCAAAGCACGGTTTGACTTGAGACAGTGACAGGATTCAAAGCAGCCTCTGGTTCTGTAAAGGGACAGGTGGGCAGAAGGGGAGGGGAAGGTGGGGCTGAAGAGGTGTTGAATGTGTGCTTGGAGGCTGGCACTGGGAAGGCCTTCCCCTGGGTTATGTAAACCTGCCCCAACCCTGTGGGGTGGGCAGTTAAGGAACAGGTCCACCATCACTGCTGTTTCTAAGAAAAGGTCGCTCCTGGGTCATGAGAATTCCAGGTTGGCACAGCCTTTTGAGGTTCTTACCCACCCATCTTCTTTCAAATAGTGTGATCCAGGTGAGCAAATCCTAAAAGGAGCTGAACAAAAGAAAAGAGTCAGAGGTTAGCTTTCTTCCCTCCTGGAATTCTCTTTGCATAACATCTCCCAAGTCTTACATGGCCTGAGAGGAAGGTTCTCTTTCAGGTGCCTTAAGATCTTAGGCACTTGGGAGGATACCAGCCTCTCTGAAACATATGAACAATACTAGAGCGTATGAGCCAAGCGGACGGGAACTTTGTTTTGTTCACTTCTGTCCTCTCAGCACCTAGAATAGTACCGGGCCAACTCTAGGACCTCATTAAATGTTTACTGAGTGAATCAACAAATGAATATATGAATAAACAATTCAGTTCTATCTTCCCTTGGGCTTGACTTTCAACTCTGGCCCTCTTTGAACAGGGTCCACCTCAACACCTGAATCAAGTTGCTCTTAGTTGCTGTGTCACTGACAGAAAATGAGGAGGCAGTGGATTGGTCCACAGCTCACCCACCAGTGCATAGTGATGGAGAAAGCTGGCGGGGTCTCTTCTGAGGGTTTTAAGTCTTGTCTAGGTTAAAAAGAAAAAAAGGGTGGCCGGAGTAATACTTTGATGTTGGTTGTTTCCATTCTTTTCTTTTTCTCAGACAGGGAAGCGATCCAAGGCCAATATCATTTTCAACACTTCTCTTGGAGCAATTTTTGGGGTCAAGAAGTATGCAGATGCCCTGCAGGAGATTATCCGGGAGAGGAACCTCACCGTTAACTACAAGCAAAACCTCATTGAAGTCCGAGCTGATAAACAAGAGGCTGTTTTTGAAAATCTGGACAAACCTGGAGAGACCCAAGTGATTTCAGTGAGTGTGGAGGTGAAGCTGTCAGCTGAGCAGTGCCATAGATGCAGGCGACGCTGAGGCCCTCACTTCCTTGTCCATCTTCATCATGTGCCTGGGAGGCTGGTTACAGTGAGCATATTAGGGTTGCAACAGGGGAGACGGTGGACCAAAATGGGTGGGGAAGAGAAAGAGATAAGAGGCTGTGTCTATGGGAGGTGAGGAGGGTTCAGCTACCGGTACCAAGTGAATTTTTATGCTATTTTGTGTGTACTTCCTTGGCATTGAGTCACTTGAAGCTGCCAAAAATATTTTACAACTTCACTTCTTGCCTAGAGTTTAAGAAAGGCTCCTTAAATGCAGGATTTGGTGATTGTCTCAATCTATGGTTTGTGAGTCAGTCCTGCTTGTGGGCAGTTCAAGAATGATGGGTATCTTTCATCTGTGGGAGGGGTTGTCTTTAAACATCTTTCACCTGTGCCTGAAAGGAGATGCTTAAAAATCCTTGAAAGATCTGGTGGCGCCACATCCTGCTTGGAAAGATCTAGCCTTTGTATAGGGACTTGGCTTCTATGTGTCTGTTTCTTCTTCTGTGGAGTGTGGGACTAGTACATTAAGAACAAGATGTAAAGCCATCTGGAGAAGATGCATGGAAGCATCACTTGTTTATTGTCATTCTGGCAAGAGCTGTTACTAATGAGGAAACAGTACATAGAGTCACAGTTTATTCATTCAGCATTTTTAGAGGAATGAAGGAGTCCATAAAAGGAAATTTTGAAGTGAACCAAAGATGAATTTTGTAAACATCAAAACTTCACACGTTAAGCTTCCTAGTACACACTCTTTTTAAAATGTATTTCACACATCTTTCCTTTCTTAAATGGCATGTAATGACTATCATTTAAAATGCTGCTAATGACTCAAGGTCATATTTTTAAAAACTTTGAGTTAGAAATAATCTCAAACTTAGAGAAGTTGCAAAAATAAAAATTGTGCAAAGAAGACTGTATACAGACTTTACCTGGATTCACTTATTATAGAGTTTTACTCATTGACTTCACTTTCTGTTTCTCTCTATATGTAAGTATAATGTAATGTAATATAATATATTTTCCCAAAGCATTTAAAGGTGAGTTATGTACATCGTACAACATGGTCCTTTACCCCTAAGTATTTCACTGTAAATTTCCTAAGAGATAGGAGTATTCTCTTATATAACCACAGTACAGTTATCAATTCAGTACATTTAGCATGGATACAATATTTTAATCTATGAGTTACAGTCTGGTTTTGTTGATTGACAAGTAGCATTTGTTAGTGCTATCCCCTCCAGGACAGAAGCTGGTGTAATTGCCATGTCTCTTTAGCCTCCTTTAATCTGGAATGTTTCCACAGCCTTTCTTTGTCTTCCATGACACTGACATTTTAGAATAATACAGCTCCCTCCCACCCCACTTTTATTTTTTAATAGAATGTTCCTCATTTTGGGTTTGTTTATGTTTTCTTCTGATGAGTTTCAGGCTCTGCTTTTTGGACTGAAATACCGCATAAGTGGTGTGTCTTTCTAGGGCTTCACATTGGAAAGCACACAGTGCTCATCTGCCCCTCCCTGAAGATGTTCATTTTGATCTCCAGTCAAGATATGGTCCAATTTCTCCACTGTATAATTATTATTCTTTTTCTTCCTTGCTAATAATAAGGAGTTTGGCGGGGGTGAGGGGGGTGCAATTTCAGACCATGCAAACACCCTACTCAGTAAAGTTTCCCACTAGATTTAACATCCATTGATGATTTTTGCCTAATCCAGTCTTTACTATGATGGTTGCAAAATGATGTTGCGGTCCAGCATTCCCTCCACCTTTACTGATAGACTTGGCATCCTGTCAGCAAAAGCCCTCTCTTCTCAATTAATTAATTATTAGTATGAACTCATGAATTTCTGGTTTTTCCCCCAGTGGTTTATAATTCATCCCTGTCCTTAATTATTTTGGTGCTCAAGTTGTCCCAGATTTGGTCAGTAGGAGCCCTTTTAGGATGGCTCCTATGTCGTTGTGACATGTCCCCATCATATTTTTGAGCACTTCCTTGCTTTCTGGTGTCACAGTATGTCTCAGGCTCATCTACTTGCCCCAGCTCAGGGTCATAATTTTGCATAGCTCTTGCAGAGTTATGCTCTTAGGGCCTACTGGGTTGTTTAGAGCTAGTTATCACCTTACAAAAGAGTCTCAGACTACTCTGTTATTTGCTGTTGTGTGTGTCCACTTTGTGGTTTTCCGGTTTTCTTTTTTCCTGGCTGTAAGGCAGTTGTGACTTTGGAAGGTCCCTCCAGCTTCAGCTCTTTTAAATCGCTATTTCTAATTTTTTATTGGCTGGAAAATGAGATAGCCAAACTCATTAAATTTTATGGAAAGTAAAAGCAAATAGGCTATGTGTGAGGGCCCACAGCATACTTTTATGAGCAAAGTGTATGAGCTTGAGTGCATGGACTTAATTTTGTTATTTGGGCCTTTTTACTTTGGTTCTCAGCTGTGCTGTGGATAGTTGAGGCTGCAGATAGGGACTTGCATAAATAAATGGTTATGGTTCTTCTAAAGGGTTTATAAGGAAAGAAGATTATTTGTGCCCTTTTGAAGTATAAGATTTTAGGTAAGATTTTCCCTCCAGACCCAATTCCACTGTTTAAAATACGAATTTCAAAAAATCGACCAAAAGTCTTTAGAGCAATGGCTCTCAGCCCTGGCTGCACATTGCAATAACCTGGAGAGCTTTTAAAATGTGCTGATGCCTGGGTCTAACCCCCAGGGATTCTGGTTAATTGGTCTAGGGTGTGGACTGAGGATTGGGAATTTCAGAAGTTCCCCTAATGATTCTCTTGTGTAACCAGGATTGAGCACCATGCTGTAAAGAATTAAATGTACCCAAAAGCCTATAGTCTCTGATCCTTCATAGAGAGCTTGTGAACTGGTCCAAGTCTCCTATGTTTATAAATATCTAAAATTTTTTTTTGGCGATATGTGGGCCTCTCACTGCTGTGGCCTCTCCCGTTGCGGAGCACAGGCTCTGGACGCACAAGCTCAGCGGCCATGGCTCACGGGCCCAGCCGCTCCGTGGCATGTGGGATCTTCCCGGACCAGGGCACGAACCCGTGTCCCCTGCATCAGCAGGCAGACTCTCAACCACTGCGCCACTAGGGAAGTCCTAAACTTTTTTTATATCATGGAGTCCTAGAACTAGATGAGATTTTGGAGATTGTCTAATGTAGTGCATTTCCTTATAGATGAGGAAAGGAAAGGTGAAATCGCTTTCTAAGTAATAGCATTTCATTTTTCATTGTAAATGAACCTGTTCCTTCAAGCCAGAGCTTCTAAAACTATCATCTACAGGTTTCATATGTCAGAATCACTAGGGGATTTTGTTAAAGTGCAGGTTCCTGTTCTTCTCCCACACCTACTGGATTGGGATCTGGGGGTGGTGGGGCCCAGGAACCTGCATTTTCCACAAGTCTCCCAAATGCTGCTTATGAACATTAAAGTTTATATTCTCAATAGATGATTTATGTTAATGAAGGATAACCAAGTTATTTATCAGATTCAGTTTATGGAAATAATGGATAAAGAACAAGCTACAACTGAATGCTAATGTTAATTTTCAGCAAATCTATAATGCAAACCCCAGTAGTTCTTTTCTCAAGTAAAACTTCATACCTTTATGATGATTATGTGGAAATATTTAACCTTCCTTCTAGAAAAGATGTATGAAATTCATGTGTATTTGTGAAATTCAAGCACAGTAACTTTAGCAAGGTTTAGCCCTCAGCTAAAAAAAGTGGTCTGGTTAACTGCAGAAATACAGACATGGCCTTAATAATTTGGTGGATGACGGTTCTTGACCGTTGCATCTGCTGTCCTGCAGACATGGGCTCAGTCTCCATGTAAATGAACAGACCCAGCCTCAGGGACCCAGGCCCCTAAAGAGCCTCCCAGAGTGCTTTGCAGAACACTGCCCATTTGCCCTACTCCTTCTACCTTAAGGTTGATTAAGCTTATAATTGTCTGAGAGTGGGAATAAATACAAGTCACCTTCCTAACTCCCTCTGCCACCACTGACTGCCAGGCCCTGCTGAGGGGACAGAGCTCCTTATGGAAACCAGGGGTTGTTGACTATTACAAGGTTAGGATTGTCCTAAGATGCTAAAGTTTTCACCGTAATGAAATGTTTTGTGGACATTTAAATCAATTTGATATTGCTAGATGGAGTTTATTAAATGAAAGGAATAAAAAGGATAAACTGCAAAATATCATGTAAACAAAAAAGAACATTACATAAACAAAAGAGTTAATTGAGCCATCAGAATTGACCAGGTTTGGTTAGTGCCCTATTGCCAAGGGTAACCCTGATACAGGTTTTTGGGAAAAAAAAATCCACCCTGCCTCCCACATGGTTCAGTAAACCCAGCACTGAATCAGACCCCTCCTTCTTCAAAGTGCTAGCCAATATTCTTGCCACCTTTATTTCACCTTAAATTGGTGTTTTGATGGTTTCCTTTATGTATTTTGAGTGTTGGCCCACATTTGGGAATGGTGCCCACTTATGAGCTCCTCACATGGCCTTTACAAGTTTCAGGTGCTCTGAGAACCTCTTTGCAGAATAAAACTGAAGTACCAGACTTTTACAAGTCGACAGCTGAGGGTCAGGGAGAGAGCAACTGAGATACACCCCCTGCTTTGTTTCAGTAATAAATAGAAGCATCAATGAGTTCTTTCAAAATGTTAGTGAGGTTCACTCCAGTATTTCGGATTCCCCCATGCCCACTGCCCAAGGGATCACGTGCCCTCTGTATAGGGAGACCATGTCAGTTATTTTATCACCACATTTGCACAGGAGCGTGTAAAATCTTGGAGTGGGTGTGGATCAGTAATGAGCACTTACACTGCTCCATACAGCCATAGAACAGGGTGTGGGTTAGGGAGTTAGGACGGGAGCTTGTGGGGCTGTAGAAATAACAGAAGAAACACACATTTGGATGCTCTCCCTTTCTGCAGTATGAAATGCTTCACGTTACACCACCAATGAGCCCACCAGATGTCCTCAAGACAAGTCCTGTGGCTGACGCTGCCGGCTGGGTGGACGTGGATAAAGACACTCTGCAGCACAAGCGGTACCCAAACGTGTTTGGGATCGGGGACTGCACCAACCTGCCGACGTCAAAGACCGCTGCTGCCGTAGGTAAGACCACGAGTTGTGTTTCTTCCCCACTCAACGTGATGTCATCCTCAGGCACTGTCATAACAAAAACAAAAGTTGGGCGCAAGTGGCATTTCATTATGTGCTAATTATATTAATGAAGATAGATTTCATTAATAATGAAGAAACTTTTGTGGCCTAAAAATGACTTTGGCCTCCCCAACAGAGAAGCAAGTTGTCCGTGAACCTAGTGTTGTGTAAAGAAGAAAGTATCTGTTAAGTGCTTTGCAACCAGAGTAGCACGACCTCATCTGCCTTTTCTCTGTCAGAGGGGTGGTTTTCAGGGGAGGGGGCATTAGAGACAGAGAGGTACCGCTTTTCCAGCTCTCTAGAATTCTGTTACTTCTCATACTGCCGTGCTCACATCCCTGGCCTTCTTTGCCCCCGATGCCAGGTAGGTTGGCTATTTTTCTTCTGCCTAAAACACCGTAAAACTAGGGAAGCATTTGTTTCCCCAGAAAACACATGCAAGTCAATGAAAGCTTGCAGAGCAGAAAATTGCATTAAGACAGATACAGTGGAGAGTGCCCTGATTGGTACATGATTAAGGCCTCAGCCTGGGAAACTAAATTCTTCACTTCGATGTTCTGCTCTAGCAGTGATGGAGGGAATTGCCTTTTAGATTCTGTTTTCTGTAGACAGGGACTGTCTTCTTTAGATGTTATGAAACACGGACCTCCCTGCTGATGTGTATGGGAGTGTTTTGTGTGAATTACACACCTGCCAAACATGTGTTACTTCTGCTTGAATACGTCAACCTAAGAAAGACTTTCTAGGAAATCCATTGAATGTCTTTTTCATTATTATTATTACTATTTTAAAATTTATTTTTGGCTGCATTGGGTCTTCATTGCTGTGCGTGGGCTTTCTCTAGTTGGGGCGAGCCGGGGCTACTCTTTGTTGCGGTGCGTTGTGGTGCACGGGCTTCTCATTGCGGTGGCTTCTCTTGTTGCAGAGCATGGGCTCTAGGTGCGCGGGCTTCAGTAGTTGTGGCACGTGGGCTCAGTAGTTGTGGCTCGTGGGCTCTAGAGCGCAGGCTCAGTAGTTGTGGCGCACGGGCTTAGTTGCTCCGTGGCATGTGGGGTCTTCCCGGACCAGGGCTTGAACCTGTGTTCCTTGCATTGGCAGGCGGATTCTTAACCACTGCGCCACCAGGGAAACCTGTCTTTTTCATTATTAACAGTAATTTTCCCCCAACTTTTCATTTCAAAAATCTCAAATCTATGAAAAATTTGAAAGTACAGTGAATACCCATATACCCTTCAGGTGTTAACCAGTTATTAATATTTTGTGACTAACATAATAATTAACCAATAAATTAATATTTTACTTGATCACTATGTACACTTTTTGGTTGAGTTGTTAGAAAGTAAGTTTTGACATCCTGATGCTTCACCCTCAAACACTTCAACCTTTATCTCCTAAGAAAAAGCAGTTTCTCCTCTATACCCACAAGACCATTATCATGTCCAAGAAACTGAACATTGTATTATAAAATCATCAATACAATCCAGTTTGAATTTCTCCATTTTCCCTAAAAATGTCCTTTATAGCTTTCCCTGCCCCCCGGCCCCAATTCCCCTTAAATTCATGAACCAGTCAAAGGCCACACTCTGTATTGGTTGTCATGTCTCTTTGGTTTTCTTTAATCTAGAAGCCTCTGACATTTGGTGGTTTTTTTTTTTTTTTTTTTTTTTTTTTTCCTTTCATGACATTGGCATTTTTGAAGAGTCCAGGCTGGTTATCCTTGTAGAACATCCCACAATTTAGAACCATCTAGTAGTTTTTGATGATTAGATTCAGATCATACGTTTCGGCAAGACTTGCACAGTGAGGCTGTGTACCTCCCACTGTGTCACCTCAGGAGCCCCTCATGTTAGTTTGTCTTGTCCCTGGTGAAGCTAGATTTCATCACTGGGTTAAGAGTTGTGCTCTAGTTACAGTCTAGAGGGATGGGGTCTTCTTAACTTGTTCACATTAAAGTTACTTGCAAATTAGTTTTCATGGAAAATCTAGCTGCTTATGTTTTTCTGACTTCTCCATTTCTCATGTAGCTGCCCAGTCAGGAATACTTGACAGAACAATTTCTCTGATTATGAAGAATCAAACACCAGTGAAGAAGGTTTGTATGCCTTGTAAGAATCACTGTCTCAATTTACCATCTTCCGTTCTGCATGAAAACAGTGTTTTCCCACAATTTTGCCACTTTCTTAATTAATTTCTCTAATATGGGCACTTCAGTTTTTGCCTTTAGTGTATTATATAATTTCTATTTTTTCACTGTACAAAAAATTAGAATATACAAAAAAAGAAAACAATTACAACCGCTCAGAGTAAATAATAAATTCTAAAGTATCTACGTAGCACCGTGAAAGAAGCCACTTTCCAACTCTGTCTCATGGCCAATTGTAGTATGATGGCTACACGTCGTGTCCACTGGTGACTGGCTACAACCGTGTTATTCTCGCGGAATTTGACTACAACGCTCAGCCCCTGGAAACCTTCCCCTTTGACCAGAGCAAAGAGAGGCTTTCCATGTACCTCATGAAGGCTGACATGATGCCGTTCCTGTATTGGAATATGATGCTAAGGTCAGTGCATTGCCTGGGGGAGAGGCACAGCTGTTAGCAGATTGCACCGACTTGTGCAGGGCGGTTGTTTCCAAAAGGCCTTCCAACTTCAGGAGATATGACCCCAAGCAGGACTGTCGAAAGGGAACCACCTTGCTGTGCCAGGTCTCATAGATTAGTGATGGCTGCCTGAAAAGGGTTCTGAAGCATCGGCCAGATGTGGTGGGAAAGAGGCTGCCCTGGGTGAGGGAAGGGAGCCCTAGCACAGCTACCACCCACAGGGGATGCAGCCTGCTGTCTCCATTATTGGCAGTGACCGAGTCTTCTGTCTTCCAGTTTCTGGTTCTCTCTTGCTGCTGGATAAATAATAGTAATCATCATAGTAAATCACTTTGACATGTCAAGTACTTTATCATCTGCTACCTTGCTTTTGTTTTTATTATGTTATAGGACAAAGAAAACATAGCGATGAAGAGCATAAGCTTTGGAGTCTGACCTTTGTTTGAATCACGTGTCTGCCATTTACTAGCTGTGTGTCCTAGGGCCAGTTGCTTAAACTCTCTGTGTTTTAAGTTTCTCATCTGCAAAATGAAAGTAACATTGTTTTCCTCACAGGATGGGGAGGAATGAGACAATACCTAAAGAGACAGCTACATAGTAGGCATTCAAGTAGTAAACAGAGTACCAAACTTAATAATTCCTCTTTCTTTGTTGCAAAAAAAAAATGATCTCATTTGACTTTCCTAAACCTTTAAGAAAAGTAAGTCAGAATATCGATACCAGTGTTTTTCAGCCAGGGGCGGTTTTGCTCCCCGGGGGACGTTTGACAACATCTGGAGATACATTCTGTTGTCACAACTGGAGGGGATGCTACTGGCCTCTAGTGAGCAGAGGCCTAGGATGCTGCTGAACCGGACAGCCTCCACCACAGAGAAGTATCTGGTCCAAAATGTCAGTAGGACCGAGGTTGAGAAACCCTGACCTATACTTAATTCACGAGCAGGTGAAGGTAGAAGGGATTGCAGTCTGCACGTAGTAGGGGCTTTGTTTGGCCGAACCGAGTCAGCGTGTTCAGGCTCACATAGCAAGTCAGTGTCAAAGCCAGGACTTGTCCCCTCCTAGTCCTGGGATCTTCCTACTTCGCTGTCTTGCTGTATGGCCTGATAAGTGTTTTGTGTGAGCAGCCACCAGGCTGGCCGAAGTCACCCCCATCTTTTCCGACGCAAAGAACCTTTCTGTGTCATTTCTTACAGGGGTTACTGGGGAGGACCAGCCTTTCTGCGGAAGTTGTTCCATCTGGGTAGGAGCTGAGGATGGCTCAGCTTCTGGATGGCTTGCAGGGATGGCCATCCATCCTTGGATGGCTCCTGGACCAAAATCACAGCCACTGATTGACCGCGAGCAGCATGAAGAACTCAAAATCTAACCCCGTAAAGCATTTACTGCTGGATGATGGTGACCAGATGCCTCCCTTTTCAGTCCCTCTGGACAGCCACCATGCAGGCTGCCCAGGATGAGTTTGATTCTTTGGAAATATGCAAATGAAAGAGTAGACTTCTATTTTTTAAATAAAAGCTTGCCATTGATTGACATTCTGTGAGAAAATTCTATCTTGACTAGTGGAATGAAAAGTTACGGCCCTGGGGAGGAAAAGATGGTGGTGGTGGGATAGCTTACCTGTTATCTACTTCGAGTATTCAACTGATAGCGGGCCTAATTTCTCCAGAGCCTGTTTGGATTTACAGAAAACAAGAGTCATTCCAGGGAGAATAGTATTTCAAACAGTGTCCGTGAAAGCCCCAAAGACGTGCGGCCTAGAACTGGTGCTGCGGGGGCAGTGGACCGAGAGCCCGGCTGCTGCCCCTCTGCTCTGCCACCATGTTCACGCGGAGGCCACGTTCTCCTAGCCAGTGACTGATGCGGGCAGTGGGGTGGGTACTCATGCTGGCCTATTCCTACAGGATGTGGAGCTCCTCTTCCTGGCAACTTTGGCTCCAGGATCTCCCATTAGCCTGGCTGAAACTTTCTCGGGACTGCATCAAGCCTGAGGTGGTTCTTTCCCATCCCTCCTTCCTTCCTCTCCTCCTTTCCCAGGTGTCCCTGCCGAATCATGGTCTGAAAGCCCTCCCTTGCCTTCTCCTGTTCCTCCTTCTTTAGCCTTGACAGACATTTCCCCCAATAAATCTCTTGCAAATCTAATTCTCTCATGGCCCCTGCTTTGCAGAGAACATACACACAGCGAGGATGGCGTTGATTCAGTCCCAATTTTGGCCAATAAAATTTTGAATGAGATCACATTGGAAATATTGCAGGAAGTAGTTGCAGTTTATTTGAAGTTCAGCAGCAAAATCATTTGTCCCCAACCAGTTTATTTGGAAGCTTGCAGTTTCAGTTCAGTCTGGTATTTGAAAGCTTTGCATGTTTCACATTTATTTATACACTCCACAAAGGGCATTGTTTAGCAGTCTATGCAATGCCTTAGATTTTCATAACAGTTTAGAGTTCAAACCTAAACTGTTACCTAGTTTAGGTAACAGTGTTACCTAGGGTTGCTAAGTCTCTCTGGTTTCCTGAAGTTCCCTGATGACTTTAGAAACTCTGCTTAGGCATTCATTCATTAATTCAGCAAGGATTTACTGAGCTGCCAGGCACTGTCTTGGCCCTGGAGATGCAGTGGCGAACCGACAGATAACGGCCCTGCCACAGTTTTGTGGTTCCTAAAGGATAGTTTCCTCTCCTTTCCCTGGGATGCTGGGGAGCTCGCCGAAAGAGGCCTTGATCTGATTTGGAAAGTAGACTTTCCTCAGTGGCACAGTTCTGAGGAGGAACGGGGTACCATCCTAGCAGCAGACCCCTAATCTGGCACTAGAAGTGGGAGATGTTTTCTGCATGACCACACATCTTCCCGTTTAACATATGTTATTCCGGCATAGCTATCCATGACGCCCCCTTTCACTCTCCGAGATGTCCTATTTGGACCATAGATTATACTGACCACTGTAGTGGTCGCACTGAGCCCTCCCACTCCCACCTCAGTTCTAGAATGGGAGAGCAGTGCTATAACAGGTGGCACTGTTTTTCCCTCTGTGCGGCTCTGAAACAGGCAGAGGTGGGGTGTTTCTGCCCTGTTCTCGGAGTCCCTGGGCCTTTACAGAGTTCCTGCCTGAGACCGCTGAGTCAGCAAGAGCTGGGGGCGCTTCACCCCAAATGATCTTTCCCTGCAAGGTCCAAGAAGTCCTGGGAATAACCAGCCAGGACTCTCTCCCTAAATGTGGACAAAAATGTATTTTCAGAGAGTGAGGCTGTGTCTCTGGGAATGGCTGAGGCTCCGGGGTGAGTCACTGTGAAATCCCTCCTGGGGTGAGCTGGAGCTTCTTGGGTCTGTTTACGATCATGCATTCCGAATAAACCTCCAAGCATCAGGAAACTGTCTCAGTTCACATTATGCTGGGCAGAATTTACTGCCGGGGCTGGAGGGAGCAGTAACCACTATTGGTCAGTACACTGGTCTCCAGCTGTTACTCCTCCGAGCTGGGAAAGATCAGAAATGTGCTGAATTCCAGAAAAGTCTGGCCTTTGAAACCATATCTCCTTAACCACGAATGTGGGATCGGCCGAGGGCGAGGCCCTTCTCTGGGACTGCCTCAGGTTAGCCGGGTCAGCAGCAGGAAGTGGGGAGGGGTTAAGACCAGGATAGGTGGTGGTTTCTCCAAAGGTGGTGCCTGGGGCAGGGTGAGGTGGCTGGTCCCACCCTGTGGAGGGCTCCAGCTCAGAGGCTGATGCCTGCAGAGTGCAGAAGTGACTCAGGGCTAGGACTGCTGACTTGGGAAATCCCTCCTTGCCCCCCCCACCCCCACCCTTGGTGTCAGCCCGGGGTGAGCTATGGATATAGTGAAAACAGAGCTGGGTGGCAGCTTAGGGACCACTGAGATACAGGGAGGGAAGTGAGACTTAAGTCAGCAGGGAGAGCACAGGGTTTCAGATTCAGTTGGTTCTTATTTATTTATTTCTTTTGTATTAAAAACATTTTTGGTGTTTTTTCCCCCCTTATTTCTAAATTTTGTAGAAAATTTAGAGAACAGAGATCAACAAATGGAATAGAAATCACTCCAAATCCATCACCCAGTTGTAACAGCTAATAGCATCTTGGTGTCTTTTTCTCTAGGGTCCTAATATTGCTGTTACATATAAAGTTCCTGAAAACAAATAGGATCATACTGTAAGTACTGTTTTGTGACCTGTGTTTTACACTTAATATGCGTTGAAGACCCAGGGGTTGGTTGTAGAGAGGAGGAGATCGGTGAGTAATTACTCAAGGTGCACGGATCATTTGTCCTGGCTGAGAAAACTGCTAATTAATTAATGTAACAAATATATGTCATGTGCCTTGGAGAGTATTGGCATATAGTCATCACTAGATACTTTTCTCACATAATCCTCCAATAACAGGTAATTATCAAAGACATAGAAGGTCTTTTTGTGGAAGGTGGCTCTGTAATGCAACAGTTAAGAGTAGCTCCTCTGATTGTATGCACTGGATAAGTCCAGTCTGATTTTAAAGCAAAGTCCCTGCTTTATGCCCTAAGACCACAGATGGAACTTTCATTTGGGATAGGCTCACTGTGATCATTTCAGGGGTGGGGGTGGGGGTGGGGGATGGGGGAAGGAACAAGAGCAATGCTTTGGATAAGATGAGGCTTTCTGAAAGGATGAATGAAAACCAGGTCTCTCTGCGTAGGTTAACTGCCAAGTAGCTAAGGAGATTGCTTGTCTCATGCTAGAGAAAGTCAAGGCTAATACTCTGCAACAGATATTAGGTAGAAAGGTCACAAGACACAGTTGAGAAAGATGGATGGTGAAATATGGAACAGTTTTCTCGCCCCACCCCGTATTGATTTTTAAAAAGTAACTTCCCGGGAGGAGTGCATGCTGTGAACAACCCTAAATGAAGTTATAACTTTCCATGTTTACATGCAGTAAAACTCCTGTAACTGCATCCCTCGGCTACAATTTGAGGCCACACCCAGGCCCGCAGTGGTGCAAAAAGGCAGGAACTCTGGTGCTGTCCTGGCACAAGCTGGGTTCAGATTTCTCGAGGGACAGCTGGATAGAACACAGGATCTGGAGCCGCAGACGGGGATTCAGGTCCTGGCTCTCCCACTGACTCGTGCCTCATAGCGTCCCACTAGTGCGTTTTCATCACCACTTTGTAACCTGTAGAGGGGGTCACAATACCTACTTCACAGGGTTAACACAAGCATTAAATGAATTGAGGTATAGCTTTTAGCAGTTTGGCACATAGACTGTAGCTGGGATTGTTGTTGTTAACTCCAGTAGTCGAATGAAGTGCTCAGAAATACAGCTTCCCCTTAGACTAGAAATTCCTGCCTGTCTGTGAGAAATGGGGTCATGACGGCTCTCCAACATCCTTGTTCTAGCAAGACGGATTCTGTCACTTGATACCACCACAGACCCCTGCCTCATTTCGACTGACTTTCAGAGTTGGGAAATTGCCAGCATTATAGATTAGCCCATGTGGGGTAGTGGCTAAGAGCACGTGTCTGGATCCAGCTTGCCTGGTTTGAATCCCAGATCTGCCTCTCACTGGCTGTGTCACCTAGGGGAAGTCCCTGAAACTCTCTGGGCCACTGGTTAACTTAGATCACAGAAGGCCCTTTGTATTCAATCTCTTTTGATCTCAACCAGTCCCAATCTCCAGGCTATATAAATACATATGATAGATATATACTATTGGTTATAGGGGTTCACTGACTGCAAGAATTCACTATCAGCTACTCCCACAAATATCTTGGGGGCATCTAATAAACACAAGGCCCTGGGGATTCAGAGATGAAAACCCTTGTCCTCAGTGAGCTCTGCTGGGTTCTTTCCATAAAGCGCCAAGGTAGATGTCCCATCTGTGTGTGGTCATAGCATTCAGAATATGCCACTGTCTTACACCAGACATTCAGGGAGAATATTCAGAAGAAGGTAAAGTTTGAGATGAGTCCCTGTATTAGCCAGGTCTCATTTGGTTCGGACAGAAATCCAACCCAAATAAGCCTAAGAGAAAAAGGAGAACTTATTGACTCATGTAACTGGGAAACTCGGGTGTTCACTTCAGATTTGGCTAGATCTAGGAGTCATAATATAATCAAGGTGCTCTCTTTTTCCTTTCAATTCTCTCAATTCTTTTTCCCTCTGACTCACTCTCTGCGACAGACAGGCTTTCTCACTGTGCCCAGGGAAGAGGGCTACATGCATGTCCTCCTGGCTTGGCCTCCTTAGTGGAAAAAAGAACTTGGCTTTCTAAATGTCCACAGACCAGTTCTGGGGAAGGATTATGCTTATCAGCAGATGAACAAATAACTGTGTTTCCCCTATCCGTAAGAGTGCTCTCTTTGTTGAGTGCTGTCTTAGCAGTACCTAGAGCAGCACACAGTAAGTTCTCAGTAAATATTTGTTAGCTGAACGAACCAGCTACATTTTGGCCATGTGCCCACTTAATAGCTAGGGGAGTGGGGTTTGCTACCTAAAGAAGTAGATTGATGGACAAATGTTCTCAGCACTCCAAACCATTATTACCACTACAGTCCTGATCTGCGAGTTAGACTTGGCCAGGAGCAGAGGAGCGGAAACTTCCCAGGCGTGGGGAACAGTATGTGTAAAGGGATGCAGGCGGGAGGCTGTGGGGACTGTGGGTAACTTGGTATGTGTACGAGGGATACTGAACGACAGGAAGACGGTGGGAAATGGGCTTCTGGAGAATCTTGCGTTGGGATCTCTGATGTTGCCTTTTGTTCCTCCAGCCCCACCCTGGACTTTCTGCATCCTGCTGTCTGCCCTGGGAGGCGGCCCAGCACAGGCCGTGCGAATGGTCTCCCCTGCTGTCTAGTTTCTGGTTGGGTTTGGCCGGTGTGGGTTGGTAAGAGGTGGGAGGGAGGGAGGAGGGTAAGGTTGGGGCGTTTCTTTTTCTGGCTCCCTCCTGGCGGGGCTATCTTGGCCCTATGATGAGGTAAGAACAGAAATTGAGAGTAGGAGTTAATTTGACAGAGATAATTTATATATGTTACCTGTTGGATCCAATAATAAAAAAATTGGGGCTTGTGTTTTTTTTTTACATCTTTATTGGAGTATAATTGCTTTACGATGGTGTGTTAGTTTCTGCTTTATAACAAAGTGAATCAGTTATATGTTCCCTTATCTCTTCCCTCTTGCGTCTCCCTCCCTCCCCACCTCCCTATCCCACCCCTCCAGGCGGTCACAAAGCACTGAGCTGATCTCCCTGTGGGGGCTTGTGTTTTATGTGTTTTCAAATTTCATTTTTTCCCAATAATTTTTAATTGTATTTTGCAGAAGTACTAGTCTGAGAAGAATTAGATTTTTAAAAAATCAAACAAAATGAAAACAAATCCCACAAATCTGGTCCTTCAGCACAGATGGCTGGAGAAGCCCCACTCTCTTTTTGGGTTCTGATGCCCTCTCCCTGCACCCATCCTGACGGGCCCAAGGGTGGCAACAGCTCCCTGCCTACGAATCCCGAGGGACCTCACTGGGCCTGCGGTTCCCCCAACCTGGCCCACCTTTGTACATAAGCCCTTCGTGAACTAGCCTCACTTGACCGTGTCATCTGCTTTCTGTTGGGCCGCTGACTGACACAACGTAAACTCAAAGGGGTGCAGAGCCACTGAAGGAATTTACGCGTGAACGAGAGGAGACTGTAGCAGCTTGGGTGAGCTATGCACTGAGGAGAAGACTCCAGACAGGCTGACCAAGGCCAGGGCCAACTAACTTCAGCGAGGAAGGGTGAGGGCTTGAATTAAGGCACTAAGGAAGGAGAGGAGGGGAAAAATTCAGGAATATTTAGGATACTGTGTGTCAGGCAAACAGAAACCACTATATAAATAGTGCAGGCAGAAAGGAATTGGAAAGTGCAGAGGCTGGCAAACTATGACCTGTGAGCCAAATTCAGCCCACTGCCTGTTTTTATAAATGAAGTTTTATTGGAACACAGCCATCCTCCTCCATTTCTGTATTGTCTAGGGCTGCTTTTGCACTACAGTGGCAGAGCTGAGTAGTTGTGACAGAGACTGAACGTGGCCCTCAAAGGCTAAAATATTGACTAGCTGGCCCTTTACAGAAAAAACTTCACCAACTCCTGGAACATTGGGAAGTTGGTACGTATAGAACTCTAGGAATGGCTGGGGAAACAAACATCATGGGCAAGTACTGCTGGTTTTCAGGGGGTCAAGAGGCTACAGAAATTGCAGGAATACTGGCCCCATTGATCTCAGGATTTGCCCCATCAAATCAGGTGATTGCCTGCAAGCCTCATGTCTACGGACTGGTATGCCAGCCATTGCCAAAGGGAAAGGGCTTCCCTTCCATCTTCAATCTGGAAGGAGGTGCAAATGCCCCTCCCTCACTGGAAGACTTTGGATGAAACCAGTTGTCTTTTCCCAGCTTTCGTCCGTGATACAGAGGTGAGTATAGGAGAGACAGGGATACAGAAGCCCAGGGCTTTGGGATGACTACAATGGGTGGGGGATAGGGAGGCTGGGATGACTGCCAGGCTTCGGTGACTGTGATGGATGACAGTGCCGCCACGGAGAGGGAGGGGGGTGGAAGAGAAGATTCTGGACAGGGAGAGAGGCACTGCCAGCAGGTTAGTTTCCCAAATCCCTGCCAACTGTGGGGTCTCAGCCAAGTTCTGTGATGGGTTTTTTTTTTTTTGCGGTACGCGGGCCTTTCACTGTTGTGGCCTCTCCCGTTGCGGAGCACAGGCTCTGGACATGCAGGCTCAGCGGCCATGGCTCACGGGCCCAGCCGCTCCGCGGCACGAGGGATCTTCCCGGACCGGGGCACAAACCCGTGTCCCCTGCATCGGCAGGCGGACTCGCAACCACTGCGCCACCAGGGAAGCCCCTGCGATGGGGTTTTACTCAGCCTCCGTCACTCAGTGATATTCATGGAGTGAAACCATAAAGTAGTTTTGACATAAGAAAATTGGAATTACAAGCCTGGGATTAACATATCTTTCCAAGCTTATAGGCTAAAGCAAGTTATAAGTATTCCTTTTAAAGGAGACCTTCCAGGAGATGGAAAACATTGGCAATCTCTTTGGCCCAAGGGCCCTGTTGGCCTGTGTAGTCCTGTGAATGGCAGAGAGAGGCCTGAAGCAAAGCAATGAGGTGAAAAGAGCAGAGTGGAGGGAGAGGTGGTGAGAGGCAGAGGGTGGAGAGGAGAGAAAGCGTTGCACCTGGGAGGACCTCATTAAAAAGGGCAGTGGACACTTAATCCCTGTATGGGGGCAATGGGAGGATGTGGGGAAAGGAACGATTGCTGACCAGCCCTTGGCCTCTGCCCGCCCCTGTTTACTATCTTGGTGGTCAGTCAGGGCCCTTCCTCCCAGAGTAGATGACCTAGGTTGACTGGGGACCATCCCCTGAAATTTAACAAGATTGTGGCAGAAAACTCTCCCCACCTTATTTCTTCCTTATCTCAGCAAATGGAGGCCTTTTCACTCCAGCAAAGCTGATTTTATTGCTTACTTCCTCCAAATTGGTAATAGTCCAGCTTGTAAATCCATCCATACATCCTGTGAACCCACTGTATATCTGACTAATTAGTGGTTGTCTTCTAAATGAGGAATGCCTTCTTATGGATGTTCTGTGCAAATACAATACTGTAGGTACTTCAACATCAATAACTGTACAAACAATATAGTAATTTGAATGGTTGTGGTTAAAATGAAACTTTTCTAGAATCCAATTTATAAATCTAGGAAAAGGATGTTATTTGTGACTAGGAACTATGTGTTCATTGTCAAAAGTTCCAAAAGATTTTCAAGATTGCATAGTAAATGAGACACAGAACTGGGATTTGAATCGCAGTCTGTTCTCACCGTGTCTGAGAAAAATTGTTGATATCAGGATTACTTTGGAAGGCTTCTCTTACTTCAGTGCTGTCATATTTCTTCTCAGGAGTAAAAGAAAAAGGAGACATGCATTAGTCCAAGTTCTCTCATTTTCCAAGTAGCAAAAAAGCAATTTATTGGCTTATGTACTTAGAAGTTTGGGAAGGAGATCAGGCATGGCTGGATACAGAGGCTCAATTTCTTCCTCTCTTGTTCTTGCTCTGCGTTTCTTTGTGTTGGTTTCTTCCTCAGGTACACCACTTCACATGCTGACAAAGTGGGGCAGGGTCAGGCTTACCTCTGGTCTTTAGAGCCCACAGTCCTTCTTTTCTGTTAAAATGGCAAAAATCTGGGGAAAGGTGTGATGATCCAAGCTGAGTTTGTGACTTGTTGAACCAATCTTGGGGGAGAGGATTGGGTCAGCTCTGTGGGAGCCACTTGGACTGAGAATGGGAGTGGTGGTGGTGATTCTCCAATGAGATGCTGGGGTTAAAAACCTCTTTTTACTACAAGAATAAGAAGGTGGACACATCCTATCTTCTTCTCCATTGTCAACATTAGTCTACTTACTCACTGAGTCTCTGGCCGGCTGCTGGGGTCCTCAGGTGGGTAAGCTGGGTTCCCCCGTTGGAGGAGCTTAGACCCTCAGGGAGCCTGCGTTTTCAGGAATGGTCCTTTTGCACCGTCGCAAAGCATCCTCCGGACTAGGAAGGCGGACTGCAGCTCCTCCAGGATGCCCGCTGACACCAGGGATTCCTGCCAGGACCTGCCAACAAGAGCCCTTTCAGCTTCCCAGGGTCTCTCAGTAGGCTCTGTGACAGAGCCGGTGAAGTCCTGGCCGGAGAGGGAGTGGGGAAGGCGAGAGCGCGCCTGGCGGGGTCCCGGAGCCGGGCTGTGGGCGCCGCCTGCTGGAGAACTGGAGCGCCTGCGGATCTTCTTTTACAAATGGGGCCCAGTAAACGCTAGGTTTGAAGTAACGCCAAGCCGTGCGTGTTTACCACCTGCACCTGATTAACTGGCAGCCAGGTGAGCGCTGAGTAAAGGAGCCAGAATTCCGCGTCACGGGGAGCCTCTGCCCGTCTGTCCAGCCGCCTTCCCCACCACCTCACACGGCACAGGGACCACAGGGACGGCGCCGCGTTCCCTTTCCTTACCAGGTCCTGCGAGGTGAGTCGGCTCAGCCATAATCACAATCATAATCAAAATAATATTAATTGGTGGGGCTTCCCTGGTGGCGCAGCGGTTGAGAGTCCGCCTGCCGATGCAGAGGACACGGATTCGTGCCCCGGGCCGGGAAGATCCCACATGCCGTGGAGCGGCTGGGCCCGTGAGCCATGGCCGCTGAGCCTGCGGGTCCAGAGCCTGTGCTCCGCGAAGGCCACAACGGTGAGAGGCCCGCGTACCGCAAAAAGAAAAAAAAAAAAGAAAAATTAATTGGTATAATTTTGAGTACTTTGAGGGAGACACTTGGCTAGGGGCTTTGCATCCAGTTTCATACTTCATCTTCGTGATCACCATACGGGAGGGCATTTTACTTGTGTCTTATAAAGGACTGAGACTTAAATTAGAGAAGTAACTCGCCCAGCGCACGTGGCTAGGAAGAGACCAGGTCAGGCCAGAGCCACAAGAGGGCGCACCTCCTTTTTCAATACTGTCCTATGAGTCTTGCTTTTCCTTGGGGAAAACCCGCAATGTATTTTGACAAATGTTAAGAACCCACATAAACACAGTATGTATGTATGTATGTATTTATGTATGTGTTTATTTATTGGAGGAAATGGACAGCGTTGGGAATATGGGCTGTAGGTAGGATGAACACGTTTCTGGAACTGGAAATTAGACTACATCTGGTGTGACAGGAGGCAGAATTTTTGAATTTAGGAGTCTTCTACAATCTGGGATGTTGGTCATCGATACCATATGGGAGGAAGCTGTAAAGCCACGAGAGGCATTGGTGAGTTATGGCTGGCAATCCACACCGTGTGCCTATGCATGCAAGCTGCCCACTTACCTAGAGCGTCCTCTCAGGCTAGTGCTGGGGTCTCCCTTGCCCCGATAACACTTAGAATTAAAGTCTGGAGTAGCTGTTTTCCTCTGTCTGAGATAACCTAAAGGCATCAGTCTTCCTCTTTTTCTATTTCCCTCTCCCAATTTTCCCTTGCTCCCAACTCTTGGTCTGATTGAGGGGTGTCTAAATGACGTGTTCGTTACAGAGGAGAATATTGCTATTGGCTATTCCTGATTGCCTCGTTTCAACAGGTCATTTCTGATTGTAAGTAACCACTCTAGTTTCTAATTATCAATCGATTTAAAGTGATAGTTTTTAAACCTTCATTAAGGAAGTACGTAGCCACTGATTGCCCCCCACCAGACTTTAGGCTTCTGGAGGGCAAAGATCTATCTACTTTATGCAACGAAGCCTTACTATGTACTGTGTTGAGTCTTGATGCTGGGCAGCTGCATATCTGTGGTTCCCAAACCTGGTGGTACAGTACAATCAACTTTTTTTTTTTTTTTCTTTTTAAAGCCTTTGCCTGGGGATTCTGTCTAGATCACTTTGGGCTGAAGCCTGGCAATCTGTGTTACATGAACAGGTGGTGCGCATCCCTGTGGCATCTACCTCTGCTGCACCAATATCTCCCCCGGCTCTTATTATGGCTTCATGGGGTGGGGTGGGGTGGAGGTTCCCTATGATGCTGGGAGAAGAGCTTGGGTCTGTTGGCAGGGGTTGAAATGGACTGCTGTCACAAGAGTGGCCTTAAGGACTGTGATGAGGGAGATAATCCCAATAGGCACAGCTGTGAGTGGTACCCTTATTTGTCCATTTCGCATGGAAGGAGAGGTGGCCTGAGGTAGTTTCCATGGACTCCTGGGCAGTGGTAAATAATTTGGTTAGGTGTCTGGAAGGATTAGGAGTGGAAGATCCAAGACCAGGAGTCTGGGGAAGAAACATGTGATTGAACTATGGGAGTGGGCAGGTCTTTATGTTGACCATCAATACCCAGCAGAGGGGTCACTCAACAACCAGGTAGTCAAGATGACTCGTCTGATGGATGTCTGTCAGCCTGTGCTCTTGGCCGTCCCGGTGCTCACACAATGGGCCCATGGATGGAGCTACAGTAGCAGGGATAGAGGCTCTGCATGGGCTTCCTCTGCCCAAAGCTGGTCCAGTTATTGCCACTTCTGAATACCTGATGTGTTAACGGCAGAGATAAAAGATGAACTCTTGATATGGTACCATTTCTCAAGAAGTCCAGCCATACCTTTGTCACCAAGTTGATGCCCTCAGGACTTTATCACCCTATAGGGGACAGTGATTCATCCTTTTTGGAACTGATCCCACCAGATATTCATTGGCCTTTCCTGCACCTCCGCTAATATCATCCCAGTGTTCACAGAGTGCTTGTTTACTGTCATGGGAGCCTACCTAACAGCTTTTCAGACCAGAAACCTCATTTTACAGTGAAGGAGGTGTGGTAATGGGCATATGAGTATAGAATCCTCTAGGCTTACCATATCCCACATCACCTGGGAGTGAAATAGAAGGTTGGACTGGCCTATGGGGCCTTTTATCCCTCAGCTCGAATCAGCTGGCCATAGACATCCTTGAGCTAGGGCCTTCCAGGGCACGCAGGGACTCTGGGTGCTGGTGTTTCCATAGAGGAGGCCAGAGGCCAGATGAGTAGGAGTGCAGGTCTGGGAGGGTGTGATCAGGGGGACACTGGATGTCTAGGAGCAGGGGTAATGCGGGAGCATAATGGGGACAGAAGAGGGTGGCAAACAACCAAACAAAATCCAGAAACTGGTCTCTGGATCCCCTTTCTGGTGATTCTGACCAGTGAATCTGAGGGAGGACTTAGGAATCTATACTTTTAAAAGGCTCTTGAGTAAGTTGGGAGCTCTTCCAGGTTTGGGAACCATATGGGGGTGGAAAAAGGACGGAACGTGGAAGAGAAAGAGGCAGGTGTGTGTCCTGGCTTCACCACTTGCCCAAGGTGACCGCCTTTCACGGAGAGTCGCTGGCTTACTGGTTTATACTCTTCTCATTTATAAAATTGGGCTTATGATATCAAATGGGATAATAGTGTGTGAACCATTATTACATGAGTTAATATACTTAAGGCATTAAGTGGTGTCTTAAGGTAAAGTGGTGTCTGATAAGCACAAGAGCGCTATTAAAGCATTAGCCATTTTAATGTGAATTAATGTTATTGTTAAAAAGTTTGGGGCACAGAAAAGGGTCTGTCTGATGAGGGCCAAAGACATACCTGAATTCTTCCTGCTTGCTAGCTCTTCCAGAACCCAGCCCCGAGGGCCAGAACTACCATGTCTTTCCTCCAGTTTTTGGGGGGAAATCAGTTCAAACTTACAAAAAGTTTGCAAACATAAAATAGTGCAAGTAGCACCTATATACCCTTTACTGAGATTCACCCTTTGGAACATTTTACTCCGGTTTACTGTATCATTCATGGTCTTTATCTTTCTTTCTCGCTCTCTAAATATATGGAATCTTTGTACGTACATATTTATATACATATACATACATTTATATACATGCATACATATATTTATACATACTATATATATGTGTGTATATACATTTCTTTTCTGAATAATTTAAGGGTAAGTTACATGCATCATGGCCTTGAACTCTAAATACTATATTACACTAAATACTGAACTACAATATTAGGTGTACTGCAATAGGGACAGTCTCTTATGTAACCACAGTACAATTATCAACCTCACAAATTTACAGTGATACCGTATTTTAAGTAAACCATCATTGAAAATATTATTTATTTAGTCCCAATCTGAAGCCTCTGAACTGCCATTTCTTCATAATAGAAAATGTAATAATAATATTAAAAAATGGCAACAATAAAGATAATTGCCCCCCCCCCAAGTACTATGAGGATAAAATGAGATAATGTTCTCCAAAGTGCTTTGTAATCCAAAAAGAGCTATCATTATACTGCATGTTGCTAAATACCAGTTACTATCACTGCCGTTTTCATGGGGGCTTTCCCCTTGTATGTTAAAGAGAGTTTATGTGATGTCAGTCTTCATTTCAGACAGTGTGTAGACACAGCCTTAACATTTCCTCCTAATTTCTTGGGGGAGACAACTAACTTGAAGTGAGGAGCTACCATGTTCCAGGTGTTTTATTACATATATCACCTTATTGTAACTAAAAACAAAACCTTATATAGAATCATTTTTCCTCTTTTTTTCCCCTGAAGTACTTAATAAGAGCAAGCTGTGGATATGATGCCTCAACACCTCTAAATACTACAGTGGATCTTCCCCCTCCCAACAGCACTTTCCTAAATAACCATCGTACAATCCTCCAAAAAAAAAAAAAAAAAATCAACATTGATACATTTACACCCAAGTTTTTCCAACTATCCCAACAATGCCATTTTTGCTGTTCCGGTCTGGGATCCAGTCCAGAATCAGATTGCATTTACTTATCATGTCTCTTAGTCTCCTTCAGTCTGGAATAATTCCTCAGTATTTCACTGTCTTGAATGACCTAGAAAGATTTACAGAGCACTGCCCTTTCATTTTGGAGGCTGGCTTTCAACCTGGGTCTGTCTGCTGTGTTCTCATGGCCACTGAGGCCATGCATTCTTGGCAGTAATTCCACAGACATGATGCTCTGCTCACGTTAGCAGGTACCTGATGAGAACTCTTTCCACCACTGGTGATATTCACCTTGACCACCTTTTAAATAATCTTCTGTCAGATTTCTCCACCATAAAGCCACCATTTCCCCCCCTTGTTATTAGTAAGTATTTTTGTGGGGAGATATTTTGAAATTACACCAATATCCTATTTCTCATCAAACCTTTACTCACAGTCTTTGCAGTTACTGATGACACCCTCCATAATGGTTGCCAAGTGGTGATTTTCTATTTTCATCATTCCTGCCGCATTTATTAGTTGGCATTTTACTGTAAGGAAGAGCTTTCCCTTTCCCTCCTTACCTTCCTTCCTTCCTTCCATCCATCCATCCAGCTTTGAGGTCTCATGGGTTCTCATTTTATTTAATGGGCTGTAAACCCCATTATTATCATTTGCTCTAAAGCTCACATTTCCCAAGTTTGGCTGGTGGGAACCCCTTCAAGCTGACTCCTGAGCTCTTTGGACATGTCTTCATTAACCTTTGAGCGCTTCCTTACTTTTTTGGAAGGTCAAATCTGTTTCTCCCCCCTACCCACCCCAGTTTTATTGAGAAATAATTGACATACATCACTATATATAAGTTTAAGGTATACAGCACGATGGTTTGATATTTATATTGTGAAATGGTCTCCGCAACAGGTTCATCTAACATCCATCTTCTCATATAGATCCAATAAAAAGAAAAAAAAAAGGGAAAAAATTTCTCCTTGTGATGAGAACTATTAGGATTTACTCTCAACAACTTTCCTATACAGCAGCAGTGTTAGCCATAGTCACCATGCTGGACTTCCCCGGTACCTATTTATCTTATACGGGCAAACCTCAGAGATATTGCAGGTTGGGTTACAGACCACCGTAATAAAGTGAGTATCGCAGTAAAGCAAGTCATATGCATTTTTCGGTTCCCCAGTGCATATAAGAGCTTTATTTATACTATACTGTAGTCTGTTCAGTGTGCAATAACGTTGTGTCTAGAAAAATAATGTACATACCTTAGTTAAAAAATATTGTATTGCTGAAAAATGCTAGCCACCATCCGAGCCTTCAGTGAGTTGTAGTCTTTTTGCTGGTGAGGGTCTGCCTCGGTGTTGACGGCTGCTGACTGATCAGGCTGGTGGTTTCTGAAGGCTGGGGGGCTATGGCGGTTTCTTAGAATAAGACAACGATGAAGTTTGTTGCATCAATTGACTCTTCCTTTCAGAAACAATTTCTCTTTAGCATGCAATGCTCTTTGATATATATATATATATATATATATATATATTTGCTGTACGCGGGCCTCTCCCTGTTGTGGCCTCTCCCGTTGCGGAGCACAGGCTCCGGACGCGCAGGCTCAGCGGCCATGGCTCACGGCCCAGCCGCTCCGCGGCATGTGGGATCTTCCCAGAACGGGGCACGAATCCGTGTCCCCTGCATCGGCAGGCAGACTCCCAACCACTGCGCCACCAGGGAAGCCTGCTCTTTGATATTTGATAGCATTTTACCCACAGTAGAGCGTCTTTCAAAACGAGTCAATTTTCTCAAACCCTGCCGCTGCTTTATCATCTAACTTTATGTAATATTCTAAATCCCTTGTTATTTCACCAATTTTCACAGGATCTTCACCAGGAGTAGACTCCATCTCCAGAAACCACTTTCTTTGCTCATCCATAAGAAATAACTCCTCATCCATTCAAATTTTATCATGAGATTGCAGCAATTCAGTCACATCTTCAGGCTCCACTTCCAAATCTAGTTCTCTTGCTGTTTCCACCACATCTGCAGTTACTTCCTCCACTGAAGTCTTGAACCCCTCAAAGTCATCCATGAGGATTAGAATCAACTTCCTCCAAACTCCTGTTAATGTTTGATATTTTGACCTCTTCCCATGAAACACGAATGTTTGTAATGGCATCTAGAATGGTGAATCCTTTCCAGAAAGTTTTTGATTTAGTTTACCCAGCTCCATCAAAGGAACCACTATCTATGGTAGCTATAGCTTTACAAAATGTATTTCTTAAACAGTAAAACTTGAAAGTCAACATTACTCCTTGATCCATGGGCTGCAGAATGGATGTTGTGTTAGCAGGCATGAAAACAACATTAAATCACATTGTACATCTCTGTCAGAGCTCTTAGGTGACCAGGTGCATTGTCAATAAGCAGTAATATTTTGAAAGGAATCTCTTTTTCTGAGCAGTAGGTCTCAGCAGCGGGCCTAAAATATTCATTAAGCCATGTTGTAAACAGATGTGCTTTCACCCAGGCTTTGTTCCACTTATAGAGCACAGGCAGAGTACATATAGCATAATTCTTCAGGGCCCTAGGATTTTCAGAATGGTAAATGAGCATTGGCTTCAGCTTAAAGTCACCAGCTGCATTGGCCCTTAGCAAGAGAGTCAGCCTGGTCTTTGAATCTTTGAAACCAGGCACTGACTTCTCCTCTCTAGCTATGAAAGTCCCAGATGGCATTTTCTTCCAGAATAAGGCTGTTTTGTCTACATTGAAAATCTGTTGTTTAGTGTAGCCACCTTCATTAATTATCTTAGCTAGATCTGGATAACTTGTTGCAGCTTCTACGTCAGCCCTTGCTGTCTCGCCTTGCACTTGGATGTTACAGAGATGGCTTCTTGCCTTAAACCTCATGAACCTACCTCTACTGGCTTCAAATCTTTTTTTCTGCAGCTTCTTCACCTTTCTCACTCTTTGTAGAATTGAAGTGAGTTAGGCCCTTGCTCTGAATTAGGCTTTGGCTTAAGTGAATGTTGTGGCTGGTTTGATCTTATATCCAGACCACTAAAACTTTCTTCATATCAGCAGTGAGGCACTTTTACTTTCTTATCATTCGTGTATTCACTGGAGTACTGCTTTCAATTTTCTTCAAGAAAATTTTGCCTTCACAACTTGGCTAACTGTTTGGTGCAAGAGGCCTAGCTTCCGGCACATCTTGGCTTTGGACATGCCTTCCTCACCAAGCTTAATTATTTGTTTGATTTAAAGTGAGAGATGTAAAGTGAGAGATGTACAACTCTTCCTTTCACTTTAACACTTAGAGGCCATTGTAGGGTTATTAATTAGCCTAATCACAATATTGCTGTGTCTCAGGCAGTAGGGAGGCTGGAGGAGATGGAGAAAGAAGAGGGAACGGCTGGTTGATGGAGCAGTCAGAACACGCACAACATTTATCAGTTAAGTTTGCTGTCTTCTATGGGTGTGGTTCATGGTGCCTGAAAACAATTAGGATAGTCACATCCAAGGTCACTGATCACAGATCACTATAACAAATATAATAATAATGAAAAACCTTGAAGTATTGTGATAATTACCAAAATGTGGCACTGAGACACGACATGAGCAAATGCTGTTGGAAAAGTGGCGGCAATAGATTTGTTTGACTGCAACGTTGCCACAAATCTTCAATTTGTAAAATATGTAGTATCTGTGAAGTGTAATAAAGTGAAGGGCAATAAAAAGAGGTGTGCCTGTAGCTGGAAGTTTTCACCTTTTGACCCTCTTCCTCCAATTCCCTCTCCCCCCACCCTCTGCCTCTAGCAAAACTGCAAGTCTGATCTCTTTTTCTATGAGGTTTTTTTTTTAAGATTCTACATATAGGTGAGATCATATAATATTTGTCTTTCTCTCTCTGACTTAGCATAGTACCTTCAAGGTCCATCGTATTGTTGCAAATGGTAGGATTTCCTTGTTGTTGTTGTTTTTTTAATGGCTGAATAATATTTCATTGAAATATACAAGTGTCAATGGACACTTAGGTTGTTTCCATGTCTTGGCTATTATAAATGATGCTGCTATGAACATGGGGGGGCAGATATCTTTTTGAAATACCTGTTTTCATTTCCTTTGGATATATTCCCATAAGTGGACTTGCTGGGTCATATGGTAGTTCTATTTTTACTTTTCTGAGGAACCTCTGTACTGTTTTCCATAGTGGCCACACCAGTTTACATTCCCACCAACAGTGTGCTAGGATTCCCTTTTCTCCACATCCAGGTCAGCATTTGTCCTGCCTTTTTGTTGATGGCCATTCCAGCAGGCATGAGGTGTTATCCCACTGTGGTTTTAATTTACATTTCTTTAATGACTAGTGATGTTGAGCATCTTTTCATGTACCTGTTGGCCTTTTGCATATATTCTTTGGAGAAATGTCTATTTGGGTCCTTTGCGCATTTTTTAATTGGGTTATTTGTTCTTTTTTGCTATTGAGTTGTATGAGTTTTTAATGTATTTTGGATATTAACCCCTTATTAGATATGTGGTTTGCAGATATTTTTTCCCACTGCATAGGTTGTCTTTTCACTTCATTGATGGTTTTAAAAAGCTGTACAGAAGCCTTAGTTTGATGGAGTCCCACTTTATTTTTAATTTTCTTGCCTGTGCTTTAGGTGTCATATCCAAATAATCATTACCAAGGCCCATATCAAGGAGCTTTATTCCTATGTTTTCTTCCAGGAGTTTCATGGTTTCAGGTCTTACATTGAAGTCTTTAATACATTTGAGTTAATGTTTGTGAGTGCTGTAAGAGATGGGTCCAGTTTTATGCTTTTACATGTGAAATCCAATTATCCCAGCACTATTTATTGAAGAGAATGTTTGTTTGTTTGTTTTTTCCATTGAGTATTCTTGGCTTCCTTGTCAAACATTAGCTAACCATACATGCTTGGGTTTATTTCTGGGCTTTTGATTCAGTTCTATTTGTCAATTTGTCTGTTTTTATGCCAGGACCATACTGTTTTGATGACTATAGCTTTATAGTATAACTTGAAATCAGAAAGTGTGATGCCTCCTGGTTTGTTCTTCATTCTCAGGATTTCTTTGGCTATTCAGGGTCTTTTGTGGTTCTATATAAATTCAGGAGTGCTTTTTCTACTGTAAAAAAATGCCATTGCAATCTTGATAGGGATTGCATTGATTCCTTACTTTCTTACACAACAAGATGTTCCAGACTCACACTTGTACTCATTTATTTATTTATATCTTTAAGGCCTTATCGATTCCCATTTTATTCAATGGTTGTAACCCATCACTATCATTGTTTATTTTAAAGTAACTGCTCCTTTCAGCTCCAGTTTCTTTCCCCTCAAATTCATCTTATACTTTCACCAGATTAATCTAATTTGGTTTGGCTACTGTCATTATCTTTTGATCAAGCTGGCAGTTTTGAAGAAGCAGGAAAGAATCCAAGCTTCTTACCTGTCATTCAAGACACCCCACACTCTATCCTCGTCATTTCAGGAATTAGCGAGAAGATGATTGTAGCAACCCTTTTTAGAACTCTCAGCTATGATCACATTCAAATCCATAAGGACTTGTAAGATGAGGACTTCCGCTGGGGTTTTATTTTCTAAATTTCAGAGACGGCAGATATGATTGACTGACTGCTTCACATCAGATTTCAATTGCAACTGCTCTTGACAGTTATTTTTGATTGATTTTCCTCCTTGGTGAACTCTTGCAACAGATATCAGAAAAAAAATCAACATGTCAGAATTCAATGCTGTTAGCCTAAAGCCAGCAAGAAAGGAAATAGACAAGCCTATAACCAATCAGCCCAACCTCCTCCCTGTTATCAAACTTCTCTATTTTTTCCACCCCCAAGTAAACATAATATATGCCAAGTTTGATGTTTGGGTTAGATTCTTTCTGCCCTGTACAGGTTCCTGAAGGGTTCTCCCAGACTTTCTGCTATTCACTCCAACGCCGCCTTTGAAGAGTGCTGTGATGAATTGCACCAGTAGTGCTGTAGGTGGCGCTGTGTACCAGTGCATGGTGGTCAGCGTATCTCCAAGATTTCCGTTTGGCGAAGGCAAGGCGTCTGGCATCCTTTTAGTTAAACTTGATCTTTCTGTTCAGCTTCTGTGGAGCAAGTCTGAGAAACAGATTAGCCAATTTCTGACCCTAAACGGAAGGTCAGCCATTCTGTAGCATGCTCAAATGTAGCATTCACTGTAGGCTGGATCATATCCTGGGCTGAGTTTTGGAATTATGCCCACAGGCTGTGAAAATGACCCTGAGGTGTTTCTTCTGAGCCTTTGCCTGGGCAGTCTTATCTGGGTTTTGTACTGGGAAGCAGAGACTACATTAAGGTCACATTCTAAGCCCGTGAGGGTGGGGAAATTGGGTTGACCGTAACTCATTGGCTTTCTTTTAAGCAGCAAGGCTGCTTGGTGTTTTAGCTGACATAGCTCAATTTCTAAATCCAATATTGCCCTTTAAACTGGGAACGACTGGAGTGAGGCCTTTGTTGCTCCCACCCCCGATCCAGGTCTTCGGAGCTCTTTTGTGTTAAAAAACCTTCCTGACAGTTCAGGAGCGTCAGTCTCACGTCACAGCGTCGTGGAGGCTGTGAGCACAGCACCTAAGAGCAGGGTGCTAAGTGTATCATTTGTCAGCCGAGCTGCAGGATTGCAAATTCCTTAATTAAAGGTGGAGGCTTTGGGTTTCATAAAATGAACCCGTGTCCTATTTTTACAGAATTTGAATCTGTAGAATTGAGAGAAATGAAAAGCACCTTAGAACCGTGTGCTGGATGACCTGCTACAATTCTAATTTCCTAAACACATTTACTCAAGGCATGTCTAACTCCTTGTCTCTTATAGTTTCCTGTGTTGAAGGGAATGAGATGACACTTCCCTTCACATTTCTATAATGAAGTTATTATAGTCGAATTTGATTATTTTTATTTTCCCCTGTTTATTGTTTTCCGATGACTTCCCTTTTCACTTGTGACCAGTAGATGGCTCTATGGCTTTCCTTGATCTGACACATTAGTTTGGTGCCACTTAATGTCTGAAGTTCATTCACTTTTGCCCTGGCTGGTGGGGAAATCTTGAGCTGTTTCATTCAGTCCCACAGGTGAGGAGAATGGTGGATGGACGTTCTCCCCACCTCCCACCACCTCTATTACCATCTCTACCTTCGGTGTCTGTATCTTTGAGAGCTGCAGGTGTGTGTGTGTGTGTGTGTGTGTGTGTGTGTGTGTGTGTGTGTGTGTGTGTGTGTGTGTGTGTGTGTGTGTGTGTGTGTGTGTGTGTGTGTGTGTGTGTAGGGGGTAGTCCCCTGGAGTAGTCAGGTGGTAGAGCAGTCAGATACTGACCAAATCTGGGGCACACGGGCAGCAGTCCTTCTGGATGGTTGGTGGGCAGTGTGCAGGCTACTGCTGATAAAAGAACCTCTCCAGATGTCAGAGGGCACGATGACTAGCATGGCTTCTCAGTTCTGCGGGTATAGAGTGCTTTACTTTCATGGAATGGAGTCTGGGCCATCTGTGAGCATGAACTCAGCTTCCAATTGTCTTCCTGGCGCTGCGGGTTGTTGCTTGAATGCAGGGGGAGTGAGGGACGTGCCTCTGGATGCGGCCTGTGCTTCTGTCCACACAGTTTCTCCAAGTGAGGGCCCTTTGTTGAATCCCTCATTGCTTCCCTTTCATCACCCTTCCCTCCTCCTTCCCCATCACTCACCCTAGGGGTGGGGAAGACTCTTTGTGCCCAGTCATATATTTTCTAAATCTTTTTGTGTTACCTTTGTGAGGTAGAGATTGCTAGTGCTCACCCACGTCTGGTTCTCCTTTTCTTCTTGGGCACATGTGAAGATGAAGCTTTCCAGCCTCTCCTGCAGTTAGGTGGGTCATGTGACTTGTTCTGGCCAATAAAATGTGAATGGAAATGGCATTTTCTGATTCCAGGTGGTTATGGATGGAATTGTGTCCTCTCCCTCCCCTCCAACCTTCCCAAATTCATGCGTTGAAGCCCAACCCCCAATGTGACTATATTTGGAGAGAGGGCCTTTAAAGAGATAATTAAGGTTAGATGAGGTCAAAAGTGTGGGGCCCTAATCCAACATGTGTCCTTATAAGAGGAGGAAGCAACACCAGGGATGTGTGCACAGAGGAAAGGCCGTGTGAGGACATAGAAGGCAACCATTGGCAAGCCTAGGAGAGAGGCCTCAGGAGGAACCAAACCGGCTGACACCTTGGTTTTGGACTTCTTTTCTCCAGACCTGTGAGAAATCAATTTCTGCTGTTTGAGCCACCCAGTCTGTGGTATTTTGTTATGGCAGCCTGATCAGAATAAATATACAGGGTGAGGAATTTTACATTGAATGTGAGCTCTTTATTCTCTTTCTTCCTTTGTTGCACTGACCTTCAAGGCCATGTGTTCCAAATGATGTTGCCAAAAGATGGAGGAGGAAGGCTCAACCCAGATAAGTTTTCTCGTGTCAAGCCGCTGATATTTCTGGTTCCATTTTCGCTGTAGGATAGCCTGATGTTAATCGGGCAGACTAATTCAACCTGGACCTTGCCTTTTGAAAACAAAAGCTAAGCATCTGACCTTTTGGCTCTGCAGTTCCATGGGATGAGCCCTCCTTGAGGCAGTGGATGCCTCATGTCTGGATGTATGAGTGAGGCTGGCTCACAGGGTAACTGGGAATATGGAGGTTAACAGAATTGGTTAATACATCAAAATATTATACTGCTGCAATTACATAGGGCCCAAGGGACCTAAAAGGTTTCCTCTTGGTGTTCAAGCTGTGCCCTCTTGGTCTCAGAGATTCGCTAAGATGTTTGAGGTGGGGTTCAAGGGCAAGGGGGCCTTTGGCTTTTCTCTCTTTAATCAGAGCAACTCGTTCTTATATCTGTTAGGGTTCTGTGTGAGATTTAATTTAAATGAAGAGTTCTGTTGCTAAAGAAATTTTTTAAATCACTGTGATAGTTCTATGGTCAAAGAAATACAGGTTTTATGAGTATATGAAGTCCTTGCAGTTTGAAGGTTAGTTTGATCTAGCCAGAGCTCTTATCGATGGGGTCAAGGTCATAGGCCTCAGTTCAGCTCAGTTCCTTGATCCACTAGGTGACTAGGAAAAAAAATCTCTGACTTGTGGAAATAGACTTGTACAAAGTACAGGATTTACTTATTGTGGGTTTTCATATATTAATTTATGTTTATAAAAGATATTTATGGAAGACACCAATGGCATACAGTGATGCAGCAGTGATACTAAAATCATGGCCTGAAATGGCATATATGTTTCGCATGCTGTCATTCCCCATCCTGTGCTCAAAGCAAACATTGCTAATTGATCACAGAACTCATTTCCACAGAGCCCAGATGTAGCTCTACAATTCTCAATACAGTGCTCTAGGCAGCCTCTTCCAACTAATTGGTGTTAGCACATGAAATGAGACCTCTTTTTTTTTAATCATCTTTATGCATAATCAGTAATGATTGGGATTCAATGTTGGGTTTTAGAGCTGTGGTAAAGTTGGTAACTGAGTGGTCAGTACTTCTGGAGGCCCACGATGACCATGCTGACCACACTTTTCAGACTTAAATTAGAAATGTGTTCCACATCAAAGTCCTAGTGAGGTTGAGTGTTTGAAATGAGAATGTATCAGTCAAGATCCTGATACATTCAGGATCTGGTAACAGATGGCATAGCCAAAGTGATGAAACTGCAGAGAACTTACTGAAGGGGCTATGGACAGAGGTCAGGGGAACCAAAGAGGGATGGTGAAGCATCCAGGTACCAGCAAAAGTGAGAAGCCATTCTCATCCCTTGGCCTGAGTGGCCAGCAGAAGGGACAGCGTTATAGGATCCTGGGGGGACCTGGGGACCTGGAAGGGGGATCTGCCTAGGATCCACATCCTCTATAGGATCTATAGCCTTAGGCTGAGGGACATAACTGAGGCAGGGAGAGGGCTGCGGGGGTAAACAGCCTGTCCCTTCTTTATCGCTACCACTTGATCTTTTGGTGCCTTCTAATTTCTGAACCCTATTTACTGAACAGCCCCTTCAGTAAATTCTCTGCCGTTTAATGAGGAAGCCAGAGGGTGAGGAGCTCAGGGGATATAGACCACAGAGGTTAACTGTTGGGATACAGAGAAGCGGGGAGATTGGGTCTGGTGGGTGGGACAAAGAATAAGCAGCACAGAGAGGTATCTGCACCAGGCCAGGGACTTCATCTGACATGTTCATCGCTGTGTCTTCAATATCTGGAGCAGAGTTGGACACGTAGTAAGTGTTCAGTACATGTCTGTTGAATGAGTGAGTAAATATCCTGAGTAACGGGACATACAGCCTTTATAACAAAATGCTCAGAATTTAGGAATTGTCCAGGGGGCCTGAAGAAGTGTCAGATGTGGTCTTTGTCCACAGGGAGGTTTACTTTTAGCATACGGCCAAAACAATATGTTTAGTTTGCTTCTTCTCACTTGTTAACATTTGGTTTGAGGATCCAATGAGGTTATATATTTTACAAAGAACTTTCATTTCCATTTCAGTTGTCTATCGTCATATAACAAATCACCCCAAAACTTAGTGGCTTAAAACAACCATTTTATTTTGCTCGCAATTCTGTGGGTCAGGAATTTGGGGAGGACTCGGCTGAGTGTCAGCTGGGTGGCTGGCCCTGGATGGATCTGTTCCCCAGATGGCTTCTTCACTCAGATGTCTGGTGCCTCGGAGGCTCTGTGGCCCTCTTTCTCCACCTGGCTTCATCCTCCAGGGCCTCTCCACATGTCTTGGAATTCTCACAGTATGTTGGACTTCTTAGAATTCTTAGAAAGGAGCTGGATGGGGGCCTCTGAGGGAGTTGGATTAGAATCATCTTTTTTTCCCTCTTTTCTCTCTCTCTCTTTTTTTTTTTTTTCCGGTACGCGGGCCTCTCACTGTTATGGCCTCTCCCATTGCAGAGCACAGGCTCCGGATGCGCAGGCTCAGCGGCCATGGCTCACGGGCCCAGCCGCTCCACGGCAAGTGGGATCTTCCCGGACCGGGGCAGGAACCCATGTCCCCTGCATCGGCAGGTGGACTCTCAACCACTGCACCACCAGGGAAGCCCCTCTCTCTCTTTTTTTTTTTTTTTGTTTGGTGAGGAAAAGTTAAGAAATGTGTCAAAGGTCATACAGTTAGTTCCTGTTGAAGGCAACACTTGAACTCAGGTCTCTTGTATGATATTTAAAAGGTCTTTTCTTTTTCACCAATTTTATGAGGTTCATTCTTTAGGGATGTTCCTGTCTACATTCAAAAACTGAGAAAAAGCTGTCATGTGTGTGTGTCTGCTGCTCCAAACGCGTGTATGTTTCTCTGTAGTATTAGGATGAAGCAGAGATTATTGTGGACTATTACAAAGTGTAATCAACCCAACAGAAACAAAAGCCCACTTCCTCAGGAATAGGTCCCTCTAGATATACCTGTGTGTCATCCAGGACTGAGTGGGAGCTACAGTCTATGCATCAAGAGAGGGAAGGGATCATCCTAAGGCCTGACCTGAATGCTTCTTTTGTATCAAGTCCAATGACACCGGGCCAGGCAACTTCTATGTTGGCTCCCAAAGAGCCCCAATTCCTGGCATTTAAGCCCTTCAGTAAACTCCTCCGCTTGAGTGTGGGCTGAACCTAGTGACTTGCTTCTAAATAATAAAATGATGATCGATGAGCAAGAGTGATGGGCTGTCACTTCTGAGATCATATCACAAAAAGACTGGCTTCCATCTTGCTGCCCCTTTCTTGCTCTCTTGCTTGCTCACTCTCAGGGAAGCCAGCTGCCATGCTGTGAGCTGCCCAGTGGAGAGGCTCACAAAGCAAAAAACTAAGGGAGACCTCCAGTCAACAGTCAGTGGGGAACCAAAGCCCTCAGCCCAATAGCCCTCAAGGAACCAAATCCTGCCAACACCGTGTGAGTGAGCCTGGAAGTGGTTCTCCTCTAGGTGAATGTTGAGATCACTGCAGCTATGGGACCCTGAGCCAGGGGACACAGCTCAGCCTCTTCTGGATTCCTGACCCACAGAAACTGTGAGATAATAAATGTGTGTTTTTTAAAACTGCTAAATATTGGGGTAACTTGTTACGCAGCAGTAGATAACTAATGCAGACACACTTGCTCACCTTCATTGAAGAATGGTTGTTGGAAGGCTTTAATGGAGTGGAATGTTCCATTCTTCCTCCCCACGTTAGTGTTTTTAGAACCATAAGCTATTGCCTAGTACAAGGATGTTCCATGCCATAAGTGTGAATTAATCTTTGGACAGCTTTACTGTTTTACATTTAGCGTTCATGAGATTCTGATGGTGAACAACCTTCACAACATCAGCCATGACCTTGTGTTGCCTGAGTTCTGAGGTGATAAAATGTTTACAGACAAGCAGTCGAAGCACATCGAGAATAATAATTTTTTTTTACCAAACAGTTTACTTTCACCATCAAGCATGGCCCACTTATTTTGCAGCTCAGAGGTAAGACTTGGAGCATGTATAAGTTCTCTGTGAAATCTCATGAATTTCCACATGGTACTGGGCATTTTAGGACACTCGCCATCCCCTGCTATTTGAGATCTATTCACTTAGACATTCAGAAAAATCCTATCCCAGACTCTCTCTTTTGCTCAGTCATATGAAATGCAGGTTTAGACAGGGATGATGCACTGGGTTGCTCAGGCTTGCTGGCCAGGGTTACGCATAGTAGCGTCCAAGTGTGCAGATTGTTTCTGGTGTTAGTTCAAAGGAAATATACAAACTGCAAATAGAACTTGTTCATTGCTCAAAAGAGTTGGGAATTACCTAACAAAAGATGTGTATAAGATTTTGCCTTTTTTGAGTCTATCTGCTAAACAAACATGGGACATCATGGTAGAGGGTAGTAGAAATAGCAAAGATTTGGGAGTTAGCTGGATCTGAGTTCAACTTTTGACATCACCATGTACTAGCACGTGATCTGGAACACATAATTTATCCTGAACCTCAGTTTCATCATCTATAACATGGGGATAGAAATACCTAACTTGAAGGATTGTTATGATTTGTTTAATAAGGTAAAACATAAAATGCCTAATCTATATGTACCACTCAGGAAAGAGTAACTATTAATGTTACTGTTGAGGTCTTACTATAAGTCTCCTAAAGTCTAGCATGATGCCTGACAAAGACAGCACAGAACTCTGGTTCTCCAGGTGCTGTTAGGCCAAAGAAAGAATAAACAAAATGACCATGGTCCTTGGGCATTTGCTCTGGAGGAGGATGCGTCTTTACGTTGTTTTCCTTGCATTTATAGGAACTAATTTTGTGTGCGGATGTGGGAAGGGCTCCATCCCTCAACATTCTGATTCCAAGTCTTGTTTGGGGTGTGATTCCAGCTCCCCAGGTCATTCAAATGCACGGCTGTGTGACAATCACTGCATAAAGGACAGGAACTCTGAATTAGGGTGCTCCGAGGTAGTTCTGGTTAAGGGAAAAAGGGTTGTATTATTCCGCTTCAAGAAAAATAAATGGTAACGTAATTAAATTTTACATGGTTAGCTGTGATGCAATGTAATGCCCCTCCAGTTACCTCCAATCTTTCAGGAGAAACCTACACACAGCTGCCTTGTGTTTGAGCTGAAACACATGGTTTCATGGTTTGATGAAGGTAAGGAGAAGGGATTTGTTCAGCATTTGGGGAGCACTGAAGATTTTTAAGCAAGTGAATGAGATGATCACATTTATGTTTTACTGCTACCCTGGAGATAGTATAAACAATAAATTGGAAGAGGTAAAGACTGAAGATAGACCAGTTAGGATGATATTATAAGGCTTCCAGTTGGAGATGCAACATATAATTTGGAATTTGAGGAGAAGAGAGATCTTAAGGTTCAACTGCCAGTTATATTCAGTTTGTCTCTGTGTGTTTGTGTGTGTATTTGTGAGTGTGAGTATCTTAGTGTATGTTTGCGTGTGTGTGTGTGCATGCCTGGAGGGCCACTGCTCCTCAGGAAAGTGCTTTGCCAGCAGAAATCTCAGAGCATTGCCATGGGTGGACTGCTTAGGTGCCATGTGTCTGTGAATAAGGTTACACTGAGGTTAGAAAGCTCTTCCCTAAGGGATCCTCCTCCTTTTCGACAGCGTGGAAGTGTACCTTGATTTCTTTTTCCAATTAGCGCTGAAAAGTTATCTTCCCTGCCATTTAATACCTTTTTATTTTGAAATAATTTCAAACATAAAGAGAAGCTGCAATGTACAAAACAGAAAATTGCACAAAGGACTGGTATATATGCTTCACCCAGATTTGCCAGTTTTTAGTACTTTGCCACATTGGCTTTCTCTCTCTTTCAATCTACCCACCTATATAAAACAATTATTTTTTCTGAACCACTTGATAGTGAGCTGCAGATATGATGCCCCTTTACCTCTAAGTAATATAGCATGGATTTCCTAAGAACAAGGATATTCTTTTATATAACCACAGTACAGTGATCACATTCAGAAAATATAACACTGCGATAATATAGAATCTAATATACATCCCATATGCAAATTTCCCCAGTTGTCCAATAATGTCTTTTATAGCTATTGTTTACTCTGGTCTAGGATTTAACACAGGATCACACACTGCATTTAGTTGTCACGTCTCTTTAGTCCTTTAATCTGGGACAGTCCCTCAGCCTTTCTTTGTCTTTTATGATACTGATATTTTTGAAGAGTACAGGCCAGTTATTTGGTAGAATGTTCCTCAGTTTGGATTTGTCTGGTGTTTCTTCATAGTTAGATTCTTATGCATTTTTGGCAGGAATATAATAAAAGTGAATCACATCGGGAGGCACTTGATGTCAGATTGTCTCATTATCGGTGATATTAACATTGATCACTTGGTTAAGGTGGCATCTCTCAGGTTTTTCCATTAAGTTACTATTTCCTTTTTTGTAATTAATGAGCAATTTTAGGGAGACACATCCCTGATATTTTATAAGCATTTACTAAGTACCAGGCTGGACTAGGTACTTTACAGTACTGTATCTCATTTAATCTTCAGAATAAACTATGAAGTTTATTTTTGTATCCCCCAATTTTCCCTCCTCTCTCATTTTATGGATGAGAAAATGGAGGCCTGTCTAAAGTCATACAACATGGTTTTGACTCCAAAGTCTATAATTGCTCACTCATATAGTGTCTCCTAGGAACAGTCAAACATCCAGAATTCTTGGTGCCCAGACAGAGAACATATCCACTCCAGGTAAACCTGTATCCTTAGCAGGAGCTAAGGGACTGTGTCATGAGGCGTTGCCTTTATGTTTCATAAAGTAAGACGAGAAAGGGTTGAAGGAACACAAAATCTTGCTCTAGCCACCCAGATAAGAATGGACTGGGTTGGTTAATAGCCTCAGATCTGTCCATGTGTATTTATCATGTATAACAAGCTATGGTTTACAAACTGAAGCTGACTCTTTGTGTTGCGTTTTTTGTGTGTGTGTATGCGTGCAAGTCCTGGTCACTCTCCATGATTGGGCGCTCAGCAAGTCACTACTCAAGTGACAATGACAAGACTGGGTCTTGCTTCTCAGTCCATGATACTTTTTTTTTTAAAAAACGTGGATCCATGACAGAGCAGACTTCAGGGCAAGGAAAGTTATAAGCAATAAAGAGGGGCATTACATAATGATAAAGGGGTCAGTTCTCCAAGAAGACTGAACAATCCTTAAAGTGTATGTACCTAACAACAGAGAGTTAAAATATGTGAGGCAGAACCTGATAGAACTGCAAGGAGAAACAGATGAATCCACTGTTAAAGCTGGAGACTTCAACAGTCCTCTATCAGAAATGGACAGGTCCAGCAGGCAGAAATCTGCGAGGATATAGCTGACCTCAATACACCATCAATCAACAGAATATACTTGACATCTGAGAATACTTCACCCAATAACAGCAGAATACACATTTCTCTCAAGCTGGAACATTCAACAAAGTAGACCACCTTCTGGGCCATTAAACACACCTTAATGAATTTAAAAGAGTAGAAATCATACAATGTCTGCTTTCAGACACAATGGCATTAGACACATTCAGACACAGTAGCAAAAAGATAGCTGGAAAATCCTCAATTACTTGAAGCTTAGACAACAAACACTCTTCTAAATAATACATGGGTCAAAGAAGAAATCTCAAGAGAAATTAAAAAATATTTTGTACTAAATGAAAATACAATTTATCAAATTTGAGGCATTCTTTGAAAGCAGTATGTAGAAGGAAATGGATAGCATTGAATGCATGTATTAGAAAATAAGAAAGATCTAAAAGCAATCATCTAAGTTAACATCTTAGGAAACTAGAAAAAGAATAATAAATTAAATCCAAAGTAAGAAGAAGAAAAGAGATAATAAGAATTAGAGCAGAAATCATTGAAATTGAAAATAGGAAATCAATAGAGAAAATCAATAAAACCAAAAACTGGTTCTTTGATAAGATCAATAAAATTGATGAACCTCTAGCTAGGCTAACCAAGAAAAAAGGAGAGAGGTCACAAATTACTAATACCAGAAATGAAAGAGGGGGCATCACTACATCTCATGGAAATTAAGAGGATAATAAAGGAATATTATGAACAACTTTATGCCCCCAAACTTGATAGCCTAGATGAAATGGGTTAATTCCTTGAAAGACACAATCTGCCAAAACTCATACAAGAAAAAATAAACAATCTGAATAGGCCTGTGGCTATTAAATAAATTGAATAAATCATTAATAACCTTCCCAAACAGAAAGCATCAGGCCCAGATGTGTTCACTGGTGAATTCTACCAAACACTGAAGGAAGAAATTATACCAATTCTTGACAATCTCTTTTAAAAGACAGAAGCAGAGAAGCACCTCCCAAGTTATTCTGAGGCCAACATTATCCTGATACTAAAACCAGATGAAGGCATTACAAGAAAAGAAAACTGGGCTTCCCTGGTGGCACAGTGCTTAAAAATCTGCCTGCCAATGCAGGGGACCTGGGTTCAAGCCCTGGTCCGGGAAGATCCCACATGCCACGGAGCAACTAAGCCCATGCACCACAACTACTGAGCCTGCGCTCTGGAGCCTGCGAGCCACAACTACTGAAGCCAGCGTGCCTAAAGGCCATGCTCCAAAACAAGAGAAGCCACCACAATGAGAAGCCCACACACCGCATTGAAGACTGCGACTAGAGAAAGCCCGCCTGCAGCAACAAAGACCCAATGCAGCCAAAAACAAATAAATAAATAAATTTAAAAAATAAAAAAGAAAACTGCTGACCAATATCTCATGAATGTGGAAGCAAAAATCCTCAACAAAATGTTAGCAAATTAAATTAAACAACGTGTAAAAAAATTACACATTACAAACAAGTGGGATTTATTTCAGGTATGAAAGCCTGGTTCAATATTCAAAAATCAATTCGTGAGATCCATCACATCAACAGGTAAAGAAAAAAAATCACATGGCCATATCAGTAGGTACAGAAAAAGCATTTGGAAAAAATGTGACATAAAAAATGGTCTATTTATGATAAAAACTGTCAGTAAACAAGGAATAGAGGGGAATTTTTTCAGCTTGAGAGTGAATATCTACAAAACAAATCATACTTAATCGTGAGAAACTCAAAGCTTTCCTTCTGAATCAGGAACAAGGCAGGATGTCCCCACTCACCACTCCTTTTCAACATTGTACTGGAAGTCCTAGCTTATGCAGTAAGACAAGGAAAGGAAATAAAGGATATACTGATTTATTGTGACAAAGGAAATAAAACTGTCTTTGTTCATAGATGATATGATTGTCCATATAGAGAGAATTGAAAAAATTCTGAAATAATTGGCAAAAAACTCCTGGAATTAATAAGTGATTCTAGCAAGGTTGTAGGATATAAGATCAATGTACAAAAGTCAATTGCTTACCTAGCAATGAACAAGTGGAATTTGAAATTAAAAACACAATATCATTGGGAAAATGTCTGTTCAGGTCTTCTGCCCATTTTTTGATTGGCTTGTTTTTTTGTTTGTTTGCTATTGAGTTGTATGAGCTGCTTATATATTTTGGATATTAACCCCTTGTTTGTCATCTTATTTGCAAATATCTTCTTCCATTCAGTAGGTTGTCTTTTAATTTTGTTAATGGTTTCTTTTACTGTGCTAAAGCTTTTAAGTTTAATTAGGTCCCATTTGTTTATTTTTGCTTTTATTTCTTTTGCCTTAGGAGTCAGATCCAAAAAAATATTGCTACTATTTATGTTAAAGAGTGTTCTGCCTATGTTCTCTTCTAGGAGTTTTATGGTTTCACATCTTATATTTAGGTCTTCAATCCATTTGAGTTTATTTTTGTATATGGTGTGAGGAAATGTTCAAATCTCATTCTTTCACATGTAGCTGTCCAGTTTTCTCAGCACCACTTATTGAAGAACCTGTCTTATCTGCATGTGTATACTTCTGTCTCCTTTGTCATAGATAAATTGATGATAGGTGTGTGGGTTTATTTATGGGTTCTCTGTTCTATTCTATTGGTCTATGTGTCAACTTTTGTGCCAGTACCATAATGTTTTGATTACTGTAGCTTTGTTATATAGTCTGAAGTCTGGAAGTGTGATACCTCTGGCTTTGTTCTTTTTTCTCAAGATTGCTATGGCAATTCAGGGTCTTTGTGGCTCATATGAACTTTAGGATTATGTGCTCTAGTTCTATGAAAAATGTCATGGGTATTTTGGTAGGGATTGCATTAAACCTGTAGATTGCTTTGGGTATTATGGCCATTTTAACAATATTAATTCTTCCAACCCAAGAACACTGGATATCCTTCCACATCTTTGTAGCTTCAATTTCCTTCATCAACGTTTTTATAGTTTTCAGGGTATAGGTCTTTCACCTTTTTTTTTTTTTTAAGAAGATGGTGGGGGTAGGAGTTTATTAATTAATTAATTAATTTTTGCTGTGTTGGGTCTTCGTTTCTGTGCGAGGGCTTTCTCTAGTTGTGGTAAGCGGGGGCCACTCTTCATCGCAGTGCGTGGGCCTCTCACTCTCGCGGCCTCTCTTGTTGCGGAGCACTGGCTCCAGACGTGCAGGCTCAGTAGTTGTGGCTCACGGGCCTAGTTGCTCCGTGGCATGTGGGATCCTCCCAGACCAGGGCTCAAACCCATGTCCCCTGCATTGGCAGGCAGATTCTCAACCACTGCGCCACCAGGGAAGCCTGCACCTTCTTGATTAAATTAATTCCTAGGTATTTTATTCTTTTTGATGTGATTTTAAATCGGGTTTCATTTTTACCTTCTCTTTCTGATAGTTCATTATTAGTGTATAAAAATGTAATAGATTTCTATATATTAATATTGTACCCCACAACTTTGCTGAATTTATTTATTAGTTCTAATAGTTTTGGGTGGAGACTTTAGGATTTTCTATATAAAGTATCATGTCATCTGCAAACAGAAACAGTTTTACCTCTTCCCTTCCAATGTGGATGCCTTTTATTCTTTTCCTTGTTTGATTTCTATGGTTAGGACTTCCAATCCTATGTTGAATAGAAGTGGTGAGAGTGGACATCCTTGTCTTGTTCCTGAATTTAGAGGAAAGACTTTCAGCTTTTCACTGTTGAGTATGATATTAGCTATGGGTTTGACATAAATGGCCTTTATTATGCTGAGATATGTTTCTTCTATACCTACTTTCATGATAGTTTTTATCATGAATGGATGTTGAACTTTGTCAAATGCTTTTTTCTGCATGTACTGAGATGATCATGTGATTTTTATCCTTGCTTTTGTTAATGTGGTATATCACGTTGATTGATTTGCATATGTTGAACCATTCTTATGTCCCTGGAATAAATCCAACTTGATAATGGTCTATAATCCTTTTTATATATTGTTGGATTTGGTTTGCTAGCATTTTTTTTTAACATCTTTATTGGAGTATAATTGCTTTACAATGGTGTGTTAGTTTCTGCTTTATAACAAAGTGAATCAGTTATACATATACATATGTCCCCATATCTCTTCCCTCAATTTGCTAGCATTTTGCTGAGGATTTTTGTATCTATAGTGATCAAAGATTTGGGCCTGTAATTTTCTTTTTTTGTATTATCCTTGTCTGGTTTTGGTATCTGGGTAATGGTGGCCTCATAGAATGAAATTGGGAGTGTTCCCTCCTTTTCAGTTTTTTTGGGAATAGTTTGAGAAGGGTAGGTATTAGTTCTTCTTTATATGTTTGGTAGAAGTCTCCTGTGAAGCCATCCAGTCCAGGACTTCTGTTTGCTGGGATTTTTTAAAATTATGAATTCAATTTCACTGCTAATGATTGGCCTGTTCAAATTGTCTGTTTCTTCTTGATTCAGTCTTGGCAGGTTGTATATTTCTAGAAATCTGCTCATACTTCTAGGTTGTCCAATTTGTTGGCTTATCTGCCAACTGTTCATAGTATTCTCTTATAATTTTTTGTATCTCTGTGGTATCAGTTGTTATTTCTCCTCTTTCATTTCTTATTTTTTTTATTTGGGTCCTCCCTCTTCTTCTTGGTATGATTAGCTAAAGATTCGTTAATTTTGTTTATCTTTTCAAAAAACTGCTCTAGGTTTCATTGATCTTTTCTTTTTTAAAAAAATCTCTATTTTATTGATTTCCTCTGATCTTCATTATTTCCTTCCTCTGAAGAAGACATACAGATGGCTAACAGGCACATGAAAAGATGCTCAATTTTGCTAATTATTAGACAAATGCTAGTCAAAAGAACAGTGAGGTATCACCTCACACCTGTCAAAATGGCTACCACCAAAAAGTCTACAAATAACAAATGTTGGAGAGGATGTGGAGAAAAGGGAACACTTGGGCACTGTTGGTGGGAATGTAAATTGGTGCAGCCACTATGGAAAACAGTATGGAGGTTCCTCAAAAAAGCAAAAATAGAACTACCATATGATCCAGTAATTCTACTCCTGGGTATATATCCAGAAAAAAATAGAAGCACTAATTCAAAAAGATACATGCACTTCAATTTTCATTGTAGCACTATTTACAATAGCTAAGAATGGAAGCAACCCAAGTGTCTATCAACAGATGAATGGATAAAGAAGATATTGTATATATTGGGTTGGTCAAAAAGTTTGTTTGGGTTTTTCTGTAACATCTTATGGAAAATCCTGAACGAACTTTCTGGCCAGCCCAATATATACAATGGAAGATCACTCAACCATAAAAAGAATGAAATTCTGCCATTTGCAGCAACATGGATGGACCTAAATAATATTATGCTTAGTGAAATAAGTGAGACAGCGAAAGGCAAATACTGTATGATATCACTTATATGTGGAATCTAAAAAATAATACAAATGAATGTATATAGCAAAAGAGAAACAGACTCACAGATATAGAAAACAAACTAGGGGTTATCAGTGGGGAGAGGGAAAGGAGGAGGGGCAAGTTAGGGGTATGGGACTAAGAGATACAAACTACTATGTATAAAATAAAGAAGCAACAAGGATATATTTTATAACATGGGGAATTATAGCCATTACTTGTAATAACTTTTATGGAGTATAATCTGTAAAAATACCGACTCACTATGCTGTATACCTGAAACTAACATAATATTGTAAATCAACTATACTTGAATAAAAAAATAAGGTAAGAACTAAAATACCAAAACAAAACAGAACAAAAAACCCACAATACCACTTATGTTAGTAGCCCAAAATGAAATACTTGTGTATAAATCTAACAAAATGTGTATAAGATCTATATGAGGGAAACTACAAAACTCTGATGAAAGATATCAAAGAAGAATGAGGGCTTCCCTGGTGGCGCAGTGGTTGAGAGTCTGCCTGCCGATGCAGGGGACGCGGGTTCGTGCCCCAGTCCGGGAAGATCCCACATGCCGCAGAGCGGCTAGGCCCGTGAGCCATGGCCGCTGAGCCTGAGCGTCCGGAGCCTGTGCTCCACAACGGGAGAGGCCACAACAGTGAGAGGCCTGCGTACCGCAAAAAAAAAAAAAAAAAAAAAAAAAAAAAGCAGGAAAAAGTGATGTTAAATGTACTAAAATAGAAAGCTTTTTCCTTTTTTCCCATGGTCTCTCTCACAACTTGTCATGGCGACTTTTATCTGCTGCTTAATGTCTTTCTAAGTAAAGACAAATTGAAATTTAAGATTATCAGCATGAATTTGACTGTTCAACTTTATATTGTGCAGTGCTAGTTTTAAGGCAAATAGAAGAGCATTCAACTCACGTGTAGAATCACCAGAATTACACAATTTGTATTTCATGCAAAATACATGCATTTGTATTTTGTTCTGACCAGAACCGTGGAAACACTTCACAAAACTAACTCAACTGCACAGGCTCCGGACGCGCAGGCTCAGCGGCCATGGCTCACGGGCTCCGCGGCATGTGGGATCTTCCTGCACCGGGGCATGAAACTCTGTCCCCTGCGTCGGCAGGCAGACTCTCAACCACTGCGCCACCAGGGAAGCCCCTAACTCAACTGTTTTAATCTCACTTCTTGATATGTTCACCTTCTACCAGCACTCTCTACCTCTGCCTCACTGAGGAGTGAGGAAGGTCTGAAAGGAAGGGAATTATGCCTTGCTCTTTTCCTTTCCTTTTACGTCATCATTTTCATTGGAAGTGGCTAGAAGTAACTGGCAGGAATGAAGTAACACCAGGAAGAAAGGATGCAGTAGGGTTCCTTGGGCATTTGTGTTTCCTCCAGCACCATCGCCTTCTTTCTGTGTTTGAAACAAGTTCTGACTTGAACAGAAAGTGTGGCCTCTTGGGGCTATGAGTGCCCGTACATACTCAGTCGTAGCTGTCACGTGTACCTTGTAGTCACTTTGAGTCTTGCTGGCTCATCGTGGGTCCACCAAAATCCTAGGGCATCGGGAACGCTCTGTGCTAGAGGGGCAGCGGGAACTACGGGGAACATGCATGTCGAGCACATTCCCCCTGCTCACATCCATGTGCCATTCATTGTCCCATTGGGTTTCATGGACAAAACACAAGTTCGAAGATAAAATTAAGAATTTCTAGATAGGGGGAATTCCCTGGCGGTCTAGTGGTTAGGACTCCTTGCTCTCACTGCTGAGGGTCTGAGTTCAATCCTGGTCGTTGTACTAAAATCCCACAAGTCCCGCGGCATGGCCAAAAAAACATTTTTTTTCTAGGTAGAAGCAGCACAACATTAAACCCAATGCAGGGCGCTTCTGAGGCCAGGGCCCTGTAGGACTGCTCAAGGGTTTGTGCGTCCATGAAGCCCGCCCTGCCAGAAGGGACAAGTCCTGCTGGAGAAAGTGCTCACGAGAGCTGGGAACTGGGGTTGTGGGTTGTAACCCAAAATTATTTCCTTCTGGTTTCCTTTTAATTTAGTTTTTTTTTTTTTTAAACTGAGGAGCTCATTTTTATTTAGAAATGTGTAATTAACCTCACATCACAAGCCAAGTCAGCTCCTGCCTAGAGTAATTGGAGCAGGGGAATAGAGAGCTGGGGGAGAGGCAGGATTAGCAGCTGGGGAAGTCTGGAATCCCAGAAAAGCTGTCAATAGGCTTGCTGGCTGGAGCAGAGGGAAAGGCTAAATGCCTAGTTATCAGACCTGGGATGCTAGTGGGAGAATAGGCCAGCCCTGGAGAAGGAGAGGGGACAAAACAGACCCTGGGGAGTTTCAGCAGAGGCACCTGGTGGCTGTCCTGGCTGGTGGCCTTGGGAGGCACAGGAAGGTCATGACAGGCATCCAGGCTGCCTGCATCCCAGTCTGACCTCATTAATGGCAGTAGGTTTAAAGGCTAGGACACTGGTTTCTGGGGGAACAAGGATAGAAGGTCAAGCAAGGCTGACTTCAGCTCCCAGGGAAACTAGAGGAGTTGAAGGCAAGGGTTTGGGAGCTCTGAGGACAACACTGGTAGATAAGGCAGGTCTTTGCTGTAAGATGCAAGGCAAGAAGGAGTCCCAGCACTGGGTCTGGGATCCATGGTCAGAGGCAGGAGCACCCCAGACTCAATGGTTGTGAGTCCCTGAGCTCCAGTGTTCCTTCTATTTCTTTGACTGCAGGATATGCCCCAGGGCCTGAGGAAGGGCCGAGTGGCCCCAGCTGGGGGTTTGGAAAGGCACAGGAGTGGGGGGCCTGGGGAGTTGGTTACCTTATGTGCACCATTTCTGCTGGAATGCATTGGTTTGCTCCCTGGTTTCTATCTTATATATTGGAAAACACAACATATTGGTCCTCCTTTCTCCAAAGAGATTGTTCTTGCAGATGATCGTGAAACACACATCCATGTTAGCTTGTTAAGCAATTCTAGGGGCTCAGAATTCACCGAATCCGCACTGGTCCTTTTTCCTCAGGAGTCCTAGTGCTTTAAGCATTGTACACATGAAACACAAACACATAGAGAAAAATTCCCCAGGCAAATCGTTTAAAATTTACAAACAGTAAATCAGTCAGTCAATCTGTGGTTTGGAATCAGCAAACGTTTAAGCATTGGAGTAATTTCCAACCTATAGCCTGTGGCCAATGCTTGGCGTGCTCAATCAAAAGGCACACCTCTTAGCTGGCTGAGCACAGGTAATATGACCTGTCCTACCTCCAGAGGCTCAGAGAGAGGCCAAGGTGTTGTAATTCCTCATCACCGGAGGCTGGGGTCACTTCAGGATTCATGGCAGTTCTGAAATGCTCCAAGCTACGGATAATTGCAATTCCTCTGAGCCAGGAATCCAAAGGTATCCTGTCACAGGGCACCAGGCTGATGTGTGTGGGTTTATGGGGCTTTGGGATTAGGGAGCCTACATTTCCAAAAATGATTCCTTCATTTTCCGACTTTTGTTAGTGACTGCAGTGCATCTTAATTATTAACATATTATTCCTTGGCTTCCAAATCTCAATTCTTGCATCTGTTTCTTGCCTCTTTCTTTCCATATCCATGAGGCTTTGCACATCTTTGGGAAACCCAAATAACAAGCCTTCTCTAGTGTGGGAAAAGGCAAGAGCAGGCATTTAAAATTCTTTGGCATTTCCCTGAAGTGGTCCGTAGATCTGATCTAGTGACTTAACTCTGCATGCCTAATTAATTGGGAGCATGTTCACAGCTCCTACTAAGCAGCCTGATTTACATTGTGAAACTAGCAGATGAGGGCTGCTCTGTCAGCCAATCAGAATTCCTGAGGACAGACAACACAAGGTCACGAATGAAGATTGTGTCTTGACAGGCCTTGAAGGGAAGTGAAAATAACCAGGTTTTGATTTGCACCTATGGTCACTGCAGGCTCTGAAAGATGTCATTTTTAGATATTTCCTGTGTTTTCCTTTAGAGTCACAATACGTCAGGCTCGGCTAAATGAAGAACTAAATTAAAACTGTCATTCCAGCTCATAAATAAGAGATGTCTAATGCATTTAATGTATTGAATCTTTCAAAAATGAAAATGACTATACACATTTTTAATGCAGTTCTTGGTAATTTGCCACCTGGCAAATTGGTAATTTGCCAATCTTATCGGTAAGATTTACCGATAATCCTGGCTTGCAAACATGAAAAATAAAACTGAGACTGACTTGTTTATTTCACGAGACTGCTGCTTTGCTCCCTTGCGGTTGTAACAGAATTTAAATTAAAGTTAAATCTAATCACAACAAATGATGTTCATTTACTCATATTAATAATTGAGCTTTCTGAGATCATGTGATAGGTACCTGGATGCCAGAGATTTTTGCACTGCCTGAAAAATCAATGCTTTATCTTTCTTCAAACTGTCTCCTGCTCGGGAGGTTGTGACTGGACCCATCACGGTTTAACATGTGGCCCCTGAGCATGCCTCCCAGACCATATTTATAAGTTTGGTGAGGACTTAATGTTGGTTTGCAAGCTGGCCCCCTACAGGGAGGAAAACAAGACTGAAGAATGAGGCAGATCACACCAGATTGGTAGGTGACAGGCTTAATAAACAAGGGAACTCATATACGAGGCTTGTCTTGAGATGCCCCCTGCACTCACCCACCAAATCTTTTTTTTTTTTTGCGCTACGCGGGCCTCTCACTGTTGTGGCCTCTCCCATTGCAGAGCACAGGCTCCGGACGCGCAGGCTCAGTGGCCATGGCTCACGGGTCCAGCCGCTCCGCGGCATGTGGGATCTTCCCGGACCGGGGCACGAACCCGTGTCCCCTGCATCGGCAGGCGGACTCTCAACCACTGCGCCACCAGGGAAGCCCCAACCCCTGCCAAATCTTAAAAGTTATGTAGAGGCCTTTACTGGGTTCAGTCACATATACCATCCAGGTGATCTCAACAGCACATTGTTCTCTCAAGGCTGCGTCCTTGAAAACAGCTCTCACTCTGGGAACCGTGGGCAGAACATACATTACAAAGATAGGGGAGGGGATGAGGAGCCTCCAATTGCCTGGGTCCAGCTCTCGGTTTAACCAGTGGCCACATCCTCTGGATGACCTCCTCCAACACTTCCATGTGGTTAAAAAAGGCTGTTGTGACTTCAGTGACACGAGGAAGTGCCCTTCTTCCCTAGAATATTTGTCTCTCTTTGTGTGGGTGAAAAATCTTTCAGGTCTCCATTAAGACTCCAAAATGAGTTAAACTCACACTAAGGTATAGCTTAGCTTATGTCAGATCCTGAGAGTAATGTTTCTTAAAAGGAGAGAGGAGACAGTTAAGTTTTCTCCATTATTTGAGTAATTACTTTCTTGGTGAGCAAAGATAAATATTTGCTTTTGGTCTAGTGGTATAATGAAAAGTGAGTTAATTTGGGAGTCATAAAGACCTAAGTTTGAATCTTGGTTATAACAATGATAAGCTAGTGTCCTTGAGTAAGTTACTTATAATCTCTAGGGCTCAGTTTCTTTATTTCTAAAATTGACATAATAATACCTGCCTCCCAGGGATGTTGTAAAGAGTAAATGAGGCAACATATGTAGAACACCTGTACTTAGTAGGTATTCTGTTACTACTAGGGATGTTTGTATATGACTGAGAGAAAAGCAACAAATTGCTCATTAGTGAAAATAATTATATTAGTTGTTCCTTAAGGTTCTCATCACTAAGAGCACCCGAGTACACTGCTCTCCAATCCTGTTACTTTACTTCTGCAAAAATCTTCACTGATTTCTTAGTTCTGCTCAGCACTTCCCTTTGGGATTTCTCTGGATTATTTTACTAGTCGTTACTGCTCAAATATATATTTTGGAGCAAGGTTGTCAGTACCCCCTGCAGAAAAAGACCGTTTCCCCAGCTTGACACTTTCCACAGTCATGTGTAGCCCTAATGTGCCCTGGTATATCTCAGAATCCACACCATGTACCCCAGAGGTCCTGGGTGGCCAAAGCATGTGTCTCACTCCCAAATGCTGGCAGGACCATGTGGACCTCCTGGGAAAGTATGGGTACTTCAGTGAAATGGAGAGGTCACGTCTGTCTAAATGGTGCAATGGCTTATTCCCAGCTCAAGATGATCGTTGCTGTGCATGAACATGGGCCCAATGTTGCCAGGTCTTTAGAGTTTTCAAGAGAAGACGGATACCAAGGTATTATGTGAAAACTTCCAAGTTTTAATGGTGGCAAGCTCTTCACATTAAACAAAACAAAATAAAGCCCGTGAGGACCAATGCTCTGCTGTGTTAACAAAGCAGGCCTGTGCCTTTCCAGTTCTGACCTATGGGCTTATATGTTTTATTGGCCAGATTTCTGGGTGCCATTTCTCTCTCGGGGGTCTTAGGTGCCCTGGGAACAGCTACAATTTCTCCTTTAGTAGCTATAAAAATCTCCTTCTTTCTCTCATGGGGTTCATGACATTTCGATTTAGCCATTTGGTTGCTGTAATGATATTCATATCTAATTTGTGGCCATAAAACATAACTATTGAACTTAAAAAAAATCAAGTGATGTCTTTAACCCTCACTCCATCCCTGACTTTCAAGCCTTTATCATCCTTGTGTCCCTGAATCTCACTCTATCCCAAGAGCCCCCAGAGGTGACAGGAGTTTAGAGATAAGAATGTCTGTAACACACAAATCTTAGTGACAAAAAGGTGTGCATTTTGATGGTTTAAAGTTTAGACTTTGTGAAATGACCCAAAGTTAAAACAAAATATCCTGCTTAAGATCTTGAAGCAATGAGTGTTCTTAGTCCTATTTCCTACTGGCAGAGGTTGTTCCTCAAAGACTGGGGTATATAGGCTCACAATCCCTTTCCCCAATACTTGGTACAGATAGATTTCAGAATTCACAATTGTTCATATTTTGTAAATGTAACATATATATTATGGAACACTTCCTGTACTGTCTGGAACAGCACCTAATAATCAAATATGCCAGTATATCTATTGCAGAATAGGAATATTCATACTAAGTGTGATAAACGAAGACCAAAACTAGCCACATATCTGTTCAGGTCAGGTTGTGTTGTTGTTGTTGTTTCTTCAGGTCAGGGTTTTTTTTTTATTAATTAATTTTTTAACATCTTTATTGGAGTATAATTGCTTTACAATGGTGTGTTAGTTTCTGCTTTATAACAAAGTGAAACAGTTATACATATACATATATCCCCATATCTCTTCCCTCTTGCATCTCCCTCCCTCCCACCCTCCCTATCCCACCCCTCTAGGCGAACACAAAGCACCGAGCTGATCTCCCTGTGCTATGTGGCTGCTTCCCGCTAGCTATCTGTTTTACATTTGGTAGTGTATATATGTCCATGCCACTCTCTCACTTTGTCCCAACTTACCCTTCCCCCTCCCTGTGTCCTCAAGTCCGTTCTCTACGTCTGCATCTTTATTTCTATCCTGCCCCTAGGTTCTTCAGAAACTTTTTTTTTTTTTTTAGATTCCATATATATGTGTTAGCATATGGTATTTGTTTTTCTCTTTCTGACTTACTTCACTCTGTATGACAGACTCTAGGTCCATCCCCCTCACTACAAATAACTCAACTTCATTTCTTTTTATGGTTGAGTAATATTCCATTGTATACATGTACCACATCTTCTTTATCCATTCATCTGTGGATGGACGCTTAGGTTGCTTCCATGTCCTGGTTATTGTAAATTGTGCTGCAATGAACATTGTGGTACATGACTCTTTTTGAATTATGGTTTTCTCTGGGTATATGCCCAGTAGTGGGATTGCTGAGTCATATGGTAGTTCTATTTTTAGTTTTTTAAGGAACCTCCATACTGTTCTCCATAGTGGCTTCACCAGTTTACACTCTCACCAACAGTGCAAGAGTGTTCCCTTTTCTTTACACCCTCTCCAGCATTTATTGTTTGTAGACTTTTTGATGATGGCCATTCTGACTGGTGTGAGGTGATACCTCACTGTAGTTTTGACTTGCATTTCTCTAATGATTAGTGATGTTGAGCATCATTTCATGTGTTTGTTGGCAATCTGTATGTCTTTGGAGAAATGTCTATTTAGGTCTTCTGCCCGTTTTTGGATTGGGTTGTTTGTGTTTTTGATATTGAGCTGCATGAGCTGCTTGTATATTTTGGAGATTAATCCTTTGTCAGTTGCTTCATTTAAAAATATTTTCTCCCATTCTGAGGGTTGTCTTTTCATCTTGTTTATGGTTTCCTTTGCTGTGCAAAAGCTTTTAAGTTTCATTAGGTCCCATTCGTTTATTTTTGTTTTTATTTCCCTTTCTCTAGGGGGTGGGTCAAAAAGGATCTTTTTTTTTAAAGGGAGGTTGCAATTTTAGTTTATTTATTTATTATTTTCTTATGGCTGTGTTGGGTCTTCATTTCTGTGTGAGGGCTTTCTCTAGTTGTGGCAAGCGGGGGCCACTCTTCGTCACGGTGCATGGGTCTCTCACTATCGCGGCCTCTCTTGTTGCGGAGCACAGGCTCCAGAAACGCAGGCTCAGTAATTGTGGCTCACGGGCCCAGTTGCTCCATGGCATGTGGGATCTTCCAAGACCAGGGCTCAAACCCGTGTCCCCTGCATTGGCAGGCAGATTCTCAACCACTGTGCCACCAGGGAAGCCCCAAAAAGGATCTTGCTGTGATTTATGTCATAGAGTGTTCTCCCTATGTTTTCCTCTAAGAGTTCTATAGTGTCTGGCCTTACATTTAGGTCTTTAATCCATTTTGAGTTTATTTTTGTGTACGGTGTTAGGGAGTGTTCTAATTTCATTCTTTTACATGTAGCTGTCCAGTTTTCCCAGCACCACTTATTGAAGAGGCTGTCTTTTCCCCATTGTATATTCTTGCCTCCTTTATCAAAGATAAGGTGACCATATGTGTGTGGGTTTATCTCTGAACTTTCTGTCCTGTTCCATTGATCTATATTTCTATTTTTGTGCCAGTACCATACTGTCTTGATTACTGCAGCTTTGTAGTATAGTCTGAAGTCAGGGAGCCTGCTTCATCCAGCTCTGTTTTTCTTTCTCAAGATTGCTTTGGCTTCAGGTCAGGTTTTAATGCCAGATGAATTACAGGAAAGATTCTGGTTTTGGATGTCAGAATTATGGATGAGGGACTATAAGCCTATACATTAATCATAGTCCTGTTGCTGTTCAGTGGCAATATCCTTAGTGTGGCTTCCATGGAAGATCTCATTTTGATCTTTATACTAACCCATGCTTCTGTATCTTATTGAATCATAAAAGTTACCTAAGGCTTTAAAAATTTTCTCCACTTTCTAAATTTCTTCAGTGAATATATATTTATAATTAAAAATATATTATAAAATTCACTTGAAATTTTATAAAGTTGGGGAAGTAGGATGCACATACTTTGTGTGTGTGTGTGTGTGTGTGTGTGTGTGTGTGTGTGTGTAATAGAGAGAGAGACCTGCTGAAAACTTAACTTTGATTTTGCTTTTCACTGCTGTAGCATGAAGTTCTCCCATCTGTGAGCACCTCATTAGGAAGAGGTGGAAGGAATTCCTTCCTTACCCACCGACCTCCTCTTCCTCTGTCCACCCCTTGACCCTTACGGGGGTAAACAGGCCTCCATGTTTTATTTATTTATACAATCTTATTAAGGTAATGGCAGGGCACTTTGGTTTCAGGGGGCCAAAATGCACCCCTGGGAGAGGAGGAGCAGTTGCAAGTTGTACAAGGATGGATGGACGGGTGGATGCCTGTACTCATGCTGGCATTGTGCCTCTAAGGCAGCAAGATCTCAGAGAATGACCTCTTGGGGCCCTGAACCGGTTGGTCACTAATGGTGGTGGCATTTTGAGCCTAGGTTGCTCATCACAGAGGGAGTGGAGTGGGATCTGCTTAAGCAAAGCTGCCTAGAGCAGTAGTGGCTAAGAAGGCTTGACTGCACCATTGCGGGGCCAAGAAAGGCAAGGGCAGGGGAGGCAGCGGAAACAGACCCCACGGTGCCTCCTCTCAGAGAGGAAGTTGAAGGGGCTTCCTTTCCAGACTCTGTAAGTTCCTGGGGGCCTTGAACCATCCAAGGGAGAATGGGGCACTCTTAAAGGTAATGCTGGACGTGGACCAATCTTGAGAAAAACAAATGTGACCTTCCTTGCATCTGAAGACTGAGGCACTGTTTATAATTATTACAACTGAAAAAAGGATTATAATATAGAAAATAATTATATCCAGGTTTTAAGAATTTGAGTGTCTCTCATACTATTATCTAGGATTATCTGACCTATGTAATAATGTTATAAAAAAGGGGAAAGAAAATAAATTGATCAAAGTTCTGATATGGTGGGGAGATATTAGATCTCTAAGGAAGGATTGGAGGGGAGATGACAGGAAGGGAAAAAGTCTTAGAAATAGGGAATTAGAGGGAACCCACTCTACAGACTTACCAGGGGGCCAACCAGCTTCTAGAAAAAATCATAGTTAATCAGTGGTTTCCAGTCTAGGATCCTGAGCCCCTAGAGGTCAGTGGAACGGTGCTGGGACTCTTCGAGCAATTTTCTGAATCTCTAAAATTCAGACAGAAATCATGCTTTTACCTCTGAAATGGCTGTATGGGCTAGCAAGAACACGTCTCTTTGCTTTTGTGTGGGATCCTATTGCTTGAGTGAGGGAACAGTGATTACCCAACACTAATCAGAAGCCATGTCTACTTCTAAGGTGTATCAGTGATTAATAGAAAAAGGGGAGAAACAATGACTCAACAAACATAGTTCGTTTGATGGTCAAAAACACTGCCAAAACATAGTATTGGGTAGCGGCATTTATAAAAGAAGTTCTCAGGAATGGCTGGGAACCCTGGTGGACACAATTCTGTCTCCCATATTCTCTGAAGCCAGGTAGCCAGTCATTCCCTGTGCCTGGTTGCCCAGCTCAACAACATTGTCCCTGAGGGCTGTGCAGATGGAGCTGGTCTTTAAATCAGTAAATCAAAATAGACTTATTTTCAAAAGAGTAGAAGATTTAAATCTTCCTTGTTGATGGACATTTAATCATTCTCATTCTCATTAAGTGAACTTGGACCAGTCCTCCGTAGCATTGTGGACCTAGGACTCTTTGGATCTCTGACTTTTTTTCCCCATGATCTTCATTTACCATCTGCTTCTTTCTCCTGCCATCTGTGGGTGGTCTGCTTCTCTCCCTCCACATACATTTCCATGGCTCCTGCCCGTCCACCTCCCAACCTTCCCCTCTAGTCCTGGTTCATCAGGATCTCTCCTTTACAGTTGTTCTGTTACTGCAGAGCTCTTACTATGTTCTAGGTCCTGTGCTGGCTCATGTGCAAAGTTCCCAGCAAAGGCTAGCTGCTAAGAAAATGTTTATCTCTTTCTACCATTCACACTGACTTCCATGCAGGAAAAAAAAAATCCCATTTCATCCTTTCTGTGTGAGGTCATGTTCTCAGGGCACAGAAAATCTCATAGGTACACTTAGTCTTCTGCTGTGGTAGGAGTTGAGTGGGGGACAGTGTGTACATACATCCTTGCAGACCTGTTCTAAGCATTCTTAAAAGTGTCTGTCCACAGGGCAGTGGGTAGCAGGGTACAAAGGACAATTGGGATTCTGCCGGCAGTCTAACTCTGTTATAGGGGTTGCAGAATTTTCCTCTGGACCCCTTGGTCTGATGCACTTAGAGAAGGACTCCTACGTGCTTGTGATCTAGAAGTTGGAAGGTAGAAAGGGAAAACCTTCCTCTAAATCTGTGTTCCCGTTAAATCTTTAGCATCTTCACGTTACTGCTGTGGCTGTTTAATCGTGAGCCTCCCTTGGCTGAAAGAGCAAGCTTTCTTCAGTGGGGCTGAAGGAGGAGGGTTTGGGGTTGGTTAGTGGCTACCCGTACCCACACTATGAGGCTAGGGGCAGTTTGGCTCAAGATGCTCCAATCCTCCCAAATTGGAGTGAAAATTAAAGTTCTAGTCCTTTAGATTCACAGTGGCTATATTAGTTTCTTAGGGCTTCCATACAAATGACCACAAACTAGGTGGCTTAAAACAACGGGAGTTATTCTCTCATAGTTGAGGATGCCAGAAGTCAGAAATCAAGATGTTGGCCGGGTCGACTCCTTCTGGAGGCTCAGACGGAGAAACCATCCCAGGCCTCTCTCCTTGCTTCCGGTGCTGCTCTGCAGTCCTTGGCATCCTTTGCCTTGTGAATGCATCACTTCAATCTCTGCCTCCATCTTCCCATCACCTGTGTCTCTGTGTGTCCTTTTTGTTTCTTAATAGGACACTTGTTGGGAGCCACATAGGAAGTGCCTTTGAGTCTCAGCACGGACGAGACCCTTAGTGTCAGCAAAGCTGGTGCTGTCAGGTGTAAATATTGGAAAAGCAAAGTTCTCGTTTGCAAAGCTTCCTGCTTCCTGGTGGCTGGTGCCTTGTAATTGGTCTCTCTTGCCCAGTGCTGTAAGCTGGGCCCTCTCTGGAGGAGAAACCTGGGTTCCCGAAGACATGTGATTAGAGCCGGGGCCCCGCCAGTTGGCGAGGGATTCCCAGGGCAGGTGCTGGGCGTGGAGGCCACGGGGGCATAGGCTACCAAGGTGACAGAGAACTGACCTTCTCTGGGGGCGCTGCACCTCGCTCACTCGCACACCTCACATCTCCCTGCTTGGCCCCGGAGGATGGCTGGTTAGCCAGAGACGGGTAAGATTCCTCAGGGAAGGAACAACCTAAGACAGGCACAGTCGCAGAGGGGCCATCAGGAGAGAACTTGGGGGCCAACAGAGGTGGGGCATAGACCCTCACCCCCCCAACTTTGCAGGAGCCTGGAGAGAGGTCTCTTGTCCCCATGGCTGCTTCGCTTCCCACGCCCAGCTCAGATGAGAACCCAGGTAGCAGACCAGAGACCTGGCCAATGGCAACTGCTCTTCCACCGCAGCAGGGCTCTGTTTCCCATTTCCTCCGTGAACCACAGCTTTTCTCTGTGTGGAAGCAAGGCTTTCCTCTGTGTGGCTCCCCTTGTCTTCCCCTGCCTTTGCCTAAGGTGATTTTTATAGGATTGCTTTTGGTGTTAGGAAATATGTATAGTTTTAATGCAGGGGTTTAGGAAAGACCCCAATTTAGGGTAAAAATCAAGAGAAGGATTATAGCTACTTTGGTTCCTTTAATGATTATATTTGTTGGGGAAATATAATGGTGGGAATATTTCTGCAGCAGCTTTGTACTTTAAAAGAAAAATTACAAGAGTTATGGCCTCCTAGTGAAGTTGTAAACATGTTAGAAAATACCTGGGTATGGTGGCGAGTTTTTATGCAACAGTGAGTTTAATCAATGAGTTTATGGTACAATGCCCGCTCCCATAGTTTTTTAGAAGCATAAAAATAATGTGTATTGTTTTGATTATTATGGTGGGGTTGGGAAATTTGTAGATGAAATGTTATTTGAATATTGTTGATCACTAATAGAATTATATGTTTAAGTTTATGGATTGATCAAGCAGAATGTACAAGTACAAGAACACTTTAATCTCCTGAGAAGAACAAACAGAGTTCCTGACGTAGATGTGAACAACATGTGACTAACCACAGGAGAAGAAAGAGACTCTGGGCGATGGGAAAATTATCTAACCTGTTTTGATCAATCTGCTGATGTAAATCACCTTTGTTTTGTGGCCTATGTGGGGGAATTTTCGGCGTGGAAATGAAAATGTTAAATTTGAAAATGAGATCACTTTATAGTATAAAAGCTTTTGGAATCTTAAAAATAAATTTGTCAGATCCTTGCACCCAAGAAGAGGTGTCTTGAGTTCTGTCCACGCCGACTCCGTCCTCCCCTTTGGGTGAATCCTGTTCAGCTGGGGCTGGTCCCCGGCAAGTGGCGCCCGCACAGGGACCTGAAGGGGTAAGTATTATAATTTTCGGACGGATAGGAGTCTCACCGTAGGGTGCTGCAGACCCCCAGCTAGAGGAGAGAGCTGGTTAAGAAGGTGAGTAATCAGGTGTAATCAGGTGTCAAGATGGGACACGTTGAGTCCAAGGAGAGGCTCTTATTTATTGATATAGTTAAACATATGATAAACGGAAGAGGAATTAAAGTAACTAGTAAACAATTATCTCAGTTTTTTCAGTTTGTACAGGAACAATGTCCTTGGTTTCCAGAAGAGAGAACAGTTAATATAGAAACCTGGCAAAAGGTGGGACAAACTTTGCAGGTATATTACACCCATTTTGGGCCTGAAAAAGTTCCTGTAGACACTTTTGCTTTGTGGAATTTAATTAGGGAAAGTATTGCTCCCCTGCCTGAGGGTCAAAAAAAACCCTTATAAATACCCTCCTTTATGCAAGAAATAGCTATTGCTATTATTATTGCTATTATTATATTGTAATGGTAATTGTGATTATTATAATTATAATTATATGTATTTGTATGTTATATATATATATAAAATATATATATAATAAATAAATAATAATAAAATAAATAAATAAATAAATAAATAAAATATATATATATAATATGTATATGTTTATGTAATTATATATATATATATTAAATATAATATAATAATAAAATAATTATAATAATAATTATATTATAATTGCTATTATTACCAACGTTATCAATGAAAAGTTTTACCGCAGGGCATGAAAAATAGCCCTACCTTATGTCAGAAATATGTAGACCAAGCCATATGTAGTATAAGATAAAAATATAAGGAAATATATTTAATACATTATATGGATGATATATTATTGGCCCATAAAGATAAGGCCTATTTACATCAGGTATTGCAGGATATGATGGAAGCTTTACAGGACTATGGATTAAAAGTTGCTCCAGAGAAAATTCAAACTGAGCCTCCTTATAATTATTTGGGCAGATTAATACAGGAATTTTCCATTCAGCATATACCTTTTCAGCTAAGAACCGATCATTTGGTTACTTTAAATGATTTTCAAAAGTTTTTAGGAGATATAAATTGGATAAGGCCTTTATTAAAAATTACTACTGTGGAATTAAAACCTTTGTTTTTGATATTACAAGGAGATTCTAACCCCTTATCCCCTAGAGAGTTAACTGCAGAAGGAAAACAAGCCATAAAAAAAAAATAGAAAAAGCTTTAAAAAATGTTTTTATTAAAAGATTAGATTATACCAAACCTTGGGATTTAATTATTTTAAGGACTCCAGTTATTCCTACAGGATTATTATGGCAAGATGGACCATTAGAATGGATACATTTGGCTGCTAGTCCAAAAAAGATTGTTGCCTCATACCCTTTTATGGTTAGTTTGCTAATTATTAAAGGTAGAAAGAGAAGTAGAGAATTATTTGGAAAAGATATGGATAATATAATTATACCTTATAATAAAGATCAATTAGAGGCTTTGCTGTTGTTAGAAGATTCATTAGGAATAGCCCTGACCTCATTTGGAGGTCAGATTTTATTTCATCTGCCTAAAAGTGTATTGTTACAGTTTTTTAAGGAACATATGGTGGTTTTTCCTACATATTATAAGATGAAACCTTTGGAAGAGGCCATATTAGTATTTACTGATGGATCCTCCTCAGGGAAGGCAGCCTATATTATTAATAATGAAAAGAAAGTATTAAATACAGAAAATTGTTCAGCACAGCAATCAGAAATTATGGCAGTTATAGAAGTGATAAAATTAACCAGGGATAAAAAGATTAATTTATATACTGATTCCTTATATATAGTTAAATTATTTCCAGCAATAGAAACAGCAGCCTTTCCTGAGAATAAGAGTACAATTATTAAGTTGCTTAAGAGACTACAAAAGAGTATATGGAAAAGAACACAACCTTATTATATAGGCCACATTAGAGCTCATTCTGGATTGCCAGGGCCTTTAGCAGAAGGCAATGCCTCTGCTGATGCCCTGACTAAAATTTTTATAGTAGATGAGAATAAAGTACAAGAAGCAATAGAATCTCATCAGCTGCATCATCAAAATGCTAATGCCTTAAGATATCAGTTTAGTCTAACTAGAGAAGCAGCAAGGGAAATAGTAAAAAATTGCTCTGTGTGTCCTACACAAACTAATGTACCTCAACAAGGAGTAAATCCCCGAGGTTTGCGAGCTAATGATTTGTGGCAAATGGATGTGACTCATGTACCCAGTTTTGGAAAATTGTCATATGTACATGTTTGTGTAGATACCTTTTCACATGTGATTATAGCCTCAGCTAGAACTGGAGAGGCCTTTAAGGATGTGTGTCAACATTTAATGTTTTGCTTTAGTTATTTGGGAATCCCTCGGAAGTTAAAAACTGATAATGCCCCTGCTTATGTTTCTAAATCTTTTCAGCACTTATGCCAACAGTTTGGCATAGCCCATAGTACGGGAATTCCTTATAATCCACAAGGATAAGCTATAATTGAAAGAACTAACCAGGTATTAAAAAATATGATTTATAAATTACAAAATGGAGATTTAAAATATTTTTCTCCTCATCATTTATTTAACCATTCTATGTTTGTATTAAATTATTTAAATATGAATGATAAAGAGAAAACTCCTATAATGAGACATTGGGAGATAAATGAAAAAAGTATAAAACCAAAGGTATTATGGAAGGATGTTTTAACAGGAAAATGGAATGGACCAGATATATTACTAACTAGTGGTAGAGGATATGCTTGTATTTTTCCTCAGAATTTTGATTCACCAATTTGGATTCCTGATCGATTAATTAGACACCCTGAGGTGGGAAATTTATCGAAGCATTTTTCAGAAAAGAAATCACACTGCTGAGATGGCGGAATTACATCCCCGGGAAGAAAAACCAATTAACCCTACGGCCTGCGATAAAGAGGTACAAACTTCTCCTGAATTATTGGAGAAAAAACCTACACTGCCTTCTCGTTCACAAAAAAGAAGGTACGCTGTTTCCACCACTGAAGCGGCTCCAATGACTCGGGGGGCAATTAAAAAACTTTGCCTGACCGCTAAAAATGCTGTGATTACACAAGAATTGCCGTTGACGACTCCTAATTTTTTTGTGGCTATGCTTACTTTGCTTTCAGTTCAGGTGAGCGCCAATGATACATATTGGACTTTCTTTCCAGATCCTCCTATTTTACATACATGTACTTGGACAGATTCCATTATTCCAGTGACTTCTTCATTCCCTGATTTGACCGATGGCATTCGAGGAATACAGGGCTATAAACAATTTGTTATTAATTTTAACTACTCATTTACAGGTCAGACTGATTTTCCTCCAATATGCTTTTTTCTTGGCTCAGGGTCAATAGAAAATAGTCGAACAAAAAATGGATGTTTGTCAGTAGTTGATGCAGGATTTTTGACAGATTCCCCTAAAAGGCCCCCTAAAGAGCCAGTAGGAAGAGATAAAACCACAAGATATTTATGGTCATTGTTAGGGAAAGTTGTAGGACAAAATCAAGTTTATGTTAATAAATATCTAGCTAAAGTTGTTCATCCTTCTAGATATGATGATTGTGATGAGGCTATAGGGGAAGCTACAAATGAATGGATTCAGATAAATATTAAAACTGGATATCCTTTATGGATATATTGTATGTATAATAGGGAAAATAAAATAATCATTCCTGGAACTAGATATTATATTTCAGATTGGAGTATTAATTTTCCTGAGGGAGATTATAGAACATATTTAGAGAAAGGCATATTATATCCATGGAATAATTCCTATATTCCCCGTCCATTGAAGGTAAATAGATGGAATAGTCATGGATGGGTGGCTCCTATTTATACTTTTGTATATGAAAATAAAACCTATTATCAACCTCAGTTATGGAGATTACCCTTAACCACTCGTAAAATAACGTTAATTAGAGCTACTACCCATATGGAAGAGTACCATGTTCAAACCTGTGTGTCATCTCCGTATTCCTTATTGCTTTCTAATGATAGTGAAAAGTTACAGATTATGCAGTATAATATGAGATTTTATATTACCTGTCAGCAATGCATACTGACCACTTGTATTGTTCCTGAAATGAATGTGTCAACCATAATGGTGTTAAAAAGACCAGCTTATATTATGCTGCCAGTAGCGCTTAATGAATCTTGGTATACAGATATAGGGGCAGAAATTGTAAGACAGGTTGGAGAGCTCATACGGCCAAAAAGATTTGTAGCTACTTTGATTTTGGGAATTTCCGCTTTGATAGGAATACTGAGTTCTTTTACTGTTGCAACATATACTTTAGTAAAAGAAGTACAAACAGCACAATATGCTAATGATTTATCAAAAAATATATCCTTGGCTTTAGCGACTCAGGAAGCAATAGATAGAAAGTTAGAAGCTAAAGTTGATGCCCTTGAAGAAGCAGTTTTACATATTGGTCAAGAACTTACTGCTTTAAAAATTCGTCTATCTTTAACATGCCATAAAAAATATTCTTGGATATGTGTTATTCCCTTAAAAGTAAATTATTCTGAATATTCCTGGGAAAAAATTCAAATGCATATTTTAAATATATGGAATTCTAGTGATGTAGGAATTGATTTGGAACATTTACATAAACAAATTCATGATATTTCAACCTCTCAATATGATATAAATCCCTCTAAGGCTGCTGCAGAATTTTTACAAAATTTACAAAGTTATTTTAAGGGTAATTCCTTTATGCATATCTTAATAAATTATGGGGCTGCCGGAGTGGTTATAATTTTGCTCCTTATTTCTTTTCCAGTCATTATCCGATTAATTCAAGTTGCCCTCCAGAGTGTATATAAAACCAAAGTGGAATTGCATACTGCCTTTTTAAAAAATAAAAAAGGGGGAGATGTTGGGAGCCACATAGGAAGTGCCTTTGAGTCTCAGCACGGACGAGACCCTTAGTGTCAGCAAAGCTGGTGCTGTCAGGTGTAAATATTGGAAAAGCAAAGTTCTCGTTTGCAAAGCTTCCTGCTTCCTGGTGGCTGGTGCCTTGTAATTGGTCTCTCTTGCCCAGTGCTGTAAGCTGGGCCCTCTCTGGAGGAGAAACCTGGGTTCCCGAAGACATGTGATTAGAGCCGGGGCCCCGCCAGTTGGCGAGGGATTCCCAGGGCAGGTGCTGGGCGTGGAGGCCACGGGGGCATAGGCTACCAAGGTGACAGAGAACTGACCTTCTCTGGGGGCGCTGCACCTCGCTCACTCGCACACCTCACATCTCCCTGCTTGGCCCCGGAGGATGGCTGGTTAGCCAGAGACGGGTAAGATTCCTCAGGGAAGGAACAACCTAAGACAGGCACAGTCGCAGAGGGGCCATCAGGAGAGAACTTGGGGGCCAACAGAGGTGGGGCATAGACCCTCACCCCCCCAACTTTGCAGGAGCCTGGAGAGAGGTCTCTTGTCCCCATGGCTGCTTCGCTTCCCACGCCCAGCTCAGATGAGAACCCAGGTAGCAGACCAGAGACCTGGCCAATGGCAACTGCTCTTCCACCGCAGCAGGGCTCTGTTTCCCATTTCCTCCGTGAACCACAGCTTTTCTCTGTGTGGAAGCAAGGCTTTCCTCTGTGTGGCTCCCCTTGTCTTCCCCTGCCTTTGCCTAAGGTGATTTTTATAGGATTGCTTTTGGTGTTAGGAAATATGTATAGTTTTAATGCAGGGGTTTAGGAAAGACCCCAATTTAGGGTAAAAATCAAGAGAAGGATTATAGCTACTTTGGTTCCTTTAATGATTATATTTGTTGGGGAAATATAATGGTGGGAATATTTCTGCAGCAGCTTTGTACTTTAAAAGAAAAATTACAAGAGTTATGGCCTCCTAGTGAAGTTGTAAACATGTTAGAAAATACCTGGGTATGGTGGCGAGTTTTTATGCAACAGTGAGTTTAATCAATGAGTTTATGGTACAATGCCCGCTCCCATAGTTTTTTAGAAGCATAAAAATAATGTGTATTGTTTTGATTATTATGGTGGGGTTGGGAAATTTGTAGATGAAATGTTATTTGAATATTGTTGATCACTAATAGAATTATATGTTTAAGTTTATGGATTGATCAAGCAGAATGTACAAGTACAAGAACACTTTAATCTCCTGAGAAGAACAAACAGAGTTCCTGACGTAGATGTGAACAACATGTGACTAACCACAGGAGAAGAAAGAGACTCTGGGCGATGGGAAAATTACCTAACCTGTTTTGATCAATCTGCTGATGTAAATCACCTTTGTTTTGTGGCCTATGTGGGGGAATTTTCGGCGTGGAAATGAAAATGTTAAATTTGAAAATGAGATCACTTTATAGTATAAAAGCTTTTGGAATCTTAAAAATAAATTTGTCAGATCCTTGCACCCAAGAAGAGGTGTCTTGAGTTCTGTCCACGCCGACTCCGTCCTCCCCTTTGGGTGAATCCTGTTCAGCTGGGGCTGGTCCCCGGCAGACACTCCCGTCGGATTTAGAGCTCACTTTAATCCAGTATGATCTCATCTCCATCCTTACCGTCATTACATCTCTAAAGAGCCTATTTCCAAATAAGATCGCATTCTGAGGTCCTGGGTGGACGTGGATTTTGGGCGGCACTGATATTCAATCCACTCTAGCGGTCAACCTAGCATGACCCTCCTTTCCTCTGAAAGTCAGTCCCTCATCCACTTGGTGGTATCATAATGCCTTATAAAATACCTTACTGTCTGCAAGTGCTTTTTCATCTGATATCTAATTTGAGCCCCTCCCTCTGAGACAACTGGATTGGGCATTACCTTTGCTAAATCTCACCTGTAGAATGTGTGCAAGAAGTGCTTTGATTAAGGTAAGTTGCAGAGGTGGGACTAGCTCCATGTTCTCCTGATTCCCAGAAGGAATGCTCTGTAAGGAGAAAATCCAGAAAATGATATCCTTGCCCAACCTCTTCCCATTGGGATGTGTGTCGGGGGGAGGGAAGCTGTGCATTTCTTTTTATTTTCTGACCAACAATCGCAGTTATTAAGTGATGAGCTCACTGAAGCTGTGATAAAAAAAAAAAGCAGCTGTAGATCCTCCTATTCTCTCACACCCCAACAGTGAGGCTGGGTTCATACCCACCACGCTTACTCCTATGAAGAAATGTTGCTGTTTGGAGACCCAGACTTGGCCCAGGATCCTAGCACCACTCACCACCACATACCCCAGCCCCTCCCCTCTCCTTGAGAGTCTGGGCTCTGCAAACTGCCCATTGGAATGGCAGCAGACTTCCCATTCCTGACACATTGTCCCTCATGGAGGGATTTATTAATGGGTTAACTGAGGCTGCCGAGGCTGAATCCTCTCTTCTTATGAAAATGAGGACTTTCCCAACACATTAGACATACTTATTTAACATATATAAACCATTTAAAACTAACCAACATATATAGACCATTTAAAAAAGACAGAAAGATATTACAAGCTCGGCAGTGTGCCTGAGAAATGTTTGTCTTCAAGGCGATGTTTAAGTGGAGAAAGCAGACTTGAAAATGGGAAACCCTTGTACTGAAGTTACTTATAGTTTGTCCCTTGACTTCTTTGGGACTCAGTTTCCTCATCGGTAAAATGAGAATTACAATATCTCTTTGTCTACCCCATCTGAGATAACATTTTCCAAAGATTCCTTGCATAAGTTAAATTCTATCCAAATTAAAGTGTAATAGTTAGAAAGTCCATAACCCGTGTGGTTCAGTCCCAGAGCAGCATCAGCATGAAAAAACATGGTCCTCAGAACTAGGAGACTAACTCAGGTCCTTTGCTAGGATGTCACGAGCACCATGAAGAGGACATAAATTGTCGTCCCCAGTTTCCTTGCTCTTGCCACAGCCCACTCTACTTTTTCCTCATGACTCAGGCAGAAGAACCTGACAATAAAGAAGCTGGAGACCTCTTTAGAGGACCAGAGCAGTGGAAGGATAGGGACGCACAAATACGCTAAAAATTATAGTCTCTCATGTGATGGGGTAAACGTTTTTAGGTTGGAGACCAGAAAACTGCTTTTGGTCGAAAGAGTAGGGTTGGTAGACCGTCATAGCCATAGTCTCAGGCCACGTCTGCCTGGCCAAATCTCCAAGTGGTGGAAAACAGAAAACTTCTGCACAACCCCATTCCCAGGCACATTTGACATGTCCAGAGACATTTTTGCTTGTTACAATTTAAAAGAGGGGTTGTGTGCTACTGGCATCTAGTAGGAAGAGGCCAGGGATGCTGCTAAACACCCTGTAACACACAGGACAGCCCCACAGCAGAGAGTTATCTGGCCCCAAGTATCAATAGTGCTGAGGTTGAGACACTGCTGTAGACCTTCCTGGTCATCTCTTGCCATCACAAGCTCTCACCCCCTAACCCCATCTCAGCTGTGCTCTGACCTTGACCTATCCCAATTTCCAGGGAACAATTTCTAAGGAAAGAAATAGACTGTTTCTGGGAGAGTAGATGGGAGCTGGAAACTAAGAAATTCTGACTGTGAGTTGGAGAGAAAAGGGAGGTCAGAGCTGATTGATTTCCCTGCCATTAAAAATGGGAAGTAGCATTTAAAGATTGAAGAGGGACAATGGGCACGTATGCTAAGAAGAGCACCACATGCAAATGAAATGCAGTTTGAGCCCAAAAGCAGGGAATTGAAACAGGCTGTAAACAAACGGCATCATTTTCAGATGAAAAGAGGACAGCGGGAAGCAAATCGACTGGGCAAACAGATTTCACGTTGACACTTCCCGGGAATGACAAAGGCAGTAAAATACCAAAAACAACCTGATTCCAGTGGCAGTGGTATCTCTTTAATGGTGTTTTTGTACCAGTGCTGATTTTCACAAGGCAGCATTGGTGAGACGCTGCCCTTTCCAAACTTCCGTGGAAATATTTTCCATCATTTTGACATTTCATTTAAAATGAAATATAGGAGATATTAAAAATTCATGCTCATGCCAGGTATTATTTGTTTGACTTTGAAATATACAGTGAACGCACTGTTAATGAACAGTGAGCGAAGTGTCAGGATCGTGTGCACGCGCATATTCATGGGCTGCTTCCTGACTTCAGAAGAAAACAATTGCAGAATCAAAAAGGGCTGACCTTTTATGGTTCTAAAATCCATGAGTGTGTGGTTATGAATAATTGAAAATGCAATAATAAAAATGACCCTTTTGGGGGGTAGTTCAGGTAAAAGCAAAATGCCATGACTTTATCCTAGAAACATGAACCTCAATTATTTCTGAATTTGCATGAATTACATGAATATCTCACTTGAAGCATTACAGGGATGCAATCACATTAATTCATCCAGCTGCCAGCATGCCATCTGTGTTTCTCTGTAGTCTTTCCTCCACCCTGAGGACAGTGCAATGACTCCCTCCCTTTGAATCCTCTATTCTCCTCCCGCTTAGAATCTAGGAGGAAATTGCTTTTTCCTAAGCTGGCAGAGACGTTTTCTGCACTGTTCTGGGTGAAGTGAAGGAAAGGGACTGTTTGTGTTCATTACCATTGGCACAAGGGAAGGGCCACTATTAGGGAATGGGAAAAAAGAGTGGGAGGAGAACCTAGTTCCTCATGTAGTAAGACCAAAGAGGGTAGCCTTCTATTTTCTCTTATTCAAAACCATAATTTATTATTATTATTTTTTTGGTGAAACAGAAAAGAATAGCTTTATTGCTTTTCCAGGCAAAGGGGGCCACAGTGGGCCAATGCCCTCAAAACTGTGTGACCCCATAATTTATTATTATTACTTTAAAAAATTAAGGTGTAGAACTGTTGCATTCTTAAGTGTTCTCCACCATGCAAAATCTGTGAACACAACTCAGTTTTCTCACTGATTTCCTTTATAAATTAAATAAAAGTTTCATTTATTCACAAACCCTTTCAGCATACCTGCCATCTGCTGGATGCAGGGGCGAGACAGGTGCCAACCTTGCAAACATTATAGTCTAGTGGGGGGATGGACAGTGCCATGGGGGAGGGTAGGTTACTGCAGATGCACATGACAGGGGGAACCAGGCTGGTCTGGAAGTTCCAAGAAGCCTCACTGGTGAGCCTTGAAGAAGGAGTGAGAGATGGCTGGTAGAAAAAACAACAGGTGTTAAGCCTCCTGAAGGGGAGATGCTTTTCTAAGACGATCCCCCAGCCACCACAAGGGTAACAACAGCACAGAAACATCAGAAGAAATTAGCTCTCAGGGGTGAAGCATGGTGGGATTCAGGAGGCCTGGATTCTAGTGTTGGTTCTGACATTTATTAAGGAACAGAGAGGTTGTGCTATTTGCTCAAGGTCACACGGTCTGTTTTCTCATTGTAATTTCTGCATGTGGGAAATGGTGGGAGCATGAGGTTCCAGGCTGAATTTAGTGATCTGAAATTCTATTTTTGAATACACAGTAGTCTCTTACGTTTGTGCATGCTGTGTAAAGAATACTGTACATCAATATTAGTGCTTTTGTTTTCCTTCTTTAAGATTTTCTATGAAGTTATACATATCCCATGGGCTATGGAACTAGAATATAAGGTCTAAGAGAAAAGGAAGGGACTTCCCGTGTGGCGCAGTAGTTGAGAATCCGCCCGCCAATGCAGGGCACACGGGTTCAAGCCCTGGTCTGGGAGGATCCCACATGCCATGGTACAGCTAGGCCTGTGCGCCACAACTACTGAACCTGCACTCTAGAACCTGCGAGCCTCAGCTGCTGAGCCTGAGTGCCACAACTACTGAACCCACATGCCTAGAGCTGGTGTTTCACAGCAAGAGAAGCCACTGCAATGAGAAGCCCACACACCACAACGAAGAATAGCCCCACTCACCACAACGAGAGAAAGCCGGCACACAGCAACGAAGACCCAGTGCAGCCAAAATAAATAAAAAAGAGAAAAGGAAACTTGTCCTTCTCGTTTACCACTTCCTAGGAGAATTCCTGGCACACAGTGGGTGTCTAAGAAATAGGGCTGAATGAATAAATAAATTTTATTAAAAATTAACAAATTACCTGTTAGTTAACATCATAATGTGAAAAGCCAATGGGGCACAGTTTTAGAGGCCAGGCCCCTTGGTCAGGTGAGAGTGCCAGGAGGAAGTGTGGGGCATAGGGGCAACAAGTGTTGATCTGAGTGAAGTTTTCACTTTTTATCCAGATTTTTCAGCATCAGGTATGTTAATTTTTTATGTCAGCAAATTTAACATACCTTATTTTTAACAACGCAAAGACTTTCCCGAGTGGACTCCAAGTAGGAGATAGTGATGAAAATGAGCAAAACCCAAGAAGGTGGATAGGACAGAAAAGGTTCTATAGAGGCTTCACTATCAGAAAAGATCCTATAGAGGCTAGTAGTTCAAAGAAAGTCTGATTTTCGTTCCTTCTCATCCCTCCCTGTTTCTTTTCATATCGAATTCCTACATTTAGTCAGATACTTCCTCCCACTTCATATTTCTAGCGTACATTTCCCTTCTGTTCTGCAACCCTAGTAAGACTTTAATATATCAACTTGACTTGACATAGTAATATCTTTACATCTTGTAGTGCTTAACCCTTTCAAAGATGTTGGTATTAGGATCTTACCAAAAAACCCACAAATCTTCCCGCCCTTCATGAAAGGGGAGGCATTTTCCATTCTCTAGGTCAGGAAAATGACACATGGTGAGAGGTCTTCCTTAGGGTCACAGAGGGGATCACTCCCAACACCCCTAAAGTTGGATACATCAAGAAAGGTGTAATGAAGAGATTCTTTACAGAGGTTTGCACATGACGTAGGGAAAAATCTTAAGAAGTAGTGCGGAATCCTAGAGCTGTACGTAGTGGGGCTGTTGTTACTTCTAAGTCTGAAGGCATGAAGTGATTAACAGAACCCAGCAATAGGGAGGGATGTGCGGAGGGGACCACCTGAAAGGAGCTAAGACACAGCCACCTGTTTGTGACACCACAGGGGGAAAGCCAAGGGAACAAACACCTCTGCTTGCATCTCCTCTATCTTGCTGATTTGTTGTTGGTACTCCCTATCCAACAAACCCAGCTGGAAGCCAGAGGCAAGGAAGTCCATACTTGTCAATCTCCTGGCACCCGGTAGGTTGAGCAAGGGTGGAGAGTGGTCTAGAAACACAGGAAAAGGTCTGTCACACCCACCACTATGAGGTGGGTTGGGACTAGAGGTCGCATCTCCAGATTTCCCTCTCACTACTTGTCTGCATGTCATGCTTTCCTCCAAATGAGAGAATCTGAATTCACAGCACCTGGCCCCAAACCACCTGCGAGCTCTTTGATCCCTATATCTTGAGGATTTATGGTTGGAAGGCAAAACTTTGGGTAGATATATTATTCCTCCACTTATCATCCCTGCACATCCTTAACATGGACTATTGAAAGTGTATCTAATAACAGATTCTCCTGAGCATTTAATATGAGAATTTGTTCCTTTACCCCAACTGCAAGGTGATTTTTTTTTTTTTTTTGCAAGGTGATTTTTGATACAGGACAACTGATTATGTACTCTAGCTACACACATCAGCATGTTGATTATGTGAAATCTCATAAGGAATTGTAGTCAATGCCAATCATTGTGTAAGCGAAGGTCAAACGTTACGTCTTCTATTGGTGTCATCAGCATTTTTAGGATAAACCTTTGAAGCACACAAATTAATATTGGGATACATATCGGCACTGAAGGCATCTGTAAGAAATTAAATGCTTGTGGACTACGTAAGAGAGAGTGCAAGAGAGAGGAAGAATATACCAGGGTCCCCATGCACAAAATTGTTGGTTTAAACTACAAGGACTATGATTAGTCTGCTTTTTAAAAGAACTAAATGTAGCTCAGATATTTGAGTTAGTCAGAAATACCACTTCCCAATTTTAAATGTTTAGTCAGTGAGCAGCTGTGGAGAAAGACCTGCGTGCATGCGTGCTCTGTTTAAAAGTATAACTGGGAGTGCATTTGTCTAGGCGCTATATATACTATGGTAATTAAAAGCAATTCTTGTGGAATTAGACATATCTGGATTCAAATCCTGGCTCCACCACTTGCCAGCTATGTGATTTTTCTGAGCCTCTGTTTCCTCCTATGTATGTAAAATAGGAATAATAATAGTACTACTTGTATCAGTTAGCTTTTTCTACAGTTAATGCTGCATAAGAATGTAGCGTAGAACCTCATAATCACAAAACCTCAGTGGCATAGAACATTTATTGCTTATGTGCCTGGAGTCACATGGATGTTGGCAAGGATGTTGCTGATCTTGATTGGACTTGATTGATCACTTGTCTGGGTGTTGACTGACTATTGGCTTATCTAAATGGCCTCATCTGGGATGACTTGGGTGACCTGCTGTGCTGCATGTGTCTTTCATCCTCTAGCAGGCTAGCTTAGGCATAGTCTCATGGTGGTGGCAGAGGGCAGGATCAGTAAGTAGAAACACAGAAGCACTTTTCAAGCCTGTGATTGCTAATATTCTATTGGCCAAGGCAACATGGCTAAGTTCTAAGTCAGACTGGGAGGGCACTACACAGTTACATGCAAAGAATGTGGCTACAAGGAAAGAGGGAGAGTTGGGGCCATTAATGCAATCAGTCTACTGCAGGATAATGAAATTTAAATGAGATAATACTCAGCAAGTACTCAGCACTTGGTGATCGTTTAATAAATGGTAGTTGTTGTTATTATTACTATTCCCTATTCATATCACAACTGGCATCTATCAAGGTCTTTTGTTTTCTAAGCTGGTCTTTGTGTGCTACTTTATGAGCTTATAGAAATTCTTGCTTTAAAACAGAATGAAGAGGTTTGGGTTTAAAACCTGGCTATAAAACTCACTCTTAATACAACCTTACTGTGTATTGTGGTGGAAAGGAGTGTTTGCTGGGGAGCCAGACAGACCTGGTTAAATATTTTGACCATTTTCTGTTCTTTGATCTTGTATATTTACTCCTCCTCAGTCTCCTTAGCTGCAAAATGCAGATAATTGTATTTATCCTGCTGAATATTTTTTTAAAGATTAAATAAGAAAAATATGTTTTATGTCTTTCTCAATATTTGTCACACAATTTGTATTCAATAAATGGTAGCTATTATTATCTATAACCTTTGTAATCTATGTTTGTAGAAAATTTGGAAAAATAATTACCAAATTCCTGGGGTTTTTTAAACATCTTTATTGGAGTATAATTGCTTTACAATGGTGTGTTAGTTTCTGCTTTATAATAAAGTGAATCAGCTATACGTATACATATATCCCCATATCTCCTCCCTCTTGCATCACCCTCCTACCCTCCCTATCCCACCCCTCTATGTGGTCACAAGTCTATTTTATTTTTATTTTTTGTTTTTTAGCCACACCACACAGCATGTGGGATCTTAGTTCCCTGACCAGAGATCAAACCCATGCCCCCTGCAGTGGAAGTATGGAGTCTTAACCCCTGGACCACCAGGGAAGTCCCAATCTCTATTTTATTTATTCCTTTTTGATCTTTATTATTTCTTCCCTTCTGCTGACTTTGGATTTTGTTTGTTTGCTCTCCTTATTCAAATACTTTTAGGTGGTGGGTCATGTTGTTTGAGATTTTCTTGTTTCTTAAGGAAGGTCTGTATTACTACAAACTTCCCTCTTAGAACTGCTTTTTCTGAATCCCATGGATTTTCTTAGATTATATTTTCATTTTCATTTGTCTTAGAGTATTTTCTGATTTATTCTTTGATTTCATCATTGACCCACTGGTTTTTTAGTAGCATGTTGTTTAGTCTTCATGTGTTTGTTCTTTTCCCATTTTTCTTTCTGTGGTTGATTTCTAGCTTCATATTGTTGCGATCAGAAAACATGCCTGAAATACTTTCTAAATTATTAGATTTGTTGTGGCTTGTTTTGTAACCCAGTATGTAGTCTATCCTGGAGAATATTTCATGCACTCTTGCAAAGATTGTGTACTTTTTTTTTTTTGGATGTAGTTGTTATGTCCTGTAGATATAAATTAAGTCCAACTGGTCTATTGTGTCATTTAGGACCTCTGTCACCTTACTGATTTTCTTTCTGGATGATCTGTCCATTGATGTCAGTGGGGTGTTAAAGTCTTCTACTGTTATTGTATTCCTGTCAATTTCTCCCTTTACTGTTTTTCATTGTATAAATATATACTTCATTTTACTGTTGTTGGATAATTTGAGTTGCTACCATTTGGACTCTTAAGAATAATGTTGCTATTATCATAAGTGTATGTACTTTCTTGGTTTGTATGTGTGCACATTTCTGTTGGGTATATACCTAAGAGTGGACTAGCTGGATCATAGGTATGTGTGTGTTCATCTTCAGCAGATAGTGCCAAACTCTTCCAAGATGGGTGTTCTAATTGACACTCCCACCTGCAGTACATAAAAGTTCCTGTTTACATTCTCTTTAACACTTGGCCTTTAAAAAACTTAGCTATTCTGGCAGGCACTTTGGTATTTCATTGTGGTTTTACTTTGTATTTCTCCAATAACAATGACGTTGAAATTGAACACCACTTCATGTGTTTACTTGAGCCATCTAGATATTCTCTCTTCAGATGTATGTGTTCAAATCTCTTGCCCCTTTTTCTTCTGGTTATCTGACTTAAAATTGATTCGTGAGAGTTCCTTTTGTATACTGGATAAAACCCTTTGTTGAAACATGTATTGCAAATATATTTTCTCACACTGTAGTTTTTTTAAAATACTGTTTTATAGTGTCTCTTCATGAACATAAGTTCTTAATTCAAAGATAGTCAAATATATCATTCCCATCTTCCCTCCCTTTTACTATTTGATTTGTTTGTGTGTATGTGTGTGTCTGTGTGCATGTTGTGTTTAAGAAAATTTTTTCTGACTTGGATAACAACAATCTCCTATTGTTCTCTTTAAAATGTTTTTTCTGTTGCTGTTTGTTTCACATTTGGGTTTACAAGGTACCTAGATTTGAATTTTGCATAGAATGAGGTAGGAATCAAATTCTATTGTTTTCCATATGGACATTCCATTGTCCCAGCACCTGTTAGTGACAATATTGTCCTTTTCCCATTGCTCTTCAATGCTACATTTGCTTTAAATCAATGTCCATATATGTGTGTATCTGTTTCTGGGCTTTCCATTCTATTCCATTGATCTATTGTCTATAAACTTCAGTCTAGAGGGTATTAAATCTTTAAAAAGTGTTTTGCTACATAATGAAGGAGGCTTTTTATATGGATATTTTAAAAAAAGTAATAGTCCTTGGAACTACTTTCCTCACAGCCAGTCAGACTGATTCTGAGAAGTTTCCTAGTTGTTCCAGCTGTAAGTGAAATTACAACAAAGTCAGGGACTAGCAATTCATATTCACTTTTTTTGTTGTTGTTGTTAATAGCCCTTCCTCCATTCTTTGTGCTTTCAAATATCTCTCTTGTCTCTGGCAATCTACCATCTATCTATCCTATTTTTACATTCCTCTCATTACTCCCTCTCAACTGGATGTCAGAAAATTTTGCAGAGATAAAAACATGATTACAACACAACCCTTTCCAGGGACGTTTGTGTTTTACAGGGTGCTGCTTAGAATAAAATGCCTCCAAAACCAAAAAGGATGGATCTCTCATGGTAGAATGTCAGAATTATAAGAGGGCCACAGATGGTTGATTTTGTCATCTGTCATATGGCAAAATAGGACTGGGTGACCTCTAGTTCTGCAGTCCAGAGAGGTGACAAGATTTGCTCAAAGTCACCTAATTAATGTGTGCAAAACAGGAACAATGATCGGTATCAGAAGATATATTTATAAGGATTTTTTGAGGGATGTCTTCTTAGTGATCTTAAAATTTTACCAGATGAGTAGTAATTTATTCAGCTACCTCCAAAGATGAGCTCTTTTCTGAATTAATTATTATGGAATTGCAAGATTAGACTGCAGTCCTTCATTTAAAACTGCTTTAAACAAAAGTGAAAAGACAGAAAGGCCTTAAGGTGAACCTTCCTTTAGTAAAATGTTACTTGTCCCCATCTGGTTCTTTTAAAGAAATGTTGTCTTACATGCTTTCCCCCTTGTCAGTTGTGGCCCTGAGGCAATGCTTCAGCTGCTTGGGTCAGTTTCTATTAAGACATATTTCCTGTGAAGACCATGTCCCCTTCCTTTATTTTGGGCACCCCTCCTTAGAGGTGTCTGCTAACTGTAAGAAGTGAAAGACCCCATTACCACTTTCCTCCCTTAGATTCCATGCAGTTAGATCAGATTAGATAAGATTCAGTTCACTTTGATCCAATTCTCTTCAAATGTTTTGTGAGTACCTAGTATGTGCTGAGCACTGAGGTAGGCACGAAGAATACAGAGATGAATCAGATAAAGCAAGATTCCTGCCCTAGCGGTGTTGATATTCTAATGGGGAGGCTGGACATAAAGCAAGTAATGACAGTTATGAGGGAAGGTTTGGGTGACACCAAAGCTTTCCGGGTATGTTCTACATCCAGGAGAAAAGGCAAAGGCCAGTCCAGGGCTGTTACTTCATTTTGGCTCAAGTTACCATAAAACTCAGACAATACTGGCTCTTTTTCTCTGCCTAACGGACAAAATTTAGTTACATTTAACAAATATTTATTGACTAACTGATAGGAGGCACTGTGGTGTATGCTAGGGGAACAGGGCTCAGAAGAGAAGAGAAAAGGGACCTGAAGATGAGTAAGATATGATTCCTGATCTCAAAGGGCATGGGATCTGGGGGTGGGGACAGTAATAGGATATAATCGTAAAAACAATGTAAAATGTGCTCTAAGAAAGACAAATGGGACAAGTGAATGATTTTGAACTCAGGGGAAGGGGATACAATTGGGGGAGTCATTGTGAGAGGCTCAGTGAAGGAAGAGATATTTATGGTGATCTTTATGGGATCAGCAGGGTTAACCAGAAATATGGGGAAAGGCTTCTGGGTAGAAGGTCTGGCAGGAGAAAAGATACAGAAGCAGGAAGCTGTAGTTACAGGGGAGTGGTGGGAAAGTAGAGGCTGGAAAGGTACTTGGGTGGACCACGATATGGAAGACTTTATGTGAAAAAACAAAAGAGCACACATCTAATTTGGTTGGCAGTTGTTATTGAGGGAGAAGGTACATGATCAGAGCTCTGTGCCTTTGACGTATTTTTCTGCCACTAGCAGGACAGAGGGTTGACTGACAGGGGAGGGGATGAGGTAATCAATTGGAGGTGATTGAAATAGGCTTTACACAAGGGCCTATGAATGCAAGAAGAGTCCCAGGGGAGGGACATTGTGGACAAAGGGGCTATAAGATTGAGCTACAGAAAACCTTTTCTTCTCATATTCCAAGATGAGTTGAAGATTTTGCACCTTGGTAATGTGGACAAAGATGGCGTGTATAGTAGGCAGTTACCGTTTGTGCTTTTGGACTCACCACTGTGTGGGAATTTATGTGGAGCAGGTTTCTACCTTCTAAGGAGGAGGCTGGAAGGGGCCAGGCCTCTCATTAGCTCCAGGTACCTAGGTGTAGGCACACAACCCAGGTTTAGCCAGTTTATCTGGTGGGACATTGAATCTGTGGGGGAGGAGTGATGTGGAGACCCAGGGGCATAGCCCCATAAAAATAAAAGCACATGGAAATAAAAACACAGCAATTTGATGCCCCTGCATGCACCTGTCTTGTCGTACTGAGGGTCCTCCCCATCTTGGCTATCACCACCTCGACTACACAGACCTAGGATATGGACTTGTCTACCCTCACCTGGTTTTCCTGGGCCAAGGACTTTTTCAGCTTTCATATGGGTCCTACTGTGGGTCCTACTGTGGGAGCTAAACAATCTTGCCCCATGGCCACCAGCAGCCCAGAGTGTCAGGCCTGGTCTCCCCCATCTTTAGGTGAATTCAGAGGCCAGGGACGATGACTCACTGTTGCAGTATATATTCCTAGCCACAAACACCATTTTAGGGGGAAATGGAAGTACTAAATGTGAACTTCTAGCTATCTAAAGCTAAATAAATAAGTGAACAACCTTGAAACAATATATCTTAAGGGCATAGCGAGGGCATATTGTTTTGCTAGTCATCCATTTCCTACATAAATAAGTGTCCTGGCAGGACCCCTAGGCCATGTACGTTTTACTTCCATTACTGCCAGCAGCAGCCTGGGAGGGAGATGGGGAAGGCCTTGTGGAAAGAGCTCACTGGGGATTCAGGGATCAGCGTTCTAGTCCTGTCATTGTCACCACGTGGAGGTATGGTCATTGTGGTGAGCTCCTTGTCTATTTCCTCATTTATAGTAAGGTCATTTTGGCAGGCGTTAAAAGCCACACGAGCTGCTTTTCCCTCCCAAATGTTTCCAGCTGTCCTTAGATGCAATCTCAATGCATTTGTACAGTGCTGCCTGCTGAGCCTGCATCACACTCCCAGAAATATCCATTAAGGTTGACAATCTAACACCTTCTCTCCGTCCTTCCTATCCCTGACTGTCTCAAAGAAAAACCAACTGTAAAGAACAAAGGATTGGGGTAAAGTGAATTGAGATAAAGGTACTCTGGGTTCTGGATCTAAGGAAGTTTTTCCATTTCTGGAGGATTAACAAAGGTGACTCTTTTCTTTCTTTAGAACTGGGAAAGCTATGAAAGTGGCTGCATTGGTTTCAGAATTTGTACCTTTTCTGGTGCCAGGGTGACTGAATAAGAATGACCTAGGAGGCAGGTTAAAAGTACAGATTCTGGGGGTCTACCCTCTGAAGTTTGGATTGGGATCCAGGCATCTCTATTTTATAAAAAAGTTTTGTGCTATGATTCTAACACACAGCCAGGCTTGGAAACCTCTGTGTTCTAAAGTTTACTTCCCAGATCTCACAAGATTATTGAACCTTATTTGAATGAACAGTATGTATCCACATCATTTGTTTACTAATAATGTTTTTGTGTATGTCTTTTTTTCTATGGGCTTGTAAGATTGAGGGCAAGTGGCTATTTTTAGTTATATTTATAACCTCAGTAACGTCCAGAAGGTATTCATTTTATCAGTAAATTAAACCAGAAACACTGTGAACATTTATTCAGCTCATATGACGGCATTGGTATGTTAGATTTTGCACTGGTGGGTGCTTCATGGGTTACTTGTTCACTTATTTGTTTTTACTTTCACGATAGGACTTCTTCTTTCTCTTTCTTTTTCCATTTGCCTCTTTTCCTTTGCTGCTCCATGTTGTATTTCTTGCTTGTAGATAATCGTATAATAGTACAAGGCTGCAGAAGAAACTCATCTTCGTTGGTTATCTCAGCCAAGGAAGAGTAGAAAACTCATGTCTCCGAACTCTTAGTCCTAAGTCCTTTTCACTAAGCCAACAATTCTGCCTCTCTTCCATCCTGTAAGTAAGAGAAAGTTTTCTTTTGTTTCCTCAGAAACACAGCCCTTCTACAATGCCCTCACTTCCCATGGAGATGGTCCATTTGAGCCCTCCAGGTCTTGCATCACAGAATGGATGCAGTTGCAGAGATAAAAGCAATGAAACACATGCTATCAAGGCTTTCCCTAAGCTCCTAGTAAAGGGATTTACACGTAGCAGCTATGGAACAAACTCAAATAGTAACTGACCCCGCCAACCACCTCTGATTATCCAAGGTACAGTAATCTCAAGGGGCTTCATTCATCTCTTTGCTGGAGTCTTAGCTGACTGCAGAATAATTACAGGGAATTCAAGTTAAGACTTAGAAAGTTTGTCACTGGCCGGTGGGTACTACTGGCTTAGTAAAACTCAATGCACTTATAATTAGTATAAGCCAGCTGCAGGTAACCTCTTATTAAAATGCAAATTATTGGTACCTTACTAATAAAGACATGGATTTCTATTTATGTAAAGTAATTGTAACAATATTCCTAGATGCTACCTAAATGATTGTTCTGCCCATCTGCCATCACAAATACTTCTATCTTTAGAGGGCTATGTTACAGTTAGAATATATTGACTAGATTTTAATTTTAAAATATAAATTCTCAACATGGTTTGAAATTCTTACTGTTGATATAATTAAAGTTTGTAATTCTTTATTGATTTAAATTTTAAAAAGATGCAAATTATTAAAACATCTATTACCAAATAAGAAAAGTTTTATTTAATTAATTAATTTTTAACATCTTTATTGGAGTATAATTGCTTTACAGTGGTGTGTTAGTTTATGCTTTATAACAAAGTGAATCAGTTATACATAGGTTCCCATATCTTTTCCCTCTTGCGTCTCCCTCCCTCCCACCCTCCCTATCCCACCCCTCTAGGTGGTCACAAACCACCGAGCTGATCTCCCTGTGCTATGCAGCTGCTTCCCACTAGCTATCTATTTTACGTTTGGTAGTGTATATATGTCCATGCCACTCTCTCACTTTGTCACAGCTTACCCTTCCCCCTCCCCATATCCTCAAGTCCATTCTCTAGTAGGTCTGTGTCTTTATTCCCGTCTTACCCCTAGGTTCTTCATGACCTTTTTTTTTTTCTTCTTAGATTCCATATATGTGTGTTAGCATACGGTATTTGTTTTTCTCTTTCTGACTTACTTCACTCTGTATGACAGACTCTAGGCCCATCCACCTCACTACAAATATCTCAATTTCGTTTCTTTTTATGGCTGAGTAATATTCCATTATATGTATGTACATATATTCCATTGTATATATATACATCTTCTTTATCCATTCATCCAATGATGGACAGTTAGGTTGCTTCCATGTCCTGGCTCTTGTCAATAGAGCTGCAATGAACATTTTGGTACATGACTCTTTTTGAATTGTGGTTTTCTCAGGGTATATGCCCAGTAGTGGGATTGCTGGGCCGTATGGTAGTTCTATTTTTAGTTTTTTAAGGAACCTCCATACTGTTCTCCATAGTGGCTGTATCAATTTACATTCCCACCAACAGTGCAAGAGGGTTCCCTTTTCTCTACACCCTCTCCAGCATTTATTGTTTCTAGATTTTTTGATGATGGCCATTCTGACCGGTGTGAGACAATATCTCATTGTAGTTTTGATTTGCATTTCTCTAATGATTAATGATGTTGAGCATTCTTTCATGTGTTTTTTGGCAATCTGTATATCTTTTGGAGAAATGTCTATTTAGGTCTTCTGCCCATTTTTGGATTGGGTTGTTTGTTTTTTTGTTATTGAGCTGCATGAGCTGCTTGTAAATCTTGGAGATTAATCCTTTGTCAGTTGCTTCATTTGCAAATATTTTCTCCCATTCTGAGGGTTGTGTTTTCGTCTTGTTTATGGTTTCCTTTATATTAGGGATTCCAAGCACAGGGATGTGTGGTGAACTTGAAAATCTTGATGCCCATTATGTGCTTCACTGAATTAAAATGAATTGGTGTTATTAATAAAGACTCGAATGATCTACCCTGCCAGCCCAACCTTTAACCACCTCGCATTTCATTAGAAATGAACTTTTCAATTAAGATCTGTCTTCCCACAATTTCCAAATTGAGTTTTCCAGACTTGTGATTCAATCACAGAAGCTTAAGAATCATGGTAGGGGCTAGGGGTGGGAGTAGGGGTGGTGGATCATGCCCAATTTGCCATGACAGCCTGCCAGTCTCTAATACAATATTTCAACTTCTTTCAGAGTAATGTGGTCCCTTGTTTAGTCCCTGATAGCAAATAATGTATTCACTAAAATAGTGCAATTTAAAGGAAAATGAATGAAAATGTTTACACTTGGTAGCAGCTCTCTAAAATAATATTTGCTGCTCAAAATTTCTTTAACTATTTTGGTAAGAAGAAAAGGAACAGCTAGGAATAAAAGCATTTAAAGACATTCATATTCTCAACTTAGTTTATCCTATGAAGAGCTTTTCCATGCAAATGAGAAAACATTCAACTTGAAATATTCCTTGAAACTAGATTGGTTTGCAAATGTTTGACATATTAATTATTTTGCATGTAAATAGAGATATGATTTAAGGCATGAATCAGCATTTCTCAAAAAGAAAGAATCATGAGTATATTTATTCTGATTTGATGGTCTCTTTAAAGTGACATAATTATTTTGGAGGCTCTTCTCCACCTTTACCTCCTTCTTTCTTTAACTTTGCTTCTCCTATCTTGCCAGGTTACTCAGAGTTGTAAAGAAATACAATGGCAGAGCTGGTTATTTTCACCAGTTGATGTAACTACTTCCTTCTCCTTGGCCAGTATCAGCTGGATAAAACTTGTGGGGTATTTTTGGGGTGAGGTAGATTTATTTGGGTGTCTTCTCTTTTTATTATGGGTACGTATCATCTCACTACCAGTTTTTCAACAAGATCTCTGTGTGTATTAAATGGTAGCTGGTGTAATTCCTGATGAGTTCCTCAGGGAACTTTATTGAACTTTATTGGGGCCTTGTTTGTTCACTGTTGTGAGCCCGGTGCTGTGAGTGGTGCCCGGCACACAGTGACTGCATAATGATCCCCTCCTGCCTCAGCTGGTCAGTCTTCTGACCTCCCATCCCCTGTGTGGAGCCTCCACTGTCTCCTCAGCCGTCACCCCAGGGCAGTGTACACCCCTCCTCACTCCTGGGTCGTGCTCACATGGTTCTCCCCCTGCACCTGCTTCCCTCCTCCTCTCTGTCTGACCAAATCCTACCCCGTCAACTGTACTCGAGATCCATGTCCTCCATAATGGTTTCCACTGGTCCACATCCTCCTGGTTTCCATAATCTGTATCTTGCCATCATGTGCTATCATAGGGTCTTGCTTAGTTCTTTCAGGCTTTCGTGAGAGATGGTATTTGTCCTCACGGAGTTTGGGTCTAGGTGAGCAGCTTAACACTTATATGGGTGTGTGGTCCTTCGAGGACCAGGCACAGCACAGGGGCTGGATTAGATGTCCAGCAGATGCTCACTGCTGATTGACGGCCTCTCTCCTCTCCACTGCAGTGAGTTATGCCTGCTTCACCTTAAATGCTACATCTGTTTGGTCATGACTTCAGTTCAGGTCAAAACATGGGCGACATTTCCTCTCTCATATTTCCTAAGCTGCCTCTCATCTCTCTGGATAGTTCAGCAGCCTCTATAGAGAGGCTGTGTTTTTGACATTTGGTGTTTTCCTGGTGTCTTGTGTCCTAGCTCAGTGCCGTTGCCCCTTTCTGCCTCTGGTTGCATTTACCTGTCCCTCTCTCTTCCCAACCATAATATATCATAGGTTTTTTAATGATACATTTTTATTTTGGTCTATAACCCTCCTAAACATGAGAATACTCACTCTCTATTAAAAAAAAAGAATTCATAATTTGTACTTTTCATTGTCAGCCTGACCTTCCCTCTACTTAGTTCAAATTACTGAGCTTTTATTGTATTGAGCCACTCTTTCACCCTTAAATTTCAAAAATGCCTTTTTCTGTCAAATCTTATTTAGGAGGGTTAACCGAAGAAGATGACTACATGTAGAATGTTGACACCCAACAGGTTCCTTGAAATAGATGACCTTGGATATGGGCACTGAGATAATTAGCAAAAGAGAATTGACAGAGACCAATTGCTTCCAAGACAGCACAGGATCACAATCAAAAGAAGGGCAGCAGAAATTGAACAGATAAGCTGATCAAAGATAAACGCTTACCGAGATACTTGGATTTTTAATGAAAACCATTGGGATACCTGTTATTCATTCAATAATAATTCCACAGCATGGATTGAGCAACTACTATATTATCTGCACTATTGTAGGCACTGGTAACATGGAGAAATGAGAAAGGGTCACTGACCTGCTTACAGGCTAGTGGGGCAGGGGTCAAGTCAGGGGCAATGATAGAACACATAAAATGCACTGTCTTGGGGAGAAAAGTTGATAAATTTAGTTTGGGTTCTTTGTGTTTGAGGTACCTGTAGTATATACAAATAGAACCGTGGTAAGGGGTGACTTCCCCATTACAGAGGCACTCATGTTGCAGGGCAGCTGTTGGTCATCTTGCAGAAGGAATGGCCCTTTGGAGTAGATGAGCTCACAGAGCATATGAATGATACCGTGTTTATTTTCACAATTCCTCTGTCCTTCTCTTTAATAATGCTCATGGAAGGAAAGGAGGATTTGGTGAGCGTCCAAGCCCTTGGCCTTAACACCCTCCTCTCAGAAACAGAAATCACAAAGGGGATGTCTCCTTTTTGTAATCAAGATTATAAAGGCAATTTAAAATGTTCCATGGCTTATTTCCTACCTTTCTAGACCGCTTTGTAGATTGACATCTGAAATGGCCTCCAAGCTGGCAGCCCTGTTCTAATTATCTAAAATGAAAGAAAGGGGAAATGTTTGTATTTCTTGGGAAGAGAATACACATCACTCCTTAAAAAGAAGGTCAATCTATTGAAGGAAAACAGATTCAGCACTTTAGTAAATTTAAAACAACAATTTTTTCCTTGTTACCAAAATCCAAAGTCATCACAGGAAGTTCAGACAATACAGATAAGAAAAATTATGCAATAAGAATCCACCACCCTGACATTACCATTGCTAACAACTTCTTGGCCTTATGACCATTTTTTCCTGTGAAGATATTGATATATATTTCATAATAGTGGATTCATACAAAGCGTACTCTTCTACATAATCTGCTTTTTTCATTTAGTAGTTGTAGTCAGTATGTTTTGTTTCACCAGTTTGGAGGTAGAAAATGAGTTCACATTACTTCTAATATTCAAGACAAGTTAACTTGTGGCTCCAATGTACAAAAATATCTCTCATACCTCCCTCTCACTCTCTCTCAATCTTCCTCTCTTTCTCTCTCTCTCTCTCCATCATCATTTCACAGTTTTGCTCATTGAACACAAAGTTTAGAAAAATAAAATGGCTCTTGGGATTGAAGAGTGTGAAGGGGATGAACATTTAAAATACTGTGGGATGGGCTGCTATAGCCAGACCTAATAGGAAGGGAGACAAGTGGTAAATATCAGAGCCTTCCTCTTCTGCCTCTTTCTTACTCTGACTGACATGGTAAGGCTCCTCATTTTCCTGATTTGTTATGTTGTGAGTAATTTTGGATTGTACCATGAACACTATGAATGTCATGTTGTAGAGAATGGATTCTATTAATTTCCTCTGTGAGTCACGTATTTTCATGACTTGGTTGGATATGAGCTCCAAACTCTCTCTTTTTTTTTTTTTTAAGACCAAAGTCAGTTCAGTTTATACCTTTTACCTTTAGGTGAGGGGCTTTGAATCTGCTCTATGCATGCATGGTCAGGACTCAGCCAGACCTGTGGGCAGGCAGAACTTCGGTATTCCCTTTCAAATTTTCCCTTTCTCCAATGACCGTAGTTACCTTGGACTCAGTACTCTGATTCCCTAGACCAAAAAAATCATGATTTTTCCAGCCATGCTTGGTGCTCTGTGTACGCTACTGAGCCTGCCCTCAGGCTAGAAGAGAAGCAGGAAATTGGAGTGTTTACTCTGTATTAACTCCCGCCTGTGTGCTCAGACTTCTCCCTGGAATCTACTTTTCTTCACCCTCTTGTGCTTCCATATACCTCCTCCTGTATGTGTCCAGATTTCCTAGTGGCTACCTGTGGAGGGCTTATTCTCTGTGGACTATGTAGAGAATTTATCCTATGTGGGGCAGGATGTTTACTTGGTTATTACTAGAAGCTCAATCCTTATTTAAAACATCTTTGTTTTTTCTCTTCATGTTTCTAGAACGTCCCTCTCCCCACTATTATGGATATGATATGTCCTTCAAAAAGCCTTCAGGCTTGCTGTAAAATCTGGGTCTCTGAATGTTGTTACATGTTGAAGGGAGCTTAAAGATTTTTTTAGCTGAACCTCTTCATTGCACAGATGAGAAAACTGAGGCCTCAAGGGAGCAGGTAATTTACCTACAATAAGGGGTGGCGCTGCTGGGGAATGTGGGTGAGAGCCATCTGAGAGAGACCCGAGTTTGCCAAGGAGAGACACATCTTCCGAAGACTGAAATGTAATTTGTGAACCCTGTTGGGAAGAAACGTTTTCTTTGATGCCTCTCTGCAGCAGTGATAAGGGTAGTATAGATTTACAGGCTTGAAATGAGTAAGAGAAAAGATTTCTTTGGAAATCTTGTCGAAACTGCCATAAATTTAGAAACATCCAGTTGGAAAACACATCAAACATGTCTTTTCTCAAGCAAGTCATCACATTTCATTACCATGGCTGGTTTTCTATTTCGGTCTCTCTCTCCTGAAGCAGCTGTGCTCGTGCTGAAGAGACAGAGGCTCAGAGCTTGAGTCAGATGATGACATGTGTTGCCTCAAGTGAGAAGCCTTGACCACAAGGTTTAAAGGTCCTCTCAGTCTTTGTTTACTTGTCTGTTTGAATAAGAATATCCAGGGACTTCCCTGGTGGCGCAGTGGTTAACGTAGGGGACACGGGTTTGAGCCCTGGTCTGGGAAGATCCCACATGCTGTGGAGCAACTAAGCCCGTGTGCCACAGCTACTGAGCCTGCGCTCTAGAGCCCATGAGCCACAACTACTGATCCTGCAAGCCACAACTACTGAAGCCCACGTGCCTAGAGCCCGTGCTCCGCAAAAAGAGAAGCCACCGCAATGAGAAGCACACGCACTGCAACGAAGAGTAGCCCCCGCTCGCCACGACTAGAGAAAGCCCATGAGCAGAAACGAAGACCCAACGCAGTCTAAAATAGAATAAATAAATAAATAAAAGAAGAATATGTAGGATTCCCCTAATGTCTTCCTTCTTCCCCCATCTCTCCCTTCTCTCCTACTCCATCAAAATTGACAAAATTTGAAAAAGATGGCCTCAGTCTCATCTGTAACCAGTAGTTACTCTACACCAAACCTGAATCTGGACACCTTATCTATCCAGACATCTTGGTAGATTGGATGGTTAAAACGTCTTAAAGGGCTTCCCTGGTGGCGCAGCGGTTGAGAGTCCGCCTGCCGATGCAGGGGACGCGGGTTCGTGCCCCGGTCCGGGAGGATCCCACATGCTGCAGAGCGGCTGCGCCCGTGAGCCATGGCCGCTGGGCCTGCGCGTCCGGAACCTGTGCTCCGTCCGCAACGGGAGAGGCTGCGACAGTGAGAGGCCCGCGTACCGCAAAAAAAAAAAAAAAAAAAAAAGTCTTAAATTTATGCTTTCTGGGTTTTTGTTGTTGCTGCTGTTTAGATTCCAGAATCATAATAGTAACTTAAGGGAGTCAGAGAATAAAAGAAGTCAAGTCAAGCAAGGAACTTGGGGAGTGGGGGAGGCTTGAACATAATATTAAACACAAGTGCCTAGAAGTAGAAGAGAAGTATATTAAGGTATAAAATACTTAGTCCCTAAATTATATAAATTTGATGTAATTTATAGGAGGTGGGGCTTTAAAATAGAAAGAAATGTGGATTTTAAAAAGGTGACTTCATTTAAGTTGGGCAACTTAAGATGGGAGTTATTCCCCCAGTGGCATGCACTAACCTGTGCAGGTAAGATGCTGTCCTGCCAGTGTTCCTGGGACTTGAGAGCCATTTGTTCATCCCAAGGAACACAAGTTTAAGCAAAGGCAATCAAACAAAAACACTCAACTCTTTATTAAATGAGTAAAGCGGGGGTTGATTTATAGACCTGGAAAATTGCATTTCCTCACGCATAATCACCACCCCACAAGAAACTGTGAAATCTCTTCCTGCTCCGAGGAGGAACTCTTCATAATGGTGGTGGGAGTTTTCAGGCTCAGCATTTTAGATGAATGTGGCATATTTAGGAGGAATTTGCTGCAGGGGCTAGCATCAAGTGGTTGCACCCATGTGTTTGTAGGATGGATGAGCAGTTGAGGGAATACATAACTTATTGTCAGCCTGCAATAGCATCTTGTGACTGCTATCCTGGATTGGGGTTCACGTCAGTAACCCCATAGGTACGAGTCTTTTCTTTGGAGTTCAGGAGGTCAGGAAGTAGCAGTTGGACACGAAATGGTTTTCTCTGAAATCAGTTATTAAAAATAAGCTGTTGCCATCAGTAACTTTCTCACTTTAAATGGAACTGACACAAGGACCAAATAATTGGTGGTAATTGCCGGCCTGGTGTCAGATTTAATAAACCACTTAAACTGCAAATCTTCTAAAGATGTGGTTAGTTCTTCTCTTATGGCAAGATAGGACTTTCATATCCTTTATTACCTGGTTACTGTTGCTTGTATTTTCCTTCAATATAATATTTCCTGCTTTTTAATAAAAGAGCTGTCATTTCTAATAAGAATTGAAAAAAAAATCATCCAGGGCAATAACACAACTGATGGGTATCACAAGCTGAAACATACCAAATAAGTACACATCTTCAAAAGCTTACAATAGAATCTTGATTCTAAGTTGGACCTTGTGCTGCGATTGTAACTCATCGTGTGAAGTGGGAGGATTCCCCATTTCTGAGGTTCCTCAGTCTGATCCCCTTGTCTCCAGAAGGCCTCCCTCTTGTAATGAGTAGTGGGCTGAGTAGAAGCTGAACACCATTTCTACTTTTTGGTGAATGGAAACATATCCCTTCTTTTTGGCCCAAGTGAGAGAGTGAATTCACAATATGTTACACCCTCCCTCATTAGAATTATATATACCCATGCCCTTTGTCATGTGACTTTGCGGTCCCTCCCATTAAGTGATGTTGGGATTGGTCACACGGCTTTCTTTGGCCAATGGGATATAGGTAGAAGTGGCAATATGCTAGTTTGAAACCAGGGCCTCAAGAGGCATCGTGTGTTTCAGCTATGCTCTTGCACTGAGGATGTTGTACCTGAGAAAAACATGCCCCTTATAGCCAATAAGGAGGATGGGAGACTCAAGGAGCAGACCTGATCCCCACTGATCTACAGTCTGAAGCAGAGCTACCCCAGCTGACCTGTAGTGAGCCAGAAAAGCAGATGCTTATTGACACAAGCTCTTGAGTTTTGGGGTGGTTTGTTACGCAGCATTATTGTGGCAATAGCTGACTGTGATAGATCTCTAGCAAGATAAGCAGTGAGCCTGTGATCTAAGTGTGGTGCATCAACTTCTTTTGACTGAGCCCTTAGGACTTGAAGGAGAGGCAAAAGATGCAGGGCAGGGGGTGGGTGTTAGACCTTCTGCCTGGTGGCTGTGACTGTGTTAGAGTCAGGCAGCATGGCAGGGAGGGTCTGGGGGTGGCAAAGCTCTGTGGAGCTGTGGTCAGTGGCTGGAGTCAACAGGGCTGGTGGTGGGTCCTGAGTAGATTGTTATTATGGCAGGGTCTTCACTATGCCTCCCTGCCCTTACTGTCCACCCAAGTCTTGTTGGCCAGGCCTTCCATGGTTCTGAGTCACTCGATATCCTTTGGGTAAACTCCCTGCTGCTTAGATTTCCCAGAGGTATGTTGCCTCTTTACAACCAAGAACCCTGACCAATACATCATGAATTGGGAAGGAACCTGGTTTTCTTATGATTATATCCCCTTGGCATGGCTTAATATGTGTGTAACACTGTCCTAGATTGTCTCCTGTAATCCTCCCAACCCCTCTATGCACAGGACAGCAGAGTGGTTCAGAGCCCTCACTTCACACACAGGGTTTACTCTCTGTGTCTGCAACTGTGTCTGTGTGGGCAAGCCGTTAAACCTCTGTACCTTAGTTTCCTCATATGAAACCAGGAATAAAAATAATTCTACAAACAGTTTGTGTGTAGCTTAAAACAATACCTATTCTATGATAAATTCTCAATTAAGAATTACCTGTAAGTGGTAGTATAGAAATGATAAGGATGAGATGCTGCTGTTGCTAATATTAGTATCATCCTGTGAGATAACCATGACCTGTGATGCTTGTCCTAACTTGCACAATGTAAATAAATGGTAGAGCTGGGATCCTCCTTGCTCTCCTGGCTTTCCATAGTTCCAAAGCCTTTTATGAGTTAACATAATGCAGTGGTTCTGAACCTTTTGTCCTGCATGGCTTATGTGTCTACAGCACCCGAACAACCATGCCCTGATTTTGAAGATGCTCTTCTTGAGCTCTTCCTACAATGTCCATTTTGGTAAACATAAGAATCTCATGCCTCACTTCTATTCCTATCACTATTTAGATCCTTACATCTGGATCCCTACTCCTACATCCTTATTTGAGAATTTCTGCAGGGTCATCTGTTCTTTCTGATGGAAGTTGTACTTTGGGTGTTATAGCTCCTAGGGGTTGGGTGGAGAGAAGAATGATGAAGATTATTCAATAATCTAATTGGTATTCTAAGGTGGTGTGTTGATGGTGGTAGTGGAAGGTGTGCCTTGAGCAAGCGTCTAGGAAGATGCAGCCCTGGAGCCAGGAGGCAGTAGAGGAAAGCCCTGGAGGGGCACCAGCATTTCAGGATGGAAGAGTCTAGAGAAATTTTCACTTCTTTTACCTAAGACTCTCCCTGGTTCAAGAATGTTGCTGGTACCAAAACATATGGTCAGGCTCCTCAAGATGGCTGTTCTCTTGTTCTCTGTACATCCCTGCTCCACCAGTCCCTGCTTCACCTACACCCTATGCACGTGACTGACCTTCCTACATACTTGCCCCAAGCCCCAGCTGGTGATCGTTCTTATCAAAAGGGTGGTGAGGGGCGTGCCCTTCTACTGGTTTCCCTGGTAACTAATGAGCCCACCTGACATCAATTCCCCTATAACTGATAGTCTCCCCTTCTCCCTGGGAGCGAAGACTGCCTCCACATCCCGCCTGCCGCCATCCACCACACATATGGTGGGATGTTGCTCCAGGACCTTGCTTCAGACGGGTAAGCTTCCCCATTCATTAAACCACTGAGGTCTCTTTTGCTGACTCTGGGCTTTCTTCAGGCTTAAAGCTGGGCAAGTGCAGGCCTTATTGGCCTGCAGGGGGCAGCCCAACACAAAACAAATATTACAAGTTTAAAGCTCAGCCTCAAACTCAGGTGTGTGAAATATCACTTACTTTATATCCTGTAAGTCAGAGTCACTCTTCCTCTGATAGATACTTAATAGCCATTCTGAGGATTCCCCCTTTACACTGACCCCTGCACCCCAGCCTCTGCCTCATGGACTTGGGTCAATGATCCAGGTATCACTCAGTGCTGAGTTTGGGACATGGGGAGAATTGCGGGGACCTCTGTGATTGCTCATCGTCTCTAAACTGAGACATCCTATGTCTTTGTCCTCATGGGCCTTTCAGTTGTTGGGACACTGTTACTTCCTGAATATGCCCGGGCTCTGAAAATCTTTGTTGAGTCCAGGGTGTGAACCTTGCACAGCACTTCCTCTTGGGGTCTGGCCTCCTCCTTGGTTGCAGTGCCAGGAGGTGGGGGTCTGGATCCCTGCTGATTTGGGACACAGCCCTCTCTTCCCATTCTTCCTGAACCTCAGGGAGTCCTTTTCTGGTCTGAGGGCAGTCTTCTCTTTCCATGTTTCTCCATCCTCTAAGTCTCTGCTGCACCTTTCCACCACCCCATCTCTGCTCTTCTACTTTCCTTCCTACTTCTTCCAGAAACTTGTGGAATTCTCCAGTGCTAATTTTACTTTTTGAACCACATACCTACCCTGGGGTACTGAGCAGAGAGCTCTGCTATTTGCTTGAATAAAGGGAAAAGGAACTATGGGGAATTCTCTATACTCATTGATTAATATGTCCAAAGATTTTCTAGCCACATGAGCAAAACTGAATATGATACTCTGCAGATTATTGGGAATCAGCTCTATCACTGCCCGTCAATTCCTGAACAACTCAAGTTGCAATTCTGTGCCTCAGTTTCCTCATTTGCAAATAGTGTTCTTGCCAACGCTCTAAGCCCAAGGCATTCTTAAGAGGATGAAGGAATTAAGAGATATAAAAGTGTTTTGAGAAAAGAAAAAAAATACTACTACAGCTATCTGGAATTAGTAAATGAACCCCTCAGGACTCAGAGGAATGCTAGAATATCTTGTAGTGCCGGTAGTATTTTAATATTGAATTTGTAGAAAAATATAAGCGCTGAGTAGAGGATGAGGGAAGTGAAGAATGAAAACAAAACCTCATACAAAAAGATGATAATGATGTGTCTCATCTCAAAATCATCTCCAAACTGCCTTTTTTCCTCCCATCAAACAACTGATGGGCAATGAGATTGTGCTTATTTGTAGTCAAAGCTATTGCAATGCTGACAATTAAATATATATGTGGAACACAATAATGGAACAGTCCCATTTTACCGCCAGTGTTAGCCATTTGCTCCCCAGGGCACAAAGAACGTGTGGGAGAGCTCTGCACCCTGCATGATTTGCATGTAAAATGCATCCTCTTGGGCTTCCCTGGTGGTGCAGTGGTTGAGAGTCCACCTGCCGATGCAGGGGACGTGGGTTCGTGCCCCGGTCCAGGAGGATCCCGCATGCTGCGGAGCAGCTGGGCCCGTGAGCCATGGCCGCTGAGCCTGCATGTCCAGAGCCTGTGCTCCGCAACGGGAGGGGCCACAGCAGTGAGAGGCCCACGTACCACACACACACAAAATAATAATAAAATGCATCCTCTTTGTAGGATATGCCTGCAAAGAGTGCCTCAGTGCGGTCAGGAGTTTGTGTTGGGTCATGGTGGGTCTGCTGATCACTGCAGAGTCACTGTAGACTGCTCTGGCCTTGGCTCCATTCCTCTCCTCCTCATTCCTTTGATTCACTGAAGAAATTGCTGACCTGGAAGAGTCCTTCACGGCTGCTGTCAGCCTCAGGCTGAGGGAGTTTTCCACCTTCAGAACCATTGGGTTCAGAGATTTCTCCACCAATGACCTTGAGAATATAGCCCTTCAGCTTGGAGACTAATAATGGTCACAAATGCAGCAACAATGGGGAATAGAAAGTAGAGCAGACACTGTTGATGCCCTGTCCCTGTCCTCAGCTTACCTGCGTTTATCAGCTGCTGTGAGAGACAGTTGCTTCCTACCTCTAAACACCTGTTTCTCTTTTGCTCTGCCTGAAAAGTTGTTCAGGTGCTGCTTGAATTTGCTTCACCACGGCAGGCCGTCGCGGAAATATGTGCGTGGGAGTTACATCCTCGAACAATGGAGCGTCTCAATCAGTAGGGAACAGGTCAGTGTCTCCATACCCCCACCTCCCATCTTTTAGTGCAGTGGTTCTCAGAGTGTGGCCTCTGGACCAGCAACCTCAGCATCACCTGGGAACTAGTCAGGAATGCAAACTCTTGGGCCCCACCCCATACCTTCTCGTCGGGAAACTCTGGGAATGGACCCCAGCCGCTGGTGTTCACAAGCCCTCCAGGAGATGCTATTGTGTCCTCAGGTTTGAGAACTGCTGCATTGGTGGGATGAATCTGTGCTGGCTTCCACACATTTTCTCAGACAGTGTAGATGGGTTTGAGCCCCAGTTGCTCACAGTGGTTAGCTGGCCAATAACATACCCTTTATTGACTCTTGTTCCTTCCCTGTCACACATTCCCTACTTCCTCATTTGTACTTCTGAGGAGCACTTCCCTGATAAACTGCTGCCTCCAAAGCCTCTTCTCAGGGTCCGCTTTAGGAACATGACGGACTCAGGACAAAAACCATCTGCCGAAGCCTACCTTGTGTTGGGTGCTTTATACATATAATCTCATTTAATCATCACAGATGAGGAAGCTAAGGCTCAGCAAAATCAGTTATGTTGTCCAGAGTCACCCCGGGTGAGTGGTAGAGTCACCTTTTTTTTTTTTTTTTTTTTTTTAGAGTCACCTTTTAAATCTCTTCCTGTCTGACCCCAAAGCCCACACGCATTGACCACTGCAAAGCCAAACAACTCATAAATATACTGGTTAAGAGCATGAGTTCTGGAGTCAAATATTTGTGTGTTTAAAAACCAGTTCTACCACTTCCTAATTATGTCAACTTGGGGAATTTTCTTCACCTCTCTGAACCTTAGTTTCTTCTGTGCAAAGACAGTCTTGGTCACCTCCCAGTATACGCACTGTAGGATTCACAGCACTGTGTACACAGGACACCGTGGTGGCTAAATATTTCATTTGATCTTTACAACAACTTGAGATGTTTCCTTTTTGTCCTTGTTTTAAAGAGAAGGTGACTTGCTTTTGCTTTCCCAACTCTCTTCTGGTGGGTTCCTGAAAACCTTCAAACAGTTCTTGCTTAGTACAGATGTTGCTGTGTTACAGTTCAGCAGGAATATTCTGGTGAGATGCACACCAGGAGAAAAGTCAGTACTTAGGAGTATCATGTGAGTTTAGCAGGTAGCCGGCAGGAGCACCCTTAACAGGGCACTTAGCTCTGCTGTTTACTCCAGCGGAACCAAGAGCCCAGGAAGGAGGGATGGGAGCTGGAGCTGAAAACGACCTTCAGCATAAGGTCACTGCCTGTTTTTAGGGCTGAGGAAGAAGATGTAAAGGAGGTAAGCAATTTGTCCAAGGTGATATTCAGAGCAAGCCCCAGTGGGACTACAGGGAAGGTAGACCAGGAGAACATCTGGCCTCTTTTTCTTGGCCTGAATCTAGGTCTCAAGACCTGCTTCTGCCGTGTTGGTGACAGTTATCAAAAATCCGAACACAACAAAGGGCAGATGTTTATGACAGCATAACTATTTTTACTACCCTCATTCTCACCTCCAAAGTCATTCTAAAAAATAACTCCTGGAATTTAAAGGCCCAAAGAACCCCATGCACATAAGCCTCGGCTCTCCCTGGTATAAACTAGACACGCTGATATCAATTCCTTCCCAGGGTGCCCAGAAGTTCTTTCTCTGAAAAGACAGTGAATCTAGTGGCTTCTGGCTACTTTTCCCCAGACACTCAGAGACTTGGTAAATTCTCCAGAATTTCCCCAAACTGAAGATAAGAAAGCGACCTGAAGCTCAGCAGAGTCCTGTCTCTCACTGTTATGCTCAGAGGCTTTTGAGAGCATAGGGAAAGCCCAGCTCCGGCTGAAGAGGGCCTGGTTCCCAGAACTGCCACATCGGTCACACCGATGGGTGACTCCTGGAAGGGGTCAGCTGTAGCCATGCTGGTTCCCTGCAAACACTGATTGCGTATCTCCCCTCTTTCAGGCAGGCAGGATCGTAGGCTAGACAGGCACCAGCTGCTACACAAAACCACAGAACCTCACTTTCTCCTTGCCCAGGCCAAGTGCAGCTCAAGCTTAATCCAACCCCAGTTACCTTCCTCACTCCCTTTTGGGCCTTGAGCAATAAGAAAGTTTCCAAAATGTTCCCATTTTGGCCAGGTTTACTTCAGTTGGGTTGTCAAAGCATGATGAATTTGTTCTAAATCAGGGTATAAGTTGGAATGGCAGCATTGAAATGATTAATTTAGTTATGTGTTGTGTACAGTTATAAAATACACTGAAAATGTGAAGACTGTTAAAATGTGAAGACTGTTTAAACAAAGCTACTCAAATTTGAAATATACTTCTACTAACAAAGAATGAAAAATATAATATTTCTAGACAGAAGTATATATTGTGTTATATATATCGTCAGAAATCTTACTGGAGAAAGGGGTAAGGAGCTGTAAGATTGTACTTTAGAATAGCTGGTATGGGGGTGGGGTCGGTCACGAAATGAAATGTTATTAAATGCAAACAAAGGAAGAGCTATTTATGGTTTCACCATTTATGAATTTGACAAACCCTTTTTTAATCCATTTCTATTTCCTGCCTGCACCTTCTCCAGGGGGTAATGAATTCCACAAATTTATTAGCTGCTGTGTGAAGTAATACTCCCATTAAGCACACTGGGAAACCAGCGCTTCCAGCGGGGGAAGGTGAGTGAACTCTCTGTCAGGGATTTCTGCTTCTTAAGTGTGGCAGGGCCATTTGTGAGATGGAGGAATTTGCTGACAATTGTGTCATTGTGACGCGTCGTTGTCATAAATTATGTTATTATGCAGATTTAGGAAGCTGGAGCAATTGGGATGATTTGATCTTATGGACACTGAATTGTATTTCCGTCTTTGGAATGACTGCTGGAGAACGTGGAGGATATTTATGGCACCCACAGCTTGAGAGCAGGGCTTCATAGTCTGCAATTTTGTATTAGTCTCATTTCTGACCCTGCTCTGTGGTTTTCCTTTCCTTTCTCATCTACTTTGAGTCGATGTTATCTTGCTCTATTGTATGCATTTTCGTGAGGTACAGTAAACCCTTTTTGAACATGAGATGAGGAATTGACAAAGCAGAAACTGATGCAGACAGACACACACAGGCTGAGGGAGAGAGAAACATGGAGAAAAGACTAGGGAAAGAGAGACACGGACAGGGATGGAGAGGAATCCAGGAGGAGAGACTGGAATAGTACAGACTTCCATGTGGGATTTATGGAATTCCTATCACTACTCACCTCATAAACCTCATCAATAGAGCATTCTTTGTTGGTTTTTCCAAAGTTTCATGCTTCAGTTAATCGATCTCTGAATAACGACCAGCAAGCAGTAAAATACATTAAATACTCAACCAAACAACAAAACTCATCGATGGTCCTGTAGAAGCATAACCCATGCTTCATATTCCACTTTTTAAAAAAATTGTCAGATTTACTTAGGTTTTGACTTTAAAAGTAATTCAGCTGTAGCAAATGGCATCTCACCGGAGGCTTTGGAACTGCAAACCTCACAAGAGCAGTTCCGGTAAGAAAAGGAACTATGAGCAGAGCAGATTCAAGGAAGGAGGCAGGATTCTAAACAGTGAGTCTGTTTAGATTAGGCTTTTATTTGATAAAGTATTTCTTTATCATTTCACTTTCGTTTGCCTTTTTTTTTTTTTTACATTATTTATTTATTTTTTGGCTGCATTGGGTATTTGTCGCTGCGCGCGGGCTTTCTCTAGTTGCGGTGAGCGGGAGCCACTCTTTGTTGCAGTGTGCAGGCTTCTCGTTGTGGTGGCTTCTCTTGTTGTGGAGCACGGGCTCTAGGCGCACGGGCTTCAGTAGTTGTAGCACGCGGGCTTAGCAGTTGTGGCTCGCGGGCTTTAGAGCGCAGGCTCAGCAGCTGTGGCGCACGGACTTAGTTGCTCCGCGACATGTGGGATCTGCCCGGACCAGGGCTTGAACCCGTGTCCCCTGCATTGGCAGGCGGATTCTTAACCACTGTGCCACCAGAGAAGCCCCGCCCTTTTTCTTTTTGCTCCTTGGGATTTTTTCCTGTTCTCTTTCTTCCACAGGCTCTTCAGCCCTACTAACCAGACTTCTCTCTTTTCTTTAAGATTGCACCCCAGGCCACCTCCCTTTGGTGTCCCAAGAAACTCAGCTCTGTCTACTTTATTATCCCTGTACCCTACTAGACTCTAGGCCTTACCTTCCATATTCAGAGATTCATCAACCTGCAGCAAAGCTCTTCTTACTGGTCATGATTCTTTGTTGTAAACAACAGAAAATGACTCTGGCTAATCTAAGCAGAAAAGGAATTTACTGGAAGGCCATAAGTAACTCTCAGAATCAAAGGAGAAGCTTTAAAACCAGGCTCAGAAAACGGCAGGAATCAAAGAAAGCTCAGCAAGCAAGAATGCTGCCAGGGGGACTTCCCTGGTGGTCCAGTGGCCAAGACTCCATGCTCCCAAGGCAGGGGGCATGGGTTCGATCCCTGGTCAGGGGACTAGATCCTGCATGCCACAACTAAAGATCCTGTGTGCCACAACTAAGAGCCGGTGCAGCCAAATAAATAAATAAAAAAATTTTTTTTAAAAAAAGGACACTGCCAGGGTCGTACACCAGTGGTCTGTTTGGCATGCTCCTGTGGGCACCACTGAAGATAGACAGCTTGCTGCTGGTGGTGCTGCAGCCACCATATGGAACATGATAGCCGCTGCCTCCTTGATTCCATTGTTGCAAATAGTTTCTGTCATTATTTATTTATTTATTTCAACATCTTTATTGGAGTATAATTGCTTTACAATGTTGTGTTAATTTCTGCTTTAAAACTAAGGGAGTCAGCTGTACATATACATATATCCCCATATCTCCTCCCTTTTGCGTCTCCCTCCCACCCTCCCTGTCCCACCCCTCTAGGTGGTCACAAACCACCGAGCTGATCTCCCTGTGCTATGTGGCTGCTTCCCACTAGCTACTTTACGTTTAGTAGTGTATATATGTCCATGCCACTCTCTCACTTTGTCACAGCTTACCCTTACCCTTCCCCATATCCTCAAGTCCATTCTCTAGTAGGTCTGTGTCTTTATTCTCGTCTTACCCCTAGGCTCTTCATGACCTTTTTTTTTTCTTAGATTCCATATATATGTGTTAGCATACTGTATTTGTTTTTCTCTTGCTGACTTACTTCACTCTGTATGACAGTCTCTAGGTCCATCCACCTCACTACAAATAACTCAATTTTGTTTCTTTTTATGGCTGAGTAATATTCCATTGTATATATGTGCCACATCTTCTTTATCCACTCCTCTGTCGATGGACACTTAGGTTGCTTCCATGTCCTGGCTATTGTAAATAGAGCTGCAATGAACATTGTGGTACATGACTCTTTTTGAGCATATGCGCAGTAGTGGGATTGCTGGGTTGTATGGTAGTTCTATTTTAGTTTTTTAAGGAACCTCCATACTGTTCTCCATAGTGACTGTATCAATTTACATTCCCATCAATGGTGCTAGAGGGTTCCCTCTTCTCCACACCCTCTCCAGCATTTATTGTTTCTAGATTTTTTGATGATGGCCATTCTGACTGCTGTGAGGTGATAATTCATTGTACTTTTGACTTGCATTTATCTAATGGTTAATGATGTTGAGCATTCTTTCATGTGTTTGTTGGCAATCTGTATATCCTCTTTGGAGAAATGTCTATATAGGTCTTCTGCCTATTTTTGGATTGGGTTGTTTGTTTTTTAGATATTGAGCTGCATGAGCTACTTGTAAATTTGGAGATTAATCCTTTGTCAGTTGCTTCATTAGCAAATATTTTCTCCCATTCTGAGGGTTGTCTTTTGGTCTTGTTTATGGTTTCCTTTGCTGTGCAAAAGCTTTGAAGTTTCATTAGGTCCCATTTGTTTATTTTTGTTTTTATTTCCATTTCTCTAGGAGGTGGGTCAAAAAGCATCTTGCTGTGATTTATGTCATATAGTGTTCTGCCTATGATTTCCTCTAACAGTTATATAGTGTCTGGCCTTACATTTAGGTCTTTAATCCATTTTGAGTTTATTTTTGTGTATGGTGTTAGGTAGTGTTCTAATTTCATTCTTTTTCATGTAGCTGTCCAGTTTTCCTAGCACCACTTATTGAAGAGGCTGTCTTTTCTCCATTGTATATTCTTGCCTCCTTTATCAAAAATAAGGTGACCATATGTGAATGGGTTTATCTCTGGGCTTTATATCCTGTTCCATTGATCTATATTTCTGTTTTTGTGCCAGTACCAGATGGTCTTGATTACTGTAGCTTTGTAGTGTAATCTGAAGTCAGAGAGCCTGATTCCCGCAGCTCCGTTTTTCCTTCTCAAGATTGCTTTGGCTATTTGGGGTCTTTTGTGTTTCCATACAAATTGTGAGATTTTTTGTCCTAGTTCTGTGAAAATGCCAGTGGTAGTTTGATAGGGATTGCACTGAATCTGTAGATTGTTTTAGGTGGTATAGTCATTTTCACAGTGTTGATTCTTCCAATCCAAGAACATGGTATATCCCTTCATCTGTTTATATCATCTTTAATTTCTTTCATCAGTGTCTTATAGTTTTCTGCATACAGGGCTTTTGTCACCGTAGGTAGGTTTATTCCTAGGTATTTTATTCTTTTTGTTGCAATGGTAAGTGGGAGTGTTTCCTTCATTTCTCTTTCAGATTTTTCATCATTAGTGTATGGGAATGCAAGAGATTTCTGTGCATGAATTTTGTATCCTGCTACTTTACCAAATTCATTGATTAGCTCTAGTAGTTTTCTGGTAGCATCTTTAGGATTCTCTATGTATAGTATCATGTCATCTGCAAACAGCGACAGCTTTACTTCTTCTTTTCCAATTTGGATTCCTTTATTTCTTTTTCTTCTCTGATTGCTGTGACTAAAAATTCCAAAACAATGTTGAATAATAGTGGTGAGAGTGGGCAACCTTGTCTTGTTCCTGATCTTAGTTAAAATGTTTTCAGTTTTTCATCATCGAGGATGATGTTGGCTGTGGGTTTGTCATATGTGGCCTTTATTATGTTGAGATAAGTTCCCTCTATGCCTACTTTCTGGAGGGTTTTTATCATAAATTGGTGTTGAATTTTGTCAAAAGATTTTTCTGCATCTATTGAGAGGATTATACAGTTTTTATTCTTCAATTTGTTAATATGGTGTATCACATTGATTGATTTGCATATATTGAAGAATCCTTGCATTCCTGGGATAAACACCACTTGATCATGATGTATGATTCTTCTAATGTGCTGTTGGTTTCTTTTTCTAGTATTTTGTTGAGGATTTTTGCATCTATGTTCATCAGTGATATTGGCCTGTAGTTTTCCTTCTTTTTGACATCTTTCTCTGTTTTTGGTATCAGGGTGATGGTGGCCTTGTAGAATGAGTTTGGGAGTGTTATTCCCTCTGCTATATTTTGGAAGAGTTTGAGAAGGATAGGTGTTAGCTCTTCTCTAAATGTGTGATAGAATTCACTTGTAAGCCATTTGGTCCTGGGCTTTTGTTTGTTGGAAGATTTTTAATTGCAGTCTCAATTTCAGTGCTTGTCATTCCTCTGTTTATATTTTCTATTTCTTCCTGGTTCAGTCTTGGAAGGTTGTGCTTTTCTAAGAATTTGTCCATTTCTTCCAGGCTGTCCATTTTATTGGCATAGAGTTGCTTGTAGTAATCTCTCATGATCCTTTGTATTGCTGCAGTGTCAGTTGTTACTTCTCCTTTTTCATTTCTAATTCTATTGATTTGAGTCTTTTCCCTTTTTTCTTGATGAGTCTGGCTAATGGTTTATCAATTTTGTTTATCTTCTCAAAGAACCAGCTTTTAGTTTTATTGCTCTTTGCTATTATTTCCTTCATTTCTTTTCAATTTATTTCTGATCTGATCTTTATGATCTCTTTCCTTCTGCTAACTTTGGGGTTTTTTTGTTCTTTTTTCTCTAATTGCTTTAGGTGTAAGGTTAGGTTGTTTATTTGAGATGTTTCCTGTTTCTTAAGGTAGGATTGTATTGCTATAAACTTCCCTCTTAGAACTTTTGTTGCATCCCATAGGTTTTAGGTCATCATGTTTTCATTGTCATTTGTTTCTAGGTATTTTTTGATTTCCTCTTTGATTTCTTCAGTGATTACTTCATTACTAAGTAGTGTATTGTTTAGCTTCCATGTGTTTGTATTTTTTACAGATTTTTTCCTGTTATTGATATCTAGTCTCATAGTGTTGTGGTTGGAAAAGATACTTGATACAATTTCAATTTTATTAAATTTACCAAGGCTTGATTTGTGACCCAAGATATGATCTATCCTGGAGAATGTTCCATGAGCACTTGAGAAGTGTATTGTGTTGTTTTGGGACGGAATGTCCTATAAATATCAATTAAGTCCATCTTGTTTAGTGTATCATTTAAAGCTTGTGTTTCCTTATTTATTTTCATTTTGAATGATCTGTCCATTGGTGAAAGTGGGGTGTTAAAGTCCCCTAGTATGATTGTTTTACTGTCGATTTCCCTTTTTATGGCTGTTAGCATTTGCCTTACGTATTGAGGTGCTCCTGTGTTGGGTGTATAAATATTTACAATTGGTATACCTTCTTCTTGGATTGATCCCTTAATCCTTATGTAGTGTCCTTCTTTGCCTCTTGTAATAATCTTTATTTTAAAATCTATTTTGTCTGATATGAGAATTGCTACTCCAGCTTTCTTTTGATTTCCATTTGTGTGGAATATCTTTTTCCATCCCCTTACTTTCAATATATATGTGTCCCTAGGTCTGAAGTGGGTCTCTTGTAGACAGCATATATATGGGTCTTGTTTTTGTATCCATTCAGCCAGTGTATGTCTTTTGGTTGAAGCATTTAATCCATTTACATTTAAGGTAATTATCGATATGTATGTTCTTATTACCATTTTCTTAATTGTTTTGGGTTTGTTATTGTAGGTCTTATCCTTCCCTTGTGTTTCCTGCCTAGAGAAGTTCCTTTAGCATTTATTTTAAAGCTGGTTTGGTGGTGCTGAATTCTCTTAGCTTTTGGTTTTCTGTAAAGGTTTTAATTTGTCTGTCAAATCTGAATGAGGTCCTTGCTGGGTAGAGTAATCTTGGTTGTAGGTTTTTCCCTTTCATAACTTTAAATGTGTCCTGCCACTCCCTTCTGGCTTGCAGAGTTTCTGCTGAAAGATCAGCTGTTAACCTTATGCAGATTCCCTTGTATATTATTTGTTGCTTCTCTCTTGCTGCTTTTAATATTTTTTCTTTGTATTTATTTTTTGATAGATTGATTAATATGTGTCTTGGCATGTTTCTCCTTGGATTTATCCTGTATGGGTCTCTGTGTGCTTCCTGGACTTGATTAACTATTTCCTTTCCCATATTAGGGAATTTGTCAACTATAATCTCTTCAAATATTTTCTCATTCCCTTTCTTTTTCTCTTCTTCTTCTGGGACCCCTATAATTCAAATGTTGGTGTGTGTAATGTTGTCCCAGAGGTCTCTGAGACTGTCCTCAGTTCTCTTCATTCTTTTTTCTTTATTCTCCTCTGCAGTAGTTATATCCACTATTTTATCTTCCAGGTCACTTATCCGTTGTTCTGCCTCAGTTATTCCGCTATTGATTCCTTCTAGGTAAATTTAAATTTCATTTATTGTGTTGTTGATCATTGTTTGTTTGCTCTTTAGTTCTTCTAGGTCCTTGTTTAAACTTGTATTTTCTGCATTCTGTGTCCAAGATTTTGGATATCTTTACTATCATTATTCTGAATTCTTTTTCAGGTAGACTGCTTATTTCCTCTTCATTTGTTTGGTCTGATGGGTTTCTACCTTGCTCCTTCATCTGCTGTGTGTTTCTCTGTCTTCTCATTTTGCTTAACTTACTGTATTTGGGGTCTCCTTTTCACAGGCTGCATGTTCTTAGTTCCTGTTGTTTTTGGTGTCTGGTCCCAGTGGCTAAGGTTGGTTCAGTGGATTGTGTAGGCTTCCTGGTGGAGGGGACTAGTGCCTGTGTTCTGGTGTATGAGGCTGGATCTTGTCTTTCTGGTGGGCAGGTTTGTGTCCAGTGGTGTGTTTTGGGGTGTCTGTGACTTTATTATGATTTTAGGCAGCCTTTCTGCTAATGGATGGGGTTGTGTTCCTGTCTTGCTAGATGTTTGGCATAGAGTATCCAGCAATGTAGCTTGCTGGTCATTGAGTGGAGCTGGGTCTTGACGTTGAGATGGAGATGTCTGGGAGATTTTTGCCGGTTGATATTATGTGGAGCTGGGAGGTCTCTGGTGAACCAGTGTCCTGAACTTGGCTTTCCCACTTCAGAGGCAGAGGCCTGACACCTGGCCGGAGCACCAAGACCCTGTCATCCACATGGCTCAGAATAAAAGTGAGAAAAAAAGAAATAAACAAATAAAATAAAATAAAGTTATAAAATTAAAAATAATTATTAAAAGTTAAAAAATAAAAAGTAATAAAAAAGAAAGAATGAATGAAAGAAGAGAGCAACCAAACCAAAAAATAAATCCACCAATGATAACAAGCACTAAAAAGTATACAAACAAAAAACAAAGCAAAAAAATGGACAAACAGAACCCTGGGACAAATGGTAACAGCAAAACTATACAGACAAAATCACACACAGATGCATACACATACACACTCACAAAAAGCGAAAAAGGAAAAAATATATATATCATTGTTCCCAAAGTCCACCACCTCAATTTTGGGATGATTCATTGTCTATTCAGGTATTCCACAGATGCAGGGTACATCAAGTTGATTGTGGAGATTTAATCTGCTGCTCCTGATGCTGCGGGGAGAGATTTCCCTTTCTCTTCTTTGTTCGCACAGCTCCTGGGGTTCAGTTTTGGATTTGGCCCTGCCTCTGCGTGTAGGTTGCCCTCTGGTGTTTGTTCTTCGCCCAGACAGGAGGAGGTTAAAGGAGCAGCTGATTCGGGGGCTCTAGCTCACTCAGGCCGGGGGGAGGCAAGGGTACGGAATGTGGGGTGAGCCTGCGGCAGCAGAGGCCAACGTGACATTATAACAGCCTGAGACACGCTGTGTGTTCTCCCGGGTAAGTTGTCCCTGGATCACGGGACCCTGGCAGTGGCGGGCTGCACAGCTCCCGGGAGGGGAGGTGTGGATAGTGACCTGTGCTCGCACACAGGCTTTTTGGTGGCGGCAGCAGCAGCCTTAGCGTCTCATGCCCGTCTCTGGGGTCTGCGCTGATAAGCCGAGGCAAGTCTCTTGCCTCTTCAGCAGTTCCAGACTTTTTCTTGGACTCCCTCCTGGCTAGCTGTGGCACAGTAGCCCCCTTCAGGCTGTGTTCACGCCGCCAACCCCAGTCTTCTCCCTGGGGTCTGACCTCCAAAGCTGGAGCCTCAGCTCCCAGCCCCCACCCATAGTGGCAGGCAGGGGAGCAGACAAGCCTCTCGGGCTGGTGAGTGCTGGTCGGCACCGTTCCTCTGTGCAGGAATCTCTCCTCTTTGTCCTCTGCACCCCTGTTGCTGTGGTCTCCTCCGTGGCTCTGAAGCTTCCCTCCGCCACCCGCCATCTCTACCAGTGAAGGAGCTTCCTAGTGTGTGGTAACTTTTCCTCCTTCACAGCTCCCTCCCACTGGTCCAGGTACTGTCCCTATTCTTTTGTCTGTTTTTTCTTTTTTCTTTTGCCCTACCCCGGTACATGGGGAGTTTCTTGCCTTTTGGGAAATCTGAGGACTTCTGTCAGCGTTCAGTAGGTGTCCTGTAGGAGTTGTTCCACATGTAGATGTATTTCTGATGTATTTGTGGGGAGGAAGGTGATCTCCACGTCTTACCCTTCCGCCATCTTGAAGGTCTCTCTCATTTTCTGTCTTTAAATCTTGAGAGAGTGATGCAGAAACACAAACTGGACTGGCCTAGCCTGAGTCATGTGATTGCTTTGATGGTTAGAGTGATGATAGGGAACAGTCCCTCCTCCACTGCTGTAGGCTCTGCTTCCTATTAAGTACCATATCACGGGGTGATTTCCTGCAACCTGCAAGGAAATACAGATGCTGGGGATCCAAAAAAGGGGGAAATGTCCCGTGAAGTCTCCTGTTCTGGTCTGCACCATTTAGCATCACATGGGGCCCTGGAGTATTTGTCAATTACTCTGAGTGAGATCAGAAGTCATTGGTAGGTTTAGACGAGATGGAGGACATGACCTGACGTGTGTTTGATAGAATTACTTAGATTATGTGTTGAGAATAGATTGCAGGGGCATGGGAGCAAAAGCAAGGGAGACCAGTTGGGTCTTTCTTCAAACTTTCTGGGAGAAGGACAGCCTATTATTTTGCTGGGATTTCTAACAGTGTCACATGCCTCTGCACTCTTACTCTCCTTCCCTAACCTACTTTTTTTCTTGGCTTTCAAATATGATGTGCCCCATTTAAAAATAGCCATTTTGAATCTGCTTTCACTTAGATTTGATAATTTCCCTGCACTTCTGGCCAGTTTCCAGTCCGGCCCTAGGAGTCAGTATCTTAGAAAATCGGTTAGGCCTGCCTTCTTGGATATTGACCAAATGGGTGAAAAGGATCCTTCAGTATCAGCTCAGCCAGCTAAGAAGCAGATCTTCCTCCACACATAGACGTGAAAGATGACCATTTTGGAGACATGCAGTTTCTCCCCTGCTTATATATGTTTATAAACTTATTGCATAGAATTCTTAGCTCAGCAATGGATCTGAGAACCTTCCAGTTCAGACATTTTTAAATAGCCAAGTGAATTATTGTTTGCATAATGTTTAACTCAAAGTATACGTTTTAACCTTGAGTCCCTTGGCTGGCTTCCCATCTGCTTGTCTTCATCCGTGCACTGACTGAACAAATGAAAATTGACTTGACTTCTCACAAACTCTGTCCTATCTCCTGGTGCTGGCTCTGCTTATTCTCTTCATTGTGTCATTCCTTTATCTGCTGAATTTGCCTATTTTCTGGATGGTAAGAAATGTGACCTTCGTAAGAATGTCATTAGCTTTCGCATTAGCTTAGTGTTCCCGAAGTTTATACTCTCAACAAATATTAATTCCCTTGAGTTTTTATCTTCAGAACCATCCTGAGAGAAGTGGACAGGGAACCAGTGGCCCTTAAGGTCAGGTGCTTTTATTTTCCTTTATTTCTCTCTGACTGTAGCTCTCTTCAAGAAACGATTTACTTTCTTATGTGGACCAATGCTACATGAACTTTATTTTTATAAAATAATGGAATGAAATATGGAGTTGGGAAGTAGAATATACAGAGAAGAGAGTTCAAGTATTAGTTATTTGACAAATACATGTTGGTTTGATTTTTCTTTTACTTGCAATATTTTGGTAATACTTTTCTTAGATGGGCCCTACTTTTTAAGTGAAGAAAGAGATTATGAAAGAGAAAACTTCGATTATTTGGGAGCAGAGAGAAGAGGATATTAAATAATGGCTTTAAAATCTCTGCTATGTGTGAATCCCCGCCAGGAAAAAGTAGAGACTGGAGACAGGCCCCATTTTTGCCAGAGTGGGTTTCTAAAAACTCTCATGAAGGAAATTTCATTTCCCTCTCTGGGCCTACATTCTTGACTAAGAATGTAACATAAAAAACAACCACATAGGGGGACTTCCCTGGTGGTGCAGTGCTTAAGAATACACCTGCCAATGCAGAGGTCACCGGTTCGAGCCCTGGTCTGGGAAGATCCCACATGCCGCGGAGCAACTAAGCCTGTGAGCCACTACTACTGAGGCTGAGTGCTACAGCCTGTGAGCCACAACTACTGAGCCCGTGTGCCACAACTACTGAAGCCCTAGAGCCCGTGCTCTGCAACAAGAGAAGCCACCGCAATCAGAAGCCCACGCACCACAACAAAGCGTAGCCCCCGCTTGCCGCAACTAGAGAAAGCCCGTGCACAGCAACCAATGCAACCGAAAAAAAAAACTATATAAAAATAACAACAACTATGTAGGGAGTCCCCTGATGACCTAGTGGTTGAGATTCGAGGCTTTCACTGGTGTGGCCCAGGTTCAATCCCTGGTTGAACTGAGAACCCGCAAGCCGTGCTGCACGGCCAAAAAACATATATATATTGTTTTAAGAAAAAAAACCAGCCATGTACATGGTCACCAATATTTACAAAGGAGAATATATTATAAAATCAATATAATCATTTAAAATAAAATTACATTTCAATTTATAGAAAATATACATAAATATGCTGTATCTATTTACTATGGAAGGGCCTACAAAGTACTACAAAAACACACGTAACGTATCAGATATAAACCTACTGCTTCATAAGTGACTTAAAACATGTCAATTAATTCCTTCATGGAATTACAGCTAATATTTATTTTGTTTGCTTTTTTATTATTTAGAAGATTTATTAAAATAATTTTGATGACTTAAAGAACTGGTTACAGGGAAATGGATCAGGAAGAAAGGGAGGTATCTATGCATCTATCCTGGGACAAAGTCAGTTCCACCAACCCCAGAGCTATTTCTCATGTGGCTTCCCGGTAAATCATTGCTTTGTGTTGTGGACAATAGTGATGGTTTGTCTTCCATGGAAAAGCATGTTTACAAATAAAAGCCTGTTCCCTTTCAGGTTATAGTAGGGAGGTCACTTCACCTTCTTTTAAGCTTAAATGCCTCAGCCAGTTCTGTCCTGTTGCAGAGACCACTGCATCTTCTTTGCAGATAATATTCTATATGATTTATTCATTATATCTCCACTGCCACCATCATTTCTATCCTGGAAAACCACAGTAGCCTCCTAATTATCTTCCTGTTTCTACTCTTGCTTACCCTTAAGTCCATTAGTCAGAGTTATCTTCAAACACATAGATAAGATAACGTCACTCCCTGGTTTAAAATCCTCCAATTGCTTTCCATTTAACAGAGGATGAAATGGAAATTTTCTACCACGGCCCATCAGCCCTGCACAGGGGGACCTTCCCTCTCTCCTCCCACGCTGTTCTGTGCCTGGCTCAGTTTGCTCAGCTCACTGGCCCCTTTTCAGTGTTAGGATTCACCAAATTCCTCTCCATCTCAGGGATTCTGCACTGCTGTTTCTTCTGTCCCCCTATCCTGTGGTTAGGAGTCTTGGGGGAGGGTGGTGAGGAAAGAGACTGAGTGAAAATCAGAGGGTTATTGTCTTGAGGCAGTTTTTCCTTCCCTTCCCTTCCCTTCCTTTTGCTTCCCTTCCCTTTACTTCCCTTCCCTTGCCTTTCCTTCCCCTCCCTTAGCTTCCCTTCCGTTCGCTTGCCTTCGCTTCCGTTTGCTTTCCTTCCCTTCGCTTCCTGTCCCTTCATTTTCCTTTGCTTCCCTTCCCTTCCCTTTGCATTTCACTTCTTTTCATCTTCCTTTCCCCCTTCCCTCCCCCTCCCTCTCTCCTTTGTTTCCATCCTTCCATCCTTCCTTCCTTCCTTCCTTGACAGGGATTTGTGATTCTGCCTGACCCACCAAGTCCCATTGCTTGCCTGCTCTCTAAGCTTAAGCCTATTATTCTGCCCTGCTTGAGATGTACAAAAGTCACCTTTTTGCAGAGTATAGGATCACTGAGGTGTAGTTGCAATGCCTCCTCCTGTCTCCTTCACCTGAAACTGAGCTTCTATCTTAGAGGATGAAAGTAGGATTTAGGTATTCTCTCCAGGGGTGTAGGTAGGGGTGTTAGGAAATAGTGGTTACTGTTAAGGGCCAAAAGGCTTATAGCTGGATCTACTGGTTTTATATCCTTCTGCACTCCTCAGCAGAGAATTGGGCTGATGATGTCATTTCTCATATAAACTCCAAGAAATTGACACTTGTGTCTGACTGCCTAGTAAAATGACTTCCATCAATCGTTATCCCTGCCTAATAGCATTACAATGTTAATAACAAATAGTTCTCGCCAAAGACTTGGGGATTTTTAATATAGTTAAGTGTTGGTCTGTGGCTATAGGTTCCCTTCCCTCCAACCCCCAGCTGAAATCTTGTTAATTCTCATGAGCTAGTCTGAGCTGGAATGACCAAGTGGAAGGCCTTTGGGAAAAGGCCCAGTGAACTGTTAGAGTTGAGTGTTATTGCAGTAGGTGGCGCTCTTTCCTCTGAATCCAAGCCGGTTTCCGGTACTGCCGTTGGCTAAGGACTGTGTCGCATTCCAGGAAGCAAGAGCTGAAATGAGGACCTGCCTGAAATCTATCAAAAGCCAGATTTCGCCCCAAGCCTCACAGTACAGATAGTTGAATTGCAAGCAATGGTTAGCTATGGGGGTAGATTAATAAACAAACCTAGAAAGCATTTATACATATAGCTTCAAAATTTAATTTTGGCCAAGGTAAAGTCTTAACTCCCTATTTCTTGGAGCATTCAAGATAGTCAGAATTTAGCTGTTGTCTTTTAAAATACAAAATTTATTCTTACATCTATGAAACCTAAGGTGCAGCTTATTTTAAGATACAACTTAGGTTTCATAGGATTTCTTGTTGTCTTTCACAGGCCTGGATGCCAGCTTCACAACCTGGCCATGCCCTATTTGGGATATTATATATTACTGAGTTTAAGCAAGGCTATGTGTAATCTTATCTATGAGAAATTCACTATTTACAAACAACTGCTCAATCCCTGGTTTGAATCCTCCCTCTTTTTTTTAATTTTTTTTTTTTTTTTCCTTCTTTTTTCCAGCTACATCACTGGTTTGTGTCTCTAGCTCTGATATCAGGCAGGGAGTCTGGGTTAGGGCTGATGTCAGTCTAGTGGGGAATGAATTGATTAAGAATCCAGATTTTCTATGAACACTTAGCCTGATTAAAAGATGGATGTTTTGCATCATTGTACTCCATGTTCACTGTAGAAGAATTAGAAAATGTAGTAACTAAAAAAGAAAAAAAAAAACAACAAATCACCAAAATGGTAACAGTTTGGTATATTTACTTGTAGACCCTCCTCCACCCCCATGTGTCTTTTTCTCTACTTATATAAATAACACACACACACACACACACACACACACACACACACACACACACACACACACACACACCCCCTCTATCAGGCTGTCAAAGTTCTGGCAGGAAGCAGTAGTACACTGCCTATTTACACTGCCTAGGGACTATTTTCAAAGGTGGGGCAGGGTTCAGGAAAAGTGATAAAGTCCCCTGGGGCTACAGTGGGAAGCTATTACCACTCCTTCACCTGAAGGTCCTGATCTGGGAAGGCTAATGGGTGGATTGCATCCTCCCTTGCCCTTTGACTTCCAGTAGAGTTCTGTCCATGAGAGATCCCATCAGAAGCTCCAAGGGCTTTTTGCCTAGATCCTGACCGATACCCACATCGTTCATCAGTTCTCACAGTTTCTCAGTCATTGTATTTTGATTATTGCTTCTACCTCATTCTCTAATTCCTCACCTTCTGGAATTCCAGTGAGATGTATTTTTAATCTTCTCATCTCTCTTACCCTCTTTCTTATCCACCTCTTTATCTCTCCTTGCTACATTTGGGATGATGTCCTTACATCTATGTTCTCATCAGTCATCTTTAATCTCTTTCATTTGCTGAATTTTATGTTTTCACATCTAGAAGTTTTGTTTGGTCATTTTCAGGTCTGCCAGTTCTTTTTACACAGTTCCTTAGGGTTCTTTCCTTAGGGTTTCAAGTCTTTTTACCTTATCATTTGAGACATAATTATTTCATAGTCTCTTTCAGGTTGTTCTACTATTGACGATGAAAATTTAACTTTTTGCAACGACTGTATTTTGTAATTTTTATTGCGAGCTCATTTTCAGCCAGAATATATTGGCTTGCTTGTGTGTTTATGTGCCTTAGAATGTTCTGTATGTTTGGGGGTTTAGAAGGCTTGCTTCCTTTTTTTAAAAAAATATTTATTTATTTGGCTGCGCCAGGTCTTAGTTGTGGCACACGGGATCTGTGTTGCCTCACATGGGATCTTTTTAGTTGTGGCGTGCAGGCTCTTAAAATTGTGGCATGCAGGATCCAGCTCCCTGACCAGGGATTGAGCCAGGCCCCCTGTGTTGGGAGCGCAGAGTCTTAACAACTGGACCACCAGGGAAGTCCCTAGAAGGCTTCCTTCTAAACAGTTTTGTGTTTGCTTTTGCTGGAAGCCCCAAGGATTTCACTTATTTGGGTCCCATTTTTGCATTAATTTCTTGGCTGGAGATTCCCACACCATGTGAGTTGTATGAATTTAGTCTCCACATACATGTGTGGAAAAGGCCTAGGCCTGCTGTTTCTAGTGGGAGATCTTTCCTCTGAGCTGATGAGTGAAGCTCATCTCTAGACCCCACTGTACTGATAGCCATTCAAGAGTCCTGGCTTTATATGGGGGTGGGGGGAAGGGAGAGGGTGTTCAATTCCTACTTCCTGCATTGTACCTTCCAAGACGAAGCTTCTTGCTCCTTTAGGGATGTTAAGCCCCAGTCCTTGCTCATAAGTTTATCACTTTGGCTTTATGTTCCTCCTTCATTTCTGGCTCTTGGAGATTTTCCTTTCTTTTGAGCTCTGCTAAGTATCTATTTCTTTTAGTTTTTTTATCCAGCATTTCTATGAGCTTTTACTGAGGTGAATCTCTGTGTTCACATACCGAAGTATCCCTACATAGAGCTTGTAACTTGGTTTTCTGCATAATCATTCTGATATGGAAAGATATCTGTTCTATATAGTGAATCCTCTTTAATGACTACTTGGCAGAAGGAGTCTGAAATAGGTTGTAAAGGGCTGTCTTTAGAATTGCATTTCCTGGGTTAGCATACTTTCTCCATTATTTATGTTCTGGAACTTGAGCAAGTTACTTGAGCTCTTCATGCCTCTATTTCCTTACCTGGAAAGTGGAGATAATAGTACATCTACTTGGCAGGTTTTCTAGGGATGCTGTAACAAATTACTACAAATTTGGTGGCTTTCAAGCACCAGAAACTTATTCTCTCACAGTTCTGGAGGCTGGAATCTGAAATCAAGGTGTTGGTAGAACCAGACTCCCTCTGGAGGTTCTAGGAGAGAATCTGTTCCTTGTCTCTTCCAGCTTGTGGTGGCTTCAGGCGTTTTTTGACCTGTGGCTGCATTACTCCAATCTCTGCTTCTGTCTTCACATTGCTTTATCCTCTGTGGGTGTAGCAGGAGCTCCCTCTGCCTGTCTTTTATTCTGTCTTGATTCCCATGTAAACCATAACTCTTGTTAGGCTCAGGAGAACAGCTACTGCCCTGTGGCTGTTGGCGTGTGTCTCAAGCAGGCACTGGCCCTTGGTTCCCAACAACACCAATACATGTCCTCATTTGTTCAATCCTGTAATTAATTTAAAATAGTTACAGAATTGCTGCACCAATACCTGTACAAGAAACAAATGTATCAATATTAAAAGCGTTCAAGATTCATTTGCAGCTCTAGTCATCACTCAATCTCACCCAAGGCGGCAGATGTACAGTCAAACACTATGCTTTTAAATTACTTGGATTAGTTCTTTGTTTTGTTTTTATCTCCTTCACTATGGAGACGGAATTCACTTGAAATACAATTAGTTCATTTGTTTTGGTTTGGGTTTAGGTTTTTCTTTCCTCCTCTCATAATTGTTGATTTCATTTCATTTTTTGAATATGCAGCATATTAACATGCTCCCATAAGTCAGAAACATACCAAAGGGTGTACTTAGAGAGAGGTCACTCCCATTTTTATCCCTTCTACCCTGTTCTCTCCCCTCACACCTTGTAGGTAACCAGATTTGTTGTTTTTGGCTCTACCTGTCCTGTGTTTCTTTTTGTAAATACCAACAGATATCTGTATGCTTCTTATTTCGCTTTCTTTGTTATACAAAATGTGCTCTTTTGCACTTTGAGAAGCTTCTTTCTTAGTGGGAGAGGCAAGAAAGAAAGGGTGAGATACCATTTTTCACTATTTTCAGAATTCTTTTTAAGTTCTTTTTGCCTCTCCCAATACATTTAAAGAGTGAGGACGACTCACTGAGCTGGCTGTGAATTATCATGTGTATTTGAATCACCTCATAGATCTTGTAAAAAGGCCAGTGTAGTAGGTCTTGGGTGGGGCTAAGATTGTGCAGTTGGAATAAGCTCCCAGGTGATGCTGAGGCTGCTGGTCCCGGGCCACACGTGAGTGTGACTAGACTGCATCACAGGCAGTCTCCCTTGGCTCTCCATGAACGTCAGACCACAGTTCCTGAAATGTCTTTTTAGAACCAATACACATACTTATCTAAACTTGTTGGCTTAGTTCAGAGGAGGAGCTCGTCTCTGTATGGCTGGTGCTTCATTTTGGGGGTGGTGGTGATAGTATGCTGGAGGAGATAAACATGAAATGTTCTGTCATATCTTGGTGAGGTATAAAGTATCTTTCTTACTTAGTTTCTGCTTTGGTTCCCTTCCTATTTCTCTGTCCAGTGGCTTCATAAACTGCTTTTTTTTTTCTTGCAAAGAGATTCAAGTCATTTGAGCAGGGATGTTAATTATTAACATCAACTTTGGTCTAAAAGCAAAAAGGTAGGGTGTGACCCATGTCACGGTGTACTATGACAAAGGGAATGCCATTTAAACCCAGGTACTTAGGGTCGTTTGTGTCCTCCTGTTTCCAGTCTTTGGGAATAGGTATGGTAGCTTTCAACATCCACATTTTCCAGTTACTACACTTCTACCTTCTTATGCAGCCATTCAGCTCCCTCCTCAGAGCCCTCCTCCAGCCCACATCTTTTCTGGAAGTCTTTGGGGCCCATTTCAACCGTGCTCAGATTCAAGTCTGTTCCTGTTCATCTGTTTCATTTCCTTGGGGGTTGACACCTACATCTCCCTCCTGGGCTTCCTCACACAAACCTCGCTTACACAAACAAAATAAAACAGAAAATCATGCTTATCAATAAATAAGTATCTGGAGGAGGTCAGCAGCCCACTAGTCCTACAAAGAGTTAATTCCAAATGCCAATTTGGGCTAATTTTACTCTAATTTACTATTATGACATTGAAAAATAGACCATTTCCTTTATTTCTAGCTTTGTTTTATTTTATTTTATTTTTGGCCGCACTGCGTGACTTGCGGGATCTTCGTTCCCCGACTGGGGACCGAACCCGGACCCCCTGCGATGGAAGTGCAGAGTCCTAACCACTGGACCGCCAGGGAGGTCCCTATTTCTAGCTTTAAACTGAGGTAGAGTTGTGTCTAGAAATGTATTGAGCATGGTATGTTTCACTCTAGGAAAGAGCTGCAGTGGTTATTCTGGGCCTATGGCTTCTAATTAGTGAAACCACTTTGGTACTTCCCACCTCCCCCAACAAACAAAAAGTTCAGTTTATAATAAGAGCCCGTGCCATTTTACACTGGAATGAACCTTAAGAAGATAGCCAAACTGAGCCCCCTCTTACTGCATGGGGCCTCTTCAGTCCCTCCTGGACAATAGTCATAATCTAAAATGTATTACATGTAATTTCAACATCATTTAGCACAGCTGTCAATCTGCCAAAGCAGAGCCCACAGACTGAGCTTCCATGGAGACCAAAGCCTCTTCCTTTTAAACATGTCATTTGCACAGTCAGCTGGAGGTCACTTGGAAGAGAGCACCAGGGAACTTTGGTTTGTGTCCCTTTGTTCCTGGCTACTTACCTTCTCATAAAAATATATATTCAATTTACAGATGCATCAGCATAAGCTCCTCCAGCAAGTGCAAATATTAACCTGGGAGAAGAAAACAAAATAATGTCTGAACCAGAGCTTTCATTTTCTGTTCGACTTTGATGTTACTTTTTTATTTGAAGTCCAAAAAGAGTAACAAGTTGAATTCCTTTTATAAAAGTGAGACAAGGCAAAGGTTGGATAAAAATTCAGCTCAGTTTGTAAGTTAGTCAAGGAGAAAAACGCTGCCTTTCACTAATGGAATGCATATGGTCTATACATTATTTTCTTAGCACCATGTTTAAAAAAATAAAAAAAAAATTAATTGAAGTATAGTTGATTTTCAATGTGTTAATTTCTGCTGTACAGCAAAGTGATTCTGTTATACACATATATACATTCTTTTTAATATTCTTTTCCATTATGGTTTATCACAGCGTATGGAATATAGTCCCCTGTGTCTTAGCATCACCTTTAAGGTTTTTTTTTTTTTTGAGCAGGGCATGAGGAAAAGAGTTTTATGTATGTATGACTGAGTTGCTGATGGACAGAGTTCATGAATGGCTGTTTTGAAGTGAGAACAATCTAATCCCAGAGCCACAGAACCACCTACAGATGTCACACTAGATCTCAGCTGTCAACATGCCATCTTATTTTATTGCCATTTTCTTTTGCTCTTGGCTTTCATCAGCCATTGTTCTTCAGATACCTGGACCAAGCTGCAGCATGTTGTGAACACATTTTTTTTTTTTCTATAGGCAAAATTAAGGACTGATGTTGCATGTCTGTTAAGCTCACTTTTAGGGAGAATAGGTCACTTGGAGGTTGGATACCTTTGTCAACCAAAAACCCATTTCTCTTTAAAGTGAAGTGATGTGAGAGAATGCCAGGATAAAGAGCTATTTAGGATATCTGCTGAGATTTCATTTCAGAGCAATAGGAAAAATACCCCACGAAACCCTTGGGAATTTTTGGTGCCAAACTGTTTACATCCTGGTGACTCTAAGCCTCAATGCACATAATCACTGGTATATAGAAGATCTCTAATTGCTGCCACGATAGGGAGGATATGGCCCATGCCAAGGCTGTGGGCACCTCTGGAGTTCAGGCCTGCCTGGGCATTCCTGTGCACTGCTGGGATGGGCTGCAGGCTGCTGGCTTTTTTGAGGTTTTTTGTTTTTTTTGCATAAGGGAGTATCACTTTAGCTGAAGGAGGAAGGAGGCCATTTTGTGTGAGATGAGTTGGTGGTGGTGGTGAAGGTGGGGAAACAGGACGAGAGGGGGATCATACCTTTGACTGGATGAGAGGGGGATCACAACTTTGACTGGAGCTGAGGCAGAGGGAGCAGTCCTCAGTGACAGAGCCACTGGGTCTGAGATAGCACTTCTTATACCCTCCCAGCTCTGAGTGTGACCTGGAGGGAAAGGAGCATCTTCCCGTTTCTGTATGAGCTGCAACATGGCTCTGGCACAAGGAGAATGGGAAGAAATGTGTCATCAGGAGGGTGTGGTGACTTTGGAAGCAAGGAAGGTTACACCCTCAGTGTGGTCTCATGGTGGGTATGGGCGGCAGAGGTGGTGGGGAGCTGCTTGTGGAAGGAACTACAAAGGGGGTCTGGAGCAAGAGAGGAAAAATATGGCTGGTGTCACGTGGCGACCACTGCCGACAGATTGTTTTCTAAGTATGTGTGAGGTGCCCTCAGGACGCTCAGAGATAGAGCTGGGAGAAGCCTGCAGAAGCTTGAGAACTAGAGGTAGAAGCCAGAGCTGGTTAGAAGCTAGAGGGTTAGAGACATTAAAATTTGGGTATTTGTCATGGCTCTGTACCCACAGCCTGGTGAAGCTTGGGAAAATTCTAGTTATATTACCCAACACTTTCTTTTTGCTAGCAATATGTCAATGACTAATGCTAGGATTAGTGAGATTTATTCTCTTAGGTGAGTAGAAATCACAAAGGGCCAATAAAAATTATGATAAGGTGTGTGCCCCCACCTCACATCTTCTTGGCTCACCTTTCTACTCTATTGTTGCTATGGCAACCAGCTGTGCTCAGGTGTGACCTGATCGCACCTCACCTCAATTGCATCATTTATCAATTGCTTTCTGTCCTGGGGCATCTCTGCTACCATCACCTGGGACACCTGCAGAAATCTGCTCAGTCATTCTGACACGGCCACATACTCAAAAGTGTGAGGAGGGTAGGACCCCATAGATAACCTTTGACCAATGGGTAATGGGAGCATATGGATAATTTCTCTCATCTTCTTTCCCTTGTGGGGACAATTCTGAAATACTTCTTACATGGCTCTTCAGAGTGTCCCCAGTAAGAAAGGACCCCAGTTGCCCAAAAGGGGACTAGCTTGATAACACACTTTATTTTGGCTTTTCCTCCTTCCCTGTTTGACTCTTCCCAGCCCTCGATCCACATTCCCAGAAGTCCTTGTCTCAGGCTCCACTTTTTGGGGGAACCGAGTCTAAGACAAGGTGAAAGAGCTCTACATGCACTGGAGATCCCCTTACTTTCTTACCAATGACATCCCTGGAAAAAGGTGAGAGTTGGTGGGGGAGAGGGATTGTCCAGTTTCTAATCGATAGCAAAAATCTGTTATTGTCAAACTCAGTGAACATTTAATACCCTTTCACTATGATCTAGGGACCATTTTTGTTTAGAAATCACTAAGACAGATCCCTGACATGAGCAAGCTCACAAATCATTTGGGGAGGCAAACGTGGTCACAGCTTACAGAGTAGAGAGTGCTAACGGGAGGGTTGGCATGCATTAGAGTGTAGAGAGGGCTTCCCTGGTGGCGCAGTGGTTGGGAGTCCGCCTGCCGATGCAGGGGACACGGGTTTGTGCCCCGGGCTGGGAAGATCCCACATGCCGCGGAGCGGCTGGGCCCGTGACCCATGGCCGCTGAGCCTGCGCGTCCGGAGCCTGTGCTCCGCAGCGGGAGAGGCCACAACAGTGAGAGGCCCGTGTACCGCAAAAAAAAAAAAAGAGTGTAGAGAAAGAAACAGTTAATTTTGACTGGAAGTGGGAAGGGTTAGGGTCAGGGAGACCTCCAGAGAAGAGAAGGTATTTGATCTGGACCTTGAGAGATGGAAAGGCTATTGAAGATAGTGAATTGAAGAGCTGGAGAAGCTTGAAAAGAATCTTCCTTAAGTAGAATTGGGGTGAATTTTACTGTCCTCCCAGCTTAAGGGGCAGAGGCCTGCAGCCCTCCTTGGCCCCAATTCCTCTCCCTTTTAATCTCTTAAATAGGGTTTTGACTGCTCTCTCACAGTCTGCTTTCTCAGAGGTATACTGCCTTACCTTTTCTCTTTATCTCTTTATTATTTATGCTGTATTGTCATCTTTTCTATAGGAGAGTCAGAGCTGTAGTTCTTTACCTTGCCTGTGCTCACTATGGAGACCTTATCTCTGGATGCTGGACACTGGGAGGAGGCTTAATGGTTCTGAGGGGTCTCTCTTCTACCAAGAAGTGGGACCACCTTAGTCCAGACGGGGTTTTTCAGGTGTGATTGATTCACAAGATCACTGGATGAGATGCTCAAGGACAAGTACCCTTACCTTGAGGGTGGAGAGGTCACATTCACCGGCTTACTTCTCTCCTGCCTCTATCTGCACTGCTTATATTGAAGTGTGGGTTCTTATATCACTGAGGCAGTCAGTGGTAAACAACGAGGTATTAGTATTTTCTTTCTGAATAGGACCAGAGATGCCTTTATTTCTTCAAATGTAGAGACCTAAGAAGAATTCTACAACTTGGCCCCAGGAAGGGAGGGCTTGGTGGGAAAGGCAGGTGACAAGAAGGGTAGGGCATTGTCCTCAGTCAGATTCTCTGCTGATAGCCTGACTCAGCCACCATCTGCATGTCTGTACCTCTCCGTCTCATTGGCATCCAGATGACACATTTTTGAGTTTTAATCTCCCAGTAAGGGAAAACAAAATTGTCCAGGACATCTTGTCCCACCAGGTCAAATGAGAAAGTGTTAATGGTTGAACCTACCTCTGCTCAATCAGTTGACACTACTCTTCAGAGCAAAGTCCACATCGTAGGTGGGCAATTGAAGATAGACAAGAAGTGGGCATGGCAGGTGTCTGTATTGCTTTCTCAGTCCATCTCATCTCTGGCTTCCAGACACACCCCTCCTCCCTAGCTGTGCAAAGATGCCCTGCCTAACGTGTTCTATCACGTGCATGCCTTGGGCGCTCACTTCACTTACAACATAGGGGAAACCCAAGGGTAGCAAGAGGGAATGAGTGATCCTTTGAAAATAATATAGTTTGATGAGGTTCATTTATAAAAAGACTATAAAATTGTGGGTGAGAAGAACCACCAAGGATAGTGCAGTACCCAAGAGCCTGTGGCTTTGGAGCTGTTATCACCTTTTGTCCCAAAGGGATGGGAAGAGGGGATGATTTTTGGGACCTGGAAGAAGAGAGAATTACATAGAGTCATGGGCATTGAAAGGATCAATGACTTCTAACTGAGGGCCATAGCCAGACAAGCAACTCTGCAGAGAGAGATCCAGGGAAATAAGGACCTTGCTCTCACTTTTCCTCACTTTTATCTCCTACTGGGGCTCTCCATTGGCCAAACAAACTGGAGCCAGAGGGCACACATCCCTGTTTATATCTCTCCAGGCAGAGAGATGAGTGGAGAAGGGTGGAGAAAGAATGGGAGGGAAAATTGGCACAGACACACAGGGACTATATCAAAAGATGTCTCCGGGTCAGTGTAAGAGTGTTCATTAATCTCTCGCCTTACAATCTACCATTGTTGTCCATCCCCCTGGTTCCATTGTGATCTTACCTAGCTGTTATTATTCACCATTCTTCCATCTATGGATTAAAATGAAGTGTGACAAGTGCTCATTGAAAATGCTGCTAATCAATCATAGCTCTCTTTTTCACTCAGCTTGGATTTAGTATCAACATCCTTCTTAATACAGTGGTCCAGGCAGCCACCCCCAATCAACTGGCATTGACTTGAGATGGAGGAAATTTGCCATCCCTTGCCTATTCAGTAAATCTATCACTTCCCCACTTCATACATAGTAGTGGAGGAAAAACAAAATATAATTGAGACAATTAGAATGAAATAGTAAATCTTGTCTTTAAAAAATGGTAAACAGGGCTTATCTGGTGGCACAGTGGTTGAGAGTCTGCCTGCTAATGCAGGGAACACGGGTTTGAGCCCTGGTCTGGGAGGATCCCACATGCTGCGGAACAACTGGGCCCGTGAGCTACAACTACTGAGCCTGCGCGTCTGGAGCCTGTGCTCCGCAACAAGAGGCCGCGATAGTGAGAGGCCCGTGCACTGCGATGAAGAGTGGTCCCCGCTTGCCACAACTAGAGAAAGCCCTCACACAGAAAGGAAGACCCAACACAGCAAAAATAAATTAATTAATTAATAAAGTCCTACCCCCAACATCTTCTGAAAAAAAAAAGGAAAACAAAAAGATAAGAAGGTACTTTTTCAGTTCATGCATTCTCTAGCAAAAAAAACCAATCTGAAATATAGATGGTGGCCACAATCCTTGCTTCTAGAATTAGTCACGGAGTCACAGCAGGCACTGAAGGCTTTCTCCATTGGTGCTGTTTCTGCACTATTATTATTTAACATCTTCAGTGTCCTAGACACTGTGTTAGGTGCTTTACACAATTATTTCACTTATTCCTTGTAGCAATCCTCATAGGAAGTTACTTATTTTCTCCATTTTACAGCTGAGAAAGCCTCAGCTTAGTAAGATTAAGTTACTTGCCCAAAGTGATGAGTAACTGGTAGAGATGACACTCAAACACAAATTTTTCTGTGCCCAAAGCCTGTGCTCTTTTTTTCTTATCTTTTTTTTTTAATTGAAGTATAGTTGGTTTACAGTGTTGTGTAATTACTGCTGTACAGCAAAGTGACTCAGTTATACATATATATAATTCTTTTTTATATTTTCCATTATGGTTTATCACAGGATATTGAATATAGTTCCCTGTGTGATATAGTGGGACCTTGTTGTTTATCCATTCTATACGTAATAGTTTGCATCTACTAACCTCAAACTCCCAGTCCATCCCTCTCCCACCCTCTTCCCCCTTGGCAACCACAAGTCTGTTCTCTATGTCTGTGATTCGGTTTCTTTTTCGTAGATAGGTTCATTTGTGGTATATTTTAGATTCCACATATAAGTGATATCATATGGTATTTGTCTTTCTTTTTCTGACTTACTTCACTTAGTATGATAATCTCTAGGTCCCTCCATGTTGCTGCAAATGAATGCCTGTGCTCTTGACCTTTAGGTAATAATGACTTATGCTTCAGCGTTCTCTTTGGCAAACAATTCTGCCGGCTGGAGAACCAGGGAGGTCACCTTTTCCAGTCCCTCAGCTGCCTACAACTTAAGCAGTTGACTTCTTCCTGGTTCTCTAGTAAGAATAAATACTACTGTGTTTATGCCTATACCCCTTGTATCTTAGATGCACATGTGTGAAGGGCTTGGGGAATCATGCATTATATCACACTTCTACCAGATCCAGCCCCCACCAGAAACTTGAGGAATTTTCTACAGTGGGTGGCTAAGCAGAAGCTGGTATCATACCACCCTATAGGAAGGAGGTTGGCCACAACATAGATAAACTGTTACGTAAAGTAAAGGAAGCCAAGACACTCTCTGGTTAGGCTTTATTTAACAGCTACTCAGTGACGTAGCCAGTGAATTCTGATGTGTCAAACACTATGCTGGGTGCTGGGAGTATTAAGAATTAGGGTGATTAAAGACATTAGAATAGTCCAGGGTTCTACAGTGTACATGTTCCCTCTTGGGGCAAGGTTAAGTTCATTCAGGAACCCAACACACGTTCATCAACCTTGGACTGAAGTGACCAGTTTTGCATCGTCCTTCTCGTCAGCAACTTTTGGCTGGGATCGCTTTTGAAGGGGAGCTGCTCCAGCCACTTCTGCATCAAAGCACTTGCCTGGGTCCTGCTCATGTTGACTGTGTCCTGCTTGATGGCCACTTTCCTAGTGCGCTGGAGTCTTCAACATCTCTCCCAAGCACTCAGTATACTGAACAGGATACAGGACTGAGGAATCAAGTGTCCTGAGTTTGGACCTCAGTTCTGCTATTTACTTTCTGTGTTATCCTGGGCAAGTTACTTTCCCTCTCTGGGCTTTACACTTTTAGATGACAATAGCTTCTACAACCTATGGTTTTGCAGTTCTCACGGACACTCAAATTTTTCTGGAACCAGGCTGTGTCAGGTGTGGTAGCAACCTCTATTTTCCTTGACAGAGGGAGTCTTTTTGTAGTGGCTCTGGCTACTTACAGCTTTATTGCCTCCAGATGGACCAGCCAATGCAGAGTTTATTTAGCTCCTTGCTACTCCAGGTGTGGTCTATGGACCAGTAGCATTGACATCACCTGGGAGTTTATTTATAATGCGGCATCTCAGACCCTAGCCAGACCTGCTGAATTAGAATCTTCACTTTTGTTTTTCTTTTGGTTTTTTTTGGCCGCGCCATGTGGCTTGTGGGATCTCAGTTCCCCAACCGGGGATAGAACCCGGGCCACGGCAATGAAAGCCTGGAATCCGAACCAAAAGGCCACCAGGGAACTCCCAGAATCTTCATTTTTAAGAGACCTCCAGGTGATTGGTACTAACATTAAAGTTCGAGAAGCATAAAGCCCAACGCACAGGAGAATCTGATTGCTTACTACAGCAATTAAATCAGAATCACTGTGGTTGAATTCTGGGTACTCACTGCTCAGGTGAATTTTTTTTTTTTTTTTTTTTGCGTACGCGGGCCTCTCACTGCTGTGGCCTCTCCCGTTGCGGAGCACAGGCTCCAGACGCGCAGGCCCAGCGGCCGTGGCCCACGGGCCCAGCCGCTCCGCGGCACGTGGGATCCTCCCGGCCCGGGGCACGAACCCGCGTCCCCCGCATCGGCAGTCGGACGCTCAACCATTGCGCCACCAGGGAAACCCTGCTCAGGTGAATTTTGGCGTGCAGCTAGAGTTGAGAATCTCTAGCCTCACACAGAGTGGAGGTGTGTGTCTTTGTCCAGAATGGGAGACAGAAGATGGGCCTCTACTTCAGCTGGGGGAGGAAAAGTGCAGAGAAAGCCTTCTAGAGGTAATATTTGAACTGCTTGGCAAACATGTAGGGTCAGCGAGACAGAGAGGAGCTGAAGGGCTCTCCTGGCGCACTGACCCCAGGGGAGGGAACTGCAAGGCGCTGCGGGGCGGTGGGGGGAGCCCGGGGCTGGGAGGGCTGTGGAAGATGAGGCAGGGGCCACCTCTGCCGTGCTTGGGAGTTCATACTTCATCTCAGGGACAGTGGGGGGGGGGGGGGTGGGGTGATAGCTGAAAACAGTGTTTTCAGTGGAGAATGATGTAATTAGATTTGCATTTTAGGAAGCTCTGTCTTCCAACTGATGCAGCAGATCCCTTGAAGGTGGAGGAGAATGAAAGCAGAGAGAACAGCCTGGGGACAATTTCAAAGAAGAAATAAACGAATGTGAGCGTCAGGAAGGATGGAAAGGAAGAGAGAAATTGAAAATTACTTAGTTGGTGACTAGTTTATGAAAGAAGATAGTGAGGGAGGAGTTTAGAATGATCCCAAGGTTTCTGGTGTGTGGTCTGGGGGATGGTGGACCGCTCACCAAGATAAGGTATAAAATATAGGAGAAAGAACAGGCTTGGGGTGGGAGTAAAGAAAAGGGGGAAGGAGGAGAAGATGAACCAGACTTTTACATGGTTAAGTTGCCTGTGAAATGAACTATTGTAGATGTCCTGGAAGTAGTTGGATATCAAAGTTCAGAAGAATGGTCTGGCCTAGAAATGTAGGTTTGAGAATTATTAATAAATAAAAAAGTAATCAATTACATGTATTTGAATTTATAGGAATTCTTCCAAGGAGAGGGTAAAAAATCAGAAAAGTAGAGAGCTTTGCGTGGGGTATCCATCATTTGAAGATCAGATGCAGAGAGAGGTTGACACTTGCAGAAGTAGCCAGAGAGGTAAGTAGAAAACTAGAGGGGAGGGTGTCACAGATGCCAAAGAGAAAAAAGCACCAAGGGATGGTACAAAGAAATCAAGAAGGATGTGGGCGAGAAGATTTCCTGGACTTGATAATCAGGTCATTCTCAAGACAATGAGATTATTAGTGCTATTAGAGCAGTTTCATAAGTGTGTCAAATGTATTGATAGAGTCTCCCTTAATACTTGATGGCTTGTGTTCAAGCAAATAATTTTTCATTTCAACAAATATTTCTTGAATGCCTTGTTTATGCAAGGCACCAGGGCTCTAAAGATAAATAACTGTAGGACCTCGGCCTCTAGGAAGTCCCTGCACCTCAATAAGTTTGCAGGGATGGAGCCCTCTGTCTCTTGGACTGCCCTCGGGTTGGCCGAAGACATGTCTACAGATGCAGCCACTTATCGAGCCCCTATGATACGCTGGGAACTGTACCAACCACTAAGGATACAAATACATACGTTTATTGTGTGAACTGATTATCTGACCTTCTAGAGTTCTCTGTCTGGTGGGTGAGATAGATGGATAAACAAACTCTACTACTAAATTTTTTTTAACTACTAAATTTTAAGTACTCTAATAGAAGTTTCAAGAAGATATCATAGAGAGAACATGCACTGAGCTTCTAATAGATGCCTAGGTGAGCTAATGGTGTGACTTACTTGGGCTTCTGCTTGGAAAATCAGCTCTGGTTTGTGAATGAACATAGCCTGTGGGGTTGCAGGATAGAATCACAAGGTAGTAGGCTGGCTCCACGTGGCTATTGTCTAGTGAGGGACTGGGAATACATTCCTTTAGCATTATTTGAAGAGTTTCACAAAGAGACATTTTACGGAGTAAGATTGAGGGAGGGTAGTTATCAGAGCAGGTGGCTAAGGTTTCATTGTTTCATCACTGCCTTTCAAGGTAAACTGCCTTTTTGGGAAATAGACCCTCCGTTGCTCAAAGTGAAGTTGGAGGAGATAAGCTTTCCTGGGATCTCACTAGTGGTTGAGTGTGTAGACTCCAGGCTCTAGGGAGCATGTATTGGTATGAAGATGGCTGGGGAAGTGCAGACTCATTGAATAGCTTTGGCTGTTTGTAACAAGTTTTGATCAGAGGTGTTTTTCTCTTTGTGGGTATCTGGGGGAGAATCCTAGTGGGTGAGAGTCACTAAATATTTCAGACTGAAGCCTCTGAGTGGTTTGGGAAGCCAGACCTGCATTTTGGGGAGTTTGGAGGTTGTTTCTAGGTTCTTCTTAGTGGGATGGGATAACTGGCTGGGGAGCCCATGATCATCTTCTCTGCCTTGAACAAAAAGCACAAAACCTGAGGGTTGAAGTAGCAGCATATGAATATCTTTTTTTTTTTTTTTTTTTTTTGCGGTACGCGGGCCTCTCACTGTTGTGGCCTCTCCCATTGCGAAGCACAGGCTCCGGACGCACAGGCTCAGCGGCCATGGCTCACGGGCCCAGCCACTCCGCGGCATGTGGGATCTTCCCGGACCGGGGCACGAACCCGTGTCCCCTGCATCGGCAGGCGGACTCTCAACCACTGCGCCACCAGGGAAGCCCCATATGAATATCTTTATATGCAGTCACACTCTGTTTCCTTGAGGGGGAGGACGAGGTCCATTGTTATGTCAAAGCACAAATTTGGAAGGCAATTCGGTCTAACACATAGACTGTTGACGAAAGTCCTGTTTGTATGTCTGGAGATCAAAGGTGAATATGACACTCCACTCTCAAAATGAACAGCCCTGGTCATGGAGATGACTTAAAAAACAAAGTAAGTCTAGACTAATGAATGTATAACGTATTCTGGAAACCTGAGAGAGCAGTTGATTCTTCCATGGGCTATGTCTTGGGAGGAGGAAGTCATTGAAATCACAGAGAGGAGGTGGCACTAGTGCTGGCCTTGAAGGGTGAGTAGAGCCTCCCAGCAAATGGCAGCTGTGAGAAGAAGGGCAATAACAGAGGGGCTGAAAATTGGTGATGTCCAAACAGGACCCAGGTAGGTAGCTTTGTTTAGAGAGTTTAATCCTAAGAAAAACACTCAGTATTCAGAGGCCTGAACTTAGACTGTTGGACTAGCAGAGACCTCACTGGGGTGATGCCTGCCAGCCTCTCAGTGAACAGTAAGGAAACTAGTTGAGGACCCGAGGTGTGGAGGCTACAAACTCACCATCAGGTCTTGGGCCTGTGCTGGGATTTGAAGCCCTTATTCCCGGTATAGTCACAGCTTTAGCCTGTCTCCCACATCTTCAACCCTTGTCATTACTCACGCATGAAGAGAGGAAAGATTGAAAATAAATCCTAATGTTCACGCACCAGCAATACTGTTGGCAAAGTAGGACTGGGCAGAACCTGCCAAGGACACTGCACACAGAATCCAAGGTTGATTTCACCTCACTGGGTTACTGTCAGGATGATTCTGCTCAGTGAAATCCAATTTAAGATATGTTCATTGAATCCACACTGTGGGCAAGTCCCAGAGAAAATCAGATCCTCCCTTTCAGGACCAGCATGGAAGCTGCTAAGACTTCATGTCCGTCATTCTGAGCGTCCTTCTGAGCATGTCTTCTACCACTATTCAACCTAGAAGGATGCTTATCACAATATGCTATGTTTGTAGAAGCTTATGATCAACATATCTTTTTTTTTTTTTTTTTTTTTTTTTTTTTTTGTAGTACGCGGGTCTCTCACTGTCGTGGCCTCTCCCGTTGCGGAGCACAGGCTCCGGAAGCTCAGGTTCAGCGGCCATGGCTCACGGGCCCAGCCGCTCCGCGGCATGTGGGATCTTCCCGTACCGGGGTGCGAACCTGCGTCCCCTGCATCGGCAGCATCGGCAGCATCGGCAGGCGGACTTTCAACCACTGCGCCACCAGGGAAGCCCTGATCAACATATCTTTGAATTTCTGTAAAGCAAATGTGGGTTAAATAATGGCAGACTTTTCTGGGTACCTGGCTGGTCTCGGAGGGGATCCATCCACCCTGGCTGCTCTGCCAGATGCTGTGAGTGGTACAGAGCATTTCAGACAGAGCTGGTGGTGGGTCTCTTTTCCACCTCCGTGGGGCTGTCAAGCAGTGGCCCCTGGATTTTCGTCAAAAGTAGCTCATGTCCCCCACGCCGCCATTGCCGAACATGCCAGGATTAATAGCATTTGGTCTTTTAAAGATCTGAATTATCCTCTGTTTGTTTCTAACATGTTTACTTACCATTCTAGGAGTTGAGCTATCTGTTCTCTGAAACAATCCTGTTTTTCTGAAGGATGTTACTTAGAATGCTAATAATTTATTGTTGATGCCAAAGACCACCAGGGATACACCTGGAAGAAAAACGAAAAGTTAGGTTTATTGAGTTTGCTGGAGCAAAAGAGAATGCCCTGGAGAGGAACTGTGGGCAGGCCCTCTTTCAGGATTCAGGTTTATGTTGGATGATTCTAGGGAGGGATTAGGAGAGCAGGGGCCAGTTCTGGATTGGATGATGTCAAGAAGCAGGGGCAATTCGGCGATTGGGTATCTTAATAGATTTTATCAAGGAGGCTGGTGGATTAAAGGTGGGCTATGAGTAGTTATTAGAAGAGAAACCGCACTCTATTAGTCAGAAGAGGGGATGTCTCATCATTGTTGAGGTTATGGAGTGGCCATTTCTCTATCTTGTTCCAAACATAGCAGCTGTGTGGCCTTGTCTGAGCACCATTCATTTATTTTAATTAATTAACTAATTAATTTTTGGCTGTGTTGGGTGTACGTTGCTGCACGCAAGCTTTCTCTAGTCATGGTGAGCAGGGGCTACTCTCGGTTGCGGTGTGCAGGCTTCTCACTGTGGTGGCTTCTCTTGTTGCGGAGCACCAGCTCTAGGTGTGCGGGCTTCAGTAGTTCTGGCACGCAGGCTTAGTAGTTGTGGCGCACGGGCTTAGCTGCTCCGCAGCGTTAGGGACCTTCCTGGACCAGGGCTCGAACCCGTGTCCCCTGCATTGGTAGGCAGATTCTTAACCACTGCACCATCAAGGAAGTCCCTTGAGCACCATTTATATTCGTTGTTTTGTTCAGCTGTTAACAGCACTGCTGGCTGCTGGCAGGGTCATTTTTCATGTTCTCAGTAGTTTCCTCACTTGTAAAATGAGAGGATAACATAAGATCAGTGGTTTTCCAATCCAAAAATGGGCAGAAGACCTAAATAGACATTTCTCCAAAGAAGATACACAGATTGCCAACAAACACATGAAAGAATGCTCAACATCATTAATCATTAGAGAAATGCAAATCAAAACTACAATGAGATATCATCTCACACCGGTCAGAATGGCCATCATCAAAAAAATCTAGAAACAATAAATGCTGGAGAGGGAGTGGAGGAAAGGGAACACCCTTGCACTGTTGGTGGGAATGTAAATTGATACAGCCACTATGGAGAACAGTATGGATGTTCCTTAAAAAACTACAAATAGAATTACCATACGACACAGCAATCCCACTACTGGACATATACCCTGAGAAAACCATAATTCAAAAAGAGTCATGTACCAAAATGTTCATTGCAGCTCTATTTACAATAGCCAGGAGATGGAAGCAACCTAAGTGTCCATCGACAGATGAATGGATAAAGAAGATGTGGCACATATATACAATGGAATATTACTCATCCATAAAGAGAAATGAAATTGAGTTATTTGTAGTGAGGTGGATGGACCTAGAGTCTGTCATACAGAGTGAAGTAAGTCAGAAAGAGAAAAACAAATACTGTATGCTAACACATATATATGGAATCTAAGAAAAAAAGGTCATGAAGTACCTAGGGGTAAGACAGGAATAAAGACACAGACCTACTAGAGCATGGACTTGAGGATATGGGGAGGGGAAAGGGTAAGCTGTGACAAAGAGAGAGTGGCATGGACATATGTACACTACCAAATGTAAAACAGATAGCCAGTGGGAAGCAGCCGCATAGCACAGGAAGATCAGCTCGGTGGTTTGTGACCACCTGGAGGGGTGGGATAGGGAGGGTGGGAGGGAGGGAGACGCAAGAGGGAAGAGATATGGGAACATATGTATATGTATAACTGATTCACTTTGTTATAAAGCAGAAACTAACACACCATTGTAAAGCAATTATACTCCCATAAAGATGTTAAATAAATAAATAAATAAAGTAAAATTCTACATGTCTGGGGAAAAAAAAAAAGATCAGTGGCTTTCTAACTGTGCTCCCAAGAAGGTCCTGTGGGGGAGCTTTGGGGCCACCATAGGTGGCTTGGGGAGGCAGAATGGGCAGGGCTCCTGATGCCCTAACCTCCTCTTAACAGAGAAGCTATGCTCTTCCAGTTTTACGTTGGGGATTATGTGTTAAACCACATTTTAAACAAAGATTCCTTTGCTAAAGAAAAGCTTGAAAATTGCTAGAGTGGACAAGCTCCAAGGTCTCTCCATTGCTTCATGGCACAAAGAAGTAAAAGTTTGTCCTAAATTTATGCAGCTGATTGGATTCAGTAGCCTAGGTTTGCACCTCACCTCTGCCACTGACTTCAGAATTTTGCTTATTTTATTTATTTTTTCCCACTGTGTCAAGAGCTGGTGGGACAGCCACACAGGAAATTTATTTTTATTGAGTCAAACCTCATGAAAAGGATTGCATTTAAAAACTGAAACTTATATAAGTTTGGCTCAACAGTGTGGGAGGACAAGAATGAGAGAAGATTAGTAATGGAACCCATTTTTATCATCCAGTAGGTGAGATCTGGGGGACCATTGGCTTCACATTATTCCATGAGTGATCAACTGTGTAATAGGACAAATTTAGCACAGATTAAACTAGGTTCTTATTTATTATACAGTTCTTTTGGGGATAATTATGCTTCCGTTAATTTTATGAGATTCATCCTTATATGTTTATATTATTAGCTACTTGCTTATTAGGTGTTTATTTTCCACTCTACTGCGGCAAAGTGGAATTTTCCCTTTATCCTATAGGTACAGTCTTGGCATATTTTAACTCTGTGTGCACTGTGGGTGCTGCAGACCCTAAAGTTTTGTGGTTATAATTTATGCCTTTATAATCATCACTGATCAGACTAGCAATTGATTAAGCTCATAACTTGTTCTAATTTGGACTTCCTTTGAGTTGACAACAACATACTAGAATTTATAGTAACGATGTTGGGTGATTCTGCTTTGTCTGGGGATTTAATTGCTGCTGTTACCCCTCCATATTATATCCTTTGCTCCCTCAGATATGAGATCTGGAGCTTTGAATGGGTATATAAACTTGGGGGAACAAAGGAAAAACTCATAATTCTATTTAGAATCTTGAAACAACTTATGAATGCACCAGGAGGGAGAACTCTGCTCCTAGAATCCATTCTTTGGTTGTCTGATTGAGCCAATTCAGCAGAAGGAAGGACTGCATGCAAACCTGATTAGATTCTAGCTCAGCAGACTGTTGCTCGGTGAACAGGGCAAGAAGAGTTGGACATTACTAGGCTGTGTGTCTCAGTGAGGCATTGTGAGAATCACTTAAGTGAACAAAGGATGACAGTCTACTTCAGGGGTCAGCAAACTATGGCAAACGGGCCAAATCCAGTCTGCTGCCTGTTTTGTATGTCCCCTTACTAAGAATAGTTTTTAGATTTTTAAGTCAGTTAAAAAAATCAAAAGAATAATCATATTTCATGAGATGTTAAAACTATGTAACATTCAAATTCCATTGTCTGTAAATAAAGTTTTATTAGAATACAGCCACTCATTCATTCCTGTATTGTCTGTGGCTGTTTTGTGCTACAATGACAGAGCTGAGTAGTTGGAAAAGAAACCTTGTACCTGAAAAGGCCAAAATATTTACTATTTGGCCTTTTACAGAAAAGACATGCCAACCTTTGGTCTCTATGTTAGTGTTATACAAGAAAAAGTTTAAGAACTTAACCTTAATAAATAATCTCATTGAATTTTGACTGCTTGCTGGTGAACACTTATTTATTCTAATATTTTTCTGGGGGTATCCTTTGGAATCAGCATATCTGATCTTATAGATAGGACTAGACAGGGATTTAAACCTTTTTTTCTCCACTTCTTTTTCATTTAGAGGTACATTTTCCAATTATTGGACTGATCTTTACTGGTTTTATGGAAAAGGTCATATTCTGTATCCTAGTTATTACTTTCTCTCCCTGTTTCTGCTCGTGGATGTTTTGCATATAGCCAGGTTTATGTATGTTGATTTAGCTCATAAGGACTCGGGAAGTGAGTGTGCTGAGGCTTAAAGGTATTGGAAGTAAGGAATGCATGGAAGAAATACTGAATGCAAGGATGCAGATTTCTGAGGGGCAGGAGAAAGGAGATAGAAGTCCTTAACAGAGTCATGATGATGGTCAGCAAGTGCAGACCAGCAAAATGCTGCTATTAGAAATTTCAGGGAACTGCTTGGATTGCAGTTGATATGGCAGGAAGGATAGAATCTGGAGTAACTGGGCAGAGAATGCATATTTTTTCCACTTCCCAGGTCACTGAAGGATAGAATGAATTAATCTTTGGTTCAGGGTAAATGCAGAGAAGAGAATCTGAGTTCTCAAGGAGCAAGGTTAGCGTGAGAGTGCTCTTTGTTATGAGCTCCCAAGTCTCAAGTCAGGGTTCTAGAGCGCAACAATCTGCTCAAGTGTGGTCATGAGGTGTAATGACTGGAACCGGTGGGCATCCGTAGTGATGTGGTGGGAGATGAGCCATGCACTGAGAAGAGTGTGCATCAAGCAGGAGCAGAATCTAAGTGTAGAATTTAGGACACGACTCTTAGTGCTGAGTGCTGACCCAGCCTATCCTTAGCCTTTGTTCTTCCTGGCTCCCCAGGAAGTCTTGGAAGCGTTTTCTCTCAAGTTCCAAGTTCTGAAATGCTTATCCTTGTTTCAGCTGAGATTCACAGAGCCATTCTGAACAGTAACTTCTGTTAACTTAATAACTGTTTCCTTCTCCAACCACTCTCTTTGTTACCACTGTTTTGGGGGGATGAAGGATACTTTTATGTTTCCAGGCATATTGCTTGCTCATCTAACCAAACATATTTATATCAGCCTGACTGCATGGCCTATGATCTTGCACTTCAGTATTATTCATTTGGATTGTTGGGTTTGATGGAAGAAGGAAATGGGTATGAGGGTGGCATTTTCAGCAGGAACAGCCGCCGCAATTTGGAAAACTTGTGTCCCTGTGTTCAAACAGTACAGGCTAAACCCTCCTGTGCACAACTGTGCAGATAACAGTGTGAGGGACCCTGTGGGGGCTGCTTGGGGATAACAGTGTTTCCCTGATCTGATTACAAGGAATGCTAGATGATGAATAATCAGCCCAGTAGATACTGCTTCCAGCAACTGCTTTGTAGTAATCACTCTTCCTGATGAAAGTAGCAGATTGTTCTGCAGACCAGTGAGCTGGGCTCTATGGAAACTGAACATACATTTATTTTGGAGAAACGTACATTTAGAGCAGTCAGTAAAACCCCCAATTTCATTTCCTTTATAGCAATGTTTTAAACAAGGGTCCCCCCAGCTCCTAGTTCATGGGGAGGAGTTCTTCAACCTAGCTCTTCAGACGGCATAAAAAGAAGCAATGAGACAAAACCAGCCCCAACACCCTTTCTTTAAGAAGAACAGAAATTTATCTTTGTACCTAGCATATGAATTTATTCTTGAGTTATGGAGGCCAGTAGTTCTCGGACTTAATGTGTGAAGATTCCTTAGGACATAGAAAGGATACCTTCTTGTCTTGCTAGAATAGAAACGTTTGAAACCCCTCACCCAAGACTTCAGAGCAAATCTCTTCTAAGAGTCACAAATGTGGGTTGGAGTCCAAGTTCTCCTCCAGCTGAGCTACGTGGACTTTAGTAAATCATTGAATTTCTCTGGAGGTCCAACTCCTTCATCAGTATCCATTTAACTTAAAAACTTAAAAAAATCATCAGTTTATTGTAGAAAAATCAGAAATGTCAAGGAACAAAAAGGGAACTAAAAGGTTATCAGAGATCACCACTCAGAGAAACCACTCTTAGAAGCTAGTGAATATCTTTTCATTTCTTTGTTCCCTCTCTCCCTCTCTTCCTTTTATCCATTTGTCCATCTATGCATGCATCCATCTACCCAACCATCCACCCACTCACACATTCAGTGGAATCATAGTATGCATAGGGTTTGTATAATTTGCTTTATCTTCTCTGCAATGTTCTTGAATGTCTGTCTGTTACTGTGTGTGTTACCTTCTTGTTGTCTCCAGAAAGGAAGGTCTGAACAATCTAATGTAACTTAGTCATCAATTAATTTTTAAACTAGTTTATAGATACTTCAGTAATATAAAACCTTTATTATTGATATTTTGGTATTTGTCTCTATCCTTTTAAAGGAAAAGGTAAACCTATCCCAGTCTCAGGCTCAGATCTTCTATTTTTTCATAATAGATATTTTTCATTTTTTTCCAGCTATGTAATTTCTGGACAATCAATAACAGGAAGGAGTAAGATCCCATGTAAATTGGGGTTTGTGTATACCACAGATTCTTGGTGCAGAATGTTACTTTCGTGACAATGTTATGTAAACCTCTTCCTGATACTTAAAGTTTATGTTTTGTGTCTGTCCTCCGAGATTCTGGAGAGCCAGGAGTCCCATGTCTTACAGAGTGAGGAATCCCACAGGCCATACCCAATGTTTTCACTTTATCAAAATGAATTTTTGAGTGTTATTTTAAAAATTTTGTATTTTCCCTTTTCAAAAAGTAACATATGTTTTTAGTTTGTTCTCTGTATCTCTGAGTCTATTTCTGTTTTGTTATATTTGTTCATTTGTTTTGCTTTTTTAGAGTACACATATAAGTCAAAACATATAGTATTTATCTTTCTCTGTCTAACTTATTTCACTTAGCATGATACCCTCCAGGCCCACCCATATTGTCACAAATGGCAAGGTTTAATTCTTTTTTATAGCTGAGAAATATTCCTCTGTGTGTGTGTGTGTGTGTGTGTATCACAACTTCTTTATCCATTTATCCATCAGTGGGCACTTAGGTTGCTTCCATATCTTGGCTATTGTAAATAGTGTTGTTATGAACATTGGGGTAGCATATATCTTTTCAAACTAGTGTTTTTGTTTTCTTTGGATAAATACCCAGGGATGGGATTGCTGGATAGTATGGTAGTTCTATTTTTAATTTTTGAGGAACCTCCATACTGTTTTCCATAGTGACTGCACCAATTTACATTCCTACCAACAGTGTACAAGGGCTCCCTTTTCTCTATATCCTCACCAGCACTTGTTATTTATTGTCTTTTTGATATTAGCCATTCTAAAACGTGTGAGGTGATATCTCATTGTGGTTTTGATTTGCATTTCCCTGATGATTAATGATGTTGGGCATTTTTTCATGTGTCTCTTGGCCATCTGCATGTATTCTTTGGAAAAATGCCTGTTGTTTCTCTGCCCATTTTTTCCCTCCAGTTTTATTGAGATATAATTGATATACAGCACTGTATAAGTTTAAGGTGTACAGCATAATGATTTGACTTATATACATCATGAAGTGATTATAATATGTTTAGTGAGAATCCATCATCTCATAGGATACAAAATAAAAGAAAAAGAAAAAAATATTCCTTTATTGTGATGAGAACTCTTAGGATTTACTTTCTTAACAACTTTAATATATAATGTACAGCAGTGTTAATTATATTTATCATGTTGTACCTTATATCCCTTGTACTTACTTATCTTATAACTGGAAGTTTGTACCTTTTTTACTGCCTTTATCCAATTCCCCCTCCTCCCACCCCTGCCTCTGGTAACCACAAATCTGATCTCTTTTTCTATGAGTTTGTTTGTTTGCTTTTGAAGTATAATTGTCCTACAGCACTTATATTAGTTCCTGATGCACAATATAGTGATTCAGTATTTCTATACATTTCAAAATGATCACCATAATAAGTCTAGTTACTATCTGTAATGTAATACAAAGATATTACATTATTATTAACTATATTTCCCATACTGTACATTTCATACCTGTGACTCATTTATTTTGTAACTGGAAGTTTGTACCTCTTAATCTTCCTTACCTATTTCTCTTATCCCCCTACCCACTTCTGCTCATTTTTCAATCAGGTTGTTTGTTTTTTTGATAAAGAGTTATATGAGTTCTTTATATATTTCGGATATCAACCCCCTATTGAACATATCATTTGCAAATATCTTCTCTCACAGATACAGAGAACAAACTAGTGGTTACTGGGGGGTGGGGGTAAGGTGAAATAGGTAAAGGAGATGAGGAGGTGAAAACTAATAGTCATAAAAAAAAAGTCATAGAGATGTAATGTACAGCACAGGAAATATAGTCAGTATTTTTAATAATTTTGTATGCAATCTATAAAAATATCAAATTACTATGTTGCATACCTGAAACTAATATAATAGAGTGAGTCAGCTATATTTCAATAAAAAGGTAACTCATTTTTTGAAGAATATTTGGAAAAATACAGAAAAGTATGGAGAAGAAAATACAGAGGTAAGGTCATTTCTTTGTGAAATTATATTGCATGTACAGTTACTTTTAAGTGAAAAATACTTATAATAAGAAATTCAGATAGTATGATAATGAGAAGTAAGTTCTTTCCCACTGTCCACTTTCAGACTTCCTCCTCAGGGTAAACACTGTGAAAATGATTGTGTGTGCGTCCATATAGCTTCCTATTGAATTACACAGTCTTTGAAGACAGCGTTAATGGCTTCATGTTATTCCTTTGTGCAGATATGCTGGATTTCTTCTAGCATTATCTAATTAGTGGATATTCAGGTTGTTTCTAAGATTTATTATAGCAGATCCTTAAAATATGTGAGGGCCAAATCCTAAGGTCTTTGTAAATCCCAATTCTGTAAGTACCTCCAAGTTGAGAATCAAAGCATAAAAAAGGCTTTGCTTTACATTTTTGTAATCTCATAGTGATGGTTTTTCACTTGAAAAGGAAATAGCTCATATACTGTCCTGATGGTTTGTGGTCATTGAACAATATCTAGAATTGGCAAGCAACCGGCCTTTCCCCTCTACATTCAAAAGAAAATATTCCACTACATTTTTTATTCAAACTTCCCAAATCATCCACTCTATAAATTGACTAAGGAACCAGGCTACCTTCTGTAGCCTGTAGTTCAATATTTGAAACTGGGGCTGAAGTGGAAAATTACAGCAATTGCTCTAAAAGTTTCAGGTTACTATTATTATCCCTGTAAACTGTCTTCAGATAGTTCAGCCAACGTTGGGTCTTGTCTCCATCTTTATTTGAACTCGTAAAATGTGACATTATAAATCCAGAAATTAAACAGCATTGCTAATGCAGAACTACTTCTGGAGGTGATGAATGAATGCTATCATCCTTAAAATAATCCCCTAGACACCAAACATTTTCTGAAATGGTTTTGTTATAATAAATAATCTGCAAATCATCCTTTTATGGGCATGACTCATGTGTGCACAAATTCTGATGGTGTGATAAGATGTAGGGAGTAGGAACAATCCTTTCCCACTCTTCCTGGAGCCTTCCTGGTCACCAGAAAGGACTCAGGTAGTCCTGGTGAATGTAGAGTGCCTTGTATCTTCAGTATTTTATTATAGATAAGAGGTGGGTTCACGACTTAGTAACTTTATTTCTCTAAGCATTTCAAGGTTCTAATCTTGAAATTAAAAATGTTCTAAAAATGTTTTTACTTATACACTAGGCCTGTCTTGGGCACAGATGGAATTGGGGTCTCCCACGTGATTACATTTGAAGCTGCAGGAAGGCCCTCAGCTCTGTTTTACCCATCTCCTTGAACTCCTAAAATTCTACAGTTAGGAACACATTTCTTGGATAAAGAATTATCCATACAGGTATCTTCTTTTAAACTGGATTTACTGTGCAGAATGAGAGTTAAAATACAGATCTGTATCTTGGGATACAGCTGTCTAGATTACACTAGACACTGTCTAGATTGTACTATATTAACCTGTTGGACAGTGAAATCAGTATAAATAAGTTTACAGCCCTTAGAACAAATGTATAATTGATTGACAATGACTCTTAGCCTTGATTCTATTGCTTTGAGGATTCTGAGGTAGAATGAGTCTTTAATGGCATGGAATTTTGTGTTCCAGTAACAATTTCTGCCATGCGTTTAGAGGGAGGAAGCTGTGGCATTCAGGGTGATTTTTGGTTATGCAAAGGCCCAGGTCCTTTGACAATGGATGAATAGCCTAGTTTTTAAAAATAAAAATTGGGATACAAAGTATGGCAACAGGATTTTTATGCCACCTCTGGGTTCAAGAGGGAATAATTCAGATGTGGAAATAGTGGAATTTCTGGTATAATTTTTTGATTTGTGGGAACAACCAAACGTTTGAAGTGAAGACTGTCCTGGGAAATCCTTGGTTAACAAAGTATGCTGGATTAGCTGGGTCCATAGCATTAAAGAAGTGCTCATGCTGAGGGAGGGATGTGAGACAGAAGGAAGGAGCTGTGTTGTGACAGTGCTGGGGAAGCTCAGGCTTGAGCAGGAAATGCTTATGTTGAGACACTTCCCAATGTAGCTCCTAAAGTGAATCCTCATAAGCTGGCTTCTGTCCCTGTGTGGGCAAAATTTCCACTACTCAGGCTGTGAAGGCAGGTGTCTTCTCCAGATTGACCCTGGCCTTTAAAAGAACTCAAATGATTTTACCATGGTTAACCAAGGGAAAGATATACTGTCACCCACATCTGAGAAAACCAAACCAAACCAGAGCTGGAGGGGCAGGAGGGGTCTTTGATACAATTGTTTTATCATTAGTCCAACATTCATTGGGTCATTGAGAAACTGAAAAAAATTTGAACTACTCACCCCTTCCCTGGGCTCCACTAGGCTGGTCTCAATTCCCCTCCTACACCCTCCGCTTTCCCAGTCACCCAGGGGTGCCATTTTAATGCAGAGCAGAGCCCAAAAGGACCCTATGCACCAAATATTGAAAATACACTCTGAGAGTCATCGCAAACCTCCTTCCAGGTTTGTGGCTTTCGTAGCCCATCGTAGTCTGGGTGCCCTGTTACCTGGCATTCCGTTTGCCCTTTTCCCACCGGTGCTTGAGCCAGCAGTTGGCACTATTTGCCCCAACTGCTTACGTTTGTCCCAACCATTCCGGGGCCATGTACATAGCTGATGCTGTGTGAGTGAGTGCTTAGGGAGTGGAAGCACACCCAGGGTTCGGCTGGCTGTGGCCAGCCTTTGGCCTCGGAGTTCTTGGAGAACCCTCATTGGCTTCTGCTTGGCCTCTTGCCATCCTGATCAGGGAACTGGTACCCTTTTCTCTCAGGTGGATCTAGATCTGAGTAAAATGGTGAACTAACCTCACACTTTTACGATTATTGACTCCTGGGGATTTTTTCTTCTTTTCCTATTCTTTTCCATTATAATTTATAACAGGATATTGAATATAGGTCCCTGTGCTATACAGTAGCACCTTGTTGTTTATCTGTTTTATATGTAATAGTTTGTATCTGCTAATCCCAAACTCCTAATTTATCCCTCCCCCTGATTCCTTGAGATTTTGACTTAAGGAACTTACCTTGGAGTTGATAGGTGTTGATACAGAGACTATTCTTCAATTTCTTCTGGGCAGAAAACACCAGCTATTTGGTCCTTTTCAAGGAAAGAGTGAAAAAATAACCCAGCCTTCTGCAAAGGTGTACGAGTCAGTGGTGCCAACTCAATTTTACTTACGATGCCTCAAATTTCTAAAAAATCTTCCACCCTCTATCAAAGAAAAACCTAGTCTCCCACGTCACTGAAATTAGCTCCCACTTCTCATTTATGATGCTTTGGTCTTCCATAGCCCCACATTCTGCTCTCCAACTTCTTCTGTCCATTTTCATAGGTCACTCCTAGAGGTAATAGCACATAGGTCTCAGAATGGTTTAAAATACATGAACTCATAAGACCCTGTCAGCACTTGGTTCCGCTTGTTCCAGGCTCACATTGCCATTGTGGGATCCTTTCTGGTTCCTCCTAAGTCATAAGGCTTCTCCTTCAGTCTTATCCGAATCTCAGGTCTGCCCTCCATGCCAAGTTAATACCTCTCTCCCTTTTTCAGGGTCCCGATTATAGATTGTACCTTTACTCAAGCATGATGTGAAGACAGGATTTCCGTAAACAACCACTTGGGAAAGAGATAATGGGAGAAAAAGGTGAAAAGATGCCTCTGTTGGAGTGGGAAGATGAGGAAGAGCAATAAAGAAATACAGATAAGAGAAGGCAAATTGGCCTATTTTTACCACTTTTGGAGAGTTGGCTTTTCTTAATAAGTAGTTTCATGCAACAATTTGCAATCACACTACCTTGGTCCAAATTTCAGCTCTACTACTTACTACTGCTGTGTGACTTTGGACAAGGCACTTAACCTCTCTGGTCTCAAGTTTTTCATCTGTAAAATGAGGATAATGATAATATCTACTTTTCGGGTGGTCGTGAGCACAGTATGCTAGTTCATCAGGGCAGTCACTCCTCGCTCAGGTTCTCTGGGCTCTTCAATGCAGGGGACAATCCAGGGAAGGAACAGTGGATTGAATCAAGAGGTTTGAGGATCAGAGAGCTGAAGTTCTCCTGCTGTGAAAAGAGGTACATAATGCAAAGTCTACCTATTTGCCAGGGCCGTGGTGGAGGTCTAATGGGAGTGAAAACTATAAAGTGCTGTTCAGACCTTAATAGGAGTCATTAGATTACCTGCTCTGTTGATGGAGGGACCAGACCATCCGTGTGAGAGTCTGCACGTGCTCCTCTGCTCATGCAGAGAAGACGTTCACCTTAAGCACATGGGTGTTGTTGCTATTACTGTTATTTTGAATCTTTAAGAAAAGTAGTTTGCAAAAGTCTTATGGCTTGCAGCAAAATATTTACATGTGCTTTCACTTTCCTGCAGAAACCCCTGCCAACTTGGTGTTAGTCTGGACACAGTGGGGAGTGAGTCGGAGGAGATGAGGAGAGCCATTGGACTGCAGTGCAGCTCTGAGCTATGAAGGAGAGAGGGAAGGAAGGAAGCAAGGCCTTAGTTCTAAGGAAGTTTAGAACAGGCAAATGGGGGATCTTTGACACAGTCTCCTGTCAGCAGTCATGCCTCTCCCAGAAATGGGCCTGCCTTGGTATCTCTGCTGCTTTTAGTCATTGGCTGGGATCCATCTCAGGGGAAGGTGGCTTTGGTGCCAGCACAGTGATGGATTTCAGAGCACAGCAGTTAGGGGCCATTGGTCGATTGTGCTCCCTGCAATAGAAGATCTAAGAGGTACATTGTCAAAGCCTCTATGGTGCCTAGTTTTTCAGGCTTTTTTGTATGCCTTTGTAATCTCATCTATTACCCACATATATATCTGCATGAATATGCGTCCATATCTACATAAACATTTACGGTTTCATGAATGGGGCCATATTTTACATTGTGTTTTACAACTTGCATTTTCATTAAATAATAATTTCTTATGCATAGCATGTCAGTACATATATATCTTTTGCATTCTTTTTTTTTTAGAAATAGCAATTTCAATTTATCACTCTTTTTTTTACATTTATTGGAGTATAATTGCTTTACAGTGGTGTGTTAGTTTCTGCTTCATAACAAATTGAATCAGTTATACATATACATATGTCCCCATATCTCTTCTCTCTTGCGTCTCCCTCCCTCCCACCCTCCCTATCCCACCCCTCAATAAGTGCTCATAAACATGAGCTCTGTTCCCAAAAGCCCAACCCTATCTAATGCTAACAACAACAAAAACGGTACCTTTAGTGACTAAGTAAATTAGAACATTTACTCTTTAGAAGTATACAGGAGGAATCTTTTTTTGTAGAACTTCTGTTTTTAAAGCCTGTGTGTGTGTATGTGTTGCCTCAGAATTTAAAAGGGAGGAGGGTAAAACTTCTACTTGGAGTAAGCACACTGCAGTTGATTGCTACTTAAGATGACAAAATACAAAAAAACAACTGCTTGAGGAATCTGAAAAGTAAATAGAACAAGAAAATTGGGAAAGGCGTTAAAACATGAAGAACAACTAATATGGTCTTTTTGTGTTTCTTATTTTTGTTTCTTCTTTATCTCCCCGCTATGAGACATATTAAACTGTATGATGGACACCATCATCAATATCTCCTGTAATCCCTCCTTCTGGCCAGAAGTCCAGGAAAAAAGCCACCTGTGAGCTCAAGAAAGTAGGGATAATTCTTCCTTTTCTCCTTTTTGAAATTCTCGTAGCCCTGCTCCATAGCCAGCCCCATTTTTGCATTCTTTTTAATGACTGAATAGAGTTTCATTGTTTGGCTGTGCTTAATTTTATTCAACTAATCTCAATTGATTAGCTTTTGTGTTCTTTCTAGCTTTTCATTATTATAAATAAGGCCATAAACTCCACTCTCGCAGGCATATCTGTATGTACATGTATAACTGTTTGAAGAGGGTAAATTTCTATCATTGTAACTGTTGAGGCAAAAGGCATGAGATGTAAACTTTTGATAGATACTGCCGAAATGATATCCAAAATAATTTCTACGAATTTGTTCTTCCATGAATAGTTACATGACAGTGCACCTTCATCCACTGCTATAGCAACCCCTGGGTATTGTCATTCTTTTCAATTTTGCCAATTTTATGAGTGAAAAATGAACATATAGGCTTTAAATGTCAGTTTAAAAGGGGCGTTCTAATATCCATGATTTCTGAGGCTTTCTGTTGTTGAATCTATAGTGAGACCACCCTCTGTTAAGAGCCTGGGATTTGGCTTATCTGGGTTTGGAACTCTGAATTCAGAAGCAGAGAAGCAAACTCTATAGGATCTCCTGTGCGAAATGTCAATCACCAGCCCTGAAAAGGTGTCTGAAATGACACTGTTAGAGACTTGTTCCCTTTGAAATATGAGAAAATTTCAAAACCTACAGGCCTCTATTAAAATAGTGAAAATACTCTCTTTGACCCTCAGCTGTTGTAGTTTCTTATGACAGGGCCGAAAGTAAGCTCATCACAGGAGATGAATTGTGCCGAAGCACAGCAGTAGAGGGCTGCCGCTCGCTCAGGCAAAACAGCGCCGTCTGTCCTGCTGTGGTAGCTTTTATTTAAGCATTACCTATGTTTACATCTTAAGACTTAAAATTTTAACATTTCAGAAATGCCAAAGCAGCAACATATCCTTTTATTGATTATACAAGCAACAATGGGCTTTCTTGAAGACATGCCATGCTTCGTCCTTGAGCTCACAAGCAGCACAAGGACATCTCCTTGTGTTCCCATCATTCTGATTATACTAAAGTAGCACAGGGACGTTTCCTTGTGTTCTGATTATACTGAGGTCATTTCATGGATCAGTGCCCAAAGTATCCAGGACTGCCTGCAGTCCTGGCTTATTCGCCAGCCCTCGGTTTGCCGAGGGGGCTCATGGGTCACGTCTCCTTTCCATGTCCTCAGTTATTCCACTACACTCAGCTGTAATCCAACATCTATGGTTTACAGATGGGAAAATGAAATTCTTTCCTAGAGGGTGCTTCGACCAGGGTCACAGAACTAGTTAATGACAGAATTTAGACTAAAATGAGACTTTCTGACTTCCAGGCTAGTACCCTGCCCTGCGAGAATACAAATAGCAGTTATTTTATCATAATGACAGCTAGAAATACTGGTGTTAGCAAACTCCATGAAAATCAAGGTACTTAAGTAAAATAGAGAACATGGAAGCTAAAGGCAATGCATGTTCAATAGTTGAAGAATCATAATTTATATATTCATGTCACTGTGTAGCATATATTGAATCAAATGCTGTGGCTACAATAATTAAAAAGATAACAATGTTTGACTATCATGTTTTAGGGGAAATGCCTGTGATGCTTTGGCATTCTGACGAGTAATCTTTATGTGTAGTTACTGTGCATATATAAACACATATTAATAGGAAGTTTGGTGGCGTAGATAGCTTAAGTAGTTGTCAAAAGACCTTCATAATTTCCAATTTACCCTATTATGTGGCATCTAAACAAGTCACTCTAAACAGACAGTGCTTCTTTCCATGATTCCTCAGAGCTAGCTGATAGCATTCCTTTGATCATATCACACTTGTACCCTGGGATGTGATTTATTTTAATCTGGAAATCTGAATTCTTAGGGCGTAACTAGAATCTCTGGATAATTTTTTTTTTCTTTTCACCAGTCTTGTATTTATTTATTTATTTATGTTTTTTGCGGTACGCGGGCCTCTCACTGTTGTGGCCTCTCCGTTGCGGAGTACAGGCAACGGACACGCAGGCTCAGCGGCCGTGGCTCACGGGCCCAGCCGCTCCGCGGCATGTGGGATCTTCCCGGACCGGGGCACGAACCCGTGTCCCCTGCATCAGCAGGCGGACTCTCAACCACTGCGCCACCAGGGAAGCCCTCACCAGTCTTGTACTTTGAACCAAAAGACAAGAACAGTTCTGGTTAGGAAGGACCAAAGATCCTACTCCCTAACTGAAGATGGAAATTCTGGCCTCTCATTTCTGTTCTCATAGGAATATGTTAACATTAATCCTTTTGCCATGAGTAGTGAGTCTACTTTCCTTGTTTATATTTTTACTTTGAATCTATTCTGCACTCTCCTGAGTGATTTTAGTCCTTCTTTAGGATCTATCTTTTGTCAAGCCCCCATTTTTAAACTTTTACGTAACATCTTTTCAGTTTTGAGCCCTGAGACACACTGCTACTTTTTCTTAACCTTTTTATTGTAAACTAAAACACAGATAATAAAAGCCACATAAAGGAAATGTATGGCTTACAGAGCTATTATGAGGCAAGTATTCTTTTTTTTTTTTTTTGGCCGTGCTGCGCTGCTTGCGGGATCTTAGTTCCCCAACCGGGCCATGACAGTGAAAGCACAGAGTCCTAACTGTTGGACCACCTGGGAATTTCCAAGGCAAGTATTCTTATAACTATCACTCAGACTAGGAAACAGAACTTTGCCACCCAGTCCAGAAGCTCCTCTGTGTGTCCTGCCACAATTTCTGTCTTCTCACCCTCTGAAGTAAATACTCACTGGAATTTTTATAGTAATCTCTTCTTGTATCCCTAAACAGTGTATTTTAGTCTTGCCCACCTTTTTTTTTTTTTTTTTTTTTTTTGCTTTTAATTCTCTTTTAACCTACAGTGTCCTTCCATCCCTTTATTTTCCTTGTAATTTATCTGTTGAAGAACCTGAGGCATCTGACAAGCATTACCACCACTACTACCCATTACTGTAGCATTATCCTTAGTCTGGATTTTGTTGATTGCATATTTTTGGTACAGTTCACCTAGCTCCTCTGTCCTTTGAATTTCCTGCAAGTTTGCAGATGATGCAAAGTATTTATCAGACTTATGAGCCCTTTGGAAGATGGTAGATGGTTGTGTAGTCTTTCATCAGGAAACACATAATGTATGTTGTTCATCTTTTTGTGATACTAGCAGCAGTCGATACTCAATATCCAAATCCATTAATTGATTGGGAATAGCAAGGTAGTGAAATTTTCTTCTTTATTCTTCACTTATTAATTATAATACTTTTATAAAAAGGTGCTTGCCCTCATGTACTATTTTGTTACCCAGTGGTATAGCTCATATAAGAAAGGCTAGATAAATGCAAAAATGTACTGTGAGATTTACAACATGCATAGAAGTACAATGTATGCCAACAAAGCAAAAAGGATGTAATTATGTAATGTCCTTGTTCACCCCTTTTATAACCCTGTTCTGAAGTCTTTTTTTTTTTTTTTTTTTGCGGTACGCAGGCCCCTCACCGTTGAGGCCTCTCCCGCTGCGGAGCACAGGCTCCAGACGCGCAGGCCCAGCGGCCATGGCCCATGGGCGCAGCCGCTCCGCGGCATGCGGGATCCTCCCAGACCAGGGCACGAACCCGCGTCCCCTGCATCGGCAGGCGGACTCCCAACCACTGCGCTACCAGGGAAGCCCCTGAAGTCTTTTTTGTCTGATATTAATATAACCACTCCAGCTTCCTTATACTTATTGTTTGTATGGTATGTCTTTGTCCATCAGTTTACTTCTAACATCTATATCTTTATATTTAAAGTAAGTTTCTTGTAGACAGCATACAGTTGGTTCTTGCTTTCTTGTAATTGAACATTACAGTCTTTTCCTTTTTTTAAAGATCGAGGTGTTTAGACTATTTACATTTAATGTAATTATCTGCTTGGATTTAAATTCACTCTCATTAGTTGATTTCCATGTGTTCCATTTGTCTTTTACTCCTTTCCATCCTCTTTTCCTACCTGCTTTTGGTTTAACTGAGCATTTTTTCTAGGATTGCATTTTATCTGTATATGGAGATATAGTTTTACTATAGACATGTAGGATATAGATATGTACATATATACACACATACATGTCTATATCTACATACACATAGATATAGTTATACTTCTTAGTTTTAGTTTCAGTTGCTCTAGGGTTTAGAAAACATATATTTAACTTACAGTCTACCTTCAATAATATTATTATGTAAGGGCCACTCTCATGTCTTCTCTTCCATCCTTTGTGCTATCATTGTCATACATTTTACTTCTATGTAAGTCTCACAATATATTTTGATGTTTTTTAACTTTAGACAGCTGATTATCTTTTAAGGAAATTAAAAATAAAAATTATATTTACTCTCATTTTAAAAGTAATATCCAATGCTATTTTATTTCTTATGTAAATCCAGATTCTCGTCTGGTATTGTACTCCTTCTGCCTGAAGAACTTCCTTTAACATTTCTTATAGTACTGATTTGCTGACACTGAGTTTTCTTATCTTTTGTTTGTTTGAAAAATTTTTTCCTCCTCTTCATTTTTTTTAACCTCCCCTTCATTTTTGATAGTTTCACTGGGTATAGAATTCTGGAGTGACCAATTTTTATTTTCATTTTTTCTTTAAAGGTTTTCCTTTGGCTTATGGCTTGCATAATTTCTGATGAAATTAAATTTCTGTTATCATTTTTATCTTTCTTTTATGTGTAATATTTCCTTTTTAATTCTTCTTTGAAATATAGTTGACATACAGTATTAATTTCAGATGTACAGTATAATTATTTGGCATTTATATGCATTATGAATTGATCACAAGTTTAGTAGCCAAAAAGTTATTATAATATTATTGACTATATTCCATATGCTATACATTATATTCCCTTGACTTATTTATTGATAACTGGAAGTTTGTACCTCTTAATCCCCTTCACCCAACCCCTCTGACTCCCTCTCCTATGGTGACCACCAATTTGTTCTCTATCACTGAGTATGTTTCTGTTTTGTTTTGTTCGTTCATTTGTTTTGTTTTTTAGATTCCACATATAAGTGAAATCATATGGTATCCCATTGTGTGTGTGTGTGTGTGTGTGTGTGTGTGTGTGTGTATGTGTATGTGTATGCTACATCTTCTTTATTCATTCATTGGTTGATGGACCCTTAGTTTGCTTCCATATTGTGTCCATTATAAGTAATGCTGCAATGAACATAGGGGTGCATACATATTTTCTAATTAGTGTATTTGTTTTCTTCAGATATACCCAGGAGTAGAATTGCTGGATCAGATGGTAATTCTATTTTTAATTTTTTGAGGAAACTTCATCATGTTTTCCATAGTGGCTGCACCAATTTACGTTCCTACCAACAGTTCATAAATGTTCCATTTTTCCACATCTTCACCACCACTCCTTATTTGTTGTCTTTTTGATGATAGCAATTCTGAGAAGTATGAGGTGATGTCTCTTTCATTGTGGTTTTGGTTTGCATTTCTTTCTTTTTTTTTTTTTTTTTTTTTTTGCAGTATGCAGGCCTCTCACTGCTGTGGCCTCTCCCGTTGCGGAGCACAGGCTCTGGACACTCAGGCTCAGCAGCCATGGCTCTCAGGCCTAGCCGCTCCATGGCATTTGGGAATCTTCCCTGACTGGGTCACGAACCCATGTCCCCTGCATCAGCAGGCAGACTCTCAACCACTGCGCCACCAGGGAAGCCCTGCATTTCTTGATGATTAGTGATGTTGAACATGTTTTCATGTATCTGTTGGCCATCTGTATGTCATCTTTGGAAAGATGTCTATTCAGGTTCTCTGCCCACTTTTTAATCATACTGTTTGTTTTTTTGATATTGAGTTTTATGAGTTCTTTATGTATTTTGGATATTAACCCCTTATTAGATATATCATTTACAAATATCTTCTCCCATCTAGTAGGTTGTCTTTTTGTTTTGTTGATAGTTTCCTTTGCTGTGTAAAAGCTTTTTTACTTTGATATAGTTCCATTTGTTTATTTTTGCTTTTGTTTCCCTTGCTTGAGGAGATAGATCCCCAAAATTATTGCTAAGACTGATATAAAAAAGTGTACTCCTTATGTTTTATCCTGGGAGTTTTATGGTTTCAGGTCTTATGTTTAAGTCTTTAATCCATTTTGATTTATTTTTGTGTATGGTATAAGATAGAGGTCTGGTTTGATTCTTTTTTCATGGAGTTCTCTCGTTTTGCCAAGATCATTTATTGAAGAGACTGTCTTTTCCCCACTGCATAGTTTTGTCTCCTTTGCTGTAAATTAATTAACCATATAAGCGTGGGTTTGCTTCTGGGCTCTCTGTTCTGATCCATTGATCTATGTGTCTGTTTTTGTGCCAGTACCATCCAGTTTGTTTTTTTTTTAATAGATCTTTATTGGAGTATAATTGCTTCACAATACTGTGTTAGTTTCTGTTGTACAACAAAGTGAATCAGCCATATGCATACATATATCCCTATGTCCCCTCCCTCTTGAAACTCCCTCCCACTCTCCCTATCCCACGTCTCTAGGTCATTGCAAAGCACCAAACTGATCTCTCTGTGCTATGCTGCTGCTTCCCACTAGCTATCTCTTGTACATTTGGTAGTGTGTATATGTCGATGCTACTCTCACTTTGCCCTAGCTTCCCCCTCCTCCTCTGTGTCCTCAAGTGCATCCTCTATGTCTGCATCTTTATTCCTGCCCTGACACTAGGTTCATCAGTACCACTTTATTTTTTTCTTTTTTAGATTCCATATATATGTGTTAGCATACGGTACTTGTTTTTCTCTTTCTGACGTACTTCACTCCATATGACAGACTCTAGGTCCATCCACCTCACTACAAATAACTCATTTTCGTTTCTTTCTTTGGCTGAGTAGTATTCCATTGTATATATGTGCCACATCTTCTTTATCCATTCGTCTGTCAATGGACATTTAGGTTGCTTCCATGTCCTGGCTATTGTAAATAGTGCTGCAATTAACATTGTGGTATATGCCCAGTAGTGGGATTGCTGGGTCATATGGTAGTTCTATTTTTAGTTTTTAAGGAACCTCCATACTGTTCTCCATAATGGTTGCATCAATTTACATTCCCACCAACAGTGCAGGAGGGTTCCTGTTTCACCGCATGGTTTCCAGCATTTATTGTTTGTAGATTTTTTTTTTTTTTTTTTTTGCGGTACACAGGCCTCTCGCTGTTGTGGCCTCTCCCGTTGCGGAGCACAAGCTCCGGACGTGCAGGCTCAGCGGCCATGGATCACAGGCCCAGCCGCTCTGCGGCATGTGGGATCTTCCCAGACCGGGGCACGAACCCCTGTCCCCTGCCTCGGCAGGTGGACTCTCAACCACTGCGCCACCAGCGAAGCCCTATTGTTTGTAGATTTTTTTTTTTTTTTTTGCGGTACACGGGCCTCTCACTGTTGTGGCCTCTCCCGTTGTGGAGCACAGGCTCCGGACGCACAGGCTCTGCGGCCATGGGTCACGGGCCCAGCCGCTCCGCGGCATGTGGGATCTTCCCGGACAGGGGCACAAACCCGTGTCCCCTGCATCGGCAGGCAGACTCTCAACCCCTGCGCCACCAGGGAAGCCCTGTAGATGTTTTGATAATGGCCATTCTGACCCGTGTGAGGTGATACCTCACTGTAGTTTCGATTTGCATTTCTCTAATAATTAGTGATAGCATCTTTTCATGTGCCTCTTGGCCATCTGTATGTCTTCTTTGGTGAAATGTCTATTTAGGCCTTCTGCCCATTTTTTAATTGAATTGTTTCTTTTGATATTGAGCTTCATGAGCTGTTTATATATTTTGGAGATTAATCCTTTGTCCATTTTTCGTTTGTAAATATTTTCTCCCATTCTGAGGCTTGCCTTTTCATCTTGTTTATGGTTTCCTTTGCTGTGCAAAAGCTTTTAAGTTTAATTAGGTCCCATTTGTTTATTTTTGTTTTTATTTCCATTTCTCTAGGAGGTGGGTCAAAAAGGATCTTGCTGTGATTGATGTCATAGAGTGTTCTGCCTATGTTTTCCTCTAAGAGTTTTATAGTGTCTGGCCTTACATTTAGGTCTTTAATCCATTTGGAGTTTATTTTTGTGTATGGTGTTAGGGAGTGTTCTAATTTCATTCTTTTACATGTAGCTGTCCAGTTTTCCCAGCACCACTTATTGAAGAGGCTGTCTTTTCTCCATTGTATGTTTTTGCTGCTTTTGTCATAAATTAGGTGACCATATGTGCATGGGTTTATCTCTGGGCTTTCTATCCTGTACCATTGATCTATATTTCTGTTTTTGTGCCAGTACCATACTGTCTTGATAACTGTAGTTTTGTAGTATAATTTGAAGTCAGGGAGCCTGATTACTCCAGCTCCATTTTTCTTTCTCAAGATTGCTTTGGCTGTTTGGGGTCTTTTGTGTTTCCATACGAATTGTAAAAATTTTTGTTCTAATTCTGTGAAGAATGCCATTAGTAGTTTGATAGGGATTGCATTGAATCTGTAGATTGCTCTGGGTAGCAGAGTCATTTTCACAATGTTTATTCTTCCAGTCCAAGAGCATGGTATATTTCTCCATCTGTTTATGTCATCTTTGATTTCTTTCATCAGTGTTTTATAGTTTACTGAGTACAAGTCTTTTGCTTCCTTCAGTAGGTTTATTCCTAGGTATTTTATTCTTTTTGTTGCAGTGGTAAATGGGAGTGTTTCCTTAATTTCTCTTTCTGATTTTTTTGTTGTAAATATATGGGAATGCCAGAGATTTCTGTGCATTAATTTTGTATTCTGCAACCTTACCAAGTTAATTGATTAGTTCTAGTAGTTTTCTGATGGCATTTTTGGATTTTCTATGTATAATATTGTCATCTGCAAACAGTGACAGTTTTACTTCTTTTCCAATTTATATTCCTTTTATTTCTTTTTCTTCTCTGATTGCTGTGGCTAGGACTTTCAAAACTATGTTGAATAAGAATGGCAAGAGTGGGCATCCCTGTCTTGTTCCTGATCTTAGTGGAAATGCTTTCAGGTTTTCACCATTGAGTATGATGTTTGCTGTGGGTTTGTCATATATGGCCTTTATTATGTTGAGGTAGGTTCCCTCTGTGTCCATTTTCTGGAGAGTTTTTATCATAAATGGGTGTTGAATTTTGTCAAAAGCTTTTTCTGCATCTATCGAGAGGACCATATGGTTTTTATTCCTTAATTTGTTAATATGGTGTATCCCATTGATTTATTTGCATATACTGAAGAATCCTTGCATCCCTGTGATAAATCCCACTTGATCATGGTGTACAATCCTTTTAATATGTTGCTGGATTCTATTTGCTAGTATTTTGTTCAGGATTTTTGCATCTATGTTCATCAGTGATATTGGTCTACAATTTTCTTTTTTGTGGTATCTTTTTCTGGTTTTGGCGTCAGAGTGATGGTGGCTTTGTAGAATGAATTTGGGTGTGTTCCTTCCTCTGCAGTTTTCTGGAAGAGTTTGAGAAGGATGGGTGTTAGCTCTTCTCTAAATGTTTGATAGAATTCACCTATGAAGCCATACGTTCCTGGACTTTTGTTTGTTGGAAGATTTTTAATTACAGTTTCAATTTCATTGCTTGTGGTAGGTCTGTTTATATTTTCTAATTCTTCCCAGTTCAGTCTTGGAAAATTGTACGTTTCCAAGAATTTGTCCATTTCTTCATGGTTGTCCATTTTATTGGCATATAGTTGTTTGTAGTAGTCTCTTATAATCTTTTGTATTTCTGTGGTGTCAGTTGTGATTTCTCCTTTTTCATTTCTAATTTTATTGATTTGTGTCATCTCCCTTTTTTTTTGATGAGTCTGGCTAAGGGTTTATTAATTTTGTTTATCTTCTCAAAGAATCAGCTTTTAGTTTTTTTGATCTTTGCTATTGTTTTCTTCATTTCTATTTCATTGATTTCTGCTCTGATCTTTATGATTTTTTTCCTTCTACTGACTTTGGGTTTTCTTTGTTCTTCTTTCTCTAGTTGCTTTAGGTGTAGTATTAGGTTGTTTATTTGAGATTTTTCTTGTTTCTTGAGGTGAGATTGAATTGCTATAAACTTCCTTCTTAGAACTGCTTTTGCTGCGTCCCACAGGTTTTGGGTCATTGTGTTTTCATTGTCATTTGTTTCTATGTATTTTTTTATTTCCTCTTTGATTTCTTCAGTGATCTCTTGGTTATTTAGTAGAGCACTGTTTAGCCTCCATGTATTTGTGGTTTTTACAGTTTTTTATCCTGTATTTGATTTCTAATCTCATAGCGTTGTGGTCAGAAAAGATGCTTGATATGATTTCAATTTTCTTAAATGTTCCAAGGCTTGATTTGTGACCCAAGACGTGATCTATCCTGGAGAATGTTCCATGTGCACTTGAGAAGAATGTGTATTTTGCCACTTTTGAGTGGACTGTTCTATAGATATCAATTAAATCTATCTGGTCTACTGTGTCATTTAAAGCTTATGTTTCCTTATTTATTTTCTGTTTGGATGATCTGTCCATTGGTGTAAATGGGGTGTTAAAGTCCCCTAATATTATTGTGTTACTGTCGATATCCCCTTTCATGGTTGTTAACATTTGCCTTATGTATCTGTTGGGTGCATAAACATTTATAATTATTATATCTTCTTCTTGGATTGATCCCTTGAGCAATCTGGTTTTCCCAGGATCTTTTATTGAAGAGACTGTCTTTTCCCCACTGTGTAGTTTTGTCTCCTTTGTTGAAAATTAATTGACCATATAAATGTGGGTTTGCTCTGGGCTTTCTGTTCTGATCCATTGATGTACATGTCTGTTTTTGTGCCAGTACCATCCCTTTTTGATTACTATAACTTTATAGTGTAGTTCAAACTCAGGGAGTGGGATTTCCACTCCAGTTTTATTCTTCTTTCTTAAGATTGATTTGGCAAATTGAGGTCTTTTGTGTTTCTTTATAAATTTTAGGGTTATTTGTTCCAGTTCTGTGAAAAATGCCTTTGGCATTTTGATAGACATTGCATTGAATCTGAAGATTACTTTGGGTAATATAGACACTTTAACAACAGTAATTCTTCTAACCCATGAGCACAGTATACCTTTCCATTTGTTTGTGTTGTCTTCAGTTTCTTCCATCAGTATATTGTACTTTTCAGAGTACCGGTCTTTCACCCACTTGGTTAAATTTATTCCTAGGTATTTTATTCTTTTGATGCAATTGTAAATGGGATTCTTTTCTTAATTTCTCTTTCTGTTAGCTTGTTACTAGTGTATGGAAACACAACAGATTTCTGCATATTAATTTTGCATCCTGTAACTTTACTAAGTTCATTTACTGGTTCAAATAGTTTTTTGGTGGACTCTTTAGGGTTTTTTTTATATATAGTATCATGTCATCTGCAAATAGTGACAGTTTTACTTCTTTCTTTCAATATGTACATGATAATCAACTTGATGAAAACCAAAGATAAGGAAAAGATCTTGAAGACAGCCAGAGAAAAAAGAAACTTTAGGCTCTCAGGTCAGAATAATGGACTAGGAAGATCCTGAGCTCACCTGCTCCCACAGACACACCAAAACTCCTACTACATATAGAACAACATCTCTGAGAACAACTGAAGACTAGCAGAACAGACTTTCTACAACTAAGGATGTAAAGAAAAGACCACAGTCTGGTTTGGTTCTGTTGAATACTTTATGCCTTGATGATGTGTGACTGTGTTTCTTTTTTGTGTGTCTCATAATTTTTAAAATTTGATCCTGGATGCTGTGTATAGAATAGTGAGAATGAGTAAAATAGAATTTATGTCAGGAAATGAGCAGTCCTCTTTTTATGTCGGGCTTTTAGTGGGAGGTGGTTGAGCTAATCTAGTCAATAGTTAAACTTTTGTGGGTTATTTTTATAGTTACCTTTAGTCTACCCGAGACCTCAAATTCCTTCAACATTAGGCTGCTGGTACATTGTGTTCTGTGTGGGCCCTGAGGCTGCAGCAGGATTTTTCTCAGAATTCCAGTCCACTCTCAGCTTCCATTTGGTCTTGCATGCCTGTGCCAATGAGGGGGTCTCTCTCCATACTCTTGCCCCTTCTCAGAGGCAAACTGCTGTTACTTGTTTCTCATTGGTAGGCTTATGATAGGGTCAGGGTTTAGGGGTTTTTTTGGTTTGTTGGTTTGCTTTTTGTTTTTAAGTATCTTTCCCTTTAAAAACTCTCTGCGGAAATTTATAATGGTAGAATTTTCCTTTTGAGAAGCTCTAATGCTGGAAAAGTATCTTCCCTTTCAGATAGTCTAACCCTGGGTTTCCACTTATATTAAGAAAGTGTCTAGGATACATGCCCAGTTATACCGAGATTCTTATCATTTTTTATGGTATATACAATTGTTCCTTAAGATTTCTATCACAACTGTTTCATGGACTACTACTTTCTTATTGGTCAAAGTATGGAATACCTGTTTTCTTAACTTTTTGAAAGACAAAATAGCAGGAAAGTCATATACTAAGTCCTTCCAACTCTTTTGGAAGAGTTTAAATAATAAGTGGAGTCAGAAATTTTTGGAAGTTCTGCTCTTGGTAGAAAATGACTTCCAAGGAGGTAGGCTTTGATAATGTCAGGCAGATTTGGTTTAAAATCTTGGTTAGTTGTGTCACTTTCAGCAATTTAATTACCCTTTCTGAATCTCAGTTTGCCATCTGAGAAATGGAGACAATTGTATTTATTCATTTTTGCAGCAGCAGGTATTTATTAGGTGCTTTCTAAGTTGCAGGAATTGTTTTAGGTTCTGGTAATACAGCAATGACCAAACAGACAAAAACTCAGCCTCAGGGAACTTGTATTCTGTATTCGCATAAAGGGCTTATGAAGGTTAAATGAGACCTAATGTAAGTTTCCTGGTTCAGAGCATAGTTGCTCTATGAATGCTGGTTCCCTTCTGCCTCATTTTAGTAGATGTTTCCTACCACTTCTAAAATTGATACCTTTAATTTGTTGAACTCTTTGGCTTTATTATTTCAGTAGTCAATGGTTTCCCAAGCAACAACAGCCTAGGCAATATAATTAAGGCATAAATCAACACTACAGTTTTGTTCTGACTCACAGCAGTACTAGCAGAGTCTCTACTGTCTTTGTTCCCAAATGTCTCCAGTCTCTTCTAGAGAGTCACCCAGAGAATCCCTGTCTCTCCTGGCTAGATCATGGCATTCCTGCTACCTGTGGCTCCCTTCCCATGGCCTACTGCCATATTCTTCCCTACCCTAAATGCTTCTAACTTGACATTACCCTTATTGGGAAGGCAGTAACTTTGCTCCATTTGTGGTTAAATTCAGAGTGTATGACATTGCATTGGTGCACCTCTCTCAGCTTTTTGAAATTAGGGCATGGGATGGATTGACCTTATTTTTCAATTCCCTTCAATGACCTTACCTTTTTCCTTTTTTTTTTTTTTTCCTGAAAAGTACAACTATTGTTTCATTTGCTCAGAATTCCTTCTCTCTTCTTCTCAGATATATAATCCTCTTCTTTTGTAAATGCCTATTTTGTCATTCCTATGGTTGTAATCTATATGTGTGGGGGCTACCATGTCATAGGTTCCTGGTCCCCAAACAATCTAGGGTGGCTACTTTTAAATCACAGCACTATGCTTACCTGGTCACGGTTACGAGGTCCAGGTCTGGCTATAAAATTCAAGCCTCAAGATTCTGGACTTTTAAAGGTGAAATTGACAAAGGCGCTTGAATCCCTTTATAGTAGTGAAGCTGTGGGATTGATTGAAAGTGTTGCCTTCCCTCATTCAATATACTGTTGAGGGGTTAATTGAAAGGCATTTTATTTCCTAGTTACTTGGGAAGTCTTGACCTTTGTCTTGGTAAGTTTGGGCTGTTAAAACTGATTACCACAGACTGAGGAGCTTATAAAAAACAGACATTTATTTCTCACAGTTCTTCTAGGTTGCAGACTGCTGGCTTCCCATGGTATCCTCATATGGAAGAGAGAGGGCTAGCTTGCTCTCTGGCCTCTTATTATAAGGGCACTAATCCCATTCATGAAGGTGCCACCCTCATGACCTAATTACCTCCCAAAGATTCCACCTCCAGATATTATCACATTGGGATGAGGGTTTCAACATGGGAATTTGGAGAGGGACACAAACATTCAGTTCATGGAAACCTCTGAGATATAGTTTTTTTTTTTTAATATGCCTAGAAAAACATTTCTAGATCTCTCTGATTCATTGTAGATATACAGCTTAAGCTCTTGCTACATACTACTTGCTCCTTAGAACATCCTGTGAGAAAATTAGGACAGATACAATCTCAGTTTCTCTTTCTCCCTCTCAGTCACACACTCATGCACTTACACGAGATTAAAAGTGGCAAAATGCTTTGTCTGATGTCACATAAGTAGAAATTGCAAAGTCAAAATTATAACTCAAGATACCTGATTTTAAGTTTTGTGTTTTTTCCGCTGTACTATAATGACTCCTTATGACTTTTATAGTCTCTATTAGGAAAATAATATCCAAATATGTTGCCTGATTTTGCCTCAACATTGTACCACTTTTGTATCTCATCATTTTTTTAAACCTTATCTAAGTACTTCCTTAGCATTTTCCTCCTTTGGCTTCTAGATTTCTCTGCATATTTTTTGATCCATTATACTGCTCCTCATCTATCTCTTACCAATCCTTGGTCATTTCCTGGAGGTTCTATCTCCTATTCGTGTCTATGTTACTGGTTCTTACTGACTACAAACCCGGGTATGTAGATGCCTGAGGTCTTCAGGTTATTCTTGGGCTGCTTTGAGTTTGGGTGCTTTGGGCTGCTTTGTGTTTCCTTGCAACAGAGGATCATATTCAGGGAAAAGGATCTAGGTTTTCCATAGCATGGAAGAGGGAAGGTACAGAAAGGGGAGTAGGAAAGTTGACAAGCAAAAGTCCCCCTACAACAGTCATGTTCTTTGCAGAAGGCAGGCTTGGTGTGACTCTAAGAAGCAGTCACTCCCTGTTCTTACTTGGCTCGCTGGCCTGTTCTGCTAGATATGTGGTATTGATGAAGTCAGGATGCAGGTATAATACCCATATAACCATCTTCCCTCTGTTTCAGAGTCATAGACACCCCAACACAAGACAGACCCAGGAGGGTTTAAGCAAAGACAGAATGGTGTCAGTAGTGAAGGGGAGAATGGCCTTTGCACACACAGAACATCGGGGAGCTCCTTCTTGTCACCACTGGAAGGCTTTGGGATCTTTCTTAGGGCCATTGCTTTTTCTACTATTGCCTTTTATGCAACTAAGAATAACTTATTTGTAAGAAAGTATTCCTGAGTGAAAGAATGCTCGGTATAAGTACTGAATTTGTCAGCATGGTGGTTTAAAAATAGGTCCTAAAATTCTTTGATATCTTTCCCTCAATTCCAGATGTGGAGCTTAGTTACCCTTCCCTTGAGTTAGGGTTGGACTTAGCAACTTACTTCTAATGCTAGAATATGGCAGAAGTGATGGTGTCTGATGTCTAAAATTGGGACATAAAAGGCATAGTGACTTGCTCTTGTTCTCTTTCTTGGATTATCCACTTTGGGGAGAGCCTGTTTCCCCATTCAGGAAGCCTAATGGAAAGACCCGTGTGGCTAGGAACCGAGGCCTCCTGCCGATAGTCACGTGAGTGAGTCATCGGAAGCGGACTGTCCAGCCGCAGACAAGGCTTCAGATGACTGCAGCCCTCACTGACATCTTGGCTGCAGCCTCAGGAGAGTTCTCGAGCCAGACCCAGTTAAGCTGCTCCTGAACCCCTGACCACAGAAACTGTAATAGGAAATATTTATTTTTAAAATCTACTACATTTGGGGGCTATTTGTTATACAGCAATAGGGAAACAGAATTTGGTCATGTGCATTTGGACTTGATTTAGATGCCAATGTCCTGGAGTTTGAGTTGATGACATAAAGGGATGAGACATCTGAGGGATCTTGGGAGGTGACTCCATTCTGCATGTAGGAGGATTGTAAGTAATTTCTGACCAGAGGCCAGCTGTGAAAGTTTTAAAATGTGTCCACAAATTCTTTGATGCTCCTGTCTTCAAACGTAGGGCCTAATTCTCCTCCCCCAGCAATGAATGGCTAACATA